>NC_143148.1:58230833-59562500 GCF_059928025.1 Delphinapterus leucas
TTACCTTGGATGTCTGAACCACAGCTATACCACTCTGACTTCCAAATGCATTCCCTTCGTCAGTGGCGAGGGCAGAGGAACAACGCATGTCTGAAAGGCCACAAAGCAGGCTGCTCGGGTCGGTTAACATTTAAGTTCAACCACGTGTAAGCCACAATGACTTCCTCATATCTCAAAATGTGCAGATTTCCCCATCTTTTCCCCTTTGGATTGCAAACCTTTCAGTAGAAGGCACTGGTGATCAAAATATTTGTCCTGTTATGTTGAAGTGCCGGCTCCTACCCCAGGTTCGGATCGTGTCCCTGGGAGCTACGCCTCCTTTACGTTCACTTAGTCATTCACGTTGGGGGAAAACGAATCAGATCTCGTGAACAGGCTCAGAGGTATGTTAATAGGGAAACCCTTTATAGGCTGTACATTTTATCACTTACACCCAGTTGTCACACAAGCACTGTACCTGCGCTTTTAGCAGCAGACTTAGAGCAAGCAGTGTCACACTTCATGAGTAGTTATACTCTGGGACAATTTCACTAGATACTTTTCTTTCGATCCAGGACATCAGGGCAAAAGTGTGGCTAACACAATAACTCTCATAAATCTAGACCTCAATTAGCAGAACTAGAATTTAACATCCACTGAAACACAATATTTTTCTCTCTAAAATTACCCTCATCTCCACCAAACAAAGACAAATCAAGACTAATTTGTCTGCAAAACAAGTCTGGTCAATGGATCGTATAGGCTCCTCCAAACTGGCTGAGGTGGAACTCCTCAGAAGGAATCTCAGACTGAATTCCCAACAGGCTTCTCAAGGCCAGGAAAGTCGTGCCCAAGGCCTGCCATCAGGCTTTGCCTCAGTGGAGCTCTCAGTCCCCCAAATATTGACATTCTTGTACAGGCCAGGAGACAGCCTTTCCCATTCACTTGATAAGGCTGCTCAGAACCCAGGAGTCCTCAATTTCTGGAGGGACCAGGCAGAGAGAAAAGAAAAATGTTTTAATTCTACCCACAGGTGTAGTTTACCAAATTGCTAAAAATCATAACCAACTTGAGGGGAAGGGCTTCCCCGTATCTGGAAAACACAGATAAAAACCAGTAACATTCCAGACGAAACCCATAAAAATTATAACCGTATTCACCAGTTTGTTCAGTAACCAATCTTCTTGTTAACTTTTTATGAAGCCATCAGGTCTTCCATTAGGATTAAGTTCTTACCCAGTTCAGCAGTATAACCTGAAATTTATCAGAAACCTGTTACTGTCAAAAGGTCCTTCCTATGAATCTTCTTGAAAATGAAGCACTTTTGCAAAAGCAACAGAGTACAACTGTCTAAAAATGACAAAGACTTTAAAAGGCACAGTTAAAACACCTGATCCCAATGTAATTGATAAGAAAAATTTGGCTATAAGAATTATGACTGGGACTTCCCTGGTGACGCAGTGGTTAAGAATCCGCCTGCCAATGCAGGGGACACGGGTCCGAGCCCTGGTCCGGGAAGATCCCACATGCCGCGGAGCAACTAAGCCCGTGCGCTACAACTACTGAGCCTGCGCTCTAGAGCCCGCGAGGCACAACTACTGAGCCTGCGCTGTAGAGCCAATGAGCCACAGCTACTGAAGCCTGCGCGCCCAGAGCCCGTGCTCCGCAACAAGAAGCCACCGCGATGAGAAGCCCGCGCACCACAACTAAGAGTAGCACCAGCTCGCCACAACTAGAGAAAGCCCGCGCGCAGCGACGAAGACCCAACGCAGCCAAAAATAAATAAATTTATTTTAAAAAGAAAAAGAATTATGACTGATTATAATCTGAATCCTTAAAAACCTTAATCTCTGGCAAAAACCAAGAAGCAAGTAATTGTGCATTTCTTGATTAGAAAACTTATGCTTTAGTCTTCCTCTCCGAAGCAGGCGAGGGTAGGTAAACTTAGACCCATCCAGTAATTAATGTTCCAATACTTTACCCTATTTGAAATGACACAGACAGTCAATGAATTCTCTTCATTTAACTTAGTTCAGTTTCAAGTTACCAAAGTCTGGAGAGACTATTTTAGATAGATACACCCCAAACATAATCATTTCTATAGAGTTTACTTCAAAGCTCTTTTTTCTCCTTTCCTCTTAGAGGTCACCTGAGATTAAAGTTCCAGAGAGCTCGGGTAGATCATTTACCTCTCAAAGGCACAATAGCAATTCCTTCTAGAGAGCTAGCTCAACCAACGACAAAAGACTCTGATACAACAGCGGAACCGTTAGAGACCACTGGCCTCCACATGCCCTGGCAGCCCCACTTCAGCCGCCATAGCGCCCCACAAACCAGCGAGAGCCGACCGGGGTTACACCCACAACCTTCGGGTCCCACGCGCTAGCGGACAGCCACGCAGCTTTCCATTCCCCGTCCCACATTCCCGCCATCTCGGCGCTCACGGGCCTTTCCTCAGTCTCCTGGCTGGCTTCTCCTGTCGCTGCCCGGCCTCAAGACCGAAGAAGGAGCCCGGAGTCGGTGACAGAGACGTCACTGGTTTCACGCGTGGCGGAGCTTACGTACGTGTCTGAAGCAAGGTCCTGGAGGGCCTCCGAGTGCGGTGGACGGCGGGCAGGACGTCGTGGCAGCCTTCGCTCCAGCGGGGACGGGAGGTTACCGGTTACAGGGGAATTGCCCTCAGGTGGGCTCATTAGTTACCAGGGAAACCAGCGGAGGGGCACGAGGCCCCCTCACCGCCCCTTTGATGAGAATAGTCACCAGCTGGCCCGGGGCAAGTATGCAGGAAGGTCAGTCAGGTGCTCCGGTGTGTGGGAAGCAGGCGCTGGCCGGGTGGGGCGTGTGCAGAGAGCAGGTGGGCAGGCGGCTTGAGTGGCCTGACCGTACAGGTGCAGACGCCCCACCCTGCACTGTTGTCTGAGCCTCAGGGTCAGGGCCGGGCTAAAGCAGAGCGCAGAGGCGACGAAGCCAAGGGGGCACGAGCAGGCAGGCCAGGCTCGTCCTACACATGCGAGCCTGGGACGCGGTCACGCTCGGAGTCACCTGCCCGAGGCCCAACACGGCTCAGTGGCAGCACCAGGGTCAGGCGCAGCGGGAGCCTCCAGCCCTCCTCCCCTCCCTGGCCGCTAGGCTGCACTGCCCGCGGGGAAAGCACTGGGGTCAGATTGTGGCCTTAGGACTCCAATCTGTTTGAGTGTGGGTTGGGCTCTGCCACTTGCCAGTTGTGTCCCATTGGGCAAGCATCCTGACCTCTCGGAGCTATGGTGGGGTAGGGCCAGGTGAGGTAGCCCTGTGAGGCCCGGTGGAATGGCTCTGCAGAGCGGTGACGAGCACTAAGGACGCTGAGGAAAGGCCCTGCTGGGGGTGTGCACATTCTGGAACAGGGTGGAGGAAGTCAGGAGGGCTTCCTGGAGGAAGGGACATCTGAGTCAAATCCCTTAAGGTGCCTGGGAGTCCGCCAAGCACAGCGGAGAAACACGGGGCCTCAAGATGCCAGGAGAATGAAGAGTAACGCCGGGACACCTTGCTCTGAGCCATTCTTCCCGTTATGTTGAAATCAGCTCCGGCGTGAAAAGGACGTTCCAGCTGGAGGACCTCCCCTCGTGCCCGAGTGAGTCAAGCTTGCCCCAAGCTGGGTGATTCATCACCCTCAGGAACAGTGCCAGGGAGGTGGGGCGAAGGGAGTCGCCCCAACTGACAAAATGTTAGCTACAAGCTGTAAACCAGTCCAGCAAGGTACAGGAGTGGGGGTGGCAGGTGACACTGCTGCCGAAGTGGCAGTGACAGGGAGAGAGGCGACGGGTCAGGAGACACCCTGAGTTCAGGTCTTGCTTCCTGACTGTGCAGCCCCTGGCACGTGACTTAGTTTCTCTGAGCCTGGGATTCCACCTCTTTAAAACGAAGACAAGGTTACTTACTGGCGTGATTGTGAAAAGCCAAACAAGACACTACTTTAGCTGGCAGTAGTGTGTTAGAAAAACCCCAAGCAGCACTATAGGAGCTTCTCACATGATGACCTGGAGACAGGTGCTCACAGCTGGGCTGACCGCGCCCCCCCTGTCCCGCCCTGCAAAGCCCTCAGGGATCCAGGCCCTCTCCGGCCCACCACTCGTGCACTCCATGTACTCTGCTCTCTCAGATGGCAGCTTAGTCTCCAGCCATCCCGTTACCATCCAGAAAAGCGGATGAAGGAAGGGGCCGACTCGGGGTGGGGGGATGAGGGGGGTCATCAGAAAGTAGGCTCTGAGACAGAGATCTCATGTGGGAGGTTGGTGGGGACCACCCACTGGGCCCTGCCCGGTGGGGAAGGAGGCGTTGGACCAGGACGCAGCTGCAACCAAGGCCTCAGCTGATCCCACAGGGAGCTCTGGAGCTGGGACAGCCCTTCTGGAGCTTGGGTTGTCCTGAGTTGAGGTCAGGGGACCAGACTTTACTTTGTCCAGTGGTTGGGTGGGTCAGTCAGTGGATATGGGACCCAGAGAAACCTGTGGAGAGGGAGGGTGGTTCTAGCAAATGAAAGAAGGAGACTGGTGTTGGGGGTGACCGGTGTGGGCTGAACTGTACATGCCGAGGCGTGAGGCCCCATACAGGCAGACGGCAGCTCCCCCGGGCGATGCTCAGTGAATCAATGCGTTTGGTAGGCGTGGGCCTGAGGGCACAAACGTGAAGAATATACTTGCCCTGAACTCGAAGGGCGTTGCAGTCAGTGGAAGGAATAATCGCAGGGCATTTGAACCACAGGGCTCCCGAGAGGGGCACAGGCCAGGCTGGACGGGAAATCAGGGGGGGCGGCGATTCTCGGACCCTCGGGCAGGTTAAAATCAGACATGTTCTGCTCGACACCCTGTAATGGCCTATATGGGAAGAATCTAAAAACAGAGTGAATATATGTATACGTGTAACTGATTCGCTTTTCTGTACACCTGAAACTAACACAACATTGTAAATCAACTATACTCCAATAAAAATTTAAAAAAAGAAAAATCAGACATGTGCCCCCAAAGTCACTATTGGGGTCTTCTCTGGCTCTGAAGCTCTGTGAGTTGGTGCCCACTTCACACACCAGGAGAAGCTCTGGAGGCCAGTTGGCCTGTGAAATGGGCCTCACTGGAGGGGCAGTTTTCTACGGGTGAGGCCATTCCAGACCGAGGATACAGCAGATGCAATGGTGGCAGAAGGCTTGAGCGGGGTCTGTCGGGGGATTTCCAGGCACGTGGCTGGACTGTTGAAGTGGTGGGTGCCTTGGAGAAGCATCGGGAAGGCAGTGGGAGCCACGCTGAAGAGGGCCTGAGGGGTAGGAGAGTTTGTAACCGGTAGGCCACTAACTTCAGAGGTGGCTGCGAGAGGGAGAAGCCACTGGCTTTGGAGTCAGACACCCTGTGTCACAGACACAGCTCCTGCACCCCTGGCGGCCTGGCTGTGTGCTGCTAAAGGACCCAATTCCAAGATGGTGAAGGTGCTGCCTGTCAGCTGGGAGTCCTGGCCATCTCAAGACTGCCACCCAGGTTCCCCTCCATGTCAATCTTTCCAGGTGGGCCTCTTGGCTTCCCCACATCATGGTGGCTGGGTTCCCAGGAGGAATGTCCCAACAGGACCACACAGAAGCTGTGTCTCCTCTCTGGGCCCACTCTGGGCAGTCACATAGCTCCACTTCAGCTGTAGTTACAGAGCCACTGAGATGCAAATGGTGGAGAGCACAGACCCCCACCTATGGGGTGGGACACTGTAAGAAGAGCATGGGGGATGGGAGATCTCCTTGCAGCTAGCTATTTTGGAATAGTCTGCCATTGCCTAACAGAGAATCTGGAAACCAGAGGGAGACATTTGGAGGCACCGTAAGGTGCCTGCCTTCCTTCTTTCTGACATGGCATGTCAAGATGGCTCTGGAGGTCCGAGTCTACGACTTTATTTGGGAAACGGTGAGGACACAATCACCCCCAAGCCAGACTTACCCAAATCATTAATGGGTACAGGTTGCCAACCAGCCTAGAGCTTCTACAAATAATCCCACAGATCGTCCAAAGCATTGGTTGCTGACCTTACGTTTCCAGTATGGCTTATCTTATTTAACACAATACATTTAAACCCAAAGATGGGAGACTAGCCTCTGCACATAAACAATCCTGGGCTGATTGCCACTGAAAGTCCCCAAGGATGGGTAAAGAGGAGAGACAAAAACCTAGGAAGGATGAGTGGCCCTTGTCCTACTTACTCTCCTCAGAATATATGCAGGCCCATTTTTAAAGACAGAGGGCACCCAGGGTAATTTTGAAATAAACTCTAGGGACGGGCAGCCTCCTTGGGGTCCAAGACCTTGATCCCGTCCTGACTTGTGCCGGGTGCAGAGGAGGGCTGCCCTCTAGTACAGCCCCGCCTGCTAAGCCCCAGGGAGCACCCTCTGCCCTTCCCAGCAGCCTCCTGCTTGATGAAGCTCGTGTCATCTTGAACTTGGTCATGAGTCAGCGGAGGGCCCCATTTCTCCCCATCTCCCTCCATCGGGCCCCCTAGAGCAGGTGTTTGCTGTGCTCCAGGTCTCTCTGCTTACATAACCCTTGTTCCATTTGGAAGGATGAAAAATCTCCCTGGGGTTTATTGTAAACAGGCTCATGTTCACCCAAACACGGCGAGAGGAAAGGTCAGCGGATTATTCATGCGCCTCTCTCTCCCTGCCTGGCGCTCTCCACTCCCCACCGGCTGCAGACACTCCCCCGACCCCGACACCTGGGCAGTGGCCAGGACCTGCGCCCAAAGTCTCCATCAGGCCATCGGGGCCCAGGGCCCAGTGACGGGGGCCAGGGCCAACTCGGCGGCCATTTCCACTGGACCTCAAAGAGGCCGAGGGAGGGAGTAGGGGCGGGGAGCGGGGAAACTTCTTGAATAGCCTCCATGAGTAGAGGCTTGCTCACAGAAAGACCATCTTTTATGATGACGGAAACGGAGCCAGGAACTCGTGGTGAGGGGCCAGCATGCTCCATGCAGGAAAGGGAGGGCCCGCTGGCCCAACAGGCCACGGTAACGCCAGTAACATCCACGCCCTGACGTGACCGTATGTGGTGTGTCCTGAGCATTTACACACATGAACTCATCACACACGACCTCATCGGAGACAGCGGCATCAGGCCCATTTCACGGATGAGAAGCTGCGGGTAGGGCTCAGCGAGGAAGACCTATGGGCCTTAACTGCATGGCTGGTACACTGGTGTCGCCTGCCGGCCAGGAGCTCAGCCCAGGTGAAGCGTGGGAGCCTTGGCCAGGTCCTCCGCCGGGGCTCTATGTGGCCGCCCTACTCGGAAATGGTTTTGTCACCACGATTGAGGGCCCCATGTGCCTATAGGCAGGACTCTTTGGCCCATTAACAAAGCCTGACAGGCACCCGGGGATGGTTCTCAAGGTCTGGGCCCCAGACCTACAGCAACAGCCTCGTCACCTGGGACCCTGTTAGAAGTCAAATTCCCAGGTGGAGCCCTCAGGAAGCCCCAGGGGCGAGGGCGTAGAGGCAGGCGCGCCATCTGTGCGTCAACATGCCCTCTGGTGCTGCTGAGGTTCCAGATCAAGTTTGAGATGACCAAGTTTGGCCCGGAGATGCAGGGCCAGCAGCTGGGGCCCAAGAGAATGAGGGGGGCTTTCCCACAGAGAAGCTCCAGGTAAGTCCTGCCACGACCAGAGGGGCCAGATGGGCGAGCTCACCACCTCCTCCCCCTCCATCCCGGGGGTCTTTGGAATTCAGTTTCCATCCTGCCCAGACACACAAAGGGGTCAGGCTGTGCTCTGACGATCCTCACTGCACCAGAGGGACAGTGTGAAGGGGCTCAGGTGTACCCCGAGGGCACCCAGCAGTCCCGGGGCTAATGCTCTGACGGCTGGCGCCTGCCGGGCCCCCACCCAACACCCACCGCCATGCCCTCCACCCCCCACCCTGACTGCTTCCTGGGTGGCTGGTCCCCTCGGAATGTGCCTGGCCCGGGTGACCTGGGGCTTCGCTCATCCCACAGAACAGCTTCGGTAAACACAGGAAATGTGGTTTTGTTCCCAGACACGACAGACTGCACGAGACTCTGGTGGATGGGACATGCTCCTTCCAGGAAAAGTCCCCAAAGCCGGTCTCAAAGCTGACCCTCCCTGGATTCTATATGGGCGTGAGGCCAAACCCCAGCTCCCCAAGGAGAAAAACTCCCAGGCTTGGGGGGCTTTCTAAAACTTGGGGGCAATGATGTCACACTCTGAGGTCACAGTTCTATAAGTGAGGGAGGCGTCACCCACTTCCGCTCTTAACCCTTTGGAACTGCCAGGGCCCTACGAGGGGAGGAGCCATACAGCCCCCCGCACTGCTGTGGGCAGGTCCCTGGGCCTGGAGTCAAATCCTAGCACTGCCTGTGGAAGCTCTGTGACCTTGGACAAGTGGCTGTGCCTCGGTTTCCTCACGTGTCCAAGGAAGATAATAACAGTACCTGTCTGGGAGAGCTGTCACGGGGATTAAATGAGGGGGATATGGTAACTAATGATGATGTTCTGGGTAAATGCTTTTGACATGGATGAATGGATAGATGGTGCATGGATGGATGGGTAATTAGGTGGATGAGAGGAGAGATGGATGGGAGGATGGACGGACAGATGGAGGGATGGATGGATGGAGGGATGGACAGGTGAGGAAGAAGAGTAAGGTGTGACCTGGAGAATCCAGGTGTGGGTGGTGTGTGGGTGGTTACTGTACACGCCTTCTAACTTTTCTGCATGTCTGGACATTTCCTTAATAAAGTTGGGGAACACCATTCCACCCCCTGCCCCCAGGATGGCTTTTTCTCAAAGAGCAAAGGCCAATTTTCCCACAGGCCCTTTGGGCACCGGTGAGTGGAGCCACTGATCTGCCGGCTACAGCAGCACCCAGGAAGGTGCCAAGGACGGCACCCCGGGGACAGCTCTGCAACTGTCCTGCCTGAGGCTCTGATGAGCCGGTTTTGTGCCAAACCCTGCAGAGGGGAGTGGCATTCAGCCCCTGCCCTCAGCAAGCCCAGTCCTTTGTGGTGGCACCTCTGCTCCTGAAGGTCCCTCGCCCTGGAGTGCCCTGGAGTCCCTCCTTCTTTTTATCTGCCTAGAAATTTGTAGATTCTGACTCTGCCCGTCACGTTACCAAGGGCCAGCTGCATTTCTGTAGGGACTGCAAATGTGCATTGTTAAAACCTTAAACAGAGGCATTCAGGTTAAATAATTGGACCCCAGAGGTGAAGTCTGATGCCTATAAAAAAAAATGAAAAAAAAAATGGATAGAGGTATGGCTACGTGGACAGACACCTGATAAGTTAATTTTCTGCTCACTTACTGTTGCAAGATTGCTCTGAGAGGCCGGATCTGTTTTATATTTAAAACAACCCTATGTGGCATTCTGGTTATGATTCCCACTTCACAGATAGGGAAACTGAGGCCCATGGAGAGTTTTTAAGTGATGTCCAAGGACACCCAGCAGGTCTGTGTCAGAGCTTGGGTTTGAGTCCAGGCAGTCTTGCCCCACATCTGATGTGCCTAGTTTTGCACAATGAGGTTAACTCAACTTCTCTTCCTCCTCGGGCTGGTGGCTAAGTACGGGCACAGTCTGGCCACAGGGCTGCCCAGTTCAGCCAGAGGCAACACTCCTGATGGATTCAGGGCCCTTCACCAGTGAAGCCGACACCCACCGAGCGCCATACACAGAAGGTTGAGACCCCAGAGGACAAAGACAGGTCAGCCCTCCAAGCAGCCTGAACCCAGTGACCATGGCCCCAATCAGGCCCAGGGTCTCCAACCACCCTGACGAATGTTAGTGGTAACACAGACGCCAGAGAGGTTTCCTTCACAGCAGCGAGGGGGAGGCTGAACTGTGGGAGGTGAATCACCATAAAAACCATAATAATAATAATAACGCCAGGCATGAACTCTTGCTTCTGCCAAAGCCAAACAAATGACGGGGTGTGGACGGGGCTGTCCCTTCAGTTTACGGGTCTCTTAGGCCGTTTACAAGGCTGCGTGGTCTGCATCCTAAGTGGGCAGCATGGTCAGCTCTATTATATCTGGGCCCGTTCCAGGCCTCAGTGGTTTGAAGGGAAAACCAGCCTACCGAATCACAGTGCCTTGCCCAATGTCCCCAGATACAGTTTTCTTCGACGACTCTATCAACCCGCGTTTTGACGGCTGTCTGCCCAGATGTGGTGCATCAGCTGTGGCCCAGCCATCCTTCCCTGAGCTGCTCCGGCACAAGCACTTCTCTTCTCTTAATGGTGATGGTGGGTGATGGGTGGCGGGCTTTGCCCAGGGAAAACCCTCCAGCTCAAACCTTCTCAGTCCTGGCTGATTGAGAACTTTAGAATCATCCAGAGAGTTCAGCAAGCTAGAGATGCCTAAGGTGACGCCCAGAACTTTGGATTCGGACGGTCTGGGTTGGGCGCAGGAAATGGTATTTTAAAATAACCCCTCCCAAGAATTCACAATGGCAGGGTGGGTATTGTGCTTGGTTCTAAGTTGTGGGCATCGGAGCCACCTGGGAGGGGGTCACAAATGAACATTCCTACACCCTGGCTGACGCCTGACTCAGTAGGTCTGGGGTGGGGCCTGGGAATCCGTATCTTTTACTGTTTATTTATTTTATTTCTGGCTGTGTAGGGTCTTCCTTGCCCGGCGCGGGCTTTCCCTAGTTGTGGCTCGCGGGCTCTAGAGCGCAGGCTCAGTAGTCGTGGCGCACGGGCTTAGCTGCTCTGCGGCATGTGGGATCTTCCAGGAGCAGGGCTCGAACCCGTGTCCCCTGCATTGGCAGGCGTATTTTTCACCGCTGCGCCACCAGGGAAGTCCCGGGAATCTGTATCTTTTAAAGCAGTTTCGCACGGAGATGGCAAGAGGAGCGTTCGGGAAACTTGGCTTGGCCAGCGTGCTCCTTCCCCGGATTGGAAGTGTCCCCAGGACACAGTGTGGTGTCCCACCCGATGATGGGTGGGCCTTGGTCTGCTGCGCACCAGATCTGGGATACCCTCCCCCACCCCTTGGGTGGTCCTAAGTCACCCAAGGGTCCATTGCTGGCTTTCCAGGACCCTGAAGGCCGCACACCAAGGCCGCAAGCAGTGGGTGGTCATGTTGGCAGTCCCCTAAAGCCAGCAGCTGAAGGACAGTGTTCAGAGCCCCCCGAGCGGTGCCAGGGGTTAGGGTGGGGCTGGCGGGGGCATCGCCTTCACTGGTTTTCACTCTAAAACTTTCACAGCAGGGGGTCAAACGGGGCAGGTGACCTTTGGGAGAGGTCAGGTTCTCCCAGAGAGAATGCCTGCCCTTTGGTGCACATCTGGGTCTTCGTGCTCCTTGCATCGTGCCCTCTGTGGGCATGGGAGTCCGAGCACGGTCACCTCGTGGGGACCCTGGCCAAGAGGCTACCACCCCTGCCCCATTTTTCTAGCCCACAGAGAGAGAAGGGGCAGCGACATGCAGACCGAGGCCGTAGCTCAGCTCAGTCCGGCTGATGAGAAGCGGGATGGGCAACAGCCATTTCCCGGGGCTGGAGGAGTCTCCTCCACCTGCTCCAAGCACAGGCATGGGGGTTCCTCAGAGTAACAACCTGCCCAGCTTGAGCGTAGGGACCTTGGCTGGGGCATGGGGATGGGGGCATCACTACCCAAAACGACTCCCCTGGCCAGGGCTGGGGCCATGGGAAGGGAGTAAGGCATTTGCCTTGCGCCCAACATTTAAATGGATGCCAAAAGTCTCAAAATGAATTTTTAAAAAAATCCACGATGGACAAAATATCAAATTTCAAGTAAGGACAGAATCTGATCCTGAATTGGCGTGACACTGCCTCACCTGCCACACCCTCATCTTGGCCCCAGTTCCAATAAAATTTTATTTACAAAAACAGGCCAGGCAGTAGGCAGTAGTATGCCAGCTGGCTTTTTGTTTGTTTGTCCATTTTATTTTGTTTTTTACTATTATACTAAAATCTTAACTTATCTTGATTACCGAGATTTTTGGCACTCCCTTAAATTTTGCACCCGATCCTGCAGCTGCCCCTCGAACTCTGGGGACCCTGGCCTGAAATGTCCCACAGTGAGACGCTCCTCAGCCTGGGAGCCCAAGTCCCTAGGTACTGGGCGTCCTGCTGCCCTGGCAGCTGCCCCCTCCCTCGGCAGGACTGTATATTTGTAGTGAACATTCCCGAGTGCGTTGCTGCTGACGGGGCAAAGCCTTTGCCAGGGGTATTTGCATCAAAGTCTTTTCAACTTTAATGGTGTATGACATTTTTGAGACAAAATACGGTTCAGCTAATCATATTTTAATAGCTCTACCTTTATAAGCGGACTGCCTTGGAGTGCACACAGTAATATTTTAATTTCTTAGCTCTGATGAGCATCGTTCTAACCAGGTATTCAATTTCTCCATTTATAAATTTCGCTCCCAGATGTTGGATGCCAGGGAACTCTACAGAACAACTATACAAATATAATATTTAATATTGGATGTCAGTTTGTGTGTTCCACTCAATTTCCTGGAAAGAGCTCGAAACTCCTCTTATTCTGGGCGGAATATCCAATCAGTTCCATACTCAGGCCCAGCCCGGATTGCCATGTAATACCGCATAACTAAATTCTCTAATTTCTGAGAGACAAATTTGGAGCAGATGTAGGAAAAGTGTGTCATTTGTTTCCAAACGCAACAGTTATCAGGCCGAGTAACTGGGAGGGATAATTAGCAAGGGGCCAAGTTCACGAGCGGGTCCCCCAAACCAGGAGACTCGCCGGGCAGCCCACCCTGCCCTTGGGAGGCACACAGGGTGGGGGGCTCAGCACCCCGGTATCAGCCGCTGATGGGGGAGGCCAAACCAGACTTGCGGGTCTGCAGCAGGTTTGCATTTGACGTGGAACTAAAAAATAGATAAATAATGGGATGCCAGGGCGGGAAGGTGAATGGCACATAATCCCAGCCCTCGTTTTAAACGGGATTCCTCTGACGCTCGGAGTGTCTGCAGTTACCCAGCCCCATCCCGGCTGGGACCCGGGCTTGTTCACGTCCTCAGCCCAGCTCACCCTCAGTCTGGGGGTCATTCGGTTCTTTGGGACTCAAAAGAGGCTCTGTTCTTGGTGATGCCGTCTTAGTGACTTTGACGTACACCGTCAGCTAAGAAAGAGCTCTGGGGGTGCAGAAGCCGTGCGAGAACAACGCCACAGGCAGCCTCTGGGGACCCGGACCAGCCTCAGTGAGTGGCCAAGAGAGGGACGTCTCCCGACTGGAGGGCATCTTTCTGGGGATGCGGCTCGTCAGCTGGCCCGTCCCTCGGTTTCCTCATCCAGAGAAGGAATGCCTGATCCCAGGAGGAGGCCTCCCCCCCGATGCTGTAAACAGGGTGGAGGAAATTATGAAACAAGGTACTCTGAGCCTCCCAGTGGGAAATTGGGGTAAATTCCTGACATCCGGTACTGCGTGCTCTTCTTGGTCCAGGCATAATTGAGGCAAGGTGACAAATGGTGCAAAACAGGCCCTCCTGGGAAACCTATCAGGACACCAGTGACTGGAAGGCAGGAGGTCCCGGGGCTGGTCCCAGCTCTCCTGGCACCTCGGGCAATGCATGCCCCCCTCGGAGCCTCAGTTTCTCCTTCCAGAAGGAGGGGGTTGGATGCGACAGCTGCAAATCCCTGCTGCTCTCAGGAGATTTCTCTCTCCTCTCTCCCCTCCAGGTGAGGACGGAGGATGCAGACGAAGGCCCCTCATCATTTTCTTGCCAGGAAAGAAAGGAACGTGAGTCCTCTGCGTGTTTGGGCCCCAAGTGGAGCTTAAGGAGTCACAGCTGCGACGCCATATGGGGGAAGTGCGTGGGTGGTTCGGCCTTTCCTGCCTCTTTCATTCTTGGTCGGGCCAAGTTCAGGAGCATCCTCCCTCTCCCCCCCCCCCCCCCCCGCCAGAGTATCGGTTCGCCTCCTTCCTTTCTCCCTGTCCCTTCCCCTCCTTCCAGACACCAGCAGCCTAACTCCGCCGCAGCGAGCTTCGTTGTGGGAAGGGAACCGCCTCGGGTCTCTCTGGTGTCTGGGGGGTCTGCTGCTAATTGGGTTGGAAAAGATGATCCTGCCGCACAGCTGTCTGCAGAGCTGGGCCCCAGTGACACGGGAAAAATCAAATGCAGACAGCCGGGTGGAGTTACCTGCTGAAACTCTGTGCCAGGCTCAGACCCCAGAAGTCGGAGAGGACAGCCGGGCACTTAGATGGGAGAGGAGCAGAGGAGAGGCAATGAGGGACCCTCACTGGAGTCCCCCAGTCGGATGCTGAGATGACCCTTTCCCTGCAGGCCTGCTCACACCCCCTGCCCGCCTCCCTGGGCATCTATGAAATCAAAGCTTCCTCACGCCCTTTACACCCACACTCAGAACACTGCTCTCTGGGGTGCTCAGCAGCTGAGCCAAGAGCGCCCTGGGCCTGCAGTCCCATGAGGCTCCCCCCAGAGTGGAGCGCACGTCCGGGTCCCGCTGCCAGCCACTGGTTCATTCAAGCGTCACTTATTTACTGAGAATATCGAACAATCCGTCTCTACGCTGAGCACTAGGAATAAAGAGATGATGTGGACAAGACGGCTGCTCTCCTCCCCTCTTTGTCACCCCGTTCTCCCCACCCCCCAAAGTAACAGAGCCCTGAGTTTAGCTGGCATGTGTTCAGCCACAATTAAAACTACATTTCCCAGCCTCCCTTGCAGCTAGATGTGGCCATGTGATTACATTTTGGCCAATCAGATTAAGCAGAGTATGGTGGCCCTTCCTTTGAACAACACAGTTGATCCCAGCTTTCCGCCCTTTCCTCTCGGAGATCTTCTTTCCTGCTGGCTGGGATGGAGATGTGACGGCTGGTGCTGAAGTGGCCATCCTGAGCAAGGTGGCTTTGGGCGAAGAGGCCCCATGTGGTAGGTTAATCAGACAGAAGAGGCCACGTCCTAAGGACGCTGTGAAGGAGCGGCACCACGCCAGCCCCGACCTGCCTTACTCCAGACTTTGGTGTGAAAAAGAAACCAGAAAAGCAAATCTGCCTTCTTTAAGCGACTGTTACTTTGGGTTTCTATTGTTTCCAGCTGAAGATATTCAAAACCTACAAAACAAGTGATGACGCTAAAACAGGGGCCTGCAGCCTTGGCTACACAGAGGGGACCCGTGGCCTGGTCTTGGGGATCAGAGGCAGCTGTGCGTGGCTGCAACCTGCAGGGTGTGTTGGCCTGGGGAAGGCAGGTTGGCGGGGTTGGGGGAGGCGGATTTCAGGAATAAGGAAGGCCCGAGGAAGCTCAGTGTGTCTGCGGAAGCACTGGGTCCTTCAGGGAGGTGGGGACCCCCTGCTCTGAACCTGTGAAATGCAGACAAGGCCTTAAAAGATGTTGTCCTTGATTCAAAGGAAGAAGTTCATTACTACGACAAATGCGAGGTCATTTTGCCTGCCGCCAAGGTTGAAACGTTGCTGTCTGATTTTAAAGACTAGTAAACAGCTGACAGTAGGCTCACGTAGACGTTCATAATTGTTGATCGTCCAGGAACGGCTTCTCGGGTCAGCTCAGAGCTTGATGACTTGCGGTTCCGTCTCCTTAGCACCGTGGTCCACATGTCCCTTGGCTGAATGGTCAGTGCCCTCCTCTCCTTAGGTTCAGCCAGTCCCCTTCTTTCCTCATTGCCAGCAAGTCCCCAGTGCCTTACAGGAGAGGGCGGGGGTGAAGAGAGGAGGCAAAACGAAGCCATCCCACTGCCAGGCTCGGGGAAACCATCCCAGCCACACACCAGCTAGGCCATCGAGGGGCAGACTCCGTCTCTGTGGTCACCCCTGTGTCCAGCTCTGTCCCAGGACACTCCGAGGCATTCTGGGAAGAGAGCCTAGAACAGCCTAGAATGTGGGCGCAGGAAAGAACCTTGAGGGAGGAGAGGCACAACCATGACTTTCAGAGCAGAGAGCCCTGCATTCACCCCATTCACAAAAGCACCCCTGTGTCTCAGAGGTTACTGTGCTCTTGCAGGACAGTCGGTGCAGTCCATTTGTGTAAGCAGGTCCACTCTCCTCCCAAGTCTCTGGCATGTGATCAACACGAAAAATTTAGACCAGGCTGCTGCCTCTGCCGTTTACAGATGAGACACTGTCCCAGAGCTACGAAGCTAGAGGCGGAAGCAGCCTCGGCTGTCTGACTCCCAAACCCACACTTTTCCCCAGGAGTCTAAGTGGGGAAAATTCCACTTTTCCCCAGAATTCTACGTGGCTCTGTGCCTTTGAGAACGAGAACGAGGGTGGCCAGTACGTCCAGAGCACCCGGTTTGTGCTGAGCCACCTGCCCTCATGGCCAAGGAGGGCGTGCATCTGTGGGCTCTCCAACCCCCGCTGGTCTGTGAGACGCACCTGGAACACATGACCCGGGGGCAAGAAGAGAGGACCATGTCTTCTGCCTCGTATCAGGCCCTCCCCAAACAGAATAATAATGAAAGCTGATTTGCTACTCTCGGAACCAGGATTTGATCAAACAGGGTGACAGGCCAGCTCCTACGTGGGATGTGACTCCGAGTGAGCGGGGTCACAGAGGTTGCACATCTGTCCAGGTTGGCTGTGAGATACTGCCCAGCATCCGGGTGCCAGTCCACGCGGCAGCATCAGCACCTGCTGGCATGAGTTCTGTCCTCAGGCGGCACAGAAGCTACACTGCGTTTAACACTTGGCGAGTGTCAGCTATTCCCCATCATGTGTTCCGCTTATCGCCAGATAACAAGGCTCCAGATTTTTAAGACCAGCAAAGACAGTCACTCATCCGAAGATGCTTAAGGAAGCCCCCCCCCCAGGAGTCAACGTGGTCCTGCTGTCCCAAGGGTCGTCCAGTTCAGCAGAGAGTGGCCCGGTGGCCTCTTGCCCCCCGCATTAGGGGTGCCAAGAGGCCTCAAGATGACCGCTGCCCTTCCAGCCTTCCTTAGCCAGAGGGCATCCAGCCACGTCCGAAGACATGCTCAGTCTGACTTGGGGCGGTGGTCTGCAGGAGAGGCCACAGGCGTCCACCCTGAGACTCTCCTTACTAAAGACATGATTCAAGAAGCAGGAATGAGCGGCCATGCCCGGACCACCTCGGATGCATTTTCCTCTGTGGATTATTAAATTAAGTGCATATTTCACTGAAAACGATGATCTCCTCGCTGGTTTCGGAGGATGTATTTAGTAGAAGTATTTCAATTCTGTTGTCATTTAAAACTAAAAATCAAAATATCATTTGTGATATCCAGGTTCTTTCTTCTGCAGAAATACGCACTGTGGTGTGTTACCATCATGTCTCCACCATTTGAGCCTTAGATGTACTTGTAGGTATGTTTATTTGGTTTTCGACTGCGTTTTTCGCTTAAGGATCAGGATCACATGTCTAATCTCAAAGGGTAGGATACTCCCAGATGGGATGTGAATTTGGCAAACGTTCCAACTGGTTTAACAGCAACAAGTGGCTTCCAAGGGGGAAATGAGGGCAATTCAAAATTTTATACTTTGCAAAAGATAGCTTTTTTTTTTTTTTTTGGCATCCCCCGTATTGCTAGGAACAAACTATTTTCTTATTTGAAAAAAACAAAACAAAAACCCACCCTGCCTTTTTATGGGAAAACTTGTTCGACTCTGTGTATATTATTCCACATGAAAGCAGTTTTGCCTTCATTTGTGGCTGCCTGATTACAAAGACAAGATCTTTAATTAAAATTGGTTTGGTTATGTGTATGTCTTTCAAAGAAAACCATCGAAATAGCATTTGTGACTCATTACCTTCTTAACAGGGATGCTATCCTATCTGCCTCGTTATTTAGCCTGTTTTCGATAGAGATGCTGACCTTGAACGAGGGGGGGATGTGCCAACAGGGAGCTCTGTCGCACCCTGAAGTTGTCTTTCTGGGTCTGTGACTTTGACCTGGGGAGTGGGTTTGGTCTGACAATGTGTCGAGGGCATGTAATTCAGGAGGGCAGGGCGGGCGGGCTGGGACTTTTGCAGACCAGCGGCATCTTCCGGGTGGGTCCTGGGCTCATGCACTCGGGAATGCCCCGCTCGACTTGGCTGGATGGGAAGGGAAGGCCGGAGCTGATTTCCTCATCATCCCCACATGCCCAGGGTGGATCTGGGATCACATGGCTTTCGGGAACCGCTCCCAGCCGAGGCACAGGTCTGCCTAGATCCGAAAGGCTGTCTAACATGTTAGCGAAATTAGTGCTTAGCAATATTTTTGAGAATTCTGTGGTCTGGGCGTTTTATGTTTTTTCCTCTGCCAAAACAAGTTTGCTAACTTCTTTGGTTCTCTCTCTGCCGCAGAGAAAAGCAAAGGGACTCTAAATCATTTGCACATTTCATGTTGACGGTGTCCTGCACTAGCACGATGGATGGGAAGTGAGGCTTCAGCTTGGCTTTCAATAACTGGGTGACCCAGGTTCACCCCCTCACCGGTGCTCCCCACCTGACGTCAGCAGCAGCTGTTCTTCCCCGCTCCGCCCCGTGGACCTAGTGCGTTTCAAAGCTGTATGGGGTGAATGTGAACGTCTGGCTTTTCCAAGTGTGCCTGGGATTTTCCAGTTCTGCCTCCTCTTTAACCCAGGCAATACTAGCCACATTCCAATTCCTCGGGCGAGTAATGACGACAAGAGCTAATACTTAATGAGCCCATACTGTGCACCAGGTCCTTGTCTAAATGCTTTCTGTTCCCTGATAGGTTTAACCGTCCTAATAGCCTGAAACCAGGTTGCTGGGATTAAATGCTAGCTCTACTGAGCTGTGTGACCTTGGGCAAAAAACTTAACCTCTCTGTGCCTCAGAAAGACCCACGGAGAAAATGGTGTGACCGGTCAGGTAAAAGGGATGAAATATGCAGTGCTCTTAAGAGGACAAGCAACCCCTCAACATGCCAGCTGTTACCATCCCAGTGTCCCACAGCCGAGTACTACCGATGGCACCCAGCAAGCTGGTGGCAGAGCTGGGGCCAGGCTTTTGATCACTAGACTATAGTGCCCAAGACAGAAGCAGTAGCTGCAAAATACCATCGCCGGTTTCAGGGTGTTTGCATAAAAGGACTTCTTACACAAACATTGTTCATTGGCCGCTGGGGGATAGCTTCATGCACCGGAAGGGGTGGGGGTGCGCGAAGGCAGAGCCTCCTGGAGGGGGAGGCCCACATCTGTGAGAGAAGGAAGTGCTAAATGTGGGGTGCGTACAGTCCCCCGCCTCACCTCTGGAGGAGACGGGGAGCTCTGTTTGCCTGCCCACTTCCTGGGCAGGTGTGTGGCAAGCGGACCAAGGGGCAGTGAGGGAGCTGGAAGCAGGACAGAGAGGCAGCGCTGTGACAGGCGGTGACTGTAACCAGCCAAAGGTCCCTCAGTGGGGCTGGTGACACAAGCCGTCACAAGGAAGCGGTCATGGACTGACATGAAAGCAGCGCCAAGACCTATCATGCTGGCCACGTCACATCGCGACAGCGCGTAGGGAGAAAAGTATCACACGTATCTGCGTAAAGGAACTCTGCAAGAATAAGAGTGGTTATCTATGCAGGGGGAGGAGGTGCTGAAACTGGACAGGTGGGCCACAGAGATGAGAGTAAGCCATATATACGTATATATAGGTATATATACACACATACATACACACACACGTATATGCATATATACACACATATAAATATATACCTACTGTGTCAATATTTATATATACAGTATTTATGCTGTATATATATTTACATATGGTATATATGTATCATGGTATAGACATACATGTATAGATTATGTATTGTATATATAGTGATTAATGAATACATATAAATCTAAGGGAATAGGTAAATGTCTATGCATTTAAGGACAGAGCTTCAAAATATCATTAAGCAAAATTATACAGTAAATAAAAAAGGCAAAACCAAAAAAATCCACGGTCATAATTGGGGATTTTAAAATCTCATTCTCAGTAACAGAAAGAATGAGTAGACAAAAGAAATTAGCACAAATATAAAAGCTCTGAGCCACCTTGACCTAACTGAATGTACAGAATGTTCACTCAACAGCTGTAGAATGAGAGCACATGAAATGTTCACCAAGACAGACCACATGCTGGACCATGAAACAAGTTGCCATCCGTTGTAGAGGACTGACACACAGAATGTATCCTCCGACCACAGTGGCATTAAATGAGAAATAAACACAATGAGATGTCTGGAAAAAATCCCCGAATACTTGGAAATTAAGGAACACACTTCTGAAGAACCCATGTGTCACAGAACAAATCACAGGGGAAATTATGAAATATTTTGTAATGAATGATGATGAAAGCAAAGCATAGTATGACTTGCAGCACTCAGCTAAAGTGATCCTTAGAGAGAAAGGTATAGGTTTGATGCCTATGTTTGTTGGTAAAGAAGAAAAGTTTGAAGTTAGTGGTCTAAACAACCAAGTTAGAAAGCTACACAAAGAAGAATAAGTAAGTAAAAGTGTGTAAGTAAAAGTAAGAAGACTGAAATAATAAAGAGCAGACATCAAGGAAATAAAAATATTTCAGTAACAGAAAAAAATTAAAAGGCAAAAGTTGTTTCTTTGAAAAGATTAATACAATTGATAAGCCTCTAACTCAAGTGATCAAGCAAAAGATAGAGAAAACACAAACTGTCAATATCAATAATTATTATTAATTCAGTGGGGGAAAGGATGATCCTTTTAACAAATGCTGCTGGAACAACTAGATATCCTTAGGGAGAAGAAATGAACTTGACACCTCTCTGACACCACACACAAAAATTTGAGATGAATCGTATACCTAAACATAGCCAAGATGCATAGATAACATACAATTTATTAGAGAGAACGCAAAAAGCACTAACTAAATTAAAAATTGCTAAACTGTACTGCACCAAAATTTAAAACCTTTGCTCTTTAAGAGACCCCATTAAGAAAATGAATAGGGAAGCTACAGATTGCGAGAAAATACTTGCAAAACATATGTCTAGTGAAGGATCACATCCGGAATACAGGGACTCCTACAACTCAGTAATAAAAAAAGATAATTCAAGGTTTAGGACGCACAAACTATTTGAACAGACACTTCATAGAAGAAGATATACAAATGGCCATTTATCACATGAAAAGATGCCCAACATAATTAGCCATCAGCAATGCAAATCAATACCATAGTGAGATAGCACTGCACACGCCAGAGAGCTAAAATTAAATCCACTGACAACACCAAATGCAACCGCTTTGGAAACCAGCTTGGTAGTGCCTTATTGAGTAGGATATATGTCTACCTTTCAACCCAGCAATTCCATTCCTGAACATTTACCCAAAATAACTGAAAACAGATGTCCCTAAAAGGGCAAGTATGCAAATTTTTATAGCAGCTTTATTCATAATAGCCAAAAAGTGGAAGCAAGCCAAATGACTCAACAGGTGAATGGACATACACATTACAGTTTATTTAAGTAATGGAATGAGAGGCAATTAAAAAAAAAAAAAACCAAAAACCTTCCTGATGCACACAGCATGAAGGATGAAGCTCAAAAGTGTGCTGACAAAAAGCAGCTGGACACAGAGTACGTGCTCTGTGATTCCATTACATGGAGTTCAAGAACAGAAAAAACTACCATGCTGATAGGAATCAAGAACGCTGGCCAAAGGCTTCCCAGGCGTAGTGGTTAAGAATTCGCCTGCCGATGCAGGGGACACGGTTCGAGACCTGGTCAGGGAAGATCCCACATGCCGCGGAGCAACTAAGCCCTTGCGCCACAATTACTGAGCCTGCGCACTAGAGCCTGTGAGCCACAACTACAGAGCCTGCGACCCACAGCTACTACTGAAGCTCCCGTGCCTGGAGCCCATGCTCCACAACAAGAGAAGCCACTGCAATGAGAAGTCACGCACTGGCAGCGAAGAGTAGCCCCCGCTCGCTGCAACTAGAGAAAGCCCGTGCGCAGCAACAAAGACCCAATGCAGCCAAAAATAAATAAATAAATTTACTAAAAGAAAAAAAAGAAAAAGAACCCTGGCCAAAATCGTTTGCACCTGGCAACCAGAAGTTAAGGACCAGAGATGCAGGTGGGAGGGATGTGGGTGTGGCTATAAAAGGGCAACAGGAGATACTTATGGTGATGGAACTGTTCTGTATCTTGACTGTGGTGGATACACAACCATACACAGGTGATAAAATTGCACAGAACTACATACACACACACACACACGTAAAACTGCAGAAATCTGAATTACATTGGAGGATTATATTAATGTCAATATCCTGATTGTGATATTGTAATATTGCTTTTCAAGGTGTTGCCATTGGGGTAAACTAGGTGAAGGGTACATGAGATTTCTATTTATTGTTCATTACAAATGCATGTGGATCTACAAAAAGCTTAAATTTATAAAACCACAACTACTTGGCCCCTCTTCATCCCCTTCTCTCCTGCTAACTGGAATGTAGGTGAGATGGCTGGAATTGAAGCAGCCATCTTGGGCTATCGACTGGACCTTCAGAGTGGAGGTTGCTCACATTACAGCAACAAGATGGGAGGAGCCTGGTCCCTGAGGACTACATAGAGAAAAGCATACTGGCCCAGACTGTCTCGCAGGATTTTCATGAAAGAGAAACTTTTAACTCATTTAAACCCTTGCTACTCAAAGTGTGATCCACACGCCAGCAGCCGTGACACCTGGGAGCTGGTAAGACATACAGAATCTTAACCCAACCCCAGACCTACTGGATTAGAATCTGCATTTTAAACAAGATTCCTGGCTGATCCATGTGCAGATTAAAATTTGAGAAGCACTGATTTTAGCAATTGCTATAATGCATCTCTTAATTTTAATCCAACTCTAACTATTACAGGTACATTATTAGTAATTTTAATGATAATACTCCTTAGAGATTTAGCAGTACTTTTATTCCCTGAGACATATTTCTTGAAGATCGGGGCAGTAGGAGTGAGAGAAGGTTTTCAATGAACCAGCATCTTTTACGTATGAATATATGGGAGGGCGGGTGGTGGTTGATTAATCGGCCCAAATCCTTTTGGCCCACCTGACTGTACCTGCAGCCGCAGGTACACTACCCAGCTCCCTGAAAACGTCCCACCTCAAACACCTGTGCCTCATCTGACCCACCTGGAGGGGGCAGGGCGGGGGCTTTCTCTGTCCCCAAGGGGGTTGCTCAGCCCTGTACAGGAGCAGCTGCAAAGTGCGGGGAGGCTGATGCCCGGGGTGCCCCTCAACCAGTGGGCTGTGGACAATCGCCCCAGCCCTCCTGCGTCCCGGGGGCGAGGTGAGCCCGCCAGGTTTCTCGGGGGTCTCCAGTGGTACCACGCTTGCTCCTCGTGCGTTAAGGCATCCTTCATTCCTTCCCTGTTCCAGTCTCCACACTCCCTCATGCCTACTGCCCAGGATCCCCCCGCCCAAGTAACCCACCCCGCCCAGCTCCTGGCACAGGCTCTGCTTCTTAGGGGTCCAAGCTGAGACACCAGGAGACCAAGAATCCTGAACCCGAGCTCACAAAACTCAAGGGAGTTGCTCATTTCATGCACGGCACCACAAAGAACGGAGACCTCGCCATCTTAGCGAGGGTAAGCAGCCTCAGTTAGAGAAAAGGCTGCCCTTTGGGAGATTTCACTGGGAAATGACACAAAATCCCTGGAGAGCTGGCGTTTATCAGCAGTTTGCTCTGTCTCCCCACTGGAGCTGCAGCGCTGCTGGGCGCACTCGCCGAGTCTTTTTTGTGTGTGTGTGGTACGCGGGCCTCTCACTGTTGTGGCCTCTCCCGTTGCGGAGCACAGGCTCCGGACGCGCAGGCTCAGCGGCCATGGCTCACGGGCCCAGCCGCTCCGCGGCATGTGGGATCTTCCCGGACCGGGGCACGAACCCGTGTCCCCTGCATCGGCAGGCGACCTGTCAACCACTGCGCCACCAGGGAAGCCCCCACGCCGAGTCTTAATGGAACAGCCACTGTGCCCTTTCCCTGCCGAGAACTGGGATGGTTGAGCCAGAAGCAAAGAAACTCAGGCCAGATCCTGGTAACGCTAAGCCCATACCATTGTTGTTCTGACAACCAACTCTGATGGCAAAACAGCCCCTGTGCTGTCTGTACCAGTGTCATAACGATGCCAAACAAAGACTCAAAGACTTGAGAAGTCAGGCAAAGCCTCACTATCTTTTCAAAAAGTGCTTTATTAAATTCATCTTTAAAATTACAACTAACAGAAGACTATTCACACGAACAATGAATAACCTCCCCGTTCCCAGCTGTGTTTTCACCCCCACTTCTGCTTCTGCGTGGATCGCGTGTCCGGCTGCGTCCTCTCACATTTTTCTCCACGTTGACATAAACATATGGCATTTTATTGAGGTTTGTATTTACAAAGTCGAGGTGGGGCACTACAGTGGTTTAGGGCTCAGATCCTGGCTAGGCCACTTACAGCTGTGTGTTTTGGGGCAGGTTGCTTGGCTTCTCTGTGTTTCCTCAACTACCAAATGGGATTAATAATAGTACCTGCCTCACAGTAACATTGTGAGGATCGTATACAGTGCCTAGTGCATGCCATACGAGTATCTGCTATTGTCACGCGATTTTCCTTTCTCATTTAACAATATATTATTGCCATTCTTACCAGGTCAATAGATTTATACCTCATGACACATATTCCATCCTTGCAACAACTCCCCCAGAGAAGGTAGGTATTATTATCCTATTTTACACATTAAAAAAATGAAATGGCTCAGAGAAGTTAATTTGCCTGAGGCCACATAGCCAGAGGGCATTATCAGACAACGAGGGGAAACAGAATAATTTTTTGAAAATTATCTTGAAAATGAAAACATTCTGAACCGTGGGTTAGACTTTTTTAGGTAGGGATAGAAGCCGGTCCATGCTCTTCCTCCAGCCCCTGATGCCTGGTCAGGGTGCCCATCCATTTCAAAATCTCTCTTGATCCATCCTTCTCTCTGTGGGTTTCCTGGGCTGAAGGGATAAAGCTACGTCACACTCTGGCAGTCTCCCTCCTGCGCGGCTTTCCTTTACTTACATTTTGGCTCATTTTGATCATTTTTAATGATAAAAATAGAGGTGGATCAAAGAGCAGGGACACTCATGTCTCCAGCAATAAAACCTTGGCTTTGACGAGCGTGTCCCGCAAGGAGGAACACGCCGGCCCAGTCCATCCAGATCGACGCGGGGCCGGTGCGGTCATCCTGGCGAAGGGTGGCGGGAGTCCCCGCGGCTCCTCTCCCTGATCTCCCCACGGGCACCACCACCGGGAAGGAGCTGCCAGCCCCAGCGCTGAGGTGGGCAGGCGCTGCTGCCGCCCAGTCCTCTCTGGGAACCATTTTGTAGGTGAAAATAAAGCAGCGCTTTTATCCAAGGAGAGCGGCATAATCACCAGATGCACATGAAATCACTTAAACTCTGGGAGCCCGCAGCCCCCTCGGCTTAATTACGCAGCAGGGCCGTGTTCTGCTGAAAGCAATTACATCTGAGATCCCCAGCACGGGCACACGCACAGCGCGCCGTGCTCTCCACGCGCCCAGCCGAGGTCCACGCCCACCCTCCCTCTCTGAGACGCCTTTTGCAGGATGCAGACATTTGTGAATTAGCTATTTGTTCAGGTGGGTCAATACTCCAAGGGCCCGAAGGACAGAGCGCGAAGTTTCTTTCCCTCCCATCCTTTCCCCAAGGCGCCAAGCTCCCCGCACGTAACGGGGCTGTCCATCTCTTTTGTATCCTTCCGAAACCGCTGACACCGTAAATCCATCCATCCATCCAAATGGAGCCTTTCTTCGAGAAGGAAATCGCTTTTCAGACAGCGGGATCTGTGAGCCTCCTGTACCATCTCTGTTGCGGTAAACAGCCAACCACTTCTCTCCTGGACAAACAAGTTTGCCGCCGTCAGGAGGGCTCCTTGTTGGAAATCAAATAAAGGGTCTGATTCCAGATGAGGGCTGGTTCCAGGTACCGCTCGGTGAGCCGGGTCTGCCGTGCCCAGAGCTGGCTGAAGAGAGGGTGTGCGGTCCCCACCCCACCCCCCAGATCACAGCCGTGAAAGGCCCCTTTGTGACAGGGAGGGGTCAGACCCCAGTCATAATGCTCTCTTGTCAGAAGGGCCTCCTGGAGCTGCCACGAGGCGGGCAGCTCTACGGAGCAGAGCAGAAGGAAGGCAGCGATTCTGTGGTTGTTTCCGTGGCCCGGTGGACCCCGTGGAGGCGCTCACGTTTCCGGGCCTGGCTGGATCATGGGCGCCTTACGCAAGCACACCAGGCCAGGACGCAAGGCACGGGGATGTCACCCTCCCTGAGACATGCCAGCCCCAAGGTGGGGGAACGCTGGGCGGCTGGATGGGGCCATGCCCACCACTCTTCACTGGCCAGAGAAAGCAGGGCTTCCCGGGAGGATGTGACAGCCAGGATGAAATTCAAATCTGCGGTTCCAGGCGATTCCCGTCTTCCTGTTATTCTAAAACTAAGTGCTTCACACATTTGGGAAGTATTATTAAATATGGATCTGTTGGATGGTCTGTGGTCGGGGCTAATTTCTTCCAGTTTGCAGAGCGTCTAGTTACCAGACCCCTCAAGAGGACCTGTCAGAAGTGCTTTGCCTGTGCAAACGCTGCTTGCAAACACTCAAGCTGGCTCTGCGGCCGTGCAGCTCCGAGTCGGGAACGCGCAGGGCTCGAGGCTCCAGAATTCCTCCCCAGATCCCACTTCTCTCCTTGGTGCCTGTGAATATGAAATCCTAAGCGATCGCTGAAAACCTAACGGAGCGATTATTTTTGTTCGCTCCAGTGGGATGAGAGTTTGGGATTTTAGGTTGTTATAGGGTTACCCCCAAAGGCAAATCTATAATTGATTTAAAAAAAAAAGAAGACCTGGCATTTAAAAAATTCTTTTCATGTTTCTCCAAAGCGTTTGACAGACACAAATTCTCGAAACATTCCAGAGAAGAGACGGGGGGATTGAGTCCTGCTTTGGATAAGGAGATGCATCCTCAAGAGAGAAATGAAGTTTGTGTTTGTCCAAAGAGGAACTTCGGGTTGGGGCTGAGACGCCTAGATGTGTGTCCTGCCCACGGCTGTCACCTCCCAAGTCTGACAAGTGGACAGATACTGGCATCCTAGGATGGCACGTGCTGTAGGCTCAGGAGAATGTATTCTGGAGCCGGAGAATCTGGGATTGAATCCTGACTCCTCCATGTATTAGCCACATGACCCTGAGCAGGTAACTCAGCCTTTGGGGGCCTCAGTTTCCTCATCTGTAAAGTGGGTGTAATCACAGCATCTAGCTGTATAATTAAAGGAGTTAATACTTGTAAAGTGGTTAAAGCCTCCTGGTGCATAATAAGTGCTCAGGAAGCATTGCTATGGTTATTCTCGCTTCCTGCATCTGCGTGATGGCCCCACCACCAACCCATGGGCAGGGTCCACCTTTAATGCGAAGGCTGTCCACATGTCAAATTGCCTGGTGGCAGAAAGGCCAACAAATGGTGGAGACTCGGATCTTTTTTTTGGTCAAATTGACAAACTCGGACATGGAGAATGATTGGTTAAAACCTCAGTGTTTCAGCCAATCCCTTAAGATAATTCTGACTGGATGGGCTGAGCAAATAGAACCAACCAGAGCTGCTCACAGCCCTGCCTGGTCCCCAGAGCCCGGGGTCTGCAGGGAAAGAGGGACCCAGCCAAGCACAGTGTGATCTGCCCCTGCAATGGTCTGGTTTACGTGTGGACTTGGCCAGGCTGCAGCACCCAGTTATTCAGCCACTCATCTAGGTGTTGCTCCAAAGGTGTCTGGGAGATGTGGACAGAATCCACAGTCAATTGGCTTTAAGAGGAGACCCTGGATCATGTGGGTGGGCCTCATCCAATCAGGTGACGGCCTTAAGAGCAAAACTGAGGTTTCCCAGAGAAGAAGAAATTCTGCCTCAAGACAGCAGCATCAACTCCCGCCTGAGTTTCCGGCCTGCCCTACAGGGTTCAGACTCGCTGATCTCTGCAATGGCGTGAGCCAATTCCCTGAAGCACATCTCTTTCTATATCCCATATGTATAATGTATCTCTCCTATATATTTATCCGATTCGTTCTGTTGCTCTGGAGACCCTTGCCTGCGGGGTGGGGGCAGGAGGACCCTCTCATCACTACCTTGTCACTGTAACAGTTGTAGCCACAGCTACGTCTTGAGTGCCGGGCACAGGGCTGATGGACTCCAAGGACCTTATTTACGCCAACCAGCCACCTACTTTGTTTCTGGAGATTTCCAAGTGAGGGGCTGGGGCATCAAACGAAACGTGAATTTAAAATGTTAAGGACGTGATTACTTTCCCTAGAGAGTTTAGTGATTGACACTCCCACCATTAACATATGTAACCCAATGGGTAAAAAATGTTAACTTGGTTTTTCTTTTGTAATTGTAGTAAAAAAAACACAGAACATACCATCTTAACCGTTTTTAAGTGTACAGTTGAGGAGTATTAATAACATTCACATTCTTGTGAAACAGACCTCCTTAACTTTTTCGTCTTTCCAGACTGAAACCCCATTGAACTCCCATCTCCCCTGCCCCAGCTCCCGGCACCCACCACGGTACTTTCCATCTCTATGAATGGGATACTCTAGGGACCTCGTGTAAGTGGAATCCTACAGTATTTGCCCTTTTGTGACTGGCTCATTTCACTTAGCGTAATGCCCTCAAGGTTCATCTATGTTGTAGCACATGTGAGAATCTCCTTCCTCTTTACGGCTGAATAATATCCCACTGTGGGGATGGACAACATTTGTCTATCCATCCATTCGTTGATGGACACTGGGGCTGCTTCCACCTCTTGGCTATTGTGAATAGTGCTGCTATAAACATGGGTGTGCAAATAGCTCTTCAAAACACTGCCATCAAGTCTTTTGGAAATATATCCAGAGGTGGGGCTCGTTGAATTTTTTATTTGCATTTCCCCAAGAGCCCTAGTGAGGCTGGACCCACTTTCATATCATTTTTGGACAATCCACACTGTTTTTAACACGATGGTTATGCATTATATTGTTGCACCTGTGTCTGTCTAGCCACGATATCACACACTGACTGGCCATGGAGAGGATGTCTGGCAAATTCTGGCCCAGGGCCTGGCCCCTGGAAGGGACTCAGTAAGTGGCTCTTAATTGTTACTTGCTGAATGAACGAATGAAGGGGTGAGCTGGAATAGGACGACAAAGGAAAAGCTCCATCTCTCACAAAGGGCAATTTCATTTTCCATTCTCACTGAGCCTCAAAGACAGTAGGATGGAGGGTGTTTGGTTTTGGGGTCCGGCAGGAAGCTCCGAAACAAACAATGCAAGTGGGACATTGCCAAGGAAAGGAGGTAGCCTCATCTTCCTGTGGACAGTAACGTCACTGAACCTGCTGGGCTGCATAACATCCTAGAGGAGAATTGCACTGGGAGCTGCCTGCAGGCCCCCAAAGGCCTTGGATAAGCTACTCTGGAAGAACGTCTGCATCCCATTTTGCAGAGGGCTTTGGCCAGAAGCTCCTACAGCTTCTCAACTAACCATAATGCACGGGGAAACGCCTAGGGCAGTGCCTGGCCATCTACGTGTACACTCAATGCACTTCCCCTCACGCTCACAGGCTGGGAGCGGGTCAACATCTCAAAGGACAGAGCTGGACCCTTGCCATGCTGGGGGTGTCAGCCAGTGCGCACGGAACAAAGCTAAGCCAGCGATGGCCCATAGCTGCTGTGCCCAAGGATCCAGGACACCATAAAGATCTAGGACTTTCCCAGACAAAGACCCATCAGCCTTCCTCCAGCAATTCCCAGGCAGCCGAAGAGTCAGGAAAAGCTGAGCCTGTCCCCAGAATGCCAGTCCCCTCCTTTGCAGAGACGGTCACTGGCAACCAGTATCTCATTTCCCTCTTCTCTCACGGTAATCGAATTTTCCACCCAGCAAATGGCCACCTCCAATAAAGAATACGCTTCCAGGCTACCCTGCAGCTAGCTGTGGTCACATGACCAGGTGCTGGCCAATGGGATGAGAGTGCAAGTGGTGTGCATAAGTTCCTGGGGCTGCAGTCCAAACAGTGAACAAGCAGTAGAGACAGTCCCTGAGAAATCAAAACACACGCCGACCATAAGGAACCCCCCGGGCCATGCCCGTGTACACCAACCTCAACACTAGCTCTGGGCGTGCTCTCCCCTCGACTCTGCCCTTGCGTCCTTCCCCTGCCCAGAAGCAGGCTTGCTCGTGGGGAGAATCATGCATATGCAAGCAGCAGCCTATGGTTGGCAGACACACCAGAAAGACAGCAATTCTGGTCCCCTGACACTGTGGACCAACCTCTCAGTCCCACGCGCTGTGTGGGACACCGCCCATGGGCGAGAATTACATTCTCCCTTGTTTAGACACACGTCATCTGGACCCTTATCGCAGCAGCCGAGCCCACACCCGAGAACACATCTTCCATCCTCTCCTCCCCGCTCCACGCTCCACGCTCCAGTTTTGCTTTCCGAGCCAATGAAATGGGACAGTTTCTTGCTACAACTGCCACTACCTCAGTGCAGGTGAGGGTCTTTGAACGGCTACTGCTGGTTGGTGGTGGCCCCCAAAAAGAAATGTCTGTGTCGTAACCTCTGAAACCTGGGAAGGTGACCTCAATCGGAGAAAGGGTCTTTGCATGTATAGGTTAAGAATCTTGAGATGGGGACTTCCCTAGTGGCGCAGTGGTTAAGAATCCACCTGCCAAAGCAGGGGACACGGGTTCGAGCCCTGGTCCAGGAAGATTCCACATGCCGCAGAGCAACTGAGCCCGTGCGCCACAACTATTGAGCCTGCGCTCTAGAGCCCGCAAGCCACAACTACTGAGCCCGTGTGCCACAACTACCGAAGCCTGTGCTCTAGAGCCCATGCTCCGCAACAAGAGAAGCCACCGCAATGAGAAGCCCACGCACCGCAGCGAAGAGGAGCCCCCGCTCACGGCAACTAGAGAAAGCCCATGCGCAGCAACGAAGACCCAACGCGGCCATAAATAAATAAATAAATATTTATTTATTTATTTTTAAAAAGAAAGAAAAAAAAAAAACAATCTTAAGATGAGATCACCGTGGATTTGGGTAGGCCCTAAATCCTGTGACAGTGTCCTTATGAGAGAAAAAAGTGTCCTTATAGGAGACAGAGAGGAGAGCGGAGGCCATGTGTGGACGGAGGCAGGGACTTGGCCATCAGCCAGAAGCCAAGGACGCCTGAAGCCACCAGGATCCGGAAGAGGCGGGGTGGACCCTCCCTCCCCTAGAGCCTTTGGAGGGAGCACACCCTGATTGCAGACTTCTGGCCTTCGCTAGAATAATTTCTGTTGTTTTAAGTCATCCTGTTTGTAGTCATTTGTTTCAGGGCCCACAAGACACTCAAGACACTGTGGCTACCACTTTTCTCAGCCGCCTCGGAGGTCTCTCGTCTCCTTTCTGCTGAGGATGTGTGGTTCCATGTAAAAAGCATGGGGTGAGCGACCCAGGGTCATTGCTACCAGCCCCAAAGTTCTCAGACCCTGCTTCTCCAACTGCATCTACCACCCCGCACCCCATGGGCGTCGACCCTGAGAACCCTGGTCCCACGCCAGGCGGGCTCTTCACTCTTCCCTGGCTCGCCCTCGGGTGTGGGCAGGGAGCCCCGCTACCTGGGCTCAGGTGACCCCACAGCCCGCCTCGGGGGTCTTGCCTCTTGAAGTGTAAGAGCGGTGATTAGAACGCAGGAAACGAAGTCTCCCGACCATCAGGGTGCCGCAGACCCCAAGGGCCTGTTTTGGAAGTGGAAGCCTTTCTCTTTGCACTCCTACCGTGACATGCTAATCCTTCCTGGGGTGAACTGCTGCCTCTCGCGGAAGGGCACAAGGGGTCAGATTTAACACACATTCAGTTCCAAGTCACATAAAGCTGCTACGAGAGAGACCCCAGCACAGTGGCTGCAACAAACAGAGCTTTCCTGCCCCATGCTCACACGCTTGAAATAAAAGTCCACGCGAGATAGCTCAGGGTGGCAGGTGGTGTGGAACTCGCAGGGCTCTCGGACCAGGCCCCTTACGCCTCTGCTCTGCGCCCCTTTGCACACCAATCTCTGTGTCACAAGAAGGCCGATGAAGCCGAGGACAGCAGTGACAGCTTACCCTGTGCCTGCATTTCACACATCCTGCTCCCTTAATCCTCATAACCCTCCAGAGTTGGCCCCGTTTTATAAAGGGGAAAGCAGGCACAGGGTGGGGGTGGCATAACTTGCCCACAGTCACACAACCAGTACGTGGTGAAGCAGGGGTTTGCACCCAGTCTGTCTCCAGAACCTGAGCTCTTGACTGCGATGTGAATCACATGAATCACCCCGCTGTACACCTTGGCTGGGCTCCTTAGAAAGCTTCTCTTCCCTTACAAAAGCAAAGTGTCTTTTCCACTTGCCCCCTTCTTTCTTCTTTGGGATGTGGGAGGAAGGATGTGATGTTTGAGCTATGGCAGCCATCTTATAGCCATGAGGTGAGAAGGCAAGCACCAATGTGCAGAAGACGGCAGAGCACAAGGATGGAGAAATCTGGGTCCTCAATGACAGAGGACAGCACTGAGACACCACATCTGACCTGGCCCACCCACCAACAGATGCTTCCTGTGAGAAACGTACATGTCCTCGTTGCTGAAGCCAGTTTTTCTGTGACGTACAGCCAAGTGCATCCTCAATGGAGTGACAGCGTGTGTGGGCTGTGGGGAAGAAGGGGGTTAGCTAATGGAAGGGCATGTAAGGAATTTAAGGAACAGCAAACTACAAGGCCTTGGGAAGGGACAACCTAGGGCCGTACTGGGGACAATCACATGCTTCCTCCAGTGAAGACTCAACTCCTGAAACCCATGTTCTAACCTTGAGTGCAGCAGAGTCACCTGGAGGGCCTGTTATGATACAGAGTTGCAGATTCAGTCGGTTAGGCTCTGGGGGTGGCTTGCTGTTTCCGAGCTGTGTGACTCTCTGAGCCTGTTTCCTCTCGAAAAAATTGAGGATGGATGAAACACCTTTTGAAACACAAGGCTCTCAGCACAGTGCCACAGTGCTACACGGTGACAGCCCAATAAAACTGGGTGGCTATTTCTGAGTGTTTGCTTGCGGCCTAACAGACCCAGCTGTCCAGCACTAGGTTGTCCAGACTGGCCATTTGGGGCCTTGGTGAGGATAAAGACTTAGTGTCACAGGAATGAGGGGCAGTCCCAAGACGGGCAGTCTGCTGCCATCAAAGGATTATGAAAACTCCACTCCACCGCCATGTGTGCCCTTCCAGGGACCTCTGCCCTGGGACCACCTGTGTTGGCTGTGGGCAAAGACGGCACTTGTTTTCATAGCTACCTGATTTTTAAAAAAAATATTTGCCAAAGCCCACCCAAAATACAGCTCTGATGGAAAATATACCTAACCCTTACGTTTTACATACATAAATTCATTTTAGAAGCTGATGCCCTAATATAAAAATAAATCTGATACCTTAACCTAGACAGAATGATCGCAAATCAAATGTACCATGATACGGAACTCATTTTTACAACATGTGTCTTTATGCAGGGTCATCAGATTCAGAGAGAGGGAGAAAATGTGTTTCCAGGTGGAGAACCCTCTGCCCCAAGCGTCCAGCCTTTCTCTCCTTCATCCAGCTTTCGCCGAGAACAGAAGTTAAATGTGCTTTTCCTTTTGACGTTAAGATACTTTTGTGGGTCTCGACCTTCCAGACATGAACCTTCTGGGACCTCTGTCCTTGGTTTCTGCTTCTCCTGCTTCTGCCTGGGAGAACGCGATGCAGAGCAGAGGGCCACAGAGTCAACTGGGGGCCGTGGAGGGCACTGGAGTGGAGTGGGCTTCTGCATCTTTAGTCTTTTTTTCCAGTTTAACAGACCATCCTGAAAGGCAGTGGCCTAAGACAACAGTCATTTATTCAGTAGGCGACCTGGGCTAAGGGCTCAGCAGGGAAGGTTACGGGGCTGGAGGACCCACCTCCAAGATGGCGCAGCCCCCCACGTGGTGGAGAGCGCAGCCAGGGCTATGGGCCGGGGGACCTTGGGTCCTCTCCATGTGGGGCTCTCACAGGCTGCCTGCGCTTCCTCAGAGCATGGTGGTTGAGTTCCAGGAACGCGTGTCCCAGAGCCTCGGAAATCACATCCCTCCCTTCTGCTGTCCCCTTCTGGTCGGGGTGGTCACAGAGCCTGCCCAGAATCAAAGGGACACGCTCCAACTCTAGCCTTGATGGGAGGAGGGCGGCAAGGTCTAGAGGAGCGTGTGGAATGCGAGAGATTGTGACGCGTGTCTCTGGGACCTGCAATCTGCCCATGAATCAAAGAGACCTGGGTTCAAAGCCCAGACAAGTCCTGTCTTCCCTGTGTGGCCTTGGGCAAGCTCCTTAACTTCTCTGAGCTTCAGTTTCCCCAAATGTAAAATGGGGTCATTCTGACTCAAGTTGGGAAAATTAGAAGAAGAGCCTGGTGCGCTATGGGCTTAGAATATGTTGGTGCCCTTTTCTGTGTCCCCATGGTGATGTTCATGATTATACCCAGAAACAGCTTTAGAAACTGGTGAATAGCTATGTAATCGTTAGCTTCACTGCAAGTCCATTTCAGGAACCTAACAGGACCCAGCAGAGAGCAAGCAGGAAAGAATCGTCAGGGGTCTCTGACGATTCCCCATCGTTCTGACCCAATACAAAGAGTTCCTGTGTCTTGTTCCATCAAGCCATGCTCCTGGGGTATCCTGCTTGGGTGGCCTGGCCTGGTCTTCAAGGCAAGAAGACAGGCCTTCAGCATCCTGTTAGCACCACTTCTGACTCTTAACAGTAACAGTCATTTCCTTGGAATTTTCTGAAACCTTCCCACCTTCAGGCCAGACTGCAGACAAGAGGCCTGTGGGGGAATTCCAGGAGCGCTGGTAAGTTTTCAAAGACACGGATGCTGTTTGCTCCACACAGAAGGGCCAACCGCTGGAGGTTCCGACTGGAGTGCCCCGAGACTCAGGGACAGATGGGGTCACAAGCAGTAGAGTCCTGCCCTGGCAGGAGCTCCTGGTTGCGGGGAGACAGCGCAGCCCTCGAACCCGGCTTGCACCCTGAGCCAGTTGGGGAGCGGTTGGCGTGGCTGCCTGGGGACCGAGTGCGCCGGGAGAGCTTCTCGGAAAAGGCCCCACTCCCTTCCCACGAAACGGGCAGACCCCCAAACTCCACAGACGTTGCCACACCCATGACTCTGTCTAGAGGCTGAGCCCTGTTTCCATGCTGGTGGGATGGTTTACCCTTTCTGTTGTTTCACACACAAAGAAAATTTCTGTTTACTCTAGCCACATTGTTGTTTAAAGGAATGAAATAATTAAAACAAGAGGAACCCTCTGTAGACTTGGATTTTTTCTTTACAAGCATAGAAAATGTATAGATAACATCATTTTTTTAACAACACAATGTAATGAATTTAATTCACTGCTCAATGATTTATAAATATCTTTTATTTAACGAGTACACATATATACAAACAATTAGATACTTAAACCTGTATGAGTTTCCTGGGACTGCCATAACAAAGTACCACTAACTGGGGGTCTTAACACAACAGAAATGGATTCCCTCACAGTCCCGGAGGCAGGAAGTCTGGAGTCCAGGTGTGCACAGGGTTGGCCTGCTTGGGAGGAAGCATCCCAGGCCTCTCCCCCCAGCCGCTGGTGTTACCAGTGATCCTTGGCATATAGACGCCTCACTCCAGTCTCTGCCTCTGTCGTCGCCACGTGGCCTCTCCCTGTGTCTCTCTGTGTCCTGCTCTGCGTGGTGTTCTCCGGTCTGTGTGTCTTTCTCTATCTTTTTTAAAACAAAACCGTCTTTGCCCATCTTTGTCTAAGCTGGATAAACGACCAAGACAACAGGCGTGAATCTGCTCTGCTGTGCCATCTCCAGCAGGTCTGCGCTACCATCACTAAGCAGTGGTTCTCCATACTTCCGGCGAGCACTCAGCACCCTAACTGCGCCCCTCTCTCCCTGTCCTGTTTCTGGGGGCTGCCCTTGGGGAAGGCGAGTGGCAGCCATCTGTGCGGTGAGTCCACCTTCCTGCATATTTCTGAGGATGTAAACACCCAGGGAGGTAAGTAACTTGCCCAAGGTCACGGTCAATGGGGGAGCGGGGATTTGAACCCTCGCATTATAGCTCCAGAGGCGGAGCTCACCCTCACGGCACTACACTGTCTCCGCCCTGGTCCTAAGGGTCATATGCTTCAAATCTGTTCATGCTGCCGTGAGCAGCTTCATTCCACGGTTTCAGTGCTGCACGGCAGCCTACCACATGCACATACCGCTGTGGTCCGGTCTGTTCCCCTAGAGAGGGACACCTAGGTCACCCCCAGTTCTAGGTTCCCCAAGCCCCACGCTGACGAACAGCCTAAGTGCTCCACGCTGGACAAACGTGAGAGTTGGTTTATGCCCACGCTGGTGCTGAACTGCAGGATCTGGGCTGGGGGTAAAGTGTGGGCCGTTTCTATGGAGGAGTCTGATTTACGGAGGAGGGCGTGCCCTTGGGAACCCAAGCCAGAGGCAGGAGCCGGGGACCAAATTCAGCACACCTCTCCAGCCGCCGGTCAGGACGCAGGCCACAGGGGTCTGGACTCTCACTCGCTCTCCGCTCACATCCAGGGGCCCCGAGACGGCCGACCTTTAATGTGGAGGTTGAGGTCAAGGCGAGAAGGGCCCTGAGGGGATTCTTAAGTCCTGGTGCACTCTGAGCACACGATCCACTCCCCACAGCGACCGGAGCGGTCCTGCTCGAGTGCCGATCAACCCACAATTCACTCATAAGCTCCAAAGGTGGTCCCCAACAACGTCACCAGCCTGGAGGTGCGGGACAGTCCTCCATCCAGAAATGGACCTTATTTCCCTCTCTGGAGCCTGGCTGGGCCTCTCACTGCTCTGGCCAATAGGATGATGGTCTGGGACATCTGAGCCCAGGTCCTAAAAAGGCTGGAAGCCTCTCCTTCCCTCCTCTTGGAATCCAGGCACCTATCATTAGAAGCTGGACCACATGGTGAGGCCACAGGGAGGAGAACTGAGGTACTCTGACCAAAAGTTTCAGCTGGGCTCCCAGCACCGGCTGGGAGAGAGGCCAGCTCGGTCGTGCAGCCCAGGTGATGCCCTGGAGCATCGCAGGGCGGAAGAACTGCCCGGCTGAGCCCAGTCCATCCACAGAATCCTGAGGAAGAAGAAAACGGTTATTGTTTTAAGCCACTAAATTCAGGATGGTCTCTTACGCGTTAAGAGACATGGAAACAATGTCCAATAGAAATGCACACATACATCCACCAAAAGGCACGTCCCAGACATTCACAACAGCCCTATGGGTGATGGACGCAAACTGGAACCAAGTCCGTGACGTCCCTCAACAGCAGCAGGAATAAACAGCCTGGGTCCGACCACACGATGGGCTGCCGCGTAGCAACGGAGGTGAAGGAGCTGTGCACGGCTCCCTGCAACAACCTGGGTGAGTGCAGACACAGGACGCGGGGTGAAGACACCGGGTCAAAGGAGCACGGCCCATATGATCCATTTGTACAGGGTTCACGCAAGGCAGGACTCTCTCTGCTGCATCGTGTTCCACGGAGCGCATACACCGCGGTGTCCCAGCCACCCCCGAGGGAGGAGAGCAGCCTGGTCGCCTCCCACAGGCCCCGCCTCCCGACACCATGACGTTGGGGTAAGGATTTCAACACAGGAATCTGGGGGACAGGGACTTTCAGTCCATCGCAGGGTGGCAGTGACCGGCAGGGGGCACAAGGGACTCCTGGGGGATGGGCTGCTGGGTCTTGATCTGCACGCTGCTTGTAGGGTGCGTTGCCTTTGAGAAAACTCATCGGGCTGATCTGTGGACTTCTCTGTACAGAGGTTATATTTCAATACAAAGTTTACTTGAAAAATGTAAATCAGACTTTTCTTGGGTAATCTGCTGCAGAGCAAATTATGCCAAAACGCAGTGGCTTTATTATTTTTCCCAATGTCTGTGGGTGGGGAACCCGAGCAGGGCTGGGCTGGAATGGCTCTAGCTAGGCTCTCTCATGTGGTCGAGGTGCCACGGGGGCCGGGCGGGGTCTTCTGCAGGCTCCTTCATTCACACGTCTGGCCCCTGGGCTGGGAGCCTGGAACAGTGGGGGCTGGAGTCAAGGGGGCTCCAGGCCCTCTGATCTTTATGTGGCCTCTTCACGTGGCCTCTCCAGCACGGGGCTTCTGAGGAGCCGACCCCCTTCAAGGCCATTCCAGGTTCAAGGCGTGTGTCCCGAGAGAGGCAGACAAAAGTTGCCCCCTTGCTCCCCTGGCCCTGGACATCACACACTTCACTTCCACCACATCCTATTGTTCACACAGCCTCAAAGTCCCACCCAGGTTCCAGAGAGGGGCATACAGACCTCCCATCCCTTCTGGGAGAAGAGGCGACGAAGAATTTGCAGATGTGTTTTAAAACCACCCACAGATCAAGCCATTTTCTTTGCCAAAAACCTTCAACAGTCGACCATCACATTTAGGATAAAATCTACTTCCTGTGTCCCACCAGACGGGCAGGATCACCTGGCCCCTGCCCACCTTTCCCCACTCTTTTTCTACTTTCTCAGTCTTCTCTGCTTTCTACTCCCCCCACCCCCAGGCACCCTGGCCTCCTGGTGGATCCCAGAAGTCCGCCCACTGCCGCCACCTCAGGGCCTTTGCACATGCTGATTACCGCGTGTCCCACTCCCTGCCGTCAGGCCCGGCTCACTCCAGCTGAGCCCTCCTTTCCCATCACTCCACCTCACTCCTGGTTTTACTTCTTCACTGCACTTCGCTCCATCTGAAATTAGCTTTTCTGCGGATGTGTCATTTCTTGTTGCTAACTGCCTGCCAAGCAGAATGGAAGCTCCTTGTTCATCACCACCACGGCAATGCCTGGTGCCTGGTAAACATCCACTGAATGAATACATGGGTGGATAGTGGATGGAGTGACGATACAGAACTAGCGTGTGCTTTGATGATGTACAGGGAGACAGACGCCAACACCTCCAGCGGATCACAGGCAGCTGGACTAGAGCTCGGCCAGTGCTATGAACAGAGCCCTCTCTGGACACAGAGGGAGGGAGGGACTTGTGTTGCTGCAGGTGATTGGCTGGCTCCCAGCATCCGCTCCCCTTTTCACACGTATCTTCCTGGTCCAGAAAATAAAGAACTACATTTCCCATACTCCCTTGCAGCCCAAGGGCTGGCTGTGAATGAGATATAGCCAGTGAGATGCAGCCAGAGGCAGAAAGAAGGCAGCCTGGAGCAGATCCGGCTCCTGCTGGGCTCTGCAGGTGTGGCAGTGTCCCAGCCTCCAGTCACCCACCCTGAGGGGGCAGGAGGCAATGGGCGGTGACTTCCTGATCCTGGATGGCAGGCATAGCTGTTCTTGAATTCGGCAGAACCAGTGGCAACCTCCTGCCAGGTAGCTCTCTTGGCAGGTCAGTTCTGGAGGGCCCACTAAAACCTATGGCCTGTAGGAGTTACAGGCCACCTGATCATTTTGGAAGCCCCGAATCCCCTGTGTTAAGTCCCAGTCTGTGTAAAATACTTGGAGGGTATCATCTTATCACCTGCCATGGCTGGGATGTCTGAACAGATGGAGAGGGTGTGACGATGCAATAGCCGGTCACCGCATTTACAGACAGTTCAGCAGATCCCAGAACGACCTGAGAAAAACAGGAGACTCCAGCCCACCACCTAGAAACTCCACCACAAGACTGAGAAGCACCCAGATATTTGGAACGTCCAGGTGGCTCCCTGGACTGTTCACCTTCCTACCCATGTGTTTAGTACAAGACCTGGTTGACCGGCTGCTCCGATGATTCTGTACAACAGCAAATACGAAACTCTTTAGTTCTGCTACATGACATGGTTTAAAAAAAGAAGGCCAGGGGGCTTCCCTGGTGGGGCAGTGGTTGAGAGTCCGCCTGCCGATGCAGGGGACGCGGGTTTGTGCCCCTGTCCGGGAAGATCCCACATGCCGCGGAGCGGCTGGGCCCGTGAGCCATGGCCGCTGAACCTGCACGTCCGGAGCCTGTGCTCCGCAGCGGGAGAGGCCACAACAGTGAGAGGCCCGCGTACCGCAAAAAAAAAAAAAAAAGAAAGAAAAATGCTCCAGATGCCTCACAGACACTAAGACGCAAATAAGAACGTCCATGGACGCACTCAATTTTTCTAGAAAGCAATTTTTAGAACTTCAGGAGCGATTCTAGGGTGGTCCGAATTCAAACATGTTCAGAATACTATGAACACGATGTGGAAAGTAGGCCATTTATTTTAATACCTACCCACCCCAGGCCCCAAACTCCTGCACCACCACCTACAGCTCCTAACCCTGCATCTTGGGGTCAGTGTCGGTGGTGATGAGCGGACAGCCAGGACCCCTGGGGACTGAGGCTCTGGTGCAGGATGCTGTGCTGGCCCCTGGCTCTGCTGCTCAGAACTGTGTGGGTGGACAAGCCAGGCCTTCTCTGGGCCTCCATGACCCCATCTGCAGGATGGGAGCAGTGATCTCCAAGTCTCTCTCACAAGGCTGTTTGGGGACTAAGTGAGGCAACAGAGCACTCTGCGTGGCGCCTGATGCACAGAGAGAGAGAGCACACCAAAACACGGTCCCACCACAACACGATCCCACCAGAACACGGTCCCACCAGAACACGGTCCCACCAGAACACGGTCCCACCAGAACACGATCCCACCAGAACACGGTCCCACCAGAACACGGTCCCACCAGAACACGGTCCCACCAGAACACGGTCCCACCAGAACACGATCCCACCAGAACACGGTCCCACCAGAACACGGTCCCACCAGAACACGGTCCCACCAGAACACGATCCCGAAGGGGAAATGTTGCCTGCTTAGCCTAACCCTTCTGGATCTTCTGCTGTCTCCTCTGCCGCTTGAGCGAGCCTGACACAGGCAGGCATTCAATCTCACTCTCACAGGGAAAGAAAGCATAGAAACACCCTTTTTGAACAGAAAGAACTTAGTTTGTGCAGGAACTGCCATTTCAAAGGCCTGGAGAGCACAACTGGAGGACTGGATGTTGTAGGTCGGGCTCTCCACCGGAGCAGCCGGCTTGCCGGACAGTAAACACGCTTCTAGTGAAATAAAAGCTGTTGGGCAGCAGAGTCTCCGCTGTGAGTGGCAGGCGGGCGCTGTGCTTCCAAGAGCGTGTCAGGCTGAGTGCATTTGTCATCTCGGAGGGAGACCCTCTCAGCAACACAACCTGAATGGCAGCACGGAGCCCAGCCCTGTGCGCTGAGCCTGTCTCCAAGGCAACCGCGGCCTGTCTGAGGCACTGACTCAGGACCCACCTGAGGCCAGTGACTGTGTGGACACATCCGCGGATGCATTTATGCCTTTACCACCCGCATCATTCTTTGCCGTCTCTGCCCTGTGGAGTTCCCGGGTGATACAGTGAGCAGCCCGAAGACACTCAAGATTTTAGTGCCCATTTCCCCTTAGCAATACACCGCATATATATTTATATTAATTGACCAACAAAAGTTACACCTTGTGACGTCATTTAATCAGGACTCCGTGTGATTAAGTACTGAATTGCTTCCTGTGCCCCTTCCCAGCCCCCGGGCCATCCGAAAAGCCTGGATCCCCGTCACCTCGGGACTAAATGCCCACGAAGTACCTGGTGTGTGCTTCCTGAAAGTGATGGGGTGATGCCTTAGAGAGAGAGAGCTGCTCAAACTGAGAAGGAGGGTCTGACATCGAATGTCACAAGTGGAAGGCCTGGCCTCTTGAGGATCCTCATTGCCCAGAAGAAGAAACAGAGGCTCAGAGACAGGTGGGACCTGGCCACGATCGCAGAGCTGTGAGGGACAGCACGGCACCAGCACTGCCATCCAGCACTTGCCTCTCAGAACTGCAAACACCTCTGGAATCGGCCATGATTCGTAAAGATGGAGAGTGTTGGTGCCCTCCCCTTTCCAGGACGAAAGTCCAGGAGGACCCCCAGGACTCCCTGCAATCTCATGTCACATGGGCCGCCTGGGAGAAGGGGGCTGGCTGAGCTGACAGGACAGCACCAGGACGGTGAGGGTCTGCCCTAAGGAGGCAGAGTAGGGGATCTGTTTGTTGGACGTGTCTGTGCTCATCAGGAAGGTCTGGGGGATCTGCTCTTGCCCCAACACAACCCGCATCTAATATCTGGCAGGCGCTCTCAGAATCTCTGGGCAGGACGTCCATGGGAAGGGATGGGGAGTTTGGTGTGCTGCCCAGCCTGGAGGCCAGGGAAGTTGGGCCTTGGCCAGCAGGGGAGAGGGGCCACGGCCACTTTCCTCTAGGCCACACCTGCCCGGCCTGGGAAGGGGGCCCAGCAGCCTCACAATTAATCTGCCTCCTCGGAAGCCTCGGGCAAACATTTAGACTGGGGACTCCCTTGTCTCATCTGTCCAAATATTTGTAGCCTGTGGGTCACTTGGTCATTTCCTGAGAGGCTAAATGTGGGGTGGTTTTGACCCACACAATCTCCATCTCCCTTGCACTGCAGGGGCCAACTTGAGCATCTCCAGCGTATACAGAAGCTTCTGGTTCCAACCAGGGCCACCCTGACATCCCGGATTGGGGGGTGGGGGGGCGGGAAGTGAGAGACCGTTTGAGCATCTTCCCTCCTGTAAAGCTCTGCACTGGATACAGCAGCATCTCAGCTACTGTTGGCAACTCTGGTCAGGTGGCATTCAAAGATGAGGACCCCGGGGCCTGGACATGGAAAACAAGCTACTCAAGCCAGTGGGCACAGCTGGTGATGGTCTGGGCTTCATTCAAACTGGGTTCCGTCCAACCCTGGACTCCAAGTCTCCCCCAGCCTTACATAAGTGCTTTCATTCATAATTCATTCCAGCAGCCTATAAAGTTGCTTTTTACCAGCATCCTCATGATTTTTCTCTCGGCCATCACGTGCTAAACTGCCCCCTGGGTCAGATTTAATTCTCCTGAGCCGCTAGAGAGAAGGTGTGACTTCTCCCCCATTTTACAGATGAGGCTACTGAGGCGCAGAGAAGTTAGGTAAGCCACCTAAGGCTGCACAGGAGAAACAGAATCACTCTAGAAGCCAAATGTTCTGACCCCACCAAGCTCCAGACCATTCCATGGGCACCTTCGATGTTGCTACTCCGCAGTGCGGCTGCTCGGGGTGCCCTGAGGCCGTGCCTTTTTGGCCCCAGGGAGCCAGTGGCAGGCCTGCCGCAGGGGCGCGCAGGTGAAGGCGGGGAGGGCCTAGCGAGCGCAGCTTGTCCTGCCTGGGGTCGCCTAGAAGCCGGAGCCTGTACTTAGTTCTCTCTGGTAAATAACAGCTCCGGTTTCTACTAAAAGGATTCATTCCCAGAACACAATAATTTTCATCTCCCCCTCGCTAACCCGTAGTTTATGGCTAAATATACGCCATAATGAGCCACTGGCCTGATAGCGTCATTAAGGAGATATTTGACCTCGGGTTTAACTGCAGGATGGAATAAACGGCTGGGACGTGCAGAAGGGGCCCCCGCCAGCTGGCAGGCAAGTTCAGGGCTCTGCATCTGGCATCCGCCGGTCCCGGAGAAAGTGGTGCATCGGAGAAAGGGGCTCCCCCGGCGCCTGAGACGCAAAGGAGGGTGAAGGCTCCGGAGCCCAGTGCGGCCATGCGGCCCCTGGCCAGGGCCGCCCTGGAACCTTGGGTGCGGGTGGATTCCAGCGGCTGCTGACCCTGGAGAGCGGCCCTCTTGTGACTAACTCCCTCTTTCTGCCTGCACCCTGCTTTCCAAAGTCCCCTAGAAAAAAGCCACTCCTACCCTCCCACCGCCCCCCTCCCCCTTGGCAGAATGCAAGGCCGGTTTGCTGGGCGTTAGGCTTGGGACAAGAGTCACCGCCAATCGCCACAGACTAGACACCGGTTTCAAGTGTCCCCGGCACATGCCTCTGTATCTGTCCTGGCTGGTGAGGGCGAGGGGAGAGACGGGACCCGGGAACGAGGGCGCCCTGGCACCTGCTGAAGGCTATCGAAGGAAAGAAACTTGAGCAGGCAGACGACTTGGTGATGCGACCCGGAGCTGGGCTGCAAGTCAGGAGGGGCTCCGCGAAGCAACCTGCCTGTGGGCGATGGGCCAGTGCTTCTGCATGAAAAAACGTGGCTTGTGACTTCCGCGCCCCGGAGGGAGGAGCGGGGGCGGATTCCGGCCTGTGGTAGTACAGGGTGCACCCAGTCCTGCCTCTTGGATTTTTCTCTCCGCTGCTCAATGTCAAGGCTACAAAAGCAATCAAGGGAGTGTCAGCTGAACGGAGGGCTTTGACAAATGACAACTGCTTGAAAGAAGGGAGTGTCGATAACTGTGACTTGCGCCCAATTTATTCGATCTTGGTGGTTCTTATTTGGGAGGGAGTGTGTAAGGGACGCTGCACAGCACTGAAAGCTATGGGCTGCTTTTCCCCAACGTGCACCCACACACCTAGTTCTGCACCTCCCACCCCAAGATCCTTTGGTCTTGAGTTAAGATCCGCACCCCCCAACAGCTCGACCTAAGACCCGGGAAGTACACCAGGGTCTGCCCCTTCCCTTGAGGAAGCCTCTACCTGCACATCTCTAAGGGCCAAGTGATCATCTCCCTATTTTTCTCTTCCTGAAAGAGTTTTGTTTCTTTGGCTCCCACGACTTCTTTACTGCTAGGGTGCCAGGCGGATTGCTGAGTCGGGGTGAGCCTGGCCTCCAAAGCCTATTTGAGTATTGTCTGTGGACTTTGTAGTAGCCGGGAAGCAGAGATTCAGAACCAGGAAATGTGGCTCCTGGATGCTGCTGGGAGCTCCAGCCTACCAGGCTGGAAGCCCAGGCGTGGTGTTCTCTAGGCCACTGCCTGGCATCTGCAGCGGCCCGGCACCCTGCACACAGGACTGGGAGTGGGCTGAACTGATCCTAAAAGGTGGGAGCACAGCATCTACACAAGCACAGCGTGGTGGAGAGCTGCGGGGATCTACTGGGAAACTAGAATCTCCCAGCCCAATGTCCTCTAGGAGATTAGACAAGGCCCTGAGTTCTCCATTTGGTTACACAGTTGCCAGTCTCCCGATGCACGCTGTTTGGAGAGGGGCTGCGGGTGTGTTTCCAAGAGGACGCGCGTGGCTGTGATCCCCAAGGGGTGCAGAGCCCACATCAGCCCCGCTGCCCTGGTCCACCGCACCTGGCCTCGGCCATGGCCGCCGCTGCCCGCTGCCCCCCGAGCAGTGGAATCCCTCCTGATGGCTGCGGGTCGGGGGATCTCTCCAGCGGGGTCCTGCTTTTCCTACTCCAGTTTTCATTCAGCTAAAGAAAAGGAGGCGAAAGCCAGCACATGCCGTCCTCTGAGGCAACGGAAGAAGAGTGGGCAGTGGGTGTTGAGAAAAAGAGAGGAGAAAAACTCTCTTGGGATGGGGAACTGGGGTGGCCTTTGGAAAGCCAACTGCTTCTCCCCAGAAAAAAAAAAAAAAAATCATCCCGGCCAGGAAACAAACGTCAAAGCCTGGGGTAATTATATTATTTGAAAAGAAAAGAGACAAGGGAAAGGCTGGTGGCAGAGGGAGGCTGGAGGCTGCGTTTACCCCCCTGACTGGCCCAGAGGAACTGTCTGGGTGCTCTTAGAAACGGGCGTCGAAGGACTTAAGTTAGGGTTTTTCTTACCCAGAAACCTGATTGTGCTACTGCGGACGGCGGGGGCGGGGGGGGGGATGATAACAAAGAGAGTCCCGATTTTGCACCGTGGAGGGAGGAGACATGACAATTTCATCCAGTTAGAAGAAAGAGGACGGGGTCCTGCTAAGAGTCCGAGCGACCCAGGGCGCACGCCCTTTGATTGGACCTGGGATGCGAGCACTGCGAGGCCCCGGCGGCTGAAGCTCCATCGGCGGGCTGTTTGTAATTCCATCCCTTTTTTCATTAACATAAACACCACTTGAACAAAAATATACACGGCCACCTACTTTGCCGGGAAAGACGGCCCAGCGCCCACCGGCCCGCGCTCGCCCGCCGACCGGGACCCCTGCCCTCGCGGCGCGCCGGGGGCGCCCGGGTCCGCGCCATCCACGCGGCGCGCGGGGCCCAGGAGGAGGCCGCCTTTGGGTGGCTTTGAAGCTTGAGGCCTCCCGGATCTCGGGCCGGCCCCCCACAGTTCAGCCTGTCATCCCGGCCGGCCGCCACCAGAGTCCCGACGGAGGTGCTGAGTTGTCAATGTAAATTCCTAGTTAAGCCACTTGTTGATAAAGCCTCGGGGCAAATTGGTTCCTCTTTACCTGCCCAGCCCCCGCCCTCGCCCTCGCCCTCGCCCTCGCCCTCGCCCTCGCCCTCGCCCTCTCCCTCGCCCGCAAGGCCCTAATTTCAGGAGGAGGTGGTCGCCGGCGGCGGCCTCGCAGCGAGCTAATTGAATTGGAACCCGCACGGCCTCCATTCAGCTGGACGCCTGGAGGGGTGGACGAAGGAGCCGGGGGCGGGGGTGGAGGTGGGCCTACCGCCTGGGACTTCTGGCCGGGGTGGGCTCCTGGTGAAGGAAGAGCAATAACATGGGGTAGTCTCTGCCGTCAGCGTAAACGGGCGCGGTGACCATCTGGCGGCTCTCCTGGTGCGCTGGCCTCCCGCGTCCGCGTCCACGCAGTCCTGGCCCCTCCGCTCCCCACGTCCGCGTGTGCAAGCTGTACTTGCGCCAGCGGGGTCTCCTCCCGCGCGCCCCGCCCCAAATCAGAGCTCACCGAGAATCAGCCCGGAGTCGTGGGTCTGAGCTTCGCTCTCTTCCACCCCGCCCTGTACCCCCATTTCGGGCCCCGCACCCGCACGAATTAAAAATCGACAGGGTCTTGGAGACGGCAAGGGGAAATCTCCCCGACTGGTCCAGGCCCCGGCTCCAGTCTCCGTCTCTGCGGGCACAGGCAGGTCAAGAACAGAGCCAGTTCCCCGTATAATTCAGGCCCCAAACAACGTAGTTGGAATTGTCCAAGGAGTAGACCTTTGATGTTCTTTTTTCCTCCTAACGTTACTACATAATTTTTGGTCTCCGCTATTTCCCATTACCCGTACAGACACGTCCCAAGCAATTATGCACTTTAAGTGCATTTCCCGGTTTTGCAGGAAAAAAAGAAAAAGAAAAAGAAAAAAAAAAAAAAACAAACACTTCGAGGTACCCCAGTTTCATGAGCCTTAGAGTCTGACCTGGGCGTCTCACTCTCTAGCGGCACCCTAGGTAGCATCCGGAGTCCAGCGCGGACACTCTTCTCATCCGCCCCTCTCCCTTCGTGCGCCCAGTGCCCGCGGTATCCGAAACTGGGCAGTCCCCACCACGGTCAAAGGGAGGCGACGGGGCCCGGAGACGCGCGCGTGCTTGGCTTCCAGAAGGCGCCTCTCCACGAGCGCGAGTCCCGGGCGCGCCCCGGTGCCCCAGCCCCCGGCCTCTCCGCTTAGACGCCCGCAGAAGAAGGCTGAATCCTCCCCCTCGGCTCCCACCCAGGCAGGGCCAAGCGAGCGAGAAAAGGGAGCTCACTGACCCCACCTCCCAAGACCCTACCCCAGCCCGAGAGTTTTCGGATTTGCAATTCCAGCGTCCGGCGCTCGGGCGCACGCGCCCTCCCCGGGGATGGTCGAGGTAAAATAAACACCGTGTTCAAGCAAGCAGAACCCATCATTAGCCCAAACCACTGTTAAAATAATTGCTTCCTCGCAGAACGAGAGCGGTAGTAACCAGCCGGGACTGCCTGGGACGCTCCCGCCGCCGCCGGGGCCTCGGCGGACGCGGAGCCACGTCGCAGCCGGGGCGGCCCCGACCCCGAGGGGTGACGTGCGCGACGCGGAGCCCCGTGGGCCCGGGTCCGCGCGGAGGGAAACGCGTTCTCGGCTTCTTGCGCGAGTGAGAGCGCCGTCTCGGCCGAACGTCAGCCTTCCACAGTTATTTTCTGGGAGGTGACTAGACAGTGCTCGAATCAGACTCGCAAAGCCAGAGTGAGTCTCGGCTGCTTAAAAAGGAGAGAGAGAGAGAAAGAAGTTAGGGCAGGTAGGCGGCGGTGAAGGGCAGGCAGCCAGCCTGAAGCTACGTTCTTCAGAAAATGCTGCTTTGCAAGAAACGCGGAGAAAACGTGGAGGCGATGGCGAAGGGTGTGTTAGGATACTCATTAGCGGTCTCTTAAAAAGGGCAAATCTGACTCCTAATGAGTTAGTTTTCATGGCGAATTAAATGGGTCTTCGCCCAATTTAGGGGTGGGGTGGGAATGACCTCGTGGAAGCTTTGCCTGCAGCTGCCACGTGGACCTAACTCATTCTCAAACTTTAACAGGAAAAAGGGAGGTGGGAGGAGAACGGAGATAAAAAGATCGATTCTGACCTTGGGAATATAACAAAATGTTTAAAATATTTTGAGGTTTACACTTTTTAAGATAGCGGGTCTTCCCATGTCAGGGATGTATGTAATTTTTTTTGCATGTAATTGATTTCTAATTATTAAGAAAAGTACCCAGGATAAAAATTAATTGGTGCTGGAGTACAGAAATGAAGTACTTAAATGCAAACCGAGTGCCCCAAGGAAATTAGTTTTAAAAACGAACCCATGCTAGGACCTGTGTGTGATCAAATTGTTCCCAGATTTGGTGTATCTCAAGCATTGAGAAAACATGTTTCAAAATAAAAGAACCAGAAAGTGTGAGTGCCTACTTTATCTTTGCAGCTCTGTTTGATTTTTAAATTCGACGGGGCAGGTAGCTGCCGGTAGGAAGGTGAGCATTGACTGAGACGCAAAAATAAGTACAGCCTAAAGGGACACAGCACATTTTATTTTACTTATTTATTTATTTATTTTTGTTGCGATACGCGGGCCTCTCACTGTTGTGCCCTCTCCCGTCGCGGAGCACAGGCTCCGGATGCGCAGGCTCAGCGGCCATGGCTCACGGGCCCAGCCGCTCCGTGGCATGTGGGATCTTCCCAGACCGGGGCACGAACGCGCGTCCCCTGCATCGGCAGGCGGACTCTCAACCACTGCGCCACCAGGGAAGCCCCTAGACACGGCACATTTTAAAAGGCAAGGAGCGGCGCTGGGGCAGCTCTGCAGTTGCCCCAGGTTGAGACCTACTGCCTGGGCTGGTCAGGACCGCCACCGCCAAGGGATCCCACTGGAGGTCTGCTCCTGGGGGGACGGGGACCCCATCGGTCCCCAAGGAGCTCAGCCGGGGCGCTCCAATGTCTGCCTTTCCCCAAGTCCTCCTGCCCCAATTTAAGTCCACAAAAAGAGTGGCCCTGAAGACTTACCCTGAACACCCAGAGGGAGGGCAGTCGAGGGTCTCAATAAGCCCCCACTCCCAGCAAAACAGACGCCCTGAAGGAGTGCAGATGTCCAGGCCAGGTCCTGCCGCTCTCCGTCCCTGGCGTTTCTCAGAAACTGGGCTGCTGGGGAGCAGTGCCAGGAAGCGGGTGGGATCGGGTTGGGGCGGGTGTGGTGGAAGTGATTCGGAGCCCCCTTGCCCCACGCGGGGGTTACAGGGCAGGGCCCAAAAGGCTGGAGACTACTGTTATTACGCAGGGTGGAAAGCTGGGGCAGGGGGACATGAAGCAGAGCCTCCGAGTCAGGAGCCAACAGTCTCCCCTCTTCTTCCTGGAGTTGCCAATGGCAGCCCAGAGTTGGGACCCCACAGGTGCCCTCGGAAGGAGGAGAGAAGTGTCTTAAAGCAAAGCCACGTTTACGGAGCCCTCGCCGTTTGCCTCTTGCTCTCGGGTCTGCGAAATGGGCTCAGCACAGCAGCTCCTTAGCCCGGTGCTGGTACACAGCAGGCGCTCAATGGTTCCCTAAAGATAACGCTGTTCTTACTTAGTCTTCACAGCGGCCCGAGGGTGGGGATATCTTTATTCTCACCATCGCACAAATGAGAAGAGGGGCTCAGAGAGGTCACTAAGCTGCGCAGAGGCCGCACAGCAGCTGGGGCAGAAAGGTGGGATTCTAACCCAGGCCTTTGGCTGCCGGGCCCCTGCTCCAGAGGCCACCCCAAGCGGGATGGGAGCCCTCAGTGGGCTCTGTTGTCTGCAGAGGGTGACCCGGGACCAAGCCTGGTGGGCGGAGGGGCGGGGTGCGCCCCTGAGACTTCACCACCCTCCCATGTGGCAGCAAGTTGGCTCCGAGTTGTCCGAGGGCCAGAGGAGGCTCCCCTCCAACCCAACCTGACGCTCTGCTCTGTGAAGTAGGCGCCAGGATTTTGAGCTACGTTCTCTTCCACGCCGCCTAGGGGTGAGGGCAAACCAGAGCGCCCAGGGGAGGGGACCTGCCCCAAGTCTCGGGTGAGCTGATTCCCCTATTTGAGTTCACTCCACCAAAGCTTGGTCCTGTCAAGCTAAGCCCCACAGGATCTCAGCCCCAGCACCCCAAACACCAGGGATGAGGGAACACCCCCAATAACAACAACCAGGCTAAGAATTATCCACAATTTGCTAACTACCCAGGAGGGGCTCCTGTCAATGTTCTGGTCCTGCAGAGGAGACCAAGGCACAGAGAGGCAAGGCCACCAGCCCGGGGTCACACAACAATGGAAGCCAAGTCTCAATACTGTCTTATTTATTTGTTTAAGAAGTTTGCCCTGGTTCGCATTTATATCCCCCTGCCTTAGCTCCCTCCTAGACCGTGCTCAGAGCTCTTCTGCATTTCTCCTCTGGCTCTCAGGCCGCTCCATGGATGGGTACTGACTTTCTCCCCATTTTAAGATAAGGAAAAACAGAGGCACCCAGAGATTAAATCATTTGCAAAGGCTCTCCTCGTTCCTCGCTGCGCCTGGCCGCCTCCTCTGGCTTTCCTCCCACATGGCCCCAGGGACACTGACAAGGGCCTCACAGAGACCCTTCCCGACTCTCTTGGGAAAGCCCCACCCCAGGGCTAAGTGGGCTGAGGTCTGGGACCTGCTCCTCGGAAAACTGGACACAGAAGAACTTCCATGTCAGAGTGGCCACTGCCCGCCCAATGCTGGAGCCCCAGAGAGAGGTGTCCAGTCACCTGGGGCTGTGCCTTCAGACACACACACACACACACACACACACACACACACAGACCTCTGTCTCTTTCTGTCTCTCCTTCCCTCTTACACACACTCCTTTCCACTCTAGAGCTCCCTGCCCACCTCCTCCCCAAGCAGACCGAAGGGATCCCTCCCTGTGTGCCTCTGGGTGAGTTGTTTTTCTCTCTCTCACCCTAGGCTTTGTGGGAGTCCCTGCTTCTCTCACAATCCGTGTGAGTCTCCTGGGGCTTCGCCCTCTGTCTGTTTGACCCAGGCATCTCTGGGTTCTGGTGACCAGATACCTTGGGGTCTCTCTGGGGTGGAGGAGGGTCTCCGTGTCTCCTGGACACCTGTGCCTCTGTTCTGCGTCCACAGGGCACTCTTCTCAGCTCTGACTGCCCGGGAGCTGTGTCACCTTCCCCGTGTCACACACACAGCTGGCTCTCCGATCGTGCAGAAGACAGACCGGGGAGGCTGTGCAAGTCGGCACGCCCACGTGCAAATCCTCCCAGGGGGTCCCTGGGGCAGCCCGGAAACGACCCGGCTGGGACAAAAGGGCCCAAACCCAACCTGGGGTGCGGGGGAGGCGTGGAAAGAGCACATCCGTCACCTCCGTTTCCTCAGCAAACCCGGGGCTCTGGGCCGCGCTCGGGCAGGTGAAGTCCCTTCTTCCCGCAGGCACTCTGGGCTGTGCGGATTCTGTTTTCTCCCTAGAGATAACACTTGTTTTCGTATTTCCCACACCCTCTAAGTGGAACTAGAGCATCACAAGCTATCAGGGAGGCCAACAGGCACATTTTGGGTGCGCACGCTGCAGGATTCTGGGAGCAAATTGCTGCGTTTGATTACGGACCCAATCTGAGCACACTCCCGCCCCGTCCCTACTCGGCCTGGCCCTCGTTTCCTCATCTCGCCCTCTCCTAAACCCCCTGATCCCCGAAGGTGGTGTGTGTTGTTTTATCTCCCCCTTGAACCTGAGAAATAGAAAGTATCTGACGTTTGAAATTTAATTTATATTTTCCTTTTGGTTTTTTTTTTTTTGGAAACTCACTCATTTTCATCGTCTCTCTCTACACTACCCGCTCCCCCTGCCCCCAGAGGAGCTATTTCCACGGGGCACCCCCCCCCAGTAAGTGTTGAGGACCAGCCGCTTTCTCTCAGCCGTAACTCTTGGGAGATGCCTCTTTTTCTCCCTCCGTGTGGGTCCTTTGCTCAGAAACAAGATCTGGGACACACTCCCTCCCTCACACACCCCCATGATGGAGCGAACGTCTTCTCGCCATCTTTTTGAGAGCAGCTGTCCAGGCAGCAGGGATAAACACACATCGGATGCTTTGGAGCGTGACCCTGTGGGAAGGAGGGCTGCAGCCAGGCCAGGCACCGGGGTGGGAGCCCCAGGACACGCAGCGTCCCCGGAGCGTTCTCTGTTCCTTAGAGCAGTATGCACTGCTAATGCCAGAAAACTCCCAAAAATCTCGAGGGGAAGAGGGCTGTAAATTCCTGGGCTGCAATGTTGTCAAATATTTCATTGAAGAACGTCATGGAAAATGCGTGCTTTTGGGTAAAAGGCCAAGTGGAGGGGCAATCGCAGGGCTGCAGCAGCACAAATACGAGGCTCTTTTTTTTTTTTTTGACCAAAATATGAACCTCTCCCTAATGTACAGCTGACAGGGGAGATGAACTGCCAGGACCTGGGTCAGGGATAACCCTTGCCTCAGCTGCTCCCCAAGCATGGCCCTAGTGGTCCCCACAGGTGCCGTTTCGCATCTGTGTCGAGCGGGGTGTGGCTGGGCCAGTGAAGCCAGAGGGTAGGGCTCTCTCTCCTCCCCACTGTGGGGTAGCCCCAGGAACACTCTAAGGGGCCCCGGAATCTGACTTGCCATTGACTAGAGAAGACAACAGGACTGCCTTAGTTTAGAGCTTGGCTGGCAGCAACGGGCACAAGCAGGGACAGCACCCCGAGGTGCGGGTGTGCAGCACAGGGCAGGAGCCTCCCCAATGGCCTTCTGAGGGTGCTGGGGCTCCCCAGGACTTGGGGTCCCTTCTAGTGCTCATTCTGCCCACGTTCCTTGTCTCTGCGTCTTTTCTGTGCTGGCTGCAGACAGAGGCTTACACGGTTCTGAGCTCACAGCCTCTCAAAGACCCGCACAGAAGGTAAATCGTCCCCACGTCTCCATACCATGCCATGCCGAGGAGGACAGCCCTCCCTTCCCGGCACGACAAAGGGCAGGAAAGTTGCTCTGTCACTACAAAAACAGAGTAGGAGAATCACTCACTTCCCTGGGACCTGAGATCAGAACAGAACCTGCCTCCCAGGGTTATGGTGGGGGTTACTGAGCGAGTGGTGGCCTTGAGGTGCCTAGCGAGGGCACAAGGTCAGGCCTCCATGACCGTCGGATGTGTGAGCTCTGTATTTTTATTATTGCATGCTTGGCTGCGTGCAGACCTCCTGACGGTGTCCTACTCACGCCACCATGCTCCACTGCAAACGCACTGCCTGACGCTTGGGCAGACACAGCGTCACAGTGCAGACCCCTCTCCTTGCGAAACGCTGCCCGGGATGCTCCGGGCGCACAGGCACCGCGCCGTACTTTACGATGTGCGTGTGAAACCACTATATCATGTCCAATACAACCCATTATATCACGCACACACCTTACAACAGTCCACGTAGTTCTATATTATATGGTCCGCAGAGCCTACAGTATTCTGTCCAGAATACGTGATGCTGTACACACCCCAGCGTGCGTAACCTGCTACATACTACACACGCTTTATAATATTTGGTGTACAGGACACTTCTTATTGCCCTCAAATATTCTGCACACACAACGTGTCATATTATTCACATCTTAAAACATTCATTATGCATGAAGCCACTATGCGGTACCCACCCCCTAATAATGTTCAGCACAGGAAACAGTTATATTTGCACACCTTGTGCTATTCCGTGCACACAGGCCTTACATTGTACACCCACCTGACACAATCACACTTACAGGGCACTACCCGGTGCCTCTCTAGTTCTATAGTTCCTGCTCTCTGGACAATATTCTGCACATTGGCACGCGCGATACGTGTGCACCTCCAGAGTCTGCAGAGAAATACCCCACTTATTCTGTGCACAGATCGCCCTGTAACTGGGGAGAGGGTGCCCTCTCCTCCTGACTCTGACGCTTCTCCCCACAGTCTCCTGTCCCCAGGGCTGCATTTTCACCACAAACCTCCCACCCCTAATCCCCCACCGACGTCCGCAAGCCAAGAGGCTTCCTTTACTGCCAAACGCCCACCTTGGTCTGGGGCCCGGCCCGCGCTACCTTCTGTCGCCTTTGGACGTCGCCGGGGAAGGGGTTCGAGGGAGCGGGGACGAGGGAGGTGCGGGCCGGCGCTAATGCAGAGCAGGGCGGCTGCCCTCGCGGTGGGTGGTCGGCAGCCGCCCCCGCCCCCGCCCGCGCCCGCGCTGCCGGCCCGGGCACAATCCGAGCTGGATCTGGTTCCCTGCTCGGGTTACGGCGCGCTCTCGGCCCGGGCGGCTTCACTTAAGCAATTAGCCAGTAAAAATACCTTGGGTTCGGGGAGTGGGAGACATGGCAGGCGTGTCTGTTTTTACACCCCCCCTCCCCATTTTGGGGTTCCTGGGGCCGGCGCTGGAGCGCAGATTGGATTTGGGATGGGTGGGTGTTCTTGATAGATCTCTGCGCTAAGAGCAGAGAGCTGCCCGAATCCCTGTCTGCGTTTTCTCCGACAGTCCCTGGAGCTGGGCCCCTGGGGGTTTTGTTTGTTTCTGTCTGTTTGGAGAGCCTGTCTTTCTCTGCACAGTCTTGTCCAATCCTCCCAATCAGCCCTAAGAAACAGACGCCATTATTCGTCCCATTTTTTAGATGAAGACACTAAGTTACAGCATGGGGATTATAGCTAACAACATTGTATCATATACTTAAACGTTGCTAAGAGAGATCTTCTACTTCTCACTCCCCCCAAAAAAAAGAAAAGAAAAGAAAGAAATGGTAACTACGTGATGGGATGGTGTCATTTTGCAACATATAAATGTATCAAATCAACACTCTGCACACCTGAAACATACCCAATGAGTTAATTGTATCTCAATAAAGCTGGGGAAAAATCAACCAATAAATCCCACCCTCCCACTCCCTGCCAAAAAAAGACAAGGAACAAATGCATAAATGGCTTACGCAACATGACTACATAGTGGAGGCTGGATTCAAATTCGGACCACGATTGTGAGTCTGCACGTAGACAGTCTCTGCCCTGTACTCCGGAGGCTTAACCCCCGGTCCTGCTCAGACCTGGATTTCTGTCCTGCCTCTGCAGGGTGACCTAGGACGTGAGGCAATGTCACTGAGCCCATCTGTAAAGGGAGGGATAATATTGACCTGGTAGGGTCATCTGTGAAGGTTAAACAAGTATCCTTGGGGTGTTTAACCACAGTCCTGGGTTCGTGGATGGGAGACTGTGGATTCATGGGTGGGCTCCAGGCATTTGGTGAAACCTTGAAAATCATTCTACAAATGTCGCAGGTATCTTTCCTCTGGAAGGGGTGGGTGTAGGGTTTTAGTTTTCAACAGTTTATCAAAGGGATTCACAGCCCAGAGAAACATCAAGAACATCTGAGAGGTGTTTATAAGGCTTAGCTCAATACCGGGTGCATGGCCAGCAATCGATAAATCCTATTATCATCATGGGTTTGTGGTGGTGGTTATTATTTTATCACCGTCAGTTCGCCAGTGGGTCTCAGGGCCCTTGAGCCTGGAAAGCCAGGGGTAGGGGGCAACAGAAGCATCTCTAAACACCCCTCTCTCTCCACTCTCGGCCTGTAACGAGGCATCTGGGAGGGTAAAATTCGATGACAGGCAGCCCTTGGAGGCGGAGCAAACCACAGAGAGATGCTCGCTTGGCAGCGCTGGCTGACCCAGGCCAGGGCCTCGGTTTCTCCATCCCCCAAAGGCAGGATCAGGAGCGACCTCTCAGGGCATCTTAAGAGCCGAAAGCTTAGTCTCCGGCCACCTGGAAAAGCCCTCCTTGCCATGGTTGTGGCTCTTTCCAGAACTGGGGGGGGGAGGGGGGGAGACCTCCAAATCACACAGCTGGAACTCATTCCCCTCCACTTTACCTCCTGCCCCAGTGGAGATGCGGGGTTGGGGGAGAGCCTCTGTCTGCCGCATTCCTGAGGCTCCGAGGCCGTTCAGCCTCTCCCTGGGCACAGCAACTGCTGGCCTTCCCCGGCAAAGTCTATTCTACTGTTAGACCTCAGGGGTAAGTGGAGGCCAGGCGGGGCCCTGACTCCACACTTCCTCCCAGGAAGGCCGGAGCTTTCCCACCCCAAAACACACAGCAGCCCGCAAAGGGAGCCGCTGAGAAACAGTGATGTGCAGGAGTGAGGGAAACTGATCTATGGGTTAGCTGAAGACGGAATCTGTAGCCCTCTCCCAACTAGAGAGGGCCTAAGAGGGAAGGGGGCTACTGGAAAAAGGGGCCCCAACTTCATGCTCTATAGAGCCCTCTCATTTTGGAGCGTCCTGTCAGTGGGGGAGGAGCGAGAGAAAGGGAGGGGTTACTATCACTTTCTGGGAGCCTCGGGGCTTTGCGTTTCACCCCTCGCTGCCTTGGGAGTGGGGCAACCTCCCCCAATAGCCTCTCTTCTAAAGGCCAGATGTGCTCCCGGCAGCTGGTAGTAGCGACCCCTTCTCGGGAACTTCCCTCCCAGCGCCGCGGGGCCTCCTACCCTGCAGCTGCCGTCTGGCGGGAAAAAAAAAAAAAAAGTGATGGAGAGAGAAATGTGAGATTGCGTGTGCGTGGACGTGTGCGCGCGCGAGCGGAGCGGCCGTGCGTGCGATTGCGTGTGCGTGTGCGGCGGGCTGTGCGTGGGCGAACGCGCAGCGCAGGAGTGTGTGCACGTAACCGAAAGTGTGTCCTCGGCGGTGGGCAGGCCAGAGCGCTCGTGCAAGGGTTGGGGCGCCTGAGCTGTGTGAGGGGTGTTCTCTGACGTATGGAGGCCGAGGCTGTGCGCGGTGCTCAGGATGCCTGCGGTCGGTGGATGCTGGCTGGGCTCTGGGAAGTGGGAGTGGGTCTGCCAGCGCGCGTCTACCTGCGCGAAGACAACCGCACACGACGCGGTCACATCCCACACTCACCCTTCCCCTGCCGACCGACCCCTGCCTGCGTGCGGAGCCGAGGCCGGGAGAGCCGAGCGAAAGCGCAGCGCAGAGAAGCTGGCTTTCTAGTCTCCCGCGAGCGCGCTCCGCCAGGGCAGGCTATGCCGCCGAGACCCCCAGCTCCTCGCATGGACGTGCCAGGCGTCCCGAAGGCGACGAGGCGTCTACCGCCGAAGCCGAAGGCGTCGGAGCGAGGAGGGGCGTCAGCGGGTTGACAAGGAGGCCCGAGAAACCCGAGAGGCCGGTGGGCTTTGAAAAGCGCCGCGGGGCCGCACTCCGAGCCCGGCACACGCCTCCCGCCCCAGCTCGCGCCGCGGCACGGCGTCCTGGCTCCTCGCGACGACCCGCGAAAACACCCCTCGCCTCCCTCCTCCGAAGTCTGCGAGCGAACAGCACTCACCTGGGTCCCCGCGTGCGGCGTTGCGCCCGGCTCCTGCGCCATCCTGCGCTCGGCGCCACCGTCCCCCCTACCCCGTCCTAGCCCGCACCCCAGCGCCGGGAGGTTGGCGGGGTAAGGCTGCGTGTGAGCCCCCCGCTGCGGGCAGCCCGGCGCGCGAGGGCCGCCCGGGCCCATGCTCCCCGCCCGCGCAGACTGCTTTCCGGAACCTGGCTTGGCGCTCAATGTCAGAGGCCCCCGCGGCGGCGGCAGGCCGAGCCCACAGGGGCATTAGGCCAACTCCCCCCCGCGCACGCGGAATTCTCTATTATTATTATTAAAGAATCCCCCAGAATGTGTTTACGTTGAACCGTATAAACTTCCTGCCAGGGCCTTTACCATCTGCGAGAAATCGGAACCTGCTCTTGGGAAGCGGGGACACAGGGACTGCGGGGCCAAATAGGCGGGTTTTCAGTGTGTATGCTGGGGGGGGGGGGGGTCAACTGAGTTATGTGTGAGCTCAGATCAGCGTGGCTAGTGTGCACATGAGTGGGAGTAGGTGCGAATTGAAGCTCCTGTGGGCCTTTTGTGTGCGCGTGAGTGAGCGCACGAGTGGGCACGCACATGCCTGAGCGCCGTGTGCGCGTGAGTGGGAACGAACGCGTGGGTGTGAGTTTGCACGTCTGAGTCTGCGAAATTTACCGGGTTTGCATGTGCATCAGTGTATGCATGTGTGTGCACGAGTGCACAAGTAAGTGAAATGAGCGTGGCCGCCTGTTCGGGAAGCCCGTGAGATGTTGGTCTCCGCAAGGCCAGAGGTTCTCACTCGCTCCCCGAACAGCCTGCGGCGCCGGAGACAAAGCAGCAGCGACCCGCCCTGCGCTTTCGTTTTCCGCCCGCGCTCGGCTCCATCGGCTGCCCGCCCGCTCGCGCCGGGCTGGGCGAGTCCGAAAAGTCCCGGGCGCGGCGCAGTCCTTCCCGGGGCGGGGAGAGTGGGTAGGCGGTCCATCGCGGGAACACACGCCCGCTGGCCGCGGGGACCCGTAGCCGAACCGGCTGCGTCCGCGATGGTCACGACCCGGCGGCCACGGCCGCCACTGCAGTTGCGATTTGCCACCGAGCAGTACGCGTCGGGGAAGGCCCGGGACCCGGGGTGCGTTTCCCTCCGCGCGGGCCGGGCAGAGAAGGCGGGGGGCCTGCGCGCAGCTGGGCTGAACCGCGGGCCGAGGGCGCTTTAACACTTGCTCGCCAGGTTGGTGGAGGCGGGGCGGGTTCTGCAGGCGGACGCTGGGAGGCGAAGGTGGGGGCCCTTTAAGCGCCCACCACCGCGGGGGCCGGAGGGGGGCAGGGAGGGGAGAGAACTCCTGGAGGGTCTTACGCTGGCCCGCGAGACGCCGCCGAGAGACAAGGCAGAGAGGGCGGCCTCGGCTGGAGTCGTGGAGCCGAGCGCCGCGGGTGGTGGGGACCGAGCGCTGCTCCCCGCGGGGGCGCACGGCCACCGGCCCGAGAGGTGGTGCCTCCCCCGCAAAACCGGTGGGGGTCTTCCTAGCGGCCTCCGCCCAGGCTGCAGAGAGCCTGCTCTCAGCCTCTGCTCGGCTCCTTCGCTTGTGGGAGGGCGAGAGGGAAAGAGGGAGGAGAGTAGGTGGGGGGAGGAGGCAGCTGGAGAGAGAGGGGGCTCTGCGCCAACCGCCCGCGGATCCATCAGCTCCTCGGGGAGGACGAGCGAGCGAGCGAGCGAGCGGGCGGGGGAGGGCGCGCCGAGGCTAGCTCGGGAGAAGTGGCCGCCGATGACGGCAGAGGTGCAGCCAGCCCCGCGCGCGCAGCCCCCTCCCCCTTGCCCTCCTCCCCCTCCCCCTCCTCTTCCTCCTCCTCCTCCTCCTCCCGGCTCGTCGGCGGCGCAGAGCAGCAGCGGCAGCGGCGGCAGCGGCAGCAGCCACCCGATGTCTTCGGCGCCCGAGAAGCAGCAGCCACCGCACGGCGGCGGCGGGGGAGGCGGCGCGGCCATGGACCCCGCGTCGTCCGGCCCGTCCAAGGCCAAGAAGACCAACGCCGGCATCCGGCGCCCCGAGAAGCCGCCCTACTCCTACATCGCGCTCATCGTCATGGCCATCCAGAGCTCGCCCACCAAGCGCCTGACACTCAGCGAGATCTACCAGTTCCTGCAGAGCCGCTTCCCCTTCTTCCGCGGCTCCTACCAGGGCTGGAAGAACTCGGTGCGCCACAACCTCTCGCTCAATGAGTGCTTCATCAAGCTGCCCAAGGGCCTCGGGCGGCCGGGCAAGGGCCACTACTGGACCATCGACCCGGCCAGTGAGTTCATGTTCGAGGAGGGCTCCTTTCGGCGGCGGCCGCGCGGCTTCCGAAGGAAATGCCAGGCGCTCAAGCCCATGTACAGCATGATGAACGGGCTCGGCTTCAACCACCTCCCGGACACCTACAGCTTCCAGGGCTCCGCCGGCGGCCTCTCGTGCCCGCCCAACAGCCTGGCGCTGGAGGGAGGTCTGGGCATGATGAACGGCCACTTGCCGGGCAACGTGGACGGCATGGCTTTGCCCAGCCACTCGGTGCCCCACCTGCCCGCCAACGGTGGCCACTCGTACATGGGCAGCTGCGGCGCCGCGGCGGCCGGCGAGTACCCGCACCACGACAGCTCGGTGCCTGCTTCCCCACTGCTGCCCGCGGCCGCCGGTGGGGTCATGGAGCCCCACGCCGTCTACTCAGGCTCGGCGGCCGCCTGGCCGCCTTCCGCCTCCGCGGCGCTCAACAGCAGCGCCTCCTACATCAAGCAGCAGCCCCTGTCCCCCTGCAACCCCGCGGCCAACCCCCTGTCCGGCAGCCTCTCCACGCATTCCCTGGACCAGCCGTATCTGCACCAGAACAGTCACAACACCCCAGCTGAGCTGCAAGGTGAGTGGGGAGGTTGAACTGTCCCAGTCCTGAGGGGAACACATCTGTGAGTGCGCTGCAGACCCAGCCCCCAGAAGCTGCTGACCGCCCTGGGCCACAGCCTGCGGCCACTTCTGTGCGGTGCCAAGCTCCCCAGGGTGTCTCTCAGCCCCACCTCCCCCCATTTGAGACGCGAGTGCAGCCTGGAGCCCCCAGTATAGACTAAGATGTCGTTTTCTCTCCTTTTCTGTTTCAACTCCCAGCTGCTGGCTGCCCCAGCCTGGCCAGGTAGGCCCCATCCTCACCAAAAAGACTTATTAGACTCCAATATTCTAAGTCCCCTCAGGTCCCTTAGCCCCCTCACACCTCAGCAAGCTGCCAGGATGGAGCCAGGCCCAGCCCCGGACAGCTGGCTCACTCTCCCCACTCGCCCCAGAAAAGCTGCGGGAGAGCCGCCTCTGCTCTGAGCCGGGCAGGACGGAAGAGTTAGGCCCAAAGCCGGCCGGGCTGCACGCCTGCTCAGAGGCTCAGAGCCCGGCCTTTCAGGAATCAGGCCTGGGCCACGCGAACATTGAGTCGGGGCATTTTGTGGTGACAGAGGCAGAGAGGGGACCCGATCGAGGGTCAGAGTTGCAGGCCCCCCACACAGCCTGTTTCTCAGGAGCCAGGTTTTCAGGTCTCCAGGTACCGCCCCACCCCCAATCCTCAGAGAAGGAAGGTGCACAGCAATCTTCCCCTCTGAACCCTCCATCTAGGCACCCACTAGCAGCCTTCTGGGCCTGGTTCTGAGAAGAGATTGGAGTGATCCAAGCAGGGGCCTGCCAGGAGTCAGCTGTCAGCAGCCTGTGGGGGGAGGAGCCGGGCCTGCCTGGAGGCTGGAAGGGTCTCTGCGCCGGGTTGCCCAGCTTGGGCGGCTTCAAACTCCAGGCGGGCTCCAGCTGTCCCAGAGGCTCGGTTCTCAAAGGGCCCTTCATTTGAGAAGCCACCCTTGGCCCCCGTGTTGGCCCCTGCCGGCCTGGCTGGCTGCTCTGGGGCCACCGCAGCCTTTGGGGTTGGAAGGTGGCTGCCCAGCACCAGGCACAGGCCCCAGGCTGCCCTGAAAGTGGAGGCCGCTGGACCTTCTCTGTTGGCGCATCTCGGCCCCCCTCACCACTTCCCCGTCAGCCTCTGGAAGGCCCCGGCCCAGGCTTGGTGTCCAAAGTGGGAGAGGCCCAGCCAGCAGGCGCTCAGGGGAGCAGGGATCCTTGCCAGTGTCTGGGGATCTTCCCTTTGGGCGCCGGCCCTACGGAGACCGGGAACTCAGACATGGGGAGGCGCTGTGGAGGGGAGGCCTCCAGCCCTGCGCCCGAGCCGGGCAAGCCTGCCCCGTGCACCCCTCGGGCAAAGGTGCTTCTCCACCTGGAACTCTGGCCTCCGGAGGCTAACCCTTTAACGTCCCCTTTCCTGTCGCCCTGCCCTGCAGGCATCCCGCGGTACCACTCGCAGTCACCCAGCATGTGTGACCGAAAGGAGTTCGTCTTCTCTTTCAACACAATGGCATCCTCGTCCATGCACTCAGCCGGCGGTGGCTCTTACTACCACCAGCAGGTCACCTACCAAGACATCAAGCCGTGCGTGATGTGAGGCCACAGCCCCCGGGGCCCTCCGGGCAGGGGCTGGCCGGGCACTGGGACTTCGGAACCCATCGCCAGAAACTGCTTTATTTTCGAGGTATGACCGTCGGCAGAAGAAAAGGGTTTGACCCCTCCCCGACCGGATTATTCGGGAAAGGAATCCCCGAGGCAACGACGGAGCCCCGCTGTCGGCACCTCCCCGCCACCCGCTCAACAGTTTCTTTAAAATGGTGGTGGTGGGGCCTGATCTGACTGCAGCTGTTGAAAAATAAATACCTATTTTTGATCCTATTGAAACCGGCTGAGAAGGTGCTGTGTTGGGGAAAAACCCTCAACATCTAAACAAGCATTCTGCTGAGGTCTCTCCCCCTCTTCCCCTCCAATGGCAAAAGTCGGGGAAGAAGAAAGGCAAACATGTGAGACCGTCATTATCAAATACTTTTATTTTTTGGTTGAGTATTTATCTTTTTATTTTTAATTTTTTTTGAAAGAATGTCTTGGAATGCGCGTCTCCTTTCAGAGCCATCTTTTGCAGGGAAGGGGGGGCAAGAAATCGCCTTCTCCCTCCCCACCTCAGAAGTCCTCCAATCAACCACAGGTGGATCCTTGTGCGAATAACTTGCATTTCTGAAGCCACTGCTCATCTTAGGAAAGAAACCAGGAGCCCAGAAGCGGCGGCTCTCGGGCCTCTGCTGCCGTCCCCCTCCGCCTTCCTCTCCATCCTTCTCTTCAGTGTTTTTGGTTTGGTTTCTAACTTTATTTTGACTTTTTTGGTCGGTGTTTTTCTCCCGAGACCTGGCTGTCTCCTGATCTCTACTGTAAACCTTCTGGTGGGGGAGTGAGGAAAACACGGCGCCGCGGGGACCGGGAAGGCCCGCTGAGTGCTCGGATTCAGGATTGCGGTGACGCAGAAAGGTTAAGGCACTTTTAAAAAAAACGATAGCAAGGCTCATCCTGTTATTTATTCTACTTTCTTTCCCTAATAATCGAAACACCGCATAGGCTCCTCCGTTTATCAGTATTAATGGTGTAACTTTGTTGGCAATATTTGCCGCGTAGATTTTTTTTTTAGGTATCCATTGTAAATTTGAAACTAAGTCCGATCTGTGTAAAGACAAATTTCCATATGTTTTATATAAATAAATAAATAAATATATATATAAAATGAAGGCCCCCCCCCCTTTTTTTAGTATTTTGGCTGCTGGGGTGCAGCGTTTGTGACACGTATTTTAAATTTCCTTCTGCACTGTATAAAAATGACAATTTGAGGATGTTTTTGCCTTTTGTGTATTTTTTCCTAAAAAAGAACAAAAATAAAAATGTATAACATTTGTACATGGCCTTTAATATTGTATCAACTAGAAATAAAATCGCATGAGTATTTTATTGGGATTGGAGAATATCTTCCAAATACAGACAGAAACGAGCCTGGGATCTCCAGCCTTTTTTTTTTTTTAATTTAAAGTATGGATGATTCTTAATCCTTTTTTCTTCTTTTTTATTTTTTGGCTAATCCTTCTCTTTTCACTCTTCATTTCACACTGAAGTGAAAACTGGACGAGAGTAACTCTTTTTCTTGGCTTCTGTTTTTTAAGAAGAGCCCTCTCCCCCTCTAAATGTCGTTTCTTGTTTTAAAGAAATAAGCAAACGTTTAAAGAAAAACTATAGTTGTCCCTCCCCCAGGGAAAAAACATATATATACGTATATATATATATATATATATATATATATATGTATATACGTAAAATATTTTACACTTTTGTTTTGGCCACTCCAAGACCAATGAGAATTGTACTTTGAGTTTCAGACTTTACTGTTCCCATATTCTAGCTGTTATAAATCATGGAACACCATTTAAGGTGTTTTTTTTTTGGTAGGATTTTTTTTTTTTTTTTTTTTTTTGTGCCCTGCACTTGGTTTTCCCCAATGGAGAAGCGAGTAAAATTTGAGCAGGAAAAAGGCTGTTGGTGGGAGAGCAAGGTGATAGGCATGTTTCCAATCTGCTTACATTTCCCCCTAAATCATTAGGGGAAAAATCCATTTTAAAAAGTCTGTCTCCCCTACTGACCCTCTTTCTATTCCAATTCCCAGCTACCTAGGAAAACAAACACAATAAAGTCACATTGTCGGTGCAGCCGTTCAAGACCCACCGCAGTTTCTCCGCATCGTGGGGTCGTGAGCCTCTGAACCTGCTTCTTCTCAAATTTGACATTCTGGACGTGAGGGCAATTTCTCCGGTGCTCTGTTACATCAAAATTATCAATAAACTCGCCCAGGCAATTAATGCCCCAAACTAATAGCTGTCTATAAAACCGAGATAAAGGGCACAGGAAAAAGCCGGCGACTCCGTCCCTCGGGGTCTTGGGCGGCCGAAGCGGCGGGCCCGGGTCTCCCGGGCAGCGGGCGGGGTGCAGCTTCATGGAGGGCGGAGGAGGCACTGTCTTCCGGGGCAGAGGCCACCTCTCCGCACCCCGTGCCTCCCGTTGGTGCCCAGAACGGGGCCAGAGAAAAGCCCCCAGGCCTCCAGTGCAGGAACGTCGTGCGGGGCTCCAGACAATCTTGGCAGGGAGGCAGGCAGGCAGGAGTGGGGCCCCCTGCTTCCTCCATCGGAGCCTGCGCCCCAATTAGGATGGAGGCTCCGGGGAAGTGGGGCTGATTAGGAGAAACCCAATGCCAGCCCAGTCGGCGCGCTCCCTGTCTTCTCGGGCAGCGTCTCCAGCCCCCGCACCCACTCCCTTGGCCCCTTGGTGCGCCCTGGTAGCACGTGGCTTTGGCGCCGCCGGACCAGAGTGGGGGATGGGCGGCGGCGGCGAACCCCGGTCTCCTGTTCATATCCCCCGGAGCGCCTTCATTTCAGCAAGATCTCCCGGCATGCTCACGTCCGGGCCAGGCCAGGTGGGAGGCACCCAGAGGGGCCTGTGCAGGAAAACCAGCCCAGGGATCAGGGATGGGCCTGGCCTGCCTGGGGCCTGACCTGGAGCCTGGGGATGAGAGCAAAGTCCAGCCTTCCCCGCGGGGAGAGTGTGGCTCCAGGCACACCCGAAAGGGCCAGATTCTACAGGCATAATTGCCTCCACGCCCAGGACCAAGATTTCACGAAGCCGCCCGCTGCCCCTGCGCAAGACCACGTTCACTCGAGTCTTCCCCAAGGCCCATTTCGGCCTGGCTCGCACAGGGACCACGGGGATGAAGCTCCCACCACCCGTGCCAACACAAAAGCGTGCACGGCTTGTGCAAGTTACCAGCTTAAAATGCAAAGGCGCTTCTGAGTCCGGTGCAAAATCACACGCCCTGGGTGCATAAAGGGGTATCATTCTAGCTTAGGGACATTTTCGAGAGAATTAATTCAAAAGTTCTGCACACATCTTTAGGGGGTTTGTCCTGGAACAACGCAGTCAAAATACCCCAAGGGTATGAATACTCCCCAAAACAATAGGCCAGGAGGTGGGGCAGCGGCCAGGATGTTCACGATAGGGCTTCTGTTCATGGATTACACCTCCCGTGGCAGTTCTCTGCGCAGGGCCCACGGCTGGGACACAGCTGAACCTCGGCTGCAGGCCATCGCAGCCCCAAGCGGCAGCAGCAGCAGCGGCGCCTTGGCGCAGTGTCCCGGCTCCCCAGCCCCTGGCAGACGCGAGCTGCAGGCCTGGCGACCAGTCGGCACTCAGGGTGCGTGCTTCCGAAGGGAAAGTGCCTGCCTGGTCCTGCCGTTTTCTTTGCCCTTTGGGGCTGGAGGGCTAGGGACAGGGAGGGGAGTGGGGGGGTACTGAAGGCCTGGCTCCCCGCCTGCAGCTCTCCTGGAAGCAGTGCAAAGATGGAGCTAGAGTCCCAGCTCCAGCACCACTTGACCTGGGTGAGACATGTTACCTCGGAGCCTCGGTTCTCCTCACCTCAGTGGTCAGCGAGGTGACACCTGCCAGGAGCAAGAGGACAGCCTAGCTCCAGGATGCCCAGCCAGGAATGGCTGAGGTGCGCATTTCTTATCCTCCTCCCCTGGAGTGTGGGATGGGTGTCAAACGAGTTGCAAGAACCCATATTCTACAAGGCCTCCTGCTCAGGGACTCGGGCAACCAGCTTGGGAGCCACTGGACGCCCCATCTCCCAGTATGACGCACCTGGACTTTCCCTCCGTTCCCAGGGAGAAGGAAGACATCCCACTTGGCTCCAAAGATGGAATTCTAACGTGGGGCTGAGTCAGGAGTTCGGTTCCGATGTGGACCCTCCCCAGGATCTCCTAACCCTGCGCTCAAGGGCTTCACTTCTGAGGGTGGTTCAGAGCGCGGCCCAGGAAATGCCCTCATCAGAAATACTAGGGGTGTCTGCTCACACTGCAGGTGGGGGCGGGGGCAGGTGCTGAGAGTCGCTGGATTAGAATCTCTGGAGGTGGGACCCGGGAATCCACAGGCTCACAGATGTCCAGGTGGTCCTGATGGGCGCCAAGTTTAGAGTCCCTCGTCCAGCATTCTCTGGGCTCCTGAGAAAACCCCGGTGCAGGAGTCTCACTGTGGCCTCTGCTGCCCCCTCCCGCCCAGTGGCCCAGCCAGCTCGTGGCCCTAAGCAGCAGCAGGTGGGGGGCACTTGGCGCCCAGGCGAGCAGACACGGGGCTCGGGTTTGTGCAGGAGGCGCCTTGCGCTGGCCACGCGGCCGTCCTCTCTCCACACCACCTCTGTCCACCTTCTCGGCAGCCCTCTCAGGCAGGTCCTACAACTTACTGCTCTCGACTCCAGATTCAGAAATGAGCTCAGAGAGGTTAGGGGACTTCATCAAGACACTGCTGGTAAGAGGTGGAATTTGGACTCAGACCCAGGACTTTCTGACCACAAAGCCCATGTCCCTAACCACTGTGCCCCATGGCTCCTGGACACCCATTTTCCTCCAGCCATGAGGCCTAGTGATAAAAGACGGAAGCTGAAGTGTGGTCCGTGACCCAGCCTCTGCCAGCCTCCTGCCTCCACCGGGGAGATGGCAATGGTCAGGGGCAGCACAAGGGACTGGGGTCCCTCTGATCCCCCTGCCTGCATCTGGATGCGGGGGGGAGGCCCTCCTAGCAGCCCCAGCTCAGACCCCTGATTTTTACCTCCTCTCTGGGACAGTGGACCTGGTTTTCGTAGGTTCCCACCACCGACCTCCATGAGAGATCCCTTCACTTCCTTGGGCCCCTCAGTCCAACGGAGAAAAACTCAAACAAAAGATGAAACTCAAGGAAGAGAGGCCAGCTGGGGCAGCATATGTGGCTGCGCCCTCCTGCTCTGCCTCTGGAATCTTCTGGGTACCAAGAGCTCAGAGTTCTGGGCTGCTTTAAGGAGGGAGGCCCTTGTTTAGCATCTCCCGCTGGCAAGCCACGCCCACTCACGATGGCGCACTGACTTATTGCGGGACCGAGACAAATCATGGGCCCTTAACAACCGTATTGATCTCTGTGCTCTGGGGATAGGCAGGGGAAGAGGGACAACTGACTCTGCAAGTGTAAAATACCATTGGCACGAAACACAGGACAGAGGAAGCATCTGGCACAGATTCACTCATTCGGGGACACTGAGTACCCACTGCCCTCTGCCATCGGGTCAGACAAGACTCAGCGGCTGACACACCCCTGCTGACACGGGTCAACAGACCAGCGCACTGTCTCCAGCACCAGGATGCCTGGGGTCGGTCGTGTCAACACCCTAAAGAGGCAATGTCACCAAGGCCAAGGCAGCCCAAGCCCCCAGCGGAGGCAGAAAGCTGGTGCTGTTCAAGACCCCCGTGTGGGCATGGTCACCAAGGTCCCCTCCAACTCCTACAGCACGGGCTGCCTGAGGACGCCGAGAAGGGCGAGCCTGTCCAGAGTGGACAGAGGCGCTGGGGCTGGTGTAGACTGTGCCCTGCGGCTGATTTCCTGCAGTTCACTGTGTCAGTGGGGTGGCAGCCCAGGGAGAAACGCTGCAGCTGGACAGTGGTCTGAGGAGTAACGGTGGTGATAAGCCTCCCCAGGCTTATGTCATTAAAACCACGGCATCACACCAGGGAGGAGGCACGGGCTCCGTGAACCCTGCTGTGTCAGGGTTCACGACCACAGGGCATGCCGGGCCCTCAGATTTCCCCTGGACAAGGAGACAACGTTTCTGTATTTGGAAATTTCCACCAAAGCCAGCCCCATAGTTCAGCACACCGTGTTTCTGGGTCCTGCTGTAACACCTTTGCGTGGTCACAGCTTGGGGTGAAGCAGGGAGGGCTGGGCCATCTCTGTCCAAATGGTCAGAAGCCTTCCCTGGGCAGAGAGCTCGGGGCAGGGGACCCTCCCCGGGAGAGGCGGCAGCCTAGCACCTGAACGGTCCCAGGGATTCCGCCCCTGGCTGTTTCTGAGGGGGCAGCGCCACCTGCTGCCCACCTCGCCGTTTTTGTTGGGATAACAGCAGGGACCCACTGAAGAAAACTGATTTCACCTGAACGTGGACAGAAGCTGTGCACAGATGAACCTGATTCTGATGTTTCAGGGTCTCTGACCTTTGTTAAGGTGCAGCTGGCGTTTTTTGGGAGACAGCTAAACTAAATGAATTTAGTCTTTTCCTAATTACACGAATGATAGGGCTTATTTAAAATAAAATAAACTGTAGAAAGGTGAAAGGAAGAAAGCAAACACGGCTTCAAACCCACCCCTCGAGACAGCGTGTCGGCTCCAGGAGACGTCTCCCTGCCCTGCCCACACGGAGACCTGCCGACCCTGGAAAAGCAGGCGATGAACCCGGGATTGAGACCCTGGGAGTCAGAGAGCCCGAGTCTGAGTCCCAACTCCACTGCTTCCCAACTGTGAGCTCGGGCCGGTGCCTCCCCACTATGCCTCAGCTTCCCCATCTTTAAAATGGGGGTGATGGTAGGAGAACTCCTCTCAAAGGATTAAGTGATTAGAAAATCTATGAAGGGCTTACAGGTGAAGAAACCGAGAGGGCAAGCACTCCACCTGAGGTTGCACAGCAAGGGCCCGTCGGAGCTGGATTCACTGCCAACCCTGGCGGGTGTGGCTTCAACACCATTTGCCTCCACCACTAAATCAATTGTCTCTGGTGTCCCCATGGGCCACCCTGGCTCCCAGCTACCTCGGAGGCCTGTTGGTAGTCAAGAGATGATGACGGACAGGCTTCTCCCTTGATGGTGGGGAGAGGCCCTGGGACTGAAGGCCAGCTCTGCTGTGTGACCTGAACAAGTCAGATAACCTCTGGGAGCCACATCTTTCTCACCTAGAAAATGGGAACGTAACAACACCTGCTTCATGGGATTCTTCTAAGGGTTAAGTGAGTTAATCCAGCCTCCGAGGCAGGCAGGCAGGCATGTTTAGTTTGCTCACAACTCAGCACTTCAGGGTCTGAGTTTATTGCTTCCAAAACATCCAAAGTGCAAAATGTCCACATTACGTGGTCACATGTCAGCTCCCATTATAACTTTTGTGATTTATGGACGTCGGAAATAAAGAATTCCATTCACAAGAAGAAATCCTGCCCCACTGGAGGAACAGGAGTGTGGGTTCCGCTATTCAGAAGTCTCTGCTTGTTTGAAAGATCGCCCAGGCAGTCTCCAGTGAAAACCTAGGACGATGACAAGGCCTGGCAAAGCAAGTGGGACTCACAGGGCAGGGCGTGGTGGGGGACAAGAGGGCTCTGCCACGCACCGGGGAACAAGCCGTCACAACTCGGTGCCTCACCTAGCTGCCTCCCTCGTCCGCACGTGCAGTAAGATACGGGGCTATTTCAGGCAACAGACGGAAAGCTGGCCTGGCGACCCTCAGACTGAGGGCCTCCAACAGGGGCAGCTACTAGTGACGTGCAGATCAGAACTGGAGGCAGCAGGACACATGCAACGGAGAGTGGACAAAACCCACCGCCCCCTGCCTGGAGACTCTCCTGCAGGCTCCTGAACTGAGCAGACCCAGCCCCAGGGGTGTCTCTGCCACTAGCATGTGTGCACCTGGGGGTATCATCCCACCCTGCATCTCTCTTCTAGAAAATGACCCGGTTTTGTGTGCCTTTTTCTACCTTAGGTGGCAAGGTGAAGGTGACCCACAGTGAAAGAAGACAGATAACTCTGGCCTAGTCTACAATCAGCTACAACCCGACTCCTGGCTTCACTACCAAAGCTGGGGGACTGTGGGCCAGTTACCCGTCTGTAACCCGCTTCTCTCAGAAGCGACTGTGAGGGTCAGGTGAAATCACACACTCGCGCATCTATATAATTTGTATTTCTAAATTGTATCTTCAGTAATATATGTGTATTTATAAATGCATCATATAATTCATATAGTAACACTGTTATAATATAAATGAAATCACGCACTCGCGCATCTATATAATTTGTATTTCTAAATTGTATCTTCAGTAATAATATGTGTATTCATAAATGCATCATATAATTCATATAGTAACACTGTTATAATATAAATGAAATTACGCACTTGCGCATCTATATAATTTGTATTTCTAAATTGTATCTTCAGTAATATATGTGTATTCATAAATGCATCATATAATTCATATAGTAACGCTGTTATAGTATAAATGAAATTACGCACTCGCGCATCTATATAATTTGTATTTCTAAACTGTATCTTCAGTAATATATGTGTATTCATAAATGCATCATATAATTCATATAGTAACACTGTTATAATATAAATGAAATTACGCACTCGCGCATCTATATAATTTGTATTTCTAAACTGTATCTTCAGTAATATATGTGTATTCATAAATGCATCATATAATTCATATAGTAACACTGTTATAATATAAATGAAATTACGCACTCGCGCATCTATATAATTTGTATCTCTAAACTGTATCTCCAGTAAGGTGTATTTATAAGTGCATCACGTAATTCACATAGTAACACTGTTATAATATAAATGAAATTACGCGCTCGCGCATCTATATAATTTGTATCTCTAAACTGTATCTCCAGTAAGGCGTATTTATAAGTGCATCACGTAATTCACATAGTAACACTGTTATAATATAAATGAAATTACGCACTCGCGCATCTATATAATTTGTATTTCTAAATTGTATCTTCAGTAATACATGTGTATTCATAAATGCATCATATAATTCATATAGTAACACTGTTATAATATAAATGAAATCACGCACTCACGCATCTATATAATTTGTATCTCTAAACTGTATCTCCAGTAAGGCGTATTTATAAGTGCATCACGTAATTCACATGGTAACACTGTTATAATATAAATGAAATCACGCACTCGCGCATCTATATAATTTGTGTCTCTAAACTGTATCTCCAGTAAGGCGTATTTATAAGTGCATCACGTAATTCACATGGTAACACTGTTATAATATAAATGAAATCACGCACTCGCGCATCTATATAATTTGTGTCTCTAAACTGTATCTGCAGTAAGGCGTATTTATAAGTGCATCACGTAATTCACATAGTAACACTGTTATAATATAAATGAAATCACGCACTCGCGCATCTATATAATTTGTATCTCTAAACTGTATCTGCAGTAAGGCGTATTTATAAGTGCATCACGTAATTCACATGGTAACACTGTTATAATATAAATGAAATCACGCACTCGCGCATCTATATAATTTGTATCTCTAAACTGTATCTGCAGTAAGGCGTATTTATAAGTGCATCACGTAATTCACATGGTAACACTGTTATAATATAAATGGAATCACGCACTCGCGCATCTATATAATTTGTGTCTCTAAACTGTATCTGCAGTAAGGCGTATTTATAAGTGCATCACGTAATTCACATGGTAACATTGTTATAAATGAAATTATGCAACTGATTATTAATGAAAAACAAATCACCCTCTAAACTCAGAGCAGCAGAAAGCATTCGTTTCACTCCTGACTGAGATCTGGGCAGGGCTCAGCGGAAACAGCCCTTGTCTGCTCCAGGAGGCATCGGCCGAGACGGCTCACCTGGGGTTGGGGACCGACTTTCAAGATGGCACACCCACGAGGACGGTGAGGTGGTGGTACGCACTCCTCTGCTAGGCCCCGGCCCAGGCAACTCGGGCTTCCTCACAGCGTGGGGACCAGGCTCTGAGGACAAGCGTCCTGAGAAGATGAGGGGAAAACTGCCAGGTCCTCAGCCTCCGCATGCCAGCCAGCAGTGTTCACCCAGCTGCCCAGGGCCCAGATCCACGGGGATCGGCACAGACCCCTTCGGCTCAGCGGGGCTGTTGAATAACCTTGGGCTAACACTTCACAACTTCCACAGCATTTTAAACAGCTCAATAAATTTGAGCCATTACCATCAGGAGCGAAGACAGAAGCCAACCCAGCTGAGCTCGGCACCCCACCCTCAGCTGCAGAACAGCTGGGGGCTCAGGTAGGCGGCGCCCGTTAAAGAATACTGCGGGAGGTGACTGTAAATTCACCTACACACTAATCTCTTCTTCCTGCTTTTACGTATGGAGTTTTGTGTCAGATTTATCTTGAAGACAGACTTCCCCAGGATAGCCCTGCCCCACCCCACCCCACCCCACCCCCTAAAAAAACCCATTTTGAAAATGACTATAGAGTCCACAGTATCTACTGTATTTGGAACATTGGTTGGGTTAGATCCAGATACAGGGGAAGTGAGGTTAGCAATACCCATTCAGCTCTTTCTGCTGAGTGCAGGGGGTGTGAGAAGCAGAACTGAAGTTTTGGAAGAGTCCTCTGCAAGCCAGGTGCTTCCTGGGAGCCTGTGGGGGGAGGCAGGTGGTAAGAGGTGGCAACGCTCCCCAGGAAAACAAGAGGTGAAGGGAAGGATCCTCAGTTTTGCTCCTTTGGCAAAAAGGCAGAAAGCTTCATCTCATAACGATCATCTGGCCCCAGTTCCTTAAAATCCAGTGCAAAGCTTTCTCAGGCTTGGCCAGTAAGGGTGCTGGGATGGATTGTTGATGGCTGCTGTGGGTGTGGGTGTGGATGGAGAGCTGGATTTGCCCCATATTTGCCATCCCTTGACCCGATTACTGTTTCTTTTTAAATGTTGCTCTCATCCGACATTTTATCTCCTCTCCAATATCTCTTCACCAAACATAAACTCGTTTGTGGTTTTAGCTACACGGGTTCTCTTTTCTTGGGTAGTTTTATTCTCAGCCTTTTCTATTTGCAGTCTTGTGTCATCGTGTTTCTTTCTCCTCATGCGGCATCTGGGGGAGGTCTGTGTGCGTCGCTGGATGGGAACCAGGAAGGCCAAATGATGGCCGAAGGACAATGGGAGGGCAGACCTACAGAACCCCTCCCCTGAGAGTCTAGGAGGGCTGGCTCCCACACGCCCTGGCCGCTTAGGGGCTGCTGGCTGGGTTGGGGAGGGTGGGGTGTGAACAGCGCTATCCCTGCTCCTCTGCTGGTAGAGGAAGTACAGTCAACCCTTGGTATCTGTGGGGGACTGTTTCCAGGAGCCTCCGTAGATACCAAAATCCACCGATGCTCAAGTCCCTTATATCCAATTGTGTAATACAGTCGGCCCTCCATATCCATGGGTTCCACATCCAGGACTCAGTATTTGCAGTTGGGTGAACCCACGGTTGGTGCAGAACCCGCAGGTGTTGAGGGCCAACCGTAATGTAGAGAAGCCGGCAGGGCTCCTGGGGCAGAGGCCAGGGTCCAAGTACCCGCTGTACCTCTGCCGGGGTCTGGAGCCCCGAACAAGCCCATTGCACTTTCTGAGAGCAGCTGTTTCCACTTGTAACAGTCACCCAGTCCAGAGGCCGATTTTAGAAGTAGGAGACACACGTTGTAAAGCTTATTTATCTTAACATTCCCCAAACGACTTAAGTAATACTAAATAAAATCATTTATGCATAGTGACAAATTTTAGAAAAGAACACATAGAAATTTCGATGCTTAAAAACACTGGTTAATGCCGTCGCTTGGAGAAGCATCCCGCAGACAGCTCATCCTGGAGGGCTCATTTGGATTCCATACTCACCAAAACCTGACATTCCAGGAGAGGACCAGGAATAAGTTTCTCCTTAAATTCAGGGCCCTGCCCATCCTTTACTAACCCAACATTAGAAAACATTCTTTTATTATTTCCAAATTCCTTCATTTTTATGTTTAGATATTTAATTAGCCTGGAATTTATTTTTACGTGTGGTACGACTTAGAAGTAAATCCAAGCTGCTTTATTCACCCTTCAAAACAACAAATCTAGAGGAGCTCCTATCACTATGCCCACTCACAGGTGAGCACGTGGAAGTTCAGACAGGAGGTACCGGGCAGCCGCAACACTGATGCTCTCGGCCGAACCTGTGTGATTCTGAAGCTCATGCTGTTAATCCTAGCTATGTTTTAAAACTGCACAGAGGAAAGACTGGAAGTAAATAAGAGGCAGTGTCAAGGCTGCTTAAGTGGTGGAGTGAGGGGTGACACTCTGTACTTCTGATATCCCCAAATTTCCAGAATGGATAAGTTTACTTTTATAAACAGAAAAAAATCTAAGTGACGGTGAGCAGTGAGCCTTAAAAGAAACAGAACGTTACAACCGTTCAGGCCTTAGAAACAAACATGCTCAACCCTCTCTTTGTAAAGATGGGGACGCTAATGCCCGGAGAGGCTCCATGACTTGCCGACAACATAGGAACCGTTAGCAGACACAGTGAAGCCCCAGGGCCAGCGCTCGCCATGCAGAGTTGAGGGTGGCAGGAATCTCCTCGCATCTGCAAGCAAAACTGCAGCGCCACTCAGGAAAACACAAGATGCGACCCATGAATCGTGACAAATCCACTTAAAAGGGGTTCATACAGTCTCAGCAACTTGCCAAGCGCTCAGTTTCCATTATTTTCTAATATGCGAATTATACAATTATGATGCTGACAAATACTCGAACTTTGAGAACGAAAAGCAGGGTCCCTGAGGCCCCTCCTGGCGGCTCTGAGAACAACGGCTCTGGGGCTGCCCGAGGCGACTGGAGGGGAGGCGCGCAGGTGACACATCTGGAGGGCTTATATTTCAGGCCCTTGGTCCTAGTTTCCCTCATACTAACCTACTGTCCACAAATATAAAAAAAATGATGAATGCATTCAGATTATCTGTATATCAATACATCTGGATTAGCCCGGCTGAAAGTGACAGAAAACCCAGCACTCTGGCTCAACCCGGAGGGATCATCCCTGATGTGCACAACTCAACAGTCTAAGGTGCTGGCGCCAGACTCACCAGACACCGGACCCCAGAGCTGAGGCCCGGACCCAGCCTCCCCCTTGGCTCTGACGGAGCCCTTCACATTTGCACTTCTCCTGAGTTGCTGTGTATCCGCAGGTGGTTCTCACGGCTGGGGCTGGGGCACAGTGAGGAGTAAAGGCAGGGACAGACTCACTTCCTGCCCTCCTGTAGCACTACTCCAACGGCAGCAAGTTAACGACAGAAACATCAACCAAAACTGAACAAGAACATGCCAAAGACAGGAGGCATTCTGGAAAAAACGGGAAAAGCAACCGGAACGGAGCAAGGAGCTCAGATATCAGGTCGCTACTCTGGACTGGGCGGTCAGTCAGCCTGGGATGGCCAAGCTGAACACAAGTGACAAAACGAAACCAGCCAAGGGACAGGGGTTGGGCAGAGAAAGAGTGAGCCCAGAGGTCCTACGGCCTGGACTGCCCTGCGTTAAGACATTCTACCCCCTGGTTTTGCTCATGTCAATGTGGAGTCTGCATTTAACCGAGCAAATCTAAGGATCAATTCTCTTTCCAAAGTCTCCACCGCATTTTCACTGTAAAACCAATGAGAAAATGCTTTTTCAAAGGGAGACTGAGAGCCTTGAGAACCTTATCTTCAAAGTGCAGGCAAGGCCTGCCCCTTGAGGCATGATAATGGGTTTAAAACATGCTCAGTAAGACCCTCTGGTGGAAAAATTAAAATGTCCCGTGCAGATACATTTGAAAAAAAAAATGAAATCTCCACCTAAATGCTTATCTTGGCTTTTCACCCAGGATCACTGCAAAAGCACTTCCGTTTAGAAAGCACAGTTCAGCCAAAATCCCGCTTGATTTTCAGGAACAGAGAAATGGAGGGAAAGAAAACATACGGAAAACATAACGACAGTGGACAAATGAGTGTGTGAGCATCTGTCTGGCCTCGTCTGTGACGTAGGCTGGGACAACTCATTGACAGCCAGGATTTCCTAGACACAGAGCTCCCTGCTGTTCAGGGGCAGCTGGCCGAGAGCAGAGGGTGTTCACCCCGGGGGAGGAGCGTGGCTGGAAAGGTAAGGAGGGGACAGAGGTGAGACCACACAGCCGAGGGTCCACGTCAGATTGGCCTCCATCTCCGACACCAGGACTGAGGTGTGACAAGCAGTCTGTACCCAGGGGACTGAAGCACCTGGCTTCTGCGAGCTGAGCGCATCTTTTCCCTTCTAGCAGTGCCAGGCCAAGGAGCCAGGAACACAAGGATGTCTTCTGGTTCTGAGCCGCCATGCCTCTGCAGCTGGTCCTCTGTCCACCTTCTCTTAATCCCCCACACCTCTCAAGTTCAAAACACAGACTCCCCTAAATTGCAGTCAGCATTTACTCCAACTTGTTTATTGCCCACTCAGTCCCCTAAACCAAGACACTAGCAGGGCTGAGACATCCAGCAGGCTGAAGGACCAGGATAAGCCAAAGCCTGAGCACGGGCCTTTCTGCCTTCAGAGGATGGGAAGTATATTACGGCTGACTTCCCTGCTCCTCAGGAGATACCAGGCAGCAACTGAAGCTCTGACTGCCTGGAGAGGACTGAACTCAAAGCAGCTCGTGCAGCAAAGCTCCACCACATCCCGCTGTGCCGGGCTCTGAAGCTCGCCGGGGGCTGGAGCGGGATGTTGTCACGGGTCAGGGTGCGGCTCTCCAGCGCGGCCGCCCGCCGGGCCACTGGCCCCCTGATGCCTGGCCAGCGCCACCCTCGCTGTGTTGGTGCCCAGACAGAAGCCCTGCAAGCGGAAGATGGCCTGCCAGGCCTTGGCCGGGTCCCGGTAGTGGAGGAAGGCCCTGCGCTGCGGCCCCTGCCAAGTGAGCCGTGAGGGCGCCGCGCCCCGTGCGCTGAGGGCTCGCTTCAGCTCACTCACCCGGGCGTCCCGGGGGAGGTTCCCAACGTAAACAGTGCTGGAAGGCACATCGTCCCCCTGCAAGGAGCCCGATTCCAGCGAGGGCAGCTCCCGCGGGCTTCTGACGGTGCTCAGGGCGGCCCGGGCACCCGGCAGGCTCCGGTGTTTGTCCCGAAGGGTGACGTCCTTCCCGGCCTGCTCCTCTCGGCAGTGCAGGCTTCTGAGGACTGGCATTTTCCCCATCATCTCACAGCTGATCTGAAAAAGCAAGGCAGTTCCAGCTATTCTTGAGGTGTCCAAAAGGGACCATGACTTGGTGACAAGGGAGGAGAAAGCAGTCACTCAGGGGCCTCTGCCCCACATGCTCGTGGAAGCCTCCGTCCACTCAGGCCAGCCATCTCCGTCTGCCACTCTGCGTCTGCCAGACAGGCCGTGGCCGCTGCAGGAACCAGACGGCTTTTCTCCATCTTCCTGGGGGCCCAGAGGGCAGCCAGCCACGGCTTCCTGCGCAGAAGGCGAAGAGCTAGGGGCTTCCCCGGCGGCCCAGTGGTTGGGACTTGGCCTTCCAAGGCAGGGGGTGTGGATGTGACATGCCTCACCGCCAAAAAACCAAAACATAAAAGAGAAGCAATACCGCAACAAATGCAATGAAGACTTTAAGTTCACATCAAAAAAAAAGTCTTAAAAGAAAAAGAAGGGGAGGAGCTAAGATCACTGGTATGAGGGTTACAGGGTCACAGATGGCAACCGCCCTGGGGACCCCAGGATAATGGGGCGGTTTCTGCTTCCACACCCGTCTCCTCCCCAACCTACGCCTTTGGGTGGGATGAGGTCTTTAATGGGGCCGTGGGGATCTCCTTCTCAGCCTCCCCCCACCCCTCACCTCGCACCCCTTAATTAAGGGCCAAACCCATCCAGACCTCCGGGAAAAAGCACAGACAAGGCGAATGTGAAACAGAATGCTACATGGAGAACACTTTCTAGCAAAGGGTGATCAGGCTACAAAATAACGCATCCCACACACAATGTTTCATCTCAAAGAGAAAGACTTTTACACAAAAGACACTTTTGGCTTTTTGGTCAAATTGATCAGCAAGTGTTTCCTGAGCACCCACGGCAATGGCGGTGACAGAAGCGCCCCAACACTCGAGGTGAAGCCTGAACAGGACACCCACGGCTCCGTCCTGTGGGGCAGGGGCACTGGGGGCTGAGCCTGGGGCAGAAGTGCTTCACGTCTCTTAAGGAATCCCAAGGCAGAAATGAAACAGAAAGCCATGCTTAGTTCTTTTCAATAATTCATTCTTTAGAGATGCTTTCTGTCTTCTGTTTGGGGCACAAAGCATGTAAATGATCAGTCACCAAGGGAATTCCCCGGCAGTCCAGTGGTTAGGACTCCATGATTTCACCGCTGAGGGCATGGGTTCAATCCCTGGTTGGGGAACTAAGATCCCACACAGCTGTGCAGCGTGGCCGGAAAAAAAAAAAAAATCAGTCACCAAGAGGCAAGCAATGGTCCAAACACGGGCTTCCCACAGATGTGGGTACATCAGAACACAGATCAGCACACAAGGTGGACAGCTATAACTTTTCTCCAAAAATAGTTCAACTAGCCCCAGTGCTCTCGATCCTATGTAACTTAGGGCAATGGTTCTTATCCTTGTCGGGGTGTCAGGGACCCTGGAGAGAAGCTGGGGTTCCCTCCCAAGAAGGGCTCCACCACAATTCTCTGTACAATTTCCCAGCACCTGTTCCCGGACCTACAAACCGCAAGAGGCACACAGGTCCCAGGTTGAGAAGCAATAGATTAGAATAAGAGTTAAAGAAACACGAACACCTAAGCACGGCAAGTATCTTCTCACAAACCTACAGGCTGCTAACCCTCACCAAGTTCGTCCCGGTCCTCTCTCCCAGTGCTATGCACGTGATGCTCTCCACCGCAGCAAAGCCTTGCCTGGGGGTCAGAGCTCTCCCCAGCCAGATGCTGCCCTTGTCCCCGGCACAGCCAAGTCAGGAGCCTTGCGGGGGCACCCGACCACTCGGGTCTTCAGAACAGAGCACACTCTTAGCGCAAAGAAAAACTCCCTCCTTCTCACGCTTCCCATTGTTCAGATACAAAGAGAGAAACAAAAACCACGTCTATGCCTCGGAGACACCCACAAGATGGAGCCACTCTTCCTGATCAAAGGGAGTCTTCATCCACTTGACCCTCTGCCGTCTCCTGAACTGGCTCATCTGAAGGTGGTTAAAGTCACAGAGCAGTCCTCCAGAGCCTCCAGTTCCCAGAGAATCCCAAAGACAACGCGAGCCTGGCCAACCCAACTCCCTGCCACGTCCCTCTCCTGCCTTCTGAAGGAGTTCACATTCTTGCCTTCTTTCAAAGTACCTAGGAGCAAACTTAAACTGGTCATAATTAGATTCTTGGGGATTTCTTAAGTTACTGGATCTAGCATTGAGAAAGAATGATCAAATTTAAAACTGTAATTACAATCAGAGAAAAAGTGTGACTATGTCCTTGTATGAGAGAACTAAACGTTACCCCAGTCCAAGCACCAGCAGCGGGAGCCACCAGGCCACACCTCCTGGGAAACACCGTGCATCCGCTGGGCCCACTGTGGCCAGATGAGCACCCCTAAAGTGCCCAGTGGACCCACAGGGCTGCCTCAGGCAGAGGTGCGTGTTCTCATGAAGCCTGACCCCACGGGGTGAGGCTCCACGCTCAGGCAGCAGACATCCACCCTAAAACGTGTGTGAAGCAAACACGCATCCTTCTGTGCACGTCCCCGGGAGCTACCTGATCCCAAGCTGGCGCACATACAAACTGCAGTCAGCTGCAGGATAAGGAAAGCCTTCCAGCACACACTGTGAACTGAGTCCACAGCACCGCCACGCTGGCAAACACCAAGGGATCTTTGGAAACAGAAACACAGAAATGCGAGGCTTTCACGTAAAACTGCTCGTCCTGAGAGCGGTATGTTCTTTGGAACAACAAAGCCCAGTGTCAGCTCCCTCTCCACGCCACTCCCACCCCGTGAGCTCTAAAGGACACACCTCCCTGACCGTGAGGGGGCCTCTGCCACTTTCCCAGCCATTTGCCACCTATGTGCTCCTCATGGGATGGTGTAGGTTGATGGTGGCCCTACAGCCGACAGGCTTCTGAGAGCCGAGTGGACGGGCTGGACACCCACACGGGACCCACACTGCGGCTATTTTTCCTGGCTGGCAATTAGGAACATTTGTTAGGTTTTGTCTATTTGCCATGTGAAATGAAAGATTTTGCTTGTTAATCAAGCAAAAAAATGTATGCCCTTCTGTAACGAATCATACCATTTAAAAAGCAAGTGTAAAGCAAAATTGATTTTTTCTGTACGCTACGATCCCTTTTTGCTGAAGCATGCAGATGGCAGTCATTTATAACTATATGTTCCCTTTAGAGATTAAATTAAACCTGTCCCCTAGAAATGCTCGCTAAGTCCAATACAATCAGAAATCTGACTCTCGAGGCATCTGCTGCCAACCCAAGAAGAAGACACTTGGCTCTAACCTCCCTCCGCCACACGCCGGGGTTACACTCTGGGATAAATTGCTTTTCTTTCTGGTTCTCACTTCGCTTGACCAGAAGATAAGGTGCTTGGGAGGGATGATCTCATTCTAGAACGCCAGGACGTGCTGGAGCAGCTGCTGGCAAAGTTAAACAGAAACACTAGAAGTATTTCTAATGAGAACTACAACTTCCATAAAAATCACGTTAGTCTCTTGCAAGACTTAGAAGGTGGGTCGAGGAGACCCACTGTCCGAAGTGACTGGAGCTGGAAACAGAGTCCATATCAGATCAGTCTATTGGCTGGGGCAGTACTCACATTTCTTGAGAAGCTGGAGCAAAGGCTGGAAAATCAAATGCTGTACAGTCTTTGGGTATTAAGAATGAGTTAAAAAAAAAAAACATCACATTTGGTACCTATTTCAAAACACTGCATCTGGGAGGGCTACAGTGTTTAGAAGAAAAAGGGGATTCCAGATATTCCAATGATAAAGACAAGAGGCAAATTCCTCGAGTCTGATCCCTACATGACGAGTCTCTGGGTAGAGCATCACAGAAGGATTTACCAGTATGTGCCAAACAAAGAGCCAACCTGAAACAGCACTATAACCCAGCACTGAACTGCCCCCACCACCTCCTCAAATCTTCAGTGCAGGGCTTCCCTGGTGGCGCAGTGGTTGAGAGTCTGCCTGCCGATGCAGGGGACGCGGGTTCGTGCCCCGGTCCGGGAAGATCCCACACGCCGCGGAGCGGCTGGGCCCCGTGAGCCATGGCCACTGAGCCTGCGCGTCCGGAGCCTGCGCGTCCGGAGCCTGTGCTCCGCGACGGGAGAGGCCACAACAGTGAGAGGCCCGCGTACCGCAAAAACAAACAAACAAAAATCTTCAGTGGGATTAGGGACTTTGTCCCCAAAGTCAATGAAAACGCGCTCTGGCTGCACACAGAGCAAGGCCAAGACAGAAACCCCAGGGGCTGGAGAGAGTCCTTGCCTTCACAGGACCCATCGCTCTGCATTGCAGAACTGAGAACACAGGACCCAAAGTAAGAAATGGCCTTTTACAAGCTAGGGATTCTTGCCAAGGCCTCACTAACGATTAGCATCCTTCGGGAAGAGGATGAATAAGCCGACATCCCGATGAGCAGGCTGAGATGTCTCAGGAAGCTGTGGTTGAATTTGGTTTCCTTTCATCTCAGAGGGATTATACTCATCTAACACAACTGATAACCTAATTTGTTGCTTTCTTTGTATTTTTCTTATTAAAATCTGCAGACTGTAACCACAGCTATTCTCCAAGGCAACCAACTCTCTCTCCCCGGAGAGGCCCCCAGAATCCTCCCAGCCTGCGCTGCAGCTGGCCCTCAGCTATGAAGTGCTGGCCCCAGGGCACCTGCAGCCTCCCTGTGGCCGCCCCTGTGATGTATCCTCCCCAGACCGCGTGCTCACCTCTGAGCACAGCCACCTCGCTCCCACAGCCTGTATGCCAGTCGCCATTCAAAGGGAGGCTGTGGGCCTGAATTCTGGGGAAGCCCAAGTTCTAACTGTCCCGAGGGACTCTTTCATAGTCATGAAGGATGCTGCGCCTTCTCCCCGGTGCTCAGGGTGCACGTGGACGGTCCCACACCCCATCTCAGGGTCTCATGTGCTCCCCTCTGCTCTCCTCAGGGGCTCTCCTGGCAGGAGCACAGGCATCTGTGGGGAAGCCCTCAGGGTGCGGTGAGAGCACAGGGCTCATCCTCGGAGGTGGATGCTGCTGACTCCCACGCCCCCTGGAAGGAGGCCTTCCAGCTCTGGATGACTCAGGTTTAAGGAATGTGAAACAGGGACAAACATGCTAAGCTGACCAGGAGTTTCAGTGCAAACAGAGCACAACTTCTCCGGTTTTCTCAGTAATTCTGGCTATTTACCAGCAGATGGCATCAAAACCCACAGGTTGGCTTCTGGGGTCAAACTCCAATTGCAGACCCCTCTGCGATCCATGCCACTGCCTGTTCTGGAGATGCAAGTCACCACGGCATCAGCTTATGAAGGCTTCGGGTACTGCCTCCTAGCCAATTCGGCTCTGCATGGAGATGCAGACGGCAGTAAGAAAATCTGGGTTTGCAAAAGGCAGACTGATGATCAGGACCATGCAGAGCTGGGACGGCAGAAGGCAGCTCTTAGAAGTGAAAGCCAGCGTGCAAACAGACTCATGGCATCAGCTCTCCTAGTTGAGTTGGTCACTTCCCGCTGCCTAGAGCTGGTGTCGTGTAGAGACCTTGAACCCTGCCTGCTCGTCAGAACCAGCAGGTTTGCAAAGTAGATTCTCCAGCCCACGCTTGGAGACTGTGATTCAGAAGCAGAAATGTTCAGAAACTCATGGGGGACTCTAACGCACAGCCATGCAGGCCTGGGGACAGCTGCCATGCCAGACAGAGAACGCAGGGAAAGAGGAGGTGCCTATAAGCCACGGGCCTCGCTGCACACCACGGTGACCCACCTTGGGCCACACGATTCCTGTTGGCTTGGGGCGCTCACACCCCGTGGTGATGGCTCGAGTCGGAGTGAGAATATAGTCCACGGTGAGGTCGTGATCCTCAAGGAGTGTTTCAGGTATGTCGACAACCTGGTCAAACAGAAGCGGGTGAAGGAGCTGACAGGGATACGGCCCCAGCTGTGTTGGCTGCACCGCTGGGTGGAAGTATGATGTCCCCCAAACCCATCGTGGGCAAGGCCGAGCTGCCGCACCAAGCGAATCCAGCCTGGCTGAGCGACGCCATGCCCGACACGGCATGGAGTGAAGGTGGAGACCCTGCTGGCCTGTTCCCAGGAAGCACCTGGCAGTCGTGGACGATGGTGACCACTGGCGTCCCCTGGCTGACCGCTCCCATCGACACCATCATGGCGTATTCAAGGTCGGCATAGCCTTCTCCCTTCCCAATTCTCCAGCCTAAGAACAACGCAGAGAATCAATGTCTCTGTGGGGTCTGGGGAACCACGCAGGATTACGTTTCTCATCGTGGACAGAGGAGTTACAGAGGAAGAGCCACACGCAGCGGTTCACACACAGTGAAGTGAGCTTGGAGCCTTTTCAACACAGACCTCTCCTTTACCAAGGAAACTGCGCTTGCATTTATGGGAGCTTTACGTCTACAAGTAGTGAAACAGTAGTTTTTAAAAACACTAAGGACAAATTCCTACTAAAGGCAAATCTTTTTCATCATGGAGCGAAAGCACGAAGTCTAAACCAGGGACGTGGCTGTGAGACAGCACAGCCTTGCCTTGTAAAAGCACTACGGACGCACCCAGCGCAGCCCCACAGCTTGGCAGGAGGCGGTTTAAACAGCGCTAGCGCTAGTTTGCAAATTCACAAATGCGGCACAAGAGAGGATTCATCCTCTGAGGCTGCAGGACAAGCTAAGCAGGAGAAAAGAACGCAGGACAGCAGGCAGGGGACGTTAGCACGCTGCTAGCTCCCCGCCGAGTCCAGCTACTCTGCTCGGCAGGACGCCCAGGCCAGCCGGGAGCTCTGACTTCTCTGTAGCGTCACCATCGTCAGCAAGCGTGTAAGCGCCATCACTCACGCGTCCTGTAAGATTCAGACCTGACTGAGCTACTTTTACAGTGAAGAGCCTTCAACCGTGCACAGAATTCAACAGCAGAACAGCAAAGGGTACAAAGAGCCCAGAGACAGACGGGCGGACGCACAGGGAACACAGGAGAAACGTTCAAGCTCACCCAAATCAGATGCAAATGAAGAGGCAGCTCAAACACCACTGTTCACTACCAGATGCAAAAACCGAGGTGGGATAATTCTAGTTACTAACAGAAGAGGGAGAGAGGCACGCAGAGGGGGCGGGGATGTGAGGTGGGCACACTTTCTGGTGGGATAATTCTAGTTACTAACAGAAGAGGGAGAGAGGCACGCAGAGGGGGCGGGGATGTGAGGTGGGCACACTTTCTGGTGGGATAATTCTAGTTACTAACAGAAGAGGGAGAGAGGCACGCAGAAGGGGCGGGGATGTGAGGTGGGCACACTTTCTGGCGGGTAATTTGGCAACATCCATCAGGACTTAAAAACCCTTTGGTCTGGCAATTCCTCTCCTAGGAATCACCCCACAGATGGTCCTCAAAGGTACCCCTAGAGCATACGATAAGACGACACCTCATTCTGGCGCTATTTGCAAGGGAAAGACCGAAACCAACACTGGAGGCAACTTAGACGCCTATCAGCCAGGGCCGATGAACAGGAGGAGGCTGAGCTCTGTGCTGACGGGCAGAGCCCTTGGAGACACAGACGCAGCAGCAGCAGGGCACAGCGCACTGTCAGCGCGGAAACAGAACCAGGATGAACGTGCAGCCCACACACACAACACTCGAGATGCCCGTGTCTCACACCACACAAGCTGACACTTCTGTGGGCATCAGGGGAGAGGCAGACGGAAAGTGGCCAGGCCACGCTTTCTGTGCTATCCACCTTTTTTAAACACATGCATGGTGATTTTGTTGTTTTAATTAGGGGGTTATCTAAACAGTGACAGTTACAAAACATTGTTTTCTTTTTCATACATCCTGAATTTAAAAAGAAAACTCCTGACGTCCTTTTAAAAGAAGAAATCTTTGCAAACTTCCCATTGCCGAAAGAGTACAGCCCAGTTCCCGGCATCTGGCCTCCGGTCTCTGGAAGGACAGCCCCAGACACTAGAGGGCCGTGCTACGTGACCACGGCACTCCCTCTCCCCGTCCTGCCCCGCCTGCCTCGAACACACCTGGCACGCAGGAGCCAACCCTGAGGCCTCTTCTGAGGTCACCCTGCTCCAAGCTGGCGAGTCCCTCCTCTGAGCCCGCCTACGTCCACCCCGGCTTCTGTTTCCAGCACTGAGCACGTCGTATTGTAGCTCAGCTCTCATGTCTGCTCCGCCCACCCACCGAGGACCCACCGCAGAGTCCACTCAGTGCCGGCCTGGCATGTGGCACACAGTGGGCACACGTGTGCTCACGTGTACCCGTCCCTGAGGACACAGGTAAAGCATCTATCTGTAACTGTGAGTACAAGGAAAACGAGGAATAAAGACCTGTAACATGTCACTCCTAAGCACCGCACACAGTAGCTCAGAGCAGGAGCTGGGAAAAGAGTAAGTTTAAGGCGATGCTATTAAAGGCCAGCATTTAAAACACGACGCTCAGGGTTCAGAACGAACGATTTGGAGCACTGCTCGCCAACCGTTTATTCGGAACCTCTACTGAAGGAAGAACTTGGCTTTGGCCGACTAACTTCCAAAGGGAGATCTGAGGATGAGCACCTCAGGACATCCTCCTGGCGGGAAGGGAGGAGAGAGAAGGCTTTCCTAGTGAGGGTGGGGGCCCCAATCACCGCACACAAGCGCAGCTCTGCAGTGTGCTCATCCTGCCGCAGGGTCAGCAGCTCGCTTCCAACAGCACCCAGCTGGGCCTGGGGCAGGGCAGAGAGCAAGAGGCCCTAGGGAACCCCAGAGACGAGTCCTGAGGGCGGCTCAGCCCAGGGCAGAGGCTGGCATAGTGACCCACCCTGTCCCTGCTCACAGGCTTGCGGGGTGAAGCTCCAGGCCTCAGAGGCAGGCTCAGGACACCCCGCACTGCCCAGGAGGCTGCTGCTTCACAACAAAAAAGAGCTTCGGAACCCAACGTCTCTCCACTTCCTGGAGGCTCTCCAGAGACAACTATTTACCGACGCGCTCCAGTAACCTCAGAACAGAGGGGAAACCTTTCACCACCTGCAGAGAGATTATCTCACTGTATTTTTCCTGTTATGAAAAGTGAAAATGCTGTAAAGGTGTTGAGTGGGGCTGAGAGTGGGAGGGGCCGAGTTAATTCTTCAAAATGAGTGATAGATGCAGTGGTTATGCAGGCCAGGCACGCGCCCAGAAAGCTGAAATCACTCACCATCAACGTCTGAAAGGCGACCGGAGCTCTGGGGGAACAGCAGGCTGCAGGGCAAGTGGTCACATCCGAGAGTTTCTGTTCTTAATCTTACCTTTTTCAGAAACAGCCACGGACCCCACCACCACTAAGTCCACAAGGACCCTGGAATCCAAGCCCACGGGAGTGCTGTAGTTCCTCACGCCCTGCGGACAGACACGCGGCCTGAAAGCTCCCTGGCGGAGAGGCCACCCGTCTCATAACCCACGGGGAGAGGCACTCAGGGTCTGAACAGCCTCCCGAGGGAAGCAAGCACGTGCACCATCCCACAGCAAACACGCAGCATCATGGAAGCAGCAGCTCAGGAAAACCATGGATCAGAACCATTTTAAGACAATTCCCCACAATTCTTCCCCAGGAAAGACATCAGGAGGAACTGATAGCACAATGACTAGGATATTCATTTCATAATATTCAACAAATCATTTTCCTCCAAGAGGCAGGAGAGCCCAGTGATTAGAATACAGGCTCGGGAGTCACAAGGAACTGGGTCCAGATCCCTCTCCTCTGTGGCCTCAACAGGAGGAAACTCTCTGAGCTTCAGTCTCTTCCTCTGTAAGACAGGGATACCAGCCCTGCCTCGTCTGACATGTTGGAATGAAATGACAGAGCGCAGGTAAAGCGTCTAGCATGTAAGACATGGCCATTAAGCGTGTGTGACATATTAGTTCACTGTGAAACACTGGAGGCCTCGCTCTGCGTGAACAGCTGATCACTCCTAACATATTAATTATTCAACCAAAAAGCACCCAAAGCACACCCACTTATGCTGACTAATGGAGGCCTGTGTGCAAAGCACAGGGAGGCTCCTGTGGCCATGATTCTGATAATGAGTGACAGGGGGATTTCGGAAACCAGAGGAGGATGCTGCACGGCCCAGTACCCGGCAGCAGTGGTCGCTGGATGTGGTACGGTGCCCTGTCAACAAGCACATGACAAGTCCCTATAGGATCGGTACCATGATTGGGGCCTCCCAACCATCAAACCGCAGTCATCGGCCCGCAGTGCCCCCACTGCAGGAAAGCGTGTCTTTCGTTAAGCTCACAGCGGCCACGCAGGCAGGTCTCTTGCCCACGGCCCATGTCCTCAAGCCTGTTTCAGTGCGCTTGGTGCCTGGCAGCCCTGGGGAGCACGCACCTGCCTGGGGTTTTCTGTGTTGTGACCTGTCAGGCCCCCTCTTCTCTCGGGGGCTCAGCCTCACCTGCTCAGTCTGACCAGACACAGCGTGAGCAACCAGGAGTCACCCTGACTCTCCAAGATCCTGTTCGATTCAACCAAGAGTCACCGGATGGGCAGAGGGACTTATGAGGCAGTTAACACACCTTTCTGTCTGCCCCCTGGGGTGGTTACCAGAACACACCTGAGTCAAAGAGTAAATACAAAGACCACGATGGCACACACAGGTGGCTGGGGTGTGGCAGTGGCAGGGGGCTGAGGGACAAACTCAGAGTCTTATCTGCCAAGAAGTAAGGCTACATCACAGTCTCCTACAGTGATATGCACGGTGGCGGCATTTCACCACTAAGCTTTGGCAACCTAAATAATAATCGTACTAAATTTGCATCTGCGTTACACGTGGCTTTAAGAGTCTCTCTCTCTCCTTTGCCATTTTTCCTCTGCCACAAAGAAAACAAAAATCTTTGGTTTTTTTCTACCTGCGCTCTGTCCTTCTGAGGTTCATGGCCCTGGATCTCTGATTTCCATCTGGTATCGCATGATATAACAGAGCCCAAACACAGTTCAATCTGTATGCAAGCTCAGTTGTGAGAGCTGGTCTGGCTTTACCCTGGCCGGGACCAGCCAGTGCCGGCACTTCACAGGGCCTCCTGGCAACGAGCGCCATGTCGGTCACCCTTCGGAGGGGAGTGGGATGCTGTTAAGGGTGACACAGACCACTACACCAGCACCACGGCCATGTCTGACCTGGACCTCAATACGTGGAAAGAGGCTGCTCTTACTGTCCGGAACCTACCAATTATAACAGATCACATTCCCTGCCAGCTCGCGGAAGTATGGGCTCAGATCTGTGGCCACAACCGCCAACTGCAAAGGATCACGGGGTGGGCACTTTGAACATTGACCAGAACCAGGGTTATCTCTTATTTTTCTGCATTTATTTTCCCTTTGTTCTTTTTCCTACATGTATTTTATTATCTTACTTTATTATATATATTTTTGTATGCCACATCAAATTCTATTTTTGCAATAAGACAGGTTATCAATAAATAACGATAAAGCATTCACTTTTTATACACTAGACTTGAGTGGAAAATCCCTTTTTAAAAGGAATATCTTGATGCCCTATTTCTTCTTCCCACCGGATTAGGAAGCAAATGACCTGGGGTCAACTCTAGAACTCTGAAGAGTCACCAGATTCTATTTCTTCATCTCTAAAATACTAGACAAATTCCATTATAAGGCAGTCTAATGTGACGTTTACACACTGGTTTTATGGCATCGCGAGGTAGTGAAGAAAATCATACTGCTAAATCACTAAAGCCATTATTACTTTAGCACTTGCTGAGGCAATTTCCAATTGAACATATTTTGGAAATTCTACCCTGTGTCCCCATTTGCTCTGGTGGCATCTGAACAGCATCCAAAGTTAACACCAGAGGGCGTCAGAGTACTGGAAAACTGGCTTTCCCTTTTCTTAATTAACGGGGGAATTTACTATTTCTCAGCTTACTGCAAGAGAAAAACCGAGTTACAGGCAGTTTTTCTGCTTGGCTCCTGTAATGACGCGATTGCTGAATACTTAACCTCACTCTTCATTTGGCTTTGTTAAACACAGATTTCAGCTCTGGCGCGTTCACACTGTTCTACCTCACCAGAAGCCACTACGGTTGCTTTTCACACTTACCTGAGAGGTGGCACATTTTCTCAAGATGTCTTTAGTTGCCCCGGGGGGTGGTGTGATCTTATTAAACAACCCCGTTCTCAGTCGTGGTGTTGGAACCAACAATGTTTTTTTGCTCTTTTAAAAGAAAAGACAATCAATAAATTACAAAATTTAAGATGGGAACTTTCTTGTGTATACTTTTAACATTTCAGGAACAGAAGCAAGTTACTATTACCTTCATTTTGGGGTGTGTGCCAAGGAGATGAGTTGTTTTGCAAACCCAAGTGAATAATACAGGGGGCCCATTTTACTTAGAGCAGCTGCACTACCCCGCCTCAGAATAAAGGGGCAGGGGGTTTGTAAAACTCGCTGACTCAACTCTACTTGCCATTCACAATGCTTACAGGTGAAAATGACAATGCAAATCCTGACGACCTTCCTGGGCCTTCTGCTCCCAGCATTAAGCACTATCCAGGTACAGGGATGTTTCATCTTGAAGCTGGCATTACACAGCCACATTGAAAACATTACCCCGTCAAGCACTTATATCTAGTTTGCTGCTCAATAAATCACAGTCTGAGAGATCAGTGCTCATTACAATTAGTATTTTATATTGACCTGTGTTGATAACCGTCTTCTTCTATTTAGTTCTCAAATACCTACTGCGAGCCCCAGGGCAGGGGTCTTCAAAGTGGGGGCCCCTGGCCAGCAGCGTCAGCAGCCCCTGGACACCTGTCAGAAGTGATCAGAAGCCCTGTGGGGCCCAGCAACCTGCTTTAACAAGCGCAGCCGGTAATCCTGATATGCAAGGAAGTTGGAGCAACAAGGCCCAAGGACACCGCTGCAGATTATTCAGGGTGGGCCATGAGGCAATCATAACATTTATAAACTCCTTCATGTAAAAAATCACCTGTTTTACTTTTTGTGCAGGAGATGACAGCCTGAGACCAACAAAAGACCTATAAAAACACAGTTTGGCTTATTAAAAAAAAGGTTTTCAACCCCGAGAAGAGTATTTCAGCAGAGGCAGCGAGTACGTGCTACTCTCCTTTTGAGTGTGACAGGGGTGGGTGGCTTTATTTGTAGTCCCCAGATCCTGGTACACTGCACACTACCCTGATCACCCCCCGGCTGTATGCCAGAGTGCCCGGGGGGCTCTGAGACTCAGCAGTGCACAGTTCCACTCGAGCCTGACTCAGAAGCGGACACTGGCAAGAGTCTCCAAAGCTCCTCAGGGGTGCTGACTTACAGCCAGTGTGCTCAGGCCCAGGGATCTCAAAGATCCATCAGGGCGTTTACTATGAACAGGTTCTAGAACCGAATGAAGGTCTGGGGTCAAGCCTGGGAAGCTGTGCCTGCAGGTGTGATCTGCGGCCGTAGGCATCACGCCATCCCTGCCTGCCGAGGTATGCACTTTCCCACACAGGATGAAAGGCGCCCGCAGATCGAGGAGTCTCAGGAGTTGTAGGGAAACTGAGTCAGCGCCCAAGGCCTGGTGGCGCACAGCAGAATCCCACAGACCCCGCCCTGCCACACGCAGCACTACACTCACTGTGAACCGTGTTTTGTTTCGGCAAAACATCATCCATTACTTTCAATGAGTGATGTTATCTGAATTTTACTGCTTTTATAGTTTTGTTTATATGTAATTTACATGTTTACTTTGGTTTTACAGTCACATAAGATCCTGAGCCTTATAATTTATATCAAGTTTTATGTTTATACTTATTTCTTATACTATATTTCTTCTTGAAAAGGGGCCTATTATATCTACGTTAAGAAACACTGTTCTAATTCATATATTTTGGGGACTCTTTTATCAGATCTCTTACTCATGGGTTATCAAGTTTCGAAGAATTATAGTATTACAAATGTAGCAGATGAAATATATTGTAATTGTTCGCTTCTGGAGAGGTACATTAGAATTGGGATGCCTCAAAGTCATGGTTTCAAAGTCTTTTCTCTTTTAATTCAGAGATGTTCAGGACTTCTAGACCGACAGACAAGGGAAGAGTTCTGGACCGTCCTGGAAAAAACAACTCCAAGGACACATTCTGCACTGGAGGGAGTCAGAAGCACCATCTTTCCAAATGTGGGACTGTGCACATTTGCCAGCCCCCTGGGGAAGGTGGGCCGCTCAGTAGCCAGGGCTCAGGCTCAGGGAATGGGATTACCTGCAGCGCCAGCAGCCGGACGCCTTCCAGCGGTTTATCAGGGTCCACTTTAACCTCCTGCGTTCTGGCAAAAACCGCGAGATCTTTGATGTTTTGGCAAGCCAGATAAGAGCCCTGGTTAGGCAGATAGACAGAGGTGCACTTACGTTGAGGACGAAGAAGCGGGCATTTTTCTGGGGTGCATCAGGGTTGACTTTAATGGTTCTGGCCATTTTGAACGCCTGCAAACGTGGGAAATGCTCAGCGGCCCGAGAAGCACCCTGTTTTTAAATGCAAGTGCACGTTACTAAGAGGCCACCACCCTGGGCCACCCTCAGCCTGATGCTCCAGCATCTCCCCGAGACAGGCGCGGGGGCCGATTCTGAGACCAGATCTGGGGTCACCCGAGAAATGTCTAAGGAAGCAGCCAGGTAGAAAGGGCTGAGAAGCCAGCCTCGCTGGCTGGGGCTCCCTCTCAGAGCACATCACTCCTTAGGAGCCAACTGTGTGAAAAGGCACCACAACAAGCGAATGCTTCCAGCCAGGAGAAATATTTCACTCTGTGCCAAACGGGGAACAGCAGCCTTAGCACCTCCTCATGGCAAGATGCGACCCACCCACCAACCCTGCACAGAAAGGCAAGAGGTGCTCGAGAGTGAAGGACATCTCAAAGCATAAAAACACCCCGGCCAGCTGGTTCAGATTTCACACCACTCACTGTTCACCGAGTTCAAATCCACCGTGAAGCAGGAAGGTAACTGTATTACCACTGTTACTCATTTAGGGGTATCCTGCTTTCATTGTGAACGCTCCAGGAAAGCTTCAGTACCTTGAAGTTGGGAATCCTGTGATGAACAGGCCGGGGAAAATCAGCTAAATTTTGCGCCTCCATGTAGTCCCAAATCTGCTCACGAATGTCCTGTTTGGAAACACCTATGGCAGTAAAGGGTGTGACCGATAAACGCACAGACAGGAAGCCCACAGCGCAGCAGTCCCAGGGCCCAGCGCTCGCCCGCTCCCGCTGCACCCCCAGCTCTGCCCCGCCAGACAGAACCTAGGGCTTCTGATCCCTACGTCGAAAAACTAGGGTCAGTGATAAGTTTTTACACCTCAATAAACTGCCACAGTCCAAACACAGTGTAAATTCAACGTAAACCAAGGGTTTAATTAAGCTAGTTCTATGAACCTGTAGCGGCGGGAGAACAAACGCAAGCCAAGCCATGGACCCAAGCATTCCTAACCCCTCACGCGGAGATACCAGTTCTGCTCAGTTAAGTCTCTGTGATCTCAGTCTATCGCTCTTGAGACAGCTGTGGTTACTTCACTCCTGTAAGTCCTGTTCGCTTCTCTTAGACCTAAGTGACTCGTAGCCCAGCTACTATTCTGGATTACCAACTACAACCCCCTTTATTGCGGGAATCTTTATTCTAGACCTCACTTTGGTAATGGATTTTTAGGCAACAAATATTCCTTAATGACGTGACTGGGAAAGTCCTAAGAAAATCCGCACCAACCACGTGCCCCTCCTGGAACGGAGAACCATGAAAAGCAGTTTCCAGTTAAGCAGGAAAAAATAAAATCAGCACATTCATATAAACAACTTTAAAATAGTCACTGAATTTTTGTTTTTCTTTGTCCGAAAGGATATCCCTGCACTCATACAGAAGTCTGTTTCAAATCACTTTGGTGTGACGGGGCACCTCTCATCACCCAGGCAGGAAACGGGCAGGTTCAACCTCTCAAGTCCTCAGTCTCCCCTGCTGGAGTGGAGGCTGCTCAAAAGTGACACAAGGGAGCTGCCCAGAGAGCTGGGAGCCACCACCCTGGGGGGTGGGATGTGGCTGGCAGCTGGCTTCTAGCCATAAACATTTAGGAATTGTGTGGCTTTGAGTCTTGTGAATAAATTACATTGTAAAAGCTTAATTCTTTTGTAAATGGAGCTTTAAAACATACAAAGGCATCTATGATGAAGAGCCTCTCTCCTCACGGTCTGCTGAGTACCAGGTCCCTTCCCCCAAGGCAATCAGTGCACCTATTTGTTCTAGTGAATTCTTCCCCAGGCATCTCAGACTTCTCCCTGGAGACACTCCATTCTTGCCCTCATCCTCTTTCCCTAAGAGGGTGTGCTATATACACGCAGCTACACATACTGCTTTCAACTCTGCTATTTACTTAGTATCCTGCAGACTGGTCCATATGGTATACAAAAGCACCCTCACCCTTTTCTGCAGTTGCACAGTTTTCCACGATGGGGGCAGGTCAAATTTTACTCAAGACTGATGGGCAACAGGTGGTTTCCAACCTTGTTACTGATGTATGCCTTACAGCCCTTGCCCATTTTATAGCCATTTGTTAAACCCCTACGTGTAGTTTTAAGGTGTTCAGGGCCAGAGCCAAAGGTTTCCGCTGCTTATGCCTACAGGCTAGACACAGGTTCCCCTGGAACAGCAGCCATACCAGGCCCTTCACAGCCAGGCCCCAGAGCCTCCTGGACTTCCTGCAAACACTGCTGGTGCCTCTTGACCCTAGCTGTGCTTCTGAACCACTGCAGAAATCAAGAATGCAGATTCGAGCGTACACGCATTTTCACGGACGCAGGCCAAGACTACGCTACTGTGGGCCTGGGCAGGGCCATGCGGGCAGTTTCCAGCACTTGGCTTGTTCTTTCCTGCCGGGAGCTCTGCATTTGCTGGTCTCTGCTGGAAAGTCTGTTCTACTCCCTGTCCCTCAGGCAAACCCTCACTCTCCAAGGCCCAGCTTCGGCACCACCTCCAGGAAGTCTCCCCTCCACGCTGTTCCAGTGCCCCGAGGATCCCTGGCACAGGGTGTGGAATGAGTTGCAGAGCTCTGCCGGCCACTTCAGCCTCATCTCCTGTCACTCTCACATCGAATTCAAAAAGTGGCCCAACCATGTCGGCCCCTAGCCCCACACGCCTGTCCCCCTGTCTTTTTCAGGCCTTTGTACCTCCTCTCCTCCCCTCCCCTCCCAGGTTCTCCGCTTCCTGTCCCTTCAGGCCTAGCTGAGACGCCACCTCCCCCAGAAAGTATTCTGAGTGCTCGGTCACAGACAGACGTCCCTCCTTTAGGACCCTCCCCCGTTGAGGAACCCAGAGCACGCTCACTGCTTGTTTTTTCAAACAGAAACCATTACATCGACACAACTATTAAAAGGCTACTATATTTATCACTTTCACCAACAACCCAGACATCCAATAATATCCCCAACACTGTGCACAGTGCTGTGTGGGACACAAGAGATGGAGGCATTGGGGCCCTTGCTCCACAGTCAATAAATCACAAACATCCCAGTGACTCCCATTTAGAAAGCAGTGGGCTAATTGCAAGGGGAGGGAGAGAATAAAAGGGCAGGTTCTTGCCCTTGGGAAGTTACCAAAACATGGGAAATAATTAGAACAATAAAAGGCGACATATATTAATGTGAGAAATGCATGAACCCTGTTCCGTAACTGCCCAACAGGTCAGCCTGGGTCTCGTTCCTTCTATCTCTAGCCCTGAGGTCACTCCTGGCATCTCCGAAGGCCTTTGTCACCATCCCACTGAACTGTGGGCACCTGTTTACTGTGCTGTTTCCGTGCTACCCGGACAGTCAGGGAGGAGGGGATTTATTCACGGTTGTCGAACCGGGCTTTAACAGACCCTGGGGCTCCAACGGCCTTAGTAACACCTTTGCCAGGCAATTCTGCAATGAATAACCAAAGCTCAGGGGCTCTGGGGCGAGCCTCCCCGAGGCCTAGGGCAGGGCCTGGGACAGCCTAGGTCTCGGAAACCATCCGTTAAGAGGTCTGTGATGCAGCACCCCAGCGTTTAGGTTAAACTGGCTTCCAGTCGTGCCCCTGCCAGCAGCTGTGAGCCTCCGTTTCTCCTGCTGTAAAGAGGACGTGATACGGGAGACACATCTCACGGGGACGCACAGACAGTACCACGTACCCAGAAGATGGCCTCCCTTCCTCTTCCCACCTGCTCCACTGACAGTGTCGGGTATCCGGGTCCCAACCCGCCGCAGGTTCGACCCCGCAACCGGCTCCGACCCCTCTGAGACCCCGCCCGCCCCTCCACGTCCCGTCTGCCCAATCCCCGGGGACCCCTCCGCGTCCACGCCCGTCTCTCAGGTGGTCCCTCCGGCGGCCCCTCACCCGCCCTCGGCTCCATGGCGGCGACGCCGTCAGTGCGCGACACCTCAGCCAGCGGAGTCCGGCACCAAGTGACGACACCTGCGCGCGCCCTCCAAGCGCCTGCGCACTGGCCTGGGTGGGGGTGCGGGCGGTGGCGTAGCCGCGGAGGCCTGGTGGGAACGTTCCGCGGCGCGCATGCGCATGCGGCTCCGCGGGCCTTGCGAAGGGAGGTGGGCGTGGGGCCTGAGGGTTTGTTCTCTGAGCAGGCCAAGCACAGAGGCCCTGCTCCGACGCGCGTTTGCCGGGCGCTGGGGAGCTACCGAGTGAACAACCCCTGGCCTGTCGGAACCCACTGCCAATTCAAACACAGCTACCTCCTCTTCTATTCCCCAGAGGCCCCCTACTCCGGGAAGCCGGCCTGGATTGCTCCTCCATGCCGCGATCCCTCTCCTGTGAGACCCTACAAACGTTAAATGCCACAGTTTATTTTGTTTCCTGACTTCCCCCTGCATCATCTACACACACACACACACACACACACACACACACACACACCCCTCCTAAAGTGCTAAACAAATAAATAATTCTAATAAAAAAGGCTGGCTCCCGAGAAGCTAGAAGATTCCCTTCCCCCTGGGGAGCCGCTCTGCTTCACTCGGTCCTTTACAGGCCCCCTAGGGCCTCCCTTGCTTATCGTCACCGTGAGACCCGGTGGTCACTTTCAGGCAGGATGGTGATTCCAAGTCTGGTGTATTCTCTGGGGCTCAGAACACACATCCCACAGTCTGCAAATTCGGTGAAAAACATATAGCCTCCTCACCTCTTTCTCTCCCTGCCCTGTCCAAAAATCAAAGCCCTGTCTGCACCTCCCAGAGAGCAGTCGCTTCTTGCAGGCTCTGAGAATGAATCCTTTTACCCTACCGGGTTAATTAGGTTTGCAAGGCGGTGGTATAAGAAGCTAAAATTTCATAGACATTGAGTCATGTGTTCAGAAGTCATGCCTTCGCGCATACGCTATTGACTGTGTATATATAGTTATGAAATTACATAAATGTATGTTTCCATATAGACTATTTTTATTTATATAGAAGTTTGTATTTTAACGTTTTAAGTTGACTCTAATTTCCAAGACGCTAACCCTAATCTTAAAGAGGCAGCAAATTAATGGGTTAAGAGATCCTGATTCTCTCACTTGTAGCTGAAAATCTGTGGTTACTTAAGATCTCTAAACCTAAGGTTCCTCCCCTGTAAAATGGTGATATTAACAGTACCTACCCCAAAAGAGGATTAAATGAGATGTCACAGGCAGAACATCTTGGCACACAGTATGCATGCGTTATATTTTCCCTTATTTATTAGGGAGGAAAGTCTCGGACAAGTCATACATTCGTTCAATAAACACTTCTTGTGCACTATTATGCCCCAAGGTACCCTGCAAGGCACTGGGGCTGCAGAGAGAAACAAGACAGAGTCACCAGCTGCCTGGAGAGGTAGGACATGTGTGGCAGACATGAGACTGCTAAACAAAAGTCAGCTCACCCATCTGCCTGGGCACAGGGAAGACTGAACTCCCTGCCCCAGGGGTGTGTTGGGGCCACATGATCTGTTCAGGCCAATGAGTCGTGAATGGAAGTGCCATGTGTCACTTGGACACTTAATTCCCAGGGCAGAATCTGCCTCTCCTGCCCCTGCCAAGGTGACAGGAGGGGCAGCCTTTGAAAACCCAGGCTCCTGAGTGACACCCAGCTGGGGTTGGCTCAAGATGAAGTCAGTGAGACTTGGGTTGTTTGTTACTGCAGCATACACCGGCCTCAACTGACTGATACACTGTGTAAGCCAACCAGTTGCATAGCAACGTGCATAAGGGCAACTGTATAGAACTGGCATGAAACGGGCAGCAGAAAGAGGTATGCAATTGACTCTCTTTAAGAAGAAACATATGTATATCTTTAATATTCTGTTTCAGAAACATCTACAGTACTCTATTGGATTTCTTACAATTTTGATGGTATTAATTGTGGTGACGCTTGAATTATACAGATAGATAAGCTCCTTAGACAATCAGCGTTTGGTTGATATTTTTTTAAAACCACCACAAGTTAATGTGATAAACTCCATGGTTGTTCAAGATTGTTTTCCAGAAACTTCCAGAACACAAGGAGAGGGGACATTGGGGGCCAAATTAGGCCCCTACATTAGTGTTTGCAATACGGAAACCCTAATTTCCTTCCATGGAAAGATGTTTGCTCTGTGTCACATCCCTTTTTAAATTTCCAGACTAACAAAGGTGGTTTTCTCCCAATCTTTTTTTTTTAATTTTGAAAAATTTCAAACTTAGAAATTGCAAGACCAATAAACAATGAATACCCACATACCATGGGTTCAGCAATTGTCCTCATTTTAGTACATTTTAGACAACTTTCTCTTTCCTTCTCCTCTCTGTCCACACCCTCCCCCTTGGTTGAATCTTTTAAAAGTGGCAGAGATGATGAATATCAGCTCTAAATATTTTGACATGCATCTTTTAAAAACAAGACATGTTCTTACTTGACCACATATAATTATCACACTCAAGAATTTTAACCTTGATAAAAGATTATTACCTAATACACACGTGATATTCAAACTTCCCCAGGTATTCTCCTCTATTAGTGTTTTTAAAAAAATTCCTCCATCTAGGATTAAATATTGCATTTAGCTGTTCAGTTTCTTTAATCTTTTAACCAAGAACAGTCCTTACCCCTGTTATTTTGTTGTTTATGGTGCTACCATTTGTGAACGGTGGTTTGGACAGTTTTCATCAGGGACACACTTTTTGTCCTGGAAAAAATTTCTAGGAGCTGGATTGCAATGGATTTCTAAGAAGCAGCATTGGCTCTGATGAACTCAAGGGTTCATCAGATCCCAAGTAGCTTTTGGAAGACTGAGACTGCTCTCATTTCTGGTCCCTTTCCCTAAAACCTCATGAGCCCAGGAGAGAAATGTATTGAAAATAGTGAGGAGAGACACAAAAATCCTTCCACTTGTCTAATCTGTTGTTCCTCAAAAGCAGAAGCGGCTGCAGAGGTGTTGTAAGTCTCCCTTAACTTTGGTTAAAGTTAAGGGTTGTTAAAGCCAATGTCAGGCACACACATGCAGCCCAAACATTTTTGATGAGTTCCCTGAAACTCACGCCACACATCGGGCAGAAAGACAGCTGTCCTGGGAAGACACGAGGAGAGCAATTTGTTAACAACTCTGGCAAGAATATAGCCAGACTTGTAGACACCTAAGAGGCGCAGGTTTTATTTGCTTAAAACCTCAGCGAGTCTCCCTAAAGGGGATTTCTTGCTCCCCAAGCAGTTTCAAAGACACTTCTGTTTTCCAACACATCATGTTCTTGACACATCGCAAAGCTATGGAAAATGTTTTGTATTTTCTTGATCGACTCGCCGCGCACAGTTTATTTACCTTTCTCTCTCAGAGATTTTGAACTTTATTCCTGCCATGCAATGCTAAGGTGTATCCATAAGGTGTCAGCACCTCCATTGTAACCAGAACGGTTGAGTTTTCCCCCCCACCCCGCCCCACTATTTCAAGAGTAGTTCCCTGATAGGCCTCAAGGTGGCGCCAACACCACAGGTCCGCCCGAGCCGCCTCCAGGTGCACGAGCCCGCGGCGCCCAGGCAAGGACTCTGTGCGGTGGGGCGCGGGGCCGGGGGTGGGGGAGTGACTTGAATATCTTCTGCGTTTATCGTCGCTTATTATTCTACTAATGCACAGGGCTCTCCGGGGCCCGATTTGGCTTTCGGCTCACTGACAGCAAGGTCAAGAAAGGAAGAAATCAGCAGCCCCCAATCCAAAATACCTTGGCAGGAAAAAGAAAAGATCGGAAACATGGTTTTTGCAAAGTCCAGGTGTGTGGAAGGTGTTGTTTTAATAACCTGAACAAACATCTCTCCCGGAGTCCTACCGAGCGGAGAAGAAACCTAATTCCAGGAGCAAAGGAAAATGTCTCGCTCACCTTTTCTGTCTTGATTATAAGGATTTTTTCCCCTCCCATCCCACTCTTTTTTTGGGGGGGGGGATAATTTAGGCCATTCAGCCTAGTTCTTTTCAGATGTCATTGGTTTAAACCTGGACACCCTTGTAAATATAAACTCAGGCAGAAACTGACATTTTGGGATTTATTTTCCGTGGTCCTTAGCTATTTTGGTTTTTGCCCTGTGCTGTGATAAGGCTTTTTTTCTTAAAGCACCTCGTAAAAGCAGAGTAAATAATATTCCTCCAGGAAGTCTACAGACTGAGGAGTGTTTCTTGATCAATAGTTTGCATTTCCAGTAAAATTGTGAGAACTCGGGCTGCCTGTCACGTACTCCAGGAGAAAGACACTTTTTGCTAGAGGTTTTTTTGGTTTTTTTTTAACGGATGTGAAAATACTAGAGGTATGAAAAAATAATAAAGTTGTAGTGGGAGTTGGAGGGTTGCGGGGAACGCTCAAACCATTCACCTGTGAGCTGAGGACTGGGCAGTTTATTTTACTTCGTTGCCCCCCCCAAAAATCAAGTTAGAGAAAGAACCCAGAGCACCCATAAAAAAAATATAGCGAATGTTTCAGAAGCAGAATATTCGAGGTAATAGGAAACTATTTTGCACTTTCCCTTTGATTTTGAATTTATCAGGAGATAATACCATTCAAAGATAATGCATATAAATGTTTTTCTTTTGTTCTGTTATTGAAAATGAATGAAGTATCCCCAATGCGTTCTACTCACCTCCCCCAAAGATAAGACTGACCGTAGATTCTCTCAAACCCTTTTCCTGGGAATCTAATAAACAACTGATGGGAGAGTGAGGAGGGGAAAAGGAATCCCGAAATACAAAAGTTTTATCCGAAGTCTTCTTCCCTTCCCAACCAGACCGACAACTTCCAGAAGAATTCTGACCAGCATTTAGCCCGTCTTATAGATGTCCTGCCCCTTCGGGGAAGCGAGCGGAGGGAGACCTGATTATTCGAGGTGTTGAAGAAATAAATACTCAGTCCACAAATAAACAAACTTTCTGGGACTCCTAGAGAGAAGGAGAAAGCTTTGAAGGGCGAGGATCTCCGAGTCGCTCCAGGTCGATATCCCGAATAATACCATCTCCGGAGGTGTCTTTAACCATTTGCAATCGCTTACCGCATCCTCTCGCGGAGCCCCAGTGCCCAAACCACCTTATCAAACAACAGCCAAACAGAAAAGACTGAAATACAGAAAGTTAACTTGGAGAATCCCAAGGGGCTTCTCCAGGAACTGGAAGCAAGAGCTGCGCCCAGGGTTGTGGGTTCCAGCCGGCGGGGCGCCGGTCGGGAACCCGCTCTACGGACGCGCGTCCCGAGCGAAGCCCCAGCGGAGCGCAGAGCGCGGAGCGCAGGGCTCAGAGTGCAGGGCGCGGGGTGCGGCTCGGGTTTCTCCTCGCGCGCAGAGGAACCCGGCTTTCCCGGGGCCGGGTGGCTGGTGCATTGTTCCCATCTTCGGGGAGCGCGGGAGTCAGCCTGTCAAAGGGAATTTATCTCTGGGAAAAGGGAGACACGCTGCGAAGCTGGAGTTGGTGGGCTGCAAGCGTCTACGCGGGAGGGGAAAGGGGGAAATGAACAGAATTATTTCACTCTCTTCCCCAAACCCCACAAAACGGCTCCCGATGTTGTGGATGATTTACTGAAACCACGGCGAATTTAGAGGATTATATTGTCAAGATGTCGCTACTTTCCCCACTTCGCCTTTCCCCTATAGACGCCTCGGCCTGCCTCCTCAGGTTGGGGTGAGGGGCACTCGGTTTCTATAATTTGCCTCTAAAACCTTTATAGGTTATTCTTGACTGCCCTGAACCTGGAAACTTCCCGTTGATTATTAATTATTTGCTTAAATAATGACAACATACAGCGGAGGCTCCTCCATTCCAGTCCAGCACGTTTACTTGGAAGCCATTACACCTGGACCCCGATAATTAGGAAATCTAATTATTTGCCTCATCACTCATTAATAAGAAAAATAGTCCCAGGTTCTTTGCTACTTACAAGGTCTTTGGAGAGATACTGGACTACATTAAGCAATTCGATTTTATATCTCAAACTGACTTTTATCTGCGAAGGAGCGTCGGGGTTTTTTTGTTTATTTCTTTTGCTCTGGGCACGTGGGCCCATTAACCAAAATGTGATAATAAAATAAATTTTAATAAGATACAACTTTTTAAAAAATCTTTTCAAGTTAAGACTGAGCTGCAGAAGTCTGGTTTTGCGCGGCTGGGTCTTAGAGCCGACGGATTCCGGCGCTCCTCGTCCCGATTGGTGCCAAGTCCCCACAGCGGCCGGGTTATTGGTCCAAAGTTCCCTGAGGGGGCGTGGCTGGAGGAAAGTAAAAACTCGCTTTCAGCAAGAAGACTTTTGAAACTTTTCCCATTCCCTAAAAGGGACTTCGCCTCTTTTTCCGGGCTCGGCAGGGTAGCACTCTGGACCCCGGCTCTCCGACCCTCAGGGCTGCCGATTTGCTGGGGGGGCTTGGAGAGCCGCCTTCCCCTTCCTGACGCGGACCGAGGGGCCAGCCTTGGTCCACCGCGCGCGCGGCGTCTCCGCTCCGTCCCCGGCCGCCCGCCCGGGCTGCCACCCGCCGAGTCCCGAGAGCGAGCGTGCGAGCGAGCGGGGGCCGGCGCTGCGTTCGCCCGGGCGCGCCCTCCAGGATGCTGCTCCGCCCGGTCCGCTGAAAGAGAGCGCCCTTCCCGGCCCAAAGGCGGGCGCCCCTTCCCGGCGCCTCCTCCAGCTCACCCCTGAGGCTTCTAGGCGCCCGGGGCTCCCCCCGCCGGCTCCCTTCCTCCCTCTCTCGCTCTCTCGCTCGCGCTCGCTCTCGTAGGGCCTTCCTCGCGGTCCGTGCGCGCAGGCGGTGGCTAGCCGTCTCGGACGCAGCATGCAGGCGCGCTACTCTGTGTCCGACCCCAACGCCCTGGGAGTGGTGCCCTACTTGAGCGAGCAGAATTACTACCGGGCGGCGGGCAGCTACGGAGGCATGGCCAGCCCCATGGGTGTCTACTCGGGGCACCCGGAGCAGTACGGCGCGGGCATGGGCCGCTCCTACGCGCCCTACCACCACCACCAGCCCGCGGCGCCCAAGGACCTCGTGAAGCCGCCCTACAGCTACATCGCGCTCATAACCATGGCGATCCAGAACGCGCCCGAGAAGAAGATCACCCTGAACGGCATCTACCAGTTCATCATGGATCGCTTTCCCTTCTACCGGGAGAACAAGCAGGGCTGGCAGAACAGCATCCGCCACAACCTCTCGCTCAACGAGTGCTTCGTCAAGGTCCCCCGCGACGACAAGAAGCCTGGCAAGGGCAGCTACTGGACCCTGGACCCGGACTCCTACAACATGTTCGAGAACGGCAGCTTCCTGCGGCGCCGGCGGCGCTTCAAGAAGAAGGACGTGCCCAAGGAGAAGGAGGAGCGGGCCCACCTCAAGGAGCCGCCCCCGGCGGCGTCCAAGGGCGCCCCGGCCGCCCCCCCACTAGCGGACGCCCCCAAGGAGGCCGAGAAGAAGGTGGTGATCAAGAGCGAGGCGGCGTCGCCGGCGCTGCCGGTCATCACCAAGGTGGAGACGCTGAGCCCCGAGAGTGCGCTGCAGGGCAGCCCACGCAGCGCGGCCTCTACGCCCGCCGGCTCCCCCGACGGCTCGCTGCCGGAGCACCACGCAGGCGCGCCCAACGGGCTGCCCGGCTTCAGCGTGGAGAATATCATGACGCTGCGAACGTCGCCGCCGGGCGGCGAGCTGAGCCCCGCGGCCGGGCGCGCGGGCCTGGTGGTGCCGCCGCTGGCTCTGCCCTACGCCGCCGCGCCGCCCGCGGCCGCCTACGGCCAGCCGTGCGCGCAGGGCCTGGAGGCTGCGGGCGCCGGGGGCTACCAGTGCAGCATGCGCGCCATGAGCCTGTACACCGGGGCCGAGCGGCCGGCGCACATGTGCGTCCCGCCCGCGCTGGACGAGGCCCTCTCGGACCACCCGAGCGGCCCCACGTCGCCCCTGAGCGCCCTCAACCTCGCCGCCGGCCAGGAGGGCGCGCTCGCCGCCGCCGGCCATCACCACCAGCATCACGGCCACCACCATCCGCAGGCGCCGCCGCCCCCACCGGCTCCCCAGCCCCAACCGGCGCCGCAGCCCGGGGCCGCCGCGGCCCAGGCGGCGTCCTGGTATCTGAACCACAGCGGGGACCTCAACCACCTCTCCGGCCACACGTTCGCAGCCCAGCAGCAGACTTTCCCTAACGTCAGGGAGATGTTCAACTCCCACCGGCTGGGGATTGAGAACTCGACCCTCGGGGAACCCCAGGTGAGCAGCAACGCGAGCTGTCAGCTGCCCTACAGATCTACGCCTTCTCTCTACCGCCACGCAGCTCCATATTCCTATGACTGCACGAAATACTGACCTGCCCCGGCCCTCCTCTGCCCTGGCCCGCTCTGGCTTCGCCTCCCAGACGCGACCCTCTCAAACAGTTCAGGCTGCGGAGACGCAAAAAGAACCCAAACTTGCCCACCGCTTTTTCCGCAGACCCGGGAGCACAGAGCGCGCGCGCCAGCCTCAGCCCTCTGCGAAGCTGCAGGTAACTTTAATTCGCCGCCCCGTTTCTGAGATCCCAAGAGGCCCCAGTACAGGGACGCGGCCCAACGAAATGAATAATGATTTTTAAATCCCCCTCCCCTTCCAGGATGGCTGTGCTCACTGCTCCACTCGGGGTTTCAAAAATTATAACTTATGGACCAAATCCCATAGCGATCCAGTAATGATTCTCTGTAGAGACCCCCATAGGTCTATGGGGGTCTCTATAGATTATGTATGTGCTGTGTGTAATTTTAAATTTCTCTAACCGTGCTGTACAAATGTGTGGATTTGTAATCAGGCTATTTTTTTGTTGTTTTTCAGAGCCATTAATATAATATTTAAAGTTGAGTTCACTGGATAATTTCTCATCTTGCCCGACCATTTCTAACTGCCAAAGTGAAAATTCAAGAAACCTATGCGGGGTTCCCCCCCCTGTACAATTATGAGATATAATTCTTTTCCCAGTTGTAGGTCTTTTACAAAACAAGAAAATAATTTATTTTTTGTTGTTGTTGGCGGATAAAGAAGTCAAGTATCTGATACTTTTTATTTACAAAGTGTGATGGTGTTGTATAGTAGATTCCTCCCCCAGCATTCCTAAAAGAAAAAAAAAAACACTAAAAATTTAACTTGACCTGTGTTTGTCTTATGTGGTCTTAATTGTTGTACTTGCCTTAAAATAAACCCATGTTGTTTTTCTGCCCAAAGTCCGGACAGTGTGTTTGTATTCTCGAATTTTTAAAAACCAGGTGTGTTCACAAACCCACCTGTTTTGATTATTTTTGTTACACAGGTGGGTAAATGTGTAGACATCTACAGATGATCACAGAAGACTGGGGGAACTCCCCTGTTGTCCCGCCAGTGTCACAAAAGGCTTTCGATTAATTCAGAATCCCACCCTGACTGAGGCAATCAAGAAACAGTCCTGCTTGGACGTTGCTGCCTGAAGGGCTGTGAGCCGTAATGACATTTGCTGTAATGCATTTTGTTAAACGCAGAAAAACATGCCAATAGTCAAAACAAACAGTGCCATTCCATCCCAGTGTCCAGCCATCTCCAATTTAGGAGGTGAGGGAGAGGAGGATAAACATTTTCCATTAGCTGACAACAAACCAGGGGGAGTCCTGCTTTTCCTCAGTTTCCTAAAATACGGACTTCCTTCCCCACTTTAATAGTTCTCCAGAAAAGAATTTGAACCCGGATGGCGGAAATCCAAAGGGGATTGATTCTGTACCATTTAATGACCATCCCTGGCGGTGACCAGATCAGAGGTGAATCTTTGACCTCTTCATTTCTGGATTTGATTTCTAAATGTTTACCCTACTGCAGTGAAAAATTTTAAAGCCTCGTCGCACTTCAAAAGTAATTTACAATGCTTTTAGAGTTTTAAATTTGTCAACTTTTCCAGGACTTTAAATAATAGATTATTTTTCTTTTCAATTTTGATACCTTGTCCTTAAAATTTTAAATAGCCATGCAGCCTTTGTGAGGTGCGGCTGCGCGTGGGAGGAGGGATGGCTTTACTATCTGTTTCACTGACCAAAACACGCAACTCCCCTCTTGGTCTCTGTGTGTGACTTTGGGGTCCAGAGGTCCAAGTTGGGAATTAGTTTCCCAGCCCAGCAGGTGAGAAGGCAGTCTGTACCTTGCCTAGAGTGCAGCTCCTCTGAACTTAACACTTAAGGAGATGATGCTTTTCCAGAAGGTGATCTTGCTGGATGCGGTAGCCTTGTATGTAACCTGGGCGTTACGTTGTTTTTAACATGGCATCTTGTCTCTATGTTATGCTGAAATCGAATCGGGGGGAGTTTGAGCATAATAATTTCCCCCATATGTGCAACACAGATTCTTTCAATCTGTGGCCCCAGAGGTGGCACCTGGCTAAGACTTAAAGGTTGCATTTTATTCCTTTTCATGACCATAGGAGTGGTGAGCCCCCGGGTCCTTGGTACTCAGTTGAGTGGGATGCACCAGAGAGAGGGAGGGAGAGACCCCTGAGACCATTCTCTGAGCTGCAGAATGAGGCTGCAGATCGCTCACTGAGGACTCGGGCACTGGGGTTTCACTTTGCTCCCCTCGAGGAGAGTGTTCTAGCTGGCTTTCTGCTTCCCCAGGTATTTCAGAGTTCTCCCTGAAAGCCTGCCCTCACCTTAAGATTTAGAACTCAGAGGAGGTCTCAGAGACACATGGAAAACAGTGGAGAGAGAAATGGAACCACGGAGTCAGAGATCTGATCTGCCCTTGACACCGCGCTGGGGTCTCCTACCTTTGGGAAAGCCTCTTAAAGAAGTCCCCGCTGTGCGTGGGCCGCTCATCTGAGCGGGTGGCTCACGGAGGCCACGGCGAGGGGCCCTTCCATTCCCCTGGGAACGTGGCCACCTGGGGACTGTTGGAGGAGTTATCCAGGCCTGTGGAGGCGGCAGAATGGAGGCGAGTCAGGCCCTGGAGTGCGGGAAGCGCCTGGAGGCCGGCCGCGTGTGGGGTGGGGTTGGGGGGGGAGGCCCTGCGCTCGGAGCCAGGCTCAGCCCCGGCCTGCAGCAGCCCTAGAGGCTTCGGGGCTCAGTGGCCTGGGGCGTCCGTTGCTCAGCGAAGTGGCAAAGACCGGACGCCGGGACTGAGCGCGGAGCCCAGGCGCCGCCGGCTGCCTTGCTGGTCTCCGCGCCACCCTACGCGTCTGCGCCCGACGCGCAGAGACTGCGCGGGGCGTCCCGGCTCCACGTCTCCATCCGCTCGCCGCTCCTTCCTCCGCCGCTCTCCTAGGGAGGCCCAGGGCCTTTCAGGAAAAGGGGAAAGGAGGTCGGGGCTGGAAGGGCCGGATTGCAGGTCTGCCGGGACTCCTTGCTAAGGCGGCTCTGTGGGCCACCGAACGCAGTTTGCGTGAAGCTGCGTCTGATAACCACGTTTCTTCCTGACCCAGTAAGATACAGCCGGGCAGGTCTCAAAGATACAGCAAATAAAATGGAAGTGACCCGAACACCACAACAGAGACCGTTTCCCACAGAGATAACCCTGCGTCCCCGACTGGCCTCGGCTGGGTGGACTGTGTCTCTAACCAGGGTGCAGTTTCGACAGATAAAGGCCGCCAAAGAGACCCAGTGGCCTTTGAGCATCCTGCACGTCGTTCTTAGCCCTGGAGAGGCCGCAGCTGGAGTAGCCATGCTTCTTGTAAGACTCGGAGAGACACCCAGGCTCACTGCTTTCAGGGAGAGAGGCTGAAGGTTGGGCTTCTCCCACGGCCAGTCTTGGGTCTGTGGCCCGGCAGCCCTCACTGCTCTGGTTCAAGTGGCTTGTCCTCGAGGACGCCAAAATCGGTAGCGCCACGCATCCTCGAGTTGCTGGAGCAGTGGGCTAGGGGTTAGAGGACCACATCTCACTGTGTGAACAAAGTCCTTCCCTCCCTCGCCTTGGCCTTCTCATCTAAAATGAGCAGGTGAGTGCAAGGGCATTTCAGGGCAGCGGGCATATTTTTTCCTGCATCCCCGGCTCCTGCGATGGGCCCTCGCTTATCCCCACTACCCTGCTCTACTCGCAAGAAGTGAATATCAGAAGTTAGTGGGAGAAGAACATGCAGGGTCCTGGGAACTTCAGCACTTGGCTCATAAGTCTTCCCAGGTCCATCTCCTGCCCTTTACCCCAAGACTGCCTGGGGGTGGGGGCGGGCGGTGGGATCACCTCTGGGCCTGGGAGAGGCTTGTGAGCTTCACTCAAAGCACAGAGCAGAGCTCCCAGGTCCCCGGTGGCCGAGTACCCGCCTCTTCCATCCTCAGCCCCAGCCCCAATCCAGAAATCTGGACGGGGTGTTGGGCCAGGTTGGCCAATGGAAATTTATTGATAACCATAAACCTGAGGTGAGTGGAGAGAGTGACACCGAGAAGAGACTCCCGTGACGAATAAGTAGAATGCACTGGGGTCTGGGAGCCCGTACGGGGCGGGCGTCTCAGGGGATGTGTGCCTGCGTCCTCGGGACCACGTGCTCGTGCCGGTCGGTCAGGGCGTGGTGGGAGTGGATGAGTAGAGAGTAGGGACGCCTTTGGGTGCAGCGAGGCCAGGGGTGGCTGGGGAGTGGGGGACAGACTCCAGGTCAGCGGGACCCCCTGGTCAGAGCCACCCCCGAGTGCCTGCTGGCACCACACACTTGAAATGCTTTCCCAAACTTTGAGAAGCATTGCCTGCCTGCCTCTTTCTTGCCTGGCCTCAGCTCACCAAGGCATTTGAAATGTTTGCTTTTTGACATAGGCATGTAGGGAAGGGGGTGGAAAGTTTCAGGGAGTTGGGAAGGCTGGGCACCCGCTGCTGCACCTGGGAAGACGCCACCGCCTCCACTTATGCAAGCCTTTCCCTCTCTGGCTTTTGCAGCATTTCTGTTCTGCAGCAGAAGCAGACAGACATAGCTTGGGTAGAGTTGGATTCTTGAAGGTGCCTCTCTGGCGCTGCGTTTCTTCCTGGGTCAGGTCCGTGGGGACTTTATGCTGGGGCTGTGAGTGTGTGAAGGCTGGAACGGGGGAAGGGGGTGGGTTGACAGCTCGATGGACTTGCTGGCATTGATGGTCCCTTTAAGGGAATGGAGTTGGGGAGCCCGGGGAGGGCTTTGTGCTCACTCCATACGCCCACCCAGGCTGGGAGGTCATGGAGGCCAGGGAGGCCGTTCTGACCTCACGGAGGCTCGGTGGCCCTTGATCCTGGACCTTACCTTCCCAGCAGCCCCTCTGGGCGCTCTCTCTGCCCTCATGTTATTTTTCCAGATGGGTTCCCCGATGGAGATTTTCTCTCTAAGCCAAATCCACATGCACCAACTCGGGCCCTACCGCGCACAGGCCAACTGAGGGTCCCCGTGACCTGGGGCATGCTACCTCAAGCTCTCTGAGCCCATTTCTCAACTGAAAAAATAACAGGATCATCAAATAGGGTTATCGTGAGGATTAATGGACCCAACGCCCGTGGGGAAAGTGCTTCGATAACATCCAGTCCATAGTAAGGGCTGTTAGCTATTAGGATTTACCTGGATAACAGAAGAGAAAGGATTCTTTGGTCTCAATTAACTGCATATATCAGGCTAAATGCTGATATGCTTGGGCAGGGTGGTGCCCGGGCCCTAACTGCCCCTTTTCTCTGGGCTTCAATCAGCATCTGGCCAACCATTACCTTTATGGCTCACTTCCCCTGAGAGAAGCAGAAGACACTGCTCTAAGATTCTTTCAAAGTGGAAGAGGAGGGTAGGGAAGGAGAGGGTGTCCTGGGTTTTGGCAGGATGTGAGGACTCTGGGTCTCCTACTTACAATGCCCCAAATCTCCCAGCTCTGGGGGTGGGGCACTCATCCCTTCTCTCCAGAGGGCCCCCTTACCCTTTGATTACTCCAGACACACATCACTCAGCTTCTGTGCTCACCTGAGGGTGTCAGACCTCAGAGAATCTCCCTTTGGAGGAAACCGTGTGGGTTCCAATCCCTGTTCCGTTTACTACCTCCGTTGTTTCCCGGTGTTCCGTGCCCGGCCTCAGTTTCACCATCTGTAAAATGGGTGAATCCATCCTCGCATCTTCCATAGATGCTGCCAGGGTTCTCAAGAACCACACACAGTAGCTATTATAATGCGATTGTTTTCCTGTGTTTGGAACACTTCCTCCTAGGAGACCTGAGGTGAGTTAACTTCCTGGCCTCAGTTGCCTGATCTGCAGAATGGGAACGATAAATGTTTCTGTTTCTTAGGGTGAGGACGGAGTAACAATACAAGGAAAGCACTTAGAACAGTGCCAGCACACAGTAGTGTTCGAGACATAGTTAGTTATTCGTGTTACCCTTATTATCATCATCCTTGCCCACATTTTGTCACTAAGGTGACCTTGCATCCTTCCACCCTCACTCTTCTCAAACGTATGGTAGAATCATTCGTTCATTCAAATATATATACAATTCGTTAACCACCTTCACACTTAGAAAAGTGAGGCAGGTATTTGGGAATATGGCGCAGATCATCGTTAACTTGAATGTCTGCTCTTTATTTACCGGTGAAGCAGAAGAAGGGTAGATGGGAGCGGGGCATGGGAGGAACTCCTGTCTCTCCTCCGAAGACTTTTATTGTGAGGCCTCTTTGGTCCAGGCTAGTGCCTGGCCCGCCCAAGGAGCAGGCTTTCTGCCAGGGAGCTGGGAATGGTACTTTCTGCCCTCATCCCACACTGAACCCAATTTGTGCTTGGGCCCCAGAGCTGGAACTGCCACGGTCCTTCCGGAAGCATGATTTCAGGGCTTTCCTGCAATCTGGAAGACGCACTCCCACTGACTTCAGAGATGAATGTGCTTTTCTGGGATTTGAAGACCTATGAACCTGCAGGGAACTTTCGGCGTCTCCATCTGGCTCTCTGAGTCACCCAGTCTGCCCGGCTGTCTCCTAGGCTCAGCTGGTCCCCCCACCGAGCCTCCGATAGGTCCTCACCCGACAGAGCTTCCGCACGAGGGCGCATCCACACTCGGACACTCGGTGCTTGTTCCCTGCGCTCCCCGGAAATAAGCCCCAGCGCGGGGGCTCCTTCCTGCAGCGTCCCCTCCTAAGCTCAAGTTACACACTTCACCTGGGAGCCCAGGATTCTTCCCCCTGCCGGAGCCGGGTTAGGGCGCCCTGCCGGAGTTCTGCGGCTGAAACCTCTCAGAGAGGTTGCTAACTGCTGCAAGCACGTGGGGCTCGCCTCTCCAGACCGCGACTAGAACTGGGGTTGTTTTTTCTTTACTATCAGTGCCCTGCCCACCAGCTGCGCGTGTCTCCGCCTGCGTCCCGCCCATGCCCAAATTGGGCGGTGTTTATTATTGTACGAATTCAAGCTCCGATTTGCCTTAGAGTTTAGAAGGAGCGCTGCGGTGGCGCGCCTTTCCGGAAAGGCAAGGATGTACGTGCTGGACTTTGGGTGCCTGGGAAACTCCAGGAAGGGCTCCGGGAGCGGAGGTGGGGGCTCCGCGCAGTAACACCGGTTTGTCTCTTGCTCTGGGTCTGGCTCTGGGTCTGTTCGAGCCGGCACCGAGGCTGGATCCAAACTTGAGCTTGCAGGGGGCGCTCTGGTCTGGAGGGGTTGGGTGACTCCGGCGACTGTGGTACCCGTGCGTTGCAAAAGCGCCGACATTGAGGTTGTTTTTCCATCCCAGGGTTGAAACGGGGCCTCCGAGGAAAGCCAGGGATCCAGAGAGAAGGCAGCGCCCCGCCCCCTCTTGGCTAGAGGGCCATCCTCAAGACCAAAGCCGGGACCAGGCCAGGCGGGACACTGGGCATAAGTTAGAATTGCAGCGCTGGGGACGGAGGCCCGGATGTGTCCCAGGGCCTGACCTGGCTGTCCCTCAAGCCCCGCCTGCCCCCAAACCGGTTTTTCGACCCTGACCTTGACTTCCTTTTTGGTATTTCAAACGTACCGGGTCCCCTGTAGTCTATTCGGAACCCCCAAACACATGAGTTACTTTCTGGATTCCGCATTTTAGAGTGGGATTCTCCCTGCTTTTCCGTGTTCAGGGGTGACCTGAGCACTGGCAGCCGGTCCCCAGCATAGGGTCGCCTCTCTGTGACAGCAGCAGCAGACAGGCCCCTCCCTCATTAACGCAGGTTTAGTGCGTGTCTTCCCAATTGCCAGGGAGCCTCGAGGGCCGTTACAACCCTCACCTGCCGTCCTCACTCCTCTGCCTTCTCTTTGGCATCCACACGGTTGACTCAAGAAACGTTAATTCAGTTATCCCAAGCTTTTTCTTTCTTTCTTTTAAAATATTTTCAGCAAAGATCGTAAAACAGGAACTAGTCACGTTACGTGCCACCCCTCCAAGGCGGTGGAGTAGGGGGAGACACCTCCTTCTAAGTCAGCATCATTCACGGTTTTTGATTCAAACCGGGACGTGGCTAAATGTAAAATGAGACCGGGTGGGGAGTGCTTACACCCCAGGGTGAGTGGGGAGGGGAGCGGCGGGAGAGCGAGCAGGCTTCCCAAACGCTTAATGTAATCACGGGCCAGCTGCGTGCACTTGTAAAGTTGTTATAACCCCCTCCTTGTTATAAACAGGAAAGCACAGAATATAAAGCAAGAGACCCGCATTCACAAATACCAGCTCTCCTGCACCAGCTGCCAAGTTCCCCTTTTATGGTGCTCCTCCTCGCAATCTCAGGCCCATCAGAAAGACCTTAGTCTCTCCCCCTCAGCTCTTCAAAAGGGTTTATTTTGAAACCTCCCCAACTAACCTATGGACCCGGCACTGCACGCCCTCTCCAACTCTCAGTGCCCTGTGCCACTGGCTTCGGGAGAAACTGGGCTCCTGGAGTCCTCTTCCCCAGGTCCCCAGGGAGCCCCGAGGTTTGCCCCTTTCGGGCTAGGCCCCCAGGGAGTATGCCTCCACCCACCCCCCTGCCCCCAGCTCCTCTGGGGCATCCCAAGGATCTCTCCAAGGAGGGCTGCATCCTCTTCTAATCAGACTCCCATCTATCTCCTCTCCCCCGCCAAAATATCTAAGAGCTCTTAAAAGACCTCAGAAGGCATTTTATGAGACTGTGTCATCTCTACATTTCCTACTAAGCCTGGGAGAAGAAAAGATCTTTTGTGGGAGGCCATGGGATTTCGGGGCTCCCCCAGGCCAGAGGTAAAACTCACCCCTGCGCCCCTCCCACCCCCACCTCTCCTTCCTGGCCTGGCAGACCCCCGCTCTGAGCCACCGCGATCCACATCCTGCCTCACTGACTGTGTGTGCTTACAGCGTCAAGGGGTGGACGTGATATTTCAAACATCAGATCAGTGCGTTTATATATTGGGTGCCCGGAAATTTTTCCAAATAAACACAGCTTGATTCAACTTGGGTGGGCGGACTTATCAACAGACTAATTCTATAAACAAATGAAGGAATAACCCCGAAACCGATTGGCTGGTATCAAAAAGACACGTGGAGGGAAAAGCTTGGAGTTTTTCAGCAATGAAATTTTAATTAATGTGGGTGGGCTGAGAACACAGCGACTGTTTATCATAGACAATTTATTTTCCAGCGCTAAGTCAACATATAATAGCAAACTTACAACAATTATTTAACATTTTTAAAGCCATGAAGAAGGGACAGAGCCCCGAGCCGCCGGGGAGAGCGGCAGAGCGGGAGGCAGGCGCAGGGCAGGCTCCCCTGGAGGGCCCTTGCGGCGCGGGGCACAGTCCCTAAGCCGCCTGGGTCGCCTGCGACGCCGGAGCGCAGCGCGGGCTCCCACTCGCCATGAGCCACCTCTTCAGTCCCCGGCTGCCTGCTCTGGCCGCCTCTCCCATGCTCTATCTGTACGGCCCCGAGAGACCCGGGCTGCCTCTGGCCTTCGCCCCCGCGGCCGCTCTGGCGGCCTCGGGCCGGGTGGAGCCCCCCCAGAAGCCGCCCTACAGCTACATCGCGCTCATAGCCATGGCGATCCAGGATGCGCCTGAGCAGAGGGTCACGCTCAACGGCATCTACCAGTTCATCATGGACCGCTTCCCTTTCTACCAGGATAACCGACAGGGCTGGCAGAACAGCATCCGCCACAACCTCTCGCTCAACGACTGCTTCGTCAAGGTGCCCCGCGAGAAAGGACGGCCCGGCAAGGGCAGCTACTGGACGCTGGACCCTCGCTGCCTGGATATGTTCGAGAATGGCAACTACCGGCGCCGGAAGAGGAAGCCCAAGCCGGGTCCCGGAGCCCCGGAGGCCAAGCGGGCCCGCGCCGAGCTGCAGGAGCGCGGCGCAGAAGCGCAGCCGGAGGTGGGGAGAGGGGGAGCGCGCCCCCGCCCCGCGACCCCCATCCACGAGGGAGCGCCTGCGCGCCCCTCGCCCCTCCGGGAAGGCTCCTCTCCTCCGGCGTCCCTCCACTGGCCCAGGCCCGCGTCGCCCTCTGGGGACGCAGGCGACGCGCTCCAGGGCGCAGCGGCCGTGGCCGCCAGCCAGCCCGCGCGCACGGTGGATGGCTCGCGGTCCCCTCCGCGCCCCGCCTCCCGCAGTTCTCCGAAGAGCTCGGACAAGTCCAAGAGCTTCAGCATAGACAGCATCCTGGCGGGACGGCAGGGGCAAAAGCCGGCTGGAGGGGGCGAGCTCCTGGGGGGCGCCAAGCAGGGGCCCGGCGGCTGTCTGGGCGCCTCGCTTCTGGCCACCTCCTCCGGCCTCCGTCCACCTTTCAACGCTTCCCTGATGCTCGACCCGCACGTCCAGGGCGGCTTTTACCAGCTCGGGATCCCTTTCCTCTCCTATTTCCCTCTGCAGCTCCCCGACACGGTGCTTCATTTCCAGTAAAGCAAACAGTGCCTGATCTTTCCCCTGCCCTGGTCTGAGCTTCTTGTGAGCAACCAGGACTCCCACCGCTGGAGGAAGAAGTCGCGTGTTTTTTTAAAAATGATTTCCTCTGCCGACTCCTGGGAAGTATTAGCAACCTCTGCGCAGGGATGGGCACACTCCCCTGCCTCGTGCAAGGCGGACCTTCCCAGAACCCGGAGCAGCTTCGGAGATTTAAAAGACATTGCCCATGCTGGGACTTGGGCATCTCAGACCTCCTACTGTGGGAGCAGGAAAATGCCTTGACCTTAGGTCAGTCCCACTGGCTACCCAGACAGGCCCTGCGTGTCTGGGGAACGGGAGGGCCCAGACAACCCGAGGGCAGATACATGGCCGCAGTGTGGTCCTTCCTATCTGAGAGCCACGGTCTGACCATCACCAGCTCGGTTGTCACTGTGGCCTGGGCCTTGGCTTTGAGCTCGTCGGGGTGATGGGTGTTCACAGCTGGGTTTGTCCCTGAAGTCCAGGGAGAATTTTTCTCTTTTCCTTTCTAGATAGTAAAAGGAACATGCTATATTCTTTGGCTAAAATGCTTGATTCTTTTTACTGTAAGGATTGCCCTCTGAAAACATCTGTATTAACAACTTCTATTAAGAAAGTGCACTCTATATCATTTAGCATTTTGTTGCATTATGATAGCTTGTTAATCAATACACGTGTTCTCCAACGCATGTTACCAGCAATAGCCATCCTCCTATCTCTTTGCTTTTTTGTTTAAGGGGTCGAAAGATTTCTGGAGACACCGGAAGTGTGTGAGGGGGAGCGAAGATGTCTAAGACAGCGGAAGATTTTCCACTTCCATGTTTTTTTTCAAGATCTAGCCTTGACTGTTGCTACATTTTCCAGAATTGTGTAGTGAAGGACTACTTTTAATCAAAAGAGTTGGGTGAAACAAACACATGGAAAGCAAGTAGAGGGAGAGATGGGTTAGTGCCAGCAAGAGTAAGGGAGCCCACTGGTGTCTGTGGAGGCGGCTCTCTGGACCCCAAGGAACAGGAGGCTTGGTGGGAGGCTTCCCAGCCGACTGCAACTGGCTCCTCCCTCTAAGCCCCAACCAGGCAGGCCCAGAGCCTGCAGCTAAATAAACACCTATGGAGGTGACTGGAAGTCTGGTGTGAGGGGTGGGCGGGAAGGCAGGGGGCTGAGACAAAGATCTGGTTATGAAAATTGAGATTTTTCACAGCCCGGTACAGCTTGAAACTTTTGGGAAATGCATCTAACCTCTTATGGTGTCTCTCTTTGGGTTGTTTTGGTGGTTCTGAAACTTGATTTCCTGAACCTCCAAGTTACTTTAATTTTATCTGATGTGGGAAAAGCACAATAAGCCATGAGTTCTTGGAGGGAGGTGGAGACAGTCTCTGAATTTTTTAGAGCAGTTTCCAGGACATATAAAAATGAACACAAACTTTACATCAGGAGAGCCTGTTGGTTAATATGTTGGATATTTTGGACAGGCAGAATAATTTAATAACTAGTAGGCACAGAGCCGACTTACTGAGAATTCATCCTGAAGGCGTGTGCTACCGACCCACACGTGCATCCATGACCGCTTTCTGCCCGGGCTGGTGGGAACACTTTGGCGGGCGAGCTTCAGGGTCCTTGACGTTAAGAACTTTGATGAGATCCTATTGTTGAGATCCAGGATCACTGTGATTAACTTAAAATGTGGTGGAAGGGCCGTCATTCGATATTTTGTTATCCCGAAATCTCAGCCTCTGTGAATAAAGTTGTTTTTTCATTAACCTCTCAGTGACTGGTTCAGTGGATTACTGGGGTGGGGGGGATAAACAAACAGTGTAATAAGAAAGGGGAGCCTGGGATTATATCTCGGAGGCTCTGGCTTCCGAGGGAGGGTACACAAGCATGGACTGGAGGGTAGGAGCCGAAAACCCCAGGACTGGTGGGTGCTGCCTGGATGTCAGCAACAAGATGAAGGTTCTGCTGTGGAGGGTGTGTTTTTAACGTTTTCTTCTTATGTTTGATTTGAGATCTTGTGTGTTTTGTTAAGTTATGATGCCTGTTTTCTGGAGAAACAAATAATCGAATACTGTCATTTTAAAAAATACTGTCATTTATCTTAGAGTTACAGTTCCAAAAAGTTCCATGAACGTTATTTTTATGGCAAAGAACAAAAAGGCAGGAGTATGTATTACTTTGTAAGGGTGTTTATACATACATAAAGAGGAGTTCTGTTACCTAATCCCCACATTCATCTGGTTTAGGAAAGCAAAGAGAAACGGACAGTGGGGTCATTTCTATGGATTCTATACAATTCCATGTGTTTTCCTTCCTACTGGAGAGAGAGAGGGGCTGTGGCACTTAGCAATCCAAGCAGCTGTTCTGATGTTCCAGTTTAGTCATGTGCTCCAAATTACGGATCAGTGAGAGCAAGGAAAGGTTTCTACTCTTAATAAAAACAAAATCACCTAGATTTCAAGTAAACTAAAAGCAACCAAATCGTTCTGTTCTTTGGCAATCTGAAGTATGCCTCAGTGTCCTCCTCTAAACAAAGGGAACAGATTCTGGTTCCTGTAGATGATCGCTGGTTTAAGCCTTGATCTCACACACACACACACACACACACATACACACACACACATATACACACACATACACACACACATACACACACATACACACACACACACTTATGAGTGCACTGATCATAATAGGGGATATGGCAGGTGTATGTGCAGTGATAAATGTGTATGTGTACATATATGTATACATGTATGTGTGTGTATATACATACATGCATGTGTGTATGTATGTTCTACACACACAAATGGTCAGAAATTCACCTTCATTGCATAGCTGGGACAGATAAACTCAGATCAAGTGCTGAATTCCTTTAGATTTACACAAGTATTGGTACTTTGGGAAAGATTTTGTTTTTCTATATAATTTGAACAAGGAATAATTTAGTTTTTTGCACTATTATAGTGAAACTAACAAGGGCTTTACAAAAGAATCTTGGAAGACATACCCACCTGAGACCTTTACCTTCCCAACTTTTGCAAGGGGCTTCAAAAAGGCCTTTTGCTTTGTCTGCTCGTGGATGTTACCTGCCTCTTGTGGAGGCTGATGGCCTCCTGGGTCTTACATGCCCCATAAGGTTTTCCAGAATTGGAACAGGATGTGTTTTGCCATTTTCCAATACAGCCGCATCTCTCTGGAAAGAGGCCCACCCCGTGGTCTCTACCATTTCGTGAAGAGTGGTCAGCATCTATGCATGTGTGGGTTAATGAATTAGCCACATGTGATGTTATTGTTGCAGCTGAAGGCCAGAGCCCATCCGCCCAGGCTGCACCCACGTGAGAGCCACGACTCGGTGTACTTTCCATCTTCATGGTGGCTGGGGTCTTGCTTCCATGATGCAGGGGTTGTTCCATCGAGTCAAAAATACACATGATAGGCTTCCCTGGTGGCGCAGTGGTTGAGAGTCCGCCTGCCGATGCAGGGGACACGGGTTCGTGCCCCGGTCCGGGAAGATCCCACATGCCGCGGAGCGGCTGGGCCCGTGAGCCATGGCCACTGAGCCTGCGCGTCCGGAGCCTGTGCTCCCCAATGGGAGAGGCCACAACAGTGAGAGGCCCGCGTACTGCAAAAAAAAAAACAAAAAAAAACCCATGATAATAAACCAAGTTTATTATTAAAATTGAAGAACATGAGTTTGTTGGAAAAGTAAAATTCTTTTTATCTACATTTCAAGCAGTTTTTATGCCTGAATAGCCAAGTGTCAAGTTCTCGTCTACACTTGTCTTTATCCAGACGCCCCAGACTCGGGGTTCTGCAGGGTCAGACAGATCCCATAGATTGTACAGTGACCTAGAGGGGTCCACAGGGAGTGGTGGGGCCTGGGCCCAACTGGGAGGGTCTGTCTCTTCCAGTGGCGTCCAGTTGCCAACTGCCCTGGAAAAACCACACAAGTGGCTCATAGGCCAGATGTGGATTCAAACCCAGGGTGTACACTGTGGTGGGCAGATGAGACCAAGTGGAAAATTCACTTCTTCCCCTGGAAGGTGGCTGGAGAGAGGGAGGTGGGAGGGCCTATCCTAAGTACTGGGGATTGGGGGGACATTATCAACTCAGGTGTCTTTATTCACCCTGGCAGTGATGGGGGGGGGCAAAGGGTAGGCACTGGGGCAAAGATTCAGTCCCAACCTCCTCTTCCCATTGGCGTGAACCAGGGTTCCAGCAGGAAACAGAAACCTACTTAGATGAACCACTGGAAAAGACCTGGTTGGAGGGACTACTTACAGGGGAGTAGGTGGAGTGAATGTAGATGTGACCGCAGTGCTGGTGCGGGCAGGAGCCGAGGAGAATGACCCGACTTCTCTCCTCTTCTGCCTTCCAGCCTCACGTTGATGCCTCTGATCGGCTAAACCCCACCAGGAGTCCAGCCTACAGTAGTCCAGCCTACAGGGAGCCCAGGTGATACAGTCCACAGGGCTCAGCCTGCTGGGGCAGAGAGGGGTAGAGAATGCACCAGGCTGGGACCGAGGCAAACAGAGCAAGGCCAGCACAGTGGAGGGTTCTGCCTCTGGGGCCAGTTGGTGGCAGCTGCCCGGACCACACTGTTGATGTCCAAGGGCCAAGACCAGGATGTCTGGGACAATACCGGCGGCTGCATCTGGCATTCTCAGAGATTGGATTCTCCCGTCTGGCAAGCTTCCGGGAGAAGGTGGTTCTAGACCCTAGCCTGAGAGCCTCTTGGGTGGGCAGAGTCTGGATTTAGCTCTTGAGGGCCCTGGCCCTGGCCGTACAGTCTCCGCCTTCTCACCTCTGAGCCTGGAAAGCACTTGCTGAGTTGCTGGGGGCTGCGATGACTGTACATAGTTTGTGTCCATTTGCTGAGCATTTAAAACAAAGTGACTCCTTCCTGGCTAGTGCGAGGAGCGCAATTGATGCTGTGTTACTCTTCCAGAATGTGTGTCCCACACGCTGGTGAGGGCGTCCTCCAGCCGGAGTCCAGGGAAGGGACACAAAGGAAGTGTCTCGGCCGGAGGTCAGGCCCTCTGGGAAGAGTGGGGAAGATGCCCTGCTGTCCACGAGACCATGTCACCTTGGACAACACCAAGTTTAAAGCCTGACTCAGGTCCTCATACTGTGCAAGGTGAATATGACACGTGTCCTGTCTCCCCAGCATCCTGGGACCACAGTTCTTTCCCAGGTAGTGGTCACCTTCTACTGTCCCACAGGTCTCTCTAGACACACCTACTAGTGAGGAAAACCCCTCTCATTAATGTCTTATTGACTCATTACCATTCAGTAATTTGAAGCTCAGGTGAAGGTGGGGAGGGGTATGTTAGCCTTGTCAAGAGTGAGCCCGCCAGACAGAGAATAATAACCCAGCTCTGCTCTGACTTGCTGTGTGACATCAGCAAATGACTTAACCCTTCTGTGCCTTAACTCTCTCACCCGTACAAATGGGGGCAACGTTAGTAACTGCCTCATCAAGCTGCTGAAAGGAGTAAATTTAATGATGGGTGTAAATTCCTAGGACAGCACCTGACCCAGTTCTCGTCTGCAAAATGGGACTAATCATGATGCCTTCTGCATCGGGCAGCTGTCAGAATTAAATTAGTTAATATATACACATAAAATATCTGGCATGTGGGAGGCATTCGGTCAACGGGAGGTCTTGTCTCTGTATATAGACGTAGCCTCTAATCTAAACACTCTTGTTTTACAAGCCCATTTGTGAGCCCACAACGCGGCTCGCATCCCGTAACTCCTCCTGGGCAAACTTCTTCAGCTCTTCCTCCCGGGCAGGCTGGCAGCCATTTTCATCTCTTCCTTGCAGTGTTATATCTCTTGAGACGATCCAATCGTTTGAACACAAAACCAAAAGCAAAATAAGCCGCCACACGCAGCAGGGGATCCTAGGAAACCACAGGAGAGCGATTTTCACGAGCCCAGGAGGGCGAGTCCTTTGGTGTTTCTTCGCCTTGCCCAGGAGCTTACAAGGAGCTTCCCGGGGCTGGCCGTCCAGCCGTAGTGAACTCAGAGGCCTTGGGAATGAATAAAACTCTTCATTTCTGCCCTCCCCCCACCCCAGCACCAAGACCACGCCTGTTGATCAAGGAGAGGCTCCACCCCTCTCCCGGGGACAAAGGGACCAGACTGGGGAGCAGCTTTTCCTAAATTCATAGCCCGCCTTATAAAGTGTAAGGAACATTTCTTTAAATGCTGTGGCTAAATATAGCAGGGGCTGGGTCAGCTAGAACATTTTTAGAAAGCACATTACAAATCAGGAATGTTTTAGAGAAATAAATAAACTTTCCCACATTTTTGGACTTTGCGTCGGCTCTGCAGGCTCCATCTTGAGAGCATGATGTGAGGTGGGGGTGATGAATAATTCACGTTGGGCTCTTGCGGGTGCCCGGAGCACCCTGCGAGTGGCTTCTCCTTCCCTTCCTTGGGCATGGGGCTCTAGGACAGGGGTGGGGTGGGCATGGGAGAAACTGTCAGGCTAGGGACAGCTCAGCATCTGAATAAGGGCCACTCAGTGACATAAGGAAGACGGGATTAAGGAGAAATACATCTATTTCCAGTGCGTTTCATTTCTTGTCTCTGCTGTCTGTTCCGGGGGTTCACTGGCCTTCCACACGGGGTGAGAACAAACCCAGGGGGCCGTGTGCCCACCCCTCTGTTGTAGGATGACCTCCCGGTGCTTGTGTCCTGTTCCCAAGGGCTCCCATTCCGTTGGCCTCTGGTGGGACCAGGTGGCATGCTTCTATAAGCTCCTCAGGGGAGTCTGCTCTGCAGCCAGGGTTGCGAGCCACCGTAGCGAGGTACCAACGTCATCAGGCGGGTCTCTGGGCGTGAAGGAATCGTGCAAAGCAGGTTGTTCACCTCTTACTCTTTCTTCTTATTTATCCACATTTGTACTCAATTTCCACTTGGTCAAAATAGACTCTCGGCTTCTCTCCGTGAACGAAAGCATCCGTTTTCTATTTCTATTTCTTCGGGTAGAGCTGCCTCTTGTGTTCACGCAAGAAGTGTGGAATATTTAGAAGAGTACTAAAAAGAGAACCAATGTGTGATCCCATGACCACCGGTAATAATCCCACCACCAGAGATTATGGTTGGTACTTCCCCCCTAGACTATATATATATCTGTATCAACCACAGATATACCATTGATATTAGATCGGTATGTATATATACAAATTGTTCTCTACTTCATCACTGCTGCCACCATCACCATAGAGCTTTTTCGCACACGCAGAGTGCCGGGGAGGTGCTGTAAGGCCTCTTACGGCACAATCCTTTAATTGCTGACAGCCTGGCCACACAAAGATGAGGTGAAAATAGATCTGTTTATTTATTTATTAACACCTTTTATTTTGAAATAATTATAGATTCATGGGAAGGTGCAAAGAAATGCACAGGGAGGTGAAAGAGACTTATTTTGTGCAAAAAATTTTATAGCCCTTTTCTCATTTAAATTTAACCACCTATGGCATCACCATGATCTCTGTTTACACACACAAGGGCACAGACACGTACACACACACACACTCTCTCAGAGAGACAGGTGTCTTGTCCTAAGGCACCTGGCTAGTCAGGCTCAGAGTTAGTCCTGGAGCACGTGGCCAGCACTGAGGTTCTTTCTGACCCCCTGCCATGAGGTCGGGACCAAGGATGGGGACAGGGACTTCCACCACATGACCACTGGTCCACAGACCCAGTCTGCACCCTTGCTGTCCCCTCCCTCCCCATCACGGGGGAGCCACGCCAGCACCTAAGATCCATTCTTTTATTGGTTTTCATGCTTCCAGCAGTTACGGGTAGAGCTGAGTGAGAACTCGACTTTTGCTGTCTGTTTGGACGAGTGGATCTCTACCTGCGCTAAGCACCGGAATCCCCAGGGGGTCTTTAAAAAAATGCTGACGGCCGGGTCACGGCCCCAGATGGTGTTTTAGGATGACCTCCCCCACCCCCCGCAATAATCCTAGTGTACAGCTGGCGTCGGGAAGCAGTGGTTTTGGTATCAGTAAGGGAAGGCTTAAGGTCAAGTGCCTGGATTATTCAGAAAAACCTCTGGGCAAGAAGAAACAGAGAAGTGGGTTTCGGGTTGAATGAGGCAGCCCAGCTGCTGACATTCATCAGGGCTCACGGCCTCCCTGCCTCCTCGCACACCGTCTGGGGAGAAGGTACTGAGCACATCACCGCTTTGGATCATTTCAGCAACCCTGTGAGGCTGCCTTGAGTCTCCCAACGTGTTGGAGGAGGCATCAAGTCTGGGTGAGTGCATAACACACAGTCAGGGAGAACCCGAGTCAAACATTCAGACCATTTGTTCCTAAAGCTCCGGCTCTCTTTCACAACATCTTCGCTGCACAAGCTAGCGTTTCACAAATCTCCACCCACGTTCAGCCTGGGGTAAAGGAAGCACATGCATTTAAGGATATGCACAAAGGAGTAAAAGAGTTTGCTTTCCCATGATCAGGAACTTGTTCCAAGAGCCTCTGTCATCAGAACAGCTTGTCACTCTCCATCCACCAGATAGTCATTAAGTGCCAGGTGTGCGACACACCTTAGCCACATACAAGTGGACCAGACCCTGGTCCTGTCCTCGAGGGGCTTATATTCAGGTGGGGAAAACTAGCAAAGCAAATTGACAGGCACCAGCCGATGTGCTGTTGACATTTATGGTTACTCAAAATCTTTTCAGCACTCTCCATTTCCCGAGAGATTCCCATTCTTTCAAGCCGGTCTTTCAAATATAAGAAGAAAAGAAAGGACCCCCACTCGTCTCTGTGTGCTAGGATGGGGCCCACCACCAGACATACAGGTGTGACCTTGGGGGCCAGGTGGGTAGGGAGGAGGGCATAGTGTACCTGCTTTGATGCTGCGGACCACGGGAGTGGTCCTGGGACCTGGAGCCATGGGAGCCGCCCAGGATTTGAAGCCCTTGGATCCTACTGGAGGTGGTCGCTTCCGTGGTGGCCAGCCCTGCAGTACTGGCAGGGATGCACTCCTGGGAGCTCAGCTTGGAATCCACTTTGCAAAGATCCTGTGAGCTACTTGCAAATTCTTTCTGTGTAACTGAACGAGAGTTTGCAGTAAAAACTTAAGCTACCCAAAAAGTGCTAAGACCTATGAGGGGCTAGTCATCATTTTAGTATTTGCTGAGTGCTCAGTCTCTGCTGGGGGCCGGTCTAAGGATAATACTTGGCACGTACGATTACTCACTCACTTTTCCCCAGGCCCTGCGAGTTAGGGACGGTAGTTTTCCCTCCTTAACAGGTGAGGTAGCAGGTTTAGAGGGCTTAGTCACTTCCCAAGGTCTCGTAACCCATACACGGCAGAGCTGGGTTTGGATTCAGGCTCTCCGGCTCTGAAGCAGCTGTCAAGCTCTGTCCTGAGGGCTTTACGTGCACAATCTCTTTCATTTTGAAATGAACCTGGGAGCTGGGGATTACTGTGTCCAGTTCACCAGTGGCATTTTACTAGTGCGCTCCCCAGGCCGCAAAGCGAATCCTTGGCAAAGTAACAGACCCGAGCATACCTGTCTTTAGAGCTCGTAGCTGCCCTTCAGCATCAGCTGACCGGGTGTGAAAGTAGTGGGCCTACAGGGCAAACACCTCCTCACCTCTTAAAGTGAAGGACGCAGGCAGGGAAAACGCCGCCTGTCAAGCAGCATCCTGTATGAGGTTCTCAGTCAGGTCTGCACATCAGAACCATTCAGGGAGCTTAACAAAATGTGCTTCCCAGACTCCACTCCCAGAGATGCTAGGGTGTCTGGCCTGGGTGGGTTGCATGACCACCTGGTGATTCTAATGTGGAATAACTATTGACCTCATCTGGTCCAGCATTGGTCTAGTAGGCTGGTTCTCAACTGGGGGCAATCTTACCCCCTGGGGCAGTTGGCAATGTCTGGAGACAGTCTGGGTGGTCATAACCAGGGGAGGGGTGCTAATGGCATCTAGGGTGTTGAGGGGTGCTGCTGGACAGCCTACAAAGCACAGAACAGCCCCTCACAACGGAGGATTATCCGACTCTATAGCCCTGAGGTTTGAGAAACCCTGTCTATTCCCTTTGTGAGATCTCCACACCCAAAGGACAGAGCTAGTGGCGTAGACACATTTCCATCTCCTTCCCATCTCTCTGGGATTTTCAAGCTAAAGGGCCATAGAATGCTTCTTGATCAGGGATGTATATTTGGATCTTCTAGGCCAGTGAGCCAAAAAAAGAATAACTTAACAATTTTAGTAGCCACCTTAAAAAAGAAAAATGGAAACAGGTAAAGTTCATTTTAGGGAATCTATTTTATTTAACCCCACCTCTCTAAGACATTATCATTTCGGTGTGAACTTAATATAAAAAATTATCGACATGCTTTACATCTTTTTGGCACCAAGTCTTGGAAATCCGGTGTGTATCCTGCGCTAATGGCACATCTTAATTGAGATGAGCCGCATTTCTGGAACTCAAGAGCGATGCGTACGTACTTAGCCGCAGCCCCGCTGGACGGCACAGCTTCAGATTCTCTTTGGTTGCCCTTTCACACACTTTTACAGAATTCTGCAGCTCTTCAGATTACTTATCCCAACTGCAATTAGGTCATTATTTGCCCAGTGATGAGTTTCGCATCTGTCCCTCCCCACGATGCGACGTGCTCCATGAGGGCAAAGGTTACATCATTTTCTGTTTTGCCCCTTTTTTCCTATCTGTCCAGCCCAGTGCCTGCTACTTAGCAGGCGTCCAAAAAATGTCTGTCAACGGAACTGCACCTTTTCCACGCCTGACTCTCCTGCCAGAGTGGGCGTCCCTCAGCTTGCTGTGACCCAGCGCTTGGTGTGTAACAGACAGTGAATATTTGTAGGACAATAATGTGAAGGCACTTGTCCGGCTCCCGATGCTTCTTTCCATACAGACTGTTCTCTACTCCTCTACTCACTCAGCCCAGGACGGGCGGGTGGTGGGGCTTATCAGACGGGTAAACATGCGTAGAGCTAGGCAGGCATCCGGGGCCCCAGCCTGGCTTTGTCCCCATGGGAGTGAGCTGCCCTCTATTTTGTTCTCAAGGGTCTGCCCACTCCCCACCCCAACTATGGGGTGGAGGCTTCAAGAGTCCAGAGGGGCCACTGAGTAGCGGGCAAGTCTGTTGCTCACCACGGATACAACCCACAGTCTCCAGCTGAGCTTTCAAAATAAATCTTTTTGACTTCTCTCGGCCCAATCCTGTCATTTCCCAAAGGGTTCAGAATTCAGGCAATCTCCTGGTTTTCCTGGCGAGGACCCCACCGAGGAGCAGGGAGGGGAAGTGAATTCCCCAGGGCACAGAGTTACATAGTGGAGGGTCCCATGGGGGCGCCCGGCTCCCAGTCTGGAGGGCAGGGGGGCTTAGGCTGCAGCTCATGAGAAAAATGCCTGTCTCGACTCTGGACGCGCCTCTGTAGGCAAAGACCTCCCCGAAGAATCAAAGAGGGGGGCGGTCTTTACAGCACTGTGCACCAGACCCAGGGGTTCCATATTTAATCTCCGCGACTTCCCAGAGGGGCAGGGAGAACGTTCAAGCTGCAGGCGTGACCTCTGGATTTATGGGTTGGCGAGTGAGGCGTATCCCAGTCCCCTCTGGCGAGAGGATGCTCCTTGGAAGTTGGAGTTGTGTGGCTGGGGGCGGGGAGGGCTAGGATCAAGGAGGTGGAGTGGCAGCTGGGGACTGTGAGAAACAGGAAGAGCCCTTCGAGCTCCATTAAGAGCAAGCGGTTGTCTTTCCCAGCAACAGAAATTCTCCACGGGCCCCATAATTCATACCGTAGAGCCGAGCCTGAAATCAGCTCCAAGAAGCTGCACTCTGTACGACCACACGATTAGGACGTGCGTGTGTGTATTTGCGTGTGCGTGGCTGCGTGTGGCCAAGGGGGAAGGCACAAAGAGACTTTGGGGGGATCAAGAATCTCCATCACTGACTCCCCGTCTGTCCCCAGATTGCGGGGATCCCCGCCAGCACCCAGCACAGCTTCCTGAGGATCCCTTCGGTGTCTCCGAGTGCTTCCCAGGACTTTGTTTTCATTAGCAAAGCAATATGTAATAATAGTTGTTAAAATAATTGTATTTCTGTTTTTACATCTGTAAAGATTAAGTTAAACAGTATGAAGCCCATTAAAGTATTTCATGACACGCTGCCGTGAACTGCCCTTCATTCCCTCTGCTACTATTATTCCAGAGTAAACTTCAGAGATCGGGCGGCTGCCACGGAGGGTTATTTATAGCGGCTCATTCATCAATAAAAAACTTCAAAAGGAATCTGTTACTCTTCTATTGGGAAGCCAAAGAAAACTCACATAAAGACAGCCCTGTTAAGAAACAAAGCGGAGCGACCGCAGGACATTTAGTTAAGTAAAATCCTGATTTCTAACAAATACCATGTCGCAAAAAGAGATTGCTGGCAACGTGAATCCATTTAAGCAACTGGGTTCCCATTGGATAGTTAAAATAAGCTGTTAAACAGTTGTATTTACGTTGGCTTCAAAGGCCCTGAGTCTCCTCTTTGGGTTTTAAAAGCGTAAGAGGTCTGTGATCCTGACATAGCGAAGCAAGCCTTTTTTTCATCTTAAGAAAGCGCAGGGGATGGACACAGCCCCTGCGCCTATGGGTTATGGTTTGATTTACGGTTTTCTTGGCTCTTGGCGTGAAACTGGACTGGGGATTGGAATAGAGTCTCCCATGGTGGGAAGACCACTTATTGAGCACTTCCTGTGTTCCTGGTACTGTCCCATCGAAGCAGGTGTTAGTGGCTCCATTTTGTAGATGGGAAAACCACGGTTGAGCACATTACCCATCACGCTGGGCCACCTGTAGGATCCCGTCTTTGGTGGCATCTTAGAATTGTAGCGATTCGTTCGGTACTGGATCTTGAAGGTGATGAGATGCAGCCGTCTGCACGTTCACGAGCGAAACGACCATGAAGGCCAACCCCAAAACGTCAGTGGAGACACGCAGACAACCGCAGCCCCGGCATTTCTTTGTGTTTCTGTGCCTTGACACCAGACAGGTTCTGGGAGGCATGATGCTGGGTTGTAGAAGGGAAACTGCCTTTGAAGGACTCTGTTATGGAGACATCTTGTCCTTCTGGAGGTGGAGGTGGAGGCTGGAGGGTGGGTGACGACACAGTCCGGAGCCTCCGTAATTGTCGGGCAGCTAGCAAGTGCTGGGAACTCTGCCAAGCGAGAGCAGCAGAGGCCTCTGTCATTTATTTTTTCCAGCCTCGTGATGTAAGTACCAACAACAGGCCCATTTTACAGATGAGGAGATTGAGGCTCAGTAAACGAACTTGCTCACGGTTACCCAGCTGGGAGGACACAGAGCAGGGCTTGGCCTCTGCGCTGGAGGTCAGGGCGGGGGCGGCCTCTCCTTGGCTAACAGGAGTGGGAGGCTTTGGATTCAGACAGGCCAGTGGTGACTGGTCACGCAGCTTGTCCACTGCTCAGAGCTGGCCGAGGGGCCGAGCTAAGGCTGAACATCCAGCCCGTGCATCTTGGAGGAGAGGCGCCTTCTGGGTTCCAGATGGCCTGGGAACCAGGCCTATCCGGACTGGAAATCTGGCTTTGCTCCTTGTTAGCAAGTTATTCAGGCTCTTGGAGCCTCAGATTTCTCATCCCTCAAATGGGATAATGACATCAGGGCGGTGGTGAGGATGGAGCGGGGTGAGGTCATTTTTCTGCAGGGACTGGCTCAGTGTAACAACCACAACAGTGGGCACTGACTGCACGCGTCCCCTGGGCTAGACCAACGCTGACAGCCTTCGTGTAGACACTCATGCAGTCCCTCCAACCACACGCTCAGATGCGAGCTATGAGCACCCTCGTTTTATAGACGAGCCAGCTGGGCCACGGAGGGGTTCGGTAGCTAACTCAGCATTGCACGGCTCTACGTGGGATGCAGGCCGGCCCTGAGTCCATTCTCGCACCGCTCTTCCCATCCACCTCTTTAGCGGGTCCTCCGTAAATGTGATGGATTAGGCGCCACCCCGTAGATAGCACTGACGTGCATGCCGAGAACTGGTGCTTATTCTAGGAACATGGGGGCCACCGATGCATTTTTGCACCCCTCTCAGGACTCCATCCACAAGGATTCTCATCATTAGTCGTGCTCTAGAATGCTTTCTGGTTGTGCAACACGTGATCTGAGATGCGGCCTGTGTGTGGCCTGGGAATCGGGATGCTTGGCGCCCACCCCCCTGCATTGCTGCTGTGTATCCTGACACGTGACCCCAGGGGGCCCTGTGCCCTCAGCACTCAGTTTCCTCACCTGTAACAAAAAGGAGGTGCCTCCAGGGCTGGCTGAGGGCTGCTCCATTGTCACCCGCTTGGGGTGTCCACATTTGAGTGCAGAGGGGGACCCCTGAGTACATGCCTGACCACAGGCCTCGCTCTAGAGGGACTTAAAGAACACGTGCTTGGTTTCTGTCCAGAGCCTGAGGGAGGGGCCCCATCTCGGACACAGAGCTGTGACTACATTACTTTCTTTTGCTGAGCGCCCTTTGGGTTCCCCATAGATGGCTACAGGGTGGGTTTGGAGGGAGTCTCTGATTGGGGGTGGGGACCTGAACAGAATGCAAATGCTGTCTTTTGCAATTTCCCTTAATTTCCTTTAAGGCAGTTATCAAGAAGAACGGCGGCTACAAAGACCAGAACCCCTTTATGGCACCGTTAGCCGGAGCTTCAGCTCACAGCCTTCCGGTGTGTGGAGGGGAGGTCTGTCCTCGTTGGATGGAGGAGAAGCTAACAGCCACCCTGGCGTGGCGTCCCCAACTTGTTCAGCAGATCCTTTCCCAAGATGTGCTGTTAGCATTGGATGAATTCAGCTGCATTTTGGATTTGCCAACCATCTCACACTGTTTTCAAAATGCTTGGGGTTTGATAAAACTGAAAAAGATATTTGCCAAGCTCCATTCCCCTTCATTTTTTAAACCCATGTGGATTTTAAGGGGAATTTAATCCATATGTTTCTGATTCATTTGCTCTTAACTCATCAAAACCTTGTTTCAAAAAAGCTATTTGATGTCCAAGGAGCTTTTGGAGTTGGGTTTTAAATCTTTTAAAGTCCTCCCTTCCTGGCTTTGAAATGAGATGTTGCCGTTTGCCAAGCATAAATGAGCTCCCTAGCTGAAAAAAGGTTCATGTTTGGTTCACAATTAGAGAACTGTGAATTCTCAGTGGGCTGTGAAATGGGCAAAACCTGCCTCCTTTGAAGACTGGTCAGGACCCCCTCCCCTAAAGCCAGGACCAGGGTCCCACCGCCTCTGTGTCCAGGAGTCATGCCATTGGCTGGGTGAGGGACAAGAATGATGGATCCTTTTACTTTAGCACCTTGATTCTATCAGCCCAGAGAAGGGCAGCCTGGAAGATGTTTTTGAGGACTGGGCTCCACACATTTTAGGAGAATATAACTTAGGAGGGACTTACTTACATGTTTATAAAGCCTGATTTATTTTAAACTTTTTATAATGGAACCTTTAAAACATATACAAGAATAGAGAATGTCCTCATGTATTACTCACCAAGCTTCAGCCCTTATCAACTCAGTATCAACCTTGACTTTGAGATGAATCCTGGATTTTCTATCATTTCATTCTTCTACAGTTCTGTCCATATCTCTAGAACATAAGGAAAGACTCTTAATTTAAAAGTCCACAATACCCTGATCACAAATTGGCAATAAATTCCTAAATGTCATAAAAATCCTGATTAATTTCCCCCTATTTTCTCATAAGTTATAAAAATTGGGTTCTTTGAATCAGGATCTAAATGAAGCCATACAATGCATTTGGTGGCTTTTAGTCCTTTGGTTTCTCTCTTCTTTTTTTCTGTTGGCAGTTTATTTGTTGAAGAAATAGGTCATTTATCATGTGGCATTTCCCACATTTTGGATTTTTCTGGTTACATTCTTGTATTTAACAAGTTTCTCTTCCCCTAAAAATGCAATTTCTTAAAGTTTATGTTTTTGAAAAACTTCAGAGTCAATTCCAGTAGAACAGTATTTTACATTTTGATAGGCTTAATATTTCCTTTTTTGTACCTTGAAATATCCCCTTTGGCCCTATATTTAACTCCATTCTCTGAATATTACTCCCCCCATCTCTCTCTCTCTCTCTCTCTCTCTCTCTCTCTCTCTCTCACACACACACACACACACACAAACACACACAAACACACACACACATGTACACTTTTGTTTTACTTATTCGGTGCCACAGTTACAAGACATCAAATGCTGTAGTGGCAGGACCCTGTTCCATTATGTACTAAGACCCGGAAGGAATAAGGGCGCAGGAGAAAGCAGAGATATCCTGAAAATGAACACACAACCATAATAAGCATGCTTTTCCAAATTTGATTTTGAGTGTTAACACGTCATGAGTCACCCAGTGAGAAAGCTTTCCCCCTTTCCATTCTCCTCCGCGCCATTTGATGGCATCAAGGAGCGTCTCAGTCGGTGGGGCCGTGGTCTTTCTTCCCTCTAACACCTGCCAATCTTCTCACGTAAGGAAGGCAGATGAAGGCCTGGGGGTGGAGCCGTGGCCAGGTAACAATATCTAGCTAGCGCTGAACAGCATTACTTTGCTTTTCTTGTACCTGATTTGTTTACAATCTACACATCAAGAGATACGGACTGTCCATCGTCAGCCATACTTCAAAGTTTACTTTTACAGTAAAAGGCGAGGGTCGACTTAAAGGAAAACGTTAATGACATCGTGGAACAGTGCTCTGTGCTTTGGTAAAGCCTCACACTCCCGGTGCTGGCTGACGTTTGGCAAGCAGTGCAGGAGCAGAGGGAGATCTGGGGGACGCAGCGAGAAACTCTGGGTCCTTTTCCTTCCCTTCTTCGTGATCTAACCAGTAAATGCAGGCAGCCACTTCACCTCCCTGCAGGCTGTCTCCCCCGTGTAGTGGGACGCAATCCCTGCCCCGAACCCCGGCCTCACCTCCCAGGGTTCTGGTGGAGGAACAAAGAGATGAGGAAAGTGATGCCTTGTAAACGATAATTATTACGCATAATTTAATCGTCTATTTCGCACCCCTCCAGACACCGTTTCTTCTCTCTTCTCCTCTCCCCCTTCTTCAACAGTCTTTACCCTCTCTTCTTGATGCCCCCATTCACTCACCGTCCTTCTGGAACTATAACAGGAAGAAAAGCAGGTGGTTGGGTAGAGGCTAAAAAAACCCCCACAAATCCTTGTCTGAAGGACCAGAAATAATTGGGGCTGGCGGCCCAGGATTGCTCCAGTAGTTACGTCTGCATCAGACTCCACCTCTGGGCCACAGTGATTGGGCCCAGCTTCGGACATGTGACTCCTGTTGGGCCAATCAGAGTCTACCACAGGGGTTTTTCCTCACTGGAGCGGAGAAGCACGTGCTCTTTCTCTGAGAAAGATGGGAGCCTGGAGGTGCCTGCAGATGTGGTTCCCACCTTTGGTGGGTGGATGGAGCTGACCCGGAAGTCACCCAGTGAGAAGGTTTCCCCCTTTTCAGTTCTCTCCCACACCATTCGACTATATCAAGGAGGAGAATGTCAGTTTGGTGGCTTCTTTTTTCTTGGAATAAACAAGAGAAAATGTCGGGGGTGGAAGGGGAGAACAGCCTTTGAGTCCCTGAGGCTCCCTCTGCCCCAGATATTTGATTAGAGGAACCGAAAAACTCTTAAGCCAATTTACTTAAGCCAGAGTGTGTTGTGTTTTTGTCACTTTCAACCAAAAGAGTCCTAATGAAATACATCTGGTAAAATTACATTTAAAAGCACATATTGGACAAACAGGATGTCTGCAAACAGATTAGGGACTGGTCTAATCGCTTTGCGATGGCCAACCTGAATTGCTTCAGAGGGAGAAGTTCTAGTCCTAGACCAGGTATCTAAATCCAAGCGTCCTCAGCACCACTGTTGCTAACAGCTGGCTTCCTGTGATAGACTTCCAGCTAGCACCTTGCATTTTGATAACCTTACCGAGTATTTTCATATTTACCTCTTTTTCTCATCACGTCCCTTTGATATGGTCCAGAATGACTGATTGACTGATTGATTAATTTGACCAAGCAATGTTTGCTGAGCACCTACAATGAGCTGGGCACCCCGGTGGAATGGCAAAGATGTAAGATGGAGTTTCTATAGCCAAGCAGGTGATACTCAAGAACCATCCATTTGATAAAGAAATGGAGGCACTAAGCAAGGTTAAGCGACCTCCTCCAGGAGTCTTAGTTCTTTCGGATGGAAACAGGACCTTTTAACTTCCCAGCCCGGGCCCCTGCACCGCAGCCTGCTGCCTGTTTCACAGTGTTTGAAAGAAGCTCACTCTCTTTCCACCAACTCAGCTGTGCCAGGGGTGTCTCTGGGGCCCTGAGCTCCCGACTGGGGAGTGAAGGATTGCATACAGAGGCCTCAGACTTGCAGCCGATGGCTGGGGGCATGAGAGCTTGGCCGTTTTCTTTGGTTCAAAGAAACATATTTTAAAACACACTGTATCTCACAGATCTTATCCTTGGTAGCAATCTCAGCAGCCTAGTGTCTGTTGCCTTACACCTGGCCCATGTCAGTGACCCTTATTATCTTCCTGGCCCTTGTAGACCTTTGAGTTTGCATCACAAGGTGGTCTCTTAGGTAGTTTCCAGTCTTGATATATATATATTTAATTAATTTATTTTTGGCTGCGTTGGGTCTTCATTGCTGCACGCGGGCTCTCTCTAGTTCCAGTCTTGATATTTTTATGACTATATCTTACTCTTAAAAAAAAAAAATATATATATATATATACAATATCCATAAAATTTTAGACATGTGGACACTCTTTTGATCACCTCTCAGGTTATGATTTGGAATATTTCTGTCACCCAGAAAGTTCCCTTGTGCCCTTTCCCAGTCAATACCCCCCACCCTAGAGATAACTGCCCTTTTGACTTCCATCACCATCAGTTAGTTTTATCTGTTCTCGACTGTTGTATAAATTGATTCAAACAGCATGTGCTCTTGTGTCTGCCTTCCTTCCCTCGGTGTATGATGGAGACTCATCCACGTGGTTTTTTGTGGCAGTGGTTGGTCCGTTTTCACTGCCGTGTAATATTCCCCTAGAGGAAGAAACCACGACCTCTTCATTCTACTGCTGGTGGGAGCTTGGGTTGTTTGAAGTTCTTGAGTGTTGGGAGTAACTGAGTGTTCTTGCACATGCCTTCTTGTAGAACACAGCCCTAGATTCAACTGGGGATATACTCAGGAAAAGAAATTGCTTGGTCATGGGCTGTGTGCCCTTTGAGCTCTGTCCCGCCGGACAGCATCCCAGTGAGACAGAACTCTTGTTCCTCTACTTCTTACTCTTTGCAGAGGGGCTGCATTTACACACGTCTTCCTCTCCCAATACGTGGTGAGCAGCTGGCACGCAGTAGGTGTTCAGCTAATGCGGTTCCTTTTTGGAGAATGAATACTGATCAAATCCCCCTTCCCAGTCACTGCCAGCACCCGGTTCACCGTCATGAGTGACGTTCGAGCACTGCCCGCTATGGACCTGACCTCTAATCTCCACAAAGCCCTGAGAGGCTGGCATCATCTTGCCCACTTCGCAGATGGTGCAGTTGGGGCCCAGCAGAGCTAATCACTCTGCCCGAAGGGTCCCAAGTGGAGCTGGGTTGCAGGTCTGCCCGAGGCCCACGTGCGGTCACTAAGCTGCCTCCTGCAAACATCTCCTCCGCCTCTGGCACCCCCGCAACCCACTTCCCAGGCGGCTCCCAGGGCTTGTCTGTTCCTGTGGAACAGTTTGCAGGGACCAGTGCATTTCTAGACAGTTCGGTTCCCCTGGGAGGTCTCTAGGGTCTACGGTCTGTTTATAAATGGCCGCTGGGCCTTTTCCTTTACTGGCCATTATTGACAAATAAATGGCTGACTCACAAGAGTAAAAATATACTTCTGGTTTAGAGTTGTGTAGAGTTATTAAAAGTTTGTTGTGTCTACTCAGATGGTACAGCCACTGCCCGAGGACAAGGCAGCTGGTGTGACTGTAGGACAAGCACAGATAAATGTTCCCTCTCCTGACTCCGTCATGGCCATATGTTGTCGGTCACGGTGACAAGGCCCACGAGGTTCTAGGGGTCCGCCCCCTCTGGGGTTTGCGTGGAGCAGCAGAGCGCTGCATCTGGAGCCGGGGGACCTGGGTCGATGCCACAGCTCTGTTGTCTTCCGGTTATGTGACCCTGGCCAAGTCACCTCCTTAAGCCTCTCCTCCACCCCTGCTGGAAAGTGGGAATCATATAGCTTGCCTCCTGGGGTTGGTAGGAGGTGTGAGCAAACACTATTTCAGACGAGTTGCCAGAGTGACCATTTAGAGATAGAAAGGGTTGGCCTGATATGAGCTCGGAGAGGAGGGCTGTGGCCAGGGGCGCCTTCAGGCAGGGCTCAGGAGATTGCTCTGGGAAGCCGTTGGATGTTCAGGCAGGGTGAGGGCGCAAGGGCAGGGCACTGGCAGCCTCTGGTGCAGCAGAGGTGGCCGCTGGCCCTGCCAGGAAGCTGCCCCAGAGGCTGGAGAAAGAGCCGTGCTCAGTTCGAAACTCCTCCGCGGCCAGGCGCCCTTCTGCCACGCACTTGCGCAGCGCTTCAGCTCCCTCAGTGGACAAGCATCTGACGCTTCGAAAGAGAGGCAGGATTCGCTACGCAGGGAACGCAGTAAGTACTGAAGACAGGAAGAGACCGCAGATACGTTTACCAGTGAGCCGGCAAGTACAGGCCTGCTGCTCAGGCCTTTCCCACCCAGCACGCTTCTCCTGAACCTCTGAGCCTCCAGCGAGCCCTGCTGGCTGCACCGCCGGCTCGGAGTTGACGCACGTGAGCACTCCTCTCCGCCTCTCAGCCCTGGTCCCCAGAAGCTTACCCGCCGGGCTGTGCTCAAGGGATGGGCTTTGGCAACCGTGGTGAGACAGTATTTAACATTTCCGAGACAGAAATGGCCATCCGAAAAGGCTAAAATGATATGTTTTGGCCCCGTCTCTAACCTTTGGAAGGATGCCCAGCTTCCGACAGTCTCTGACGCTGTTTTGGGGGAGGAAACCTTATGTTGAGGAAAAGCACATTGCTCTCCTTTAAGGTTCTATTCGCTCTTTTCAAAACTCCCATTTCAGGGACCCCAGACGCGTGTCCCATCGTATTCTTCACTGCCTGCCAGTGGGGCATCCCCTGGACTCCCAGGTGGTCCGAGCCTAGACATCTGTTCCAGAAAGGCTTAAAGAGGAAAAAGTCTTCTAAGAAATAACTACTCCTACATACAAAACACTCATGGTTCCTTCCAAGAAAACATGCTCCCACAGTGATTTGAAAAAATTACCCAGTTAAATCCTTTTATCAGGAAGGGATTTATCCCCCAGTGACCAAATCGTAGAAAACAGACGTGTGCCATGATTCACAGAATGAACCCTGGTTTCCATCACTCGGCTCTTACAGACATTGTTGCCAACATCCCATTTAAAGTCCTACTTAGGGTTAAGACTCCATGCTCACAATGCAGGGGGTACGGCTTCAATCCCTGGTGGGGAACTAAGACCCCAGGGGCTGCACGGTGTGGCCAAAAAAAAAAAAAAAAAAAGCGAAAGGGAAGAATTAAGCCCTACTTAGAATCTTGAATCTGAATCAGATACAAAACATGGTTTGATTTGGGAATAATAATGATCAGAAGAAACCAAGCACCATATTATTTAAAAGGCAATTGGTTGAATCCATTGAAAAATCAATGCTAATGGGTTATTTATAAGAATAACTACTTATTTGTTTTTCTTTTTACCATTCTTAATGGTTTTTTTGTTTGTTTGTTTGTGTGGTGTTTTTAATGACTGAAAATTGTTTCCTGGATTAGTGTCGTATTTGACATGAAAATAAACATTTTTGATTTGAACCACCAGATGACTCAAATTAGTGGAGGGAAGTAAGATTTGGCCTTGTCGGGCTCCTGGGAAATCTTGAGGCACTATCTGAATGTGGGTTTCAGTTTTTCCATTTTTAACACAAGTGATTTGGAAGGAGTCACCCCTCTAGTGCTTCTACAAAAGGGGCAGAGATTTACAGATGATTGCCTAGGACAGCACTGTCCAGAAGTTTCTGCAGCGACGGGAGTGCTCTCTAATAGAATATACATGTGCGTGGTCTCCCGTATGGTAGCCACCAAGCACTTAGAATGTGGAGACGGCAAGTGAGGAGCCGCATTGTAAATCTGCTTCAATTGTAACTCATTTACATCTAAGTAGCCACGTGGCTGGTGGCCCCGGTTCTGGGCTGTGAGGATCCAAGGAGCGAGTCTTCAAACTGGTGACTGTGACAGAGTGTCTTCCCCATGGACCACTGTTTTCTCCTCAGAAAAAGAGATGTTTGGGTAGATGAGAGCTTCTTAAAATTTTCCACCAGAGTTCACTGTTACAGTCAGGGTCCTGTTAGGAAAACTGAAGCAATACTAGGCATTTCAAAGGGAAGTGACTGGGTGTAGGGCATTAGGGAATCAAACCTTCAGAGAGCCTGGCGGCGGGATGTCAGGAGAGGTTGTATCCAGCTTGCAGGTTTGTCACTGTGAGTGGAATTCAAAGCCTCGACGGGCTGGTGCTGTTGCCCAGCCGTCAGAACACTGCAGGAAGGCCTTGCTGACAGGGCTGCCTTGTGGGCCCGGGCAGGGGGCTGGCAAGGGAACACAGAGGCAGCTACAAAAACGTGCATTTGCCAGATGCGTCCTCCGCGGCTGCCAGAGAAACATGGGTGGCTTCTGCCTTCCAAACCTTGTGTGAGAGCTTCTCGTCTGTGGAGAAGTGTAGCTCCCTGTCTTCCAGCCCTGTGGTACATGAGGCGGGAATCCATGTCCACTGCCCCAAAACATGCCCAGCGAGTGCTCCTAACATCACAGGAAGGTGAGCAAGTGTCCCCCACCACGCCAGAGACTGGAGGAGTAGACTGCAGGGTGGCCCGGCCCCAGGGCAAGATCGACATTTGTTGTTTTGACTGCTCAGTATAGGCACACCTTGTTTTGTTTTGTTTTGTTTTGTCTTAAATTTATTTATTTTTGGCTGCACTGGGTCTTCATTGCTGCACGTGGGCTTTCTCTAGTTGCAGCGAGCAGGGGCTACTCTTCGTTGTGGTGCGCGGGCTTCTCGTTGCGGTGGCTTCTCTTGTTGCAGAGCACAGGCTCTAGGTGTGTGGGCTTCAGTAGTTGCGGCTCGCAGGCTCTACAGCACAGGCTCAGTAGTTGTGGCGCACGGGCTTAGTTGCTCCACGGCATGTGGGATCTTCCTGGACCAGGGCTCGAACACGTGTCCCCTGCATTGGCAGGCGGATTCTTAACCACTGCGCCACCAAGCAAGTCCCGGCACACCTTGTTTTACTGCACTTTGCTTTATCTCACTTCCAGTTTTTTACAAGTTGCTGGTTTGTGGCAACCCTGCATCAGGCAAGTCCATCGGCGCCATTTTTCCAACAGCATTTGCTTACTTCATGTCTCTGTGTCACATTTTGGTAATTCTCACAGTATTTCAAACGTTTTCATTGTTATTATATTTGTTATGGTGATTCGTGATCAGTGACTGTAGGTGTTACTACTATGGCTCGGTGAAGGTTCATGGTTAGCCTTTTTTAGCAACAAATTTTTAAAAATTAAGGTATGAATGTTGTGTTTGAGACATGATGCTACTGTACACTTAATGGACCACGGTGTAGTGTAAACACAACTTTTATATATACTGGGCAACCAAAAAATTTCTCTGACTGGGGTAGCTCAGGGAGATAGGATGCAAGCCTGGTACTCAGGCAGCCATTCTGCCTCCATGAGGGCAGTTCCTGCCTGAGACTAGAGCCAATGTGATCCAGTGCCATGAGGGAGGAGTGTGGGCCCCACAGGGGCGTGTATACTTATGGGTTTGTAAGCAGCCTGGCGGGGCTTCAGTTGGCAGCCACAATCATTTCAGGATCTTTCTGTGGCAAACAATTTCCAGCGACTGGGCTCTTAGCTTTTTCCCTGTGTCCATGGGTCCACCAGGGTTCCTGACTGAGCGTGTGTCTTTCTGCCTTGTTACTATGAGCCCACGTCCTGGCCTGATGCTCTGTCTTTCCCAGGCTTGGGGCTCTGTTTGACTTTTCTCAGTCCTTCCAGGCTCTGGGCTCCTGTCCCTGAATCCAGCATCACAGAAGACCCTGCAAGGTGCACCCAAACCTCACTGCCGCTGGCATCTGTCCTCCTACTGCTGGGCTGGCACCCTGCCCACCTGCTGGAGCTCCTGGTCCCTGGCCACCTGCTGCCCAGCACCACGCTCTCAGATTCTACAGCCGCACCTGCATCACCCAGTGTCCAGCCACCGAAAGTCATTCTGCTTCCCGACCCCGGCAAACCTTCCCAGGGGCTTTGTTTGATCTATTTCATCAACAGCTCCCAGCTGACACTTACATTACTCCTTCCAGACCCGTGCCGGCCAGGCGAGTGGAGAAACTGAGCCACAGAGTCGGAATCGTCCAAAACCTTCCATGTCCCCAACAAATCTTTTACCAACAGCCATTTGGAGCCCATACGCCTTAGAAGTCATTGCAGACAGGCAGCTTCCATCAATTCCACAATAAACATTTAGCCAAGAGAAAAAACTACCTCAAATCTCAAATGATGTGAGAGTGACGTGAAGCCCAGGATGTGGGCATTGAGTCCACGCTGAGCAGAAAATCTCCCTTCCTCCCGAGTGGACCCACCTCGGCTTCAGAAGAGCCATTTCAGCTCAAGCATCACAGTGGCTCATTGTAGAAAGGGCCATCCTTGGTGTCCTCTGTACTAAAACGACAAAATGGTTTGGGTAGATTTAGGTCATTTGGGAGCTGGAGTCCTGGACAGAAGCAGACCGTGGGGGCCAGGGCTTGGTCCAGGCAGCTTGGGGGACGGGTCTGGAGGGTGAGTGACGGGCTGGAATTGAGCGGGGCTCGGGCTGTTCATCGTTGTCAGCCCCCAGAGGGGAACCAGTGGCACAGTTTGCCTGCTTTGCACGCCGGGCACAAGGATAGGGGCAGCTGAAGGTGGAAATTTGGGGAGAGACACTGGGACATGCACTGAAACTTGAAGAGGAAATGCCAGATGCAGACCTGGAGCCGCCCTGGACACAGTGAGTCTAACTCGGGAAGCCAATAAACAGTAAGATGCTGGCGGGCGGGTTAACAAAAGCTGCCTTCGTGGTGAAGGAGTAGGAGGGAGTAGCTGACTAGCACTCCTCTCCACGCAGGACGCGGGGCCTGGAAGCCCAGGGACTCTCCTGCATGCTCCCAGCGGGATGGCAGCCGGGGCGCCCACACACCGGGCAGAGCTGCCCACCGTCGCCGCTGCCCACAGCCCTGCTCACTCCCACCTTGCGCGGCAACACCTCTTAGCTCGCTGCCCTCACAAGAGCTGCACCTATTCTCACACTCCCTAACACAGCGCCATCCAGAAGAACGGTCTGCTACAACGGAACATTCCAGAACCTCACTGTCCCAGGTGGTTGACACGTGTGGCTCTTAGAGCACTGAAGTGGGGCTGGTGTAACTGAGGAACGGAATTTTCAGTCTCATCGAGCGCAAACCCCTGCCTTGTTCATCGGTTTCTCTGCCCCGAGTGAGTGCCCGGCGGACAGCAAACCTGCGCTGCACGGTGACCTTGTTTTATTTTTCTCTTTCCTGCTATTTGTTGGGTCCTGGAGATCCAAGAGGTAAGTGGAATCCGCTCTCTCTTCAGCATATATACATAAAATTCATGCAGGAATTCGACCAGCCAGGCCTGGCCATGGGTCTACTCTCCGTACAGGACCATTTTCACACCTGAAAAATGAACAATAATTCTTCAAAATAATCAGATACCAAGTAACTGCTCAAAACTTCCCAATTGCCATATCTACATCTATCTATATTATCTGTCATCCATTTCTACCCACCCATCTCTATCATCTATCTATCTATGATCTGTCATCTATCTATATATCTATCATCTATCTGTCTATTATCTATCACCTATCTATCTATCTATCTATCTATCATCTATGTATCTACCATCTCTCTATCTATCTATCTATCATCTATGTATCTACCATCTCTCTATATTATCTATCTTCTATCTATCTATCAGTCACCTATCTATGTATCTATCTTCTATCTGTCTATCAATCATTTATCTATCTATCTTCTATCTGTCTATCATCTACATATATCTCTGTCTCTATTGCCTGTTTATTCATCCATCTGTCTAACCCATCATCTATCTGCATCCATGCATCCGAGGCAGGGTGCAGCAGGGCCCACACACGCATGTGACATCAGGGCCTCCACTCTTCACTGCGCGGCCGATTCTCTCATCACCTGGTCAGTGACACGGACAGAATCAGGGGCCTTCCTCCCAGTCCAGTGCTGCTTTCTACCACCCACGCTAGCTCAGCCCCTGGGCCATGTCTGGCCAGCTCCCCGGCTGATAACTGTCAGCCCTGCCCTCCTGTCTCCCCGTCGGTCGCCAAGGATGCGCTCGCTGAGCGTGGAGCGTGGAGCTGGCAGCCACACCATCTGATACTACTCCGTCTCGGGCAGATTTCAGCACTTCGTCATCCTCCCAGTCCTGGCGCCAACGTGTGGCCCAGCCCACTGCAAAGCGGGGCCGTCAGGCCCCACAGGGGAGTCTCGCACGCTCGGACACGGCCAGGCCATGTCGAGACAATCCTGAGCACCCAGGCAAACACCCCAGGTCTGGTCAGACTGGATTGAGCCCGGCTTCCCGGAGGCCCTTGGCCCGTGTGGGCTCTGACCACCCTGGGCGCTGTTTTTAGGGCACACAGCTCCAGAAAGCAGCCCTTTTCTGCTGAGACTGGAAGCCTGGGGGCGGTGCTGTCACAGCTGAAAAACAGATTTCCATCGGGAGCATTTAGATGTTTTCTGAAAAGTTGAAAATATTTTTCCTTTTAATTTCTCCATTTTCCAACCTGACCTCACAATCCTACCTATTCCTTAACACCTATTTCACTCAAGCCAGCACAAATCAAAATAATAATATTTATCATGTGCGCATAATGCCTCTTTTTACCTCACAATGACCTTAGAGGGATCCTTATCACTCCTATTTTACACAGATGAAGAAGAGAGCCCAGAGAGGTTAAGTCACTTGCCCAAGGTCACACAGCAGGGCTGGGGTTTGAGCCTAAGTCTTTTGATTCCAAAGCTCGGAAGGAACGGATTGTCCATCAGACCAGTTTCTTCCTGGATGGCAAGGCCCTGGGGTACTGCCAGGGGGTAGAACCTGGCAGGATCCCCAAGGATGCTATGGGGACAAGGACCCTCTCCACGTGGCCGACGGGCCCAGTCCCAGAGTGGCCCACCTGTTTCACTGATTTCTCTCTCTCTCCCTCTCCAGAAAGAACTCCAGATTCTGTAAGAACTGCGTTCTCTCAGGATGCTTCTCAGCCCAGGTGAATAAAAGTTGGGTGTCACCTGCCCATCAGACCACCTGGCCAAGTCTAAGTCCCATTCAAGGGCCCCAGGACACACACACCATCCCTATTTTACAGATAGGGAAACTGAGGCTCAGAGAACAAAGGAACTCATCCACGGCCCCGCGGCTGTGGGATTCAAAGCCAGGTGTTTGCACCCCTTGGCCCAAGCACATTAGAATCAAGGGCACAGTTTCAGGAAAATATGGAATGCTGCCTCTGGGACCCAGAAGCTCACGTTCAATTCCCCTGGGATGGGGTCTAAAAGCTCCCCAGGTAATTATTGTGTTCAGCCAGGGCTTAAAACTTGATGTTCCAAGTGGGGTCCCTGGATGAGCAGTATCACCTGCAAGCTTGTAGAAATGCAGAGTCTCAGGCTCCACCCAGACCCAGTTATTGTGAGAACAATATTTTTTCCTATTGCCTTGGGCGCTGGAATCACCCTTAGAAACAACCAGTCCTCCTGCCCCACCTACCGCACCCCTGGGTTCTGACTTAATTGGTCAGGCTGTGACCTGCACATTGGGAGGGTTAAAACCCTCCAGGTGGCTCCGATGAGTTGCAAAGTTGGAGCACCCTAGTTCAGAATCTCTGATAAATTAGACTTCTGAGAACTAGGTGGTTCTCAGAGTATCTCTTTGGGGTAAAGGACTCTTTCTTTAGTGTAAATAACATTTATATTTATTGACTGAGCAAATGAAAAAAGTCATGACAAAAAGGAGGGGTTATCAATAAGAAAATGTTAACTTCCGGGAACATATTTTTGGAACACTGGGATAATGAATTGTAGAATCAATAAACAAGTCTACGGCTTCCCTGGTGGCGCAGTGGTTGGGAGTCCGCCTGCCGATGCAGGGGACACAGGTTCGTGCCCCGGTCTGGGAAGATCCCACATGCCGTGGAGCGGCTGGGCCTGTGAGCCATGGCCGCTGAGCCTGTGCGTCCAGAGCCTGTGCTCCACAACGGGAGAGGCCACAACAGTGAGAGGCCCGTGTACCGCAAAAAAACAAAAACAAAAAACAAGTCTACTGTTGGTGGGAGTGTAAATTGGTGCAGCCATTATGGAAAACAGTGTGGAGGTTCCTCAAAAAAGTAAAAATAGAGCTACCATATGATCCAGCAATCCCACTCCTGGGCATATATCTGGAGAAAACTTTAAGTCAAAAAGACACACGTACCCATATGTTCACAGCAGCACTATTCACAATAGCCAAGACGTGGAAGCAACCTAAATGTCTACCAACAGAGGAATGGATAAAGAAGATGTAGCGGGCTTCCCTGGTGGCGCAGTGGTTGAGAGTCCGCCTGCCGATGCAGGGGACATGGGTTCGTGCCCCGGTCTGGGAAGATCCCACATGCTGCGGAGCGGCTGGGCCGGTGAGCCATGGCCACTGAGCCTGTGCTCCGCAATGGGAGAGGCCACAGCAGTGAGAGGCCCACGTACCGCAAAAAAACAAACAAACAAAAAAACAAAAAAAAAAACCCAAAGAAGATGTAGTACATATATACAATGGAATACTACTCAGCCATAAAAAAGAATGGAATAATGCCATTTGCAGCAACGTGGATGGACCTAGAGATTATCCAACTAAGTGAAGTCAGTCAGAAAGAGAGACAAATACCATATGATATTACTTATATGTGGGATCGAAAATACGACACAAATGAACTTATCTGCAAAGCGGAAACAGACTCACAGACATAGAGAACAGACTTGTGGTTGCCAAGCACGGGGGTTGAAGAGGGATGGACTGGGAGTTTGGGATTAACAGATGCAAACTATCACATATAGAATGGATAAACAACAAGGTCCTAATGTATAGCACAGGGAACTATATTCGATATCCTGTGATAAACCATAATGGAAAAGAATATGAACAAGGATATATATGTATGTATGTATAACTGAATCACTTTGCTCTACGGCAGAAATTAACACAACATTGTAAATCAGCTACACTTCAACAACAACAACAAAAATAAACAAGGCTAGAATAGAATAGAAAATTCCAGACCACATCGGGGGTAGCAGGAATGTTGTTCTGGTTCTGCCGGGGTGAGGTGTAAAGCATGTTTCTCATCGTGCATGTGGTACAGACAGGTGGACCTCAGAGGCCTGGGGGCTCCCGCGAGAGTGATATGTGGTCCTGCCAAATTGTCCTGGGGCCCTGGACTGGGAGAGAGATGAGGTTAAGTCCCCTGGAGGTGAAAGGTCGAGCCAGCAGATTGATTAAGCAGTGGCTGGGGAGAGGGTCATGAGCTGAGTGCAGGCCACTCCCCACCACCGCTGCCAGGATTCAAGGCTTTTCCCAAAAGGGTAGTCTCCCCGTTCCGAGGCTGGCCCATGGGTTACACTCGGAGGGCAGGGGGCAGAGCCTCAGCCTCTCGGGCTGGGTGCTCCTTTGGGGAACAGGGCTGCTAGGGTTCCGTGGGGATGCCATGAGATGATCCACAGCAGACGCTGAGCATGGCAGTGTCTGGGGCGTCTGGCATACGCCTTGGGTGACAGCAGCCTTTGGACGACAGGGCGTGCTGTCCCAAGCCTCCTGAGGGGTCCAAGGAGAGTCAGCTATGGGGCAGGAAAAGTCCAGTTCCCAGGGTGCCCTCTGAAGCCCGAGACAGAGGCTGGTCTGGGCGGGAGATGCCAGAGGGCTCGCCTGCGTTCCCAGGCCGAGATCCCCAGGGCGTCCATGGCCTCTTTTGATCTGCCTTCTCCTCTGGAGCCTCCTGTCAAGGAACCAAATCACTCTCCGACCCTGGCAGGTCCCCTGCTGCATGTCTTTCCACTATGCGTTGGAAGCCTGACTTTTCGGCCACTTTAAAGGCATGGGCCCCCTGCTCCCCACATCTGCCACTCACTTCTGTAGAGGCCGTGCTGCTGGCGTGGAGGGCTGAGCGGGAGCCCCCATCCGCGGCCCCGGGGACAGGCGCCTTCCCAGAGCCCCAGGGGCCTCTTGCCAGGTGACTTCAATTTGCTGTGACCCTGTACAAAGCATCACTTCGTGTGAATAGTATGTGCCCCTGGTGACATTTTAATTACCGACCTGGGTCCAAGAGAAGCTCGGAGCATCTTGCAGGCCTGATGAGACCCACTGTCCCTACCCCCCCACACCCTCCCAGCCGCCCTCCCCCCACGGCCTTGGGCCCCTGAAGATGCTGGGGGGTGCCGAGCTCAAGCGCTGTGAGCGGTGTGTGAAGTTGACGCACGACCGGGCCCGGCCCGACTGTTGGGTGCAGCGCTGGGCGGACGCCAGGCACCCGCTGGTCTTTGACCCTCACAGCTGGCGGGGGATCCCCAGAAGCCTACCCTGGGAGAAGAACCCAAGTACAGCCCTTTCTCTGGACACGTTCTGGTCATCACTGCAACGGAACAAATAACCCCGAAACTTAGCGGCTTAAGACAACGGTGTCTTTTCTTTCTCTTACGAGTCTGCGACTGGGCAGGGGCTTGTGGGGACCCCTCGTCTCTGCTCCACTTTGTCGGAGGCCTTGTCTCCACGATGGGAACTGGGGCAGCGGGGTGAGGCATCTCCCTCTGCACGTAGGTGCTCGCACTGGGCCGCGAGGAAGCCGCCTTTCCTACAGGGTGGCTCAGGTGCTCTGAGAGCCCACAGGGGAAGCTGCAAGCCCTTCTGTGGCCTAGTCTAGAAGTCACCCGTGTCACCTCCCAGTATTCTACTGGTAATCTAGAACCAGCCCCGATTCAACGAGGGCCACACGAAGCACGGGCTGCTACCCTGTGCCCAGCTCTGGGCTAGGTGTGGCGATACAGCCACGAACAAACTAGAGGAGGATCTACACTAAATGGAAAAAGATACACCGTATCGAGTGGCGAAAAGTGCTGGGAAGGCAAAAGCAGGGCCAGGGAATAGAGAGGGGCTGGGGGTGGGGCGGGGTAGGTGGAGGGGGCAGTGATGTCACACAGGGGCACGGGACAGCCTCTCAGAGGAGTGGCATTTGAGCATGGTCAGAGGGACGTGAGGATGGAGGGTGTCTTGGGAAGAGGGGATGGAACGGCCAGTGCAAAGGTCCCGAGGCAGCTGTCTGTGCGTGCAAACGGTTGGTGTGTTGCAGCAGAGTGGGCAGGGGGTCGGGGGGTGGTATGTGGAGGACAGGCGGGTGGAGGTGGGCGAGGGGAGCAGGGTCTGTGGGATCTTGCAAAGACTTCATTAATTCCAAGTGAACTGGGAAACCACTGGAGGGTTTTGAGCGGGGGAACAGCATCTGACTTAGGTTTTAAAAGAATCCCTGCAGCTCAAGTGCGGGGAGGAGGGTGCAGGGCGCTAGGAGGGAAGCATGGAGACCAGGTAACTACGTTCTCCGCTTTCCAGGTGAGGAGGCTCAGAGATGCAGAGAGAGAGAAGTTTCCACGGCTGTTCCTCTGCCTGCAGCACCCCAGCCCTTTCCCCTGCTGGCTGCGCTCGCCCATCAGCAACAGCTTGAATCTCTGTGACTCCCTAGATCCCGGCCTTCGGATGTCCTGGACGGTGTCCGCCTTGGTCCCCTTTCCCCGCCGTGAACCTAGCTCAGGGCAGACTTAGCATCGAATCGAACAGACAAAAGGGCTGGGCACAGTGGCCTGAGCTCAAAGGCTCGGGCCGTCCACAGCCCCACCAACCTGGACAGTAATGACACTGGTGAGAAGGAACCCAGGACAGGTGAGGTGGGCTTGTCCAAACACTGAGGGCTGAGCAAGATCGCCTGCCGTGGGAGAGATTCAACGGCGACCCTCCCCTGGGAGATGTCACGGAGGGGAAAGTCGGGGGCGGCGGGTGCTGCCTGCATTCCCTTCTTTCCTGGAGAACCGACCGTCCCAAGTCAGCGCCCAGGCCCAGGGTGTGTTTCTCCCATAGGAAGTATGGTCATTCCAGGTGGGGTTGGGGGACAGATCACGCCGAGGAAGCAAGGAGGGGGCACCCGAGCACCGAGCTTGGGTCTCCAAGTAGCTCCCCTCACACGAGGCCCCCTCTGTAACTAGCAGTCAGCCCCCATTCTGGGGGGGGCCCGGTGGCAGTAAGCACGGCCACAGACCACCGGGCCACTGCAGCTCTTTAAACTTCCTTGTAAGCTCTGCTCTCACAGATTTGGAAAATGGCCTCTCTGATAGACTAGGGACTCACGCGACAATCATCGCCAACAGACTGGGCATCCTGGTCATCACTGTGCCATGAGAAATAGTCACACGTGGGCTTTAACAATCTTACTTCTGTGAGGTTAGTTACCATCGGGGGAGATCGCTGCCCTGCGTTTTCAGTGCCAGGAGGAGGGGGCTGAAGCGTCTGGCCTGTGGTCAGAGCCCTGACCTCTCACCTTCCACCAAACAGTACAAAGTGGATGGTGTTTTCCTTAATAGAAATTCAGAGCAGAAGGCTTTTCCTCTTCTCTCCTCATGCACACATCGGCCTGCAGCCGGCCTTCCATGAGAAACGCACACACTGAGGCTCCAGCTGGGGAGAGGAGGAGGAAACAGGAGCCCCGGGGTTCTGGGCGTATGGGATTTACCAGCATTTCAGGGTTTTCAAGCTACATCATGGCACCACTGCACCACCCTCCACCCCTTTCCTTATCCAGGCTCCCCAGCGATTTGTGGGATCCACTCATGAGGACAGAAATCTGGGGATCCTGAGGGAGGAGTAGGACCACCGCGCTCTCTGTGCCTCGGAAGGATGTCGCATCATGGGGTGAGACTGAGCATCTGGGGTCTCTCTCCTCCCTAAACATTTCCCCATGGACTCTCAGCGCGTGTTGTGAGAAGTCTGGCCTTCGGAGGAAGTGGTTTTCATCCCTAAGACGAAAATGCTGGCGTTTAACCCAAACAACTTTGGATCAATTTTTTTCTTTTTCTTCTTTCTTACTCTCCTTTTCTCTCTTTTTGGGGAGAGGAAAGTTATTGATTGGGTAAACACAGATGTGTTTAATGTTTTAAGTCAGTTACCAGTGTATGTGGAGTCAACTAAATATCTCTGGGCAATAATTAGCCCAGAGGTTCTTCATTATGGCTGTAAATGGGAGGCTGATGGGAAAGATTTTTAACGTACGGATGACAGAGTTCAGTAGTGTTGGACATTTGCTAACGGTTTCCACATGATCCTTTAACGTCAGTGAGAGTGCAGGGCTGACTTCTAAGCTCTCTGGTGAAAACCCAGAGACCATCTCCATCACCAGCTCCAAACTACTGTTAGATGCCTAGTTATATGTTATTAACTAGGCTTCTTCTGGGTCCTTTCCGCGTCAGTTGTTCATATGCAAGAGTATAAACACCTACAGCATGATGGTTGTGTCAGGCTGCACCGTCCAGGATGGCTGCACCCATCTACCGCAGCCCCCTGCTCTTCCTACACTGAGATGCTGACCGTCCCCTACTCTTGCATCTGTCCAGGCTGGTGACTGTAGTGCGAGCCATGCTGTGTGACAGCTGAGGCTCAGACATGAAAGGTGATGCTGCGCCCACCTGGACCCCCGGGGATGCTCAGCCTTGGAACCCAGTTGCCATCCCCTGAGGAAGCCAAACAGCCACCCGGAAGGGCCACGTGTGAGCGTCCAGATCCCGGCCCATCTGAGGTCCCCACCAGCGTCGACTACCAGCCAGGTGAACCAGAGGACCTTCAGACGATTCCAGCCTCCACCTTGACCAGTCCTGGGTGATGCTGAGCGGAGTGGAGATGAGCCGGCCCTGCCAAACCCTGCACGATGCAGAGATGTGTGAGCAAAATAAATGTCATCATTGTTTCAAGCCACTGCACTTTCGAGGGTTTCACTCTGCAGCAAGAGATAACTGGCACACTGGAGGTACAAACCCAGTGCACAGAGAGCTTTTTGCCCTTGGCTGGCTTGATCTTATTTTCTTTTATCTCAATTATAAGTCATCTTGTTGGATTATTATCTTGGTTCTATCATGTATTTAAACGCACTGAAAAAAAGGGTTTTTTTTTAAAAATCTAGGGCAAAATTCACAAAACATAAAATTAATCATTTAAAGTGTACAGTTCAGTGCCATTTAGTACTTTCTCAACACTGCAACCACCATCTCTATCAAGTTCCAAAATATTTTCATCACCCCAGAGGGAAACTCTGTATTCATTGAGCAGTTGCTTCCCGTTTTCCCCTCCTCCAGCCCCTGGAATCACCAGTCTGCATTCTGTCTCTATTGGTTTATCTATCCTGGACATTTCGGACAAATGGAATCATACATGTTCTCCTGTGTCTGGCTTCTTTCACGGAGCATAATGTCTTCAAGGTTCACCTGTGTTGTAGCCTGTATCACAAATCCATTCCTTTTATATGGCTGAATAATATTCCACGGTGTGGATGGACCACATTTGGTTTAGCCATTCATCAGTTTCTGGACATCTGAGTTGTTTCCACTTTGGGGCTATTATGAATAGCGCTGTTATGAATATTCCAGTATTTTCTCAAGTCCTTTGTTTTCAATTCTTTGGGGCATATTCCTAAGAGTGAAACTGCTAGGAAGATAAGAATCTTTTTTAAACACCAACAGTGCCATCTAATGCATGCAGTGGTGAGAGGCTGAGAATCTCTTTCACTGAATCATCTGAAGTCTCAAGAAGTGACAGCATCGCAGGTAAAACAGGACATTTAAGATCTATTCTTATGGTTCTTAAGAGACCAAATGCTCACCCCCCAAAAAATGCTGGAGAGGGGCGTTTGCTACTGCTTGTTATTTAGATTTGTAGTTGATGAAGATGTTTTAATGACATTTGGAAAAAATATAACCCATGGTAGGTCACACTTGGTAACTGCCATTTTTGTAAGTCCGAATAATCAACTATTGGCAACTTCCTATGATTCCACTTAACATCAACTAGAGTAGACTCTGCATATCACAGAAACTTAACCCAGCTTCATCAAATGAAGTCAGGCTATGAGGCTTGATTTTCCTGTGCGACAAGGATTCCAAAGATGGACAGGCCAGCACACTGCAGTGGCTGAGGGGCTTGTTAAGAACTGGGTCTCCTTCTGGCTTACTGCCCTTGGTCCTGAGTACAGGCACTAAGCCTGCATTTCAGGCATGGAGGAGGTGATAAGAAAAGGGGAAGAGGTGTGTGCCAAGATTTTATTTAAAACAAAGCAAAACACGCACACACACGATAGCTTTCCTAGAAACCCACGTCTGTGGACAGACGTCTGTTCACATCTCGCTGGCCAGAACCGGGTCATCCGGCTGCCTCTAACCACAAGGGATGCTGGGTATTTCTTTATTTTGATGATGTTTTATTTTGGAACACTTTTAGATTTTCAGGAAAGCTTCTGAGACAGTGCAGAGGGCTCCCACATACCCTGCACCCAGTCTCCCCTTCTGTTCCCCTTCTGTTACTATCTTCCATCACAATGGCACACTTTCAAAAGTAAGAAGCAACACTGATACATACAGTTAACTAAACTCCAGACCTTATTTGGATTTCACCAGTTCTCCCACAAGGTCCTTTTCTGTCCCAGGGTCCCATCCAGGGTCCCACACTGCATTTAGTCATCATGTCTCCTTAGCCTCTGCTGGGCTGTGACAATTTCCGAGACTTTCCTTGCTGTCATGATCTTGACAGTTTCAGAGAGGAATGGTTGGATGTTTTGTAGAATGTCCCCCAGGTTGAGTTTGTTTGTCAACTGGGCTTTTCTCATGCTTTGCCTAGAGTTATATGCACAGAGATATTGGGGCGGGGGCATCATATCCACATGACTTATCACTGGTGACGTTGCCCTTGGTCACCTGATTAACATAGTGTCTGCCGGGCTTCTTCACTCTAAGGCTACTATTGGTCTCCATCCTTTGGAAGCAATGCAGTAATTCAGCGCACACTCGAGGGCGGGATGAGGCTCCACCTCCTGGGGCAGAGAGCATCCACGCAGATTATTAAGGATTCTTCTGGAAGGAAGAGTGATGGCTCTGCTGTCACCCTGAATAAAATCGGGGTCCTCTTGGTAAGGAAGTAGGGGAGCATGGATATTACATCCTCAGTTGTGAATGGGGGTACCAGCATTTGCCTTATCTATGTGGATAAGAGGATTTTTACTCTACTTTTTAATGATGGGACTTCCGGAAGCTTGGAATAATGGTTGGGGCTCTTATCTGAGGTTGGCAAACTTTGACAGGTGAGTTTATTTATTCAGGACTTATGTACTGGAGATGGGGACAGTCGCTGGGGCCACAATCGTGCATGGATTGTGGCAGACACAGCTATTGTCACCCAGTATCACTTTCCCTTTCCCTTAGTAATAGAATCCCAGGGCTTCAGCTGGGTATGTGGCTGTCCAGGTAAGGACTTCATTTCCCAGCCTCCCATGCATGGTCGTATGACTAACTTCTGGCCAGTGGGATACGAGTGCAAGTGACATAGCCAACATCTGAATTAAGCCGTGGACCAGGTCTCCAGGATGGATAAGTGGGAAGAAGAAAGTGACCGCTGGTTCTTACTCTTTACTGGAGTAGAAGCTTTTGGTATGGTGGTCTCTTGGGTCAAAGCTGTGGCATCAGTGATTGTAAGATACCCATAAATTCTACACCTGTGGGTGACTCAGATGACGGTGAATTCGCCAAAGAGAACTTTGTCCTGGGGCCACCTCTTATCGTCTGTGTCAACTTGAGCAAACCACACCACTTCCGTGCCCCTCTGTGAACTTCTCTGTGAGCGTCAATGCCTCTCTCACAGATAATCAGGGAAATCCAATGTGCTGAGTTATGTAAGATACTCAGTACTGGTGCCTGGAAGGTAGTGTCTCACAAATGTTCGCTTCTATTTTTGCTATTGTTATGATTATTACCACAATGTTTGTAGAATTAGAAAAAAACATTTATGACAATAGGGTCAGAGACCATAGTCTTCCTCTGTTTTTTGTGGGTTGTTTTGGCGGGGGGGGGTGTCTGTTTATTAAACATGACTCTAAACTGTAGCCCTAACAAGGCTAGTCTTAAATGTATGAAACGATTTCCAAATTTGGGACCCATGAACCACTTCAGGGCACGGGAATTAGTCTGCATTCCAGATCAGTTAGGGAAATAGTTTGCAGCAACTACGACATTTTGGAACACATCAAATAAGAAGAGAGATGACTGTTGTATGTCAGAGTCAGAAAGAAAAAGTAAGGCATTTCTGTGTGATTTCAAGAATGGTTCACTCACAGAGTCCCCTCTGGAGACGCAAGAAATAGCAGGCCTATGTCAAAACCACAGTGAACTTTTCACTGACTCAAAGACCTCCCACCCAATCCCAGGGGATGGGGTAATTCAGTGGAGATTAAAGGCTCACTCAGTCTTGGTAACCAGAGAAACGCAAGTTCTCTTAGGTTACCAGTTCCATTTTTCTGCCAAGCAAAAAGGCAGAGTTTCCCTGGAGGAGACAGAATATTTGCTCTCAGCCAAAAGACCCCAGAGGACCAGAGCTGTTTAACCGAGATTACGAAAAAGAAAAGAAGTTGAACTGCACAGCTTTGCTGGGCCTGGACCTTACTGCCAGCCCCACACTCTGAGCTAAAGCCCCTGGCATTTAAATCAATGAAAAATGAATAATGCACTTAGTTGAACATTTCCTCCCACCATGAAAGTCCTCGGTCACCCTAATTTCTTTTTCTACTTGACATTTTCACTTCTTTTTCTGACCAGATATCCAAAATGAAATCTGGCACTCTGAGGACAAGTGCTCTCTATGCAAGTTTTCGCCAGCGTTCTATTAGGAGCTTTGAAACTCAACACCCTCTTTTTATCCCATATTACTTCCTCCCCTGGAACTGTTCAATCTCTACTCAGCAATCCCATTAGACTTTTCACTTCCATTTTTTTAAAAGCTGATAAAAATGTGTAGGTGTTTGAACCCCATCCAGGGAGGTCGGCTTCCAAGCTCAGCGGAGAGCAGAAGGCTGCCCTGGGTGTGTAGGGTGCTGGGTCCCCTCCCTGGCTGCCCGCCCATGCCTTCGGGGTAGGGAGGTGGCCCATTGTGGGCACATGTGTGGCCTTTGCCGCATGCTCTGGGGATGGTGGGATCATTGCACAGATTTTTACGTGGCTGGAAGTGCTTGTTTTCATCTTCCTGGTAAGTGGCTGAACTTTGTAAAAGAAGAGAGTGACTTAGCAGGAAATGGTGGGACTAACACAGTATTGTATCATGTGGAGCCGGCCAATGTATTCATGCTTTTCCCCTTGTTTTTCAGGGAGGGGAGTTGCCAGCTTTGTTGCAGGGGAGGGAGGGGCGGAGGAGCCTGTGAGGGTGTCCACGGAAGACCTGTGGCCACCCTGGGAGAAGGGGGAACTCTGTTTCTGCAGCAGACGGAGGCCTGTCCCCAGAGCCCGTCCCTGTTCCACCTCTGCTCTTGTCTGCAAACACCTCCCAGAGGCCTCGCACCCTGGCTCCGGTGTAGGTTTGCCCCACGGGGAGCCCTGGCTGAGACCAGAGGTGGAGAGCTCTCTCCATCTCAGGTCTCTGCATCTGAGCCTCCTTGGTGCTTCCAGCCCTTCCTCCGTGGTCCTCAGATGGACCGGGGTCAGCCCTTGCTCTGCTATTGCCTGGCGAGGGGCGAGTGAATCCGTCTCTCTGAGCCTCAGTTTCCACAACCATTCAGTACAGCCACTCGCACCGACCTGGCACTTGGCTGGGACTCACCGAGACCATGGTGGTAAAGCACTGCTCAGCATCTGGTCCCCGCCGGGCTATTCTCATCTGCGTTGGGAGTCGCACGCAGCCCACCACCTGTGCCATCCGAGTGCCGCAGGGACAGTGCTGTTGAAGGACAAAGCAAGCACTTAAACTAAAGACGCATATATTGACCTCTAGCACTGGACGTTATTTTAGTGATTTTTATCAGAGCATCTCCCCTTCCCTGGCCCCTTCGGCATTCCTTCTGTGAGCTGACAAGGAATTGTGTCAGGGAAACACTGCCTGCGGCTATTGGGTGACCGACTGGATCTATGCCCCGCCCTTACCTCTGCAGCAGCTGGTCAGCATCTCAGGCGCTGCTGCGTGGGGTCAGTCACGACAGGGAGTCGCCAACAGTCACAGTTACAACAGCGGCTGGTATTTACCGAGCCCCCTTCAGTGCAGGTCCCCAGCAAGCGTCATATTGGCTTTTGTCATTGATTATTCTCCCATTTCACAGATGTGCAAACTGAGGCTCCAACTGGCTGAGAAACTGTGCTAAGTGCACACATAACAGCAGCTGCCCTGCGTGTGCTGCTTGTTCCCTGGACACACATGTTCTCTTGGTCCTTCTGTACTCGGACTTGGTCAGTCCTGAGGCTGATACCAGGAGGGAAGTGCCGTTATCACATTCATGTTGCAAAGGAAGAAACTCGAATACGTGACCTCACTGCCAGGGCCCGGCTGCTAAGGACAGGAGGAAACTTGCATCCAACTGGGAGCTGGACACAGAGCCCGCGCTCCTGGAGGCAACGGGGTGAGCGCCGTCTGAGTCTGGGTCTTCCCAGAGCACAGCCTGACATGTGGCTTGGGCAGTGGTGTGTTGGGAGTGAGACGGGGAAGCCAGAAAGGCAATAAACATTCGTTGGTGATGCTTTCCTGCTGTGGGCATGCGGGCGGGCCAGGGCAGGGTCCACTGAGGGCCCCGAAGCTGGGGACGCACCCTGGGATGCGCCTGGGGGCACCGACTCCTTGGCCCGTCTGGCCTGTCCTGGGTGGGGTTGAGAAGGTCCTCAGGAAGCCGTTGGCATGTGTGATGCGGCCTGCCGATGACCTGTGGGGGCTGAGGGCTGCTGGGCAGGCTCCGAGGTAAGTTCTCTGTCGTTAAGCCCCTTTCACAGTTACGGTGCCCGGGACTCGTCCCAAGTCCCATCAGAAAGGAGCTGGAGGACACGATGGCAGTGGACAGGACCCTTGCTGGGGGTGTCACTGTGGACTTAGCCCCTGCCCAGCACCCACAGGGAAGCAGAGCCAGCACCAGAGTCCGCTGACATCCCAGAGGGCCACACTCTGTCCTGGCTTCTCAGACCTCACGCAGACGGCAGGACATCAGGAGGAAAGGTCAGGCCCGTCTCCTCCCGCTGCTCCAAGTTCCACGCGAGGGGACTCAGCATGATCAGCCTCGGGGGCTTCCGTTGCGGATTGGCCGCTCCCTCAGCGGATGCTCTCCACTCCTCTGGGACCTCAGGATCCTATGATGAGTGTGACGGATGCCAGTCCTCGGCTGACAGGCACAGCCAGGGGCCCCGCACCCTCGGGGAAAGTGCACTGTCAGGGCCGAGTATCTCCTGGTGCCTGACCCCAGCCAGCGTGGGGCTGGGAGCCAGGTACAGAGAGGTGGCCGGCGTCGCTCCTGGCTGCGGGGAGCTGCCCCAGGAGAACATCATTCACGGAAGAGCAGAGCCTGCAGAGGCCACCTGATCCGCTTCTGGAGCGTTCAGGAGAGAGGGGAGTGCGCAGTCCTGCTGAGGTTTAGTGAGTGCAAGCCTTGTGACGGCACTGGGTTTAGCGCTTACAAATACTAACTCACTGAACTGCAACAACCCCGCGGGCTAGGGCTGCTCTTTATCCCACCTGCTGCAAAGAAACTGAGGCTCGCAGGGGTTAAGTGCCTTGCTGAAGGTCACCAGGTGGTCTGGCTTGGAAGTTCATACGTGAAATCCCTAGGCCATGCGGCCTCAGCTCCATTCGGAATCACAGCAAAGTGTGATAGAGAAAAAGCCTCTGGAATAGCTCATATTCACAGAGTGTTTATTAAGTGCCAGGCTCTAGGGGAAGTGCTTTCTGTGGCTTCTCCACTGAATCCCGACAGCAACGCGCGAAAGTGGCACAATCAGCATCTCCGTTTTGCAGATAAGCAAAGTGAAGCTCAGAGAGGTTGCGTAACTGTCCCAGGGTCACTCAGGTTGGAATCGTGGAGCTGGGATCTGAACCCTTGCGACTGGGCTCTGAGCTCACCCTCTTGGGGGAGTGTTGACTTCTAATGCAAAACCCAAGGGACAAGCCACATGATCTCCCAAAAAACACTTTTACCATTAAAATGGGAAGTGTCGATGTTTTCAGGCCTGTCCTTGTGTCTCGTTCATCCACGGTCCAAGCGCTAACAAGAGCGCACGGGGTCAGCACTGACTGAGGGGGTGTGAGCTCGCTTCATGATTGGCCCCTTGGGAGACACCGGCTCCTCAGGATGGAACCACAGAATATTTTCCGAGATGCCTCCAGGTTTAGCTCATCCTTCAAAGTGTGCCTGATGGAATAATCCCCCCAAGAGATGCTCCAGAAAAACAGAGTTCCAGGGCCAAGTATGTTTGCAAAAGCGCCGAACGCTACACTCCCTCCTGGAGATTCAAAATGCCCCTCAGCCCGTGAGAGGCGGTAAAGGTCGTAAGATGCATAAGTTCCGGGGATCTAATGTACAGCGGGGGATTACAGCTAATAATACTGTATCACGTACGTCGCTGAGAAAGTAGATCTTAAGTGTTCTCTCTACAGAAAGAAGTAGTAACTGCGTGCCAGGCTGGAGGCGCTACTAGCTGATGCTGAGCTGGTAATCATTTCGCTACATATAAAGGTATCGCATCAACAGGCTGCACACCTTAAGCTTACACCATGTTAAGTGTCAATGATATCTCAGTAAAGCTGGGAGGAAACTGAGGCATACCTCTCAAAGAAAAAATAAATACAAGAAGATGTTTCTCAGACTGATTCTTTACCCAACACAAGTTCATGTGCCAGATGCACACTGAGGCCAAACAAACATCAGAGTTTGGAGCAGAGAAAGGTTTGCTGCAGGGCTAAGCAAGGAGATGGCTGACTCTTGCCCCCAAAACCGAAACTCCCTAACACGTTTCAGCAAAGCATTTTTAAAGGCGAGGTGAGGGAGGGGTGTGGTTAGTTGTTGCAAACTTCTTTGTTTCAGAATCCTTTGTTCTTGCAGTCTTTATTTGTTGCTTTAAAAAAAAAAAAAAAGATGAGAAACTATGATACTATAACGGTCCTTCCAATAAATCCACAATAGACAGCATTATGGGGAGGAATAGATCAATCATCTAGTGTTCACTAGCTGGAGATTTTAATTTTATTTATTTATTTTAAAAATAAATTTATTTGTTTATTTTTGTCTCTGTTGCGTCTTCGTTGCTGTGCGCGGGCTTTCTCTAGTTACGGTGAGCGGGGGCTACTCTTCGTTGCGGTGCGTGGGCTTCTCACTGCGGTGGCTTCTCTTGTTGCGGAGCACGGGCTCTAGGCATGTGGGCTTCAGTAGTTGTGGTACATGGGCTCAGTAGTTGTGGCTCGTGGGCTCTAGAGTGCAGGCTCAGTAGTTGTGGCACACGGGCTTAGTTGCCCCGCGGCATGTGGGATCTTCCCAGACTAGGGCTCGAACCCGTGTCCCCTGCATTGGCAGGCGGATTCTTAACTACTGTGCCACCAGGGAAGTCCTGGAGACTTTTTTTTTTTTTTTTTTTTGCGGTACGCGGGCCTCTCACTGTTGCGGCCTCTCCAGTTGCGGAGCACAGGCTCCGGACGCGCAGGCTCAGAGGCCATGGCTCACGGGCCCAGCCGCTCCGCGGCATGTGGGATCTTCCCAGACTGGGGCACGAACCCGTGTCCCCTGGATCGGCAGGCAGACTCTCAACCACTGCACCGCCCGGGAAGCCCCCTGGAGATTTTTAAATACACACTTTTAGACCCTGAGAGCTCAAAGAGACAAAAATAATACATATATGGACAATAACATAATAACTAAGTTTGCTCTAGTAGAAGTGTATAGAACTTTATGCCCAACAAACAATATAGTGATTGTTTTTTTTTTTGCCACATTGCACAGCTTGTGGGATCTTAGTTCCCCACCCAGGGATTGAACCTGGGCCTTGGCAGTGAAAGCGCTGAGTCCTAACCACTGGACCGCCAGGGAATTCCCTATAGTGATATTTCTACCCTGGCTCTTAACACATTCCTTTCTTCCTATCTTCCTTCTGCTCAGCCCTCTGAACCCCATTCTGTTCTTTTTTGACATGTTCTCAGTGTACTCTATGATTTTAAAATGGCTTGTGCTAAGCACTGAATGAGCATTGAATGGCATTTGCAAATTACTTTGAGTTTGTGGCTTTGAAAGAAGGGTTATGTAAAGTATTGATAGCTGAACTACTTTCTCAGGGGGCGGGTTTGAAAAAATGGCAGATCAAAAGCTTCTTAAGAATGTGTATGGGTATGTGTTGGGAGTCTGTTCTGTCCAAAGGAAATCTCTGGCAGGTATTAATTTGAGGGAGAAAAAAGGAAGTTTTTAAAGGCAAGTCATCACTAGGAGGAAAAAAAGGGAAAAGGAAGAAAAATTACAGCATGTTTTAATTGTGACTCGGAAACTTTATAAACACAATTTACACATGTATCACTTATAATCATTTTCCTGGCCAGAGCAATAATTATGATAAATCCTTTGTCAACCCTGCTTAGGGGTCTTTATGAAGTAGTCAGAAATTAGTTCACATACTAGAGAATACTTCAATAAAAATCCGATCCAACCCAGCCTCTCTGCACATGGAATTCCACACGGCTTGTAATCAGATGTTCACCAAATCACACTTTTTCACTGCCAAACGCCTTGGCAGGTTAGCATAAACAAGTCTTGAATTCATTAAATCGCATTTTTTAGTCTTCTAATTAGCTAAAAGTTGTACATTTCAAGCACAGCATGTCAAGAACTCAATTTCAAGGTATAATGATATGGCAAGGGTGCAAAAGTCATGGCCTTTTGTCAAAAATGTTGGTTGATGACTCTCTGCTTAACTGGTCTTGGGCTGGCTTTGGGAGATGTGTAGAGAGGGGCTGGCAAGGAAGCATTCCTAACACATGGTCATTCTTCCTAAAAAGTCACCCACTCCAATCTCTATCTTTTCCAACACCATCTGAGGTTGGGATGCTAGAAATTAGGTCCTCCCACACATTCACCTAATGTGAAAATTTTTTTAAAACACTTTCGGTTTTCTTCCCCCTCAGTGATTTCACATCAGCAAACTCGGCCACAATCCACGTCTTATCGTGACCATGTTGAAACATCAACATTTCTCTCAATAACGTTTCACACACTCGTCTGTGGTGCATTCATGCAAAAATGACAGCGTCCCGGTAGTATTCCAGCTCGTTTGTTTAAACTTACAGCTAAGTAGCTTCAGACCACGTAGAGAAGACTCAGGGTGGGGACAGCAAAAGCAGATTCTAAAATGTCAGACCTTAAAGACCACCAAATCTGATTCTCTCCTGTGTTAAAACTGAAAGCTGAAAAAAAAACCCCAAAACCAATCAGGTTCAAAAACAACAACAAAAAAGTGAAAGCTGAGACCCAGAGGGGAGGAAACTCACTCAAGTGTACATGGTTGATTAGCAGCGGAGTGGGAATTTGAAGAGGATAATCACATCTGTCTTTCAGAGCATCCTTCATTTTGCTGAGATGCTTTGCCTTTCTGATCTCATCTCACACTCCGGGGAGCCCGTGGATCAGGGAGCTGGGTGCCATGCCCCCATCTCACTGCTGAAATACTGAGGAGAAAGAAGGCCAAAGGTCCTGCATGAGTACACGTAACCACTGGGTGCTAAGGCTACAATCCAACTCTCCTTAAGTTCAGATCATGCCCTTTTCATTAGATCAGGGGATCCTGGGGGTTTTCATAAAGGGCAAGGAAGAGTGTCCATGAGGCAGTGGCTTTCAAACATTTTAAAACACAGCCCTAATAAGAAGTCATTTTACCTGGGTCTCTGGGGCAGTGGGGGATGCTACCTGGCCTCCATTCTCTCTTTCTTGCTTTTAGTGCTAGAAGCCCCTAAGTTTGAGTGGGCACCCAGTTGCTCAGCTGGAAGACGACATTTCCCATCAGTCTCTCCTAGCAAGTGGGTATGACCTGGAGGCTACCTTACGGCCTATAGGATGTGGGAAGAAGTGTGTGCACCTCAGGTGGGGCCCCTGGAAAAGGAAAGCACCTGCCTTCCGCTTCCTCTCCACCCTCTCCTGTGGGCCGTACGGCTTGCTTCAGGCAGGGGCCAGGCCAGGCCAGGTTGATGAGGGTCACACCCAGGGGAGGTGGAACACCCTGGGAAGGATCTGGGGGTCTAGATTATCCCACAGAGCACAGCTGTCTACTAACCCTGGCCCCCCTGCCCACCTCTGGCTGGGTGCAGACAGGGAAGCAAACCTCTACCTTGTTGAGCCACTGTATTGTGTGTCCCTTTAATACAGCAGCACAGTGTAGCCCTAACGTGCCCAGGCTACACTCACACACACACGTGCACACACGCGCGCACACACACACACACGCACGCACAAAACAGATGTTTCAGAGATGAAGCCACTTCTTGCCATGTGAATAGTGCCTTGGTCTAGCCCATTCCATTCCATTCTGCCCTGCTCTACTTTAAAAAAAAAAAAAAAACAAACAAAACAGATATGGCTCCTTCCCCTGACCTCATGATCCACTAATGGGTTACGACCTGCAGGACTAGAGCACTTGTCTAGCGACAATGCATTAAACTTGGCCGAGGGATCCTTGAGCAAAGCACTTTGCAAACAGAGGTGGAAGGAAGCACCTACCCTGGCAGTTACGACAGATATGCACAAATGCAAAGAAGCACGGAGCTCGGGAACGACAGGGGCACACAGTGGGCTGGTCTCTGGAGTTGGTGGATGCCGCCCGCAGGGCTCCGCGGAGGTGAATTCATAACGGGACGGGCACTGACTTTGCATCCAGTAGCGTTAAAGCATCCCGAGAGTCCAAGTGTGCACCTCTGCACTCTCCAGCCATGCTGGCACCTTTATACACTCAAGCTCAGGTGTGCCAAGGACCAGGTGCCAGGAATAACGAGGCCCTGCTCCTCTGGGCAACTCACTCAGACCACTCGTTCCCTGCTTTCCATTTTCTGGGAGAATTTTCATCTTCCTCGGGTCTGCTCTCACCTCTCCCCTCCTCTTGGCTAACTTTACAAGCAACAGTGGCATTGTAAGAAAGAGTCCTTTGGGCTTCCATACTGGCCGCGTGGCCCTGAGGAAGTTAGGGGAACTCTTCAATACTCGGTCTGTTCACCTGTAAAGTGGGTGCAGTGGCACCTGTCCAGAGAGGACCGAACTCCAGTGAAAAGAGTCAGGTGGCCGGTGTTCCTGAGCATCTACTACGTGACAAGTATTAAATCGGGGACTGGGTCCAGAGAGCATAAAAGCGGTGATGTATGTAGGGCGCTGATGAGGGGTCTGGCTGGTTTTCGGGTTGTGATGTCACCTATCACGGCGTGGCTTTTACCATCATTCTGGGATACTTGGCAGGTAGCAAAGGGTGGAGAGAGGATTTTCACCTGCAGAGCTGACAACAGAATGAAACTTTCATGGCAGTCAGGGCAGCCTCAGAGGGGAAATTTCCATCTCAGCAAGAAAAGGCATTCATTTCTACCTATTTGGGTTGATGGATTTGTCCACTGAAACCCGTTTGAAGAATATATATATATATATATATATATATATTTTTAAAACGACATTTAGTTTATTTTGAGTTAAAATAAACCTCAGTAAATATTTTTGTGATCTCTCCTTACCCTGCCACAAATAAAATATAATGAGCTCGACGTTTAGATAATCCTCTGATTTTTCTCAGTAGACATTTTAGATAAAACACAAAGAGTTTCTTATTTTTGGGTTCATAAAACATTCTACATTTATGGCTTCATTTTTCTGAAATCCAGATCAAAGCCTGGCTGTGAAATTTTACTGTCCCACTGCTCACGGGTCTGTTGACTTACTGCATACTTCAAAATTCCCTTCTTCCCTCTAGACCCTCTGACCACCTTCTTTTTTTTTGTTTTTTAAAAAAAAGGACATTTGCATTTGGTGCTATTCAGGACCCTGAAGGTGTAGATTGGCAAAGTGAGGCTGGGGGAGCTGAAACAACATTTTCCTAGGTTCTAATTAGAAGAATTAACTGTATTCATAGAAGGCCCTCTCCTAGAGCCCCTGATTCCCCCATGAAGCAAGATGTTCTTGTGCTGAATGCAAGTGAGGTTGGTCATTCATAGCCTGTGATCTCCGCCCCCTACCCCGTTCACTAGATGCCTTTATGATCTTTGTTTATATTAATCCCCAAAGAATGAAGCTTCGTTTCATTTTATTTGGTAGAGAAACCCAACAGCGAAAAGTCCGGGAGACCCAAATGTTTCCATAATTGCTTTGCGATCTGAATGTATTTCAGGCTGACAGCAAAGATAAAAAGCCCCTTGCGGTCTGGTGTTGGGAATCATTTTTCAGTGCTCTGTGTGGGAAATTGAGCCTGGGCTGTAACGGGGTGGGTTCAGGGAGGCTGGAGTTTTCAGACTGCAGTGAAATGGGCCCCGGCTGTCACTTTAAATCATCCCTGCATTTCAGGCCTTGGTATCAATCACACCTCGGATGAACAACACCACGTTGGAAACAAATTTGGGGAGAAGCAAACAGGGGGCGGCCGGGCTCTTGTTTACGACTTCTGTCGTGTTTCTTAAATTGTTCACATTTTCTTTTTCCACCCACATGGATAATTCCTGCTTTCAGCGGTGACGGAAATGAACAGGGGCCAGAATACTACAAGCTATTCCCATGATGATTGCAGCTGGGACCACAGGCCAAACCATGGATGTGTCATGAGAAAAGCCGGGTCCTGCACAGTTTCCTGGGCTGCAGAGGCTCCCGGGAAGTTTGGAGAACTGGGGTCTTCCTCCCCCGTAACAGGGTGGATCCACCCAGGATCTGCTCTTTGACACTGTCTCAACTTTTTACCTTTATTCTTCCCGTCTGAATAATGGGTCCATTTTGTGTTGCCACTTCGTATAATTCTAAAAATCTCTGCAAATAATTTCAATATGGCTGTGAAATACACAGGAAATTGAGATCCTTAGAGCGAGAAGAGTCCTGCATAGGGCATTTTCCTAGGAACTCAATGATCATGGCTCTAAACTTTTCCAGTATCTTAGAAGCCATTCCCACATGGAGTTCAGTTTGGGGGGAGATTTCAGGAAGTACTTAGTTTGAACAGTGGTTCTCAAACTTTTTGGTCTCAGAACCCCTTTACAATCTTAAAAATCACTGAGAGTCCCAAAGAGTTTGGTGTCTGTGCGTTACATCTATTATTATTCACTGTATTAGAATTTAAAACTGAGAAACATTTAGAATATTTATTTTAAAATAGCAATAATAAACCCATAACCTGGGGCTTCCCTGGTGGTGCGGTGGTTAAGAATCTGCCTGCCAATGCAGGGGACACGGGTTCGAGCCCTGGTCTGGGAAGATCCCACGTGCTGCGTAGCAACTAAGCCCGTGCGCCACAACTACTGAGCCCGCGCTCTAGAGCCCACGAGCCACAATTCTGAGCCCTGCGTGCCTAGAGCCCGTGCTGCACAACAAGAGAAGCCACCGCAATGAGAAGCCCGCGCACTGCAACTAAGAGCAGCCCCCGCTCGTCGCAACTAGAGAAACCCGCGCACAGCAACGAAGACCCAATGCAGCCAAAAACAAATAAATAAAATAAATAAATTTATTTTAAAAACCCCATAACCTACATAGTTCACTTTTAATGAAAAATAACAGTATGTTCCCACCGCCCCCCCCAAATCAGTGAGAAGAGTAGCATTGTTTTAGCATTTTTGCAAATCTCTTTGATGTTTGTTATAATAGAAAACAACTCAATTTTTAGTCTGCTTCTGACTTTGTTGTAATATTGGCTTGGCCACAAAGTTCGTTCGGGATTTTCTGTAACGTCTTACAGAAAAATCCAAATGAAAGTTTTGGCCAACCCAATACGTTTTGATTGAAGCATAAGGAGAAAAGCAACCGCACACAGATAGCTGGAGAAGGGAGGAGTATTTTGATAAGGTTCTCCGGATCACTGTAGCTTTTCTTGTTTGGTACTACACCAAAGTTTGACAAGTGGCAGTTTCGTAAAGGTTAGTTGCCATGTGGAATCTGAAACCCTGCGAATGGACTTTTGATTCTCTGGCACATTAAAATCCGTTGGTGTAACTGGCGTCTCTGGCACTCCGAGTGGACCTTTTACCCGAGGAAGGAAGGAAATCACCAAGCGCCCACGCGCGCCCACTCTTTCTGTTACATCATTGAATTCTTTCCCGCATTCGTCCATTATTGAACTGAGCACATAACACAACCAAATGCTATACGAAGCACTGGCAAAAGGTGAAGTTGTCAAAGACCAGCTCCCGCCTCCAAAAGGAGCTGTGAAACGGAAGGAGGCTGAATGGGAGGCAGACAGACCTCGGTTGAAATCCGGCTCAGTCTTTCACTGTGTTGATGTTCAGAAGTAAACAGATGTGTGAAGCGCTCCTTAGAAAACAAAACGATTTGAGGTTCAAACAAGTTTGTGAAGCACTTCGTCCCTCATGAAGGTTTTGAATGCACAATGGGAAGATAAGGACTCTTTAAGTCCTTTAGTAAAGAAACTTGTTTAACCCAGCATCTTCCAAACTTTCTTTTTCACAAAATGCCTTGTGGCCTGTTCACTGAGCATGAGGACGTCAGGCTTGGGTAATCAGACTTGGTTCTGGTGAGGTCTCCTAAATCGCTGGGTACCCTGGAGAATTCTCACCATCAGTGGGCGCTGGGGACAGTAAGACCTGCTCTGACTGCCTTGCCCTGGGTTATGCCATTTAATTCTTAGAGCAGTCTCAGAGGGGAGGGCATCACTATACCTGCTTTACAGCCGAGGAAGCAGAAGTTTAGGGAGGATAATAACTAACGAGGTTGCTCATCGGGTTTCTGGTGAAGCCAAGACTCAACCCAGATCTGGCTGGTAGACACCACCTTGCCTGATGGTCAGGGTCTCCTTGCTTGGTCTTTTGCATTGACTCACATTGCATTCTTATTTGCATCTTGCATTTTATCTAATTTTTGGCCTCTTAGTCTTATCTCTTGGCTGGATTGCAAGCCCCTGGAGGGGTCAGGGATGGCTTCTTTGCCAGCTGATTTCTGCTCAGTGCCGTGTCTGTGGTGGGTGTTCAACGATGTGCATTAATGGAATGACTGAGCCCACACTGGGCTTCTTTTCCAGCCAAGTGCTCAATTCCTGGTGCCCTGAGTGTCCGTGCTCTGGTCTTCGCGGCAGGGGTGGACCAAAAGGCAAGCTGATTGTTTTTCTCATCCCTCTGTGAATGCTGCTTAGCATTGAACCCGCCCTGTCTACACACTTAATGCTATGTCTCCCAGCTGCAGCCATGCAGAAGACACAACCCAGAGACCCCGTTGTTGTCTTGTCCATGGGGAAGGGAAGACGTTCTTCTAGCGCACACGGCCACAGAATAGATATGAGCCATTATGGGCAGCTCCATGGATACGATGCCTAAGAAAAGGGTCAATTCCTTGCTCAACTTCTTAAAGAATGTGTTTGGAAGTGTGATTTTATTAACTCGTTTGCACATCTTCATTTGTTTTCTACCATGTTCTCAGCACCATGAGTTATTCCAGAGAAGTTTAAGACCCCAGTCCATGAATCTACTCTGAATTTATTTAATCAGAGTTTCTTTGCTGTCAGGGTTTCCATAGATTTTTTTTTTTTTAAAAGAAAGCCAGAGATCTGATTCATTTTCATGAGTATTTCACGAGAACCTGCTTTCTATCAAATCATCTGTGTTTCCTAATCTACAAAAAGATGTGTGTTAATTCTTTTCTTTCTCAGAAAGTGTTTGTGAACTTTCAAGGGAAAAAAAACTTGGAAAAGTGAATAGCAATTTCAGGAATTTCCAGAGTAAATGAGGCTTTGAGCAGAGCCTATGATCAGTGTGCATAATTCATTAAAAACAAATCACTCTGCAAAATTGGGTAAACCGACATCCTAAGACTGTCTCTGTGTGCCATGTGGTGGCCATTTAGTCCATGGCTGTTGCTAATGAAGCTCTTTATATAAATTTGAGAGTAAACAGATTTGGACAAATTTATTTGCTGGGAAAGCAGCAGCCACTATCCCTGCCCAAATCACACAGGCCCTTAAAATGTGGTTTGGAGAAAACCATCCTTCTAGAGACGTGTGTGTGTGTGTGTGTGTGTGTGTGCGCGCGCGCGTGCGCAAGCGCATGCCCATGCGCCCTGGTGTGCGTCGTGTAGAATTATTTTGCGTTATTGCAAAGCTCTGGAGACAGAGATTCTATGTTTTAAATAACGAATCGCTTTCAAATAGGGGACCAATTAAGAAAACAAGAGCAGTGATAGAACTGAGCTTGTGCTATAAGAACAGGTGATAACATTGTGAACCCTGTTCTATGCCTCGTGTCTTGTCATCTTCTCAGCAACCCTGTGAGATACTACAGCCCAGGCTGAGCTGGGGGAAGGGATCTGCACTTTATACATTAAGCGTCTTGCAAGCAGCAGACTGAAGACTGAAGAAACTCAGGTTTTTGAGTCCAAAGTATGTGCTTTGAGTCCAAAGTATTGCACTTTATTCATAAATCTGGAAGATTCTTCGGAAGAAAATGAAACTGAGAATGCATATCTTATTTACCAATTTGAATGTAAAAGGGTAATTTTGGACCCATGTGTTCCAGATTAGATGTGGGCCATGTTCATATTCACCTCCAAATTGCGGGTCCTCCATTTTATCTTTTGTAGATAGGCATGGTATTTAAAGTTTTTAGTTGTTTCTGTTTTCTTTCTGTTTGTTTTGCTTCATTTAAAAATTATCCTAATAGGAGACAATCAATTTAAGTTCAGAATTATGACTCAAAATGTTCCAGTGAACATAGTTCTGGATTGTTGATGGAGTTCTGCAGGAAGAAAAAACACTGCCACTTTATCTACACAACGGTTCCCGTCTGGCATTGGACAGGGTTCTGTAATGATTTCATGACTGATGTGAAAATGTCACCTAGTCTTAGACATTTAAAATATATTACAGTGAGCTGTGTAGAAAGCAGCAACGACGACAACAGTGAAGTTCCACCCTAAAGCACGTTCCTATGCCGACAGATTAATTCCGGAAGTAACCCTGAGCTCAATGTTTCCAGAGGCAAAGCAAAGGATCTGTGTGGTGCGGTGACCAGCACAGCTCTTAGAAAAGTTTTTCCAACTTGTTTTGCAACCTGGGGTCTTGTCATTCCTTTGTTGACTTAGCTGTTTTCACTAGATTTGAAAGTGGCCATTTCTGGCATCCCTCTCTTTCCACTCAGTATGGAAGCCAACCTCAGATACGGAAGTATCTCTTCCTAAACAGACATCCATGCTAGGCTAGGTTCACGGAGAAGTGGTTTGCAAGGGTGAGCCACGGCAACTCGTTATTTTCTCCCTGTGGTCTGGATTCCTGAGGAAAACTTTGACTCTTTTCTGATGCTTTTCCACCTTATTTACTTGGGGGAAAATGACAGAACACGTGAATATTCTGAACGTTTTCCAGAACGATTACACTTGCTGGTGAGCTACCCTTTCACGTTTCCGCCACATAGAACACCATGCCATCCCCCCAGCAAGCCCTTTCTGGGGGAAATCAGGAAGGCAACTCAGAGACTATGAATACCTCAACACGGTGAATTGTATTCCAACGAGAGAAGGACCAAGGACCTCTTGACCGTCCGTGTTTGCCTCAGTTTTTTTGAACCATCTTGGAGTCTGCCTGGCTGAGTTTCTGTTCTCTGGTGCTTGTGGGCTGGTTGGCGTTGGCCCTGGTCAGGAGGAGAGCAGAAAAATCCTCAGGGAAAGTACAGGATGTGACAGAAAACTGAGCTGGTGAATCAGGGGTGGGCTGGTCTCCATTGTGTCAAAAGTGCAAGAGTTCTAGAAGGTTGTGGGCAGGAAATGGCATTGCTGAGTCAGAGGAGAGGACCTTGCCCCGTGAGTCAGGACCCTCGACAGACACACCTTGGGGTGCAGACGTAGATGAAGCCCCAGAGACAGCTGCGGAGGGGTTAACGGAAAAGAGAACTCACAAGCTTGTTGAGTGTTATTGCGTCCCAAACCTCAGTGCCTTCTAGGGAAAAAGATATCTTGAGATGCGGTCTTGGGCAGGTTCCCTAGAAGCAGACTCTGGAGCAAGGTTGTGTGTGAAAGGGGTTGATTCGGAAAGTTCACAGGGAAGACAGGTTGAGGAGGAGTGAGGAAGTGGGAGTGGGAAAGGAAGGAGGCCAGGCCAGGGTGAGGCTTCAAGCAAAAACCTCAGCCACTGGGGTTGGCTGCTGGGCAGCCAGTGTGCCCACAGGTGGTCAGGAGGTCGGAGGGCACGTGGGGGAGGTGCGGGGGCCAGCTTGCACTGCATCAAAAGAGCTGACTGCGTGCTCCCCAACTCCATGCTGAGGCCATGTGGGAGTATTTACACCATGGGAATCAGCAAACGCTACAACTCAGGACTTTTTTGGAGAGCTACGCATTTACCAGCCTGGGTGGACCTATGACAATGTCTGGCACAGACACACCCAGCAGACGTTTACTGAGTAGTTCCTGTGTGGCAGGCTCAGGTATAAGCATTCCTCTACACATTAGCTCTGTAGTCCTCACAACGATCCCATGGAGAAAATACGATTTATCATCCCCATTTACGAAAGAGGAGACGGAGGCACAGAGACGGCAGGTGATTTGTTAAGGACAAGTCAGCCCGTTCATAAGGGTGGAGCTGCAGCCAAAGCAGTAGAGCCCCAGAGTCTGTGCTCTTCGATATGCAACATTCAACCATGGAAAATATACAGGCTTGCGCTGCACAGAAAAGACTTTCCTTGACGATGAGAAAGCATACGCGTGGAGGTCATTCACCGCAACATGACTTGCCATTGCAAACTATGGGAAATTACCAAAATGCCCACACCTAGGAGATCCAGTTGAATAAACTATGGCCCATCCACACAGTGGAGCCCTACACGGCTGTAAAAAGGAATGAGAAGGTTTGATCCGGGCTGATATGGGGCGATATCCAGGGAGCAATGTTAAGGGGGAAAAACCCCGAGCGCAAAACACAATGCATAGCGTGCCATATTTTTGCATATAATATATATTTATTTCGTATGTGTATCTTTTATGTACACAAATAGATATGTATGTGTGTACAATGTGTGTGTGTATGTGTGTGTGTGTGTGTGTGTGTGCAATATTTTCCCCCTCCAAAAGACATGCAGGATGAATAAGCCAAAAATAATTAAGGAGATTGATTACCTATGGGGAGTGGGAACGGGTGAAGGATTAGGGGAGGGAGTGGAACTTCCAAGTATGCATTTTTTGAATCGTTTTGATTTTTGGAACTAAGGTACTGTTAATATTTTCCCTATTTAAAAATTTAAATCCATGAGGATGGGGGAAACGTCTGCAAGGTTGTAGGTACGCTTGCTTGTGTGGGCCCTCTTTGCAATGGTGGTCCTTGGCACGAGGGATTGTCACAATTCACTCACACACGTGCCTACGGCTCGTACTGCTCTGAGGGAAGCCCCGTCACAAAGGCTACGACACGGCCCCTGGTGGCTGAGGGCATGGCTGCTGCAACAGAGGCCAGCATTGCGCTCCTGGGATGGCCACGTGTCAAGAAAAGGTTCCCAAAGCCCAGATTTGAGGGTGCTTGGAAACAACAGGGAATCATCCAGGAACTGGCAGCATCCAGAGACGACTCTCTCCATGTTGCAGAAGACAGCTCTTAGGGGACGCCTGGGCAGCTATGTTCCTCGAGCAAAGAGTCTGGTCATGACCCCCCAAACAGGGGTCGAGAGGTCACAGTGACGGGCTCTAGGTAAAGACCCTGGAGTTCAGCTTTTGCTCAGATCGGTGTTTGCTGTCCCCCTTTTTGTGCCAGATCCTCTCTCGTGGGGGCTGAAAGACTCGCTGGAGACGGGGCCAAGCGAGTCAGCAGATAAGAGAATGTGAACTTCCCTTCCCACTCTGAGCAGCCCAACCAGGCTGTGCATTTCATGAGAACAGCTCTCTCTTGAGGTTTGTGCTAATTCCTTTTCCCAACTGGGCTGGGAATGCCATCAGACAGCTGCGCTGGTGTGGTCCAGGGTGTCTGCGTCTGTCCTGACAGCCACTGGAAAGCGCGCAAGTCCACAGACACAGGGAGGACATTTCGGGGACTGGCAGCCGTGTGAAATCAGAGCTCCGTGTTTAAGAAGAAGGGTCGCATTGCTTGGTTGTCCAGCTCATTCTTGGGACTGGTTCTGATTTCACATCCCTGGTCACAGGGGCTGAGTCACCTTCTCATCTAATGTAGAGGGAAGAGCATCAGCTAGTGCAGACTAACCCTGTATGCTTGTCCTGCTTTCTTCTCTTCCAAGCTGTGTGACCTTGGAGCAGTCCCTTTCCTTCTCTGAACCCCAGATGATACAATGGAAATACAGCTATCTGCCTGCATCCAGGGCTAGACCAGGGTGTCTGCTGAAACCCCTCAACCACTTACCTCTCTGATAACAGCAGCTCTGGGAATTGAACCCAGTCTTGTCCATTCAAAGCCACCAGCCTTGCCTCCCGTCCCAGAAGTCCATGAGGTAAGTGGTTAAAGGTGCAGCCTCCATTTTACTTTGCCTTTAACTGAGCACCTGACTCAATCCCTCTGCCCCTCAGTCCTCTCATCTTTAAAAAAAATGGGCCAATAATAGTCCATTCTCCAGGGGTTGATGAAAGACCAAATGTGTTGAAGTCTCAGAATGGTACAAAGAACGTTGGCTGTTGTGGCCATGGTGCCTCTAGACGCACATCCGTGTGTGCTGAGTTCTTTCCTCCGATTAGCCCGAGGTCTAGGTCGGGAATAGTAAATCCAGGGCACACACTCCACCACGTCCACGGCAGATGTCACCAGTCGCTGGCCTCACCCTTCTCCACAGTCTGGGTGGAGCCTCACACACCTCAGGCAGGCACGGCTAGTTGATGGCAGCTGGCGCGTGAGCCTTACCGCCATCCACCGGTGTAGGCAAGCGTGGGCCTTTGATCTTCTGTGGCATGATCTGCTTTGCACGGAAACTGAGGCCACCTTTGCAATCTGGAAGATATCCAGGCGCCTCTCACAGGTTCAAAAACAGACGTCTCCCTCCGAGGCCTCCCCAAATGAGGAGAGCCTCTGTTCCGTCCTGAAGGAACAGGGTCAGATGCTGCTCCTGCTGTCTGGGGTCAGGAAGAACCCTCTGGAGGGAAGGCAGGGCGTGTCAGTGTACAGGATGAGATGATTCAGGGAGGCCAGCAGTGGAGTACAGATCCCCGTTGCGCAGAGGAGGCCAAGGTTATGCAGCCAGTGAGCGGGGAGGGGCCAGGTGCCCCCCCCTCCCGCCTGAAACCGGCCTCCTTAGCCCGGGGGCAGCTGCAGCGCTTCCCCGTGCTCTTACAGCTGTTTAGAGTCTGTAAAGCCGCTAATCCCCAGCCATGTGTCATTCCCAGCCAGTCAGTGGGCCTCGCTTCAGCTCAAAGCTGAGAGGCCTGGCTCCCCCTCTGCACACTTAGTGTCCAAATTTCTGATTTAGTGGGAGAAGCCCAGCACGGCCTCCCGGTGCCTTCTCAACCAGAGCCAGCGTAGAAGGTGCCAGAGACAAAAGGGCCTTAGGATGCATTTTCAGACGGAAGGAGAGGAGAATCTCTTTTCAGCTTCTCCAGGGAAGATCTCAGAAAGAGCTGAGCTCTGCTCACCCTCCAGGTGCCGGGACCGCTAACCTTCACCAGGTAAACCTGGAATTCTAAACCTAAGACACAGCCAGAGAGGGGCACTCCTGCTGGGCAGAAGGTGCCGATGGAAAAACAATTTGAACCTTTTTAAGTTAAGCAAGTGGTTTATCTTTGGGTCTTAAATTCTGCAGTAAGTTCAGGATAGAAATGAGTTTCCTCCCAAACAAAGTCTGATTTACAGTTACCTTGGTGGACAGTGGAAACTCAAGCCGAGCGGCCATGTCTATGCTTTGCTCATGTGCTGGACTCAATCAGGCCTGGGTTTAAATCCCAGCTTGGCCCCTGTTATGACTTGGGACACTTCTGTCACTCTCTGAGCCTCAGTTTCCTCATCTGGGAGATGGGTGATTCCAGACCGCCAACGCCACTCAGTCATCCCAACCAGAATCTTCCGAAAGTGAAAGGTCCCATCAGGGGCATCCCACGTGAACAGGGACCCTCTCAGGCAAATCGGGGCTGTTTTGGGAATCAGCACCGGGGTGAGCTCCAAGACTGTCACCTCGGGTTATGCACTCCTGTTCCAAAGTCCACGTCCTTTTGGACACCCACTCACAACTCTGAAGTTTGTTTCTGTGGCAAGTGGCACAGAGAGGGAGGGTTGTTATCACTTCTGGAAACACAGGTGAGTTGACTCCGGAATAAAGAAATATTCCATTTTATTTCCGTGTTGCAGACGTGATGCTGGGCGCTTCCTTTGGTGAGGCTGAAGGGGAGCCACTGTTGTCAGAGGCATCCAGGGGGTGTTTCGAGGACCCCCTCCCGGACCTGCCTGCTGCCCTCGCCCGAGGGGCCCTGGGACACGGGAACCATTGCCAAGTGGTGAAGGCTTGCTGATGGCTGTCTTCCCTCAGGCTCTTTCCTGACGTTTCTCCATCACCATCTCTGAAGCCACCCGTCCTTTTCAGGAAAAAGAAAAAAAAACGCAGTAGTCTGACATTCCAAGAAACCCCAGAAGGAGGAATGTAGAAAATCAAACAGGCTGGTCCCCATCCAGCGGTTCCTCCGGGGAAAGAAACGATTTCGCACGCTAATGGCCGGGCCTCCGACGCTGACATTTTCTTGCAATGTACTTAAGTCCGGTTTGTTTTGCTTTCTGTCTCCACAACAATTACCAAGATTTATTTTTTATTGCTTCGGTTCACGCTGCCAGGACCACACTTCCTTTTTCTCTTTAAAGGAACAGCCATACTGAGTGGAGGGGCCTAGGAAGTGAGCATTTTCAATCGCAAAAATGAAAATAAACAAGGCTGCTTGCCTCTTCTGGAGACGGCCGGCCGCTTCCCCCACGCTCGGTGCCAGAGGGGCTTCTGGCTCTTCTCTGCTTGACACGCGGCTTCACCCAGCGACTCGGCGGCAGCGCTCCGCGAGGCGGGTTGTCACAGAGACGTCATCCCCCGCCAAGGGACTCCTCAGAGGAACCCCGGGCACTCAAAAGGCACTTGGTTCTCAACCGCGGGAGACTGGGCTTCTTGTGGGGCAACAGGGACGAGGTTGGGGGTGCGTCTTTCTCAGAGTTGATGTGGTTTTCCAAGGTGATGGTTTGGAGCTGGGGGACCCCTGTGAGTGTCCAGGTTGTCTGGGTTGGGCTTGTCTGTGTCTTCCCTGCCACGTGGTGATGTGGGGCCATTCCAGCAAGGGCGGGGAGAGAACCGGCGTGTGTGCGTCCCCGCTCCTCGAGGTCCTGGAGGTGTGACCCTGGGAAAGTTACTCACCCTCTCTGAGCCCCAGTTTTGTCACTGGAAGCACCTGCCTCCCTGGGCAGCTGTGAGGACCCCCTGAGACCATGGATGGAATGGGCTTGCACAGCCTGGCAGAGGTACCTGGGTCGGCTGCATAATGGCCCCATCTTGAGATGGGAGATGATCCTGGATTATCCAGGTGGGTCCCAGGTAGCAACAGGTAGGGCCTTATAAGACGGGGGCAGGAGGTCAGAGTCTGTGACGATGGAAGTGGAGGTTGGAGGGGTGCGGGGCAATGAGCTGAGGGATGCAGGCGCCTCCAGGAGCTGGAAAAGGCAAAGGAGAGATTCTCCTCTGGAGCCTCCAGAAGGAACCAGCCCTGCGACACCTTCACTTGACCCGGTGAGACCCACGTCAGTTTTCTGACCTCCAGACTGTAAGAGAACACATGTGTGCTGTTTTAAGCTGAGTGTGTGGTCATTTGATACAGTAGCCCAGGAAGTGAGCACGCAGTGCTGGACCGCTGCTGTCACATCACCGACGGTGGTGATGAGCCTCTTTCCCGGGGCTGTCTCTCAGGTTCCTTGTGGGCCTCCAGTGCCCTGAGGCTACACGTTTGTCTGTTCATTCATTCATTCATTCCTGGGAACCCAGAATCTGCTGAGACTCTGCTGGGGCCGACATCTCAGGTGCCCCCTGCCCTTCACTCTCCACCTTGGGCCCGCTCCTAACCCAGAGCCAGAGTTATCCTTCAAAACCAGGTCAGGCCACCCCTGTCCCCGCTTAAACCCCAAAGTCTGAGTCACCGTCTCTCCTGTGCCTTGTGGCGTTCAGCCCCTTCTGCCCTCCCTCTGGCTCTGCCCCCTGTCCCAGGGCCGTGGTGCCGGCCACCACCCCTCGGTGCACTGTCTTCCCCGGGGGGCCACCTACCTCACTGCCCCCCTTCTTTGGGTCTTTACTCTCGTATCACCTTCTCGGCGAGACCCTCCCTGACCACCCTCTCCCCTCCCCTGCTCTCCCCCCATAACTTATCAACACCTGTTTTTACCTCTTACATTTGTGTTTCTTGCATCCCCTGCTGGAAATAAGCTCCCTCAAGGCAGAGGTTTTCACTCATTTGTTCCCTGTCGTGTCCTCAGCGCCTGTACACAGCAGGGGTTCAATAAATATTTGTGGAATAAATGAATGAATATCGGGGTCTTTAGACCTGATTCCATGCAGCTCCTCAGCCTCGTCTTGGGTCTCACCATCTCACGTTCTACTTGCATTGGCTGCGTGCTGTTCCACACACAGCCCTCACTCAAGCCTCTGTGATTTGGCACAGGTGAACCTTTTCTCTGCCTGGTGAACTCCTATTCTTCCTTCAAAACGCATCTCCTTTGCAGAGTTTCCTCTAAATCTTTCATCACAGGCTATTTGCCTCTCCCTGCCTTGTGCATTTCTAAAGTACTCTGTGCTTCCTTTCATCGGAGAACTTATTGATTAGAGTTTTATTTTTTTAAACACATCTCTTTCCCTGATCAGACTGTTAAGGTGAATCTTCCTTTTTAGTTTCCTGCACCATTTATCAGAGTCCCTGACACATACAGGTGAACAGAAACAGTGAATGAATGGATGGATGGATGGATGGATAGATGGATGGGGACAGACATCTTGTCTCAGTTGACTCTGGGTCTCAATCATTGAGTGCAATTTTTGGCACATAGTAGGTGTTTAGGAAAATCTCCTGTCCATAAGGACAGGGATTTGTGTCTGTTTCGTCCTACAGCAGCGTCTGGCTCGTAGTAGGAGCTCAGTTACGCTTGATGAGTGACTAAATACGGGGGCCCTGCTTCCATCAGCTCTCTCCCAAAGGCGAATGATGGGCCTGGGGCTGCAGAAGGGGAAGGAACCTCTAGCTGCTCTGGGGTCTCTCCCTCCAGGCTCACACACACACACACACACACACACACACACACACACACACGTGTTCACATGAATCAGAACATGTTTGACATGGAGAGAGCGGGAGAGGTCTCTGTGTCCAAATCCCCCCGTTTAACAAGGGCACCAGTCATATTGGATTAGGGCTCACCCTAAAGACCTCATTTTAACTAATTACGTCTGCAACAAACCTATTTCCAAATACGGTCACATTCCAAGGCACTGGGGGTTAGGACTTCATCATACGAATTTGGGTGGGGGGGACACAGTTCAACCCATGACACCCTCCCTGACATGGACACCCCCTCCTTCCATCACCGCCATCACAGACAGCACCTTCCTCTGAACTTTCTGAGCATTTTTTACATTCTTCTTTTTCTACATTTAAACCCCACGAAGACAGGGGGTTTGGTCTTGTTTGTACACTGCCAGGTCCCGGCACTCCCCAAATAGTGCCTGGTGCATAATACGGGCTCAATAAATGTTTGCTGAGTGAATGAACAAGAGACCTGACTCCCAAATCCTTCGTTAGACTGTGCACCCACCCAGGGCAGGGACGTGGCAGCTTTATCTGGGCAAACACTCAGTGAATGCTTGGGAAATGGAATCAGATTTTGGTCCAGCGGTGAAATTTCCTGTGACTCAGTAAATCACTTTAACTAATGAAGGAATAACAATCCCAGAGGAACAGAAGTTTCAACTATGCAGATTATTTCTGAGTTTTTAAGAAGTGTCTCTTCAAAGAAATAAGTCCCTGGGGACTGCTGGCTCTCCATAAAGCCTGACTTTCCACTCGCTTAAGTAGCTCATTTTGGCCCTGAGACAAGATCCAGTTGGTGGTTTTTAATAAATAATGTTTTCTGTGTTACAAAAGCAAAATTGAGAAAATTTACAGAAGTACAAGGAATTAAGAAAAAATAACCCATCAGCCACAGACAACCAGATTGTTAATATGTCACTGTATTTCTTTCTGGTCTTTTTTTATATGTCTATTTTTATATGGTGATAAACAAATTTAAGTGCAATTGGGTTGCTGCTTCAATTACACAAAATCCATCTTGACAATATCCTCCAGTTTCCACACAATTCGAAAACCCCAGAGGCGAGAGTCTGGATGGGGCTGGAGGGAGGGGGTGGGGAGGGGCTGAGAGCTTGGGTCTGGGGTGGGAGCGACAGGGCGCAGCTGGTCCTGGGCAACGTTGTTCCCGGAATCCCAGTGCTTGAATGCCCACGTGGACGGCACTATTGAGATGGATGTAAAACAAGGACAAACACAGCGCCATAAAACCCATTTCCTGGCCTGGGCTCCCAGTTCATCTGCAACTTGCACTTTTCCAATTACAAGGTCCTTCTGGAGCACGGGTGGGAAAGTGCGGCCACTTCCCACCAAGTGAGCGGCTCCAGGTCGGCTCGGATCTCGGACAATGCCGTGGGTATTTTGGAGGGGAAATGATACATCCCCACGGCCGAAAGCAATGGGGCCGATTCAGGCTTTGTGGTGGCCGCTGATGTCATTTCAGAGAAAGAGCTAAAAAGCTGCTTTGTTTTTCAGACTGTGTTTCTGAAATTGTCTTCTTTAAAAAAAAAAAATTCTGATTTTATCCCAATGTGGATGTTCCAAACCCCAAACCTCTAATCCAGGCCTGCTTGAAGGCCCCTGCCCTGGGCCGGTGTGGGCGCCAGTGGGAAACGCAGAGGTCACCCAGTTCAGTCTACCACAGGGCTCGCTGCCGGGACCCTCGTTTGCTGCTGGCCTGTTGGGGGGCCCGCGAATGGATGGAGGGAGGGGAAGCCAGAGAGAGAGGGACATGTGTCTTCTCGCAGGCCGGCGTGGCTATCCAAGAATGCCACAGCGTGTCTTCCAAAGTTCTGCCTTCTGCGAGTGCGGGGGAGGCTCACCCTTGGCTGACATGCTGGGAACGCTGTCGGGCTGGCACTCGAAGCCGGATAAAGAGGAGAGCGGGACAGGAGAGACCAAGCAAAGGCCCCGCCTGCATGGCTGGGGGGTGGAAGGGGTTAAAACAGGCCTCCGCCCAGCCAGAGCGCCCCCTCCGTGACCCCCTCTGGTCTGCCCGGTCTCCCGCGCAGGAAAGGACCCGCACGGCCCCCCTTCACAGTCCCGGAATGTGGCATTGCTGTCTGGCGGGTGGAGTATGGTTGGCCACTAACTGGCCAGGTCAAAATGGTACTGGGTTGCCAGGTACTGAGGCCCTGCTGTGCGGCTAAGTGCAGCTCCAGGGCCGTCCTATGGGCCGTCTCAGTCGATCGTCAAGGCAACGCTGTGGGTGATCCATTTTACAGATGGAGAGATCGGTGCTCAAAGAGGTAAAGGCCACCCCATGGGAAACAGCAGAGCTGGGATTCACGCCCGGGGCTGATGGCTTTTCCTTAATTCCTGTACGGCACTGCCTTTAAGTAAAGGATGCCACGGGGGGGTTGATATGCCCAAAGATATGCTGACATCCTGACCTCTGGTAGCAGTAAGCGGGACCTTATTTGGAAAAATGGTCTTTGCAGATGTGATCAAGGATCTTGAGATGACACGCGTCCTTATAAGAGACAGAAGGGGAGGTGACACAGGCACAGAGAAGAAGGCTGTGTGGAGACGCAGGCAGGGATTCGGTTCTGCACATCTCTGCTTCTCCCAGGACTGCTCAGAAGGCTGCCTTACAATGCTCACTCTACTGGTGGAAACCCCGAGGCCCTCAGAAATTCGGACGCTCACACCAGGCATGGGCTGTGTGCCAGTTACGAACGCTAGCTGTGTGACAAGCCGCCCCCAACAGTAATATACTAACGCAACAACAGTCCCGTCAGCAGCTCAGTCAGGGTCTCTCACGCGGGTGCACCTAGACGGGGGCTGGTCGGGGTCGCCTCGTGGGTTCAGCACACCCTTCTCTCTCTGTCCCCCAAGCCCCCCTCCCCATTGTGTCCCCCCCGGCCCGGCCACCCCCGACCCTTTCGCCAGCTACATGTTAGCCATAGAGTGACTGGCCATCTGGGCATCTTAAGTGTCCGTCAGAGATTCCCGCACTGTCCCAAGACAGAGCAGCAGAGGCTGCCTGGCCTTTTCTAACACACCTGGGGAGTCACACAGAGCCACGTCTGCCATGTGCCATTCAGGATGCAGCACCCCCCAGACGAAGACCGTCACAGAAAGCCTGGCAGCTTTCAAGTCCTCCCTGACTTGACGGCCAATCCTGGCCCCTCCGGCTCTCCCACGCTGGCTCCTCTGGACCCTCTCCTCCTCTGTGTCTCCCTCCTCTGCTCTCCGGCCCCCCGGCCGCAGGGGTTCACATCGTGCCCCAAGAATGCCAGTGAGGACGTTCCCACCAGGGAGCAGGGCCAGCTGTTTTGGCTTCGGAGGCCCTGGCTCCACAGGGGTCTCGTGCCCTCACACCCCCCATCCTCCCCGGCCATGTGAACACAACTGCATCCCAGGGAAATATCTGTGATGGTATTTGGACAAATACCCGTGATCTGAGCTCTTCCTGTGGCATGGCCACAGAGCTGTCAAACTTCTGAAGCAATACTTTTATAACTGAAGTGTATTTTGGGTGCTGGAAATGTAAAGTTCAGTGCTAGAGCAGGTGTGGCCATGGACTCAGCCCTAATGGGACAAAATGCACAGTCTGTGGATTTCTACCACAGGTTTATATTTTTAACATTTACAACCAATAAACGTTAGCTCCAACATCAACATAAGAAAAGGAAGACCATAAATCCTTCCTTTCTAGTAGTAAAGGGAACGGAGTCCCAGACCATAACGCTCGCTGTCATATTTTAATAGCAACTGTTCACAGACTCTTGCCCCGTGCCAGATTCTGTACTAAGCTCTTTGCATTTATCGTCTCATTGGGTCCTTAAACAACCCTATTATTATTATTATTCCCATTTTACAGAGGGAGAAATTGACGCTTTGAGATGGATAGTCACTTGCTCAAGGTCATATGTTAGCAAAGGGCAGAGCCAGGGAATGAACACCCGCGTCACTAAATGAATACTGCATTCATATCCCTGTCACTGAAGCTGTAAGGGGGCAGAGTATTTCACAATCTACACATGGGCATTTACTGAAGTAACTGATTGGAATGCTCTGCCTTCGAACAAGTTGATTGTCACATGAAACTTGGAGGTACTGGGGCTGAGGGGGTTTGACAAAATTGGGAGCTAGTAGATGGCTTTGCCCTGGAGCTCAGCCCTAGACCAGGGACAAGTGAGGTATTGTCTTAGGGGATTCCTTAGGCACAGGGGAAGCAAGAAAAGGCAAGGAGATGCTCCTTTTGTGGAGAGAGATTCTGAACAGGAAACAATAGAGAAGACCAATGACCCGCAAAGCTGGTTCTTTGAGAAGATCAATAAAAATAATAAACATCAGATAAACAACAAGGTCCTACTGTATAGAACAGGGGACTATATTCAATATCCTGTGATAAACCATATGGAAAAGAACATGAAAAAGAATGTATATATGTATATATTTATGTATACGTACAGTCACTTTGCTCTACTGCAGAAATTAACACAACATGGTAAATCAACTATACTTCAATAAAATTTTTTAAAAAGCAATGTCAAACTAAATAAAAAACAAAACTCAAGTCCAAAAAAATATGATAAACATCTAGCCAAGCTGATCATGAAAAGGAGAAAAGACACAAATCACCAGTATCAGAAATGAGAGCACTGACACCGCTACAGATCTTACAGACAACTTGGAAAAAGTGGACAAATTGCTTGAAAGACACAAACTACCGAAGCTAACTCTAAAAGAAACAGACGATTAGATAGATAAGAGTACTCTCTATTAATAAAATTATATTCGTAGCTAGAAACCTCCCCACGGAGAATACTCTAGGCCCATAGGGCTTCACTGGTGAATTCTGTCAAACATTTAAGTTGAATAATTATCTCAATTTTACCCAAACTTTTCTTAAAAAGTGAAAAGGACTCAGTTAATGAATCAGCAGTATTACCCTGGTACCAAATCCAGACAAATTTTAAGAAAAGAGAACTACAGACTGACATTCTTCACGAACATGGAAGCAAAAATGCTAAACAAAATTTAGGAAATCAAATCCAGTGATATAAAAAAAGGAGAATGCATTGTGACTAAGTGAGGTTTGTCCCACGAAGGCAAGGTTAATTGATTAGAAAGTCAATGTAATTCATCATATTAACAAACTAAAACAGAAAATCATACGATCATCTCAATAAAGATAGGAAAAAGTCTGACAAAATCGAACACCCGTTCCTCATTAAAAAAAAAAAAAAACTCTCAGAAAACAATGACTAGAAGGAAACTTTCTTCCCTTGAAAAATACAAACTATCACAACCTCACCATACACCAAAGTTAACTCAAAATGGATCACAGATCTAAACATAAAACCTAAAACTATAAAACTTCTGGAATATAAGGATAAAACATTTGTGACCGTGTGTTAGGCAAAGATCTCTTAGATTTGTCATAATCTATAGCTTTTACATACGCGTGATCTGTGCATGAACAGTGTGAAATTTTGAATTGCATTAAAATTCAAAACTTCTGCTTTCAAAAGACTCTGTTAAGAGAACTGAAAGACAAGCTCTATCATGAGAGAAAATATTTGAAAATCATAGATCTGATAAAGGACTTTTATTCAGAATATATAAAGAACTCTCAAAACTCAATCATAAGCAAACAAGCAACCTGGTAGAAAAATGGGCAAAAGATCGGAAGAGGCACCTCACCAGAGAAGATCTATGGGTGGCCAAGAACCACATGAAAAGTCGCTCTGCATCATTAGCCATCCGGGAACTGCGCATAAAAGCCACAGTGAGGTACCACTGCATACCTGGGAAGACCGCCACATTGAAGATGGACCACACCTGTGCGGGGTCTTCCTCAGCTCGTTGCTGGTGAAACCTGGTGGAGTTTCTGGAGGTAAAAGCCACGAAACCGTGGACGTGCCCTAAGCCTGCAGCCCTGGGAGTTTCTCATGCTCACAGCAGCCCACACTCAGCCTCCAGCAACTTGTCATTTGAACAAAATGTTCCTCCCAGTTTACGGCTCCTGCAGCTCCCGTTGCAAGGAAGTACATTGTACTTACGGCCTTCTGATGGTTTGCCCTTTGACCCCAATCTCTGACGTGTCCGAGAAAAGTCATCGATCTTCAGGCTGTTCAGGATTTTTCTTGTGGTGAGAATGGAAGTGATGCCAGGCTGTTTACATGCCAGAGCTGAGACTGAAGGTCAGGACAACCACTGAGAACAGTTTGGTAATTTCTTAAAGAGTTAAACATACAGCTGCCGCATGATGTGGCCATTCCACTCTTAGGTAGGTATCCAAGAGAAGTGAAGGCAAATGTAGGTAGCAGTTTTGTTTATAATAACCTCCAACTGGAAACAACTGAAATGCCCATCAACGCATGAATGGATAAGCAGAATTCTGTTATATCCATATAACGGAATATTACTCAGCCATAAGAACAGAAAAAACTATTGGTCCATGCTACTGTACATCAACTATAATTAAATAATTAAAAAAATAATTTAAAAAATTAAGATAATTAAAAAAAAACTATTGAAACACGCTACAACATAGATGAATCTCGAAAGAACTGCCAAATGAAAGAAGCTACGCAAAGAAGAGGACATAGTTTATGACCAGATACATAAAATTCGAGACATCTATAGGGACAGGAAGCAGATGGATCACTGCCAGGGGATGAGGCACTGTTGGGTGGAAGCAGGAGGGAGGGATGGTACAGGGGCATGAGGGACATTTAGGGGATGATCGTGGTGATGGCTGCACAAGCACGTACACATGCCAAGACTTACTGAATGGCTCACTTTAAACGTGCAATTTATTCCATACCAATTATACCTCGATTAAGCTCTTTAAAAAAAGAGTCTGAACAAAGAAATATTGCCCTACTAGAGATGTTTTTCTTTTCTAAGAGGGAGGGCCATTAGAAACGGCATCTAATCTAGACATTAGAGATTTTCAGCTGTGATTCTTGAAGCCTGAGGCAGAATACGATTTGCAAAGACGGCCACCACCGTGTCTCATGCCCAGGTGCTCTTACACGTGACCTGCCTCTATAATGCTGTCCCCTCCCCTTGAACCTGGTGACCTTGTGACCACCAGTAGAAAGGAGTGGAGGAAACACTGCATGATGTCCGAGGCTAGGTCACAATAGGTCATGCAGCCTCCACCTGGTTCTCTGGAAACTTTTCTTAGGGGAAACTGGCCACCAAATAAGAATTCTGAGCACACAGAGACCCCCATGCTGGAGAGGCCACGCGTGGGCACTCTGAGCGACAGTCCCAGCTGAGGGCGCAGCCAACGGCCACCATCGACCACCAGCCATGCGAATGGAAGACCTGGGATGTCCAGGCCAGGGGAGCTGCCTGCAGCCCAAGCTGACACCTGGCTGCACCCCCACGGTAGACCGCGGGGGTAACTGCCCAGCTGAGCTGCTAAATGCCTGATCTGCAAAATCGTGAACAAAATAAAAGGGCTTTTGTTTGATACCAGTTTGTTCTGGGGTAGTTTGTTACAGGGCAATAGTGGCGAGACTGGACCCTGTCAGGGATCACGGTACAGCAGGCAGAGGGCAGAGGATCTAAAGGGGTGGGGGCTCTGGGACATTTGCTCAGATAAGGACGACTTTGATTGGTTGAGGAAGAGGTCCTCTGATCCAGCCCAAGCCCTTCACCTTGGAGATCAGGTTACAGAGGCAAGGACAGAATAAAACTAAGTTAGGACAGTTTATATGGCTAGTAAGCGGATGCGCTGGTTCTCACAATTGAACCTTACAACTCCGAGTCCAGGGCTCCAACCTCAGCACTTCACCCACCCATTGGGCCATGGGTTAACCCCCAGGTCGGTGCGGTACTCTTTTAACGGACCCACTATCATCTCAATAATATAGACTTTAAAAAAAAATGCAAGTTGTTGATCTTCCAAAAGCAAATCTATTTATTAGAGTAGGGTCATCAGCCCTTGTATTTATGAACTTTCAATGCTGATTTGGGAGAGCTGCTTTTAATCCGGCAGATTATTCCCACATGTGTGTAATGTGTGACTATAACTTTGTTTTTAAAACATTACCTAAGGAAGCACGTCTTTAAGAAAGTTGTAGAAAGAACACAGCGCTCTCGCCCACATATATTTCGTTCCAGTTTCCACCTATGCAGTGCTGGCAGCTCCTTTGAGCATCTGCTGTGTTACCTGTTCCCTTCTTCCCCTGTAACGCCAGGGGCTTCGGCAGGCCAGTAAGCCACAGTCGGGAATGCATTCAGAGACCATTAGTACAGGAAGCAGGGTGAGATCCAAAGAAACCATGAACCAGTGAGTTGGAAAACACTCCATGAAAGGCCTTTTCAGCCTGTTTCTTTCAGGAGGAGTTTGTTTTTGGATTAAAGGAGTTTATTCAGGTATTCACAAATACCCAGGCTCTGCACCAGCTGGAGAGTGGAAACCCGTCCGTCATGATCAATTGCTGTGCAGGGGACTGGCATGTTCCGACTGGGGAATACACGGATGAAAGCGGCGTAATTAGGTGACACGCCTTCAAAGGAGATGAAAGGCCCAAAACATCCTCAAAAACGTAGGCAAAAATATACCCTGAAATCACTACTTTCTTTATTTTGGATGTAGCAGTTCCAGTTAAAGGCTGGGTGTCAACGGCATGGAATGCAGCAGTCTTGCACTGGGGTTCTTTCATTCTTTTTCTTTTTTTCTTTCCTTGCTGGGGGAAGAAAAATGATGAAGTGTCATTCCTATATTTCCTCCACTCCATTGGCAAGTGGTGTAAATTCCTCCCTCCTTAAAGGAACCTTAGACTAAGTTGATGCTTTCATGGCCTTCCACTCGGGGAGGAGAGGGGACGAGAGGACCAGGAGCTAATGGCACAAGTGTCTGACAGCCCCCACCCCGTCCATCAAATTTTTCTCTGAGCTTTCTGAATGGCTCATTTGTATTCTCAACTCCTTTGCTTAAAAAACAGGGTCTTTTCTCTGTTTATATTGCTAAGAAAACACACAAAGTTCCGTAATCTTCTTGCAAGCTCCTTTTCCTTAGACAATTCTTATTCTCTGGTTTTGTTAAACTCAGGAGACTGGCAGGTCCTGATGATGAGGCAGTTCTGTAGCTGGGGGACCGATCCATCTACTCCCCTCCGCTGTTCATTTTCAGATGAGAAAATGGAGCCCCAGTCAGGCTGGGTGTCCTCCTCCGAGCAGCAGGACTAGAGGCAAAAGAGAAATTTGGGGGATTTCGATCCCCACGTGAGTGCTCTCCCCACTGTTCAAAGTATTCCTTTTCCGTTTGCCCGTAGTTTTAATCCTTTAACGTCACACTCTGACTGCGTTTGCAGCACTCGTTAACACATATTTAAATAATTATGGGAAAAGCCGCGTTCTATGCATCCTTAAGCACTTTGCCCTCTGGGTTCCTGCAGCTGGATCGCGGAGCTTCAGCGATTTGGCACACTGCAGTGGGCGCTCTGACGGCCTCTCCTCCCGTGTGGTCTTCAAGCAGCCGCAGGACACCTGCCTTATCGAGCCGCGGGTCTCCAAGATGCTCGCACAAACTCTTGGCTTTTTCTTTTTCTTCTCTCTCTCGCTCCCCCTTCCCTTTCCTGCCTGAATTCGAGGGTGCAGGATGAATGTGCTCTCGAAAGGCCATTTTGACAACACCACTAAATATGGATTCCTCTTGGTTGCCAGGATTTCTCCAGTTTAGATCAGGGCTGCACGGAAAGGGATGGGAGGGTATTCATTGCCAAGACAGTGGTTATAGCTTGAAGTAGAAAACATATATATATATATATCTCCTGAGGTAGAAGACATAAGTATATAGGTATATATAGATAGACAAATATGTCTTCTTTGTCTATGTGTGTGTGTGTGTGTGTGTGTGTATCCAAACGCGGAATCACACTGTCGTGTGCTTTTGTAGTAGAACGTTATATTATGCTCATTTTCCTTGTCAATACGCCTAAAGTTAATGGCATGATATTTCATCATACGGAGGAGCCATCAACTTCAAAACCAAGTGTCTGCTGATGGACAAACAGAAATTTAGTTTGTTTATTTAATTTTGCTATTACTGACAGCATTTGATAGACACCTTCGCATACATACACACCTTTTCAATCTGGTCTGAACACTTACTTGGGACAAATTCCTACAATGTTGTCCTATAAACGTCTGCACATTTTAAATGCTGACACATATTGCTCTTATTGGGGTATAGTTGCTTTACAATGTTGTGTTAGTTCCCACTGTACAGCAAAGTGAATCAGCTATACATATACATACACCCCGTCTTTTTGGATTTCCTTCCCGTTTAGGTCACCACAGAGCATTGAGTAGAGTTCCCTGTGCTATACAATAGGTTCTCATTAGTTATCTATTTTATACGTAGTATCAACAGTGTGTATATGTCAATCCCAATGTCCCAGTTCATCCCACCCCCTTCTTTCCCCCTTGATATCCACACGTTTGTTCTCTACGTCTGTGTCTCTATTTCTGTTTTGTATATAAGATCGTCTATACCAATTTTTTCAGATTCTACATATACGTGTTAATAAGCGATACTTTTTTTTCTGACTTACTTTACTCTGTATGACAGTCAAAAAGACACCTGCGACCCAGTGTTCAGTGCAGCACTATTTACCATAGCCAGGACATGGAAGCAGCCTAAATGGCCACCAACAGAGGGATGGATAAAGATGTGGTTCATATATACAATGGAATACTACTCGGCCATAAAAAGGAACGAAATTGGGTGATTTGTAGAGACGTGGATGGACCTCGAGCCTGACGCATACTGCTCTTAAGAAAGGTGGGGGTGATTGAGAATTCCATCCCCTGTGTTAGACGATGCCCGCTCCCCCCTGCCTTCACCAGCACCGTGTCTGGTCAATAAAAGCAGTCTTTGCCCATGAAATTTTGAAATGTCCCATCGACAGAGGAGGTTAGAATGGAAGGGTGAGGAGGGCCTGGGCTGGGAGGGGGTGGGCAGGGGTGCTTGTGGAGAAACTGGGACTCTTGTGCACGGCTGCAGGGGGATGGTGCAGCCACTGTGGAAAACAGTATGGCAGTTCTTCAGAGAATTAATAAAATTACTATATGACCCGGCAATTCCACTTCTGGGAGTACACTCAAAAGAACTGAAAGCAGGGACTCAGACACTTATACACCCACGTTCATAGCAGCATTATTCACAAGAGTCAAAAGGTGGAAGTAACCCAAGTGTCCATCGACAGATAAATGGATAAACAAGACGAGGTCCATCCACACAATGGAATAGTATTCAGCCTTAAAAAGGAATGAAGCACTGACACCTGCTACAACATGGATGAACCTTGAAGACATTATGCTAAGTGAAAGGAGCCCATCACCAGAAGATAAGTATTGCATGATTCCACTGATACGAGGTACTAGACTAGTTAGACTCATAAAGACAGAAAGTAGAACGGTGGGTGCCGGGGGTTATGGGGAGTTAGTGTTTAACGGGGACAGAGTCTCAATTTGGGAAGATGGACAAGTTCAGAAGACGGATGTGGTGATGGTTGTACAACAAAGTGAACGTACGTAACACCACTGAACTGTACACTTAAAACAGGTTAAATGGTTAAGTTTTATGTTGTGTCTGTTTTACCATAATTAAAGGAACACCTGACAGCAGTAGCACCCACGAGGGGCGCCTCCCTCACTACTTGGGGGCCCCAGAGCGAGGCGTTTGGGAGCCCCGCCCCCAGAGGGCCAGTGATGAAAGGAGGCCCTTAGAGTTGACACAGGGTGGGGGGCTGTGCCCGGTGTACCCAGTGCAGGGGCGGCCCTGTCCCATCCATCCAGGCCCAGGTGCCATCTTTGGGAGCCAAAGGTCACCCAGGGGACACGCTCCCGCAGAGAGGCCACCGCACTGCCAACGTGTCAACACGTCTGCACTCAAAGGCACTGGTGGAGATAAGAATGCAGAAGAGGTGTAACCTAAGTGTCATCTGAAAGCTACCAGGGTCTTAGCTGCACTTCAAAGACGACACAGGGCGGGGCCCAGGGACAGCCAGCGCACAGACAATGCGGTGGGCCAGTGATTGTGACTTATTGTGTTCCACCGCTGGCGGGCGGCTGGCGTGTGAAAAGGTGGCGGGACCTCTCCATGGGGCTTTACGGGGATGGTGACTGATAAATCCCAGGAAGGGTCAAGCGAGCTCTGAGCGGGAAGGGACACCTTGTCCCCAGCAGCAGCTGAAGTCTTGAGCCCCCGATTAACCGATTAACCACAGTGAGAAGAGCCGGGAACACAAGAAGGAGACTCAGGCAGCCCCAGGCGGGAGGCGCGCAGTGTGCCCACGGAATTTGACTCACATTCCAGGAAGATGAATGAAGGCGGAGAATCTAACTCCCCCAAGTCTGGGTTACTTTAGTCCAAATTAAGAAAAAACCCCAAGTGCCTGAAAGTTCCCTGTACTAGCAAACACGACGCCTTCTCTGCGAATGGCCGAGGAAACAGGATTCCCACCATTTGGTGGTAGTTTCGTTTCAGGAGGAGTTGGTGGGGGGGAGGGCAGAAAAGAGCGCATTGCATACCTTCCGTTGGCCTCCGGGGTGGGGGTCAGGAAAGGGGGGCCAGTAGGGGCCGGAGGTGAGAGGGAGCTGGTGTAGGAGGGATACACTCCCCTTCCCTGTGGCGGAAGCACAGGGTGGGGAGTGCAGGGGGATGGGAAGTGAGCCCAAACAATCACAAATTATTTGGGTCTTTACTTGAGGACCGCAAGAAGCCCTGGGGCGGTTTCAGAAGAGACGGTGGGTTCCACGGCTCAGGGTCACGTCTCAGGCTGAGCAGTGGGGAGTGCGTTGCATTGGGTGGGGCAGGGAGGCAGCTGTTGGGGTGTCCGGGGCGAGCTGATGCTGCGTGGGCCAGGGGAGTGGCCGTGAGGATCCAGAGGTGAAAGGAACTGGGTGAGGCTTAATGGGGTTCTTAATGAGCTTTTCCTAAAGTGCTTTATCACAATTTTTTTTTTTAGCCAGCTTCTGCATTCTGTCTTAGAAAAGAGGTGACATAATTTGTATGGCGGGCAGATCTGGGAAAGGAGATGGAGGGAGCGTGCAGAAGCAGAAAAACTAAAGACATGGTTGGAGGCCGTTTCCTCTGCCAGAGCTGTCATGACTGTGGGAATCTCATTGACCACATCACCTCCACTCTAGCGCAGAAAATAGCAGAGAGCCGGCACCCAGTGTCAGGAGGCATCAGAGTCCAGAGCCCTCTTTACTGCTGGCGAGCCGGGGCTGCCTGACCCTGACGTTGCCTGCCGGTTGCAGGCACAGACGTCCGTGGCGCCCGAGCCTGGACGCCCCCGTTGCTCACATGTTAATGCAGAGCTCTGGCCCTTAGCCTGTGCAGTCTGGTGGGTGCCAGGATGACCAACTGGGTGAGCCGCCCGGGATGGCATAAGTCCAGCATGTGCCGCCCAGTCTGCTCCATCGGCAGAGCAAGTAGACACCCCAATATGGAAACGTGGGGATGGAAAGGCGGGGGCCCCCAGAGGGGCCATGACTCACCTTGGTGATTCGGATCAGCAGGGGTGCGCTGGCGGCTGCGCATCTGCGTGGGTCGCAGGCTCCAGGCGGCAGTTTAGGGACACAGCCCGGGATGAGTGGCCGGGGCCTCGGGTGGGGCTCATTGCCCATCTGGTCCCAGTGTCCTCTGGAGTAGGACGAGTGGCTGGCCCTTCCATGGTGAAGGTCAGGGTCAGTTTTAAACCCGCTAAGTCTGCAGTAACAGAGGTATCGGAGGAGACCTGTCCGAGGCCCAGAGGAGCAAAGAGCAGAGCCCAGGAGCGAGACTGTGGCTGGGAATGCCGATTCAGACTCAGCGGGAGGCTGACGGGAAGACAGCTTGGATGCTGGGATCACAGCCTGGCTCCAGAGCCCCACTCCGTCCCCTGCTGCTGTGACGCTTGAGGCCACTGGCTTCCTCCCTCCTGTACCTCAGTTTCCCCATCTGTGAGGGACAGTAACAACCCCCCCTCCCCGAGTTCTGGGAGGTCAGGGAGCTGCATGTGGAGGATGCACGGCACAGAGTCGGCCTCCAGAGATGTGGGTTCATGGTTTCCGCTCCCTGCTCAGCATTTTGCTCTATATTCTGGAATCAAGAGACGTCAGACTGTAGGATAAATTATGAGACCCATACGGCCCAGGTCAAACTTGCCTAGACTGCTAAAAACACCTCTGATCTAACTCTGCAGAACACTGAGTGGTTTAACCTTTCGGGTTCTTTAAATAAACTCTCTCTGCTCTGAATGCCATTCTAGCTTGGACTGGAACCAACGGAGCAAACAGCCCCTCTGCCATTGCCCCGTGCTCGCTGGATGGGCCTCCTTACCTCCTCGCCGGGCGGCGGGCTCGGGGCCGCCTGCAGTTCAACTGCACGTGCCAGCCGTGAGCGAGGGCCTTGGAGAGACAGCCACAAATGTCCTTGGCTTGATGGAGACATTGCCTTTTGGGTTACTCCACTACCGGGATGTTCTGCTTCCTGCCAAAGATGGTCAAGTCAGGGCACATCTCCCCATTTTAGAGAAAACAACAGTTTTACAGGAAAACTCTGAAGCAGCCTTTCATGAGCACGAACAAAAGCTCCCATCCCTCCGGCGCATCTGGGGACCCAGGAGATGGCATGGAGTGATTTGTGATTAAGATGCTCCCTCTTTTCATGTGCAAGAACCTCCTGGAAAAGTGGACCTGAAACAGCCCAGTTCCAGGGGGGAGGCTCCCTGATGGCAGGTCACTCCCGCAGACGTCAGGATTGAAGACCCCGTGAGGTTATGATGCTGACTCCAGGTCAGACTCAGGGAGACCCCATCCAAGCTCTGCGACCTCGGGCATCTTCTTACTTATCTTTTTGTCTGTCTATAATGCTGTTGTGAGCATCACATCAGACCATGCGGTGGATGACGGATAAATCACTACAGTTTACTGAGTGCTTGCCACACACGAGGAACGAATGTAACAGCGTCTCGTGTTATCAGTTTTTTAAAATCCCGAAAATAAAAACCCTGTGAGACGCTTACCATCATCCTCACCTCTCAGATGAAGAGGCTGAAGCACGGGAATGCTAAGTGATGCGCCTCAGGTCGCCCAGCTGGACAGTTCGGTCTCTTACCAACCATAGCACGTCCCCTCTCGTGTTACCTTTCCTTCTTCTTATATTACTCTTGCTACTTTCCAACCCCTCCCCCTGCCATCTGACAGCCCAGCTCATTGATGACCTTGTCCTAGTTTCTTTTCCCTCCTGGTTCTTGTTGCATGAATAATATGCATGAACTTGACTCTCCCAGATGAACTTGAATTGTCTTTCAGGACTGGGGCTCAAGCATATCCCTTAGGAAATCTCCCCGGGTCCCTGCAGTCAAGGTCATGGCTCCCTGCTCTGTGCTTATCTCAGTGCCCGGTGTCTGTTCTTCCCATTGCGTCTGAGAAACGGTCACTCATTCTTCCTTCCCACTGAGGCTGCAGTCTGTTTCTCCACCCCTGAACCTGGGCTTGGCCGTGGGACATGCTTTGGCCAGGGGGACTTTAGCAGATACGACGGGGGTGCTCGTGCCCGGGGCTCCACCCCTGGCTGCTCTTGGGACGCTGGGAACTCATGTGAACAAGCCTGGGCCAGCCTGCTGGAGAGTAAGGGCCACAGGAGGACCAAGATATGTGAATGAACACTTCCTACCGCATCTAGCGCCCAGCTGGCCACAAAGCAGGAGAGAGCCAGCAGATAGCAGCCAGCCCATTCCAGGCCAGAGGAACCAACCATCCTCCTTACAGAACTGTGAACTAAGTAAGTTTTGGAGTGGATTCTTACGCAGCACTAGCCAGCTGATACACTCATGTATCTCCACTGCCTAGATCAGGGCAGGGACTGACACAGGTGCTCAAGGAATGAATGAATTATGGCTCAATTCATAGTTGGAAGAATGGATGGGGAGGACACCAGAGTGTGACTTGGAGGAAACTTTACCTAAATCAGTCCTGGGAATGCTCCCGTTTCCTCTATTTCCCATCTTCAGCTGCTGTAATGAACTCCACTAACACGTGTCAGCCTGAGTCACCAGGTCAGCACTCAGCAGTAACTTCCCGTCCACTGTGTCACACAGACTGATCTGCAGTCAGCGCTAGAGCTTACTCAGCTGCAGGAACAAATACCCCCAGAGTCTCTTTGGTTTACAACAGCAAAGATTCATACTTGCCCACGCTGCAAGTCCACACACGGTTGGCAGGGGCTTTGCACCTCGTGTTCACCACTAAGGGGACAGCCTTCGTCCGCAGCACCACCTTTGGGGGGCAGATGGAAAAGAGAAGACAGTGAACTCAGTGCTTTCCAGAGTGTCCTGCTCACTCCCCTGCCCAGCATGTAGCACAATGCCCAACAGGTAGCAGGTGCTCAGTAAAACTCAGTTGAATGACTGAATGATGTGGTAGGTCAGTCATGGGGCATATGACTTCCTAGCACCTATGATTCTTTCATCAGAGGATTAATTCTGAAATAAATGTAGACTTACAGAAAAGTTTCAAAAATCACAAGGAAAGTTTCCATTTACCCTCACCAAGCATCCTGTAACATTAACTTCTGACATAACGACGATAAATTCAGCAAAACCAAGGAGTTAATATTGGTAGGGTACTAACGAAACTACAGACTTTATTGGGATTTCATCTTCCTTTCCCACTAATGTCCTTTATCTTCCCAAGATCCAGCCCAGGATCCCGTGTTGCATGTAGTTGTCACGGGTCCTTGGTCCCCTCCAGTTGGGGACAGTTCCCCAGTCTTTCCTTGTATCTTAGGACCTCAGCGTTTCTGAAGAGCGCGGGTCATGTATTGGGTTGGCCAAAAAGTTGGTTCGAGTTTTTCCATAACATCTTATGGAAACCACGAACGAACTTTTTGGCCACCCCAATATCCCATCGACTACTCTTCTGTTTGGATTCTTCTGAAGTTTGCTCACGATTGGCTTGATGTACTGCATTCCTGGCAAGCGTACCCCGGAAGTGATGTTCAGTCCTTTGCAGAGGATCGAATTGAGGGGTACGTGATGCCCACGTGTCTTATTACTGGGCATCACGCATCTTAAAGACACCATGTGTCTTATTATGAGGAGCTATTACTTAGTCCCTCATGTGTGGCATTATTTATATAAGTGATGGTGACTGGGTCTCCTGGTTACGGTGGTGTCTGCCAGGTTTCTCTAAAGACGCTATTTTCCTGGTCACATTCTAATTCAATGGCCAGCATGCTTGTCCAGCTCTGCCCCTGGATGGACGCCACTGGAGGACAGGTCCATCTCTGTGTCCTCATTGTATCCCCAGCACCTACGACCATATCTCGTAGTTTTTTTGCGCTCAGCAACATCTTATTAAATAAATGAATGTCCTGAAAGATATAACCAATTTTCAGGGAGCTGATATTCAGGGAGTAGTGGGTTTTCAGACTAATTATCCTGAACAGAAAGGGCAAATGATTCCATCCATGCCTCTTGCATTTCTCATGTATTTTATTTAATCTCATAGTTTACCTTCTCTATCCTCTGATTCTTACCCCACAGCTGAATGAGGCACTTCATTTAGGGGACCCATGATTTCGGTCCTGTGAAATTTTGGAAGACTAGGTACAAAGCAAACAACCTTTACATAAGCAGTAGAAAATTGATATTTCTTACTGACCCATTTTCATGAAGCCCACCTTCCCCTAGCAGCCATCCTGATTTCCGAGTCTTTGTGAAGGCTCCAACTGCCAACGTCACAGCCACCTCCAAAGGGAGGTTCAGTGTGATGTCTCAGCTACAAGTGACCGGGAATCTGACTAACAGTCGTATAAACAAGCTAGGTAATTATCTCTGTCTAGAGAAGCACACAGGGAGTTCCAGGTTTGTTCAGTGGCTTCATGATGTTATCAAGCCCCAGGCGTGTCTCTCCTCAGCCTGTTGGCATTTCGTCCTCAGGCTACAGGAAGGCAGCCCCAGACGTAGGTATCACATCCTGTCTCGTGACAGTGTCCAAAGCAGATGCGGGGAAGGGGGTTTCTTTTTGCATTTCCCTTATGTCTTCTTGGTGGGAACTGGGTCATAAGACCCTCCCTAATTATAGGAGAGCCTGGAAAAGAGAGCACCCAGGATCATAGCCTCCACCGTGGGAGGTGGACCTGCCAGCACACAAGGGGGTAGGTCTGACTTTGCCTAGACAACTCGTACCATCTGCTATGGGGAGCTTCTAGGTGGGGTTTCTGAGTGGGAACCTGGCTGGACCCCAGGGCCATCCAAGGAAGTGGAAAGGTAGAGGTAGTCTGGGGCAGACTTTCTGCATTTCTGAAAGTGTTTTATCAGGTCAAGACCAGAACTGGAATCCAAGTCTCCCATTTGCTATCTTCTTGGTCACAAACCCCATAAAACTTACAATACATAATCACAGTGAAGCCTGCATGAAGAGCAACTGAGGAAAAACCCCATCCATGCAACTTTCCATCCATCCATCCATCCTTCCATTCATCCATCCTCCATCCACCCATCCTTTCATCCTCCCACCCTTCCATTTGCCCATCCATCATTTTATCCTTCCTTCCTTCCATTCTTTTGTCACTTCTTCTCTCCCTCCCTCTTTTCCTCCCTCCTTCCACCCATACTTTCAATGTTTGGGGGAGCCATTTGACCCAGTTATGACCAATGAGGCAGAAGAGGTCTGCTTCTGGGGAATATTTTCACCCCCTTATGTAAGGCAGGGACATTCAAGAGAGGCCTCTTTCTTCTTGGGACGCCATCGGGAGAGAATAAGATGCTCGGAGCTGCCACAGCCATGTTGCAACCATGAGGCAAGACATGTGAGGACGAAGCACTCTGAGTCTCACACTGAGGGTGCACAGTGAGGAGGGAACAGTGCCTGCTCTTCCGGGCTCGCACTCCAGTGCGAGACACAGAGAGAGATGGGCAGTTACAATTCCACGTGAACTAACAGTGTCGGGGGATGTGCTGGGAGATACAACTGGGTGCTGAGGTAGAGGCTCAGTGAGGAACAGAAGGGAGCTAGAGAAGAGAATCCTGGGCAGAGGGCACAGCCTGAACAGAAGAGCACGGAGCTACGATGCATTCAGAATGGAAGGGCTGAGAAAGAAGGTGGAGGTAAGCAGGCTGGACGAGAAAGACAGTGGGACCCCCGCCCCGGCTCACTCTCCCCTGACAGCCCTGGGCTCCCGAGGTTGTACCGCCAGCTCTGTCTCCTTTCTGTCAGGTTCCTCAGCTAAGCTGATGCCCACCCAGCCCATTCTGGGGGCACACTCAGCGGCGAGTTTGGGCCTTGCTTCTCTCCATGATGTTGAGAAAATTCTGGCCTTTGATATCTGCTCTGGACTCCTGTTTCCTGCTCTCTGCGGTCTCGGTCTCGGGGTGGACAGAGGATGACAAGCCCCTCCCTGGCCGCCCCTCCTTGCCCCTCCCCCTTGATAAGTTCAGTATCAAAGGTCCGCAGAGGCAAGCGGCAGAACTCAGGCCTGCGCTGCCACCGACAGGTTCATCGTGCACAGAAGCCGCTGACGGTCTGGCCCTGGGCCGTCACCTCGGAAAGCCGGAAAGCCGGACTCGCCCTGAGCCATTGGCAGGCACGGCTCCTGGGAGAAAACCTCCCCGGGACGTACTATTGAGAGCTGGGGGGAAAATCCCGAAACATAACAAAAGAGTAACAGAAATGAAAATGGCCAGGGACACGGACCCACCATAGATTTTCCTGGGCAAGGTTGGCTGGGGAGCTGCGAGGATGCGCTTTCCGAGAAACCGAGGCCAAAGGAACAAAGGACCTGCCACAGCTTGGCAGGAGCCCCTTCCCCTGTGACATTAACTGCTTCCTGTTCCCTTCCAACGGGGCAGGAAGATGGAAGTGAAGGAAATGGAAAATGCAAACTACACACCAATTTAGCATTTTGCTGCTTGGAGCTCAATTTTTGCTAACTTTGGAAATGCCAGAAGAGAGAGGTGTTTTGTCAAGACATTAAAAAAATTATTTTTTAAGGGAAACAAGACAGGCTATTCATGACCAGCAGGGAAGCACACCTCCCGGGGTGCTCGGCACTCCCACTGCACCCGGTCATTTGATTTAATGAGACGATGAGGCTGCTGTGAGCATCCTCTCTCAGCCCCAACGCTGTGCCACGAGGGCGGCGAGGGCGTTAACTCAGGCACAGCCAGGCTTTGAAGCTTTATTTTGTTTTCCCCTCTGCCCCCTCCCACCCCCTGCCAATTAACACCAGGGAGAAATCACATCCAGGAGCAGTCTCAAGCTGGCCCTGCCAGTAGAGCCACCTTGTCCCCAAGGGCAAGAGGGCGCTTCAGGGCCAGAAGGTGCCCGGCGAGTCTCCAAGCGGAGCGCCTGGCATCAGAGCTGGGATGCAGGGGCGGTGTGCCTGGGCCGCTGGCGTGAGCGGCTGATCACGGGATGACGTCCCTCTGAGCACCTTTGTAGCTCCGGCACTGGGATGCCCTCCCTCCAGAGCCCTGCGTGGCTGCCTTCTCATGCTGCTCGGGTCCGGGCCCAGGTGCCACCTCCCTCAGGAGGCCTTCCCTGACCCTCCCACATCTAAAAATAGAGCCGCCTCCAAGTGGATCACCCTCCGTCTCCTTACCCAGATTTGTCTTGGTTATTTTTCTCTGTGGCACTTGCCACTACTGAAAACACGTTATTTATCTCTTGTTTTCTTTACTTTGCTTGTTTGCTTGTTTTTCTGCCTCTTGCATTAGACTGTCACCTATAAGAGGGCAGGGAGTGGCGGTATCCACTTTTGTATCCCCGGGGGGATACCAGACACAGAGCAGGAGCTTAATAAACATCCCTGAGTGTGTGAGTGTGTGTGTGTGTGTGTGAGCGTGTGATCTCCTAACACGGAGCCTGGCGTGCAGCACACACAGGTGCAATCAGTATCATTCATTTATTCACTATCTAGGCATTTGTTCACTTCACACTCATGACAGCTCTTTAAAGAAAGTATGGACACCAAGGGGGAAGGGGCGGTGGTGGAAGGAATTGGGCGATTGGGATCGACGCATATATACTATCGATACTATGTATAAAATAGATAACTAATGAGAACAGACTGTATAGCACAGGGAACTCTAGTCAATACTCTGTGGTGACCTAAATGAGAAGGAAATCCAAAAAAGAGGGAGTATACGTATATGTAGAGCTGATTCACTTTGCCGTACAGTAGAAACTAACACAACGTTGTAAAGCAACTATACTCCAATAAAAATTTGAAACAAACATTCTTATTTCTGTTAAAAAAAAAAGAGAGAAAGTAGCATAAACCCCCTTTTGCAGTTGAGAAAACTGAAGCTCAGAGAGGTTATGTGAATTGTCAGTGCCGCACAGCCGCGGAGTCGGGTTTGGGGCCCAGGGCTTCCTGACGCCAGCATCCCAGCCACCCTTCTGAGCACCACCTCCCCACCCAACTGCTCGTGCTGGGGTAAGTGGACACTGTCCATCCCGGGAGCTGCCGAGTCTGGCAGGCCCGGAAGTCCCACGAGGGGCTGTTACCTGGGCTCATGCTGTGTTGCCCGGCAGGGTTTCCATTGCGGAGACGGGTCTCAGGGATGGGTGGGATGGCTGGCAGTTGGCCTCTCGCTGTGATAATGACCGCCCTTCATTCAGCCCGTTTGCTGACGGCCTGCAGTGGGTGGTTGTGTTGCACGGCCCTGGTGTCCGTTGGTGAGGGAACGCTGGACAGGACCTGCTATAGAGCATATGTAGGTCAGATTTTATCCTTGTAGCCACACACCTGCCCACGTCTCACACATACACACACACTCACACACACACACACGCCAGGTCATTAAGGCAGGGGAACCTTGCTGCATCCACTGAGGTCATTAGCTCGTGGCTGTTGGTCATTAGCTTGTGGCAGCTGGGCCTACAGCCACGGACCTGAAGAAAGACTCCAGGGCTGAGGACACTGGCACCTTCTAGCCCCAAGGAAGCTGGGCTGAGGTCCTGGTCACAATCTCCTTGATTTGGGGCACGAATGACTTTCCAGTGGACAGCGACGGGTCCTGAAGCCGTGAGGACCCACGCTTGTGTTCCGTGTCTGGTGGGATAATTCGGTGCTGGTTAAAATGGTGCCGACAGAGTGGTCGCTGAGCAGGGACTGAACGTGCCAGCGCCTGGGGCCCAGACCAGGGAGTGGGGAGCCCAGAGGGCTAGAGCCGATGTATCCCGTGGTTGCTCCAGGTTTCACAGTTCGAGGAACTGCCAGGCTCTCTTCCAAAGTGGTGGCCCCATTTCACATTCCCAGGTGGTTCTCTTTGGTAATGATTTTTTTCCTCTTCTGCTTACTTGTATCTTATAAATTGTTGGCAGTGCTTATCTGCCTCTTACAGGTTTTTTTTTTTTTTTCCTGAAAATAACGTTACCTAACAATAGAAGGTGGCATGGAAGACGGGTCATATCTGGCCATACCGTCTGGGATGCTCTTGGACTCCAGCAGTGGCCACATACTCTGAGGCGATCGGGACATCTCACGGGGGCGGGGGGATATTGTAAAGAACACAGGTTCTATGGAGAAACGGGGGTTCTTGAAGGGCTCGCAGGTGTTTGTGTAGATCACAAGACCTCAACTCCAGCAGAGGTTTTATATTCCAGCTAGCATCACTGCTGTGGAAGTGAGGTGCCCCCCCACTTAAAAGTGAGAAGGGGCTCCTGTCCCCCTTTCCTTTCTACACCTGGAGTCCTACCTCCTGACCCTGGGAGCCTGGAACGGAGGCTGCTCTGGGCCACATGGGAAGTTGCCACTAACCACATCAACATCTTTAAAATTAATAACATGAATTCCATAGCGAAGGGGCCTGGGCCAGAGATGGAAGGCTGCTGGCTGCTCCTGGGCCCCATGCGGCAGGTGGGGGGACAGGAAACCTGAGGACAGGTGGGACCTCCAGGTGGGCACTGTCCTGTCGGAACGTAAGACCTTAAGGACTTGGCTGTTACTGGGATCAGATCCATCCAGGCTGATTGGGGACGGGTTCCCCGAGGTGTAGAGCTCTCATTTCAACACACATTGTCATATATTTATGACTTAGATCGAAAATAGGCTCTTTCTACTCCCCACAAATGCACCTTTCCCCTGTGTATTTGGTTTAAAAGGATCCGATCTTTTTATTCGAGGGCTATCCTATGATTCAGGTTTCGTAGAAGTCCGAATTCTTAAATTCTGCAGCTTCAGAGACTTCAGAAGGTCATCCAGCTCAGACCTCTCCCTCTATCCAAACAGATCCTTATACTGACCTGAAGACCAGGAAGGATCCTCTGGGCAAGTTTCTAAAGCTCTTTCTCTACGCTTCCTTATCAGCAAATTGGGCAAAATAATAAGGTCCATCTCAGAAGGATGTTGGGAGGGTTAAATAAGATATGCATGTAATGTTCTTAGCGCCATGCCAAGCACACTGAGAATCTTCAATAAATGACTGGGTTATTACCGTCAGCCGCATCACCAATGCACAGTATTTTCTTTGTGTCCACCTCTCACCTTGTGAAACAATCAAGTCTGCAGTTGGCTCATAAATGAAAGCTCCCTTCCCAGTTCCATTACAACACAGGGGGCAGAGCTCTTAAGTTCATTCCAGACCAGCAGGAACAAGCTCTTACCTTCTCAAGGGCTGAGGTCAGAACACTGGGGCAGCCCAGGTGGCATAGTTGGCATCTATGACGCCGCGCCCTCTAGTGGAAGGACGAGGCTCCTGAACTCAGGTGTGCAAGGAGGCAGGTGAACGGGAACAGGGCAAAACCAGGTGAATTTTCATGCCATCTGAATTCAGTCCTCCTGAAACACAGACAGTAAAAAAGGTAATCAAGATTACAAGGCAACGCAAACAGAAATGCACCCTGAGGAATTTACATTTGCAGTATCCTTTTCGTGCTTCGTTTTCTAAATCTATGCTCAAATCCACAGAGCAAGATAAGAGAAGGGGCCGCTCATACGGAGGGGGCTTCCTTTTGATCTGAAAAAGAAATGTTCTAAAATTAACCGTGCTGATGGTTGCTTAACTCTGTGAAGATACTAAAAATCACTGAATTTTATACTTTAAGTGGACGAATTGTATGGGATGTAACTTATACCGCAAAAAATCTATTTTTAGAAGTTGACTTTTCAAAATGTTTTATTGTTTTTAGATATTCCCCCAATACTTATTTATTATAAAAATAGAAAACACCCATAAAAATAGATTTTTCTCGAAGTATTTATTTGCATTCTTTGAGTTCCACATGCATTTGTAGTTTGCCGCACCAGAGAAGTTTCCCTGAGGTCAGCAGTACATCCCAGCGTGTGCCAGGTGCCGTGGAGACGGGAGACGTGCAAACATGGATGGTGAATCGAAGTCTCTTGTCCAGTTGTGGAGCCCAGACTGATCCTTAGAAGCAACGGGATGAAAAGAGACAAGATGGCTCAGAATAAGGGGCTACATTATTTGTTGAGTGAGTTAAAAGAAGGATATTATTGAAGGTTCAAATAATCCAGGAAGGCTTCGTGAAGGAGGAACCTGAGCTAGAGCTTAATAGGTTTAATAGAAAGGACAAGTAAAATATAGTACAAATAAGTAAACTAAAAGTAACCCAGAGCTAGGATAACAGCCTCAGCTCTCCCTCCTCGGGCCTACCGTCTGTGTCCTGAGCATCGCGGGCGTTCCCCAGAAGACAAGCGTATCATTCAGGGAGGAGAGGGTCCCGCTTCCCCCTCTCCAGTCTCCGGCTGGCACTCCCACTGGCGGACCCCAGCTGGAAGCCAGAGAGCAGGGGCCACTGACACAGACCATGTGGCCAGTCCCCAGGGAGAGAGGATGGAGGAAAGGACGGAAGAGTGATCGGGAGGGCTGCGTGGAGGCGTCCAGCACCTCTAGCTGGGGCTGCAGGGGGTTAGAGTGTGACCCATCCGTGTCCCAGAGGAGAGGGGGTTTTCTCAGGCAGACTGACGGAGGACAGAGATGGGGGCCCTGAGCTGCCCCCGACTTTCAATAGCAGAGGGGCGAGAGTGTCACTTTGATTGTTAGAGTGTGCGGGGCTCTTGTTAAGGTCTCTTTATTCATTTACTTTAGAGCCTCGCTACCCCGCAGGTGAGGTGGTCCTCTGCCATCACCTGGGGGCTGGTTAGAAATGCAGAATCTCAGCCCCACCTGCACACGCTGCCCTAGAACCTGCATCTCGACCAGACGTGCCTGGCGATTCAGGCGCAGGCTGCTCTTGGAGAAGCTCTGCTTTCAATCACCCCAGGGATGCGGGTGGGTGGGGGTGGTTAGGAACAAGCCAGTTAGAGTTCAAAGGTGGGCGTGTCCACCCTGCTGCAGGTATTGGGCCTCAGGCACAGGAAGTCATGGCAGCTGGCCTGTCCGTCCAGCAGGGTGGACACCGCTGCTCCACCCGCCTCGCTCTTCCCTGCAGACGCCAGGAGCAGCCCCACGATTCTCTCCACACAATATACCTGCATCCACTTCTTGTCCATCAGAGCGGGCAAGTGAGATGAAATGTAGTTGCCTGATGTATATATGTAATATCGCCCATGTATAACTTTTGGCAGAAATATAAAATCCACTGATTCCCAGAAAACAAACACCATGCCTGTTTTGTACATTCATTATCCCTGTAGACCCACACAGTCCGTGGCCAGCAAGCAAGAAGCTCAGAGTCCGGTCAGGAGGCGGAGAAATGACATTGACATTGTACGTCCGAAGTACCAGCCCTGACAGAAGTGCCGTTGCTGCGGTCTCCGAGGCCAGCTCTGTCCCCATGGGAGGGAGGAGGAGGGAGGAAATGCCCTTGACCCAGCAGGCCTGGGAGGATGGGCCTGTGTGGCCAGAGGGCACAGACAGGGAGACAGAAAGTCATTCCCACCGAGAAGGAAGCCACCTGCTACAGAGCAGAGTTGAGTCCAAGGCCCGACAGCGGTGGTCACCTGTCGAAAGGTGTGGGTCTGAGTTGGAGAAGCAGCAGGTGTGTCTTTCTTTGGCTCCCAAGCATACCTGAACTGATATTGTTATTTCTTAAACTTCTGGAAGTGAAGTTAAACATAGAAACGACAACATGGATAACCGTGCGTATTTGACGACCATCTTGGAAGTCTGTCAACGCGGAGATTTAAGATGCCCCCTCCCCTTATCTAAAAGCGCTCTGCCTGGGATTGATGCGCCGGTCACCTGTGCATCTTGAGAGCGCTCTGCCTGGGATTGATGCGCCGGTCACCTGTGCATCTTGAACAGATGTTGAGAAAGGCAAAGGTCCAGTTCTGGCGTCTTGCAAACTGGACACGACGGCAAGAGGGGGCTGCTCCAGCTCACGGTGGCCTCACGCCATGTGGACGGAGACGGCTCTACCTGTGGGAGAGCTGGGCTGTCCAGACACTGTGGGCCTGGCAGTGACCCTTGAGAAATGGAACAAAGGGACCTTAAGTTGCATGTGATTGGATTCCACCCGGTGCCTAATGCAGTGTAGACACGAACTGATGGTGGGTGTGGGGCAGCGTGACTTGCTGGGGTGGTGACATCGTGTCACACCGAGATAACCTCTGGCGTCAAAGGAGACATACGCTGGCTGTGCTGTGCACCAGTGAGTAACCTGGGAGATGCAGAAGTACCCGTAGCTCCGAGCCCCTCCCTGCAGTGGAGAAACAGCAGTGGTTAGCGCAGTCCCAGCGCTGAGGGGACGGTCCGTCCAAGTGGTGATGGGAGAGGGTTGTTATCCTCATGCTGTCTTCAAGATGCTGCTAGTGTTACTGCACAGGGAATTTGCCAAAATTGTATTATATAACGTGTTTTATATTAAAAAACATGGGGTGGGGCGGCAGCTCTTAGCAGTATTTCACCCATGAGTGCTGTGTAGGATCCACGAAACGACAGGACCCATGTGCTCTTAAGCATACACACTCCAACTCTGCGTGCGCCATGTCATCGACACGGAAAACACTCCACACTTACACGTTCTCCAAGCTGTCAACACGTGTGGGGCGTGTGGGCTGTCCCCGGGCTGTTGCCAATATCGCAGTAGAGGGAGGGGTGGCTTCAATGATTCAAACCATGACACTTACAGCGGGGCTGGGAGAACCCAGTGATGGGGGGACGGCATCACGGGTGCAGCCTCTTCAGGACCTCCAGTCTCCCGGCGGCCAGTCCGTTCCATGACCTGCTCCACCAACCCTCTCATTCTCCGTCCCTGCTCTTGAATTAGTTGTCTGTTTTCTCTGCAGGTGTCCCTTGGAGACCACACAGCCTCTTTTTTTTTTTGACATGATTTCAGACAAATGGAAGAGGAGCACAAAAATTCTCAAGATGCCCTTCTCCGAGGTTCCCCGAATATGAATGTTTACCTTCTTTGCTGTATCCTCTCCCCAACACACGGAGGAAGTTGCATATAGGATCTGCCTCTCCACTAAATACTACCATGTACGTTGCCTAAAAATGAGGGATTCTCTTCTGTAACCACTGTACAATAATCAAACTCAGGAAACGAAAACTGACTCAACTGTGAGCTAACCTACAGCTCTTATTCAGATTGTCCGATCATCCTAAGAAAGCCCTTGATTGGCTGAGAGCGGATGGACCGACAGGCTGAAGAAGACGTGCCTCGTCTTCAGCCGGCTCCTGCCCTGCTCGGCCTCTCCGTTCCACTCCTGCATCGTTTTCATTTTTGGTCATTTCTAATGATGTCCTACTTCAGAATCAGTAGTCATACTGATGACAGGAATGGTTCTGTATGGGCTTCTCTTTCTGTAATAAATCTCTGTTTCAAGCAACACTCCAAACACTTGCCAGTGGGCCACGTGTTTCAGAGCTATGAATGATCACTGAGGTCTGCTTTGATTTTGAGATAACTTATGAAACTAGTCGTGTGTGTGTGTTTTGTAGGAAGCATGTGTGCCCATGTATGTGAGCACAGAATAATACTGGGGCAGCTGAGTTAGGCTATCCGAGAGGTGGTCTTGAATTTATACAGCCCTCCTGGTTGACTCTGGGAAAGTAAATTCAGTCCCCCGGAGCTTCACCCATCACCTGTCGACTTTCAGGCAAGACCATTGTTATTTAAAGGGATCTGTTTTGTTTCAACATTCTAAGTCCATAGATATGCTGAGAATCTATCAGTGGAATATTATTCAGCCTTAGAAAGGAACGAAGTACTGACAGATGCTACGACATGGATAAATCTTGAAGACATCAAGCCAAGTTAAATATGCCAGTTACGGAAAGACAAATACCGTAGCATTCCACTTCTATAAAGTAGTAGGGGAGTCAAATTCATAGAGACAGAAAGTAGGACGGAAATGGTACAGAGGAACTTATTTGCAAAGCAGAAATGGAGTCACAGATGCAGAGAACCAAGGGGGGAAGCGGGGGTGGGATGAGTTGGGAGATTGGGATTGACATTACATACAGTACTACGTATAAAATAGATAACTAATGAGAACCTACTGTAGAGCACAGGGAACTCTACTCAGTGCTCTGTGGTGACCTAAATGGGAAGGACATCCAAGAACAGGGGATACATGTATACGTATAACTGATTCACTTTGCTGTACAGCAGAAACTAACACAAGAGTGTAAAGCAACTCTACTCCAATAAAAAAAACGTTAAAAAAAAAAAAAAAGTAGAATGGTAGTTTCCAGGGACTAGGGGAGGGGTAGGATGGGTTCGGTGTTCAGTTACAGAAGACGAAAAAGTTCTAGAGAAGGTCTAGGTGGTGACAGTTAAACAACAGTTTGAATGCACTCAATACCACAGAACTGTGCACTTACAATGGCTAAAATGGAAATTTTATGTCAGGTATATTTTACCACGATTTTAGAAAACTAAATAATTTTTTAAAAACTTGCATTTCAGAGGAAGCCAGCATTTTAATCCCTTGCACGGAGAAGTTTTGCAGCAGCGCTTACAGCTGTCATTATTCCGGTCCCTCTAAAGCCTTCCTAAATTCATCAGCCACCCCACTATCACTGTCCCCGGTTCTCTTGAATGTCACCCAGAAAAGTGAGCAACACAGGGACACACTCGTAAACGTTCCTCCCAACGGCAGTTGCTGGCCTGACGTTAGAAATGAATGATTTTCCACTGTACCAGTGACTCTGTTGTGGGTTCTATTAGCACCATATGTTACATGTTTTTAGTAAAGCCTGGCCTTGTGTGTCCTCTGCCATCTGCCCTGGCATCGGCACAGCCCACGTGGTGCACGGAGGCCAAGGGCCTCCTCCACCCAGCATGGTCTTGCACCTCTTCCCAGCCAGAAAGCACGCGTGGGCAGAATGCACGGGACCAGGCGAAAGGTGGATTTTATCAGCTCCGCAAGTCACAGTGAAGTGGGCCCATGTTTTGTAAAACATGTGTTTGGCAAATGATTCCCTGTGGGCTGCAGAAATCCAGATGGAGGAAGTTTTCTAAGTGCAACGTCAGAATTTTACATCTGCTGATCCCAACAAGTGCATGGCGCCAAGGAGAAGAAGCAGGTTGTCTGTCCACAAAATCTGAGAGCACGGATGTGGTTCTGGGGGCTTGTTCAAATCTAGAAGACAAAGGCGCCGTGTCTTCAGCCCCCGCTAGGCCTGGGCGTGGTGAGAGCAGGAGAAGTCTTAACATGGCCCAGAAGGGCTCAGTTTCACAGACGAGGAAACGGAGGTATGGGAAGGTGGGCAAAGTGAGTTGCCCAAGGCTGCCCAAGGTTGGAACTTGAACTTGGGGCCCTGTGGACTCAGTGTGGGGTCCTCTTGCCTCACCACGCTGGACATGACATTGGCAAGTAGCCCCCGACACTGTGGGTCTGCTTGTCTAGGTGCTGCCGTTCACTGCTGTGCTGCTATACCCTAAGTCTGCTGCTGTGCCACTCTGACTCCTGGTTCCCTGTGCGCAGACGGGAGGCTTAGCTGACACAGTGCTCGGTCCATAAGGGACTGATAATGGTGAGTCATGGTACAGGAGAGGCCAACAGGACACGGCCTGGGTGTACATGGCGGGTCAGAGGGGGGGCTGGGGACCGGCTGGGCTGGGAATGGCGGGGCATTGCCAGCAGAGAGGGGCCTGCAGACCCCATCGCCACATTCAGGCTGGGTGTCCTGTGGGCTGAGAGACGGGAGGCTTGTCCGCACGAGCCCTTTTGAGGCTGCATGGCCACGTGCTCCACTTTGACGATGGTACCCGGAAGCCGCGCTGGCTGTCCTCCGCTCACCCCTCCAGATCCGTCCTGCATGCCGCTCTGTGCCTTGGGAGGCTGCCCTGCAGGGACTGTGTGACACTTCCAGTCGGGATCAGCCAATGGGACATGCCAGAAGCAGACTGGAGGGCGGGAGCGGAGAGAGGCCGGGGGCTTCTCCTTTGCACCCCTCTTGCCTGGCTGGAGCCTCCCCAGCTCTCCCCCCTGCCACTTCCAGCCCAGGTGGTAATGGCCCCCCACTCCTGTTAGCCTCTGGATACCTCCCCATCCTGGTTGGTCCCCAGAGCCCTGCCCTCCCGCCCTGACACTGGCTTCAGTTACCTCTGGCGGAGGCTGCTTTCCTGGTGGGACCATGATGGATACAGGAGGTGATCGGCAGACCACAGGAATGCTGACATCTAGATTCAAGGTAAGGACAACGCATACTCTGTACGGTGTGGAAATCCCCTCGAGATCCCACATCAAAGGGATGAAGTGTTAGGGAAAATGCCCAGAGGCCTGGGCTACTTCTGCAGTCGTGGAAAAGTCTGCAGAGACCAGAGCTTATCCGGAGGCCACAGTGACTCCCCTCCCACCCAGATGGAAGGGTGTCTGAGGTCTCTGGGGCTGGTCTGGGAGTCAAATTGGTGTCCAGTCTATTGTATTACTAGCTAGCACCCTCCCTCCTTCCTCCCCCCCCCCCGCCCCCCGCCAACACCCTCCACAACCCACTTCCTTTCTTCAGGAAGCACAGAGTCAAAGAAAACACATGTAAACCCCATTCTGGAGCTTTTAACCCAGTTCAGCAGTTATCAGCAGTGGTCCTTGGACTCTGAGGTGTTTCGGGCCTCTTCATAATATGTTGGAATGTTATAAAATCACGCATGGGGAAAAGATCCATGCACAGTTCAGGACAGACCAACAGAATGGAATGTAGTAAGTACAAAACGTTCATTCATTTGGTTTCAGATTCCACATTGCTACTAGTGTTTAAGGGACTACCTCTTGTCGAGTTTTGGTGTAGTATTAATGAATAATACCCATAATTATCCAAAAAGACTATTAACTTACCTCTTAATTTCCAAATCCATATCTGTGTGTGGCCAGGCTTTTTTCATATGCACCAGATTGAATGAAGAAGCAGATAGGAGAACCCAGCTGTTTCCTAAGCCGGACAAAAAACACGTTTGCAAAGATGTAAAACACTGTGAATTTTCTCACTACTTTTCTATTTTGCAAAACGTGATTATTTCTTTCAAAAATACGTTATTTGTGTTAACATGCAGTGGGTTTACCCTCGTTCTTATTTATATGACTTAATGGATAAGATATTTTAAAATTTTATCAATTTTATTGTAAAATTCTGTAAAATTTGACAGATATAAGCCACAAAAGCAAAGCTCTTTAGGATTTTCAACCAGTTTTTAAGAATGTAAAGAGTCCTGAGATTCAAAGGTTTGAGAGCCTCTTCTAGGAACGATATTGTAAACACTAGTATCAGTTGATGCCTGAGGAAGGGGCAGATGGCGCTCATCCCCCATGCTTTCAGCAAATCCCCACTACTAAATTACGCGCCAGAGATTTAGGGCTTGGGCATATAGTGTCAGAGTGCCCAGGAGGTTAGGGTTTTGTTCCATCAGTGGGAAAGCTGTGCCACCCTGGGCAAGTTCATTTCCTTCTCTGAGCCTCATCTGGAAATGGGGATTCAGTGGTTCCCGCCTGACAGGAGTGTGCGTTGTGGGAACTAAGTGGTGGTGGAGCTGAGGAAGGTGAGCACGGGCTCACCCAAACGGTGCGTGTGCCGGCCCCACGCTCAGCATTTCACAGCCAACGTCTCCCTAAGTCCTCGTGCAGCCCCTAACCCAGTACTGTCACCCCTTCAGGATGCTTGGGAGGGCGAGTGAGACGGTGCCTGCCCATGCGAAGACCGTAAACCCCAAACATCTTCGGCGCCTTCCTATCGCTAAGGGTAAGGACTCTTGCAAAGATCCTTTTCTGAAGGTTAGGGATGCCCGCTGGGCAGCAGGGAGCCTCACACCTGGAGGACAGCACACATCTGGGAAAAGACGCCAATAATCTCCATAACACTCTTTCCCGGCCTCGGGCCAGTGGGTTGTTTAGAAACGTCCAGGGGGCAAGGAAGACCAGCCTGCTGAGGAGCCTGCCCTGCCCGGACCCTTGAGAAACAGGTATCTCACGCTGTACTGGCTCACAGGGGCGGCCAACAACCCCTGCGCTGGTCTGCCTGGCTGCTGGGTAATTTTACAAACTGGTTTTTACTGGCAAGGGAGGTGGGCAGATGTGGGTAATGGAATATTCCGCAAGGTCACAGGATCAGATCTGGCCCGGCTATTGGAGACTTCTGGGATTATCTGCCCTCTGCGAAGCTGTCTATTTTGGGGACCTGGGTCAATGCTTTCAGCCAGGAAGTGTCTGTGAAGCACCTAGTAGGCTCTAGGCACCGTGCTGAATGCTGAGGACACCGTGGTGAGCAAGGCTGATAGAGTTCTCATCCCCACGGCAGGTCACGTGCACAGGTTCTGGGGATCAGGATGGGGGCATTACTCTGCCTGCCTCATGGTGGGGCAGAGCTGCGTCTCCAGGCTGCCCTGTCAAGGCTGTGGGTGCTGCGCTCCTGCATGGACGCGGGGCTAACGACTCGGTCAGCGGCTGGGCTCCCTCTGGCTGCCCCACACGCAGCCACGGACGCGGCCACGGGCCGTCTCCTGCCAGCATCTCCTTTCGTTTCCAGAGCGGAGTCCTCAACTTGACTGCACACTCAGTGGCCTGGGGCCTTGCTGGAGGGCCGGCGGGGCCCGAGAGTCTGCATTTCTAGCCGTTCCTGCTCCCGGGGACAGCATGGCTGCTGGTGTGGACCACGCATGGGAGGGCATGGGTGGAATTTCTGCTCCGTGCTGATCCCCATGGCCTGGAACAGAGGTCGGCACATAGTAGGTGCTTAATAAATACCCAGTGAATGAATGGATTCCCCTTGGTCCCTCCCCTGTCTCTCAGCACCAGGACCTGGCATCTTTCTCTCGCTGACAGGCCCTCTGGAGTTCTGGTGGAGGGAAGGAGCCCGAAAGGCACCAGCTGGAGTGACAAGTAACAGACCCGACAGGCAGACACCGCTCCCTTTCTTCCATGATTCTCTACGTCTATTATTTGTATACTGTTTCACTTGCTATGTGTAACCCAAAACCTCATGTTGTCACACCAATCCCACCAAATCTTCAAAAATGAGGGCCAATTGAGCTGCAGTGGCCCCCTGCCCGCCCCCCCGCAAGGGCACGCACGCATTCACCAGCTACTGTTATGGCCCCCCAAGCTTAGCTCCCCTCCCGCCTCGCACCGAGGTCCAGCCACGACTCAACATGGGCTCTGTTTATTATTCTAGAGAAGCAATTTTCAAGGGGCTGAAATACTTGTTAAAATTAAGGTAAAGAATGTAAACCACAGCCAGGCCGGTTCACCTTGTGCTTCAAAGCCCTCTTGTTTCTCCAGGCACCGCCTCCTGCAAGCTTCCTGCAGGTCTCCATCAGCCCCGGCGAAAAGGAAGGCCGGCCGCCCAGTGGACGGGCAGAGCGGGGCCCGGGAGTGCGGCCCGTCTCCGGGCCTGCACAGCTGTCCTGGGGCAGGAGGCACCTGCTGGGCCCGGGCGGAAGACGGCCCGGGAAGGCTGAAGACAATCAGTGCAGGGGACTTGACAAGTGATGAGGGAAGACGGGAGTGTGCAGCGTCCACGGGTGTCTGAGGGGCCCGACGTGCCCGTGGAGCCGACTCTGTCTCCCAGTGGGTTGGAGGTACATGCCCCTCCAGGCTGAGTCCTGGCATCGCGGAGCCTGGCTTAGGTGGAAGGGCAAGGGTGGAGGACTTTGACCACGTAAACGCCGAAAGGCAGAGCCCTTCAAGGAGAACCACCCAGGACTGCTTCACAGCATAGACTGCCGCCTCTTGTTCCAAAAACCTGCTGCTTCCAAGTGCCTTTTTATTTTCTGCAGACATCTCCCTTAAGAAATGATAACGGGGGAAGGAGGGCTCTTTAGGGAGCTTTAGCCTTGAAAGCCCCTCCTGCAGTTGGAGGAGGGCCCTGGAAGGCTGGGGTGTGCGTGGGGCTCCTGCACTGAGATTCTTGAGAAGGTCTCGCCCTCTCAGCGGGTCCAAATCGGTGGTCCAACTTCCTCTGGAGATTAGATGGGCAAATGGGGAGAATGATTAATTAAAATAAAATGGATGAATCTGAGCTTTTTCCAAAGTGGGCTCAGATTCAAGTTCAGGCTACATCTCCGCGGGCTCTTGGCACCAGCACGGCGCCCTCAGCCCACGCCTGTTAGATGACTCACTGCTTCTGGTGGAGGGGGTTTCAGGACCCAGGTTCCAACCCAGTTCCTCTGCTGTTTGGGAGCTGAGCGATGCTGTGCACGCCCATCTTTAGAACATCGTCCTGTTCACTGTTCACGACAGGGCGAGGACGCTGCAGACCCGACATGGGGCGGGCACTGTGGCAGTAGGTGAGATGGTCAGAAGTTCAGACGGGGCCCTTGCAGCCAGGCAGGTGGGGACCAAGTCCCCTGCCCATTAACTATGGATGCGCCCTCGGCCATGTGTTGAACCTCCCTGAGCTTCAGGCCCCCCTCTGCGAAGGTGTGAATGTGAGGGCACCTGTGAGGAATGCAGTCCTTGGGAGCTGTTTCTGTTCGTGTCTCTGGCATCATCCACTGACCATGAATTAGAAATAAGATGACACATCCAGAAAGCAACGATTTAGGAATACAAAAGGCACCCTTCTGGCCTTGATCAGTGGCCGGGCACACGCTCAGTGAATCAGGGGAGCTATGCTGTAAGCCCCCATCTGAATCTAAAAGCCCAAGAACCAGGAACACTGACGTCCGAAAGCAGGAGAGGGTGGATGTCCCAGCTCAGCAGAGAGAACAGATTTGCCCTTCCTCCGACCTTCTGTTGTACCTGGACCCTCAATGGATTGGGTGACGCCCACATGTTGGAGAGCCATCTGCTTTCAGAGGTTCACCATCTCAGTGCTCATCTCATGCAGAAACACCCTCCCAGACAGAAAACGTGTTTCATCAGCTACCTGGGCATCCCTGAGAGCGGTCGAGGGGACACGTGAAATTGACCATCACATCTGCATGGCAACCCACAGCTTCCCCAATGGCCGTGCAGAGCCCCCGTACCCTGTGAGGCCTGTGGAGCTTGCGGCCGCTGGGTGTACCATTTCCAGCTGAAGAGCGTTGATTTAGACGTCTGCCGGTTTGGAGCCGTCGCCCGTGAGGCTACAGGGGACCCCTTGGCACCTTTCTTTTGGGCGCTGATGTCTGCTTTGCCGCGGGAAAGCTGAGTGAGATTCCTGGGGCCCAGCGGGGCGGGCACTGAGGGTATCACCACGTGGCCGGAGCCCTGTGGGTCGGCTTTGAGCTGTGCAGCCAGCCAGGGCCCTCGCGTGAGTCTAGGACAGACGAGAGACCCGGCTAATGCATTCCTCCTTTGGAACGCAGAGTCCATCACAGGAGAGCCCGACTCCGGGTTTAGCAAACGGAGGGTAATTAGGACAGTGGGTGGTCCTATCGTCATCAGGCAATTAGATCTGAGGAAGCACTCCCCCCACAGAGGACAGCCTGCATTTATTCAGCTGCCGGGTGAGCTCAGCACCCTGCACGCCTATCCCTCCTGACAGCTGCGGGAAGCTTGGGGCAGCGGCATCCCCGGATCCACGTCGGGCCCTGGGAATGCCACAGGGAGCAGCAGCGGCCACCACTCAGGGCTGGGGAGAGGAAGTCTGCGCTTTACTTCTTGAGGGAGACAGTGGAAACGGTTCCCAGAAGGCAGTCTCTCCAGGGACGCTTTAATAGCCGGAGTGGGCGTGGATTCACTCCGTGACATGGGCGTCAGCAGAATTCTATTTATTTATCTGATTTTTCTCAATCAGACAAATCCAATTGCAGCTGTCCCTTCCCTCTCCCCCTACCACGTGTTGCGGTTTGTGAGAAATTTAACCTGTGTCATTTTGCCTTTTTTGAGGCGGGTAGGTAGCAGGGAAAAGTCAACTCACTAGAGACAGTTACCTGTCTTAGGTGGTCTTAAGCAATTCAGAATAGTTGAGGGAGGGGTCTGGTGTGATCTCCACCATGGCTACTTGGAGCCCAAGCACAGCAGCCCACGTGGCTGGTCTAGTGCAGGGCAGACAACTCCACCATAGTCTAAACAAGCGTAGGCCAGGAGCTGGTGGAGGTGCAGGCAGAGGTGACGAGAGCCTGCTGCGGGCAGCCACCCCTCTGAGCACTTTGCAGATGCCCTGCCTGAGTCACCAGGGAAACAAGCACAGGGGCAGGTCTGGGACGCTAAGCAGGCCATTGTAACCACTGCTCTGGAGGGATTCCGGGAGTAATCTAGAGTTGCCAGATTCAGCAAATAAAAATGCAGGATGCCCAGTTAAATGGTAATTTCAGATAAACAACTGTGTGAGTTTCCTAGGGTTGCCATAACAAATCATCACCAACTGGGGGGCTTAAAGCAATAGAAACGTATTCACTCGCTGTCCTGGAGGCCAGAAGTCTGAAATCAAGATGTGGGCAAAGCTGTGCTCCCTCTGGAGGCCCTGAGGGAGGGAGGGACCTTCCCGGTCTCTTCAGGCTTCTGGTGGCTACTGGAATCCTTGGCGCACCTTGGCTTGTGGAAGCATCACTTCAATCCCTGCCTGTGTCTTCATGTGGCCTTCCCTTGGTGTGTCTCCGTGTCTTTACATATTGTTCTTATAAGGGCAGCAGACATTGGATTTAGGGCCACCCTCATCCAGTGTGACCTCATCGTAACTAATTATATCCGTAAAGACCCTATTTCCAACTTGACACGTTCTGATACGCCGGGTGGACATGAATTTTTTGGAGGACACTTATTCAACCCATGACAAGAATGAAAATAGTTTTTTAGTAGCATGGGACATATTTTATACTAAAATTATTCATTTTTTTCTGACATTCAAATATTTCAAAAGACATATTTATACTAAAAATTATTAATTTTTACCTGACATTCAAATATTGCATGGGACATTATTATATTAAAAATTATTCATATTTCATCTGGCCACCCAACTCCTGAGACCCATGGCATCTGTGTCCTGTCCCATCTGAAGTACAGACCAGTGCATTCCCAGGAGAGAGCACAGCCCTTCCCACCCCGAGGCAGTGTCAACACCCCCTGGGCCCTGGTCCCACCCTGCAGGTATAGGAGAGCTCAGACTTTGGAAACTGAGTAATGGTCTCCCCTTCCTGGATGGGGGTGGGGAAAGGAAGTGCTTCACTGAGGTTGCAAAGTAGAAACAAAAAAGGTCAATGTTACCTCTTTTCTCTCCGTCCCTTAGGGCAAGAGCTGAGCCTCTCAACTGTGAGGAGTGGTGGCCTGAAGCTCCGCACTGTGCAGATAAAATGCAGAGGAAGAGTGAGAACCAGGGCTGCCTAGCAAAGTTTGTTAAACACGGGGCGGGGCGGGGGGGGGGGCAGTGAGGGGACACAAACATCCTCAGCCGTGAGCGTGATGCATTCACGCCATTTGGGCAGCCCCACACCAGGCTGTGTGAGCGGCCGCCTGCAGCCGCGGGGTGCAGTCAGTGCGCCCAGCCCTGGGCACCGTCTCCTATTCTCACGACCACCAGTAGTCCCCTGAGTGTCCCTGTTTGCACCCGAGGGGGCTCTGGGGGGGGTCAGGCAGTCAGTGACAGAGGGAGTGGGATTTGAACCCCCTCCCCTGTGCCTGACTCCGACTCACACACACTCGCCAGCCCAGGCACCGAGCTTGTCCCCCATGTGGTCACGCATGCGTTTATCCACTGCACAGGTGGTTCGTGTGTTTTACCAAGTGCTTGGGGCCACTCAAGGCTCGGGGTCCCTGCAGGAGGCTTCTGGGTGTGCAGGGGGTGATGACTGCACGATGGAGAATGAAGAGGGTGCAGGTAAAAGGGTAACGAGCACGTGTGTGTTTGTCTGTGTGTGCATGAGCGTGTGCATGCGAGAAGGCCTCTATGGGTGAGTGTAGGAGTGTGTGCATATGTGCAGGTGAGTTTCTTTTTTTTTTTTTTTTTTTTTGGTGGTTTCCTCTTTATTAATGTGTCTCCTACCTTCCCCCCACAATTTCAGTCCCTTCCATCTACCCCCCCAAAAGAAGGCAGTGAAAAGAAGGGATTGTTGGAGTTCTGAGCCCCTTGGGCAGTTAGAAAGGGAACAGAAACCAAAACACTCAGTGGATGTGACAGGGACTGACAATCGAGAAATCTAAAGCAGAGCGCGAAAGGTGGAAGAGAAAGAGGGAAGGAGTGCTTGAACACGCGTGCACACGTGTATGTGGTGGTGTGCACCTGCGAGTGTAAATGCGCGGGCATGTGATTGTGTGTGTGTGTGTGCTATATCAAATGCAGTGGTCAGAGAAGCTCCCTCTGATGAGATAATGTTCTGGAAGACACCATGTGAAAGAAGTGAGGGAGAGAGCCCTGCTGACTGAGGGGAAGAGTGCAACGTGGTGGCAGCAGCAAGTGCAAAGGTCCTGGGACAGGATTGGGGCCGGTGTGTGGAGGCTCAGAACAGAGCCCGTGTGGCCGGGACTGCGTTTACATCTCACCGCTTCAGCCTTTTTGACACTGGCTCTGTCACCCTGTCAGAAGTCCTCAGGGGGGCATGGCATGGCCAGGGAGCCAAACTGTCCATACTGACTGGCGAATCCTGCACTTCTGACTCAGCAGATGAGAGAAATGTCAGTCTGTAGAGCAGAGATTCGGTAGAAAACCCCAGAGACATCCACTATACTACCTAGGGATTTACCCACCTATTATTAGAGGCTCTAATAAGATAGGCTCTTTGTATGGGCAAAAGAATACACATATTATCCAGAAAACTAAAATGTAATGGCATATTTCTATAATGAAAAAAAACTTCCCCAAACCTGTGAGATGTTTTCTACCACAGCCTTCACTGACGTTAAACCTTCAACATCTGATAGAACAAGACTTTGGTCACATCCAGCTCGACGGGATCAGCCCCAGGGAAGACTTGAGTAGAGAGGATCTCTGGTTATGGACACAGAATAAAAAATGAACAGTGATGAGGGTGGGGAATGGGGAGGTGGGCAGTGAAAGCTGCAAGCTCAGATGTAGGTGGCATTTTGGAATGAAATATTGATTCCTCAATATACAAATTACATATCTGTATGTAAGTCAAATCATTATGCTTAAAATCATTATCACCTTAAACCTACATAGTGGCATATGTCAATTATATCTCAATAAAGATTGTACCTCAAGAAAAAAATACACAGAGATACATAGAGTCTTTCAGAATCCAAGTTTAAAAAGCTGAGCAGTACGTGGTGAATCCTTTGAACCCAGGCACTGGAATCGGACAAACCAGGAGTGGAAACTCAGCTCTGGCCACGTGGCCTTGGAAGTCACTTGAGCTGATAAACGGGGAAACCAGGATTTCACAGTTCCCAGTGTTGCTTCAAGATAGCAGGGAACAGAGTAGCCGTGGATGACAAATGAGACAGAGGAAAGTCTTGAGATGACTACAGTGAATGGAAAGGAAAAAGACAAAGAGAGGAGGTCCCCACAAGCAGAGAGAAGAGGGTGGACCCTGAGGGCAGACGAAGACAAGCCCATATTTGGAGACAGCACCAAACGTGACCTGTTTCGAGACAGGTGGGAACATTCCCCTTAACAAGGAACGAGAAGTGCTGGTGGAAGGGACTCCACACCTCCACATTTCATGGCAGGAGATGATGGAGCAGTTTCCCCAAAGTTCTGAGCCAAAGAAAACAGGATGAAGAATATGAAGCCCAGGTACATTGTCTTTCAAGTATGAAGACAACAAATCGGTATTTTTGAGAACAAAACAAGAAAACACTGAACGCTACACCCATTCATCCCATCAGGGCACTGGAGAATTCCTCGATGACGTGGAGCTAATCCCAAAAGAAGACACTGTGGGGAAGTGATGGGTGATACAATGAAATCCACATAGATTGGGATTCTGCACACTTGGGGCGATTGTTGTTACAGAATAGAATTTACCCTAAACAGTATAAACCCTAAATATGGAACTTTACACCTGGAGGGGATTAGTATTCAGAACACAGTTTATATCGTATGGGTCCCGTCAAAGGACACGTGATACAGGCGGTTAGTGGGGCCGCGTGGAAGCTGGAGCCTGGGGGGAGTCAAACAGCGTTGCCTTAAGGGCACAGCCTTCGGGTCACCCCTCCCCACAGTTTTGGCATCCACTTTTCTTAGCTTTGGAGTGATTTTTAGGAATCACCATCTTTTTTTTCTTTTTTCTTTTTTTAACATCTTTACTGGAGTATAATTGCTTTACAATGGTGTGTTAGTTTCTGCTGTATGACAAAGTGAACCAGCTATACATATACATATATCCCCATATCCCCTCCCTCTTGCGTCTCCCTCCCTCCCACCCTCCCTATCCCACCCCTCTAGGTGGTCACAAAGCACCGAGCTGATCTCCCTGTGCTGTGCGGCTGCTTCCCACTAGCTATCTGTTTTACATTTGGTAGTGTATATATGTCCATGCCACTCTCTCACTTCGTCCCGGCTTACACTTCCTCCTCCCCGTGTCACCATCTTTTGTGGTAAAGAATTATTTTGGCAATTCCCTTGGTGTTACTTTACATTTTTTCAATTAAATTCAAGTAAAAGAAATACATTTTCTTTTTTTTTTTTTTTTTTTTTTTGCGGTACGCGGGCCTCTCACTGCTGTGGCCTCTCCCGCTGTGGAGCACAGGCTCCGGACGCACAGGCTCAGCGGCCATGGCTCACGGGCCCAGCCGCTCCGCGGCATGTGGGATCCTCCCAGACTGGGGCACGAACCCGTGTCCCCTGCATCGGCAGGCGGACTCTCAACCACTGGGCCACCAGCGAAGCCCCTACACTTTCATTTTTAAATAGTGTGGATAGTGTTACTCACATGTATTAACTTCCTCTCTTCAGCTTTCTATTGATACTTGTGTACGTATGTAGGAGGACATTCAAAAAGACAGCCACATTAATATTAATCCCATTTTGGAGGAGTTAATACATTTTGGGCGGTTGGTTGCTTTCTCAGGAATTTCTGCTTAAATTTTTTTAAAAAGCAAGCATGAATGATATTTATAAGAAGCAATTACACCAATACTTAAAAATACACCACTATATGCCTTTCTCGGAGAAAAAGAAAACCACAGTGGAATATATCAATATATTGTACCTCCCTGAAAGATAAATCTAAGTTATTTAATTGTGGAAATAAACCTATAAGCAGGCAAAAAACACTGAATCACTAAACGGAATTCCATTTAAACAAAAGGGTATCTGGCCTAACTCCGAGATACAGATGTCAAATGCTTCCTTTTTTTTTACTTTATAATTTATTCATATATTCAACAAAGTGCCGAGTGCCTACCATGTGCTGGGCATGTCTCTTTTATTTGATGAGAGTCCCCTAGTCTCCTACGGACGAACGACAAGATTACATTTAGACGAAATAAAAGTGAGATCCCAAATCATCAGAGGGTTCACTGAGTCACTGTATACCAAAAGGCAGCTTTGAGAAAGCATCCTCTTGGGAAGGAGCCATGACCGTAATGGCTGTAAATGTTCATGCCCCCAAGATCGCACCTCACTCTTCCTCTAAGACGCAAAATCTCTCAAAAGTTTCCGGAAGAGGAGCCAGATGCACAATGGTAAGAGAGTCTGCCAGCTTTTAGAAGGTCAGGTGATGCAGAAGTGCTGTTGGTTTGACTTACTGAATACACAACGAAAGTTGTATTGAAAAGGGAAACCCCAGGCTGGTGTCATGCCAGACACGACCTCTTCCCCTCCTTCTCGGGGACTAGACCTTCGTTGTGACCTTGGCCTCCTGGGGAGACTAATTACAGCTCAGTCCCCTCTTGCAGGGACCCTGCAGCCCCACTCCCAGCCCCCTGCTGCCCAGTCTGTTGCCCGGTCTAGGGCTGCCTTCCACTGGGTGGTCCCTCCAGCACTGCAATGGCCCTCAGAGTCTGTGGGCCCCAAGCCAGGCCCAGCAGCGCCCCCACTGCCATCATCCCGCTGGATGCTGCGTTAGAGCCTCCCAGGCCACTTCCTGCCGAGATGCCGGGAGGGAGCTGCACTCTAACCTCTGGGTTGTCCAGCCTGTAAGGGCCGGAGCCCAGTCAACCAGCCTTGATCCCGAAGACTGGGAACTCAAGCCTTGAACATCTTAGGGAAAAAAACAAGAAAGACTTTCCTAATTCTGCTGTCTTCCGAATACCACTCTGGATTCTGGCTCCAGCCCCTCTGAGATTGTAAACATCTGGGGGGTGACAGACAGCCTGACCCTGTGACTCCGCCGCAGGCCCCCTGTGGATACGCAGATGACGGGTGGAGAGCGGTCAGCCGTCCCAGCCCGATAAGGGTCCCTAAAAACCCCAAATCAATGGGCAGATTTAGCCTTCTCAAACCACGCCACATACCAGCATCTGTGACATATGGTACAAATAAAATGGGCTTAGTCTTACATCGGGAAGGAGGTCATTAGAGGCAGCTGAAACTGGGAAACCTCACGGCAAAGACGACACGGCTTGGACACGACAGGCTTGGAGACGACACGGCTGCACGTCCAGCTGCGCACGCTCCGTGGGTCAACGCTGGCTTTGCGTCCAGCCTTGGAAGACTCTGCTCCTTCACTGGAGGCTAAATTTGTCCCCGAGCACCCACTGCCCTGTGGAAAACCTGGGCTAAGACTTCAAATATGACCTAAGTCTTGGTCAAAACACAGGCAGGCATTCATGTGAGTAACAGACGTGTCACTGTGTGCCTGCCGCACACAGTGCCCGTGGAGGGGAGGAGACCAGAGCTTCTCCTCTGTTTCAGGACCTGCTTTGGGTCCAGCTTCCCAGCACAGGCCTCCGAGGGTCTGTCCTCCTCTTCTCTCTACTCCCAGCGCCCCAAGTCTGCACTTCCTGTGCATCAGAGCCGGAGGCCACTCCTCAGTTCCATAAGCTCGGGTCTAAATGCACCAAAGAGGAGGGTCCTCCCCCAGATGAGTGCCTCCTTGATAAATGGGAAAGGGCCCCAAATCTCCCACCTGAAAAGGGCCAGGATGTAAGGAGGCCACAGAACACGAGCAGTCATGCGGCCATGGGGACGGGGACCCGGCCGCCGTTTTCAGTAAATGCTTTTACTTTGTTTCGTTTCCCCCTTTCTCTGTCCAGGCTGAAGGGTCACTAACAGCTCCGGGTCCAGAATATGCTCTGGGACAGTCGTCCCCTACCTTTTGCCCTCACAAACTATTACATCCAGCCCCCCACCCCCACCCCCACCCCCACTGCCAGGCCTGCGAAAGTCCGCTGAGCCACCTTTGTTTTGTTTGTGTTGATCTGTTTAATTGCACGATTGCTTTTGAGGCTTATTTAAGGAGTGGTTTAATTTGTTTCTTCCTGGTCTCCTGGCCCCGCCCCAGACGTCAGGTCCTAGAGACAAGGGACCTGAGCTGTCATTTGCACGGAAGTGTCTTGGCGCCTGGAATCTAGTGAGCGGCGGCTGACCAGAGGAGGGGGCTGCCCACGAGATTGTGGGGTGCAGCCACGGCGAGCGCTTGGGCTTTAACTTTGACTGTGGCTTTTACCAATGAAACATTCCCTCCCTCTGCATTTTGTCTTAAGAGAAGCAGTAGCGAGCGGTGAAGACCTCGTTGTTTCCATCACCGTGGAAGCTGGCATCTCATCTGGAAGGCACCAGCCCTGTCAGGCTAGGCCCGGCCTATCCAGCCCCCAGATGGGTGTCAGCCTGCTGGGACCATCCCAGCTGGCTGACATTACGGCGGTTACTGTAATAAAGACCAGGGTTAGCTGACAAACTTGGTATTTTCTTATACGGCTGCTGCGAATTTTACAAAGTGTGAGGGCAAGCCTCAGGTCGGCAGCGCTGCAGCAAAACAAAAACACACAACAGAAAAAAAACCACACTGCTGAGGTCAGCTGTTGAGGTTCTCCTCGTGTACAGCTGTTTGAAAAATACAATACAACACAACACAACACAATACAATACAATACAAGCAGCTGTGCGGTGGGGAGAAGTGAGGTCAAATCCAGGACTGAAAGAAGTCTGTTTGGAGCTGCCATTGGGGGTGCAGGGCTGCCCCGTGGAACTGCTGCAGGGATTTAAAGAGGCAGAAGTTCATTTCCTGCGATTTAAGGAACTTTGCTGACTGACGCCTGTGCTGGCGCGGAGTTCGAAGGACTGGGAATGGATTCGGCCGCCCAGGCACACAAGGCGCACGCTCCCCCTGCAGCTCGTCTAAATGCGGGGCTGCTCCACGTTGATTGATGGCCCAGGCAAACGACCTATTAATCCAACAGCAGCCCCACTTCTATTCCTAACTTACTGGAGGCAGAACGGCCACTGGAAGTGGTTTTCAACTGCTTCCTGTGGTTCCCCCGACTCTGCGGGGCAGGGGCTTCTATTTTTAGAGAGTGACCATTGCCATGAAGGTCCAGTCGGCCATAGATGCGATGTGGGGACTTGCGGGTGGCCTGGGCAGACTGGGTGGGCTCTTCATTCAGATGGTATTTTAAGAGTTCCTTTCAAGTGACGCATAGTGGAGAAGGCCACCACTTCCTCCTGAAGGGTAAGAGGGTGTGTCGAGGCCAACAGACGCTAGGATGCTTGGCCGTAAAGTGTGTCACTGTGTTTGGAGGGCTGGTGGCCTTCCCATATGAGGCTGCATGGCTGGCGTCCATGAAACACCAAGATGTGTACACGCTCATTTGCATTTACCATGTACCTTCTCTGAGTATGACGGTACGTTGTGGATTTTTGTTCAGAATGGCTCAGTTTCACATATTCTGTTCCCTTCCAGTCAATGGGTCCCGTGTTAGTTTGGGTTTCCTGGGAAGCAAATCCTGGCACAGGGGTTCACGTGCACGTTGCTTCCGTGGGAGATGGTCCCCGTCAGCACCCCTTGGGGCGTGGGCAAGCGAGGCAGGGATGGGAGACAGCCAAGGATGTCGGTGAGTCGGAGATTCCTCAGAAGGCACTGCGGGGCCAGGTGGCCCATTTCTCCAGCTCTCCGAGGCCGCAGGTTCTTCTGAAGGTGAAGGACCCTCTTTGTGGCCAAGCTGGGGCTCCAGTTGACACGTAAGCCTGCAAACATGGGAGCAGGAAGCAGGGAACGGAGCAGGGAAAAGAATTCACAGAGAATCTGGATGGCGAGAGCTGTGGTTTCTGTTGGTTTTCCTGCCCCCTTGGCTGTTTTTTCTCATGGCTCTCATTTCATCACAGATGAAACTTTGTCACAACTCAGTATTCGTACAGCACTCCTCCTGGCTATGAAGCATGATCCGAATGCTTTAGATGCATTTCTTTTTCTCTCTCTGTTTACTTTGCATCTTATTTTGTGCACGCATTTTATGCAAATCACACCCACAATGAAATACCCCCACGCGGCCACAAGGACAGCTAAGGTTAAAAAGGCTGATAATTCCAAGTGCTAGCTAACATATGAGCAACAAGAACTCTCACACGTTGTGAAGAAAACAGGATGGCCTATCTTATAAGGTTAAATACAGACTCACCATAGGACCCAGTAATACCCGCTTCTAGATGTTACCCCAACAGAACGCACGTCCACACAAAGTCCTGTGCATGGATGAGCACAGCAGCACTGCTCATACTAGCCCCAAGCTATCTGGAGCATTCTGCCTGGGTTCAAGCCCCGCCTCTGCATGTTAAAATGCTGAGTGATGCTGGCTTAGAAACTTAGCCTCTTTGAGCCTCTCTTCCACATCTGTCTAATGGAAATAACAGTAGCGACCCCCTCATAGGGCTGTTGTGAGTATTAAATGAGTGAATATGTCTGAGAGCTCCATATTGGGTTACTTGTGTCCCTCAAAAAGATATGTTCAAGCCCTAATCCCTGGAACCTGTGAATACGACCTTATTTGGAAACACGGTCTTTGCAGACCTCACCACCAAGGGCTGAGGTGAAATGTCTGCTGGGACTGCTTCCCAGAGGTGCACGGCACCACCCAGGGCCTTCTCCACCGCGTGCAGCGATGAGAGACAAGCTTCACGGGCATCCCTTGGGCCAGCAGATGGCCAGGGGTGTGGCCCAGCTCACCTGTATCCTACCTGGGCCGTCTTAACAGGTCCATCACCCCCTGGGGCTGCCCCCGCAGAGCTCTACCAAGCACATGTCCTGACATCGGCGGGCGGCCAGGCGCGCTCACACACACATGCTTGGGCGGAGATGCATATCACAGCCCCTGAGATGTGGGTTTTCTTCCAGATCAGATATGGGCCGAGGCCTCGCAGCTCCAGCAGAAGGGAGGAGAGGCACCGCATCTGAGTTGCATTAGCCAAACCAGCCCCAATTTATTTTTCCATGCCTGAGAATAATGATACATTTTTAGTCTTGTGAGATGCTGCACTTCAGGGAAAAGGCACAAAGACTCAAGTAACCCTGAATGCGGTTGTGGCCAGGCCCCTTCCGTGGATTTCTCTCCACCTTCCCGGGACTCCGAGAGACCCAGCTCCCATCCCCGGCGTCCTTCATCCCACCCCGTTCCGCTCTCGCCCCCAACACCCCTCTGCAGGTTGCCTTTTATTTCAACACAACACGTCAAAGAACGAGGTTTGGTTTTGGGAGCCCAGGTTTGTTGCTTGCAAAAGACTGTCTAAATGGAGTGACGCAGGTGTGCTTTGGGGGTGGTCTGAGAGACAGAGAAGCCCGGGGACAACACCAAGCCCGTGGGCTAGTGCAGCCCCAAACCGGAAGCTTTCCAGCCAAGCAAGCACGGTGAGGAGAGACTGGATGGACCTCAGCTCAGACCACAGTCATGATGAGATCCACGTCTGTTCTTGGCAAGTATCCGATAGGAGAAAGTCTGCCTTCCGTCCTATACCACTTTCTGTTTGTGCTTTTTCTCCTTTATTTTAATGCAACTCCCTCTCCCCTTTAACACACCTTTAACCCTCTGTGACCTTGTGCACTCTCAGCAGCGCTGCCCTACTGAGACTTGTTCCAAAAAGCCAGTGTCAGTCATTTACACGTTAGTATAAATAAGCCACGGACGGGCTCCTTTTCTGGGCTGGAAGTGGCATTTAAGCCCCAGTTGTTCAGCGCTTGAACCAGCAGGCAGGCTGCGGCTGTCTGTATCTATAGCTGAAGCTGCTCCTGCCTGAGGTGGACAAAAACACGTTTGCAGCACATACTCATCATGGGCCCATGCGCACACGTGCGTGTGCGTGCATGTGTACAGGTGCACACGCACACTCTTCCAGGATCCCAGGGTGGAATACAAGTCACAGTTTCCAAAGGTCGTTATGGGTGTTCCAGCACTGAGAAGCGCTGCCAATGTTGTCCTCCGAAAAGGAAGTGAGTGTTCCCATGCTGGAACGAGCCGGCTGTGTCTACCCTTGATGGTGGCGGCGGGGGCGGCGGGGGGGGGGGGGGGGGGCGGGGAGGTCAGGACCCAGGGACGCTGATGACCCTGGGTATGAGGTGTATGGGGCTTTGCACTTATTACAGAGTCACGTTATAAACAGGACTTCTTTTTAATGGTAGTGGGCACCAACTCAAAGATGTCTGCTGAAAAACTGTGCTCTTCTCTCTGCTGACTCATTTGGTGGGAATTACAGCCCCAAATGCCAGCGTGTGGCTGAGCCACATGACCCTCCACTGAAAAATAAGGACAGGATAGTTTCGGTATTGCAAACAAACAACGGAGATGCAGCCAGATCTTCTTCCTCTGTTTGTTTTTTTCATTCACATCAACAGCTCTACACCCAGCATTCAGTGTGACCCCCCCCCTGGGCCAGTGCCTCCAGATTTGAGAAGAGAGAGGAATGGGTCACAAAGTGACCGCACTGCTTTTTAAAATTTTTTTTTATTTTTTATTTTTTTGTGGTATGCGGGCCTCTCACTGTTGTGGCCTCTCCTGCTGCGGAGCACAGGCTCCGGACGCGCAGGCTCAGCGGCCACGGCTCACGGGCCCAGCCGCTCCGTGGCATGTGGGATCTTCCCGGACCCGGGCACGAACCCGTGTCCCCTGCATCGGCAGGCGGACTCTCAACCACTGTGCCACCAGGGTAGCCCTGCTTTTTTTATTTTTTAGTAAGTGAAAAGGAACCTTGGTATGTAACAGAGAGAGGAAATGAAAACTCTGAATGGTCTGATTTTTCGGCTGAGTCCTAGAAGTAGTAGCATGATAAATAAGCTGAAAGGAGAAGCAAACCCTGGACTCCAGCTCACTCTGCCACTAACTAGCCTGGTCACCTGTACTGCCATTTTCCCTCTGGGACCCCAGGTTTCTCATCAGCGAGATGAGGAAGTTGGTCTTGGCCAGAGGGGCTCTTCCCTGGAACATACAACCCCAGGCCAGCACCCACCCCAGGCACGGCTTATTGGTCAGCTCATGTTCTCCGGCAGACCTCTGAACCCTTCTCAACCCCGCTCTCTGTGAGCCATTAGCAATCGGTCAGAAAGCTAACAGCTACATGTGGTTGTCATATCCACATGTGCTGTGTTTGCCAACTATTTCCAGTAGTTTCCTGTCCAGGATTTTGGTAGGATTGCACTGCCTGCCTTTTTGGGTGACTAGTTCAGGCCAATGAGTCATGAGCCAGTGAGAAATGGGTCACTTCTGGGCTGGGGTGCCTCAGTGCTGCCATGAGACCCTCCACATCCCCCATGCCTCACAGGGCAACTGGAATTATCAAGTCATTGAGCAGAGGGCTCTGCTGACCTACAATGGACCTGCCCCATGAATGAGAAATAAGCCTTTATTTAAAAAAAAAAATAAACCTCAGAATTTGGGGGTTGTTTGTTACTTCAGCGTGTCTTGGCCCTTCCTGACTGATACATCATCCTCGGCCTCTTGGGCCCTGTGGTTTTACAAGTCTGGGTCTGGTGACTTGGCCGTTCTGCCTGATTCAGAGCTGTCCCTTGGGACACTGACATCAGACCAAAAAGTTTATGGCAAGGACTCCCATGATGTTAGCGCTCAGATCTGTTTATGGTCCTTCAAGGACAGTTTTCCCAGCTAGTCGAGACACACCAGAGCCAATGTCCAAACACTGACCACACCCTTCTGGTGTCGGGATGTCCTGAGAAGCAACATAACAGCTAGCAGTTCTACGTTCACCTCTCTTCGTTTGCACGACATTTGCCAGCTTGAAAAACAAGTTCTCACACCAGTTTTCCTTTAAAAATGGTGGGTCCGGGGCTGTCCAAGGTTCTGTGTTTTACTCCTAAACCTTTCCTCTAGACCAGTAGAAGCCATGACACTAAAGCAATGTGTGAAGACAGAGGGAAAGAACGCCACCCATGATGCTAACCGACCGGAATTTTACTCACCAAAGAGGTAGCTTCCTCCAGGAATCATCCGGGCCCACGTGCGTGCAGGGCTGTGTAGGCGCAGAGATGGAGAGAAATGGACCCTTCCCTCGGGGCGTCACTGTCCAGGGGGTAGAGTGCAGTGTAGCAGGAGGTGGAGTCTGTCAGGCTTAAGCCTCCCTGTTAGAAAGTGACAATCCCGAGGTTAGTCTTCAGCAGAGAGGCTGAGTCACGTAACGCTCAGGTCTCTGGAGCCTGCAGACCTGTCTTCACGACCAGTTTGCCCACTTTGCCACTTAATTCACTGTAAACGTGGGCCAGTTGTTTAACTGGACAAGCTGAAAAATCACCGGTAACTAACACAACACTGTTAATCAACTATACTCCAATATAAAATGAAATTTTAAAAAAAGTCATCTGTAAACCAGGCAGCAACATCCATTATTACAAACTTATGTATGAGTGATGGAGCCCATGCTTTGCGCCCAAGCCTGCTGCCCAACGTCTGCTGGGGACTCCCTAACCTCTGGCTGCTGTCACCCCACTTCCAGCAGGAAAGGGACACCCCAACGCTCGAGGGCACCCCACACGTTCTGTCCCTGCCACCCTGTGCTCAAGAAATCTAAGACTCACTCCCTGAAAGAAACATCGGGCAAACGAGGAGGCTCTTAGGAGCCCGACAAGCCTCTGAAGGTGCCGGCAGCCCCACTGCTGAAGCTTTAAGTCCCGCGAAACAGTCACTATATGAACAGAACACTTGCATTAAATGTGCTAGACATGTCTAAGAGAATAAGAATACAGAATCCCTGCTCTTTTTTTTTGCCATTTACAAAATTTTTATTCAAAAATTAACATACCGTAAGATTAATTTTCAAAATTCCATTTATAATAATGAACTAATTCAAACATACAGAAGAGGTCAACCAGCCCTTGCTTTGCACACTGCCGTGTTAACCCAACTCACGCATAAACCCACGGGCACGCGTGCCCGTGAATGTGGAGCCACCAAAGCCAGGACTCCTTACAGAGTGATGTGGTAAACACTTCTCTACCCCCTCATGGGCTTGACAAGCTTTTTAAACACTGGGATGGGATTTCTGGCAATTTTTGTTCCATCCTTTGCACTTCTCTGTGTTTTTTTCCCCTTGAAGTCTGTATATGGAACATGCATTCCCTCTGCAATCATACTTTACGGTTAAAATAATAATGCAAAGCAATAATGCATCTTGAACTCTGCTCTTGAAATGTTTACACCTGATAGCTTGTTTCATTTCCGCCACACCCATGTGAGATACTTGGGATTAGTACTATTTGATTGTTGCGGATACAGGCTCAGAGAGGCGACGTGAGTTGCCCAGGGTCACACAGCTCCTAACAGGGTGAGGTGGAGAGTCAACTGGTGTTTTTTCATGTAAGACGGCTCTTATCACTGAACCAGAGCCACCTCCTTGGACGGTGAAAAGTTCTTGGGAAAATCTTACTGCTGAGATGATATGCCTTTTAAAAATATAATTAATTATTTTTGGCTGCGTTGGGTCTTCGTTGCTGCGCGTGGGCTTTCTCTAGTTGCGGCGAGTGGGGGCTACTCTTCGTTGCACTGCGCGGGCTTCTCACCGCGGTGGCTTCTCTTGTCGCGGAGCACGGGCTCTAGGCACACAGGCTTCAGTAGTTGTAGCACGCAGGCTCAGTAGTTGTGGCGCACAGGCTTAGCTGCTCCGCGGCATGTGGGATCTTCCTGGACCATTTTTTTTTTTTTTTTTGGAAAGGTGTGGCATTTTATTAACAGATGGTCATAATGGAAATGTGACCAAAATTCACAAATAGGGAAACTGAGGAACACATAAACGACTAGAATCAAATCACAAGACCTGAATGAATACTGATGGAATCAGCTCCGTCACAGTTACAGTTCTGTTTCCTATCCATTTTTCTTTGAATCCATGTCCCCTGCACTGGCAGGTGGATTCTTAACCACTGCTCCATCAGGGAAGCCCAAGAGATGATATGTCTTTTAAACAATGGCACACGTCCCTGTTGAAAGAAGCATTTCTCTTGAGTTAAGGGCTAGGAACTCACTCTCCTTCAGAGAGAATGCTGAAAAGAAGCCGTCAGCCCTTTCTCCCTCTCCCTCAGCTGAAGAGTAAATATATTTTGGCTGCGTTTAAGTTACGAGAACGTAAAGAGAGAGAAGTTTACTAGTTGTGGGTAATCTATACAATCTGTAACTACAAAATCATTTCTATTTACTTATATTGAAGGGTCTAACCTGGTATTCTTTTAAAACAACCCCTGCGTAGACTGCAGAAAGGAAAACTAACCATGGCAACCGTGGTCGTGGAAGACAGAGAGCTGACAACAGAGAGCTGACAACAGACAGCGTGCGATCGGAGTCTGAGGCTCAGAGATGATCTAAAGCAGCACCTCCTGAACTTCGCTCTGCGAGCAATTTTCCTGGGGCTCTTGTTCAAATGCAGATGCTTATTTGAAGGTCTGGTGTGGGGCCCAGGACTCTGCATTTCCAACCTGGAGTCTCAAGGGCCTTGGATCTGGTTTTGCAGCTCGGAAGCACATTAGAATCACCTGAAGCTTTGAAGATCCTGGCACCTGAGCCCAACAGCAGACAGATTAAATCACACACCCTGGCGCTGGACCCAGGTGATTCCAGTGTGTGCGGCCAGGCTTCAGAATCACTGCTTACAACAAATAGTTCTCAAACCTTTAATCCCAGGAACACTTGACACGCTTAAACATGATTCAGGATTTTTAAAATTTTTATTGGAGTCTAGTTGATTTACCGTGTTGTGTTAGTTTCAGGTGTACAGCAAAGTGAATCAGTTACACATATACATATATCCACTCTTGTTTTAGATTCTTTTCCCATATAGGCCATTGCAGAGTATTGAGTGGAGTTCCTCGTGCTCTACAGCAGGTCCTTTGATTCAAGACCTTGAAGAGCTTTTCCTATCCTATTTATCACATTAGAAAATAAAACTAAGTAATATAAAAAAATTCATTGATTCATTTCATTTTATGTTAAAATGAAAACGTGTTTTATGAAAAGTAACTATCTCACAAAACGAACAGAATTGAGTGAGGAAGGTGGCACTGTTGCCTGTCTGTGCCTCGAGTATCTGCGTGACTAGGACACAGTTCAGGCCTCCCCGCTGCCCCTCCCTGCACGTGACCTGCCGCTCTTCATCTTGTTTCATCCCCAGCGACGCTGACCCAATGTGGAACTCACAGAAGAGGAAGCCGAGCCCCGAGGGTGCAAGGTCTCTGTCCAAAGTCACACCATGAGCACCAGGGCCCAGGCTGACTGACTCTAAAACCAGCACTCTCAACCGCTAGGCTAGATCCCCCCCATGGGTGGACGAGACACAAGGGACTGGGTCTCATGCTCCTTAAGAGCCCCGTGAACGTTTCCTGGAAGGTGCTCAGTGAGCCCCCAGTGTCCCTCCGTCTGACGCCTGCAGCCTGGACTGTCACGTGTCCAGCCTTCTCACTGCCCAGCCTGCAGTGCTTGATGTGTTTTTGTTTGATTCCGTGAGATTGCGCAAATTCATGCAGCGCTTCCTGTGGGTCAGGCACTCCTCTGGCATTCCATAAATACCAACCCCTTTTATCCTCATGGTAACCCTGTGCTGTAGGTTCAGTGTTGCTCCCATTTTACAGGTGAGGAAACTGAGGCCACACAAAGCCAGGATTTGGACCTCTGCAGTCTGGCTCCAGCTAAAGATCTGTCCTCTGCTGCGTCCAGTGACAAAGGGACCTGCTCTGGTCTAGAAGGCCACCCCGAGGCGGTGAGGGCCTCTGCCTGGAATACTGGAGCATCTTTCCCTCCAGTTCAGAGCGTCCGCCTTGGCACTGGGCTCTGCAGCCATCCACTGGCCCTGCCACTGCTCACCAGGGATTACCTCTGTCAGCCTGCAGTTCCTCCTCCGTTCTGTTACCTGCTCACGACAGCCTCTCCTCTGTACCTTGCTGGCCGTCACTGTGGCTGGGGGGTACTTCTCTCCCCCTTGGTGATGGCTTTGGTTAGTGGCATGTGGGCAGGAGTGACAGCGTGTGAGTTCTGAACCAAGACCTAGAGAGCCACAGTGGATTCCTCTTCACCCTCTTGCATTCCTGCCACCATCACTGGAAAAGCATGCCCGTGTAGCTGCTGGTCTTAGAATAGGCAACACGTGGAGCAGATCTAAACCTGGCCCACAGCAGAGCCACCTGGCTTACAGATCTGAGAGAAAGAAACACATATTTGCTACTGGAAGCCTCTGCGATCTCAGGGTCATTTGTTACACAGCATTAAGTGCCGAGTGTGTCATTTGATAACAAGGGTGGAGACGATGTGTGAGCAGCTCTTAGTGCGATGTCTGGCTCAGGGCAGCCCCTGTGAACATGAACCATTATAACAGCTACTTCAGATGCAGTTTCCACACAGCCCCTCCTCTTTCTCCCTTCCTTAGTCAGCCGAGGCTCTGCAGCCTGCCCACCCTCCCCACCCAAAGGAACGAGGTGCTCACATACCACGGGGCAACAGGCTTGGGAGCCTGGGCCAGGTTTGTGGAAAACGGGAAAAAGCCCTGGCCTCAGTGAATGGGGTTTTTCAACCTTATCTCGAATTCTCTTGGTGAGGCTGGTGGGTTTGTGCCTGACGGTGTTTTCTGAAAGGGTCTTTGTGGTATGAGCGTGGATGAAAAATGAGAACCAGGAAGGAAACAGGCTTGACTTTGTTAAGAAGTGTTGCGGGTTTCAAAGGAAACTTGAAGGTGAGTCCAGGGCATGGGCCTGGCTATGGATTTACAGCAGGCCCAGGACTCAGTGCCAGGCATGGAGGGGACCTGCCGTCCCGAAGGTGTCCTGGACGCCGCCCTGAGCCTGCTGGTGCCACACCTGCTTTCTCTCGTTGACGTCTCACACAAGCACACAACTTCAGCTATTTACTGGACCAGGAGAGTAACCCATGATCCAATCCTTTTCTGATCATCTACAGAAGGCAGTAGAAAGGATCTGCTGTCAGGAGCTCGTTTCTCTCTGAGCTGTGTGACCCTGGGCACGTTAACTTTAGCTCTCTGAGCTTCTGTTTCCACGTCTGTGATAGATGGACACTGTAATGCAGACCTCATAAGGTCGTGCTGAGGACACAGCAAGAGCGAGCGTGTCCGAGCTTCCAGCCCCTTAACTGTGGCTCGACGCTGGCTATTAGGACTGTGGTCCTCACCTTTCTGTTTCAACGGATGCCAAGCTCCCCCACTTGTCTCTTAGCTCTGACTCACAGTGGCCGCTGCTAAACTGAAATGCCCTCTGTTTATTGACATTTCTCATCTACAATTAACATGTAATGAGTGCCCTGGATGGACGAACGAAGAAGAACCTTTTCCTTCCAAGGAAAGTGGGAACTTACTCTGTGGTGCTGGGCAGCATAGTTAAGACGAATGGAATGAATGAGGCAAAGGAAACTCAAACTGGGTATCAAGAAGTTCTGCGCATAACAGCTATTAGAGGAAACGGTGACAGGGCCGTGTGGTGAGCCAGGCGGAGCCAGGCTGGGAAAATACCGGCAATCTGTAATTTCACAGCAGGACAGTGGGAGACGTCGTGCTCGTGCCCAGGCAGAGAGGGGAGCAGGGGAGCGGGACGCAGCCAGCAGGGTGGCAGTGACTTGTTACATTCGCGCAGGTGTCGTACGGGGGCTGTTGCTAACCACTATGGGTCATTGCAACTAAGCCGGGCTGTCATTCGGGTCATTGCTGAATCTCAAAATAGGGCAATTATAGGCGAGAATCTGGAATCAGGCACTGTGAAGGGATGCATTCATTTAAAGGAGGGGCTTAATAATAATCTATAATAACTAAATAATAAATAATAATCTATCATAAGTAAATAGTGAGCAATAAGCTGTAAATAATACATAATAATCTATGACAACAGAAGGTACCCCACCTTCTTCACTTTTCACAGCCACTAAGAATTCATTTTCCAGAACATTCCCCTCCCCACCCCCAGTTCTCTTTTCCCAGACCCAATCAGACACAAAACTCTCGCGGCGCTGAAACCACGCCTCCATCCGAGGCTCGCACGTGGACCGGCTTCCTTCTTTGACTTGTTTTTGTTCCTCATTAATTGTTGCTTGAATGTTCTGGAGGTTTTGCATTCCGGAACCTTCTTTGGCCTGCTCGTTTTTTGTAATTTTCCCAATGAGATAAGACATTTGGGGTCTGTTTTGGGAGTAGTGAGGGGTGAGTGTCAGTAAAAAAGAAAAACCCAAAACACAGGAAAAACTGTCCTCCCTTCGACATCCACAGACTCTCAGTCCATAAATGGCTTCTTTATTCCATTTCTGTTTTGGAGACCATCACAGAAAATCCCTGACCCTGCCTTCTGCTGATCTGCAGTGTTTCTCTGTGTCTCAGGAGTCACTGTTTTAGGGCAAGCACACAGGGAGATGGGGGTGACCCAGATGACACAGCAGCTTAAATGCGGCCCCAGCGTGTCCCCACCCCGGGGAGACAATGCTGGATGGAAAGTCGGGTGGATGCACTCATTGCGGCAAAGTGGGGACTGTGCTCCCTGAGCAAGTGCTCTGCAGACAAAGGGAAACTGAGTCGAGGAATGTTAATTGCTTCTGGTACCGTCCCGTTTAGCCATGGATTAACCCTTATCAGCAAGTGGCTTCTTAAGTCTAATTCTGTCCCAGAAGGGAGGCTTGGCCTGTGCCGAGCTGAAGTCGGCCCTCATTTCCCAGGATTACCTGGCCAGTGGGGTCCCACACTAATCCCCACCTCATTTTAGTTAATTTCAACCTCCTGCACAAACCCTTTCCCCGAAGCTACCAATAAGAGACAAAAAAAAAAAAAAGAAGCCCAGCTTTGCTTCCTCCTCCTGTCCTTGCCCAGATTTTCGGAGATAGGAATGAGCCTGGAAAAGCCACCAGCAGACTCCAGAGCCCCAGAGAAGTGGACAGACTTTCCCCTGGGGAAAGGCCGACGTCCTCTTTCTTCCAGGCTGTGCAGAGGTGCCATCTGTGCCCGTCGCTGGGCAGGGGCATGCGTTTGGACCTTGCAATCCCCTGGGTTAGCTGCTCTCTGAGCCTCTCTGGTTGGGGACGACCAGGACCCCTTCGTGGGGCCGAGTTGGGGCTTACAGCCTCTCCCGGGTCCCGCGTGGGGCAGCCTGCTCGGTTGCGATTATTCATCATGGTGGAGAGTTGGTCCAGGACTTTTTCAGGGGTCCCACTAGAGACTGCATCTTCTTTCTCTCCTTTCTTTCCCCAGCTAGCATGGGGAGCAGATTCTACAGGAATAACCAGGACAGGCCTGTGAGTCTGTGCCCTCCTTGCTAGGGATCAGCTCAGGGCAGGGGGCCGATCACACTGAGTCTACCCTCAGTGGGAATTCACGGGGAGGGGGCAGCGCTGCAGCTGTGTGAGCTCACAGATGACTCGGGGCCTGAAGCAGCCAGGTGCCTGGGGAATAGATTACGCCCCCCAGATCGACTCCTAGTGGCTGAGCTGGGGACTTCGGCCAGAAATGGGGGACCCGCAGGGAGAGCAGAGGCACCCCCATGGGGGAGAGGCTGCACTTTCCTCCCACTGGGTTTTTATTAATACGTCCCTCTCTATTTGAATTTCCTCCTGTATGCAAGAGAACAAGACAAAAATTCAAAACACCTGGTAGTTCAAAACTTACTCATTAAAAAAAAAATCCTGCTAATAAAGATGATAGCAGAAAAGATGAAGTCCAGATGAACCACAGCTGCTGGTTCAAGTGACAAATTCGCATCCCTTTCTTCTCTGTGAGTGGGGAAAGGGGAAGGTATCAGCGGTTTAAAGTCGTTTAATGCAGATTTCCATCGTTGTTATCCTAAGTGGAATCATTGTTATCGTTGTAATAACATTTACCCAGCGTGCCTGCGCTGGGTGCCCTGCATATGGCGACCACATTGTCTCACAGAAGCCTGGAGCTTCCCGGCCCTGACAAGGGGGATGCTTCACGGGGCGTGGGGAGGGGGCTGGCGGGCAGGACGCGTAGGCCTCCCGATTCGGTTTGGCGGTGTTTCCCAGAATCTCGCAGACTCTTTGCAGCAGAATACTAAACGCCTGGCACATCGAACGGAAGGGGACTCTGCACTTGCTTAAACAAATGCCGCAGATTACTCTTAAGCACATGAAATGAGTTTCCCCATCGATAAAAACAGACAGATGCGAATGCCTCCCTCACAGAATTACTGTTGGGGTGTTCAAGGAAGATGATCCAGGCAAACAACAGGACAAGGCACTGACTACTGTTAAAATTCAGCAACTATTATTATTGTGGTTGTTACTGTTATGGTTACTATTGACAAGCAAACCCAGGCCCAGAGAGGGAAAGCAACCGGCCCAGGGTCACACGGTGACGAGGGGGCCAGCACCCACTGTGAACCCCACTTTGGGGCTCTCCCCAGCTCCACATCCCCTAGCGCCCAGTTGTCACTTCCTTATTGTGTGGACCAACTCCGGGCTGAGGTGGGGGGTGCTGAATGCTGAGTCCCTTCCCTCGTCTGGGTTCCCTACAGGCCCTCCCCCAGAAGGCATTTCCTCTGCTCCCGATGAGAAGAGAACATTTCAGGGTTCTCCCTGTTAGAGGCGTGATGACTCTCTAGGTGTTTAGGTTCCCATCAGCCGGGGCTCCGAATGGGGCTGACGTGAACCATCTCAAGGCAGGAGGTTCCAGCAGAATGACCTTGTGGCCATTTTCTTAGGGAAAACAGGCCAATCGAGGCTTGATTCTTCTGGTTCCCACACACTCCAGTGGGATGGGGACGCCAGTTTGGCTGCACGATTCTGTCCGCATTCAGAGTTTTTTCTCGCTCATTCCATAACCCGATCAGGATTCCGAGCCCATGTGTGTTGGGCTGTAGCTGGAAGCCCAAGCTCAGGGCTATAACCACGGCCTTCAGGCCTGTCTCAGTGACCGAGGCAATTTGGGGGTCAGTTGAACAGAAGCGGACTGCAAGTTCACAAGAAGGCCAAGTTGTGTGAACAAAATGCTTATGAGATTCCCGGGTTCACATCTCGCCTTGAGGTGGCCTCACAAGTCTCCCCGGCAGGCAGCAGCAGGCCAGGTGGTACAGCTGTCGACGGGGAAGAATGACGAAAGGCTGGCCAGCCAGCGCGTGGGGCCGGCACGAAGCACATATGGATCATCGGTAGATCATAGAATCGAGTGGTTCAGAAACGTAACACGTCGTGTTCTCTTCCAGTAGTGGGCGGAAAGATCTGGGTAAGATGAGAAGCAGCTTGAATCCGTTCCATGGAAGATTCCAGAAGGGGTTAGCGTTCTCTAATTCCCACTGCTGATTCTGCCCTATAGACTTTGTCAGGCACTGGCGGCTGAAGCATACCACCTTCCTCATTCATGGGTTTTCCATCCAGGAAAAACTAGGAAATAATGGGAAACTTGAAAGAAATCCCTCAGCACGTGTTTCCACACCAAAGAGGCTATGCTGTTTCCCTGTCTGGAACCTCTGAGCAGCTTGAGGTCGATGCACCCACCAGATGAAGAGTCTGGAGGCTAACATCTGCTCTTCGGTCAACTGCACCCAAGGGCATGTCCAGGAAAGGCTAGTTGGAGTGGACTCTCTCTGGTTGCCTCTGTTTGGTTCTGGGTCAGTTACGGCCTGTGTGGTCAGGGTCCATTTGGTCTTGGCAGCTCAAGAGCGTGAGCTCTGGAGCCAGGTTGCTCCTCCCATCCCTGCTGTGCGTCCTTGGAAAGTCAGTTAATGTCTCTGAGCCTCAGAGGTTTACACTCTTCATATGTAAAGCGGGGATATTAAAAAGTACCACGTCACTTGGCTGTGAAGATGAAACGCCGGGGGTGGGAGGGAGAGTGATGTATGTAAAGTGCTTCACCCAGTGCGGGGCACAGGGTAAGCCCTCTTTAAGGATGTGTTGCTATTATTGGTGTTATCATCCTTATTCAGATAGTACCCATTAGCAAGCACAGCTGTGATCCCAGCTTCTGTTTTGTAGAATAGAAAGAGCCAGAGGTGGGAGAAGGCAAAACCAGGAAGAGAAATTCGTGGGAAAATGTCCCAAGTCTTTCTGAGCTCCTCTGCTCCATCTGTGAGTGGGATGGAGAGGATGCACCTACTCTAGTTGGGTTGCTGAGCTCTCGAGAGGGAAGGGGTCAATGGCAGGCCTCTACCTGCAGGAAATATGTTCTTTAGGCAAACCTCTGGGACCTTTCCCTTCCTGGGTTGGTGTCTCCTTCTGACCTCAGAGGTGAGTCTGGCCAATCCTTTGGGCTATTCGTGTCTGTCGTGTTTGAGATCCCCAGAAGCTGCCCCAGGACAAGGATTCTAATGTGAGTTGTTTATTTGGGTGGTGATCCTAGGGAACACCAGCAGGGGAGTGGGCAGGTGGAGAAGGGACCCAGAGAAGGGACAGAGTCAACTGGGGAGAGGTTGGGGGTGTCATTATCAAGCAAGTTAATCTGGGAAATGATGTAGAGCACAGACCTCAGAATTATCGCACCCAAGGAGAGGGAGCTGGGGTATTTACACGCCAACCCTCATTAGTCGCTGACTGCGGGCTACTCCTGTGGGGGGGGAGGGCGGTTAATTCCCTGGAACTCTGTCCCGCCATGCATGTGTGTAGGCAGAACAGACTCTGGGGACCTCGGACAGCCCTCCACCAATGAGATGGGAGTGCCGACAGCTGGAAGAGGTTAGGCAGTGCCCCGATGGTGTCAGCTACAGATCACTCAAGAACATCGTCTGCCTTCCTCTAGCCTACCTTGACTTCTTCCTCTGGTTTTATTTCTTTCGTATTTATTTCCCAGTGTTGAAAGGCTGCTGCCCTGCAACTATATTTTCAACTTATTTTACTGGGTATATCTTGTGCCCTGTGTGGCTGGTAAGTTCTCTTGAGGGCGGGAACACGGTTTCCAAATGCTCAGATAACAGGACACAAATTCCAAACACAGATGTGTTCATGGGTTTCCTCTGTCCCTTGAGGCCACTGCAGAATATTCTAAAATCGCCAACACTGCCTTTCTCTTCCCAAAGGAAAGTCTTCAGCGAATGAGCAGCTAGGTCTACAGCATAATAATGGAATGAGGGGCTGGGGGGAGAGGAAAGTGGCTCAGGGCTCAGAGTGGAGTTTGGGAAGGACTTTCAGCGTGCACAGCTCTGATGCAGCATCTGGGCACACAGGGAAAGGAGGACAAGGAGGGTCTTTCCAAGCATGCTGTTAGGGATGGTAGGTCCAAGTCCCTTTGTGGTTTTAAAGAAAAGTAAGTAAAGTATTGGAGTTATTCTGAAATTACTTTTGATTGGTATACTGTGTATTTGGATTGCAATGGATTTTTGAGACTGAACTACGTAGATTCTGGGCTTAGGTAAGGACTCAACTGTATTTTCCAGAGGGCAAAAATGCACATGCCATAGGTAACCAGTAAATGCTTGTTGAATGAATTAGTGGATATTTGTGAACGTTTAGAGCTGGAATATGCCTTAGAGACTCTAGTCTAGGTATGTGAAGCTCAAATGCCTCTGTAAAATTTCCAGATAAGATGCAAGATGTCCAGTGAAATTTGAATTTCAGACTAAAAAAGAGTACTTGTTAAAGTATAAGTATGTCCTAAATATGACATGGGACAAACTTACACTAAATTTGCTAAATCTGGCAGCCTAGGTTTAGGAAATGTGCCAGTCGTGGAACTTAATCAAGTGCAACAAGCCATCAGAGGATCGGGAGAGCCGGGGAGTGGGGGTGTTTCAGGATTGGTGGGCACAGGTCCTAAGTGCATTTCTTTAAAAAAAAAAAAAACACAACAAAATCATCCTCTGGGCAAAACAAAATGCACCTTTTAAGCTAATGTCCTTATTTTAAGTAAGGAATCTGAAATGCAGAGGAGAGGAGAAGCAAGGAGCCTGCAGACCCCAGGCAGTCAAGGCAGAGACGAGGCTGGACCCAGGTTCCTCCCCCGCGGGCCGCTGTCCGCCTGCCCCACATCACAGGGCAGGGTGTGCGCGTGTCTAAATGTGTGGCTTTTGATGCGCGCCCACCTTCAGAGGGCAGGTGATGGGCGAGTATTCAGGGTAAGAGCAATTTCGTGGATCACTAGGCGTAGCCAGTGCACATTCTCCCCAAAGACCCTGAGTAGACCCCCTTGGTCTCCTGTTGCATCCAGCAGACACTATGGCTTTTCTCCCAGTGCAGCCAGCTGGTATTATTTTTCTTCATTTTTGCCATCTGAGGTGCTCTTGATGAAGGTACAACAGTTGGGACATTAGGTAACATATTCCATATCTTGGGCAAGTTATCCTGCCTTTCGAGTCTCGTTTCCCTCATCTGAAAAATGGGAGGATGTCAGGTCTCTGATCTCTAATGATGGGGACCGGTGCGCCCCACTTTGCCTGGGAGTGTCCTGGTTTATGCCCGTTGTCCAGTGTAGTCATCAACTGTGCTCCCTTTGTACCCTCCAAGCCATCCTAGTTTGCATGAAAATGAATGGTACCCTCCTAGGCAGTGGTGTGCCAGAGTCGCCCAGCATGGGCTCTCCAGACCTGGTGACTCTGTGTTCCCAGCGAGGTCCCACAGGTAGCTTGAAATCAGCCACAGACAGAGTAGTTACATCACGGCCATGAGCAAGCACTGCTTCCGCCCAGAGAACTGGCTGTTAACACTCGTCAGCACACCGCTGACTCTGCTCTCGCGGTCGACGACCACGTTACATGCCTGTCTGGACAAACTGCCAGGTAGTCAGTGAGTGAGCATTTGACTCCAGAATCCATTTTAGTTTTAGTTTTAGTTTTTGGCTGCGTTGTGTCTTTATTGCTGCACGCAGGCTTTCTCTAGTTGCGGTGAGCAGGGGTTACTCTTCGTTGCGGCGCACAGGCTTCTCATTGCGGTGGCTTCTCATGTTGTGGAGTATGAGCTCTAGGCGCGTGGGCTTCAGCAGTTGTGGCACGCGGGCTCAGCAGTTGTGGCTCCCGGGCTTTAGAGTGCGGGCTCAGTAGTTGTGGCGCACGGGCTTAGCTGCTCCACGGCACGTGGGATCTTCCCGGACCAGGGCTCGAACCCCCGTCCCCTGCATTGGCAGGCGGATTCTTAACCACTGTGCCACCAGGGAAGTCCCCAGAATCCATTTTTAAAAAGATATTTTGGTCCATCCATGTTGTTGCAAATGGCAAGATTTCATCGTTTTTACAGCTGAGTAATATTCCATTGTACAAATGTACCACATCTTCTTTATCCATTCCTCTGTCGATGGACGCTTAGGTTGCTTCTGTATCTCAGGTATTGTGCATAATGCTGGGAGGGCAAAACGGGTGGTGGGGGTCAACAGTATGAGACGGAAGGAAACTAGACTTCTGGTGGCGAGCATGCTGAGTGTGGACAGAAGTACAAATGGAATCCTGCACACATGAAACTTATATAATGTTATAAACCAATAAAAATTTTAAATAATGAAAAAAGCTACTTTGGTGACGATTGAGTTGACATAATCAGTGTTCTAGTTCTTCTGTAATTGACGCATGAAAATGTCCACTTAAGCCAATGTCTGTCCTGGTCCTCAGTGGTTATAACGCTGTGAAAGCAAAGTTCCCTGGCTTTGAGTGAGTTTTTCTGTTTCATCCGTCAGTTTGGTTGGATGGACCTGGTTACTGTGGGACACAGTGTCTCAGCAAAGCTGAAAGCCCCAGATGCTCTCGAGGAAAGAGCAGCTTGCAGTTGGCTATTCCGGGTCGCCCCCTGCTTGGGTGACCATTTCACCTGATGCTCTTCTGAAAAAGCGCATTTAAAATGCAGCCTTTGTCACGTGTGGAGAGGCTGCAGGTGAGGCTAGCTTTGCTCCTGGGCTTCCTTCCCCGTGTCTAGGCCGACAGGCTAGGAACTTTTCCCTTGAGATGGGGAGTCTTTTCCCCACCCCACCCTTGGGAAGGGGTGCTGATATCTCCCCACCCTCCAAGAAGGCATGCCTGAAATATGCTGTGTGTGCCCTGAGCGCAGCCACTCACAGAGCCACTCCTCCGACCTCTGAGCTCCTTACGTCATCGGCAGGGAGCCCAAGACCCAGGGGTCACGGATGCTAAAGGCAACACAGAGGGTGAGCGCCGAGGCTTCAACTCCCAAGAAGGCTGAGATTCAAGCAGCCTAGAACATCAGAACGGTGAAGGCCCTTAGCGGTGATAAAGTTACCCCAACTCATTTTACAGATGGGGAAACCAAGGCTGAGAGTGGGCGGGGCCTCCAGGGAGGCGTCTGGACCTGGTTCCCCAGGAGACCTGACGCCGATGAGACACAGACACTTAGAGCACCGCACCTCTTGGGTCCCAGTTTGCTCGTCTACAAACTGGGGAGATGAAGTGTCTACAGCTGAGGGGTTTTGAGACTGAAATGAGATAAAGCCTGCAAGGCGCACACAGAATGCGATGGTTATGCAGCATGGAACTGGACCCATGCAGTTTGATAATCAGAAGTTTGCTGTTATTGTTAGTTGTTGTTGGGGTTTTGTTTTGTTTGCAGTGGCTGTAATTCACCGCTTCTCAGAATCTGTGATCCCCCTTCTTTCCTTCCTTCCTGCGAGGAACCTGAACCTCCTAGTCATGTGATTTGTTCAGGCCCCAGGTGGTTTGGAAAAATCACATACTTCGACCTGCTTTGACACCGTTATAGATTCAAGAATGGGGCTGCAACATAAACCCATCCAATCAGAGCAAATCTCGGGACTTCGGTTGGGTGAGGTGGGGAAGACACCCTGTCTCCTCTCCTGTAGGTGAAGAAGGAAGCATGGAATCTGGTGCAGTTGGCAGCTACCTGACCACCTCGAGGGAAGTCATTGTGTAGGTGGAGCTGCCCTAGAGAAAGAGAAGCACAAGTCTGGTGGCACTGTCAACTGCTGGAACAAACCGAGCCTGAAGCTCGCCTGATCTCTGGATTCTCCAGTTATATGGGTCCATAAATTCAAATTAATGCTTAAACTAGTCTGGATATGTGCTACTTGCACCCTAATCCATTGAAATGCTTTTCTGCGGTGAGGCAGTGCCAGAGCCTTCCAGCTAAATGAGACAGTGTACAGTGAGATAGTGACAGTGAAAAGCATCTCCTACAGCACTTAACACATAAAGGCGCTCCACTGAAAATTCTTAGCTCTCCCTTCCTTCCATCCCTATTGTATTCAAAGCAATTTCAACTACACCGTCTAAAGTTAGATTTCCAGACTGCTCACAGAAAAAAGGCTCTTTGGCCTGGACTGTTTGGGGCTTTTTCAAGTAATTGCATGCCTTGGCAAATCTTAAGACGATGCCTTTATTCCTCCCTTGAGACAGAGTATGTGACACACAGACCCGCTTGGAATGCAGTGAAGCACCAGAACACCAGCTACAGGGTTGAATTTGAATCTGGGAACTGGTTATGTTCAGTTAGGATTTTAAGAGCTGCTCTCCCCCCATTCCGCTTGCTGCTCGGGACTCAGAAGCAAAGACAGGGGTCCAGCTGAACGTCACTCCTTAGGCCAGCGGGCGGCTCTCCCCTCCAAAGTGCAGCTCAGGGACCCAGGCCTCTCCCGCACTGCAGCTCTCACCTCCTGCAGCAGGGGTTCATGACCCGCACCCTTGGACCACGGGGAACCCAGGAGGTCCACAGACTAGGATGGGAAAAACATTCTACCGCTATTTGCACTAACCTCTCGCTGAATCATAGATGGTGCTTCCGACGTGAATGCGGGCAGCAAATGACGGCAGCACCAAGGAAACTTCTCCCCTGCAGAAATCAGATATTTTCATGTCACATTTCCGCTGTTGTGGATACCCTGAAACTTTGTCTATCCTCGTTCGAAATTACAGTTGACATCTTGTTGGTGAACGTATTTGTCAAGAAGTGCCTACATTACTACATCACAGATGTTTATGGTTATTGCAACGCTCTCCTGTGACCCTAGTATGCTGGTTGTTATTACTATTATGTAATCATTATGTCCCCACGTGTCAAATGTCCCTGTCATCCTCCCCAGGGAGACTGTGAACTCCTTGATGACAAGGGCCGTGTCTGACCCATTTTTATTTCCTGTGTTGAGCACACGGTTGAGAATCCAGTAGGAACCTAGCAAATATTGGGCCAAGTGAATAATGAGGATGTACAGTTACTTTACGACACTCTTGTCATAAGCAAGGTGAGAGGCCTTCTCAAGGGACATGCTGGGACATGCACTTAAACGTGGACCACATCCAAAACCCTGCTTCCAAGTGAGGTTTGCCTGCTCGGTCACACTCGTTGAAAATCAGTCCCACAGAGGTTGGGATTGACATGTATACACTAATATGTATAAAATGGATAACTAATAAGAACCTGCTGTATAAAAAAATAAATAAAATAAAATTCAAAAAACAAAAAGAAAGGAAATCAGTCCCCCCCCACATACACGTGCACACGTACACGCACACACTTACACACACATGTACACACATACACACAGCAGCCAGAAGCTGCCCCCGGCCTCCAAGGAGAATATTTATGATTTTTAATAAATTGGGACCACGGCTCATTAAGCTCCTCACCCGCACCCCCGACGCCCCTGCAGGGCCCTGACGGTTGACTTTACATATCTGAGCGCAGTGAGGCCGCGCATGCCACACCGATGAACTCACAGGGGACCCGGCTCTGTCCCTGCCGCCCAGAGAGCGCTCCTCTTTCAAATCAGATTAAAAGAAAACAAGAGTGTGGCCCATCCCCAGTGCGAGGAGCACGGAATTGTGTACTTCACTGAAGGAGGAATGTGGCCCATTAATTACTATTTGTCGTCAATTAATTGCTATTTGAAATATGGCCCCAGCTGTGAGCAGCAGGGGAGTGACAGTCGTGTGCTTACGAGCTGGTGTAATTCATCCTGGGGGCGGGCAGGGAGGCCCACGGAGGTTTGGGGCATTTTTGTCGGGAGAGGAAAGATCCAGCAGCACGTTTCCTGAACTCATGAGTAACAATGATAAGTGAGGGGCTTGGGCCATCGGGGGCCCAGGCCAATGTATCCCATGCAGTTTAGAGGTGGGTCTTGGAGCCGGCATGGTTTTCTGGGGCAGTAACTGAACATTCCTGGCCACTGACGCCAAGGGCGGGCTTGACGTGGGCGGGGGTGGGGATGGTGTGGGGCAGCAAACTCCTTCCCTGCGGTGGGTTAAGGGACCTCATGGTCAAGAGACATTCACGGGCCAGCTGCTCATGCAGGGGAGGAAGGAGCGGGGTGGCAGGGGGGTGGGGGGCGTGATTTCATTCCCGTGGTTCCCCACCCCGACTCCGATCACCAGCCCAGGGGCCTGGGCAGTGACTTAGGTTAGTCAGTGAACTCAGGGCCAGCTGGTCCCAAAGCTTGGCCGTGGGGCTGAGTGTCCAGCAGTGCAGTTATTTCAAGTGTTAAGACAAGAGCGTCCCTCTTTGGGGCGATTTTTGAGTGAAGGATAACAGACATAGGGTAAAAGGGCGCAAAGCTTAAGCTCTATAAACTTTGCAAAGCGGACGCGCCTGTGTAACCATGACCCGGCTTGAGAGCCAGACGCCCGCCAGCCCTCAAGGCTGTCCTGTGTCCCCACCCAGGTCGTTCCCCCCACAGAGGAGCCCCCTGTTCTGGTCGCTCTCGCAGGAGAGGTTCTGGCTGTTTCTGAGGCTTTGACCGGGCTGCGACCGTTCCTCTCACTTAGCATTAGGGCTGTGACGCCCGTCTGGCCCGCAGCGTGCAGCCCCGACTTTCTCACTGTGAAACGGCAGCACTTCTCAAAGCCTTTGGTCTCAGCACACTTTCACTTCCTTTATGTCTATGAATGTATACTGAAATTTAACAAAATGGAGAAATTTAGAAACATATTTATTAGCTTATTTGGAAAAGTAATAAACATACTACGTGTTATTATAAATAACACGTTTTAATAAAAATGGCTACATTTTCAAAACATTGCAGTGAGTGGAGTGCCCTTGTTTTGCCTTTTTACAAATCTCTCTGTATCTCACTCAACAGAGAGCTGGGCTCTCACATCTGCCCCTTCATCCTGTCTGCTGCGAAGTCACGTCACGCAGGAGTTCTTCTGGAATTCTCCTCCAGATGCTCTTGCGATGGGAGTATGAAAGCAAACGGATCTTGGTGATGTTATGAAAATGCTCTCTCAGGTCCCCTGAAAGAGTCTCGGGGACTCCCAGGGTCCCTGCACCCCACTCTGAGACCCTCTGCTGGACGCTATTCCAGTGTGCGAATATGTCACAACGTATTTTCCATCCTCGTGTTGATGGACATTTGCGCTGCTTTCAGTTTGGGGCCATTATGAATGAATTTGCTATGGACATTTCTGCGCGTGTCTTTCGGTACACCCCCCCACCCACACATACACACGCAGTTTTGTCGAGCACATACCTAGGAGCGGGATTGTTGCGTCCTAGGGTGGCTCAGATTAGGTTCAGCAGCTCTTCCCAAACTGTTTTCCAAACTGGTTGTTCCAGGTGGTACCCACCCCCCTGACCCCGGGCAGCATATGAGGGTGCCAGCTCATTTTTCTCCTCTTTTATTAAAAGTAAGTGATCTTATCACAGCATGGTGATAGTCAATGTAGGGGAAGAAAACCTGTGAACCACGTGTATTTTTAAAACCTTCCATTTGGAAATAATTTTAAGTTTTCAGAGTTGCAAGATTAGTAAAGAGAGTTTCTGAATACAGTCCACCCACTAAAGGTAACTTCACACCTGACCCGTGGACCTTGATCAAGATGGAGAAACCAACACAGCTACAGTACCAAGACACGACCTCACTGGGATCTCTGTTTCCCACGAAGGCCCCCTTAATGCTCCAGGATCCCATCCAGGGGACCACGTCACATCTAGTTGTCACATCTCCTTAGGCTTCCCCGTCTGTGACGGTTTCCCAGACCTCCCTTCTTTTCTGTGGCCATAATGCTCTGAAGAGTCCTGGTCAGATCTTGTGCAGAACGTCCCTTATATTGGGCTTGTCTACTGTTTGCTCTTGATTAGACTTGAGGATATGGATTTGGGGGAAGAATGCCACAGAATGGATGTGTCCTTCTCATCCCACCTATCAGGAGGTGCATGCTGTCCGAATGGCTTATCATGGGTGACGATCACTTGATCACTTTGGGCGATGCCTGCCAGCTTCCTCCACTGAAAGTTCCCTGTTCTCCCCTCCCATACTCTATTTGGTTAGGAGAGAGTCACCAAGTCCAGCCCATATTTAAGCTGCACGTCTTGGAGGGCAGAGTATCCGAGAATTTGTGGACATACGGCTACAACCGTAACAGCAATCGATAGGTCTTTCAGGGGAGACACTGTGAGGCTCTGCAGCTATTCTGCTTCTCTTAAGGTCCCGCCTACTAACTTCAGCATCATTGGTAGATCTTGCCACAGCAGCTCTTCCTAGTGATGATTTCTGATTGCCCTCATTCCTTGTACATTTATTATGTGGAATTCTTTTGTAGGAAGGGTTTGTCCCCTCTCTTCCATTTATTTATTTATTCAATCATCTATTTATATCAGGATGGGCTCATGGACATTTATTTTGTTGTTCGGGTAATAACCCAATACTCTCATTATTTATTTTGTTGTTCAAATGGTTCCATTTTGGCCATTGGAAGATCTTTTGGATTACTGACTTCTGTGTCCTCTTGACACTGCCCATCTTTTATTTAAAAACACACACTTTAATTTCTGGCACTACAAGATGCTCCAGACTCATCTTGTATTTTCCCAGCACAACCTTCAAATCGGATCTTCAAGGAGCTTTGAACCAGGTTCCTTTTCAACCTTCTCTAAAGTTATGCTGCTTATTTACACGTGGAGAGTATTGTATAGGGTATTCTGATTTCCACAGGGTAAAAATGAAATGTTTCGTGTCATCAGTGGTTGAATGTGTGTTTTCTGCTCTATCTTTATGACGTAATCAAGCATCTGTTTTCCTGGTAACTTTCTTTCACAATTACAATGCTTATTTATAAAGCAGGTAAGGACTGCTACATGGTGGGGGCACCCTGTGGTTGCGGATCTGTAACACTGGAGTCAGCAAGCGGCTGGTGGGGATGTGGGCGGCGGCAGCTGAGGGCACAGACGCTTCAGGCTTCTCCGTGACTGGCGTGATGTATGTTGACCAGGTCACTGCACCAGTGTTTGGCCATTACTGCATCAGAAAGCAATGCAATCACCCAGGGTGACTGCGCTGGCAGACGGGACTCTCAGATATAAACCCCTAGGAATTCTACCCATTAAACATTCTTCACACCATCCTCGACATGGGTGACGCACTGAGTGGATAATCACACAATTTAGTGATGATGATTTAGACCCGTGACGCTACTCTAAACCCATGTAAAAACATAGCTGGTGTTGAAAATGGTGCTGAGAATTCACGGCACAGCAGGGCCACGGCTCTTTTCTGCGGGAATGGAAGGCTTCTGATTTCACTCCTGACCAGTGGTCACTGAGCTCCTGAAGCCATAATTTTGGGTTCCTCCTGAGCCCCCAAATGTCAATGCTCTTTGACACTTTTCCCTTGAAGTGAGCAGTGTGACCTGGGCATGTGGGCCACCTCTCCATTCGGGCAGGAGGTCGCAATCTGCACGCACATCTGCTCTCCGTCCCAGAGAAAGGCGCTGACATCTGAGGGACAGAATGGCATTTCCATGTTGGTTGCCATGGTGTTTTTGGCAGGAAAGGGACTAGAAAGGGTCTCTCTCTGGGGAGGGTATCTATCTTCTGATATAATTAGCCCATGTGAATCTCACCTCCTGTGGTTCCCTGGCCCAGGAGCTGTGCATTTGTCAAAGGGCTGTGATGGGACCCCCCACCTTGCAAGGGCGACATGGGGCTGAGGAATTTGCATCACCAGGAGCCCGCCTTGGGGGCTCTTCGTTCCTGATTCATGACCTAAACTGCCCGCCTCAGAGCCGCCTGCTCTGAGCAGCCTTATTCAACCAGAGCTGAAGCCATTGGAAACGAGAGCTTATGGAAACTCAAAAATCACCATCAAAATTTTCTCTCTTTCAAAGGCTGGATCTCAGTGAACGCCTTTCAGTTATTTTAGTGGGTCCTGTTGAAGAATAATTTGGGGCAAAAGGGCCCATCAAAGCACTTAAGGAAAATGCGTACAGCAATGCAGAAAGCGTTCTTGTATTTTAGCTCCTCTCAAGCTAAAGTTGAAAAAAAAAAAAGCTATTATTTATTCAGTGCCTTCCAAGTGCTGGCGTTCGGCTAAGCTCTTTATGTAGTTGAACCATATGAAAGTGCCAGTTTTGTAAATGAAAACAGGTCGAAAGTCAGTACTTTATACGGTTCAAACTAAGAGCTTGCCTCATTTCTTGCAAGTCTGTGAGACAGTTGGTAATGTCCCCATTTTATGGACGAATGAAGCAGAGGCTCGGAGAGGTCAAGTAACTTGACTTCGGTCACATAACTAATAAGAATGGCAGAACGAGTATTTAAATCCATGTCTACATGACTCCAAAATTCACACCTGAAATTACAACGACACAGTGCTCATACTGCACAGGTTAACTTTTGTGAAGTGCTCAGAATGGTTCTTGACACAAGGTAACTGCTACACAAGCAAAGCTCAATAATAACAAATTACAAAAGCATTTTGTATTCATTCCATTAATTACAGCATTAGATCCTAGTCAGCTATTTTGCATAAAATCCTCCATATATGGCTATGTTTGGGATTTGCCGAAAAATCTCCCAATCCCCCAGTCTTGCCATAAACCATGCACATGGCCCCAAATATCACCGCCTCATCCATCAGAGAACATTGTCCACCAGATTCTTGCATGTAGAAATCGCCCACAGACCCTGGTCAGATTATAAATCTCCATTTTTCTTTCTGAAAATGTGGAAGCCATTACAGGGGCTACGTTTTCTTTTTTCATTACAGGCTTCTAGAAACTTAGAAATGGAAAGTTCCAGGGAGAGCATCTGGCCTATCAGAGCATCTTCCAGGAACAGAGGCTGGTGACAAAAGGCCTGCATGTTAATCCCATTTGCGCCCCAAACCAGCTGTGTGGCCTCAGGAGCACCTCCGGCTTCTCTGGATCTATCTGTCTGTGACATGGGGGTTGGGCCAGATCTTTAACATTCTTCTTTAGACCCAAGGTTCTATACGATTATACGATCTCACCATGAAACAATGAATCCTTGTGAAATGCCATGTTCCCATAGAGTTGGACCTCATGAGAGATAGCCATCGGCTTCTACTTGAAACCATTTTGTTGTCTACCCCCGATACCAAAACCAGACAAAGATACCACCAAAAAAGAAAATTACAGGCCAATATCTTTGAGGAACATAGATGCAAAAATTCTCAACAAAATATTAGCAAACACATGAAAAAGCTCGTACACCCTGACCAAGTGGGATTCATTCCAAGTTCACAAGGATGGTTCAACATATGCAAATCAATGTGATGTGCCACATAAACAAAAGAAAAGACAAAAAACACACGATCATCTCAACAGATGCAGAAAAAGCATTTGACAAAATTCAACACCCAATCATGATAAAAACTCTTACCAAAGTGGGTATAGAGGGAACATATCTCAACATAATAAAAGCTATTTATGACAAACTCACAGCCAACATAATACTCAATGATGAAAAGCTGAAGGCTTTCCTGCTAAAATCTGGGACAAGCCAAGGATGCCCACTCTCACCCCTTCTATTCAACAGAGTATTGGAAGTCCTTGCTACAGCAATCGGACAAGAAAAAGAAATAGAAGGTATCCAAATTGGAAGGGAAAAGGTGACCGTGTCATCATATGCAGATGACATGATACTATTTATAGAAAACCCTAAAGACTCCACACGAAAACTACCAGAACTGATAAATGAATTTAGCAAGGTAGCAGGATACCAGATTAACACACAGAAATCGTTGTGTATTTGCACACGTTCCGAATGGCTAAGACATGAACCCGGAACAAAATTTACAAGGTACAAAAGGGTTTTCAGTGCAAAACAACTCCCCTGCCACCACAGTCTCTGGCCACCCAGCCTCCCCCCTGGAGGAGACTCGTGAAGCCATCACTCCCTCGAGGGTCCTTCCAGAGGGGGTCCCTGCACGGGAAAGCAAATGCCCTCAATGTACAGGGTGCAGTCAGCCCACCTCACGTCCACCCAGCCATCTGCATCTCACCCGACCCCTGGGCAGCTCCTGCCTGTATTGAGACAGACATCTCTGCTGTCGTCTCTGTGTCTCTCTTTGCTTTGGAAACTGAGTCCAGCTCCTCAGACCCAGACCTGATGGACCTCCCTGCCTCCAGAGGAGAAGCAGCTGGGAGAAAAGGCCAAGTTCAGGTAGGGTGTGGAAACGGCAAATGCAGTTCACTCCCTTCAAGAGAGAACCCACCAGGAAGGGCGGGGAGCATCTTTTCTGCAGCGTTTTTTATTGTGTGTTCATCTAAAGCGAGTATAAGTGATCCCGTTTGGACTGGGAACCCGGAAAAGCATTAACACTGCCAACGTCTCCCACGAATCCATGACTGGAGGCATTAATGCGACAAGCTTTGCACGTGGAGTAGATGGGAAATTCCTCACCGCAGCCCACACGCCCTCTGGGGTTTGGTCCTGTCCATCTCCACGGCCTGACCCTAGAGCAGCCCTGCCCTGGCCTCGGGGCCCTTCTTCCTGTTTCTCCAGCACTAGAACCTTTCCAGCTGGGGTTTTCGGAATATGCTGATCAGTCTCATGCACTCACTCTTCCCTGGCGATTCACAAAAGCAGCTCATTTCCACCATCCAGCCATCACTCCAATGTCACCACCTCAGAGAATGCACCCCGGGCCCTGGGCCTAAACTACCTAGTGCAACCAAGGAACTAAATTTTCATTGGTTTGATTTTAATGTATTTACATTTAAATGGCCATACATGGCTAGTAGCTACCATGGCTACCACACTGGACCCATTAAACCAAACCAGGATGACAGTGTAATGGCTCAAAGCTCAGACTCTGGAGCCAGAAGACCTGGGTTCCAATCCCAGCTGTGTCCAAGAGCAGATTCCCTGGCTGCCTGGTGCCTCGGTTTCCTCATCCTTTTTTTTTTTTTTTTATAAATTTATTTATTTTTGGCTGTGTTGGGTCTTCGTTTCTGTGCGAGGGCTTTCTCTAGTTGCGGCGAGCGGGGGCCGCTCTTCATCGTGGTGCGCGGGCCTCTCACTATCGCGGCCTCTCTTGTTGCGGAGCACAAGCTCCAGGCGCGCAGGCTCAGTAGTTGTGGCTCATGGGCCCAGTTGCTCTGCGGCATGTGGGATCTTCCCAGACCAGGGCTCGAACCCATGTCCCCTGCATCGGCAGGCAGATTCTCAACCACTGCGCCACCAGGGAAGCCCCTCCTCATCCTTTACATGGGGGATACAGCAGTGCCGATATCATAGGGGTTTTGAAGGATCAAATCAGCTGGGGTTCATAAAGCGCACTGCAGGGGGCCTGGCATGCCGTGGACTTTGGGTAAGTATCAGCCATTATTTTGAGTTACGCTGGAGAGATGGTGGCCGTGACTCCACCGTGGGGCTGTTTATTTCTAATTGGATGCTTCAAGACCTCAACGACCAAGATAAGAGTGGATTTAGGTGGGATGAAGGGTCAGCGAGAGAAGGTATTCTGGGGTTAGCACAACGCTGACAGCTAGCGACAGTGGGGGCTCCAAGTGCTCAGGGTGCCGTCGGTTTAGTGTACCACCTGCGCCTGAGCACCGTGGTTGGGGGCCTGGCTGGGGACTCTGACTAGATGGGTATCTTAGGAGCAGCAGGCTCGGCCTACAGGGGCAAATCCACCTCCTTTGACACACCAGGAAAGACTTCCAGGGGAGGAGGGGTCATCCAGTGCAAGACCTCATGAGTTGGTCCAGAGAGCAGGTTCACCTGGGACGTCAGGACCCAAAGGGAGCAGCGTGGTTTACCCCTGGAGAAGGGGTGTGTCCGCCACAGCCCTGCCACCTCTCCAAGCCCCTTTGCCCCAAATGGGACATCGGGTCCTCCCACCTGCCATGCCCCCTGCCTCACCTCCTTCCTTCTGGAGGCGGGGACGATGCAGCCTACGTCTGGAAGCAGCAGATTCCCTAGAAATGGCCTCACATTCTCCCTTTCCAGGCCAAGCAGAGGAGAAGGATGCTCTGAGTCACAGCTCTGCCTGCCCCTGACCAGGCTGGCCAGAGGCCCTCCCTTGTGTGCAGAGCCAAGAGGGTAGCCTCAGACGTTCCTGCCACATCGCCGGCCCCCGTGTCTATCCTGCGTCCGCAATTGCTAGAGGCTCCCAGCTGGTTAGGGCTCAGTCTGCATTTCCCCACTCATTCCTTGGGGCAGCTCCTCGCTCCAGAGCTGTCCACGGCCCCAGCCTCCACGAGCGCCGTCCCTGCCCTTCTCCGCACGTAGCGCATGCATGTCCGGCCGTGAACGTGTAAGGGAGCCCTGCTGCGTTTGAACTCTACGAAGCACCATCTTAGTGGCTGTGTATTGGTGACTTGCTTCCTTTGCTTGCCACCATGTTCACGAGTTCATCTGCAGCCATTCACCGTCATTCTTATAAGATGGCACCACCGTCACCCACTGGTGTGACTGTTCTTACATATTTGTGTTGTTTCCAGCTGGGGTACCTGATGATCACGCTGCCGTGGACTGTCTTGTGTACCTGGACCCGGGTTTCTCCAGGGGATACACCTGGAATGAAATGTACACAGCTTCCACTTTCTAGATGATTCTCAACTACCTCTCCAAGAGGCATCCTGGTGTGTGTGTTTTCCATCTGCGATCAGCCTCCATATAACGTCTACCCATTGGTTCAAATTTTGTGTCCTCTGAGATCCAGAAGGGCCCTGCTTCTTCCTGCCCTCCTTCCCTCAGATAGCAGACTTCCCAGTGCATTAACAGGCGCTCAGGAAAACTCTGTGGAATGAACGAGTGCATGAGTTCAACTGGAAAGTGGTGTGTCCACCCTCCTTTTGTATTTGATGGTCAAATTCTTTTGGCCAGAGCGATGCTCGCCTATAAGGCATCTTTGTGCGAATTAGGTAGGGGCACCCCCTCTGGGTGGGAAAATTGCAAAAAGTCACCACTCTGCTAGAAGCAGTCCCAGCGGTTCATGGCATGGCCAGCCGGACCCAAGCTGGCTCCAGCCCCCTTGGCCTGGTGCTTTGGTGAAACACACAACAGGGCACAGCCTGCGGGGAAGGGCAGCCCCGCGTTCACCCGCCTCCCCGTGGTATCAACACTTGTCCCTGCTAATCAGTGTTCCTCCTAAACGGCTACTCGCAGAAGGTCACATAATTCCCCCAACCTTTCTAGTTCCCAAGAAAGCAAATTTTCTAAACCACGAAGACAGGGACGTGGAATTGAAAAATATTACAGACCTTCTGTTTATCCGTGAACTTGAGGGAAATGACAGCCCCGGATGAATCTAGCCAGGGACGTCCCCAACCCCATTTTTAAGACTAAGCCTAATTCTAAACCCTGGAATCCCCTCTGGCTACTGTTCTGGAGTCTCAGGCTGGTTGCCCAGGCAGGCGGCACAGTGACACACAGAGATATCATCACACCACGGCCCCCACTGCGTGCGGGTGCCGGTAATTTCAGTGCACGATTTCCAGAAAAGAACTTGACTCAGACCCAGTGGTTTGGAATTAACCTGCTCAGTTCACCCAACTTGGGAGCAAATCAGATTCCACATTCGGGGGCACTGTCTGGGCTGGAGGCGCCGCAGAAAGTCGACGAGAGGGAGTGGAACTTCTTAGCAAACGAAGGACACGCTGGGCAGCCCGAACCCTGCCAGTGTTCTCTACGATGGCGTTTCATTGCTACATAATGCAATTTCATGACAAATCCTGGGCTGCCCTCCCACGCCTCTTATTAAGTTATTTCTTTTTATTTTGCTGGTTTTATTGATGATGTCATGACATGGCCCATCAACCTTTAATTAAAACCATGGCCGCAGTGTTAGGCTTCCTTTAAACCGTGAAAGCCAGGGCTTTGGAGAGGTCCCTCTGGAGCGTCACGATGCTCGGGAGCAAACAGTCACTGTGCGTTTCAGGAGGCACCAAGAGGTTCCCAGAGGGGCTGGGGTGTGGAGGGACTGCTGGGTGTTATGGGCTGAATTGTGTCCCCCGGAAGAGATACGCTGAAGTCCTGATGCCAGGGACTTCAGAATGTGACCTTCCCTGGCAATCGTCATCACAGATGTGATCAGAGATAAGGTCAAGATGGAGTGGGGCGGACCCTAACCGAACACGGCTGGGGTCCTGATGAGGAGACAAAGGCACAGAGGGTCAAGGAAGGACCCCTACAGGTTGCAGAGGGAGCACGGCCTGCCGACACCTTGATTCCAGACTCCCACGACAACCAGACAATAGTCTGCTGTTTTAAGACACCCAGTCTGTGGTTCTTTGTTATGGGGCCCCCGCAAACAATACACAGGGTTTGGTTGGATCTCACTGGGTTCCAGCGTGCCAGGCCAGAGGCGGCAGGCGTGAGGCAAATCCCATGTTCCCTCCGTCTGAACCCCAAGCCGGTCTTCCCCAGCGGCATTCCTGCCCCGGCATTCAAAGGCATCCTGTGCATGGCTCGGCTCTGCGGGTGGCTGGGTCAGACCCAGCCCTGGACACAGTTACGATCTGAAACCTCAGCATTCGGGGGAAATCAACACGCCCGGCTAATTAATGATAGGAAGGCGGCTAGGGAGGCTCTGAGAGTTCCCTGGGTTTGATCTTGTCTGGGCTCCCTAAAAGGGCTTTGGAAAACCGGGATGGCTCCAACATGACGGCTCACTTTCCCTTTATGCAGCACAAAGTTTAGGACCCTGACGTTGGGACCCCTGGACGTGTGCGAGTGTTTTTACTGAATCCTGGGGGGAGCCTTGGTCTCCGTTTTCAGGAGAAGAAATGGCTGGGCCCGAGGTCACACCGGGATGTCCGCACTGCCGTGACAAGCATGCTGGTTGTCTGCGGTTACAGATGTGGTGTGTGTGTGCATGGGGGCGGGGGTGAGTCCATGTGTGTGTGTGCTTGTGAGACAGGCATGTATATTATGCCCCATGAGGAAGGTGACAGACCCACACTCTCGTTCTCTCCCTGAGGTTATCAATGGTCATTTTTCCTTTTAAAAATTTCTTCTCACTGAACAGCTTCTGTTTCCTTCCCATTGCTGTTTGTGTTACTATGGTAAAATACACATAACAAAATGTGCCTTTTGACCATTTAAAGGTGTACAGTTCAGTGGCGTTAAGTACATTCACAACTGTGAGTGCCCATCACCTTGGTCCAGAACCCAAGCAATTTCATCACCTGAAAAGACCCTGTGCTCGTTGCTGTCACTGCCCACCCCCCAGCCCTGACACCCACACTTCTGCTCCTTCTGGTGCCACGGCACACGTCCCTAGGCTGACAGACCGGGGCGGGGCGGAAGGCCTAAGGGAGCAGGTGTCCCTCTTTTACTTTTCTTTTAAATTTATTAATTTATTTATTTTTGGCTGCGCCGGGTCCTTGCTGCTGTGCGCAGGCTTTCTCTAGTTGCGGCGAGTGGGGGCTACTCTTCGTTGCGGCGCGCGGGCTTCTCATTGCGGTGGCTTCTCGTTGCGGAGCACGGGCTCTAGGCGCGCAGGCTTCAGTAGTTGCGGCGCACGGGCTTAGTTGCTCCGGCAGCATGTGGGATCTTCCCGGACCAGGGCTCGAACCCGTGTCCCTGCATTGGCAGGCGGATTCTTAACCACTGCGCCTCCAGGGAGGCCCCGGAGGTGTCTCTCTTCCTTGTCACTCTCCACTGTGGCTCACTGTGTAAGTGGCCAAGCTTATCTGATCGGGCAGATTAGGGCCAGGTGCGCACCAAAGGGTCCGGCACCTGCGTGGAGCCAGGGCCGTGGTCTCTGTAAGAAGTCATGCTTCAGCCGCTTAATCCGCTCAGACTTCAGGGCAGTCCGGGGCGAGGGGTGTGGTGAACTCACTCAGGCCCACAACATGCTCACAGTGTCACAGGTCAGAGGGCACGGCGTGGGATTTAAACCAATCACCAGCTCGCAATTCTATGGACAATTATCCATGACGCATGCTAAAAGGCCAGCGAGGACAGAACCCACTCACCACACACGTCCTCCTGTAAGGGCTCATTTCTTACAAATGCACAAACAAATAAAATAAAAAGCCTGTCTCAGGATTTGGGTAAAATTATGAATATGCTTAGTGATACAGATGCAGTAAGAACAGCTTTCAAGGGTACGGGGATGCCTGGTGATTTAAATTAAACGGAGCTGGGTTAGGGAAGAAAGAAAATAGGATGTTTCAAACACCAAAACCCCCTAAATTCTCATCCCAGGAAGTCAGTGACCCCATGGATGGGCAGTTGGAATAAAGGGTCACTCGGAATGAGAACCTGAGACCGTCTCTATTACAAAGAAAGCAGAGGCGTAAGGGAATACCAATTGGTAACAATTAGAGCCGGATCAGATAGGTGGGGGAAAGTTCAGATCCCCTCTGGGGTATATTTATGTATCCTCTCTAGAGCACAAGGCTCGTTAACCTGGGACTGGCTATCGGCTTCCTCCATCGGTGACCTGATCCAGTCCCCCTGCAAGGAATTTCAACTGTGGATGACTTTCCTCCACATGAGTTGTGAACACATCACAGAGGACAAGTTTCCCCAACTGTGTGAAGCACTGCAGGCCCAATGGCCTACGGGGACCAGGCAGGTAGTGTGGCCTAGGGAGGCGGATGGGGGCAGGCAATAAGGAAGAGGGGGGACTTGGCAAACTGAGAGCGCGGGGCTTGCCCAAAGTGGACGCCACAGCTGGGCTCCGGGCTCTTGTTTCCAGATGGGAACACTGGCCTGCTGTGGCCAGATCTTCTGAGTTTATCAAGAGCATCAGGCTGTATGGATTTACACATGAGATGTCCTCCTTTTTAAAACATCGAGGGCCAACAAAATATTCCTGCAGCAGTTGAAGACTCCTGGACTAAAGTCACAGGAAATGACAGTGACTTCTCTGAATGCATCGACCAAAACCTTCTTCTCCCACAAAGGGGTGGCCTTTGGTGCTGGGCAAAATACAGGTCTGCTCACTGCCTTCTGGCTGGGCCAGGGTGCATCCCACCCCAGACCTTCGCCCAATCTGTGCCTCGTGCCAGGAGGCCCTTCTTGCCCCTCTCTAAGTGCAAGTGGAGTATGAAGCCACGAGGTGAGATTTGCTTTATGATTTGCGAGGAGTCTGCCCGTGACTTGACCATGGAGATGGTCTCCAGTTCCCCAGCTGGCTGGTCCACCCACCCTAGACCTTGGAGTTCCAGTACTTGGTCCCGTCTCCAAGGCAGCTTTATTCATTCACTCACAAGAATTGACCAGATGCCTTCATGGTCTCAACACTGGGCTCTTTGGTGGCATTGATCTAAAGCTCAGCCTCCAGTTCACCCGGCGAAGAAGCTGACACAGGTCTGATGCACGAATGGTGGATCCATTCGAATCTCTGGCAGGATCTCAGCCCCTGTGTATTTATAAAGCTCCCACTGAGATGGATGTTCGTTTAAGCCTGAGCGCTTTCTATGAAATCTTCTTATCCAACGAGCATCTCTCCCTCAAAATGTCCCAAACTTGTTTTCTGTTCATTTGATACGTGGGACCACAAAAAAAAAAAACAAAAACGGGTACATTAGAGATGACCCCGTAAGGTCAGGGACCACATTTCAGCACCTCCGATAGCATGTTATTCAAGAAAGGGCTGTGACGATGGATGTCTCCACTTTCAAAATGACCAGGTTTATCAGCGTGAAGCTCTCGTTAGGAGAAAACCATCAGTTACCTGGTTTAATAAGCTAACAGCATGTGCCTCTAGAGAGGTTCAAACTTGAAACCCACATGAATTTAAAAGACACAGAACTATGGTGGGGTCCAATCGCCCTGGAATACGGAGCAGAGCTCACCGGAGCCGTCACCTCTGCCCTGGGATGGAAACACGTCCCACTGGGTTCAGCTCCAGCAACTTCTTGCTGTGCAGTGGGTGTGATACAATTCACATGAGCAAACAAAGCAGCCCAGGTAACAGGACCGGCCTCGGCCTCAGCGTTCAGATGTTAATCCACCTAAGCCCCTGCGGTTGATAACCATGACATTCTGGAAACCAGACACCGTGACTCATTACAGAGCAGTGGCTTGTGCCCTGAACTCTCCCCAGTCCCCGGGTTCAAATCCCAGAGGCCGACTTTAGTTCTACATTTTTTTTTTCTCTTTTCGGTGGGACACAGTGTAACCTCCACTTCGTCTGAAACCCTTGGGCCAGGGTCACCTTTCGGCAAAATAGAGGCACCCTGCACATGGTCAGTGTTTATTTTTCAGTTGTCATCCCCAGTTTACCTTGCAGAACGTGATCTTTAAGTGAGTAACAAACAGCTACTGAAATCTGCCCAGGACTTTTTTGTTTTGCAGGCAGAACAGCCAGTACACCAATGCCGGTAGGAAAGAGTGGGGTGTCCACTGCAGAGTAACGAGCTTTTGAAAGACAAATCACACACCTCCTTGGGCACATAACATGAAAACAAATGAGCCCGGAACAATAACACGCCGTCCTTTGGCTGTGGGAGTGATGCGTCTACGTGGATGGCTTTCCAGGAGCGCCTCACAGGTACTTCACATAAAGTGCATCTGGTTGGTCCCCTTGGCCTTATCTTTTCCCTGCCAACTTCCAAAGCTGGAGCGAGCCCTGTCCCACAGGGTAAAGTTTCCAGGGTGACAGATGCGAAGAGCAAATCGACTTGAGGTCAAAGGCAAAAAGAAAACAGTCTCTCATCTGATTAATGGTTTGAATTTAATTAGTGGGGAAAAGCGCAAATCATACAGTTTGTGACTTGGTCAAGCCCCAGGTCCCTTCCTGCAAAATTGCAAAACAGAAAAAGGGTCGGTTGGGCTGAAGGCTGACCTTTCCGAGATGCCTGCCGCTTCGTGCTGGTTTAATACGAGTTAAGTGCGAGTGGGCGGGTTGGTGATGTTCCAAGCCAACGGTGAAAAGGTGGTTTCCAAGGTTGTAAATGTGAAGGCTTTGGCAAATGAAATAAAATTTTGAAAATATGGCAGCAGCACCATCCCATCTTCTAACCTACCACCCTGTGAAATGTGAGGGGCTTGGTTTTCGAGTTTCTAAGAAGTCTGGATTCAGAGCCATAAAGGATTAAAGCAGGTAGGGAGGGTGCCTTTCCAGGATTAAGTTCAGTTACTTGAAATAACCCTTGCATTTGCTCATGCATTCATTCCACAAGTATCTGTTGCTACTGGTGCCGGCAGCGGGCTGGGTGCCAGGGATAGGGATTTAGACAGGGTCCTCCTGAGAAGGAACTGGGGGCCAAGGAGCCAAGGGACTCAGCTAAGACCACACAGCAAAGCCGGGCGGCGTCTCCAGGGCCCAGCCACCACGCTCACTATCATACAGGGGTCCCCAGTGGCACCCCACTTACAGAAACCAAAGAAGTCTTCACTCTTAAGAAGGGGAAATGGGCGAACGCATACTCATATTTAAAAAGAGCTGTATTTCAGAGTCACTTCTACCCTGGATGCACCTTAGAATTAAGCTGGAGATCATTACAGAAAGTAAAGAAGGAAAGAGACTCCGACCCCTCCCAGACCGGCCCAGCCAGAATGGCTTAGAGGGGGCACTTGGGCACCAGCCCCTCTCAGAGCTCCCAGGGAGCCTGGGTGAAGAGGCCATCCATGGCTCAGGGAGCTTCAACACAGGGCTGCTCTGGGTGAAGGCCAAGCTAGTCCATCACCATGGTGTCCGGGTACCATGTTCAGCAGCCTCCTCCCTGGTGGAGAGCATGGAATCTCTTGTTGTCCAGGTCTGCAAGTAGAGCCCTGAGTCACCCCACACCCCCGTCCCTCTGCTCCACCCCCAGTCCTGTCCATCCCGACCTCCTAATCCTGTCTCCACTCTCTCCACCCTCTCTTCCCCCAGCTCCCCACCCCAAAGCCTGACCTGGGCTTCCAGGCTTGAGTGAGAATGATGTTTTGCTATTCTTCCAAGATCAGTCTCATTATTGTATTTCCACTTGTCTTACGTCTTACTGATCCCAACATCCCCTTGGGTCCCTCCAGTTTGGGTTTCCATTTCCTAATTATTTTAAATCCTAGGACTTTTCCTCCATTCTGAAATGGATAGCACAAAGGCATAACAGCTCCAGCTTGGGGATTCTATGTCTGATGCTGGAGAAACAGAGTCTTCATCCTTTACCCTTGTGAATTATTCACAGAGGGACCAATGCCTTCCTGTGCACTCTAGATGAGCTTCAGTATACACACTTCCCATCCTTAATCATGTCTTCAAACAAAAAGGTGTAGCAAAAGGCTCAAAAAATCCTCAATAAATATCTGATTAGTGAATGAATGAAGGAATGAATGAACTGCAGAGAGCCCAGATTCTTAGGGCAGACGGACCTGGGTTTGAATCCTGCTTAAGCCACTTATTAACTGGGGACCTAAGGCAAGTTGCTTAATAGCTCTGAGCCTCGGATAAGGAAGCACAGCCTCAGAGGGTGGCAGTGAAGATTAAATTAGAGAATCTTTGTGGAGACCCAGCAGAGTGTCTTGGCATGAAAGAAACAACTAAGTAGATGAGCTGAAAACAACAGCAAGGAATAATGTTGTACGATCATTCGGAGGTGAAGATGCCAAGCAGTGTTTGTTCAACTGTCGAGTTAAACCAAGCTTTTTTATTTTTTAAAAAAGTTAGAAGACCGTCCCTACCCTGGCCCTGTTTCTGGCGAGAAACTTGCTTTCCAAGAACTGAGAGTAGCTCCATGGTTTGGTATGAACATGGTTTAAATAATACTACTATCATCTTTATGCCTTAAAAGGATCATGTTTCACATACGGTTCTACAACTTCCTTTTTTCATTAACTATACATTTCATTCACGACATATTATTCACAGCACATCAATTTACAAAGATATCTCATTTTTAGATGTTTCCATAATACTTCACCACATGAACATTCCATAATGTTCTTGTCTCACCCCCTATTAATGCACTTCGGACTACTGCTAATTTTTTATAATTCGAAGTTTGATGTGTATCCTTGGACACAGACCTTCATACTCTTTTTTAAGGGGTCAGTTGCTGGGAATGGAATTTCTAGATAAATTTGATAAATGGATAAATAACAATTTGATACAAAGGGCCTAACTGGCTTCTCCAAAACGCATACCAGCCATGTTTGAGAGGACTTGCTTCCTGGCATGCTGACCAACTTGGAACATTTTGGCATTTTTAAAATCTTGGACAATCTGGCAGACAAAAATAAGGTCTTGTTTTAAAATGTGTGCCTGTATTTGACTGCTAATAACGTTGGGCATATTTTACATGTAAATTAGCCAAAAACAACATACGGTACTTTTGGGAAATGTCTGTTTATGCCCTGTCCTTTGCCCATTTTTCTATTTTAGTTGTTTATATGTTTCATACTGATACATAGCTGTTATTTTATAATATAAGTCTTAATCATATGTCTGCCATATGCACTGCAAATTTCCAGGTAATGGTCTACCTTTCAATCTTTTACTACAAATTTCTGTAAACCATATTGTATATCATTCTGCCTTATTTCACACAGACCACTGCACATAATTTAACTTCTTATTGGTCACCATAACCTGCCTCTCTCCAAGCGCCCCTCAAGTCTGTACAACTGTTCGCCCTCTCATTAAATGGCCTCAGATCACCACACGCTGATGAGCACTTTTCTCTATTTTGGTTTCCCCCTTAGTGATCCACTGGATCCACATGTATTCCTTGTTATTAATGTATTAAAAATTATAATATTCTCCCCCGATTTCCCTAATGCATTTTTCTCTAGCAGCTACAGCCGGGGAATCAGACAAACAAGTCTGTAAGAACTAAAACTGTGTCTGAGGTAGGAGTCGTTAGGTCATACATGAGAACCCTAGGTGCTCTCCTACCAATAAAATGCATGAGCCCTACAGCATCACTTCAGAGTTCTCAGAGTCATTTTGTATTTTCTCGCTCATTCTTGGTTCTTTTTCAGCTAGTTAAGAGTGCCTGATAATTGAAACCCCAGTTCCTATACACCAGAGACCCTTAAACAGAAGCCAGTGACAGTGCCATCCTTGTTGACTGATCGACTCTCGGACCCAAGATGTAACCCAGTCCACCTCCTCCCTCTCCAGGGTTTGAAACTCTTCAACAACACCCTCAACCACGTGCTCCTCTAAACTTTCTGAACAATTCCCATGGTGGACAGACACACCAATTATTTAATCAGGGTGTTCCATTTTGGACAGCTCTCATCATTCCAAGCGGTATCGACATATGGAGCCTAATTCCCCAGAACTTGCATCCCATAGTCCGACATCTGCTCTCTGGTTGACCTAACTCTACCATGTGTCTTTTTCACAATAAGACCAATGGTTGCTCTGTGGTCTGCACAGATCTCCCTGGGTGGGCCTGAATCCCCGCACCAAAACCAACCTTTTCCTTCCCCGGGATAAACACCGGGCTTTCCAAGTCCCGCGTGGGGGTGTGGAGTCATACAAATGGAGCTGCCCTGAGCTCAGAGGTGGCGCCAGAGCCGAAGAGTGCCAACGCCGACGAGGTCAGCGCTATTCCAATCCCCTTAGCCTCCCCCAAACACTGCGAGAAGCCTGCCCACCAGGCAGGGTGCATTATTCAATGTCAGCCGAGAAGGGCTCTAAACCAAGGCAGGTTAGGTATTTAAGCTTTTCCTAAACCTTGGCTGCTGCTTTGGACGCCGGCAATTGGCTCTCGTTTCCTTCAGAGGGCTCCTGATTGTTTTGGCAGCGTCTCTGACTGCGTCTCCAACACCAATTCTTCCCCCACAGATCCCCCAAAAGGAAAGAGATATGCACAAAGCAGGTAGTCGTTTCTGTTCAACGATCTGGTCGCTCAGAAATGAGAACCTGGGCCTGTTCCCCTTGAGGCACAGCACCTGCCCCAGCCGCCATGGGGGTGCCCCTGGAGGTGGGTCCTTGATGGCCCAGGAGGCAAAGGGGCTGGCCCACGTAATGCTGTGGCAAAGGGCAGCTCATCGCAGGGGTACTGAGCCTCAACCCTGCGCAGGACAGAGCAGCTCAGAGGAGGATGAAGACCACATCACTGAACAGGTCACTTGGTTGGCCAAACCCAAGGACCACCCTTCCTACAGGTAAGGAAAAAAAAGTGCTAAATACCTGTAGTCTCGGGCAGGAAGAGAAATACATGGAGCTTTCCTCCCAGACTTTCGGTATTTTCTCATCCGAAAATACCGAAATCCAAAGGGGTGGATTGGACCACAAGATCCTGAAAGCTCCTATTAAATCTAATGCTCTTTGAGTCAAGTTGGTTACTTGGAGGAATGGGCACCAAACCACATCTACTGCCCTCACTTTCCAGGACAGTTTGTGAAGAAGATGTGCACACAAGTCAGCACTGACGGTGCTGGGGTGTCCACCGGACCCTCACGGGTCTGTCTCCATTGCTGCCATCACTGTTACCGTCATCGTCATCACCACCGTCACCTAGGGCTCTGGCATGTTTAGCTGGAACGAACGTTCGGGAGGTCGTGGCCGTCCTAGAGACGACACGCTGTCTCTCACTCAGGGAACATCAAAGTTGTGTTTTATGTTGCCTATTTTGGTTTTCATCTTGACAACACCCCTTTGCATCAAATTCCTCGTCCCTTCTCCATCGGCACATGGGTGCATGCACACAGTTTACAAACGGTGTGGGGAATGGGATAGAGCGAGGTGTCAATTTGATCACTGAGTGGGGGGATTCTGTAAGCCAGATGCCATAGGTGAACAACAAAGTACAGTCGAGGAAGCAGACAAGCTGAGGCGAGGGTCTGAGGAGCCAGTGACTTTCCTGCATACTAGCAGGCAAGGGGGAGGACCGTGATTTCTCCCTCTGTTTTCTAGGCCAATGTGATATACTTTGACAGAATCATGTACATAATGTCTTAGATCTCTCTCCACTTCTTGCTCCTCCACACAAAAACCTTTCAGACCATCATGTAGAACAAGAAAAGGAAGAAGGAAGAGCTTTCACTGTGTGTGCATATATCAAAACGTCAAGTTGTACCCCTAGAACAGTGGTCCCCAACCTTTTCGGCACCAGGGACCAGCTTCATGGAAGACAACTTTTCCACAGACTTGGGGCAGGGTAGGAGACGATTCGGGCGGTAATGCGAGTGACGGGGATCAATGGGGAGCAGCAGATGAAGCTTCGCTCGCTGGCCCGCCGCTCACCTCCTTCTGTGCAGCCTGGGGTTTGGGGACCCCTGCCCTAGGGGGGTCCAAAATATACAATTTTGATATGTCAAATGATCTCTCAATAAAGCTGTTGGGGGGGGGTGGTAAGAGAGAAGGGTGGTAGCAGAGGGAGAAGAGAATCTCAGAGCATCACGTGTCCACTTCCTTCTACTGAAATCTAGAACAAAAGCATTTTGAAAGAGCACTGAAAATATGTCCGCCGGGTCATGGAGTAAAACCAAAGTCTTGAGCACTGACCGCACTAGAGGTCCACCAGTTCTCAGGGGGACCATATAACTGACTGTCCAAACTGGGGCCCATTTGAAAATGAAAGGAGACATTAGAACCAATTAGTGGGCATTAATTAATTAACAATCAGCTCAACTTAACTGTCCCGGCCCAGTGGGGACTTATGTCGCCCTACAAATATGAGACCTTGGGCTCAGCTGATCTATAACTCATTTTTACCAAAGGATAAGTGAGAAAAATAAGGACAATGTAAGTATGTAGAGATGTGTCTACCATCATCCACTACCCCTTCTTGAGACGGTCCATCCTTCACCTGTGATGCTGTTCTCCCCACTTTGTGTGTGTGTGTTAAAATTGTTCTTTTTAAAATAAATGGGGACTTCCCTGGTGGCGCAGTGGTTGAGAATCCGCCTGCCAATGCAGGGGACGTGGGTTCGTGCCCCGGTCCGGGAGGATCCCACATGCCACGGAGCAACTAAGCCCGTGCGCCACAACCACTGAGCCTGCGCTCTAGAGCCCGTGAGCCACTACTGAGCCTGCGTGCCACAACTACTGAAGCCCGCACACCTAGAGCCTGTACTCCGCGACAGGAGAAGCCACCGCAATGAGAAGCCAGCGCACCACAACGAAGAGTAGCCCCCACTCGCTGCAATTAGAGAAAGCCCGTGTTCAGCAATGAAGACCCAACACAGCCAAATAAATTAATTAAAAACAAATTAAAAAATAAAAATAATAAAAAAATAAAATAAATGAATTTGTTCTAAGGGTAGATAACAGGGATATGTTATTTCTGTTGATCTGTTTGTTTGCTTGTTATTTTTCAAGTACTTAATTGACACAGTAAAAGTTGGTGAGCCTATGTCAATCCACCCAATATTTAAAATATTTCCCAAATTGTTTAAATCCCCAAATCTGGGACTACTTATGTGCATCTCTCCAGCTGACTAGGGAAAGTCTGGGTTTCAGCCTGTTGGCTGCCCGACACCCACACAGTGCTCAGACCCCCCCATTCCTCCAGTTGTGCGGCATTATTATTTCCTAAATATTATTGCCTATTATTCGTTTTTAACTTGGACCCCCTTCCCCGCGAATCATCAGAAGGGGTCAGGTCCCTTGAGTCCCAGAAGGGCAGCGCCCGCACCCCACAACGTTCGCCCATTCCCAGCCCTCCCCCACCCAGGAGCCGCGGCTCCCCCAGCATCACAGATACTGCAATTTGCCTCAGAACCATCTGGCCTGCATCGCCATGCAAACGACAGCCCCACCGAGGGAGCCCAAGGCCAGGTTGCTATCTCAAGACCCCATGTTGGTTTGTTGTTATTTTTAAAGACAGCTCATTCAGCCGCGGCAGGGAACTAATTTCTTTTCAGCAGGGCTACAGCACCCATCCTGAAGTCAGGGCAGCCGGACAGAGATGGAGGAGCTGGGGGCGGGGGAACTCGTATTAGCACAATTTCTAGATCAAAGTCCTTTGTGACCTGAAAGATCTCCGGCTGTTAGATTATAAATTGGGGTTTAATTAGAGCCTTGTCAATCAACCCTTATCCCTGCCTTGGTTTGGGCAAATGGTTCTTAGTTTGGCAAGTCATTAATTAAGAGTTCGGAGAACACACGCTCAGGTTTTTGTGTCCAGCAGAGAAGCAGATGCGGGTGGTTTTCACTCTTCCAGAACTTCTTTTGTTCTCATTTTAGGGAGTAGAGATGCATTCCATTGGCTTCAGAAAGATAACCAGAGATGGGGAGGTTTACAAGTCTTGAAGCATCTATATCTTGTTAATTCAGGGGCAAAGGCGAAGGCACAACTCTGTCTAGAGGTTAAAGTCTGAGATCTGTGTTAACCGCCACCTGACTCTCGGTTCTGACTGTGGCACCAAGCAGCCTCGGGCAAGCTACTGAGAGTCAGCACTGAGCTTCACTCCTCCCATCTCCAAGGTGAGAGCAGTGATAGTAGCTAACTTGTCATTAATATTACTCTTTCATTCAGCTATTATTTATCGTCATCTACTAGGTCACAGGCACTGGGCTACGTCCTGGGAGTCCCACTGTCAATAAAGCAAACAAAGCCCTTGCGCGGTTTACATTCCGAGCGGGAGAGTGAGGGAGGCAACAGCACACCAATAAACAAATAAAGATACAATGTAATGCCCCGTGAGGCTAAGTGCCAAGAAGGAAAATGGAAGAGAGTGCAGGGAGAAAAATCCGAGGGAGGTGCTAATGCACGCTGAGGGCTTAGGATGGCGCCTGGCACGCAATAAGCGGTCCAGTTAGGGATGTGATGATCCCGACGCTGACGGTGACGGCGATGGCGTGAGGATGGTGATGGTGAGAAGCTTGGCGAGAGCACGACGATGATAACAGTGGCGTCAGTGGCGATGACAGTGATTCCTGAAATTGCTGGCCCACCAGATCCCTTCCTTCATCTCTTTCCGTCCTTGGAAACAACACTTCAACCATCCTAACTGGAGTGAAAGGATGCCAAAACCATGCCCACTTTTTCTTTCTTCAAGTTCAACACTTCTCCTTAGATTTGGCCAAAGGTTTTGGAGCAAGTGTTCATCTAGAGCTTCATGAAAAAGCAACACACATGCACGGCCCAAAAAAAGCATCCAAACTGGGAAAGAAAAGCGTTCCTTGTATTTTCCACTTGGCAACGAGCTCGTCTTAAATCAGAACAGGACTGATTCCTCGTAGATAGGAACTCTTAGAACCAGCTCTCCTACTGCCCTGAGCCGCACGTGGCTGAGTGCCCCTCAGCTACACCTAGGCCTTTTATTAGATTCTGGGAGGAAAGCTCTTAGGCCAGGCTGTTCCATTACTAATTTAGCACCGCAAAGGCAAAGCACAGCACGAGGAATGAACTTTGCTTGCCACCCCACCCCCTCCCCAGCCCTTTATGATTAGTGATCATCCCTTGGCAAAATAAGAGCGATGGTCATTTCCCTGTGAGCCTGTGACAGTGACAGAATAGTCCTGTTCCAAGGGCGTTTCTGGCTTCATCCCAAATATGAGGTCATCGTGTTCATCTAGCTTTGGACAAAATCCACGTATTTGCCACTGAGGCTAGAGCCAGGCTAAGCTGGAGAATGAATCATCCCCATCCATCTCTCTCTCCCCGTCTCCGTGAGTGAAGGCGAGAAGATAGAAGGAGATGACAAATAACACTAAGGGAATCCCAAGCATTGCTGTTTCTGCTCATCCAGACACATTTAGAGGGAAATCATTTTGTTGTATTAAGGGGCATTCAAACAATACTGTTAACCAGGAAGGATAAAAACAAAGTTCCGTTATTTGGGGATTTTTTTCATTGCAGTGAAAACATTTCTAGCTTAAGAAAAAAAAGGAATCCATGGGCTGTTCTGGGATAGTGCAAAGGCTTGACAGGAGAATTCCAGAACCAGGTCTCAGAATGGCTGGGAAGCTGCACAGCTCTAGGGCCCTGGCGGGCAGTCTGTCTCCAGAGACCACCGTCAGAATGAGTGAACGCCAACCATTCTAGCCTTTGGGTCAATGGACATCAGCCCAGGCGGCAGCGGATGGGTGTTTAAGGTGGATTTGCTAATGGACTGGGAGGGTGCCAGGAGGGGCGGATCGAGCTGGAGGCGACCACCGAGGTGTTGGCCTGGCAGGAATGCAGTAAGAGCGGACGTTTCGGGTGGGGGTGGCGTGGGGTGGGGGAATCAAGAGTTCAGATTCGAACATGAGAAATCTCCAAATCCCAGAATCTGAAGGAGTAAATCAGCCGGTGCAGAGAGAATGCTGAGCGTGGTGCCTGGCACCTGGAAACTACTCAAAGATACTACCCATTTGGCCGCTTCTTGATCACCTTACAGCGGGCAGGGCTCTGCCTATCTTTGCGTGATTGTCAGCCTCCTTGCATTTATCTCCCCGTGAAGGTCCAGGAAATATGAGCTGCGACTCGATGGGGGCCATCCCGGGCGGCCGCGGGGAAGATCAATGTCCTGTTTGAAGGGCGAGTTCCCCAGGGTTCACGCGCCCACGCATCCTGAAACCCGATCACTGCTGTGTCTTTCATGAAGATGGAATCCTTGACAGGTGATTATTTTTGCTCCCCACTGCATATCAAACATGCTAAAGATTAGTCACTTGTTAAGGGCCACCTGTTGACAAGGAAGGCGGAAGGCGGCAGGCAGAGATTCCTGCTGTTCCGGCCGGGATCTGATTATGCGAAGCACCAAGTGCCTTCACCCCTGAAGCCACTGACAGCCAGGGAGCTGGGGCCTGGGGCTCTCTGGAATTTGGGCAAAGACCCTGCGGCTGGCTGGCCTCTTGGCTTAACGAGCTCCTACTGACCATTCTGGTCTCAGCTGAAATGCCCCTTCCTCCAGGAAGCCGCCCTGCCCCAGCCCTGAGGACCCCCCATTGTGCGCTCTCACGGAGCACCTGGCTTTCCCCCTCCAGCTCTTCCTATATGCAGTGATTTTATTAATCATCTCTTAGGATGTGTTCAGCACTTATCCCCCATACAACTGAGCTTCCTGGGGCGGAAGGCCCCAATCTTTGGATTCTTTAACTCCATCCCGGACCGATCAATATTTATTGACTGGCCGTTGGCAGCAATCATGCAGGACGGAATGGGAAAATATGGGTTTATGAGTAAATACAGTACAATCACCACTCTGCACCATTCTGACCTAAGAGATTAAAAGCAAACCCCCCAAAATTTGGATGACAGGTATTCACCAGCTCTAAGACCACTGGTTCCAATCTGTGGGCTACAGGGAGGGGCCACAATGTGAATTCATACTGGACCGAGTATTATCTTTACTGAAATGTTTCATGATGAAAATTGAAAGACGTAAGTAGGGGAAAGTGTAATGAGCTCCCATACACCTACCAAACTACATTCACCAGCGTAAGACTTCGCCGTGCTTCCCAGAGTTCATGTCATTTCTTTCTTTTCTTTCCATACTTAAAAATGCATCTTTTAAAAACATAGGCATTTTCTTCCAATAATAGCAAAGGCATCTTGAGAGAAAATACTCTGTCCATACGAACTGGATTACGATTTTTAAAATGCATGCTATTGCAATGACCGATTTTCTAAAATGAAGAGTGTTACAAATTCACAGAAGGCATTTTTGTCAGGCTATATTTGCTTAACTCACAGACGTTAAAAGTAACAACAGCTATCCTGAGGAGTCTGGGATATTTTCTGATGTCAAACGTGAAAAGCACGGGAAACTTTGATTTAAAACTTCATTTTAGCCACAACCAGGATTTCTCCCTGGGCCCCCTCCTGTTGGAAGTGGCAAAGGGAACAGATCAGAGAGGCGTGGGGGTCTTTTTCTTTGAGTGGTTTCTGCTCTCCCCATGCCGAGCTGCTCCAGGAGAGGTGGCCTGTGGTGAGGCCGTGGCCCAGAATGCACCCTGGGTGAGGCCAGTCCGGAGTGGACTCGGGTTTCTAAATTGCTTAGGGAGATGGATTCAAATGTCCAGTATGCGGGATACCTAACAGATAACCTGGTTCTCGTCCTAGTCTGCTGTTTGCTAACCGTGTGTCATCGCTGGATCCTCTTAACGCCTGAACTACGGTGCTGGTCCTTTGCAAAATGAGTATAAGAATTCTGACCTCCCTGCCCCGCTTCTCAGGGTCAAAGACCCAAATGAGAATCTAGAGAAGTGTTTGCAAGCTGCTGAGTGCTGCACACATTTTCAAGGGCACATGATATCCACCTTTGCTCCGGGCTTTGCGAAGGCTCCTGCTTGTCGGGGGTGGGGGGGGGGGCGGGGTGCACCTTGGCGCTTCACCGAGCGTCGCAGCCACTTTGCCCTCTCACTCCTTGTCTTCACCCCAGCCGAGGTGGCCCCCGCCCGAGGAGGCCAGGACATCTGGACCCAACGCAAAGACACCCAATCGATCAACGGCTTTGCCTACGACACTCCAGACAACTGCCCCAGCGGGTCCTTTCCTCGCCAAAAAGGCCAAATGGCCATCAAACGGTTGATCCCAACCCCCGCCCCAGTGCACACCCCAAAGCTCCATGGCTGCAGGTGCAGGTGGCGACGGCCTCGTCCACAGGGAGCAGGCTGGCCACTGCGACTGTGTGGTCCAACGCAGCAGTTTCGACCCTGGCTCCTCTCATCCCAGAATCCCCCGGGGAGGTTTCAGAAAGGACCCTCACCCAGGCCTCGCCCTGGAGATGCCGGGTTGGACTCTCCGGCATTGGGGTCCAGGCACTGGTGTTTGCTGACAGCACCCAGGTCGTTCTAATGTGCGGCCGGGGCTGAGAACCGGCCGGCTAACCGATCGCTCAGGTCACCACCTTGCCTGTTCCAGCTGCTGAGAAATAAATTAACCAAATCACTTGTTTGACAAAAATCGTTTTCTAACCAAACAAAATAATAAAAACTTTATCCAGAGCCACACGGAGACTGACCCACAAAGATCAAACAAAACCACCACTGGCCTCCAACCCTCAATGGAAGAGATTCCAGTGGGATGAGTGACCGTGACAGCTTGGCTGGTCTTGTCCGTGTGGAGTTCACCTGGTGAAGCTGTTGCTGGTTCAAGAGCCGGAGGTGAGTTTTGTGCCTGAGCTACTTTAACCCCTTGAGGGTTGGCTGTTTCTCTGACAATATCCTGTTCTGTTAGGACCAATACTATTCATTCACTCGTCATTCTGACGGTTGTGGAGGCTTCCCTGCACACCAGCTGTGCTAAGTCACAAGGATATATCGATTAGGATTTGATCACTGTCTTCAGATGGGGAGGAGTTATGGGAATACAACAATAATTATAGCTGTAATTTATTGTGTTTCCTTTGTGCCAGGCATTCTGCTAAGAACTTGACATGCATTCTCTTGTCTGATCACGACAGCACCTCCATGAAGTAGGGAGTATTATTATAATCATTCTCTGTAGAGGAATCTGTTGGGTAATTCGCACAAGGTCACACAGGAAATAGTGCTAGAGCTGGCATTCCAACCCAGCCCCATGACTCCAGGTGGATGCTCCTCAGCTCACACACTGCTGCTTCCCACAGTGCAATCACCAGGACACGGATCCACAAGCATCAGGAGGCTGTCAGTGAATGCAGAGGCTCCACTTCTGGGGCCATAAGAAGGTTTCCCCTCCACGGCAGCTTGTTGATATTGGCTGATTTTCAGCTCTGTTTACGCTGACTCCAGCGTGGTTGGGAGGGAACAGTGGGGCTGATAAGTGTTTGACAACCTGCACCCTGCACGAAGCCCTGATTGGCTGAGTTTGCCAGTTTCCACGATGTAAACACTCCCACCGCGGCTGATTTTTGAACTTCCAATGTGATGTCACTGGACTCAGAGCTGGGAGAGATGCCCACAGTCAGCTCTCACCAGCTGGTGTAAGTGGGCTCCAGCAAACCTGGGAGGACTTCTCTGATTCTCTCCACTTGAAGGTCTTTGGAGGACCATTAGGGATCATCTGATCCTTTCTAATTTTGGTTCACGGAGGAGTTTTTAGACTGGAATCTCCATAACGGAAGGGGCCATTCCTAGTCTCGCTCACCATTCATCTACCCTTCTACAGTCCTGGCTTAGTGTCTGCTAAGGAGTCGTCCTCTCTGGCTTGGTGGGACGATGGCTTGGCCAAGGTGGCAGTGATGGAGCTGGCAGGATTAGGGCTTGTTTCAAAGGTAGGGTTGATGGGATTTGCTGTTGTTCGGTGTGGAAGGCAAAAGGGAGGGGCCAAGCCTGACCCCTTTTCCTGAGGATTGGAACTGGATTTTACTGGGATGGGAACCACTGGGAGGGACAGGTTTGGGAGCATAGAAATGCAAAGCCTGGTTTGGACCATCCGAGTTGCCTGTTAGACCTGTAATAGGAGGCTGAGTAGGCTGTTATATATGCCAGTCCAAGGGATGTGGACGATGCAGTTGGGGACAGGACTGGCAAACCCTGGACCCCACGAATTGGTGGAAGAAGGGGTGAGGTGGAAACATTGGAGATGGTGGTTGGTGATGAGATGCTTGGAACTAAAGAGGGAATACAGTGACAGTCCATACGCTCTTGGGTTTGACCATGGAAGGGATGGATAAGAGCTTTGGAAGAGAAGATGTGTCGGCTCTGAGAGGCTTGAAGCATCATTGACAATTCTACATCATTATTAGCACCACAAGTATCAGGACAGAAGCAGGTTTGGAGAGACATTCAGCGTATGAAAGAGAAATCAGTGGACAAAAGTTGGGCTTTTAAATAGGTAGTCCTGAGGAAATTGGTTATCAACAGGAAAAATAAATTAGATTCACTGAGGAAATTGGTTATCAACAGGAAAAATAAATTAGAGGAAATTGGTTATCAACAGGAAAAATAAATTAGATTCTTACTTCAGATCATTTACAAAAATAATTTCTAGATAAAGTCTTATAAAAGGATAAAACAAAGTTTAAAAATCTCTAGAAGAAAATGTAGAAGACTCTGTGATATTAGGATAGAGAAGGACTTTTCTAAAAAGCATCGAAAATTCACAAACCATAAAGGGTTATCCTGTCAAAAATTATGCTGTTAAATGTTACTACATGCTAAATAAAGTGAAGAGATAACCCACGTGCTGGAAATATATTTGCAGCGCATACATGTGGCAAAGAATTGGTATCCAACCTACATATATAAAGAACACCTATGAATCAATAAGAAATGAAAAACAACCTAATAGGAAAAAAGGAGCAGAGGATATGAGCAAGTGATTCGTAAAAGAGGACACCCTACTGACCTGTCATGGGGAAATGCCAGTTAAAGCCAAAAGGAGGTACCGTTTGCTCCCCACTGGTAGGTTTGGAGAAAGGAGACCGCGGGGGTGTTGATGGTGTCTGTGAGCTTGAGAAGCTGACACCGCAGCTCCGAGAACAACACCCGTCTCTACTGAAATCCAGTATGTGCGACCCTCTACCCGGATGGCACCTCCGCATAGACACCGAGAGGAACGTCCATCCACATGTGGGACGGCCCACTGCTGCTGAGCGCATCGCAGCAAAAACTCTGAAATAACACAGATATTCACTGGTGGGAGAGCTGGTAACCAAATTGGGGGAGGTTCACTCAAAAGCACACTCCAGAGCGGCGAGCTTGAGGGACAGAGCTACGGTATCACCACGGATGAATCTCCAAGCATCGTGCGAAGCCAGCAAAGCACTTTGCAGGATGAAATGTGCAGTAGGGAAACCATTTATAGAGCATACAAACATGCAAACCAACACTTCACATTGTTTATGGATGAATCTACACGTGGCCAAAATATAAAAACATGCCAGGGGATGACAGACATCAAAATCAGGATAGTGGTCGACTCTCGGGAAGGGAGAAGGGAAAGGCGGGGCCGGGGAGGAGTACGGAGCGGAGTTCCAATGCCTCTGCAATGTTTTCCTTCATAAGCTAATACCCAGATAAACAGTGTAAAAGGCTAATGTTGGTAAATCTGAGCTCTAAGTATATGGTTACTGGTTACTTTATTCTCTGTACTCATGTGTAGGCTTGACATATTTCAAAGTTTTTAAAGGACAGACATTCCTTTCTTACTGAGCTGGACTTTAGATTCTAGAACTTTCGGATCTTAAATCTAGAGGAAGGATTTTACATATTGTTGAATGTCATCACTTTGGGCCCTTCATTTCAACCTGCTAAAATTCACTTAGTTCATAAACATTTATGAAAGCACCTCCTAAACAGCAGGTCCTAAGTTGTGGGCTTTAACTTGTTTAGAGAGGCATTGGGCATAACTGTCTACCGTCTTTTGAATCGCTACTTTCTCACCCAGCTCATGAGAATTACTTCTGAGCTTTGGGAATTCTGCTGTTTGATAAAATGGTTTGTTTTCAGTCAAGTATTTATAAAAATAGTGATTAGGTCTGCTGCCCAACAATGTACATATAGTTAACATTATTGTACTGTACACTTAAAAATGGTTAAAATGGTACACTTTATGGTATGTATTTTTTAACCACCAAAAAAAAAAAAAAAAAGTGAGTAGGACAGCATTAAATGCAGAGCCCTGTGGCAGGTTACTAGAGACTTCTCTCCAGATTAACTTTACATCCTAATCGACTCCGTCCCCGTGCATGCACGTGTGCATGTCTGTACACACTACATTTCACTTACAGAAATGTGGCCCAAGTTTTAGATGGTCAATTCAGGAAGGAAAATATCCTGAATCACCTCGAAGCACTTTTAAATTGTTTGCTCAATTCGTAGAAAGAAAAAAAAGTTTGCTGGGCACAGATCTTCTTGTGTCTGTTTATGAAACCCAAGTGACAGCATTACGGGAGGAGGAGAACCCTCCGAGGGCCTTCTGTTGGCGAGAGTATCCCCTCTTTACTCTTCAACCCGGGCAGTGGTTGGCACCTGGCGTTCTGAGGCCCCACAGTGGGTTTCACGTCTCTTCCTGCCTGACAACAAAATCTACCTTTGAACAGCCCCTCCCTGAGCTGTCTCATCTCCCCTCCTCCTTCTGTATTTTTATTTTCTTTACCACTCTTCTTTTCCTGCGTGTTTTGTTTTTTCCTTCTTTGCTATGCTGCTCCATCAATATTTAGTTTCTAAATATTTGGTTTCCACATTGCTGTTCTTGTACTGTTTAGCCAGAATCACTTGTCAATTCACTCATTCACCACACAGTTCCTCGGCCCTGGCTGCAAGAAGAATCACCTGCGAAACTTCGAAGAGGTACCCCAGCCCCACAGCAGGCCAATTAAGTCAGAATCTCAGGGTGAGGTTTTTTGTCAAAAGCTTCCCAGATGACACTGCTGTGCAGCCAGGGTTGAGAAATGCTGATTTCATAGATATTAACTAAATCCTTCTGTACGCCAAGTTGGGGGTTCCTAAGGGGGTGATAAGGAGGCCTTCCTGGAAGAGGTGACGGGTAAGTGTGGTAGGTTGCATTTCCCGGGGCACAACAGCAGCGCCCATCCCGAAAGCTCCTGCGCCACGGGGACCCTGATGTTGCTCATCACGTGGTCAAGTTCTCCCCACCTTGAACCTGGGCAGGCTTGTCACTGCTTTCACCAGCAGAATGATGGACATGGTACTATCCTACTGCCAGCCCTTACCTGGGCTCTGCTTTCTCTCTTGGTAGTTCCTGTCTTTCAAGGAACAGGTCTATCTCATTTAAGTTATCAAACTTGTGAGCATGGAGCTGCTCACATAATTCCCTTTTAATCCTTTTAACATCCACGGGATCAGCAGTAACGACTCCGCTTCCCTTTCTGAGCTTGGTCATTTGTGTCTTCGCTCTTTCTTTGTTGGTTAGCCTGGCTGGAAGTTTATCCATTGTGTTGATCTTTTCAAAGAACCAGCTTTAGGTTTTGTTGAGTTTCTCTAAAAAAATTTAAAAGTTCCTGTTTTCAATTTCATAGATTTCTGCTCATTTTAAAAATGATTTCTTTTCTTCCACTTTAGGCCTAAATTCCCCCTCCTTCTCTAGTTTCCTAAGGTGGAAGCTTCGTTATTGATGTCAGATATTCCTTTTTAGTATTTGCATTTAACTTCATACATTTCCCTCTTCTAAGCACTAGTTTCATCGCATCCCACAATTTTTGATAAGCTGTATTTTTGTTCTCATTTAGGTCAATGTATTTGAAACAATTTCTCTGGAGATTTCTTCTTGGACCCACAGGTGATTTAGAAGAGGTCTGTCTTCCTCTTCCTCGGGATGCTCCAGCTGCCATGACAGGGGAGGCCCAGGCCCCAGGAGAGGCCAAGTGTGGACACTAGTGGGCTGCCTGCACTCAGCCGCGTCACTGAGCCCCCGAGAGGCCTGCACGGTTGAGCCTTCAGGCGGGGCAGCTCCAGCTGAGCTCCGCCCGCGATGGCCATGTTCAGCATCAAGGCAGGATTGGGCAGCTGCCGCTCTAAGCTGCTGAGTTAAGCTGTAAGCGAGGAGCAGCAGGTAACTGCACAGCCCGTGGAGACGGCGGGGACAGGTGGCAGGCTTCCCGGCCAAGAGGAGAGGAGTGCAGTCCTAGGTTCGGGAAAGGTCTGGCTCCTCTGTGGGCTGCAGGCCTCCAGCGTGACTAGAGCGCAGGGTCTGGGGAGAAAAACACCACCCACTCCACTTACAAAACAGCAAAACGAGGAAGCGGAAACTCGCACGTCCAATGTTTCCATGTTGCCGCTGTACCAAAGGCGTAGGAGAGCCGAGGGAAACGTAACACTGGCACAGCTTCAACTCGGGGCCTCTGCATCTTTCCCCCCTCCACACCCCGTCCCCCAGAGAACCTACAGTGCCCCCCTGCGTGCAGAACAGAGCCATCTCCCCTCTGGGTTTGGGCCGAGAGTGAGGCTGGGGTCAGCTTTGCTCTAGAAGCTGTCTGGATGGGAACAAGCCGTTCCTCTCACTTGCCCTTTGAGGGTTTTGTTTATTATTCGGTGAAATGCCACTGGTGATGATCTCTCCTTGTGAGCCACTTCCCAGCCGGGCACCGAGAACGTGACTGACGTCCAGACCTTCGCCAGCACCACCTCTAGGCCTCTGGCCACATCCACGGCTGCTGCTGGCAGCTCTAAAGGGAGCTTTGTGGTCATCGTTTACCCTTTGTGACATGCAGACATGCTTGGCTCGGGCACTTGGGGACCATACGTGCTGCTGCGAAGCTGCATCTGTGCCCACGTTCCCCATCTTCGAGAGCAGAGCCCAGGTTTTTGTTGGGGACCCTTCCCCACCCTAAATGAAAGGCTGGGGCTGACCCCACGCAGGATCCTACGTCCTTGCAACTCAGGTCTGGCCCGTCAGTGCATCACCTACTCCTGCCAGAGTGATTGGCTCATGGCCCAATACGGCCAATCAGTGCCACTGACTCAGTCCCAGGACTTCTGTGGATGCACCCTGGTATCAGGCCCAACTTTTCTACTCCCGGGCATGTGTCCCAGGATATAAGGTTCCCGCTGATATAAGGGCAGAAGGGGCAGTTCGGTTTAGAACGTTCTCGCCTGGAGCATCCTTGCCAATTGTGTGACCTTTGCCCTCCATCGCTCTGCTTTGTGGTCCTCCCAGCTGTAAAAAGAGAGAGGGGTTGGCTTCGCTTCCCTCCAGGGCCCCTTCCAACCCTAAGACTCTGGGAATCCAGGAAATCCCAATTTAGATACACGGCTTCGGAAACTGGCAGCAGACAGAGAATGGAATCCGGAAGGCCCTGGCCATTGTGAACGCCAAGTCTAGACGATGGAGAGGGGGCCACTGAGGCAGGAAGAAGTGAAAGTCCCCTTCTCAGCGCCGCACCTTCCAGGAAGCAATAACCACACAAGTCTCAGCAACGCTCCCGAGGCTGCGATCTGGTTACCCTGGGGCACAGCCAAGGCCGCTGTTATTGTCCTCTGTCTGTTCACATCCAAACCCTCACACACCCAACCTAGTGCTTCCTCTGTGATAACACCAGTAGCAGGAGCTGCCCCCCGTGTCATCCTGGACAAACAGGTGATGTTTATTTACAGCGTGTAAAAGAGACCATCTGACCAGCCGATGCCAGCTGAGAGCCACGGAGGCTGATAAAGGCGGCTTATCACAAAGGATTAGCAAATGTTATTTTCTCTTTGTTTGTTTGAAGTCCGGCCTTTGGACAGTCACTGTGAGGCCCAGTGTGGTCGGGGCCAAGTTTAACAGTGACCACAGAGATGGCAGTGATTGCTCGGTGAAGATGAAACAGAATGAAATGAGCCAGCCGGCCAGCGCTATGTGCCAGGGAGAGACACGGCAGGGACCGTCAGGCTGGTTTGACAGCGAGAGACACAGTGAGGGTTAGTGAACTAGGTTGGCTTTGGATAAAATAACCACATGAAGCGAAAATTCTATGTGCAGATGCCCCGGGCCTCTCAACCTTGATGCTCATCATATAAATCACTGAGGCACCTGTGCATACCCGGGCTGCACCCAAGCAAGGGAATCCGACTCTGGGGGTGCAACTTGGGTGTCAGTAATGCAGCCGAGTGTGAGATGCGTGCCCTAGATGAATGCTTCTCTCTCGTGCATTACGACCCTGGGAATCTGGTTCAAGTGCAGATTCCAGTTTGGTAGATCTCGGGTGGGGCCTGAGGTTCTGCGTTCCTGACATCTTCCCGGGGATGCCCACACTGCTGGTCTGGGGACCACACGTCGGGTAACAAGCCTAGCTGACTGTTGTTCAAATGCCTCCAGCACTGCCCCTAGTACTCCCCGATGCTGGCAGAAGCGCGGCAGAGAGAGGGCTTCCCCTCTGTGGAAAAGGTGGGCTCAAGCTGCTACTGACCCAGAAGAGGAGAGCAGAGGTCGGAGCCTGGGGCACCACTGCAGCGGGTGGGACAGCGCATCCTCTCAGGCAGGCGCCCCCAGGCTGAATGGGGCTTTGTGGGTGCGCACCAAATGCGGGTCGGGGGACAAAATCTCATGATGAGACGCTTTCTAAAACACCCTTATTGAGATATAATTCACATACCATAACGTTCACCCACTTATCGTGCACAGTCAAGGATTTGTAGTATCTTCCCAGAGTCTACAGCCATCACAGCTATCTGGGGCTAGAATATTTCGTCACCCCCAAGGCTGCTATTTCAGGCCACTTTCACGCCAAGGCCAGCGCCACCTGCAGGAAGATTAGGTGCCTGAAGACTGTGTGGGAATACTAGAGGCAGCTGAACCCTTGGTTGGAAGCATGGAACACCGGCCCATCCGTCAGGGGAGGGGGAGGACATTGATTATCACCGACTTCAGGAAGCCCTCCAAGCCTTCCACACCCATTAACCTCCCCAGCCAGGCTGGGGACCCCGTGAGGGCAGGGTCTGTGCCTTTCTTCTCTGCAGCCGCATGCCTGGCCCCGTGCCGGACCACAGTAGGGTACGGTGAGTACGTGTATGCCAAGACCTTGCACCCAGACCCCACTCTGCTATGGCGCTAGTGTCTGGGAATGGGAAGGGTGTGGTTTTGAATTTGTTCTCTATGATTTTAGTAGAACAAACACTGAATTACCACCCAGATGGCTTTGTCTCAGTCTCACAGTTGGCACCTGGGTGTCCTCATGTGTACAACAGAGAGGAGCCCCCTCCCAGGCCCAGAGCTGTCCCAGGGCTTCTGTAACCCAGGAGCTCTGAGGGTAAAGCTGGAAGCAATGAATGGAGTTAAAGGTTGGAAAACTCTTGCTGAGTATAAAGCAACGGAGACTTCCTTGAAGTTGGAGATGGCTTCAGGGAGGGAGCCCCCATTCCTGGAGATATTTTAGGTGAACGCTTTCCCAAGATATTACACAGGAGGCGTAGGTGACCTTGAGATCCTCCTGGGATAGGGTGCTCCTTCGGGTAAAAGACGGATTCTTACTAAGTGCTGACCATATGCTCACTCGTGATTTCTATCCTCCTATCAGCCAGGACGGACGAGGCTGGCTGCAATAACAAAACTTGGTGCTACAGACATGAAAGCTTGTTTCTCTTTCACACGATGTAATCCGCCTGCCATGTGTTCTGATCTCCCGAGTGCTGGCTGGGAACTCTCTTACACTGACCCTGCCACCATCCGTGTGTTACCGGCTGCCATGGCACAGGCAAAAGAGTCTCGGCAAATCGCACCCTGGATTTTTAAACTTCCACCTGGAAGATACGTCACTTCTGCACACCTTTGTCTGCACCGCAAGGGCACAGAGAGATGCAAGTCTACGTGGGCCTAGGAGTCGGGGCTCAGCCCCACTGACCACCACAGTTCCTCTCGCTTGCGGGCTGCCCAAAGGCACACAGGCTGTGGCTATTCTCCAGGCCGCATTATTATTATTTTATAACAACAGTCATGGTCATGATAACACATATGCAGTTATTAGGTGCAAAACACCACTCCATGTGCTTTCCATGAATGCATTCTTTCGTTCATTCCACAGTTATAGACTGAGGACCTACTACGTGCTGAGCGTTGAGCAAAGCAATTCACAATCATTATCTCATTCATTCTTTGGGACAACCCCATGAGACAGCGCATGTGTCAGGGCTTGTCAAGCTTAGGCAGAACAGGAATATTTAGGAATTTCTGTGCCAGACTCTCCGGACCAGATTCAGGCCCAGAGGCACTGGAACCAGGAGTAACAGCTCATGGCTGAGGCCCCTGGGAGGCGACACCGTAGCTTGAGGGCCGGCGCTGGGCAGGTCCTTCCCGCCACCAGCCTTCCTGCGAGGGAGAGTGGGAAATGGTCTCAGGAGGCAGCACAAAGAGGAACCCTGTTTCCACGCTGCTCAGAAGCCACAACGCAGCAAAGGCTCACGACAGACGTCCTGTGGACGACAAAACTGAGCCTCCAGGAGGTTCAAAATAAACCCACACGGTAAACAACCACCACCACCCAGGCCCCAGCTGGACGGTGGCACAGCCAGGCCAGGGCAGTCCACTCCTGGCCCCGCTGCCGAGCTGCAGGGCCTGGGTGTCACACGCGAGCACGTTCTAGGGGGACGTTCACAGCCAGGGAGGCTGACGTGTGTCCCCCACTGTCACTGCAGCCTCCCAGGCTCTCCAATCCACAAGGGCAGGGAGCAGACAGCTCCCCGCAGACAACCTGCTCCTTCCCAGCTTCTGCTCGGCCTCTGACCCCAGTTGGCCCCTGGGCGCTGCCTTCCCGGCCACAGGACGGCTGTGAGGCTGGTGAGCAGGGTGGGTGGGGCGGGAGGGAGGCACGTCTCAGGCTGGATTTATGGTCTCACTCCAGCCTCTCTACTACGCGAGCATCTTGGGCAAACCCTTCAGCCGAGTCTCAACTTCCCGGTGGGTAAAACAGGAATAAAGTAACAGCAGAGCTCCAATGATTACTGTTAAATGGGGATGATAAGCAGGACAGCTAGCTCCAGGCTGGGAAGGGCTTTCTGCACATTAGCTGCTTTTCAGGGTCACCTCTGAATGAATTTGTTTCCATTTTGCCATAGACATTTGTGGATGATCTCCTGGTAGGACAGTGACATCTCAACTAGTGATGCCATAGCCCAAAGGTTTTAACGACAGCTTTTCCTGACTCCCAACAAAGCCGTGACCTGCTCGCCAAGAGAGCCCCAGCCTGGTTCCAGCGTGGGGAAGGCGGCCCTGGGCTCCGGGGCAGTGGGTGTGGGAATGCAGTGGCGGTAAGACTCACACAGCACGGCGGGGACTGTGGGCTGGCTTGATCCCTTCCTGTGTCTTCTATGAAAGAAGAAGGAAAAAATCCTCCTTCTGAAACAAACCCCACTACGAATAGCACTAAAATACTCATTTACAGACTCCGAATCAGACGTCTTTTGGCTGTGAGAGCATCCTCTACATCTGACAAAACAGCCCCTCCCCGGGTCTCCTTCTCCACCACATCCTGGGACACAGCCTGCCCAGGAGATGAGCGCAGGTGGGACATTCAGGGCCCCTGGAAACCACCTGGCGATGCTCTTCTAAGTACCCTGAGGAGGTAGGGAGTAAGCCCCCAGCCAGTGGAGTCTTCCTGGCCTCTCACACGCGCAGATCGCCCCCTTTAACAAGCTGCAGCAGGCTTCGGCTTGAAGCCTCTGGCAAACCCCGGCGTCCAGCGTGAGTTTCACAACACCGGTATAGTTTATCGCGTTTATTTTTACGTTAGATTCTAATGGTGATGAGAAATTACCATTTCCATCAACGGCCGTGATGCAAACTTCTTGCAAAACAAAATATAGTAAAAACGAAACAAGACTTGATTTAAAGAAATAGTAAGTGCATGGTAATAGTACAAATGGAACGGAGGTAAAGGGAGACCAACGGTCAAAGTTTCAGAAATGTAGTTTTCATTCAACCAGACTGAATGAAGGTGAATAAGACAAAGTGTATACAGCAAGAGTCCAATGTTATCAATATTTTAATTTACGTTTTCACTTCTCTCCTATTGCATGAGTTTCAAAACATCACAGTGGCTATGCCTGGGGAAGAGAGTAGGATCTCTACAGGGGGATCAGAAACCGCTGTCCCGGCGAATCATCACCTTTCAATAGCGAAGCAGAGACAGGGTGTCATTTGGAAAACGCATTTTCTCACCCAACCCCAGGGGCCATCCTTGTCCTCTGCCAGAAGCACCTCAGAACTACTCCCCCGCCTCCCAGTCTCTCCTCTGCTGACCAGTTCAGCACCTCATCTTGGCCTGGGTTGTTTAAAAAACTAAAGCAGGCCTTTATTTTTTAAAGGCAACTTTAAAAACAATAGTCACAGCTACCGTGCATTACACATTCTCGTAAATGTTTTCCCAGAGTTATCTCTTCATCACACGCTCTGACAGGACTGTAGGCCTCTCCTTTCTCCAACGGAGCCACGGAGCAAATGGCAGAGGCTGGATTTGGGCCCAACTCTGTCCAGCCTCAGGGAGGTAGAGCCATTAACCTTGCAGTGAGGACTAAAAACTGCAAACGAGGGATGCAAAGAACATCCAAAAAGCCTAAGAGAGGGAACAAGGAGAAGACACAGAACAGCAAGAGAAGGATGGAAAATAAAAGAAACAAAAGGGGGAAAAAACAGACGAAACTGTAAAAACCAATAAAACGTGTGAAAGGAACCATTCTGTTGAACGTGGGCTTTTGCAATCTCGGGCAGGATCACTTCCCCTTTCTTTTCACTAATGAGATGCCTCTATGCTCAGCGTGTGACAAATCGGTTTGGAATTACAATATTTTGACAGCCTCCTAATTGGCCTTCCAGCCTCTACTCCCACCCCCTCCAGGCCACTCTCTCTGCTGCCAGGGACATCTTTCCAACATGCAAATGTGACCTTGCCACTTCCCTGCTTTGCTTTGCATTTTTCAGTGGCGCCCCTGAGGGCTGGATCCAGTCCCAGGTGACCCCAGGCAACCTTTGCAGCCTCCCTGCAAGGAGCCGGCATGGGGTCTACTCTTCCATGCAGATCCCCCTGCCCTGACTTCTCTCTCCAACTCAGGACACTCTTGGGCTCCTTGGAGGGTCCCTGCGACATAGATACCTCGTTCTTTGCCCTGTGGCAGTGTCCCCACTTCTGTGGCTGGTTGTGCATAAATCTATCTTCTCTTTACTCCTAGAGCTCTGCGAGGGCAGGGCTCACATTCTGCCCATCTCTCTCTAGTGCCTCACCCAGGAAGAGAATGGCAGAGGCCAAAAGAGATGAAATGACAGAACAGTTTGGTCAGATGTCTCTCAGAGAAGTACAGATCCGGTAGGAGCAAAGAAAAGGGGTCATCAACCAAGTGTGGGGGATGGGCAGGGCAGGGAAGGCTTCCTGGAGGAGGCGATGGGCAAGCCGAAAGCTGAGCTGGAATCTGTCAGCTGAAGAGGTGGGGAAGAGTGTTCTTGGCAGAGTGGAGGGTTTGGAGGGGCAGGGAAGTCTGCCTCTTTGAGTAGAGTTGGGGGGATGGTAAGAGATGAGGCTGGACAGGCAGGTCAGGGCCTGGAGTCCTTGCTACAGAGCTTGGGCTTCATGGTGAGAGCAGTGTGGACACCTAGCGGGTTTCTGTAAGCAGGAAGTAGTGTGGTTGGTTTCCATCTCAGAAAGGTCACTCTAGCCACAAAGGGGAGTATGGATTGGGAAGAGAGGTTGATGGGTGCCATGTCTGGCTGTGCAGGTTGGGCACTGCACAACTCTAGGGGTGCTACTGTCCCCTCTATGGTGGCTGTGGCAGTTGAAAAGGGCTGACCTCATCTGATGGCAGGGATTTCTGTCAAGGCAAGTTAGTAACAGGAGTTGGGATGTGAACCAGTGGCCTGGCTGTGACTGTAGAAGGAAGGGACCTGGTGCGTCCAAGAGACTCAGATGTGGATCAAGGAGGGCTTTGACCCTGTGACTTGGAATCAGCCTGGGACACAACCCAGCTGCCAGCTGGGTCCCTGAGTGTGCTCCTTGTGGGATCCAGGGCCACATAGAGGTGGGTTCATCATGACACTAATGCAGTTTAGCTTCGGGGCCTGAACGTGCATTGGTCTCTTCTGATGAGTTCCCAAGGTCATAGGTTTCGGGGAAATTGGCAGAAGCAAGATGTCCTCATCGCAATTGGTGGTGACTTCTGTCTCCCTCCCTCTGACTTGCCCTCTGCTGGGTGGCGTCTGCAGTCTAGGAGTGTGGCTGAGGGCAGCTGGCACGTGGAGCCTGGCTCGTGGAGGACGGACAGCTGTGGAGCAGTCGTTCTGGCACAGTCGGGATGCTGCTGGCTGTCCTGGCGGTGGGCACGGCTTCCTGTGCTGACTTTCCTCATAGCACAATGCGAAGGTGCAGAGCCAAAAGTTGGACAGGTGGGATGAACAGGCCCTGTGATGCCGCCACAAGAACTGCATGGGCAGTGGAGGGTATATGAGGTTGGGAGGCATGGAGCCAGTAGCTGGTCTGTGGAAAATTCCTCCAAACAGATGTGTGTGGTCGTAAAAGGAAGATTCGATTCTCTTGGACTCAAAGTCAAAATGGAAATCCATTTCCATCACGAGTACACTCAATAGGGCAGCGTATGCAGTGACATGTGTGCCATCACCTTTTCAAGCATTTTTGGTGGGAATGGTATATTTGATAAAGTTTGAGTATGCTATTATAATTGGAATTTGGAAAAGCATTTTGGAATACTTCAAAGAAACAAGTGAGAAATTATGAACGTATCTGAAAGGTACCTTCTTTTGTCATCTTTAAATTCCATTATTAAAGAATCAAGTGACAAATTGAGATAAGATACTAACAGAATACGAAACAAAAGAGGTAAACATTCTGACTTGAGAAGTGAATTATAACTGAAAATGTCCAGATCACAACAAAAGCACTAATTAATTTAGAAGAGATCAATTTCAGATACAAGCAATGAAGAAGCACTTGGATAGTCTGAAAACCTAATGAACGTGGAGAAGTGAATCATGTAATAAATATTGCAAAAGTATTTACATTTCTGGCTAGTTTGACACAAAATAATCGACATTGAGGAAGACAGCATAAAATTCGCAAATAAAAACAGTGCTAATTTTCCAAGAAAACTTGAAATGGTGAAATCTTACAGGTCCTATATGAAAGAAATTCAGTAGAAGTTTCCCCAAATTTGACCACAGGCTTAAAAATTTTCCAGAACTGTTGCAGTTGGTATCTATGGGCCAGGTAAAAGTATAATTATGCAATGCGAAACTAAAAGACTTTTTTCTGAGCTCCCAACAAGCATACACATACAAAAGCAAACCACAGTCAAAGATGTCACAGGAAATACTCGGCTATCTTTCCATTCTCTCTATAGAAAACGATGCGGCCAAATTCGTATTATATGAGAAGGAGATCAAAGCTCGTGCAGCCACCCGAAAAAAGCAGGGAAAAAAGTATTATAGATGTGGGTCAGGCAGCTAATTAGTAAAAATGCTATGTTACTTTGTATATTTAGTGATGTCTGTCACACTTGTCAGGTTTTTAACATCTGCCATTTGTTAAGGTTTCTTTTCTGAGTATTCACTTTTGTAACTGCTTTTATATTCGGATTTTGAATTAATTTTCTTAGAGAAGGACCCCCAGATTGTGTGTACTGTTGGAGCCCAGAAAACCTGAATCTGCTGGTGGGGCCAGGAATATGTGTAGTAACTTCAGACCAAGTGGAGGTCACCTGGGGTCAGACTGATACGCGATGGTGCGGCTGCAGAGCTCAGGCTGGGAGCCTAGCAGGGGCTCCAGCTGAACTAACACGGCTCTGACCGTGGGTTCGCAGTTCTGGGGGCCTTTGCAGGCCGTCCCATCATAAATATTACCCGGCTCAAATCTATGAAGTCGACACCTCCCACCCAGGGCTCTGTCCTGGAGCCAAAATAACACACTCTAAGCTCGGATACAGTTGAAAGTGAAACCGCATGTTTTCTAAAGGTTTAAAAGCTCTTTTGAAGAAGGGCAGAGGGTCAGGAAAGAAGGAGCTGCATTTACAGAGATTTGGCAACCCTTTCACGAGGAAGAGTCCCACTTATAACGTGTGCTTTCTCCCTGCGCGCTGCCCTGGGTGGAACGGACAGGCCGGTCCACCTTTGTGTCCACAGTGGTGACAAGGGCTTGGCCTCGCAAGTCAGCTCCTGGGAGCGAGGCAAGCTCAGGTGCTTCAGAGGTGGAGGGAGGGCTCAGCTCGGCAAGGAGGCAGGGAGAAGGAAGTGGGGTAGAGCTGGGGAGAGCCCTGAGCTGCAGGCCATCAGATGTTACAGCTGGCTGGGATCTCGGGAACGATTTACTCCAAATGATTCTCACACGCCCTGGGGAAACCCACCAAAACCCAGGAGCTTATGCATCTTGCCTGAAGTGACTATGAAATCTGGGGGGCAAAGGGCTGATTGGAAATCTGCTTTTCCACAGGAGCCTTTAGAATCTTATTCATCAGATCGACACATAGTTGGTGTTCAGATTTTTCTGAATGAATTCACTGCTGGGGTACCTAAAAGGCTGCTGGGAGACTTCCCCAGTCATCATTACGCTCACATTTTAAAGTACCACTTTGGGGGCCCTTGTATCATTATTAACAACAGCAACAACATTAGTAATACTGATAGTATTACTAATAATACTGTTCCCCGTCCAGAGATCTTACATGATCTTACATCAATCCACACTAAATGTGACTTCCTTGAGCATTTCTATTCCACTCCATGCTTTGCAGGGGTGGGAACAGATGGCGGCTTGGAATCTAAGTTCTGTCATTTTTGGCTGTAGAAGCCGGGACAAGAGACAAGACATCATACAGCCTCAGTTTCCCCGACTGTAAAATGGGTCCGACAGCCGTGCCCCATCCCTGGGTAGCTCCAAATCCTAAATGCAAACCTGAAAATACAGCCAAGGGCCTGCCCCAGAGGAAGTGCTCAGGAAACGCAGCTAAAGAACAAAATCAGGTACCAAGCGTTGGAGCCATTAGATACCTACGGGGTCTCACTCCCTGGGGTGGATGGTTTTACGTGGGCTCAGGGTGCCCAGGGAGCTGGTAACACGCTAGGTCTGGGTGTGTCTGGGAGGTGCTTCCAGACGAGACTAGCACTTGAAGTGGTGGCCTGAGTAAAGAGGCCACCCTCACCAATGTGGTGGGCATCTCCCAATCCAGCGAGGGCCTGAGCAGAACAAAATCCAGGAAGAGGGGCAAGTTTGCTCTCTCCACTTGAGCTGAGACGTCCGCCTTCTCCTGCCCTCAGATGTCTGACACCCCTGGTTCTTGGGCTTTTGGAGGGAGGGCCCAAGCTCCCTGCCCGTAACCCCCAATTCTCGGGCCTTCAGACTTGGACTGAACCACACCCCTGGCTTTCCTGGTTCCCCGGCTGGCAAACAGTAGCCTTCTCAGCCTCCATAACCAAGTCCTATAATTTATATATATATATATATATATATATATGTAATATATAAAATCTCCTATTGGTTCTGTTTCTCTGGAGAATTTAACACTTAACGACTGCTGTCAACTGACCGATATGGTAAGCAAGGGTGGCCCTACCATTGCTTGTTGAATGAAAGCGTGCATGAGTGACTGAGTGAGGGGGCAACAATCTGGGGGGCCCGTCTCGGTCATCCCTTTTCTTCTTATAAGCACTTTCAAGGATGATGATTTGGCAGGTTGTCAGTGCGAATGTCTTCAGAGGCAGGCAGGTGGCCCGGAGGAAAGAAACAGGAGGGACTCAGATGTCACTTTGTTCCCCACCAAAGACACCGAAAAAACTGGATGTTTAAAGCACGGTGGTCACTGAGTAAAATATACCCCCAGGTCTTCCTGAAGCCCACCAGCCTGCGACCTCTGACACATCACCCGGGGACACCTGCTTGCTGGCGACAATTCTAAATGAGATTATTTCAGATCCCCAATCCCTTATTTGAAACTGCTGGGGCCAGATGCATGCAAAACTCAGAACTTTTACGGACTTTAGGAACGTAATAGGGTGAGTGTACCCTACACCCCGTCATTTTCCCGTGGGTTTGGGGCTGCCCTGTATCTTCAAACGGTTCTGCAGTCAATGGCTGAGCTTTCACTTAAGGGCAGACTTCGTCACCAACGGAGGTTTTTTTAATCTCGGTTTTTCGGTTTTGGATACTGGAATTGACGGGGAGGCATCGCAGATCTGTGTTGCCAGGGTTTTTAGTCTCTCAGGCGGATCGCAATAAGCGCGCTGCCTCGAGTTTCCACGGGTCTCCTTCCCTTTGGCGGGCGGCGGCAGAACCTCCGGCTTCTCCAAGACCAGGCGCTTCCTCTGTTCTCCTCTCATCACCGACCTTTCCACCCAGACTTCTGACAGCCTTGAACGGTTTTTCCTCTCTGCACATCTTGCAGCATCAAGACTCTGAGTGCAGAGGCCAGTGTAGCTGCCGACGCAGAGTATCAGTACCAGGCGAGCAAACTGCTATCAGATGAGCAAAGGCAGCCCGTGAGGGCCACCCAGCCAGCCGTGGCGAACCGGGGCTGGAATCCCGTCTTTCAGCTCCTGCCTCCCAGCATTTTTCTCTAAGAAAGAAAATAGCCCAGGCTGTCAGGCCGAGGACAGTACATCATGGCTGAATTTGGCGAGGAGGCCTGTGGCCCCGATTCACATCCATCTAAAAGCCTCTTGCCTTTGGCAATCGTTTCTCCTGAAAGTGAAAATCCCTTTTGTCTGTGGGAAAAACCTCATAAAAAAAGAAAAGCCCAACCGAAAAGCACATTGGTTTCTATTTATAATTGGGGGGAAGGAATTTCACACAGATTCAACTCACATATGAAAAGAAGAACCAATTACTCAGAGGCAGATGTGTTTCCCGTTTCCTGTCAGCTCTAATTTTTTAGGTCACCGCTCAGCTATTTGGAGACCGTTTCATTTGAAGATGATTTCCTTACCGAGGACGTTGGGAGACGCTCAGCGCGCTACACTAGGAACATGCCCGTTCGCAGGGTCCCTCTCTGCTCACACACAGAAGGACAGTCACCCACCAGCTGCCAAGCAGTACCTGCTGTGTTTACCCCCCAGGAAGCCTGCGTCACCTCACAGGTAGCCCCCAACCTCAGCGTGGGGGACACGGTGGAAAGCAGTTCCTAGTTTCATTTCTTGCTCACAGATAGGAGGAGAGGAATGAAAGAGAAGATGAGGGACCGATTTCCAGAAAGCCAACAGTGGGAGGATGGAGCTGGAATTTCCAGCCACTCTTTCTGCCTTGCCTCTCTGCAGCTGGCAAGTTCTATGGAAAATGAAGAGGCCTTTGAATGAATTTCATTCCGTGGTAAAATCCAATCTCAAGGCTGGAGGAATTCAGAGAGATTTGAAACTTTTGGCCCCTTGGCTGAGTCTGTCTGTCTGTCCGACTAGTGGCCATGAGGAGGTCATGGCCTCCTCCCATCAGCCAGTTAGATCCAAGGACGGCTTGACCACAACCATGGGGCTTGCCACCAATCGTCAACTGAAAACCCCCAGAGCTGAATTAGCGGGATAGGTGCAGCCTTTCTGCTCTAGTCAATGTAAACCTGGGTACCTGGTCTAGTGGTTCATGAAAAAGCAAGATAACTACAAAAAAATAAACGCAGCAACAGCAAACCTTGCTAAGTGGTAAGCACTTGAAGATGCTGCAGGAAAGGACTTTCTTTACATGAATTTTCTCCATCAGCTCATGGTCGAATTGTGTCCCCCCAAGAGATGTTGGAGTCCTAAGCCCCAGTACTTGTGAATGTGACCTCATTCTCTGAGAGGGTCTTGGCAGATGACCAAGTTGAGGTTGTTAGGTAGGCCCTAATCCAATCTGGCAGGTGTCCTTATAAAAAGGGGGAATTTGGACAGATAGACAGACACACATGGCAGGAGACCATGTGAAGACAGGTTGAATGCCATCTACAAGCCAGGGGACACCGGAGGCCAGCACAAGCCGGGAGAGAGGCCTGGAAGAGACTCTCCCTCATAACCCTCCAAAGGAACCAACCCTGCTGACACCTTGAGCTCAGATTTGTGGTCTCCAGAGCTGGGAGGGTACCAGAGCTGGGTGCCTTTACTATTCCTGTTTTACAAATGCTAGTGCTAGAGAGAAACTTTATAGATGCAGAAACTAAAGAAGTTAAGGAACTTCCCCAAGTTTAAACAGCTAGTGCATTTTAGTCAGGACTTGAACGCAACCCTCTCTGACTATAAAGCCCCAAGGATGTCAAGGATGCCCAAAGGGGTCCCAGAACGTGTGCAAGCTCACTTGGTCCAATAGCAGCCAAGTGCACACGAGGACCCGGTCACTGCCGGGGCTCGGCCCCCCACGCCAGGCTGACCTCCACCCTGAACCAGGCAACGAGCACATTCGGGTCTGGAGTTCGGGTGGTGCCCGGGGATGCCCATTCAATCGAAAGAGCAGAAGGTAGAGTAGGGGAGGAGCCTGCAGCACCCAGCTTCTCACTCTGGGCCATGCGGGCAGAACGGACGTGGCAGGCGGGGGGCAGGACACCTGGAAGAGTGAGGACACTCATTTCCAGAGCACCAGTTTACTCCAGGGTGAGTTGCTGCAAATGTCATCTTTATATTAAAGCAATAATCACAACTGACATTCTCAGTTAGAACTGTGCTCAGCTGCTGGTGATAAAGCCCTGAAATGAAAGTGGCTTAAGTAAACCAAGAATTCCTTCTTGCTTGACACAAAGGAAGCCCGGGGGCTGGTGCGGTGCCTCCGTGACAGAAACATCCAGGCCCTGAGCAGGAAGGAAGGACTGGAACCTGTGCACACACTTGCTGAGGGGGATGGAAGGAGGATTCGGGGTGTGGGGACCAGGGAATGTCCTGGTGGGCCAGAGATGAGAGACCAAAAGGTCACAGGGGATGTCAGATTGAAGGGTTGGGTTGAGGGTCCACCACGGATGGTGGCGGCATAGAAGAGCGTCCTGGGGGAAGGGAGCACAGGCAGGCATGTTCGCACACCCACACCCTCCTTCAGAAACGGGGACAGAGAGGACCTGGGATGACATTCCCCTGGCTAGACTGCCCCCCCACCACACACCGATAGAGAGGGTTCTGCATGCAGCTGGCCTCACCACCACAGAGGATCCTGACTTCCTGGGTTCTCATTTCTGTTACAAAAGAAAAGAGGGGCAGGTCTTGCTTCTGTTTTAGGAGAGAATTGGGGAGCAGCTGCGACGTGTGAGGCGACTGGACGGAACAGCAAAAGGATGTTTGAAAATCGTTTGCTTTGGTCCATTGATGCCCTTCATAGTGGTTGACAGATGCAAGTTAGCAACTTGGGTTATTTTTAACTTTGCTCTGGTTGCCGGACTCGGCTTCTCTGATGACTGCACTGTCCCGAGACTGGACCACATGGGTGATGGCTCTGTAGACAGGACGTCTGTGGGTCAACATGGAGAGAGGGGTCACTTCTAAATCCAGTCGGTAATGCAAAACCACAGTGGTCAACGGTACCCTTGAGAGTCATTTAACTCCCCCTGGAATGGCAGGAGCTGAGCCCTTAGGAAGCTCAAAAATCTAAGAAGTGACTTCTTTTGTTTATCTATGAATTTTGGCCAAGGTGTCCCTATCCCTGGGGCTGGCCTAGTTAAAACAGGAGGAAAGGAATTTAAAACATGATTTCCTTTCAAGCACATCTAATCAAATTCCGGTCTGAGAACTGTCCGCCTATGTGTGACATTATGATTCCACCGAACCACTTCACGGAGGAGGGGGTCCCTCATCCCTGCAAGGTCCACCTGCCCTCCGTGACCCAGACCCGCCTTCCAGGAGTCAAGGCCGTACTTCTTCTTGTCTGCTCCCTCTGACAGATGCACTTTCAAGAAACAAACCCTCCATGCAATCCAGCCTTGGGGCTTGGGGCTTGGCGACTTCTCCGTGCCATTCGTCTTTCTAAAGTGGGAACATCAAGGTGGGAAGAGAAGGAAAAGTCAGCAAGCAGCCAGCCAGGAGCCGGCCGCCAGGGGAGGCTGGAGCCCCCGACGGCAGGACCACTGCTCAGAGCCCGGGGCCTGGGCCAGGCGGCAGGCACCCTCCGTGGTGCAGATGGAAACATCACAAACGGCCCTTTGTCGCCCCGCCGGGATCTGGGGGCGTCCCGTGAGCTGCAATGCGCACACACCCACTGGATTAAGAGCCGTCAGACTGGTTCCCAAAGCAAACACTGAGTTAATTTTTCCAGCATATTCCTTTCATGTCTGGGCTGCTTCAGTCTTCTCTGGGTCACTGGGCTCTTTGTTGCCGGCTTTGCTGAAGCCCCCCGGCCCACTCCGCCTCGCTGGCTCCTGGAGTCCCCTCCCCTCTACACCCAAGTCCTAATACAGTATTCCGTTTCACTTGGGCAAGAAGAGCCCCCAAAGAGATTGGCCTTTGAAATATGTGAGTCAGAGAGAAGCAGCTCCTGGAAGTTTCAGATCACATTTCTCTGGGCCCCTGGCACGTGTTGGCCTGTAGAAGCCAAGTCCTCATTTCGGGATGTGTCCCAGAGTCTGCTGGGGCGTGGGAGTCTCACCCCTCCCCTACTCACCACGCCACACCACCCCTAATCCTTCTTAAAGTGAACCAGGGGCTCCCGCTTCCCTCAGATCACAGCCACACTCGTCCATGTGGTTCACAAGGCCCTGCCTGGTCCAGCCCCACCCTCACCACTCACCCCCAAGAACTCTGAATTTATTTTAGTTCCTTGAATGCCCCTGTGCTCTCTTACTGCTGGACACAAGAGGAAACCTATTTTCCATCTGTGTCAGTTAGGGTCCAATCAGGAGAGGAGGGAAAGCTCTGAATATTGAAAACAGAGAGAATTTAATACAGGGAATTGGCTGCACAAGTGATGGGACTGCTAAGAAGCCAAACAGGGGACAGTGAGGCGACCCACAGCCGAACAAGAGCAGTAGGCCTCCAGCATCACGAGGCTGGGGATGGAGGGGTGGGTCACCCAGCAGAAGCGGGAACCGTGGAGGAGGGCGAGGAGACAGCCGTTGCTGGAGACGTCGCCCGAGGCAGGGAGGGAGAAGGGAACCCCCCTGGCTTCTCCCCTCCTCCTGCCTCTGACTGTCCCCCAGCGCCCTCGTTGGCTGAACCGGCTGGAAGTCAGCCAACGCAGAAGTCTGGGAAGGTGGCCTGCAGATGGCGGCCCGCCCGTAAGACAAAGCAGGATGGGGAGGGCAGGGAATGCTCCTGAGGCCAAGAGACACAGGATCGACGGCCCATCTCCGACCCGAGGTCTGCTCAGGAATCCTTCGCGCCGTATCCGTACTTCTTCTCATCACCTGTCTCTATGATTCAAAGTGCTATTGGTTGTAAGTGACAGAAACTCATCTACGCAAGAAAAGGAACGTTGGTTTGCCTAACTGAAAACTCTGCTTTTGCGATTCGGTACGGCTGAATCCAAGGACTCAAACAAGGGAAGCAGTCTCCCATTTGGACCTTGTCAGCTCTCAGCTCTGCTCTCCTCTGTGCGGCTTCCATTTTCAGGGTGAGCGAGATGGCGGCTGCAGGCCTAAGACCCACCTTCTCAGAAACCTTGGTGGAAAAGCTGTCCTCCCGCTGCTAACAGCTCTAACCAAAGCCCTGGAACTGAGTCTTACTGGCCTGCTGGGACCTCTTGCCAGTCTTGGCACCAATGACTGTGGCCCAAGTAGCAGAATGTTCTGATTGGCCAGGCCTGGAGCCAGGAGATGAGGCTCAAACCCACCCAAGCTCACAGACTAAAAGGGGAAGAGGAGGTAATACCAGTACAGGAAGTAATCGATGCTGGGATGACAAAAAGATCCTTTGCTTATTTATGGCACTGCTACCCAACCCAAAGAATGGGACGACTGGTTACATTTATGTCTGGTTACGTCATCTGAATCTCCCATCAGAGATGAAATTTCTCCACCGAGGGGCCACGCATCCTAGGAGCACTTTATTCCGGTTCCCTTCTCGTGGGTCAGCTCTTCACATAGCCTGGATCATGCACAGTTTTCCAAGCTTCCGCACCAGTTGTCCCATTTGTTCATCCTGATTATCCTGAGGAATAACTAGGAAAGAAGATTTTCTTGCCTCCTAGCAGGGGAGACCGTGGACTAGGGGGGTTGAGAGAAGTGCCCGGGGCCACTGCAAGGAACACCAGTAACGGCTACAGCCACCAAACCCACTGAGCACCGAATAAACACCAGACTTCTAGTATCCTAACTCCTCTGGCCAGCAGCCCAGTGAGGCAGGCACGATTATCCAGTCCTGATGAAGAAATCAAGGCGCTTGCTTGAGGTCACACAGATGGTTAGTGATGGAGCCAGGACTTCATGTCAGGAACTCTGACTCTAGAAAATGCAGGCTTTATGCCTCCCCCAATTCATCCCCTCTGCCTAAACATCCCTAGTTCCTTCAACTCCGTCTCGTGGGCTGGCTTTCCATACCGCCTCCATACCAGAGCCCTGGACAGCTCTGGTTTACACCCACGTCCCAGCAGAATGACCAGTAGATGCCCTTCTGCCTGGACAGCACATTACACACTCATCCCAGCCACAGTCAAACCCACAGCTCCCATCATTGTGCTGACCCCCTGCCCCACCCCTCTCAGCACTTCCTCCTGGCAGATGGGGGTACCGCCCTGGCACACCATCCAGCATCCCTGCTCCAGCATTCGGGGCTCAGGAGTGGAGCGGACCAGCAAGGCTTGGCTCAGCTGTTCTATCCCGAGCCAGGCCCCCGACAGCCCCACACCCAAGATGTCCCCATTCCTTCTTTCAGGTCTGACTTTTCCCATCCGACTGGCCAAATACGAGAGTGAGGCCCTGGCTTTAATTTCCGAAACACTGTTGAATAAACCAGTTTCTCTTCAGGGACTGGGGACCTGGGAAGCTCTCTCTTAGCTGGAGGCTGTGGAGGTGACGGATGGGATTCACCCTGACGGGAAGTGCCAGCACCTTGCTCTGCGGTGTCCTGGCCTTGTCCCAGGATGCCCGGGGATGGGGATCTGTAGCGCTGGGCTGGGTGAGAGTGCACCGCAGGTTCGGGGAGGCTGGGTGTCAGAGGGAGCCACGGGGGCCGCGGGGTCTTCAGGTTGTCCTTCCTGTTTTGTCTCCACTGGCTCATTGGTTCAGCAGGAGACAACTTTCTAAGGTCAGGGTTCCATTGGTCTTCGGGTTTTCTGCCCACCTTCACTCTATAGGCGCAGCAGTGAGAAGAGAACCAGGAACGACTAGCAGGGTCCGGACCAGGAGCTGACGGCCCCAGCAAGCAGTCCCGTCCCCCACCCTGCCTTCCCGCTCGCTCCTGGAAGGAGATGGGTGCTGGGGCTCCAGCACGAACCCTGGCACCAAAAGCACGTAGGAAAAAATTAGAATCAATGCTTTTTAAAGGAACGCAAACTCAAAGGTCTGTGCTTTCCCACTGGGAGGGGTGAGAACCCATCCCACCATGGGGCTGCAAGGGGCTGATGGCCAAGCCTCCACCTCTCAACTGGGGAAAATGAATTGCAATCTGATGCTCCAAAGGCAACTCACTTCTAAATGTTGTGTTCCTCAGTGACTTCCCATTCCTTGTCCTCCATCACTCCTGCCCCAATGCTCCATCCTCCAGCCACACCGACCCGCTAAGACTTCCCTGACTGCTACGTGAGGATTCAGGACGCGGCACCAGAAGGCTGTCCCATCAGCCTGGAGTGAGCGTTCTTGCCTTCTCCCTTGCCATTTGTTAAGACCCAGACCAGATTCTGCCTTCCTTTGGAAGTTTTTCACACCCTGCCCCAACTCCTCTGCTCTGTGGCCCTGCAGCACCTGTACGTCCTTCGACTGTAGCTCCTACCTGTGACTGCACACCTGTCGCCTCCAGTGGGCTAAGAGCTGCTGGAGACCTGGACAGACACCTTTTTCTTCTGTCCCCACTGAGTCTGACACAGCATTCGGAAGACAACAGGCACTTGGTAATTATTGAACGAAAGCATACTATGGGCACTCGACAAATCCTAACGTGGAAATGGAAATTGGTTGCCTGCTCTGTGCTAAGGTGGTGCTCAGCTCTGGCTGCACCTGGGGGAGGGCAGCTTGCCAGGACCCCACCCCCAATTAGAACATCATCAGGGTTCCTCCAAAAACTAAAAATAGAACTACCATATGACCTAGCAATTCCATTCCTGGGTATTTATCTGAAGAAAACAAAAACACTAACCCAAAATGATACATGCACCCCAATGCACATGTTCATAGCAGCACTATTCACGATAGCCAAGCCATGGAAACAACCTAAGTGTCCATCGACAGATGAATGGATAAAGAAGGTGTGGTACATATATGCAACGGAATACTACTCAGCCATAAAAAGGAAATAATGCCATTTGCAGCAACACGGACGCAACTAGAGATTATCGTACTAAGTGCAGTAAGCCAGAAAGAGAAAAACAAATGCTGTATGATATCACTTACATGTGGAATCTTACAAAATAAAACAAACTAGTGAATATAACAAGGAAACAGACTCATGGATATAGAGAACAAACTAGTGGTTACCAGTGGGGAGAGGTAAAGGGAAGGGGCAAGCTAAGGGTACGGGATTAAGAGATGCAAACTCCTATGTATAAAATAAGTAAGCTACAAGGATATATTGTATAGCACAGGGAATACAGCCAATATTTTATAATAACTATAAGTGGAGTGTATTTGTAAAAATTGTGAATCACTATGTTGTATGCCTGAAACTTGTATAATGTCGTACATCAAACACATCTCAATAAAAAGAAAAAGAACATCACTGGAACATTCTAAAAGATCTCAAGGTGAATTAATTGGCCAAGGGTGAGCCTGCCATGCTAGGGAATAAAAGCTGAGTAAGGCATGGTTTCCCCTCCTTGGAGCCATTGAAATGACCAAGCTGATTTTTTTTCTCCAAGACAGGAAAAGAATAGTTCTCAAAGTGGCGTTCCAGCAGCAGCAGCAAGGCCTCGCCCAAGAATGTGTTAGAAGTTCAGATTCTGGAGCTCTGTCCGTGAACTGCTGCATCGTAAGCTGCAGGGAGGGGCTGTGCTCTAACACAGCCTCCCAGGGATCCTGAGCGGGCTGGAGTGTGAAAACCACTGCTCTAGAACTTGTCTCCCAAACTGTGGCTCACTCACAGCCACATCAGAAAGGCCAGGTGTTGTGAATGCGTAGATTCCTGAACCCCTTTGCAGTGCCAATGACTCGGAGCCTTGGAGAGAGGAGCACGCCGGTATCAAGAGTTGGGAGATGGACGCACATTGTATAAATAGCTTCCCAGGTGCTTCTCAAGCTCACGGAGGTGCGGTAACCAGTGCGCTAATACCATGACAGCTCAGATAAATGCCATCTGTCCCACTGCCCTCCCCTCTCAAAGCACGGACTTTGGTGAGTCAGGGGACAGTCAGAAAGTTGGGTCCAGCTGCCTTCTGTGCGCGCACCTTCCGATCTCCTCCTGAACCTCCAGTACTTAGCGCGACCTGGAAGGTTGCCCAGGACCCTGCTTTGAAGTCTCTGGTTTGGTCAATTCCCAGCTCCACCTGCACTTGGGCACAGGGGGAGCCCGAGCACCACCCCGCACTGGCACCTTGCCAGTATCTCCTCGGCACCCTCCTGCCTCGGGAAGGGACCTCCTCCTTCAGGCAGACGGGCCGTCACGACTAACAGACATGGACGAGTGTGGAGCCATCACTTGGGACTCTGAGTCAACTTCCAGCTCCATGCCTGGGACCAGAGAGCTGCCAAACCTTCCACCAACACACATTTAATAATCCTAACACCCTCGCTTGTGAGCTGAGATTTCATTCTGTGCACATGTAAGCAAACACGTGAGCTTCTCAGCTGCTAACTCGGCAAGTGTAATTATATCGTTCCATTTTTATTCCATCGGTGAAGCCGAGCCAGGCTTGGAGGGAAACGGGGACCTGTCCCACCGAGGACAGCAGAGGCCTGAGCTCCGTTTCCTGTTGATGCTCCTGTGACGGACATGGAGCCAAGCTGCCCCTCCGTATGCACCAGCGGCAAGTTCTCATCAGGCTCCAAGCAGCTTCCCCCTCTGCTGTGCACAGCGTCTGCAGAGGCCTGTTAATTGGAGACCTTTAGGCCTCAGCATTCATGGCTGGGCAAGAGTGCGCCTGTCGGGGAGACCAGCCATTTCCAGATTTAGGAAAGGAAACGCCTTGTTGTCAGAGCACCTGGTGAGCCCCACCGGGTACAGTGCACGCTGAATTCCGTCCACTCCTCACCACCTCAGGACCACAGAGGACGACCAAAGTCATATAAATAACCACACGGCCGACTGGGAAGGCCCATGAGAGAGTGGCTAGGGCTGTGATTTTCAAACTGGGTTCCAAGGAACCCTAAGGTGCCTCAAGGAGCCCATGGGGAGACGGGGCTGGAGCATCTACTGATCATTCGTTGGATGACCTTGGGCAATGAATTCCCTTCTCTGAGCCTCACTTTCCTCATCTGTAAAATGGAGGTAATAGTGCCTACTTTGTACACTTATTTTGAGGATTGAATGAAACACCATCTAGACACGAGTGACAGCTTGATGCCCTTGTACCCACTTTAACCCTGGAGGGTGATTTGGCAGAGAGGGCAAAGGGCGTTTGAGGAGAAAGGATGGCCAGGTGACAGGTGCACGCGTGTCATGTGCTGGGTAAGACGCACCGACCCAAGTGGATGGTGGGGCTCCACAGCTCTGAGCACTGGCATGTCTCACAGCTCCCGTGGCCCCAACTCCTTTCTAGAGCAACCAGACGTCTCCTTTCATTTGCTTCCTGGACCCACACTGATCAGAGTCAGGCAATGGGTTTCTCTTTAGCATCTTCCTCGATTTAGGGTGAGGACACACTCTGGAAAACATATCATCTGACTGCCGGAAACATTCAACCCTTGCAACCACAGATGAAGTTGCTTTGTTATCCCTAGCGATGGTCGTGGTGCTAAGACCATCATCGTCATCACCACCATCACCCTCTGATCACCTAACCTTCCCAGTACCCGTATGTTAGGAGCTGGGGTTACTCTCATCTTGCAGACAGGGAACAACTGAAGCCCAGAGAGTAATCTGTCCTCAGCTCCACACCCTGGCTGTGCTGGGATTTGAGCCCAGACCCCACTGCTGACACTCTGAGCCATGGGTGCTCCTACACCAGTTTTGGTGCCGAAGGGTGACTGGAGGCTACTTTAGCACCGCGTACGTACGCTCCATCATCCCCCCAATGTTAATGGCGGGGATGATGGGGGCGGTACTGGACCCCACGGTGAGGAGGAAAGCTGGACACGGTGGTCTTTTAGCTGGGCACCTTGCCCCTTGGCATAAAATCTGAGTTCTCTTAGGAAGAAAGTAGGGGAGGCAGTTGGGTATTAGGACTCCTTTTGACATTCAAAACGTGACTTGGGTTTATGGTGTCTAACATCACTATGGCCCTGCGTTCCCCACCGAGGGCCTTCACGAGCTGGGTCCATGGTCCCACAGTCCCTGTGAGGAACACAATATTAAATGGTGTATCTGGAGGGAAGCCCAGGGATAAGGGAAGAGTGGCTGCGTCTTTTCTGAAGGCAAGGAAAATCTCCCAGTCCTGCAATTCACTCCAGAATTATGGCCCGAGTTCTTTGTAGTGATCCATGTGATAGCTCTCCAAGCTCGTGTAGGACTGGAGGGTGTGGGAAAGATGGTTTTCATTCATTAGAATTCCTGGGGGGGAACCCATTTTCCCTCTAAATTTCCCCCTCCAACTTGAATCCTCTAAGGAATTCCTTCGAAGGAAATCCTCCAGCATGTCCTTTTCATGGAGAGAACACAGTCCATGTCACTTCAGAGAACATTCAACAAGGCAAGTTCATAGCTTTGGAATCCATCACACACACCAAGGAAACTTCCTTCTCAGGCCTCTTGGAAAGGCTTTCCAAGTAGATTGTAAAGAGGTCCAGTGTGGTTGTTCACCAGCCAGAGGCGTGTCTGCACCCAAGTGAGCCTTTTTTCTTCCCTCTGCAACCCTGAGGCCCTTACGCCCCTGTCGTGTTGCCTCCAAGACACATACAGCTCTGTGCCCCCCTTTCCAGGTTGGCACGGAGTCGGGTCCAGAGACTGTGCCAAAGGTGGAGCCGGGAAAAGCAAAGAGGTCTGACTCGTGAGGTAGGAGCTCCAACCTGGTCATAGCTCAGCCCAGCAGAGAGGAAAATGCCACAAAGAGAGCAAATCAGACCCCAGGTACTCGCTCGTGAACCCCTCAGGTCTCCTCTTCACGGACGCAGGCCCCACGTGTGACGGGAAGTGCATCCCGTAGTCACTGAGTGCACTGGTTTCCAAAGCTGCTCGCCCACCAGCAGGGTGACTCAGCAGAAGGGGCTCCCCTTGGTCACAAAAGTGAATACGAGAAAAATCACGTATTTCTTATTGGAAATACAGGCTGGGGCTTCCCCGCCTGCTGTTCTCTCCACATGCAAGGAGTTGGCCGGCGGGGGGCACTGCTGGGGGACGAATTCCCTGAGAGAATCCCACCCTTCTGTCCAGGACTCAGAAATCTGGAAGTCCCATTCATTCATTCACTGGCTCTATAAATATACTGAGCATCTTCCACACACCAGGCACTGTCCAAGGCAAGGAAGGGGGCAGGGAATGAGGCAGATTAAGTCTCTGCCCTCAGGAAGCTTACATTCCAACGGCAAAGTGGTGTGTAGCCAATGCCAGGGAGGGGCGGTGCTCTGGGGACAGTGTTTTCCTCGGCTGGGAGCTGGGAGCAGGGCCGACACGGGGGCCTCAAGGCCTGTCCGTGCATACGACTTCACCCTTTTTACAGCCAAGACGTTAATCCATCGTATGATTCCAAACAGCAGTTCTCCTAAATGGATTTAATGAGCAGGGTGCAGAGTGTTGACCACGAAAATGGTTAAATCTTTCTATGTTCACGATTTAGAAACGCAGTGCACACTCTACTCAGCCCCTTACTCTCACTTTGGGGCCAGTGGAAGCCAAGGGATTAAGTTTGAAATGAAAAGACCTGGTGTTATTTTTATTACAACATCTCCAGGGATAACAGATCAATTTCATCTCACCAACTTCCAGCAATTGGTACTGAATCCCAGACATCCTGTGTCGAGAAGAAACGAGACGCTGGCTTCAGATTCTGTGTGAGAGTGTCACTAAGGCCTGCCCTGGGCCCAGGAGCAAGGGCAGCTCGTGTGTACAGTGTGCCCTGGCCCAGGTCTAGGCGGACAGTCCCAACTCTGATGCTGAGCCCTCTGCAGATCTCAAAATATTAGCAGACTTATGAAAAAGTCTGTCTATAAAATTAAAGTATGGTGATTAAACAAGGTACACATCACACAACACTGCAGAGAGAGGAAGAAATGGGATGGTGTCAGGTGCTAAAAATATCCCACAGACCCTCCTAATGCATCACAATTTTCCAAAGGGTGGAGCCACTGAGCTGATTTGTGACAGGAAGGGGAGTTGGGGTGGCATGTGTGTATGTTCCATTTCTAGAATTCAGATGCCAGTTTCCTTGTTTGGGGGAAAAAGTGTTTAAAACAGATAAAACACAAGGAAAATGGAAAGTTGTTCAATTAATGTTGTCAAGGTTACAAGGCTCACATAATTAACATTGCAGCGCTTTGATGTGGAGATGCTCCACATGCTTTGTGGAGCCTGTTTGAAGTTTCTGACTGCTGCCACCGTCACCACCATCTCCATCTCCATCATCACCATAATCACCATCACGAGTGCCATCATTACCATTGTGGTGATTGATGTCAACAAGCATCCCAGAGTAATTGTGAGATTCTAGAGCAGGCCTGAGTCACGTCAGCGGGAGCAGACAGTGAGAGGAGCCTCATAAATGGCGCCTTTCTCTCTGCCTCCTCTGTACACAGTTATAGGCAACCGGGAGCCCGGCATTTTATGCACCAGCTGTAGTGTCACCTCTGTCCCCGAGTTCTACCCAGAGCCTGACCTCGTGAGTCAATTACAGCTGTTTTCATCGTGCTCATCGGCCTCCAGCATCCCCCCGGCCCCGCTTTCAACAAAGGGTGGATTCCCATGAACTCGCTTCTTTATTGCCAGCTGGTTCCGATTAGGGATGAACCAGTAAAACGAGGGGGTAATACAGTCGCAGTATGTTCCTAAATGTAGCACTTTTCCATGTGTTTTGATTTACCAGTTGACCAATAAAACCCAGTCCTTCAACAAGGTGGATCCCATACCTCACATGTTTCACTTATTTTGGTAAATGTAGCTTTTTAGAAATTGAAAAAAGATGGGGGGTGACTCGGGTCGATTATATCTCTTGCAGTGTGTGCATGTGTGTGCGCATAAGAGTTTGTATAAGCGTATGAATGAGCGTAGGGGTATGTGTGTGAGTATGTGAGAGCTTGTAAAGGTGTGTGTGAGTGTGTATGTGTGTGGGTATGAGTGTGCACGATGGTCAGAAGCTGGGTCCCTCTGGCAGGGTATTAGGCATTGATTTCGGAGCATCTAATATTTCTATCCAAATACTCCCCGTCAGCACCCTTGGTTAAATGGACTATGAATCCAAGAAGAAATAACAACACGGATGTTTCCTCCCTCATCTTGTTAACTGGGCTCTTCCCTCCAAAACATCTACCTTCCACCTGCTTGTCAGCTCCCCTCTGAAGGCAGCTGTGTCTCAACAATCTTCCTTTCCCTTGAGCTGGATGGAACTGTTGACTATTCAGGCAGCAGGACTTTTATCTGAAGTAGAGAAAGCCCCACACAGTAGCTTTCTGGCCTGGGAGCAGCTCTGTAGGCTTCCAGTTGGAATGAAGGACAGTGTCTTAAACACAAAGAAATGGCTTGGGAAAATTAGTACCAGGATGCTTTGGGTAGCACTCAGAAGACCCTAACTCAGTCTAGAACAGGAGCCAGTGATGGGAGGGAAGATTCCTAACCCACAAAGCTCCGTGAGCCCCTCGCTCCTTGCATCTGTGCTCTGTTCCACGGGGGCCAGCCTGCGTGCCTGAGACAATGCTGTTCACGGCTGAACCTCCAGCCAAGTGCGGTGCAGGCGTGCAGCTGGCGCTCAGTGTACGCTTGCTCGCTGGATGCAGGATCAGAGAGGGCATGGGGAGAGGCCTAGGAGAGGTTTTCTGAGGGAAGCGGATTTGAGTCTGGTACTGTGGATTCCATCCAGGAGGAGAGAAAGGAGGTTTTAAATGAGACTTGGACCTGACCGTTGGGATCAAAAAAACAGATGGGGACTTGGAGACCACCCAGCCTGGTCTCCTGCGACGCACGGAGCACTGTGCCTTTAAGAACAGGAGCACTGTACATTATAATCTATCATTCATTCATTCAGAAGCGAAACTACAATGATGAGTCCCTGCCCTCATGGAGTTTACCCTCCAGGTGGGAAAAAACAGAAAGTCAACAAGTAAACAAGCAGGAAAAACAGGGGATGAGCAGAGCACCACACAGGACGATTAGCACGATCACTGTCTCTAGAAATTCCCGAAGCCAAACCTCAGGGAAGAGACGGGAAGAGCGTTCCAGGGAACAGCGAGCGCACAGATGATGCCAAGGTGCACCAGGTAGGGGGCCACTGCTCAGGTAACGGGGAGCATCCTCGGGTGTTAAGCGCGAGAGCTGGCTTATCTGAAATCTGTGCCCCCAAAGTGTGCTCAGGCCTTTCGGTGTGAGGACGGTCACGGCCACGGGGCAGACACGGGTCTTTGGTTTGCACATGATTATCCATTAAAACTTAATAATGCAGGTTTTTTCCTCCATTTTTCCTTAAACTTAGCAAGTTTTTCTGCCATTCAAAGAAGAAAAAACAAACCAATACAAATATCCCTTACTTGTATCTTTGCACAAGACAATGTGCAGAGGAAACGTCCAGTTGCTTCCTCTTCCAGGGGTCACTGCCGAGGCTGAACTCCGTGTCTCATGCGATCACGGCATCCCTGACGCTTGAGGCTGAGTCGTCACTCTCAGTAGGAGAATCGAAATAAGGTCAGTCTTCCCACTGGGCCAACCTGTGTGAAGAGGGCACTTTATTGTTTTAAGGTAGTTCAAAGGTGGTGGAAAAAAATCCCTATAAAAACAAGCAGGGGCTTATTAAAACTCTAATGAGTATAAAGTTGCAGACACAGCGATTCATTCCTGGACATGGTTCCTGGGTTCATTTCTTTCCGCTCCCACGTGGAGAGATATCACCGGATAGAAGCACCAAGCAGACGGAGCCGGCCCAAGTGCTCCTGTGCAAGCCTTGCCTTACACTCCCCAGAAAATGGGACCGCGTCCTGGGAGAAGGCCTCTGCGTGTTATGCCTCCCATAGGAGTGATTCAGTTTCTCACCATCACTAGTCGGACCGTCATGACACAAGTAGCTGGGGGTGGGGCTGTCCAGCTTCCTGCTCGGTAGCCAATATTTAACGCCAGCTGGCCACGAAGAGGCTGGAGAAGATGCTGCCTGGCATGATTCATGCTGGGGGAGCAGGGAACCCTCTCTGGGGAAGGAGGCACCTGAGCTAGTGCTTTGTCACTTGTACTGGTTTCCTCTTTATTAGAAGAGTTTCCTGTTGAAAGCTTAGAAAATAGAGATGAGTAAAAAGAAGAGAAGAAATCACTAAAATTGTTGTGATCATATACTTCGTAATTGGAGCGCTATGAGTAATGACACCAGGGGGAAACCAGGCACAAACTAGGGACCTGCGGGCGCCCTATTTCTAGTGCTGCTCCTGGGGGCGGCCACTGCTGACAGTTTGGAGCACGTGCTTCTGCAAGCCTGGCAACGGTGGATCGAGAAGAAGCATTCTGCTACTGCGTGAGTTCTTGAGAACTGCCCAGCCTAGCAGCTGCCTTTATGTCACCATCCCCACAGCGGAGCAGAAGTAGTACAGAGGATTTTCAGAAAGGGGTCGAGTGTGTGGGTGTATGAAGTGCGTGGACATGCGTGCTGTGCCTCACTGGGGCGAAGCCAGGAGAACAGCAATATACTCATGTTTTAGGTCTATGCTCAACAGTCACGCTTACGTCCCACTGGATGGTCACTGTCTGATATCAACCGGGGGATGGTCCCTGATAGCTACTTTCACTGCCTCCATCAAACGCGGTTTGTAACTGTTGATAATGACGATGATGATGGTAGTGAGACGGGTGACGATGGTGATGGTGACGGCGGTGCTGGTAATGAGACTGGTGATGATAATCATAAGGTGGTGATAATGGCGATGGTGACGATAACGTCAGTGGTGACAGTGACGGTGATGACGGCGATGATGGTGGTGATGACTCACACGTATGTGGAACTCACAGGTGCCAGGCCCCGGTCTAAGCCCTTTGCATACATTAACCTCTTTAGTTCTCATAATTACCCTGTGAATGAGGAATTACAATTATCTCCATTTCACGGGTGAGGAAACTGAGGCCTAAAGAGTGAAGACCCTCGTCCAATCTCAAGAGTGACATTTTAGAAAAACTCACTCTGGGAGCAGTGGCACAGAGGAGTTAAAATAAAAGGTTTTGTTTCTTTGGAAGCAGTAAACATAACTATAAAAACTTGTTTTTTAGCTCATTTGGAAACTGAAGGTCAGCAGGGTCAGCTTGCCTTTTCTTTTCTTTATTTCTTCCCTTTTTATGTATTTACTTTTAAATATTTGAGCCTCTGTTTCACTGATGGTCTGTGAAAAATATTTGTCCCTCTCGAGGTGTTTATTCACCCTGGAAAACTGGCTGCCGTCCAAATGCTGTGTTTTCCAACTATCAATGTAAACCAAGGATTCACATTCTCGGAACAGTTAGGTATTGTTCATTCATTAAAAACCCTTTAAACCTCACGCTGTTTATCTCTTTGCTTTTACCTTGTTTATTGTACAAAAAACAGCACAAACACAAAATGGAAAACAGACAAGACAGACGGAGTGTGTTTAGGATTTTCCATAGGTCCTCGACGTTTGCCAGTGACGTGGAAGCGGAGGGTAGACGGGTGAAGAAACGACCGATTGCTGTCGGCACACACTGCAGGGCATTTGAGAAACCAGGGTACCACCCAGGGACTCAGGTGTCCGCTGGGAGCAGCTGGCCGTGGGTCCTGACTGGGCTTGTGCTCCACGCGGATCCTTCGCAAACCTTCGTGGTCCCTCAGCAGGGCCCCATGCTATGTGCCCAGGGTAAAACTGGGGAGAAACCTGAAATCCAGGGACCAGAGGAACTTCAGTCTGGCCCAGGGAATGAGCAGAAATTAAATAGGAACATTCTATGACGGGTGACGGCAGAGACCATTCCGTTGTATTTTCCTTTCCTGAGCACACAGAGGAGTTCGTGTATTTCTCTTCCCCCTCCCAGGTAGGCTGGGGCCAGGTGATTAGGTCTGACCAATGGGCCGTGAGCAGTGACCCCTGGCACTTTGGGTCAGAGGCAGCTAGGGCAGGGCTGAGTTCGCGACACTCTCTCTCCTCCTGGCTGTGCCCAGAGTGGAGCCTCCATCCACCCGGGTCCCTAACTGGGGATGGGGAACAAGGCCCCAAGGAATTTCTTTGAACATGGACCCCAAGTGAGAAGTAGACCTTCGTTGTGTGACGTCGCCTAGGTTCTGGGGTTGTCACTCGCCCGTCCCGCTGATACAAAGGGGCAACCCCACAGTGCTGTGGGGTGCAGGGGAAGGTAGCGGGTGGAGACGGTGGTCAGCACGGGCGTCCCCAGGCTGTGAGGGGTAAACTGAGCCCCAAAGGAGTCGGCCAGGTGATAAACAGAGGGAGAGTGTCCCTGCAGAGGGAGCAGCTTGCGGAAACGCTGACAGGCGAGAACCTGGCACATCCAAGGCAACGCGGACGGTCCAGCAGGGAGGAGAGGGCACAGGTGCGGCTCACAGGTGGAAGGAGCTGGGGCCTTGAAGACCATCGTAAGGTCGTGGTCTTAGCTCAGGCTGCCGTGACAAAGTACCGCAGACTGGGGGACCAAAACCACAGACACGCTTCTCACGGCTCTGGAGGCCGGAAGCATGAGATCAAGGCGCCGGCAGGTTTGGGTCCATGGTAAGATCTCTCTTCCTGGTTTACAGACGACGGCCTTCTCCCTGCGTCCTCCTCCTCTTTCTGTGAGGGCACTGATCCCGTCACGAGGGCCTCAACCTCTTAACATGACCTAAACCTAATCACCTTGGAATTACACCTGCGAACACTGCCACATTTGGGGTTAGGGCTTCAACGTGTGAATCTGAGTGTGGCGGAGCAGAGCATGGGGGACACAGTTCGACAGCACTGTGAAAACCGGAGAGAGTCATTAGGATGCTCTGAGCAGGGGTGACACAACCACACTGCATGGTAACCCAGTGAGGCCTGGAGGCTGGAGAGGAACAGACTGTGGGGGGAAACTCCAGCTCCCTCTTTCACCCACGCACACATATATTCCATTGATACGTACCGAGGACCTAGTGCGTGCCAGGCACTGTCCTAGGTGCCGGGGACACAGCAGGGAGCAAGACAGACCCAGACCCCTGTCCTCGTGGAGCTCACACGTAGAGACACACGTGGGGCTGGGGGCACGGGTCGGGGGTCTGGGTTCTCTTCTGCGTGTGCCCCAAAAATGCTGAGCACACTCAGGCGATCGTGTTCCAGGTAGAGGTCTGACAGTGTATCTACGGATAGTCCCTTGGGGAGGCAGGATAGGAGCAGGTCACCTCACAGCCCAGGGACCCCAGCCTCCAGCCCTCTGCCGGCTGGCCCAGCAGCTCCCAGACGGACATGCTTCCCCGGTGGCCCTCGAGGCACTTTCATGGTGCGTGGGTGACGCATCTGAAATGTATTAACTGGTTTGTACTTATAATAATGTATTTTAAGAAAAAAAAATGACATAACCCACGCTAATAATTGTACTGTTTATGATGAAGTTGAGTAAAAAATGAGAGAGGAGGGTGTCAATTCGAAGTCGATGCCAAGCAAATATTCATCAAAAGAGTCATGGAAGACGTGGCAGGAGGGTTAGTCACGGGGCAGCCGGGAGGGAGGCAGCGGCCCCCGCAGCTGCAGCCGGGGCCACAGTGCAGGGGCGGAAGGGCTGCTGCCTGGCTCCTCAGCGCTCCCTTTCCTCCTCCACGAAATTAGGGCAAAACCCTCCCTGATCACCAGGTGACCATATCCCATCAGTACTGCAGTGACTTCTTACCGTGCAGACCAAAGCCAGTTCCAAAACTCATCCTGCAGAGCGTCTGAGCAAGAAAAAACCGAAGATAAAAATGAAATGGGGAGATGCTGCCCCCTGGGCCACTTCTCAGACAAGCAGATGGAAGCAGGTGGTGGGCGTTCTCTGAGAACTTGGAGGCTTGGGTGACAGGTCGTGTGCCCTGCGCACCGAGGTCCACGGTGCCGGGGGAGGGCAGTTTCTACAGTACAGACCACAGCTTCCGGTGGAACCTGCTCCTGGCCGCTGCAGGGACCCACCGGTGCCCTGTGTGCAGGGCAGGGGCGTGGACCCTTCCCTCGCTCTTGCCCTGTCTGGGCACCATGCCCACAGATGGTACAGGTGTCATCAACTCTCAGTGTTTATTTTTTGCTTTTTCCACTGCACATGAAGTCAGCTATCGGGTCAGACACGTTTTGCTTTTTTAATTTAGCCTGGCCTGTGACTCCAGCGTTGAGACGGGATCTAAGGGCAGGCACTATCTGCGTTGACACAGAAGCTCCAACTGTGTCTCTCTGATGACAAGAGAAAAGCAGTTTTCAAAAAAGGGGAGAGCACGTGCAAAGCAGAGGTGGGGGCCTCCCTGCTGTGGGGGGTCCTGGGGAGGTGGCCACCGAGCCGCGTCTACAGGAGATGGAGGGGGCTGTGACCAGCCGGCAAAGCCTGGAACTTCTTTCCTTCTGTTTCCGCCGAGATGCATGGTGGGTGGTGGGGCGGCTGAGTCCCTGGGGTGCAGGGTGGAGCAGCTCAGCCTCCTGAAGGCCCCACAGCACACTGAGCGGCCCAGGGTCTCGCAGGATGTTACTGCCTCGTTAGCCGTGTCGGCCCAGTGGTATTTGCTCAGCAGATGCCTGCTGCCACCTCTCATATGCTCATATGCTCTGGGGACATAACGGTGGATAAGATGAACCCACCCTGTCCCCACGGGGCTTCCCATCCGGGAAGAGAATGGATCCCGTGAGCCACAGACGGTCTCAGGGCAAGGGTGGTCCTGCTCGTTCCCCGTGCTCCCCTGCTTCCTTCCCACCCCTCCAGCTTCCCTCCTGGGTTGACGCTTCCATGCCCGACCCTGAAACAGCAGGGCTCCCCAGGGCCTGGGCCGGCCCTCCTCCTGCTCCAAAGCTGGACCAGGCCTCTTCTTCGACTCTCAGAGTTCCACCGAGCATCTCTGTGCTGTTTCCAAACAGAGGTCTGCCCTCTCCCCTGACCTCCCTCCAGCTGTGTCCCCTGGAATCCACCCACCCACCTGTCCGGCGCTTGGGCAGCCTTGCACGGGGCAGGGCTCCCTCCACCTGCAAATCCGCGGTCACCGCTGGCCTGAATCTACCAGGAGCACGGCACTGGCCTCCCCCCGTCCCACGCGTCCCCCTGCTCCCCCTTCCTCGATCTCAGCCCAGCAGCAGGAGGGGTCTTGCAAAACCCAAGTAGATCTGACAGCAAACGCAAGGGATGGTTTTAACACCGGCGCCAATTTCCCAGCATCAGTTCCTCTCACTCCAAACCAGGCGATGCCCTCTGGCTGAAAGACGGTTATCTCCCCCACAGCCTTCTCACAGACCACCTGCCCCAGTCCCAGTGGCCTGCTGGGCCACTGCTGAAAATGGGCCGGTGGCATCCACTGCACCTGGAGCCTGGGCGACCCACCAGCAAAGGCAAAGGTGAGTGTGAGTCACTGTTTACGCATGACTCGGCTGAGCGTTACAAGCCCCTGTGCGAGCCCGCCGCTGCGACGTGGACGCAGCATTATCCACAGATGACCTAACTGCTCTTTCAAGGATTTTTCCTTCTGTGCTGTTCTTAGCTGGGGGCCTGCAAGCTGACGGCAGAACTTACTTCAAGGAGAAGGAGGTCAGCCCCACTACACACGGTGCCAGGCCCCCTGCCCCCTCACTGCCACTCCCAGCCAAGGGACCCAGAGACAAAACGTCACTCACTGTCCCCTGGCAAGACCAGGGGTGGAACCACAGAGGGCTGATGGCCTCCGCTGAGGGCCCACGCGGCGGACGGCCCTCAGCAAACCCGAAGTCCTGCACGTGCTCACAGCCCTGCACACACATGCATGTTCACCCACGCGTGTCCTCCTCGGCTCCCTGCACGCACACTTTGGGGTGGGGATGGCGTCTGTCCAGTGGAGGACAGGAGCTGGACGTGTCCACCTCCACGCCAGTGCCAGAAAAGGGCGAGCACAGACACTGAGGCCTCTGCCCTCCACTGGGGTGTCCACAGGGCCCCCACTGGGTGCTGACCTCCACGGAAGGTCTGCCGCTGGCCACGGCCGTGTCCACGCAGCAGGGGCTCAGCCAGCGCTTGCCCAGTCAGACAGGCGGGGTCCAGAGTTGGGCACAAGGTTGAGGTCGGCACGATTTAAAATGATGCCAACCCCCCCCGCGCCGAGAGCAAGGACAAGGGCAGGAGGAATTTCATCCTCCCCCTCCCTCTGCCCTGCCTGTCTCCTTCATTCACTCGGTGGACAAACATCGAGTGAGCAGGAGCTTCCGCGTGCTGAGCCGAGGGACTCAGGTGGACGCTGGCCGCTGCCCTCAGGGGCACAGAGGCATGTGTGGCCCCATCCCCCTTCCTCCTCCACGGCTCCCCCTCAGCGCAGGGCCAGAGCCGTCCTGTCCTGGCTGCAGGCCAAACCAGGCAAGCCCCCGAACCCCGCCGGAGTCTGTGCTGGGCAAGCCCTGCGCAGGCTGCGGCTGGGCCTGAGGCTGCCCTCTGGCCGCCCATGCGAGGTGATCGTGGAGGTCGGTCAGCCCTGGCTGGGCGGGCGGGCTCATGAGGCCCCTTCGGCACATGGTAAACGGCCTGCAGTCCGACGCTCCCGTGTGTAGACAGAATCCCAGTCTCCCTGACTTACGAGCCCCTGGAGGTGGCGCTGGGAGCCCGCGGCAGTGCCGCCTCCTCCCGCCTCTCCCTGTCCCGCACCTCTGGTCTGCCGCCCAAACCCAAGGATCTTCGCCAACTGTCAGCCCTGAGCACAGCTGGGGAGCCCGGCGCCCAGTGACCCCACAGCACGGGATGTTCCAAGTCCCCTTGCCTGGCCCTTGGCCCTTCTGTAGTTGAGACAGGAGTGGCGCCCTGGGGACAACAGTACACAGGCCGTCCAAGGACTGGCACGCAACCCCCGTCTCTTTTAAGGGAAGTTTGAGAAAATCTGGCAAAGTAGAAAAGGTGGCACAGGCCACGTGTGTCTGCTTCTGGCTCAAACTCGGCAGAGGGTGGGGGACATACAAGGTCAGCTGGTGTCCCAAGGCCGGAGATCACTGACTATGTGGCCTTGGGCAAGTCACTTACCCTCTCTGGGCCTCACTTCTCTGGTTATGAAACGAGAGATCTGGACAAGATTGGGGGTTGAAACTTTCAGCCGTGGCCCCTGCTCCCTGACTGCAGCCTCACGTGTTGAGATGCGTCCGTACGGGGCCCCAGGGAAGCTGTAGCCGGGATGGAGTGGGACGGGAGGGCTGTGCTGGGAGGGCCGGGGACAGTGGGCCCGAGGAGGTGGGAGAGCCTGGACCCGTACACGCAAGGAGCGTGGGGTAACCCCAAGCCTTGGCCTTCCGTGCAGCTCCGGGAAGGTCTCCGCCAGGCTGATGGGGAGCCCTGAGGGACGAGGCCCCTGGAGGGTGTCCCTGCTGGCAGAAATGGCGGGACCTTGCGCTTCTGCCGTGCTTGGCCATCGGCTGCCCAGGAGGCATGCAGCCTCGGCCAGAAAGTCAAGGCAGGCCCTGCAGTCACCACAGCTGGAGGCACCAGCTGCCCTCACTTGCCGCGGCGGGGGGCGGGGTCTCTCTGGCAGGGGAGCCCGAGCCATACACCCCGTGGGCTACTGCCACGGGGTGTGAATTTCGCTGGCTTCTTTCAAAAAGACTTAGTATTTATCAAACATTTAAGAACACAAGGCTCTACCGTACAAAGAGGTAAAAATATTGTGCCAGCGTTGTTTGTAATAACCAAAGATTGGAAACAACCCAAACGTCCAGTATCAGGAGACGGGGTTCCATGCATTGTGGGCGTCCAAACATGGAGTACTATGCAGCTGGTTAAAAAGAACAAGGCTCTGCTCATGTGGCAGCAGCGTGGATTCCAAGAGAGACTGCTGAGCGACAGAAGACGAAGTGTGGGACGTGGGACGAGCAGGCTGCCGTCTGCGTCTGCGTGAGCAGGGGCAGGAGGCCACCCGTTCCGCCGGCGTCTGGGGGAACTGCCCTGGAGGAACCGCTGAGCAGGGAGCGGGCTCCATCCTAACAGCGAGAGGGACTCACCGTCCTGTTTTACGCGAAGGCCTTACTGCTCCGAAACTACTTCTATCTCCCCGTCGCGGCTCGCACGGCTTCTCTTTACGGTATGAATTAATGAATGGCTGCGTGCGGGCGGACACAAAGCCCTCCTGTTCCCAGCGAGTCTGTTCTGGTCTGCAAGACGCTCTGCAGCACAGAGAAGCAGGTCCACGCTGAGCCCGGCTGTGCACACTTGAGCCGCCGCGCCTTCCTCCTCCTCCTTCCCCTCCCCTCCCCCTCCCCCTTGCAGACTCCCGTGTCGTATGGAAGAAATGAGTGAGGGTATTCACGGTGCACGAGGATCTGTTAATTCCTTATACCCTTACCATTTAATCGGCATTTACACTCGCTCACAGTGCTTTTACTCTCCCATCCAAACGCCTGATGAGAGACAAACTGTTTATTCAAAGCTGAGAGCTTCAAGGAATGAATCCGCGTCACGAGGGAGGTTCTGAACACTCCCCAAAATTAACCTTCTCAGGACGGCATGGCCTCAAGGCCAGCAAGCGAATCCGGGAGGTGAGGCCTCGCCCTCACACACACTCACACTCTGACACATTCACACCGTCACACACATTCACACACACACTCACACAATCACACCCTCACACAAGCAGACAACAAAGGCCGCTGTCTCTCCCTGCAATGGGTTTTCCCCTAGTTCCCTAGAACTTTCCCATTTATTTCCTGTCCTTGGGCAAGGGAAATTTCTAAATCCTTTTGGGGTCTCTCATTAAGTCCTGACAAACGAGAGCACAAGAGGAACTTGAAGCCCACCATATCACCAAGTATGGGATAAAAATGTGCCCCTTCCCCTGCCCCTGCACCCCCGGGCATGAGCACGGGCTACCTAAGGCCCAGGAGGGCTGTTCCTCCTCCTGTCTTCCCCAGCTCCCAGCAAATGCTAAATTGGCCGGGTGGCCACACAGCCAGTAAAACCCAGGATGCAAATGGGCTGCTCTTCAAAAACAATACGGGGCTTTCTTTCAAGGCAGCCTGACCCATCCCTGTGCCCCTGCCTCTGCCCTGATTGACAAGGCCCCTGGGACCCATAGGGTGAGGCCCTTATTAGGGCTGTGGCCTTTTCTGGGGCTTAGAGGCCCCCAGCAGATTATCGGGATGGCCCCGTGGGGACCCATCTTTCAGGTTCTCCTGTCAAGGGTTCCTGCCTCCTACTTGGGATGCAGCCGAGGGGCCGGCGGGCGAGTGGTCTCGTCTACCATGTGGTTCCCTCCGTCCTTCCATGAGCACACAGATCACCCCCTGGAATGCCCTCATTTCCAACCCGGGGGTCCCGGCGGTGGAGACAGGCTGCGAGCCGTGGGTGGGACGTTGGCTGCACCTCCCGCCCCTGGGCCATGACTGTCACCGCAGATCTCCGTGAAGAATGAGCCCCTAATCCTCGCGGGCGCACAACTGTGGCCTTATATTTCCCCACAGCCCCCAGGGTGACCTCAGGCCCCACAGCCAGACTAGGAGGGGCTCCTACCGCCACCCCGCCACGTGGGGACATCGAGGCCCCAGAGACAATTCATCGCGGCTGCAGAGTTGGACACACCCGTGAAGAGGTTGGAAAGCCACAAACCCAGTGCCATATGCTTCTTCCGTCCCCACTCCAGGTCCACTGGTCTCCTCCTTGTCCTGGAACACGCATGACCTGCCTGCCACAGGGCCTTTGTACGTGTTGGGCCGCTGCTTAGAGCGCAGCTGGCCCAGCTGGCCCATTCCATTCACCCAGGTACCTGCCAAGCGTCCCCACTCAGAGGCCTCCCTGTCCACCTTGCCCGCTGCCCCCACCATGTCTCCTCACCCGCCGGATGCTCGTTAGAGCCCTGGCTCTCCCAACACTAATGAACGGACCTGTTTACTTGTTTGTGGAGCCCTTCCTCTGCTAGGTTGTAGGCAGGCTTTTGAAGGTAGGAATGTCCGTGTATTTTGTCCACGGACGTATCTCCAGGCCCTAGAGAAGTGCCCGGCACATGGCAGGAGCTCAGTTAAGTATCGGACGGAAGCGTGGACAAAGGAAGGAGAGACGAGGGACCTGAGGGTTAGCGTCTCCGCTTTCAGCCGCTTCCCGTAACGGCCCCGTCACCCCGGTGCCGCTGCTCCCACCACTGAAGCCATCTATACAGTGTGCTGACCCCCCCTACACAGCCCCAGCCACAGGCGGCAGGTCCAGGGAGCAGCCTGACCCCAAGTGGGGCAACCAGAAGTCAGTCCCCTCCCCGAGAACCTGGAGCTGGGACCAAGAGAGGAGTCCAGCCTTAGGTCCTAGACAGTATGTGCACTGCTGTGAAAACGTCCCCCGTAGCAGGGGAGACAGACTCAGGGGAGAAGGTCAGTGAAGCAAAACACAGACACACACGGGGTGTGGGGAGAGAGGATTCCCACACCGTCCGGGGACCCGGTCCCACCCCTTCCAGGGTCCAGCTCCATCCAGGTGTTCTTAGAAATTCCCCTTGTTTTGCGAAAGCTGGAACCCGTGCTCCACGCCGACAAGAACCTTGCTCACGCTCGCCCTTGGCCTGTCCTCCCACTGGCGAGGGGGCACTGGGCTTTGTGGGGATGGGACTGGGTGTCCCAGCACACCACCCCGACCTCCTGTGCTCAAGGAACCCGACCTGCTGGCGTGTGCATCATTTGGGATGTGCGTCCTCTGATCCACAGGGTCTTCTGAGCCCCTCTCTGTGCTGGGGACACGGCGGTGAGCCCACGGGCATGGCCTTCAGGCTGCAGGGCTCACGGCGACGTCATGACCCCGAGAAATAAAGTCAGTTATTACTCTGTCAGTGTGATGGAGAGAGCCGAGGGGCAGGGAGGGGGCCGATGGCACTGACACGGTGACAGTGGAATGAAAGGGTAAAGAGGCTGCAAAGGCCCGGGGGTGGGGCACGCCTGTCTGAGAAACGGAGAGCCAGCCATTGGTCTGGGTGGTGGGGAGTGAGCAAGGGGAGATTCTGGAAAGAACCCTGCGGGGGGGGGGGCGCTCAGGGGACAACCGCAGACGCCTTTACAGGCCGTGCCTGTGACTTATTTGGGCCTCACAGGATCTTGGCGGGTCAGGAATGAGGAATGAAGACTCACACAGGTCAGGGGAGGTTAGGGTCACACGGTTCCTACAGGGAGGGTCTGGGGCTCGAACACAGCCCCTCTCCTTCCCACTGAACAGACCCTGTGGCCTAAATCCCAAGTTACCGTTGTACGCAGGGGCTGCACCGTCTCACATCCCCGCCAGCAGAGCACGGTGTTCCCGTTTCTCGGACTCCTCACCAGCACTTGTTCTTTTCTTTTCTTCTTGATTCTAGCAATCCCAGTGAGCGTGAGGCGGTATCTCATGGTGGTGTGATTTGCATTCCCCGGTGAGCATCCTTTTACGTGCTTGTTGGGCACAAAGGCTGCCGAGTGTGTGATTCCATTATGTGAACCGTTCAGCACAGGCAAGCCCACCGACAGGAAGCAGACTGGTGGCTGCTGGGGGCTGGGGGAGGGGCTGGGGAGTGGCTGCTAGTGGGCGCTGGTTTCCTTTTGGGGGTGACGGAAATGTTCTGGAACTAGAGGTAGTGACTGCACAACGCTGTGGACGTGCTAAATGCCGCCGAATTGCACACTTGAACACGGGTGAAATGGTGGCCTCTGTGTTGGGTGTGTTTTACCAAAACAGGAACAGAAACGAAGGGCTCTCGGGGGTTCCGGGGAGGGCTCCCTGGTGATAACTGTATCATCTCCTAAAGCTCCTTTTTTCTGTATTTTGGCAAATTTATGCACAGGCTTGGGCCCTCATCAAGGTTTTCAGGAATATACCTCGAGGAGAAAGTCTCAGGAAGGCCCACCGGGGCTTTCCCCACGTGTCCTGGTCGGATGTCGGGGCCGAGGCGGAGACTGCCGACCTCCGGCTTCATGATAAACCAGATCCCAAGGTGCCCAGGAAGCACCCCTGATGTCACCCCCAACGCGGCCGGCACCCAATTAGATCCACGCCCAACGTGGAAGCTCGAAGAACATGGACTAGTAACAATAAACAGCTATTTGGTTACTTTTTATGGACATTTGGACTGCATTTCAGGCAATTTTATGCACAAATGCTAACATTTCCGAGGGTTCCCAAACTCCCAAACTGCACGTGAAATATCTACAGGGTGGACACCTGGAGTTGGACACTGCAGCCCCTCGTGCGGGCTCGCGGATGTAAATCTGAATCTGTCCCAGGACCCCGGCGAGACCAGTCCAGCCCCCAGTGCGCTTTATCGCCGGTCAGACAGGCCCATCTGGCAGCGGCCCCGCGTCCACAAGATGCAGACCCCGTGGAAGGGGCAGTGGGCGGTGTGGCGGCGAGGGCCGCGGGTATGGGTCTCTCGTGCTCAGTGGAGCCTCCAGCCTTTGCTGTCGGAGACCATGCCCAGCTCTCTCCCTCCTTAATTTGGGTTTGTCCCAGGGGGCCCCAGGTGGATGAACCACCATCACCTCCCTCCAAGTCTGTGGCCCCTGCACAGAGGGAAGGTTGTTCTCAGACCTGCCTACGGCTGCCACTGCTGCAGGGGGAAGATCAGGCTCGTCACCAGGACTCCCCGGGCTGACTCCTGCCCAACTGCCCTCAGCGCACCTGCTCGCAAGTTCCCGGGTCAAGAACCCTGCACAGCAGACGTTTCACCGCTTGCGAGTAAACAGCTTTACATAAATTCACAAACAGCTGGGTGAACAAACGATGTTATCTAGTCGACGAACGTGCTAGAGTGAACGTCAGCTGGCCGCGGGACGCACCTTGGCATCCTTCTATCCTGACGGCTCAGGACGGCGTCAGCTACCCCCTCACCCTGCTGTCTTCACCCCCTTTTCACCGGCGCGTCTCCTTTCGGCCTGCTTCCACCTTTTATGAGGATTCTTTTATGATTGCGACTAAACATGTGGTTCTCTGCCTTCTTACATTAACGCTCCATCATTTATATTCCCCCAAGTTTCTGTAGGCTCTTCAACCAGCTGCTAAACAGTCCGTCGTAGTTTATTGTTTCAGAATCGGACAACCACGTCCTTTATTATAGAAGCGGGGCAGCAAACAATGGTCTGGGGGCCAGATCAAGCCTCCCTGGAACGAGTCACACGCACTCATTCACGTGTTGCCCGTGGCTGCTTTTGCGCCACCTTGGCAGGGCTGAGGAGCTGTGACAGAGACCATAAGTATGTGGCCCGCAAAGCCAAAAATGATTTCTACCTGGCCCTTTAAGAAAGAGTTCCCCAACCCCTGTTCTAGGACATTTAGAGGTTTTCCAGATATTGGGAGTTAGATAACCGAGCAGGGGACATCCTTGCACATTTGAGTTTAAACTTTTGATGCCACTTCGCTTTGGTATAAAATCTTAGAGATGGAATTTAGTAAAGGGAACAAACATTCTATTTCCCTGAATTTACAGTCATGTTGCACAAAATTTACTAGGCTACCAAAATTCAGTGAACTCTCTAGTTTCACTACTACAATCAAATAAGCACTGAATGTCAATGTTTATAGAATGTCAGGGGTTAACACGGGAAGCAGAGAAATGATACTTGAGGGCTTCTTTAATTTCATTACTTTGAATATTTAGAGACCAGATTTATATTTTGGTGATGTTTTTACTTTCCCAAAAGTCCAATGATGAAGCTGTGGTTTAAAGAGATCCCCAAACACCTTGGCTTGTTGTGAAAATCCTCTTCTAGGGAAAAGGAATTCCTGGGAAGAGGAAAAGGGGTTATTTTTCTAAGAGAATTAAATTTCTGTGGGGATAGCAATTTCAGAGGGAAGCCTTTCCTCTGTGCTGGTATGTTTGCTGGGGAAAACTGACAAGATTAGGTCTAGGAACAAGCTGCTTTGGAAATGTGGGGTTTCCCCATAGCCTGTTGCTTGTAAGCCCCCAGGGAAACTCATAAAGAGCATTAATGCAGCTCTAACTGACCCCCTCCCCCACCCCCTGCTCCAGCCTTCAGGTTGGAGCTAGGGCTCCCAGTGAGCACTGCTGGTCGACCAGGTGGCCAAGAAGTGGCTGTTCCGTGCTGCTGGCTCTGGTGGGAGACGGCTCCAGGTTGGAGCCGTGTGTGCCTTTTGTATTCCCATGGCCTCTCCAGAGCAGATAGACACTTTCTAAGAGGCTGACAATTCCGTGGCAGCAGACCAAGAGTCCCCAGGCGGAGGAGAAGCAAAGTTTCATGGTTTGTTTATGCAGCTTCTCAAGTTGACCAGGAAGATATTGTTGGGTGTCACTCAGCCCCCGGCCCTCCACCCTGCCTTTACCCTGTGTGGCAGCCCCCTGCTTTGAGCCTGGATGTGGAACAAAGAAAGTTCCCTGGGAATAAAGTTGTAAATGAAAGTGTATCTCAAAACAGACCAAGTCAGGAGCCCTCATGACTGTGGCCAGCGCATCCCTTCACGATCCACCCTGGGGGATTTTACCCCCAGCTGCACATTAGAACCCCCTTGGGGAGCTTTTGAAAAAAACCCACTGAGATTTACTTGGGGGTCCTACCCCCATATATTGTGAGTTAATTGATCTTGGGTGGGACTGCATCACCTACATTTCTTAAGGGCTTCCCACGGAGACTCAATGAGCAGAGTGGGGACCCACGGCCTCTACATAACTTTCTAGCTCCTCCCCTTGGCCCCTCCACCATCCCTTCACCCCCTCCGCCAGCCACACTGACATTCTCTCCGCCCCTCACCACCTGACCAACCCTCACTCACCCATGAGGACAAGCATCCAGTAAGATAATGGATGTGAGTGTGGACTGAACGTGGCCCAGATTTCAGAGGCTGACACACCTGAATTCTGATCCCAACTCCAGCATTCAAAGATTGCCTGATTTGGGGCAAACTTCTGCATGCTTTCAACCTACTTTTGTATCTGTATGCAAGTCATGATGGACTAAATATGAAGAATACACTCTCAATAAATTGTGGATTTTAAATTACATATTATTATTTCTAAAGCATTGGCCCTTTAGAGGGAATCCAGCCACTGACTTTAATGGCGCTGTGAGTCCCAAACATACTTGTACAAAGGGTCTTTGAACACTGCCTGCTTGTTGCCTCTTCAAGGATATTTGTGTGTGGACTCTATCTTCGATCATCTTTAGGGATAGCAAATCTTTATAAGTTGGTCTGAATATTAGAATAGCCAAAAATCTTTCAGAGCCAGTTCTGATGATTCACTGATTTAACAAGCACGGCTTGTGTTCCAAGTGAAGAAATGAAACCAATTTCACAACTGGATTCTGCAGTGCCTGGGTGGATCTGAAAGTCTCAAATGTCAACGACTAACGTTGATGGTGCCTTTGCAGGTTGGGGATGTCTACCTATTGGTCTGTTTATTTAACAAGTGTCTCCCATTCCTTTGCAGAAGGAGGCTGGGGAGAGAGGGAGAGAGAGAGACAGAAAGAGAGAGAGAGGATAGATACATATATAACAGAAAACTACTTTGTCTTACAAAGTACACATAGAATAATCAAAGAGCATTGTGAGAAGACTAATGACAATCAGCCTTATGAAGCAAAATGTGTTAAGAGCCATTGTTTAGGACAGCAACCCTCAGTTAAATAAGCAAAACTTTGAGCAGAGGCTGGAGGTGGTAGCTGAAACCTGGTCCTCTCACTGCTAAATTAAGCAGTGAATCATTATTGGACAGACTTCAGCTAGGACACAAACATGTAGATAGAGTCGGTTATCTCAGAGCCAACGTTAATCACCAGCATCTAACAATCATAGGTCATAAAAGAAGTTTATGTGCATTTCCCGGACTTTCTGTCTCAAGCCATTGGTTTCCTTCAAGGCAAAATCAGTGAGGAAGGGCCATGTGGGGAAGTGGTTAAGAGCATTAGCCTTGCAGCCAAATGAGCCTGCGATGAGTTTGGCCCATGACAGTCTGGCTGTGTGGTCTGGGGCAAGACCCTTGAGCTTGGCACGTGGCCTGAGGGGAGAATCCCTGGCTCTAGTCCTGGCTCTCCAGGCAGTTTTGCACAGTAACTGCCCCTCAGTTTCTGCCTGAAGTTAGGTCTCTGCACCATTTCAAACACAGCTGCTAATGATGCTTGTCATAAAGACCAAGCAAGTGGGCCAGTTGTCAAGCTGTCATCTTAACCCAGCCCAGCATGGCAGCCATTCCAACTCTGTGTGCCTGGGTCATTGGGATTGTCCTGCTGAGCAGGGCCTGTGCAGCTCCTCCAAGTCAGGGATGGAAGAGATATGGCGCCATGGACAGCATCAGCCAGAACATCGAAGTCGGGAGGCCCTCGCAAGTCCGGTTGTGTGACCTTGAATGAGCCACGTAACCTTTCTGAGTGTCAATTTATCTTTAACTATACGGATGTGACAGTGTCTACTCCAACCAGGGGACAAGTGTCTCTAAAGGTCAGAAGACACCTGCTGTTCCCTGATGCCAGGGCTAGGACACTGTGCTCTTCTGACTGTCAGAGGGTGGGGGAGGGATGGGCCCCTTGAGGCAGGGGACATGTCCTGTCCATCTACACACCCCCAACCCTGGCCACGAGAGGCCTCAGTTCAACTGGGAGGCCTGGGTCCAGGTCCTCTCCTGTTTCTTAACTTCCCTAAGCCTCTTCTATTTTCACCAAAAGAGACGGACAATAATGGTTCCAGGAGGATTAACCAAATCTGTATGTATTACACTTGCATGGCACCTAGAGGTGCAAAGTGCTCAGTGTACATGAAGGGAATCATCACCACCATCACCATCATCACCATCATGATCTCTAACTTCCATGTGCCAGGAACTGACCTAAGAGATTCTGTAAATTGACCCACTTAGCCTCCCAACCCATACTGTGGGTACTTTGATCATTGTTACCTTTGCTCAGTGGAGCAACCTGAGACACAGAGAGAGTGAGTAATGCTTGAGGCTGACCCAGGCAGGAAGTGGCAGAGGCAGGATTTGAACCCAAGTATCTGGCCCCAGAGCCTGCATTCCGAACTCTCTCAGCTAGGCTGAAAGCCTGTTTAAAGCTAGTCGAAAACATGCCGTTGGATGCACTTACACATAAAAACTTGATTTATGTGCCTGAATAAAATTAGAAGATTTCACAGCTAATTGAACACACTGGACCGTTATGCTGGATAATCCACATCAGCTCTTCTATTTGATCTTGCTTGAAACTGGTGGATGCCGTTATTACTACATGGCTAAAAATTAAGAGGAAACGCTTCCTGTGTTGTCTCACAGCCAAATCAGCTGAGTTTTCTAATACCTGTAATTATTAACTGGAAAAATCTGTCCTGATCTCCGCAAAAGAAAGTTTCCAAGTAAGATCTTTATCAACCAACACACTGTGGATATGGAGATAAACAGCCCAGCTCACCCCAAATGCCTTTTGTGTTGTTTATTTTTTAAGAACATGCACGATTTCATTTGAAGTTCGGCATTTTTGGTGGCTGGCTCTCTTGGCCTTCTGTTTTCCCTTTCCGCAGGTCAGCATTTCTTCCACATGGGATGTAGAGCCACTGGGATGTTCGGGGCCACGTCCTACGAGGAGACTGGCTCCTTTAGACCTTGAGACCAGGCTCCTGGTGAAAATTTCAGAACAGTGACCACGATGCTGACTCATCGGAGGTCAGGTGCTTCCCCACTAGGTTCTCCGTCCTAAAGCTTCAGGTCAGAGATGTTCTGGGGAGGGGTGTCGTTTGCTCCCCTTTTTTGGGGTGGGCAACCACAAACTACAACAGCAGTGATACAGAATACAAAGGAACATTCTATTTTGCAATATTAAAAAATTATGGGTGGAAGCTTTCTTCACAGAACTTGAAAACAAAGAGTGACAGAATACTTTTAGTCTGTGGAGATTTTTAGATGAGGCTGTGATTACTAATGAGAACTCTGATGAGAAGTTCCTCTCACAGCCCTTTGGGGGATGGGCGTACAAATCAGTATGTGAAATGGGACGTGTTTCTGGAAGGGGATATTTGTGTAAGAAGGTTGAGAAACACTTCTTTGGAGAATGAGTCAGAGAATTAGTTGAGAAGAAAAAAACCAGTTACTTTGCATTTATTCAATAAGTTATGTATTTATTCAAAATATATGAACATCACACCTGCTGGGTGGTCAGCACTGAGCATGAACGCATCTGAACTGGGAGAATGACAGCTCTGACTTAGGGGGTGACGTAAGAGCCTAGTGACACATGGTTGGGGTGGTGGCCCATCCTAGCCAAGACCCGCGGCGGCCCACGGGGGCCTGACCTTCCTTCTCTGAGGCCGACGTTCCCGTCACGAAGAGCTGTCAGCATCTGACTTCTTAAGAAAGACCACCATCATTGATAAGCCCTTGGTGGATGAGTTTCTTCTCAGAAGCACCATTTTATCACCTGCTCCTCCTGCTGTTGCACAAATCCCTGCAGTGTGCCAGCCGCTCTGGTTTACGGTGTGGTCCTTCTTTGGGATGCTTCTCCCTCCAGCTGTGGAAGCATCCATTTATAGTTTTCCATGGAGTTAGAGGGAAAGGATCAAATCTTCTGGGTTCCACTTGGGAGACTGTTCTCTAAGGCCCATAGCAGTGAGGGGCACATCCAGGGCCACGGTGGGGCTCACACACGTGTAGCTTCTGAGACTGGAGGCTGTGGATGGACACTATGCATAGCATGCCATGTGGAATCTGGGCCCGATGTTGCCAAATCTGTTAATTTTTTAAAAGGTGAAGTCTTTTTTTATAATGGAAAATTCTCCCATTTTTAAAAACCCTGGTTTTCCAAAAATGCATAAAAGCTCAGTTGAATCCTGTCAAACAAAGTTGAGTAGAGGGGCAAACTGCAAAAGGGCAGGTCTGCACTCTTCCCAAATGCTGATGAAATGAAAGGCAAAGAAAGGCTGAGGTACATTCCAGATTAAAGGAGACTCGTGTGACATGACACTGAATGCAACGCGTGGTGCCCGGTTACAGCCTGGATTGGAAGGCGAAAGTTGCCAGAAAGCACAGTTCTGGAACAAAGGGCGAGATCTGAATATGAACGTTTGCTAACGCACCATGGCAAAGTGGTTGTGCGGGAGAATGTCCCTGTTCTTAAGGGGACAGCGCTGCAGCGCTCAGGGGCAGAAAGGGACACATCCTCCCCAAGTTACTTTCAAAGAGTTCAGCAAAAATAAAGAAGTAGTGATCACGATGATGTTGACCGTGAGAGAGAAAAGGAGTGAAAAAGCAAATATGGCTAAATATTGACAGTGGGTGGATCTAGGTGATGGGCACAGGGGCATTCATTGTAATACCTGGCAATTATTCTATGGGTGGGCCCAACAATTTTTCAAAAGAAAACCTTCAATAGAAATAAATAGAACAGGAAAACGGAAGGCTGAGTGAGCCACACCAAGCTCTCTCACACGTCTGCTCTTCGTCGTGGACCCCCAGACGGAGGCTCCCAATGAGAAAGCATCCACCGCTAGAAGGGGCGCAGGTTACTAACTGGGTGTCTGACTGCAACCTTCGCGTCATCATTCAAGACTACGGAGGGCCGGGCGCAGAATGGGAGAACAGGTTAGGCAGTTCCTGCCCTCGTGGGGTTTGTGTTCTAGATGCATTCAGATAACCACCTACATGAAACGACAGACTGTGCTAGCACGATGAAGAAAGCTGAGTGACAGCGTGACAGCCACGTGACGAGACGCTGTGCCTCATCCGTCCACAGGATGCCCTACGGACCCAGGCAGGGACGCCAGCTTTAGGTGGGGTGGTCGGGGTGCTGAGGAGAAGCCCAGCCCTGAGAGCACTCGGGAAGGACAGAGGGATGGACGATCAGGCGGGAGACGGTCCCGAGGAGGCAGCCAGTGTGACGATGGGGGAGCGGGGAGCAAGGCCCACGTGCCCAGGCCCAGTGAGGCCTAGGCCATGAGGCCTAGGGGACATGGGGACGTTATTCTAAGGGTAACTGGGGACCACGGAAGTGAGTGACATGCACTTGGCCCGGACCCTCTCTCTTTCCGCGTTGTTTTCGGAGCCCTGTGGCTGAAGATCAGAGTAAGAACAGGACCCCTTACATCCCACTGCTGTGTATCAAGCACAGCTCTGAGGACTCTGCATCTCTGAGCTGATGTAATCCCCACATCAGCCCAATGAAGGTGGGACTATTATCCCTATTTTACAGATAAGAAAACCAAGACGTCCAAGCAAAAAGCACCCTTGTGGAGAATAGCTCTGTACTGGGTTCAATGGTGTCCCCTGAAAAGGTCCATTCAAGTCCTAAGCCCCAGAATCTGTGAGTGTGACTTTATCTGGAAACAGGGCCAAATCACTGTGTCCCAATAAAGAGAGGAATTTGGACACAGACACACACAGGGGGAAGATGCACATGTGAAGCAGAGGCAGAGAGAGACTGGAGTGATACATCTGCAAGCCAAGGAGCCCAAGGACGCCAGCAACACCAGAGGCAGAGAGAGGCCGAAGGATCCAGGCCGACACCTTGATTCTCACTTCTGGCCTCCAGACTGTGAGAGACGAAATTTCTGTTGTGTGAAGCCGGAGGTTTGTGGTACTTATTTTGGGCAGCCCCAGGAACCCTCCACCAGCTCGTAGAAAGAGTTAGACTGCGTGGACGCACACCCGACAGGAGGCTGGTGGCACTGAGGGGGTTCCTGGCCTCACTTTGGAATCGACCGCACATTATTTGTGAGGGTCCCCCCAGCACTCATCATCCCCACCCCCAGCCTCCAGAACTGTCAGACGGATGTCCTACGGACCCCACTGTCCCGCAGTCAGAAGGAACAGAAGCCCCACGGTCACCAGTCCCTTCCCTTCCTTTCTCTCCTTGAGGGCCCAATTACATAAATCATGAGCTGGGGCCACACCCGAGTTCTCCCACCCACGTAAGGGCCGCCCAACCTGTCCTGATGGACAGCTGGCCACGGAGGGGGTGGGAGCCTCTCAGGGCCCATGCCTGCGGGACGGGACGGGCTGCACGGGGCCTCCGAGGGGTGAGAGCCACAGCCCTGCCCAGATGCCCGACCAGATCAGGGCGCGCAGCTGTCCAAATCCTGGTCCTGAAACCCGACGACCGACTGGGGCTGCCAGAGGTCAGGAGCACCCCCTTCCTAATGAAACATTTGTGGGAGAAACAAAGGAGACTTTCTCTCTGTACGTACGTCTCCCCTGGGAGGCAGGGAGAGAGGACAGAGGAGAAGGAGGGCCTCCGAGGCTGCGGAGGAAACCTGCGGACACTTGCCTTCCGCGAGGCTCCTGTGCCCCCACTGGAGGACCCCTGCCTCCGGGACATCTGGCTCCCAACCGGGAGCACCGTCTGCGTAAACAACCCTGTGAGCCCGCGAGCTTCTCGGCTGCGAGGCAGCCAGTCAGTCCCGTGGGACCCTGAACGTCGCAGTTTCCACTTGTGAGTAAACAAGCCCTTTGATTTCCCTCACGGGTACGCTGGGAGTAGATACTTTGGTCCGACATCCAAGCCGGGAGATGGCCTGCTTTTTGTATAACGGTAGTGACTGTTTAGAGAACGGAGCGGTCGTTCGGCTTTCAAGTCTCAGCCAGAAATTACACGTAAACAAACTGTCGTGACGGCACCAATGAGCCCCAGATGTGGCTATAGGTAGAGGGGGGGGGGCTCCTCTAGGCCGCCCCGGATCGGAGGACGGTGGCCAGAGCGAGCCAAGCCTCGGTGCAAACAGTGGGCGCTCTGTAAATGCGTGCCTGTGCAGCGGACACCAGAGTCACAGGATCCGAGCTCAGGCCAGAGCAGCGTTCCGGTGGGCGCCTGGGGTCACAGCGGGCCTTCGTGCAGGGAGTACCGAGGCCTGAGGTTTGCAGCCATCACCCACGTGAAGGACGCTTCCACCCTGGATCCCAAGTCAGACGCGACACAGAAAGCAATGCCCGCTGTAACAGGAGGACGGGATGACGCTGTTCCGGCAGAAGCACGTGGCTCTTTCCCGAAGAACCCGGCATCGGTGTACACTGTGGATGTTACAACGGGCGGCAGCATCGGCATGGCCCACGTGCCAGGCACGGAGTGATTCACGTCCATCTTTCCTGTTAATTCTCCCAACATCTCACCAGAGGCCCTGTTGCTGTTCCCGTCCTACTTCTGTGCTGGCTGAGGCTGAGCGAGGTTAAGCAAATTGCAAAGTCCCACAGCTGGCAGGCAGAGGGACAGGGAGTGGGAGGCATGGTGGCCTGACTCCTGGGCAGCCTGTCCTCCATGCTGGAGCGCTGGTCTCTCTCAGCGGCCTTTGCAACTCCAACAACCAGTCTGCTCAGAAGTTTCACAAAGTATCGCTAAGTCATGCATTAATCCATCTGAGTCTTTACTGAGTAGCTACTATATGTCAGGCCCTGCAGGCCGCTATGCACAGAGGATGTGTCTAGGCACTGGGCTAAGTCAGAGAACCAAAACAGAGAGAAGCCCTGCCCTCCTGAAGCGGACATTCTGGTGGGGAGAGACACAGAATAAACATGGTAAAGAAGTAAATTACATCACACGCTAGGAAGAAACAGAACAGGATGGGGGTTTGGAGAGCTGTGGGAAGGTGTGCATGTGGATTTACGACGTGCCACATCTTGGCTTGAAGCTAAGGGTGAAAATATGAACAATGTGAGGATCCTGCAGACAAGAAGTGACGGCTCATCATGGGGACCAACATGGCAGCAACAGTAGTGGGAGAAGAGCTGTGATGAAGGTACAAACAGGGATGTGGCAACAGGGGAAGGGTCTAAGTCGGCTCCCAGATAGTCTCGGGCAGCCCAGAGGAGGGGCAGCCCCGAGGTGCACACGTGGTACATCCCCTGCGGGGCACACAGCTACTGCTGCCATTGCCACGTCTCCAGGGCTTACCCCAGGCCAGCCCCTGCTAAAGGCTTCACATACTTAGCTCCTTGGACCCTTAGAATACCTCCACCAGGAAGAAACAGAGGCCTCAGAGACGTCAGAGCACCTGCCTCGGGTCCCACAGGGAGTAAATGGCTGATGCGGGATTCCCACCCATATGCAATTCCCTATATCACGACGCTCCTGAAGGAAGGAACTACTGCTTTTCTTCTATCTGCTGTAGACCTAGCATGGTTTCTTGCATAGATTAGATGCTCAAAAAACATGTGATGAATGAACGAGTGAATGAATGCATTTTACAGCTGTGCTTTGTTTCCTATGTCCATCCATTCTCTTTCTCTCTGTCTGTCTCTGTCCTGTCTCTCTCCCTCTCTCTCCTCCTTCTACGTGTGTGGGACAGCGAAACATTGAGAGACACACATGCCCAGGTTGCAGATGTGCAGCCGGCTCAACTTCTGGCTGAAGGGCAAGCTGCCTTTCCTCCCGGCCGTGTCCCTCTGCCCCGCCTGACACGAGGACGTCTGCAAGACGCTCGGTTCTACAGCAACTTGGTACCTGGGCTTCCTTCTCCTCACTTCCCAAACCATCCACCCTTGGGATATAAGCGCACTGGATCATTCGCAGGCCCAAAGCCTTGGCCTTGCGAAAAGTTAGGCCTCTTACTAGCCCCAGGCCAGGTGGCCTCACTTTGCAATCCTCCAAGGCCGAAAGAAGCCATCCAAACTCAAATCCAATTAGTGGCAGCCTGCAAGTCCCTTCTGAATGGGAAGGCATGGAAAGGTGTGACTGTTCTTCAAAGGCTCCCAGCTCCTCCCTGCATCTGCTGGCCTGAGGCCTGGGCTGGCCCCGGAGCAGAGTGGGCTGAGGTGAGGACGAACTCGCCCAAGAGGCTCCGTGGGCTCGGAAAGCTGTCCCAGAGCGGGTGGGCCGCCGTGTCCGGCTGAGCCAGCTCTGAGTCCAGGGTGTCAGACGTTTATCCGAAGCCTCTCCAAACCTCTCATGTTGGAGAAACTGCGCTCAAGGCTGCCATCCATCAGTTTTCCAGCGAGACTCTGGCACCCCTGCCCTCCATCCCGGCCAGAATCACTGGAGCCAGCAACTTTGCTTCCACGGCCCAGGTCTTTTCAGTTGCACACAGAGCCCCATTGACTTCAAAGGCCAGAGGGGAGAGGACGTGGGGCCGGCTGACGGTGGAGGCTGCCCCTGTGTGAGGCCGGCATTTGCAGCCTGACCCCAGCAACAGGGCCAAGTATCCATCTGGACTGGAGGCAGAGGAGGAGAAGGGGGAGGATATCCCTTGAAAATGAAGACCGGCTCAGGCCACACTCGCGTGAAGGCGGACTCCAAAGGTGCAGGGGAGCCCCGCGAGGGGGCCCTCTTTGGTCCAGGAATTGTCCTCAGAGCCCCCATTCCCTGAGCAGGGACCACCCCGGCCCGTCAGAGTCAAACGCAAATCAGAAGGATGCCAGCGCATCCCTGTGAGGACGAGCTCGCTCTGGTAGCAGCTGCAGCGGGGAAGCGAGCGCAGCCAGAGTGAACTGGGCCCCGAGCACTGGGCCCGGAGCTGTGAATGGCTGGTTCCCAAAGCAGGCGGCTGGAAAATGGCAGAACCGGGGCTGGAAGGGGAGTCTTCTCTTCTGCTTGTCTTTTCCTGAACCACTTCCCAGGTAAGACCTAGCTGGGGACAGGGTCTATCATTCACTCATTCACACGCTCAGTAAATGTGCCAAGGCCTCCTGGGGGCTAGACCCTAGTCCAGCCTGTGAGACACAGAGGATAAGACAGAATCTAGAGTTTGATAGAGGGTACAGACCAGCACACCAACAACGACAACATAAGGACTGCAATTACTTACAATCCAAGGTATACACCCTAGTGTTAAAAGGTCCCCAGATGACTTACCGTGAAGGCAGATGTGAGTATCTTATTCCTACCATGGTTCCCCAATAAACATCATTTCTGCAAATGCAAAACAGGGAGCTACTCCCCGCACAGGAGACATCACCCCCTCTTTTGAACCTGATCTCCACGTTAAATCCCCACACTTCGGATGCCTTTATTAAAACATGCTTCCAGAACCTGAATCCAGCTTTAACTCCTGGCACCCAGCGTGATATGTACGTGGCCAGTCTGGTGCTAGCCTTCAGCATCTATTCCAGACACGGCACTGAGGGATGGATGTGGTAACACTGTCACAAGGGCCCGGCCATGGGTCGGTTTGCTCCGTTAGACTGCATCTTAACACAACAGATCCTCGTTGAACGCCTACTCTGAATTAAATGGTGACTTCACTCCATCCAAAGACGGTGAGATCTTTTAATGTAAATCCAAGTCAACTGAGGTTTCCAAAGGAAACCTGATGGTATCCTCAAGCTGGATCTCTGGCCGACACCCCGAGCTCCACGCACCCCCTCACCCCTCACCAACCCGAGCTTGCTGCGCCCCACGCTGGTTAACGTCAGCACCAGCCTTCCTCTTCCTGCTCAGAAACTCTGACCATCACTTACGACTCCTTCCTCAGCCGCCTCCCGCGTTTCCAAACCAGCACAGCTCAGCAAACACACTCGGCACCCTAGACGGCTTCCTTTCCAATCCTTCAACGTACGTGCTTTACATCCAGCTCCAAGTGTCCTCCCTCTTGGCCGACTGTCTAATCTCCTCCTTCACAGAGAGGATGGCTCACTGGGCATTCACCTGCCCACTTAAACACCTCTTCCCCTCCCTCCCTCCCTCCCTCCCTTCCCTCCTTCCTTTCTTTTTCTTTCTCTTTATTCTTCTTTCCCCCGCAAGATTCTGACATTCTCAGAACAAGAATGCAGATGGACCCCAGAATCAGGGTTCATTTTCTGAAGACTGTGACCATGCAGGCCCCTCTGGCCACTCGGTGCTGGCTCATAGTAGGTCTGCAGGGAATTCTTGTTGAGCAGAGGTGACCAGACTGTTCTGAGCCCAAGGCTGGGATTTGTGTGAGCGATGGCTCTTTCCCACCAACAACCTATAACTCGTAGGGCCCGTGGGGGGTTTCCTGGTTTGGCTGGTTATTCTACGACCATCCAGCACACCCAGGTCCCTGGGATGGAATTAGAATTTTGCTGCGGCGAGGGACCTCCTATTTACTATGGTGACGACCGCTATTTTATCAGTGCCAATGCTGGGCTGTGAGTCCTTTACACCTTTCGACAAGAACGCTTCCAAGATTAGCATCGTTATCCCCATTTGACAGATAAAAAGACTGGACACCAGAAAGGTGAAAAGGCTTGCCCGAGATCACCCAGCTAGGAGGCAAGGGGGCTGAGCTGAAAGCCTGGTGAGAACACTCCAGCTCCCCTTCCCGCCCTCCACACCTTGTTCCAGGTTGAACCCTCCGTCTCTTCCCGCAGCCTTGGGACCACACCTCTCCTTCATGGTCTCTGGACACTCGCCACATCACCTGGACGGTGGGACAGGCATCTCCGGGGACTTCAGATTCTCAGAGTGTCAGAGAGGCATCCTCAGGGATCACCTGCTCCCAGCACTCTTGCTTTGCAAACCGAGGCCCAGAAAGGCTTGGGGGCTTGTTCTGAGTCCTAGGTGCCGCCAGACCCAGAAGCCCTCAAGTCAGTTTTTCTTCCACCATTTTGCATTGGCTTGAACTTCCCCACTCTGGGAGAGCGGTGGGGGACAAAATCTCCAAAGTCCACAGCAGAGAAGGAGGGACAGCACTGGACGGATTCCTGAGGTGGCTCCAGCAGCCCTCCCGCTCACACGAGCGTCACATGGATCGCAGCCTCTGGGCCGGGTCAGCAGAGCCCGGGCACAGACCCAGAACGCTTGGCTGCCCGTCACGACTCCTTTCTACATTTCTCGTGCCCTTGCAACCCATCTCTTTTCTCCTTTCGAGGCTGTTTAAAGAATAAAATGAGAGACTCTGAAACAGGATCACAGATTCCGATGCCTACAGCAGCCAGGCATGTGCTTTAAATTACCAGAGTCTGGGCCAGGCGCAAGCCGGCAGGGAGCAGTGGGGACTGGAACACACTGAGAAGCACAGCCTTAGCCAAAGGGGATGCCCGCACCCACACCCAGCCAGTTGTTGCCACATCCGACTGCAGCCGGGCCTTCCAATTTGTCAAGAGAAGCCGGAGGTCTAGGTTTTTAAATAAAATATTCTGTTTTTAAGCGCTATGAAGCAATTTTTTAAAATGTAAATACACCTACTGACTGATTCAGCCCCCAATCCACCACTTACACCCTCTGCTTCAGAAAATTAAAATCTCTCCGGCAGGGACGTCACTGCGCCCCGAGCTGCACGCCAGCCCCACGAGGCCTGTTCTGTCATGGCCAAGCATAGAGGAAGGAGCCTTCTGGCCGAAACGACAACCGACATCAACTGTTTGAAATTAGGCATGTCTGTGCAACCTGCCACCCGTCTTCACGTCCGCAGTCTGCACCGCTATTAGCAGCTGGGCTTCACGGCGTGATGAGGACAGCAGGCAGAGGCCTGCACAGCGTCACCGTTCTCATCCTGTCATTAATGAGAGTCAGTTTACATGAGCGCCAAGTGCTGATAAGGGTGTCTGAGGCCCATCACTGTAGCTGCTCCATAGAGCAGACAATTTATTGGACAGCCAAGTCCAGCCCATTAGTCATGGACTATTAGAAGACGTTTCAGATGTTGTCTTCAAACCATCTTTTGAAACCCATTAGACATGAACTTCACGCAGGTAATAGCAGGGAGGGTGGGAGCTGAGGGTCGCCTGGCAGCCAATGCAACAATTTCCACCCAGACACCCGCATGGACTTTTCGAGTCTTGGTGCCTGGGGGCCAGGAGACCTGGGGGGGTGCATTCAAGGCAACCTCTAGCCAACTCTGGAGGCTTGAGGAGTCCCAGGGCACCTCCAGGCTTCAGTACGCTTCTCTGTAAGATAAGTGCATCGCACAGGGGACTCTGAAGACACCTTCCAGCTAGGGTGAGCTGACCGGAATCCCGTGTACTCGGGACTGTCCTGGTCTCACCACTGAAAGTCCCTCGTCTCAGGAAACCTAGCGGTCCCAGGCACACCCGGTGCTTCGTCACCTCACTTCCAGCTCTGACTTTTAAACACCCATCAGACCGAGGAACGTGAGGGCACCTCTCACTGTCAAAGCTCGGCAATAAACACCAAGGTGGCATGGACACGTCAGGAGTGGTCAGGCCTTCTGAGAACCTCACAAGGGCTGGTCCCTCTGTCAGGAGCCTTTGCCTAAATGCCTTGAGTTTTCATGACACCCGAAGTGGGTTGAAAAGTGGGGGGGGGGGGGCGTGAGAGCCTAAGTTCTTTGCAGATTCTTTTGTGGGAGAACAAACTATTGCTGTTTCCCTCTCGGGCTGAGTTTATTGCCACACACGTCTACTGAGGGGCTTTCTAAGTGCAAGGCCCTGGGGACGGGGACAGCAGGGAGTGGTCGCTGAGAGGAAGCCGCCTGCCCTCAAAGCTGACCAAGTTCCGTCAGGGACGCAGCTGTAGCACTGTGTATGGGGTCGTTTTCTACCCTGCCTTTGTGCTGTTTTATAGGAGGTAGAGAGGGATCAACGGATGTGACTTACGGTCTCAGGGACAACACGTACGTGAGCTCTCCAAGTGCTTCACGTAACATGACTCCCTGGGCTCCTGTTAAAATGCAGTTCTGATCCTGTGAGGCCTGAGCCTTACGTTTCTAACAAGGGCCTGGTGATGCTGAGGCTGGACCGGGGACCACACCTTGAGCAGCCAGGGGCTGGGTGACTGACTCCTGAGGCCAGAAGCTGGGTCTGACTCATCTTTTACCCACAGGAACAAACACGCTCTTCGGCGGAGTCAAGCGGATAGGGAACAGACGAGCGAGGCACCATTTAACCTGGCCTGACCGCCCAGACCCCCAGACCACGCTGCTCTCACCCCAGGCTCCCTGCAGCCCCAGACATCCCGTTTAGCCCAGTCCGCACGTCTGAGAATATTCGTCATGTTGATGGAACTGCCCCGGAACAGAACTGATCACGCAGGTAAAGATGACCGCAACCCAAGCCCAAGCCCTCTCCGCCCAATCCGCCAGGCCACAGAGGAGGTCCCGCCCCTTCTTCATCAGGCCCCAAGCAGGTGACTCCTTGGTTCTTCCCCCTTCTCCACACGCCAGCCTCCCCAGCGACTCGAGAACTTTGTATTTGTAAGCTACCTTTGCTCCAATTCGAAAACCATTAAAATAATCACAGATAAGTACAAGGATGTGCAATCTGGCTTGGTCTATAAATACGAAAAATTAGGAAAAGCCTTGTCAAAAATAGGGCTTGATTGAGTAATTTAAGGCATATCTATTAGATGGAACATTTGAGAACCATATTTTTGCATGTCAACCACAGGAAGTGATCACCCCATGATAGCAATTTTAAGTACAAGGTTGCAAAACTACCTAGAGAATATAACACTGATTTTGTGAGAAAAAATATTCCATAGAGGAAAGCTCAAGAGAAACTGTCTAAAAATCTTAACAGGTTGCTGTTGGGAGTGGGGGTCACAGTGTTTTATCTTCCAGTTTGTCCTTTGGTGACATAGTCAAACGTGGGGCTCTGGACACAGATTTCTGGGTTCCAATCCCAGCTCCACCACCAGTTAGCTTTGTGGACCCAGGCAGGGTCTGAGCCCGCCGTGCCTCAGTTTCCCCTCTGTGATATGGTTTGGAGGGCGGACCTCGGAAAGGTCTGCGGGGAACGAACCGGTCCAGGAATTAAGGGGGAGATGCAAGGACCCATCATGAGACAAACCTGGGGCGCCTCAGACACCCTCCTCAACCCCCGCTCAGGTACAACACGCACGTGCACGCACACACACGCCCTATTTCAAGCTCGACTGGCGCCCTGGTCCTGTCTGAGATGTGGGTGCCAGAGTAGGGCCTCGCCGCCTCTTTGCTTCTGTCTGGCCCTCGCCCTGCCCAGGGAGCAGGTGGCGAAGGAGCTGCAGGTGGGGAAGCAGCCTCTTCATGAAGACAGAGCTCCCGGCTGCGGGCCTCCCCTTGCTGGGTCAGCCCCAGGCTCAGGCTCCATGGGCAGTGTCCTGGGATGCAGAAGGGCAGGGTTGGCCACATGGGAAACCGAGGGGGCACCACCACTGTCCAGTTGTTTTCTGCGAAGGTCCCTGTGGGTCCCTCCGCATGACATCACAGCAAGCCTTTGTGCAGAAGGAAAAACAAAACCCAGGGGACTTGATTCGGCTCCGATATGCACATACACAGGTTGGGATTTTCTAAATGACAGCACCTGTTAATTGTCTGGTTAGGTATGACCTATTAAACATTTACCGCCCATTTCCTGTACACGTCTGGTGAGGCCGGCAGGAAATTTAGAACAAATTAAACAGCAGCTGCAATCCCTCATGCTTTAATGGTCCCCCCACGATTCTGTGCGGCATTGTAAAATATTAGGGGCAGATCCGTCAGGGACAGGAGGGTCTCCTCAAGCAAGCCTCCACGCCCTCATCCTCCTGCCAACCAGGCCCCATAAAGTTAAATTGGCCAGGGCGCATCTCCCCCTTCCCTGCTCCCCCACTGCCGTATATTTCAGGGGAGGCTTTTTCATCCGCACACCCCACTCACCCTCCTCTCTGTTCCCCCACCCCCTCCCAACCGTTCCCACACGATTTCACATGTGGTCCGAGAGGGGCACTTCCTGCCGTTATAAAAAGCAAAACCAAGACCCCAGCAAAAACAGGCTGTGCATAGAACACCCAAGTTGACAGTGTGAGAGAGAAGGCCTAATCCATTCCATATGACAAACAGCAGCGGCCCGCAGGGGAGGCCCAGCCCTGCGGAGAATTCACAACAGTCCCTCCTCCGCCCCTGTCCGCCTTCCCAACGCCCCCCCCCCCCACTCCCTCCTCAAGTGGACCCTTCAAAACAGGAGAAAAATATTCTTAGGAGCACGCCCCTAACTTTAAACTGATTATGTTTGGGTTTAATAGCCTACTATGCATTGTTCTTTCTTCACTTTGAAAATAAACTCTAGGAAGCATTAATGCAAATACAATATAAACACGCTCGTTCCTAAATTTTCGCATCTCCCTGGTGTGTTTGGGTTTGCGCCTTAAGATCGTGGCTCAGCTTGATGTAAGAACCAGATGGATCTTTAAATTGGAAGCTTTGCAAATAGCTCACCGTGTAAATAGACAGCTGTCCGGATGATGTGAGGGGAGGCGAAAGCACCCCCCAAGAATACGGCTGTTAGTAACCGCTTCCATTGTCCTTCTGGGAACAGCAGAACGGAGAAGGTCTGTCCAAGTCCTCTCCGGTGGTTCTGCTGAAAAAGGACAGACGTTGCCTCAGTTGTAGAAGGAGGTGTAATTACAGAGGTTCGGATTTTAAGACAATGAAAAGAACAGATTTCTGTGCCAACCATACTTTAGTCAATGTTTTCACATCTCTGTAGATAACCTTTGATGCTGGGTGATGGACAAACGTGCTTCATTCTTTCAGTCCCACCACTAGCAGCTCAGCCAGGGTGCCAAGCCTTAACCTGCTTATCAGCCACCACGTCCAAAATAGAACTTTTCGACTTCCTGTTTCCTACTTCCTGCTTCCTGCCCCCCAGTTCCATAAACCATTCTCCTTCAGAGGCGGTAAAAATGGAAAGGACGAGATGAAAGAGTCCGTCAAAAGATTTACACTGGCCCATAAAAGTCTCCTCAGTGTTCCATAGACTAAACTGTCAGTCCTGCCTTCACGGGAACTTTTACTGAGTAGTCAATCTGAATTTTGTCTATCATTCCATTAAAACCTATGAGGCCAACCGTTTGTGGTGTGGTTGTTCTGGATGACTTGACAAATTAGTCTAGTAAATTTTGGGTGTCTTAAGTACTAAATTAGGTCATTTGTTTAATGAGCCAATCCACTGCCCAGAGTTTGACCTCAGCCCACGAAGGGGAGTTCACATGGAGTTCCAAGGCGGGGGCCTGGGTCCCTCATTTGTCTTCTGCTTCTAGAGAAAGTCCTCTCAAGCCAGGACTGGACAACAAATTCCACCCTTAATGCTGACTTGTTAGTGACGATCAGCAAAGCAAACTCCTTTGCTCCAGTCCCTCTCCCTCCCATCCTCCTCCTGCACTGCTGCTGTCACGGTCACTGTCACCCACCTGCATCGCCTCACCTGCCCTCCCAGTGACCCCACAGTGGTGAGCTGGTGGCGTCACCGTCTCCTCTTCTAAATGAGAAAGTAAATCTTGGAAATGCTAATCTCCCCAAGGGCACATTCAATCTCTCAGCCTCACTCATCCGTTACCTCTTTCAATAAATATTTAGTAAGCATCCCCTAGGTGTCAGGCCTGGGGTTCCAGAGCTGACTAAGCCATGGTCATGGCTTTCAAGAGCTTCATCAGTCGGTTGAATAGTCACGCATATCAATAAATGTAATACAATTCTACAGTTGCCGTAATTCCGGTGGACCGAAGGTACACGTAGGGCACAAAGGAATAAGCAACCACCTTTGTCCTAACACGCTCCCTGAATTATGTACATGAAATCCAGCCTCTTCACTGATACCCACCCACCAGCATGGCATCCACTCACAAGTTTATGTGTGTGAACTTGTTACCTTCCAGCCATCAGAGCTTCCTTACTGGTTCTGGGCGTATATACTATAAGGGGATTGGCATTCACAGTCAGAACTCAAAAGAACGGCCAACCCCCCAACTGCTCTGTCAGTTGGCCACTGCTCCCTTCTGGGCAGAAGGACAGTGTCGCTGAGATATACAACCAAGAGCTCCTTGAGGGCACGACTGGGTCATTTTCATCCGTGACCAACAGTGCTAAAGACAGAACATGGAACATAGCAGTTTCTCCCTAAATGTCTATTGATTTGAAAAGCTTTGATTTGAATGAGTTCTTTGAACACCAGTTATACATGTAGGTTCTATGTGGTAACTCTCTGTTAACCAGATCATTCGATTTAGTGGAGTCATTGTTCCTTGTAGCACAAATGGGATGACATGAGCTTGCTGTAGACTCTCCAATAATGACCATCTTCGCTCAAGAATCGATCGTAGGTTTAGACATGCACAGAACCTTAATTTAGCAAGAGAGAGTATAGGGGCCATCTTCCGTTATTATTTTATCCAATATCCCCACACTTGGTAGCGTTCCATTTCCTGTCTGCCTTACTCTCCATAGTTAAGGACCGATCATCCCAAGCCCGGCGAGTAATCAATCCACAACACACGCTCCTCTGGGGCAATAGTTTGTTTTATTATTTTGTAAAGGGCTCCTGAGATAGCTAACTGGGAAGAGGGACTTCTGGGGGGTGGTACGCTGAGGACCCTTACAAAGGGTTGTCACATGTGGGACAACTGCAGTGTGACTGTCAAAGTGACAGCCTCCCGTGGCTGCCTTCACAAACCCCCACCCCGAGCCAGGTGGGAGTTCACTCTTCTGTCCTCTGCCTAAATATACACGGACAGGGTCAGAGGCCAAACCGGAGGTTTAGGTGTTTAGGAAAAACAAGAACCATTGAATAATTGCCTGGTGTACTTAGACCATGGGTGGTAACAATGCCAAAGAAATCGTTCGTTTAAACTTTCTGTATTTGGTGCAGGTATGTAAAAGCTCAAATCAGACACACACATACAGAGAGAGAGATTCGTGTATGTGCACACACATTGACATGGACCTTGAAAATAATATATGAAGGTAGAGGTAACCCTCAACGAGGGTCTGAAAGAGACTCTAAATCTGTCTAACTGAGGCGTCAATGTCCCCTCTTTCTGCCCCACCACCCCAGTCCCTACTGGTTCATCCCTTCTCTGCACGCCCTGGAGTGAACCAATCACCCAAACCAGGCTACAAGCGGGTTGAGGACAATGCCTGTGCTTTTTCCTCAATTTTAACTGAAGTGTTATAAACACATGGTAAAGCACGCAACAGCTTAGTGAATTTTTAAATATGTAAACCCTGGTGTAGCTACCACCCAGATCAAGATAGGGAGTATTTCCAGTACAGCAGGAGGCTCTCCCGTACCTCTTCCCAATCAACATCTCCAAGGGAACCCCCATCACCATGAGTACCATCAGTGTTGCCCGCTGTCTAACTTCACATGAGCAGAACCCCACAGTCTTGTGGTAGGACCTCCTTCACTCATTGTTAGCTTGTGAGAGACATTCGCGTGTGTGCAGAGGAGTTCTGTTCTTTTCTATTGCTGTGAACGTAATCCCTTCTGTGAATGTACCGCAATTTATTTACCCATTCTGTAACTGATGCACGTCTGGGATTTTCTCACTTGGGGTTATTGTGAACAAAGCTGCTATGGGTGTTTTTGGTCCACATGTGTCTCTGGTGGATGTACAGATTCATTTCTCTGGGGTGTATATGCTGGGTCATAGAATAGGTGGATGTTTAGTTTCGAAGGTACTGCCACCCGGTTTTCCAAGGTGTCTAATGATCATGCTGCTTGTAACAGGGCATCCACGGCTGTTTTTAACCCTTTAGCCCTGTGGGTTTAAGGCTATGTCTTCTTTCTTCTCAAAGCCTCCTTAATGTCTATTTGTCAACACTTGCCGAGCCTTCCAAGTGGCGGGTGTGTGAGCCTCCCTCCTTCCGCCGGCTGCCCCGTGAAATGAGCAGAGCGCGGCGGCTCGAAGCGCCAGTCTGGTCACGTGGCTTCCTTCACAGCTGGGTGGCATTTCAGATGCTCCATTTCCCCAAACCTCCATAAAGTGGCAGCAGCCATCATGTCTTCCACCTTCTAAGGTTGTCTGGGGATAAAATGAGGTAGGTAAAGCCTGCAAGGTGAGCAGCACAGTAAACGCTCCATACAAGGCAGCGATGGCGGTCGGCGCTGGCGTAAAAACGCCAGCAAAGCAGGCGTTGCCAGCTTGCGCACTCTGGCGTGTCGGGTGCTCCACGATGCTTACTGCCCCAGCATTCTGGGCTCCGCGTCGCCGCCCGGGGTCTCCTGTTCTCATCCAGCTCCGCGGGTGCAGGGGAGGTAGTAAGAACGCTGCTCCTGTCCACTCCTGGTAGGAGAGATCCTGGGGCCCCAGGGCTTCAGTGGTCCTTGTAAAGCCCAAGAGGAGCACCGGGGAGCAGACCAGGCACAGATGCCCCCCTCCTGGCACTGCGGCTCAAATCTCAATCCCGGCTCTGAGGGCTGAGTTGAATGCCACGTAGGAGGATGTTTTCCTTTCGGTCCTTTGCTTTGCTTTTTGGTTTCAGTAGGGGAAGCCCCCTCACCATCACCTCTTCCCACCCCCCTGAACAAAAACACCATTCTCCACGCTGAACTTTGCCCCGGCGCAGGGGGGTCTGGCTTCCTTTGCCACGAAGCCTGTCAGGTTTCGATTAGGCCAGGGAAACACCACAGGAAATGAGTCAAAGAAAGGAAGGCTGTGATTTTTTTTTAATTTCAAATACCAGATTTATTATTTTTTTTTTTAAATGACAGTGTCCCGACCGTGCCAGGTCGAGGAGGAATGTGGAAAATGTGCAACTCGAAACGTCTGGGGGGCAGCTGGATCCTCCAATTGTTTCTAATAAAAACCCATGGGAAGCTCTCAGCGGCCCCCAGGAAGACAGTGCACCCGCTGGAGGCCACGGACGCCGGGTCCTGGGCGACGTTTGGGCACAGAGGTGGCCAGTGTGGCTGGGCTTCTCCGACCTCCGTCTCCTGGCCTGGCCACGTGGCGGCCATGTGATGGGCTGGCCACCTTCCCTGCCTCCGAAGGGCTGTCATGACTACTTAACGCTCTAACCCTTGTGAACCTCAGTTCTTTTGCAGAAAGCACAGAATATACAGGCCATTCAAACCCTTCCATACACAAATGCCATCAGAACTGCCTGTGAGTGGAGGCGGCGTTAGCATGGTTGGGGCCACAGGTGTCGCATTCCACGCTGGCTCTGCCACTTCTGCGCTGTGACGCCCCGAGCGAGTGATAGAACCTTCCTGGGCTTCCATTTCTTCCTCAGCAAAGCAGGAGTTACTCGTTACACCTGCTCTGTGCCAGCCATTCTCAGTGCCTGCCATGGGGTAACTTAGTCCCCATCTAAGGAGGCGGGCACTCTTATTAGCCCCATGTTACAGACGAGGAAACTGAGGCAGAGACGTTAGACAAGTCTCCCTAGGTGACACAGCCGTGGTGCGATTACGTCAGTCTGTGCCAAACCAGAGAAACAGAACCAGAGGGAGACAGATAAGAAGAGATTTAGCTCAAGAATTGGCTTAGTGATAGTGGGGCTGGCCAGACAAGTCCAGAATCCGCAGGCCAGACCCCCAGGAGGGCAGCTGGTAGCTGGCACTGCGCAGCGCGTAGCCCTTTCAGACGGGCTTCTTTCCCTTAGCAATATGCTAAGTGCCGCTCCACGCTTTAGCATTTAAGCTTCCTCTGTGGCTTTTCAGGCCTTGAGAGCTCATTTCTATCTAGTGCTGAATAATATTCCACTGCCTGGACGTGCCACAGTTTATTTATCCGCTCACCTACCTAAGGGCATCTTGGCTGCTTCCAAGTTTTGGTGATTATGATAAAAGCTGCTATAAACATCCACGTGCAGGTTTTTGTGTGAACGTAAGTTTTCAATCCTTTGGAGAAATAGCAAGGAGCACGACTGCTGGATCGTGTGGTAAGAGTATATTTAGCTTTGGAAGGAACTGCCAGACTGTCCTCCAAATGTCTGTACCATTTTGCCTTCCCCCGATCATACTGCTAATAATACCTCCTTCTATGAAGGGCATGGTGTAGGGGTGGGTATACAGGTGGTGAGCTAACGCAGGTGAGCTAAGATCATCCCTGCCATGCACAGGTGTCCCTCTGTGGGAGCCTGTCCACACACCAGTCCTGCCCGGGGGGGACCGGCGGGGTGAAGTTAACCCCACAAGATCTCTGTTCTCTCCCAAGCTGCGGAGGCTTGCCGAGAAGCTCCCGGTGTAGACGGCGCCCCATGCCTCTCGGCAGCCACCCCAGCACACACTCTCTCGATTTCAGCCCAGGTCACAGCAGGTTCAGTTATTTGAACTGCTTCAGGCATCCGTGTCCTGCGGGCCTCCGGATAGAGAGGCCGGAGGAGACACTGAGGACGAAATCATGCTGCTCTGGCCTGGGCGAGTGTTTCTTACTTTTCATTTGCAAATAAAAACAATCAGGCCATCCAAGGCCAACAAACAGGGCTGCCTCCCCAGCTGCTCAGCTGGCTGGTCCCTCCCCAGCTGCAGGCTGAGGCCCTGGTGTAAGCAGGCCCCGTTAGGGCCTGGGACACAGGAGCACCTGCAAATCCCAGGATGGAGGCAGCCAGGCCCAGGGGAGGCCCGCACAGGGCCTTATGTAGCTCTTTAGGGCCCAGGACGTATTTTCCAGGTGAGGTCTATGAAAGAGCAGCAGTGATGGCGGTCCTCGCCATCGTCGGGGCAAGCGTCTCGAGTGCTTCCTGATCGCTTACTGCATGCCTCGCTAAGTGCTTTGCCCACAGTCTTGCGTGGCCTCCAAGCTGCCCCGTGACCTGGGTGCTGCTACAGGCACAGAACCTGAGGCTCGGAGGGGTCCCGTGGCCTGCCTGGGGTCACCAGCTGTTGAAGGCCAACCTGGGGGTTCAGACTTAGGTTTCCGTGACGCCAGGGCTCACGGCACATGGCAGTCCGTGAACAACTGTTGACAGGTAAACGGAGAGCAAGTGCTGTCACTTAGTATGGAAAAAGCCCTTCCGCGTCCTCGCTCCGGACTGACACCAGCAGCAGTGCACTGGACGAGGAGGACGCACAGCGCATCCACAAGCTTCCAACTTCCTGATGGGCTCCATTTAGTGTCAACATGGCTTAACTCTTTAACCAGATCATTGAAGCGCTGGCCCAGTGTCCCGGGCCTGGACACCCTCCCACCTTGCTGGAATGGTAATTCGCCAGCAGGCAGCCCCCGGGAGGCCCTGCCCTTCTTTTTAAAGAGGTTCCAAATGGCCCCCAAATCGTGTCTTTCTTCCTTGAGGCTCGGGCAATTTGGGTGTCACGGGGGCCTTTGTAGAGACGTCAATGGATTATTTCACGAGAAGAAACCCCCTCTTTACACCCTGACGTGGCTTCTGCTATGGAGATGAAAGATCCAGGGAGGCAGGCTGGAAAACAGATAATTCACGGGACTGTCAGAGCGCGATGATCTGAATTTCATTCACAGCAGGCAGAGCCAAGGGGAGGGGCCAGAGATCCCGCCCGGGGGTCTTGCTCCAGGGGGAAGCGGGCTGAGCTCTCAAGTGCCGAAGTGATAATCCAGCCCGCGGGGAGGGGTGGGGGGCGGACAAAGCTGGACATTTTGTCTTCACTGTCAGAACGCCACAAGCTCAGGAGCAGATGGAGTGGTGTCGGCAGTCGTAAAACGCCCCACCCCACCAGGGACAAGCAGGTTAACAGAAGGGATTGGCGCCATGCACGTCATAAAAGCCCTGCAGGCCTGTCATGTTCCGATAAATCTTGATTTGGTAACGGAACAGCGCTCTGGTTCCCAGCCTTGGGTTTCACAGGTGAGCCGTGGGCTGATGGATGGTGTGGAAGCCAGTGGGGGAAGGGGGCAGGGGGAACCTCACCCGCCCACCCCTACCCCCCCTTGGATTCCCAGCGCCAGGCAGGAAACCCAGCCTGCAAGAGGCCAGGGGAGCCGTGGGTTCTCTCTCCCCATCCACGCTGGAATGCTGCAAGGCCACCGGCTCCATCCTCATCTCCTGGCCCTCGTGCTGGTAGCAAACTGTAGGAGCCCAATAAGCACTGTCTCTTCTCAGTTAGGCTTCCGGGCTTGCCTACCCATCAGAGAGGGGCTGTTGAGGAAGACAAGGCCCTGCTCTGCACACACAGGCTTGCTAGCCCTGCCCGGCACCCTGCACCCCACATCAGCCCCCCGAGGAAGGCGCACTTTTTCAGAATCCATCCGCCCAGGGGGGGCACTTTGGAGCCATCTGTCCGTCCAGAGGTGCTGACGTTTGTATTTTGCATGAAGGCGCCATCTTGCTGGCAAGAGCCTGGTGAAATGTCCACTCTGAACACTTTCAAATAAAGGACAGGGCCCGGAGGTGACACGGATGAGTGGGGCAGGCCAGGTGGGAGGAACCCACGGCCTGGAGTCAGGTGCAAGAGGGAGCATCATGGGGTCATGCCCACCAAGGGCACATGATCCAGTGGTTGCCAGGAGGGACTCAGACCTTCTGACATTGAGAAGGAAGACACAATCTGGACTTCTCCTGATTAGTAAGTATTAAGGAGTCATTCAGATGTGAAATATGGTGCAGCATTTAGCAAGAGAGCCCAGGCAGGCAGCTTGGCCCTGACAGCCCCAGGCCTGGGTTCTGCGGTAGGATCTCAGAGCACAGAGCACAGAGAAGAAGGTCCTATAACTAAGGGGCTCACAGGAAGCCCCTTCCCCTCTGAGACCCAGTGGCCTCACATTTCCGGTCCTGCCTCCAAGCCGCCTGCCCACTTTCCTGTCTGCGCCCCCGCCACTGGTCCTCCTGGGCTTCACGGTGAGTTCTCTGCAGTTCCCAGAGGGACCCTGCTCTCTGGCCTCGGCCATTTCCCTTCCTGAGGCCCCTGCCCCCGCCTCCCTGCACTTGGACCCCACCTCCCACTGCACCTCACGTTTCAACTCAAACGTACGTTGTGTGCCTGTGGTCCCTTCTCCTTCCTCACTGCCCACTGGCCCCAAGTTGCAAACCCTTGGGCCTTGCCTGCCCACCCCCATCCTCTCCACCCCCACCGGGCCTTAAGCTCCCTGAGGGCCGCGGCCCCCTCCCTGAGTTATCCCAGTGTCCCCCCCCACCCCCGCCATGCCACCAGTTCCAGCCAGCCAGCAAGGGTGGCCCCCAGGGCTCAGACACACCCCGCCCGGGCTGGCCAAGCACCCCAGGGGGCCTTGGAGGTAGTGGTGACTCGGAACCAGGACAGAGGAGACACGAGGGGCGATGGCCAGCATCTAGTCCACGGCTGTCTGTTAACCAGTTGTGCACCATGGAGACGGGAAGCAGACTTGGGGGTCGTAGGTCTCGGGAATGAGGGGGCTGGGGGGATAGCTGAAGGGTGCAGGGGTGCTCTGAGGGTGATGAAACGGCCCCGAAATTTACTGGGGGATGGCTGCACATACCTGTGAGTATTCGAAACACCACTCAATTGTACACGTCACATGGGTGACTCGTATGGACGCAAATTATATCTCCGTGAGGCTGTTAGGAAAAGGCTTGAAAACGGAATCCCATGGCCTGTCATGACGGAAGGCAGTGGAGGGTAGGACCCCCAGGCGCCCTAGCTGTGCTATTCGCTGACGGGGGCCTGTCCCTCCCGCCTCCCTGGACCAGCGTTTCCTCGTGCAGGAAGGGTGATGAGCTGTGTGCCCCTTAGAGGGCGTTCAGACAATTAAACACGAGGTAACGGAGTGCAGTGCTTGGCACGACAACCTTGTAAATTCTCAAGAAATGGCGAGAAGGGAGTGATTATCGTTGTCCCAGCGTGAACGTGGACCAGGTGCCCGCGAGTCAGCACTTGTTTCTGCGGCAGCCCTGCCGGGCCGTCCCGTCAGCACCTGGCTGCTGGGGAGGGCGGGCTTCCTTCCTGAAGGGGTGGTGATGCAGGAGCCGCTGCCCTTCCGTCAAGGCAGCGCTGAGCTCTCCCCCAGAGATAAGCGCCGCCTGCTCGGCCACACCGTAATCGACAGCAAGCCCCCGGGCTCGTGAGCTCTCCTGGCTGCCAGGAGGAGCGAGGGCCGGAGGATGATTTATGAAAGAGAAGGAAATGTAATAATGCGTGGCCGGCCCGCCAACAGCATAAATCTCTCTGGGGATTGTGGAAAGGATGGATTCCTCCCTCTCTGGGCCTTGAGAAAGGGCATCCTCCAGGTTCACCGGAGTCTGAGAAATAACCACGGACATTAAATCAAAGCTTACCTGCACTCAAGTCACACAGGAACCCGCTGGCTGAGGAAAATCACCATCCCGTGGGCCTGAAACGAGGGGCTTGGGTTAGTGGCATGCTGGGAAAGAAGTCTGGCTGCAGTCAGGCGATGGATGAAGACCACCCAGCAGGGGCCTGGGTTCAAATCCAGACCCCACCACTCACTAGCTCTGAGGCCTTGGACTAGCTCCGGGTCCTCGGTTCTCTGCTTCAATTGCTTTCTCTGGAACCCCCGCATGGCATTCTAGTGGGGACTGCCTGGGCCACCTGAGTAAAGCTCTTGGGAGGGAGACTGGCTGCTACTGTGGCCGTGCATTTGCCCTGCAGCATCTCAGGTAATCACCAACACTCTCAAGAAAGAGGAATTATTATTAGTCCCATTCTACAGATATGAAAACAGAGGCCCAGAGCATGGCCTAACTCCTCCAAGGCTCCCCAGTGGGGACCGCCTGACCCTCACCGCACTGCCTTCCAGCAGGCTGAACCGGGAATTCGAAATCCTGCGGTCTTGTCTCTGACTTCTCACGGGTGGGTCCCAGGGCCTCCCGCACGGCCCTCACGCTACCATTTGTTAGGACTGACTGCAGCAAGAACAGATGTCCCCTCACCCCCCAGGGCCTCCACAGCGGCCACGCTCCAGTGGCCTCACACTTATCTCCGCGGGGGCTGTCCTCCGCTGTTCCTCTCCCCATCTGTCCCTCTTGCGCACTGTCCCTCTTCATTTTAATCGAGAAACGTCCATTTCGCCCCACCCAGGGTCTGCACAGTGTATTGGCAGCTTGGAGGTAGGAAACCCGAGCCGGGCACTTCTAGGGAGGGACCCCTTAATGGTTCTAGCAGATGCCGCAGGAGGGAGGGGGCCCAGGCAGCCCCCAGCTGCCCACCCGGAGATAACCCCTGACCCCCTACCTCTCTCATGGGGCCGTCAAAAAGCCCGAGCCCTGGGAAGGCCAATAAATCCTTGGGTGTTGCCCTCTCAGGATCCCGGCCCCTGCCTGGAAGAAGGCATTTAAACTTCTTAAAAGAACTCTTTTCTAAGCCTGCAGGAAGCCGCCTGGGCCCTCGGGGGGCTGAGGGCACGGGTTTCTGCGTCGGTTCTAGGACCTCAGCGCTGCAGAATTCCCTCTGTGCTTGGGCATCCTTGGCCCACAGCCAAGCAGCACCACCCAGGGGCAGGGCGGGGGTGCCTGGGAGCCAAGACAGGGACAGGCGGGCACTGTGCACCCCTTACGCAGGCTTACTCTCACTGCCCACAGAAGGGCCCCTCGCTTACCTCTGGGACACCCAGGGGAGAGGGCAAGAGTCCTTGGGCATAAAGGGGGTTGCTTATTATTCAAGAGGCCACCCAAGTTTAGAGGATAGTATGGAGCTTTTTAATTCCTTTTTAAGGTCATATATTCACATGGTCAAAAATTCAAGATATAAAAAGGTATCTCCCTCTCACCATTTCCCACAGACACCTTCCCAGGCCTACCAATATCTAGAGATCTTTTAGGAATATAAACATATAATTATGTGCATGTAAGTATATGAGTATGTATACTTACGTGTGTAAGTATACACACACACACACACACACACACACAATCTTGTTGCTTTTCATTCAACTACTTTGGTGATCATTCCATATTGTTATATAAAGAAACCTCATTCCTTTTCATGGTTGCATACTATTCCTTTGAATGGCCCATTCATCATCTATTTATTTAACAGGCCCCCTACTTCATGATAAGGGCCTTCATGATAAACATCCCACTTCCCATAGGCAGCATCCCCGCCATGGCCATCTGGGACTGCCGGGCACTCTCAGGCTCGTCCTCCTTTTTCCTCCTCACAGTCTCTGCAACCCCCTTTGTGGGGTCCAACTCCAGCCTGAGGCTCTGTTCACGGCTGGGTGAGACTCAAGGTCCTTCTGCATCTTCAGAAGCACTCTCCTTGCTGATTTTGACCTCCTTTCACACACCAGAGCTTTCTCTCACATCTATACCGGAAGCATAGTAGGTGCTGGATCATCCTCATTTAAAGGAGGGTAGGAAAGATAAATCCTCATGGAGGGAGTCCCCCTCCACATGCCTCATGGGTCATAAAAGAGCAACAGGTTTTGCCAGAGGGCACTGCACCTCTGCACCTGTCCTGTGGTGGGACAGGAGGGGCCCAGTGGAGCAATGGAGGATTTGGGATCTAAAGATGTGGGTTGGCCTGCTGGCCGTCCTGTCTATTAACCTGGGCCACCCTCAGCCACCCCCACCTGTCCAACAGAACAGAACACGCATGGTATGTTCACATGGCAGAAGCATTTAGCTGTTCAATCCTGGGCTCGGAAGTCAGCTCCAACTGGGTCCAAACTCTACCTCTCCTTCTTGGGCAGATACCTTTCCTCTCTGAGCCTCAGTTTGGATAAATGCAATAGGATGCCCTCATGGGCTTACAGGCTTATGTGATGATTAAAGAGATTAAATGCATACATCTAGCCACTCGGCATAAACTAGCGAACGGCAAGTGCTCAAGCCATTTTCGCTTTTATTGTTGTCATTGATGTTGTGCGCTTGGTGCCACAGCAGTGGTGGCTGATCTCTGGACACACTGCGCTCTTCTCCACAGACGTCCCCACAGATCTCCACGCCACTGGCTCAAACCCCAAAGCGCTAGCTGGGCTCGCAGACTTGGACAGCTGGCGGGGTCACCACGTCATCATTCTCCGCAGGTCTGTTCTCTTCCCAAGCTACCACTTGCGTCCTTGCTTGTTGGAGCACACACGATGGCTCTTTGCTGGGAGAATCCTGCCTGGAGGCAGGGGAGTGAACCAAATGACCTTCTGACCTCACTCCCAACCCCAACTCCAGGGTTCAGGATAGCCCAGCATGCACAGGGGCCCACAAAATGAGCCACACTTTCCGGAAGTAGGAGGTTATGCAGCTAATGCAGCGTTCCACAGCTCCCAGGGGCTTTTAGATAAGACTTGCTCCAGGCTCTTTTCTCCCCGGGACTTGTGGAAATCTCTGGGTCTGTCGGACATCAACTTGTCTCCTCCAGATCCCACCAATGACCTTCCATTGACCTTTGGATACCGGCGAGAGAAAACGTCATTTTTCCCCTAACCCACTGAACTCTCAGAAATGACAGAGTGACAGAGGCCAGCCTGGCCTTTCCCACCGTCGCTGTGGCTTAGGGAAGGCACCCACCCCCAGCGAGGCCACGTCACCCAGAGCCCCCTACACCGAAAATGAAGTGAGGTCTTCCTGAGAGGGTGTCTCCTGCGAGGCACGGGAAGAGCGAGCAGGAAGGCCACGGGGCAGCCGATAGGACACCTAAAGGAAGAGGAGGAAACGGCCAGTGGAGTCTAGACGCGTTATCTTGCCCCCTGTGCGGGCACCGGCCCACGCTCATCCATCGTCCCTGGAACTGACTTCCTGCCTCAGGATTTACACCAATGACTTCACCCTCTTGCTATCTCGACAGTCCCGCTGCTGCCCGCTCTGGGCTCTCAGGAATTAGAGGCCAGATAACAAGTCTAGACAGCTCAGAAGTTTTAAATGCATTATCCTCCAGGGGGAGGAGGATGGCTAGCGACTAGCTCTGGGGACTTCAAGGCTGAAACCCTGGACCGCGTTCCGGTTCTGAGTCTGTGTGGGGAGCGTAAGACAACCTCGCTCCGCCTGCCCCTCCGCCCCTCCCTCATCCCCAGCCGCCCGGAGGCTGAAACAGGCACAGAAGAGCCACTCACCACAGACTCTGCTCCACCCGCCATTCATGGGAGCTCCACACCCCACCTCCCTGCCCCCCGTTCAGGGAGGACCCTCGGGGCTGCCTCAACAGAGCTGGATGAAGTCCAAAGGGCCCTCGTGTTCACAACCAAGAGCAGTGGTGAAGCCGCACAAGTGGAAGGGAGCCCGTTCATTCAAACCTCAAGGGTCTCAGATGAAACGCTTGGTGCCCTGCTCGGCAGGTGACCTCGGCATGTACCCCCACCTGCCTGGGGGCCTATGCTGACCTGAATCAAATCCTCTCGCAAGCGACGTGGCAGCCCCCTTTGCCGCCTTCTCCCACCCTTTACGTGTTGAACCATGTCCTCCCCAAATTCCCATGTTGGAATCCCAACGCCCAGTACCTCAGAATGTGCCCTTATTTGGAAATATGATCCTTGCAGATATAATTAGTCAAGATGAGGTCATATTGACGAGGGTGGGCCTCTAATCTAATACAACTGCGTCCTGATAAAAGGGGGGCTGCGGACACAGAGGGCACATAGGGAGAGGCCATATAAAGACAACGGCGGAGATCACGGCGACATGTCTACAAGGCAAAGAGCGCAGGATGGCCAGGGAACCCCCGGAGCTGGGGAGGCCTGGAGCAGGTCCCCCTCGCAGACTTAGACGGAGTCAGCCCTGCCCACACCTTGGTCTCAGACTTGGGGCCTCCAGCCCGTGGGAGAGGACATTTCTGCTGTTGAAGCCCCCATGTGTGGTGCTTTGTTACTGCAACCCCAGCAAACTAATACACACCCCACCTTCCTGAAGGACAGGGCCAGGCGAAGGAGTGCCTGGGGGCTGCAGAGAAACTACAAGCACCCCCTCAGACTGCTGACAACAGAAGGCTTCCCTGCAGTTGTCCAAGCCACAAAGCTGTCCAGTCAGCAGCTCACAGCTGGAAGGCAGAGAGTGGCTCCGTGGGGACCCGGGAAGGTTTTGTCAGCTCAGGACACGGCTGGAGCATCACTGTTGGTGTCCAGCCTGTACCCCTCGGCAGGCGTCGTCCCAGACAGCAATGGCTTCCTCCGGTGCCTGCGGCCTTTTATGGCAGCTTTCTCTGCTACAGACGAGTGTTTGGCCCGCTCACAGACGGGCAGGCCAGAATTGCCAGGGGCCACTGTCCTTGGGAGCAGTCCTCAGTCAGTGACAGTGACCGCTGGTGGGCAACGTCCCAGCTCCCTGGCTGAGCAGCTGAGAAACTCCGAGGGCTGATCCACACAGTACCCCCCAAGCTCTCACTGTGGTCACAGGGCCAAGAATGCACCCGGCACTGGCCCCTCTCTTCCACCTCTCCTTCCCCGATGCCTCCTGAGGTCACCTTCCAAACAGGCGCACCCAAACTTGACCCTGGTCTGTGTTGGGGGAATCCAAACCGAGACAATGGGAGATTACACCTCGAGGCACAGAACGACCGGGAGGGGAAGGCACATCTCGGCTGCACACGAAAGGGGTGTGTGCCCCTGCGCACTGACTTCTCTGGGTGTCTCAGATAGAATATCTGTCCCCAGATGAACACCAGCCTGATGCGCGTCAAGGCAGAAGTTGCTGGTTCTCGCCAGTATCCATTCTCCTTCTTGGGGGATAATATTAACTGTAACTAGTAGGCAGGACCGTCCTTCCCAGAGACTCACCATCCCAGATGCCGTTCTTACTAAAGGTGCAAGGTGCCAGGCGGGTGTGACCCCGTGTCTAGACTCTGGCCAGTGGGATGGGAGCGAAGTGACGTGCCCACAGGTCCCCTTCCCCCCTCTGACTGGACGCAGCTGCGGCAACGGGAGCACCTCGTGCCCCTCAGGCTCATCCTCGTCCCCGGCTTCCCATCCTTCTCTCCTCCCCCCTCATCTCACACCAAGAAGGTGTGAGGGTTAAAAAACGCTGCAGAGAGTCTCGTATCGGTTTTTCTCCAGCAAAACCGACTTTGAAGCTTCTGACCCAAGCAAGCCTTTCATCCATTTTAGGAAGCCAGAGACAGATTTCATTTACATGAATCCAAAAATAATAAAGGGAGAGAAATAAATAAAGATTGAGAAAGATCACCGGTGAATCCCTGAACTTGCAGATCCAGGAAGTGTTGGGAAAGCCGGGCTCCTTCCAGGAAAGACCAGCCTGTTCTGATGAATTCTGGAAAGTGAGCCTCCCCAGTATGTGAGAGGTGACCAGACACCTGGTGTGGGGGCCACCGGGGGGCCCCTCTGCCCGAACCTGCAGGAGCCCCATTGGGAAGAATTTCCTAAGGTGACGATGAGCAGGAACAACGGGTGAGTCAGGTCTCTAACTGCCAGAGACGATCCTGACTTTCACAGCATGCTGCAGTGTTCAGAAGGTCCGTGTCACGCGGAGTTAAGCTGTGTGAGGCTCGGAGGCTGACGAGCAGCCCAAACCACTTCAGACTGATGTCCTGCACCATCCCCCGCAACGGGGCGAGCAGGCGGATTCGTATCTAAGATCGCTGTGGGTCCGGCTGCAGGGCCCCTGCCCTGCTTGTTGGCTGCACAACAGCCAGTTCAGGGGCCGCACTTCATCCCGGCTGGTCCGAGTGCATCCTTAGGGCTACAGGGAGGAGCTCAAGATCTGCTGGGCCCACTGTGCTGACCATGCCCCTCTTCCTAGGAGCGAGAGCACAGTTCTGGTTCTTCCCAGCTGTGTGCCCTTAGACAAGGCACTTAGCTTCTCTGAGCTGCATTCGGCACGTCTCTTAAGTGAAGTCAGTACCCCTCTCTTACTGGGTACCTGTGAAGACTGGATGAAGTCACATGACTGTGGGCTAATGTCTGAGTCCCTTCGGGCTGCTATCACAAAACAGTACAGACTGAGTAGCGTAGAAGCAACAGAAGTCCATTTATCACAGTTCTGAAGGCTGGAAGGTCGAGACGAGGACACTAGCACCGTCGAGTGACAGCCCTCTTCCGGGTCACAGACTCTCGCTGTGTCATCACGGGACAGAAGCAGGGAGGGAGCCTGCGGGGTCTCTTTTACGAGGGCGCGAATCCCCTTCGCGAGCCTCCACCCCTGTGACCTCATCACCCCCCAGGGGCCCCACCTCCCAACACCATCGTTAGGATTTCAACGTGTGAATCTCAGGGGGACACAGGCATTCAGACCACAGCAGGTGATATCTGGTGCACGAATTTCCTATCCAGTCTCCTCCTCTACCATTTCCCTTCAAGAGCCGTGGACAGAGAAACTGGGCTGCTACGGGCCTGGGGCAGATGGAAGGCGGTGCGGTGTGAATGCGAAGCAGGGGGTGTGTGTGAAGGGTGTGTGGGGGTGCCATGTGCTGTGCGAATGAGGTGTGAACGTGAGGGGATAGAAGCGTCCCTGGACAGGAAGCCAGGAGCACTGGATGGGTGGGAACATTGAAAGAAAAGTTCCAGTTTTACAGTTGACGCTATCACTGTGGAGCAGGAACGCATACTTCCTGTGGGAGCGGTAGGGGTATAAAGCACACACAGGAGGAGGGACCCGACTTCCCACAGAAGTTACCCTGGGGAGGGACGGAGGGAGGGACGGAGGCCTTTGGCTGTTTTAAATGGACAGTGTGGAGACAAGGACTGGCCCCGAAAGGAGGTTTGTCCAAAAGCCAGTAAGCGTCTGGACAGGGGTCCATCGTTACTAATCACCCCTGCACTGCTTTACACCCACCAGGCGTGCAGCGTGTGCCGACGTGGACGCACAGCTGTTGGCCTCGTATCCAGTGGCACGACCATGCACACAGCCATTTGGCAGCCTCTGGTACAGCAATCCCACTCCGGGCACCCACCACCAAAACCGGGTGCTGTGTAGACAGGACACACGCGCTGGGAAAGGCAGAGAAAGTTCAGCCCGGTCAGCCTTCAAAGGTGACAGGGAGCTTAAGTTACAACATGAGGACTTTGGGGAGGTCCACTGGTCCGAACAAACCACAGGCTGATTTGTTCTGGGTCACAGGTTATCAGAGGCTGTGCTTAAAGTAAGGGGAATGAGGAAGCGGGGTGTTTCATGTGGGTGTCTGTGAGCAAAGGCAGGAAATGGCGGAGATTTTCTCAGACCAGGGAGGAGGGTGCAGGACCCCCTCCCCAGCAGAGCGCCTGCCCCGTGGACACCCCGGCAAACCGATACAAACTCGGCAAACGTGTGAATTCAGGTCCACACACACCTGAGGGCCATTTCAACATGAAAACACAGAGAAAAGAAGCCGTCAGCCAGTTCCCTACCCCAGGTTCACCAAAGTGTGCGCCTCAGAACAGCAGGCCCAGGCGACATTCCTATACCACACACACACGCACACGCACACACACGCACACGCACAGACATGCGCACGCACACATACACACGCATACACACACACATACATACTTGCAAACACACACACAGTCAACGGGCTCAGAGTTCGGGGAGGGGTGCCGACAACCATCGTCTCAGGAAGTCACATTGGACAAAAGTACTCAGTCTCAGGAACTCCCACCCCTCAGTCTCTTTAACACTTTTATCGAGATGTCATTCACACACCAGACAAGCCATCCATTTAAAGTGTAGAATTCAATGGGCTTTAGTCGATTCACAGAGTTGCGCAACCATCACCACAGTTGATTTTAGAATACTTTCGTCACCCCCAAAGAAACTCAGTGTCCTTTAGCCATTGCCCTCAAACCCCCATCTCCCCAAGTCCTTGGCCACCACTAACCTGCCTTCTGTCTCTGTAGATCTGCCTGTTATGGGTGTGTCCTGATAAATGGATTCATCTGATACGTGGTCTCTGGCTTCTGACTTTCTTCACTCAGCACGTTCCCAAGGTTCATCCACGTGGTAGCTACCTCAGCACTTCACTCCTTCTGTGGCTGAGAAATATTCCACTGTGAGGATGGACCCCATTTTATTTATCTTATCTTTTGTGGATTTTACTTTGAGACCGGTGCTGTTTTCTCACTGGTACATCAACACTAGTTCTGAGGTGAGGGTACTGTCCCGTGCTTCAGGTATTCTCAGTGTTCTCAGACAGGGGCCGGCAGGTGGATGTGCTCCCCAGTAGTGCTCCAGAAGCTGCCTTGCCTGAGAATTAGTGAAAGAGTACACATCTGCTGACACAGGTGACTGCAGCTGCCAATAACATCATAAAGTAGGCAAGGCAGCTGTGTCCACCCCCCAGTGTCCCGATGATGAGGGGCACGGTGACGGTGCTGCAGTGCTGGCCACCCTCCGTCCACAGACCCTGACAGCTTCCCTTGTCAGTTCAGAGGCCGTCCCTCTGCACGGTCCCGGGTGCCTGGCCATCTCCTCACTAAGAAGGTCCCAGGCACAGAGTCCAGGCTCGTGGTTCTGATGGACACGGCCTGAGCTCGTGTCCATTTCATGGCCTTCCTCTCCTGACACAGACCTTCCCACTCCCCCTTTTAGCACCCAAGGGCATCCAGCTCCCCCTGGATTGATGTGGTGTGGATGTGGCAGGCTCTGATTTCACTAAATGCCCAGACACGAGTCCATGCTCCAGCAGCCGCGCTGTGCCCGTTGTGGGCACAGAAGGGCCTCATCGCTTTGGGGACACAGTCATGCTCTTATCTCTTATGACTTCAAAGCAACTATATTTGGGAGTCAGATATTTTTCATAAACAAATAGGGTCAAAAGCTGATAAAAATCAATACATCTGAATCAACGCGCGGTTCCTGGTATGGCGTTCCAGCGGATATCTTGCGGCCCGCCGGGTCCCTTTGAAATGTTCACAACAACAGAAAGGCTTGTTTTTCCATCCAAAGCAAATGGAAATACTCGCAGGAGGGCAAAAACAAATATTGTTCAGGGGCTGGAGCGTTTCAGACGGCCCAAGGAAACTTTGGGATCCAGGAGATTCACAGCCCTCTGCTGTGTCCATCTGCCCAAGAGGGGCGCCCATGGAGCATGGAAAGACGGAAGGCTGTCTTGGGGCTGGAAGAGTGCGTGAGAAAGAACTCAGAGTGTGCAGGGAGTGGTTTCTGGAGCCAGGTGCACCTGGGTCCCATTTCTGCTGCCCCCACTTATCCAGATTCCTTCCCTCTTGGAGCGTCAGTTTACCTGTCAGCCAAATGGGACAATAACGGCTACCTTGGAGGGGTGTTGAGAAGGTAAAATGAGTCACAGAACATGGTTAGGTCAGTTCTCCAGTTGTCCACATTAGTAATATTTTCGTATCGGAAACTAACGAACTATAAGTCCTTTTCAAATAGCTCATTTTCCATCTGTACCATAAAATCCAGCATGGTTCCATCTTATATTGCTGTTTCATGTCATTTTCAGAACCAGTAAGTGATAACCATGTACCTTCCAAGAGTTAGGCCCTGTGGGTGAGCCTTTTAGAGGCCACGCCTGATACTCCTTCTGTGCCCACAGTGGATTTGTATTAAGTAGTTACAGCTAATGGTCACTGAGCCTTGATGAGCAGTACTACCTACAGCATGGCTCACTTAATCCTCATGACAACTCCATCATCCCCAATTTACAAATTAAGACTGAGGCTCAGAAAGGCGGTGACTGCCCCAGCGGCATCCAACTTGTGTGTGGCAGGGCCAGGATTCCAACCAAGACAAGCAGCCCCTCTGTGTCCACATGGGGAAGTGAAGCAGGGGATGGGAAGCTGGGGTGGTGTGGACACTGCGGGGAGGATGGCCAGAGGACGGCTGGGGCCGGGGGTCAGGGGTGACATCTAGAGCAGTCACGTTTGGGAGAAACCAGGAGAGAAATATAAACCAAAGAAGTGGAAGTGTAACGTGGGGCAGCCACAGTGGGCAACAGTCTGCCAGCTCCTCAAACAGTTAAAATAGAATTAGTATATGACCCGGCATTCGCACTCCTAGGTATGGACCCTAGAGTGGAGAGCAGGTGTTCAAAGACACGTACACACATGTTCACAGCTGCACTGATCACAGTAGCCATGAAGGTGGAAACAACCCAAACGTCCATCGGTGGATGATGGATAAACACAGATGCGGCCTCTCCATACAATGGAACATCACTCAGCCATTAAAAGGGCTGAAGTCCTGACACACATTACAACGTGGGAGAACCCTGAGAGCATCACGCCGAGTGAACAGAGCCTGTCACAGAAGACCATACTGAATGACGCCATTTATATGAAATGTCCAGAACAGGTAAATCCATAGAGGCAGAAAGAAGACGGTGGTTTCCAGCGGCTGGGGGAGGGCAAGTGGGGGTGACTATAACATGGGTATGGGGGTTCCTTTTAGGGTGACTAAAATGTTTTGGACCAAGATAGATGTGGTGATTGCACAGCACACTGAATGCACTAAATGCTGCTGAGCTGTTTGCTTTAAAATAGTTAACTTTATATTATGTGAATTTCACGTCAACCGAAAAAGAAACAAACAAACAAAAGGGAAGAGGCTGCTGTACAGAAATAAAGAGAGAGATAAAGAGATCTACGTACCAAAGGACAGAGGAGAGCCCCAAGGTAGGAAGAGGCAATGTCCACCCTGAGCAGGGACGTGGACCTGGGTCAGCTCAGAGGCAGAGGCAGAGTCCAGATGTTTCTGGGGAGCAAAGAGAAGGGTCCAGGCTTGTTCTCGCCGGGTGCAGATTGCTTGGCAAGTGGGTATGGACCACACAAGCTCGCCCAAAAGGGCAGACGGCTGAAAGGCAGTGGCATGAGGGTGCTGCCCACTTTGCCAACAGTGAGATTCATTCATTCACTCATTCATGAAACAGCATTAACTGAGCGCCTATTATACCCAAGTGGGAACATTTAGTGGAAAAGGAAACCCAATTCTTGCCCTTGTAGAAGTTGTATTCTAGAAAGATACACAGATGGTCAGCAACTGTGGTAAGCGACCTGAAAACTTAGTAGGTGCCCCAGTGAATTTCAAGGACCCCTTAACTGGCCAGTGAGTCAGGGAAGCCTTCCTGGAGGAAGCGATATTAACCAGGGAAAGAGAGGAAAGGAAGAGCATCCCATGAAGCCAGGATGGTGTGTGCCAGAGCCCCAAGGTCAGAGGGGGAGAACAGTGAGCCTGAGGGATGGAAGGAGAGCAGATGTGTTGGGAGCTCAGAGAGGGAGGGGACCCAGCAGGTGGTGACAGCAGTGCCTAACATTTATCAGATATTAACCATGTGCCAGCCGTGGAGCTCAGAGCCTGACACACGTGCAATTGTGTCATCCTCACAGCAGTCTAGGAGGTAGGCTCTACGCTTGTTTGTATTTTCCAGGTTGGGGGATGCTCAAGCACAGGGGGATAAATTAACTGCCCACGGCCCTCAGCCATGGAGCATGGAGCAGGCTTGCACCCAGCCAACAGGCGACAGAGTCTGGCCTCTGAGCGGCACACCCGTACACGAGGGAGGGCGGCAGGGGCCAGGCCAGTGTCGGATGTCACGGTAGGGACTTCCCACTTTGTCTTAAGAGTACGGAGAAGTTCTTGAGGGTCAGGCTCAGGGTCAGGTTTGCATCGTGAAGGCAACATTCCTGGGAGAATGAACTGTTGGGCACGAAAGGCCAAGCAGGAGGACTAATTAGAAGATGGGGTTCACATAAGTTTTCACTGAAATTCATGAAAATTTTTGTTTTCATGAAAATTTATGTATGTTCATAGTAGCTTTATTCAAAATAGAGAAAAGCTGGACACAAGCCCAGTGTCTTTCCTAAGGTGAGTATTACACAGACAGCAGTGCATCACCGTGGGGAATACTACACAGCAATGAAAAGGAGCGGATACCTCAAACAACGTAGCTGGAGCTCAAGAAAATGACACTGCGCGAAAAAAGCCTGTCTCAAAAGGTTACACACAGTGTGATTCTATTTATATAACACTTTTCACGTGACAAAATGACAGAGATGGAGATCAGGCTGGTGTCTGCTGAGGAATGGAGGCAGGTGGCAGAGGCTATGAAACGGGGCACGAGGGATCCTTGGGATGTGACGGAGCCGTCCTGTGTACTGACTGGTTGTGGTCACACAAGTGAACCCAAGTCACAAAACTGCTCAGGACAAAATACACACACACACACACACACACGTATTTCACACACAAATGGGTGAAATCTGCATAAGGCGGATGGATTGCGTCAATGTCGGTTTCCTGTCGGTGCTGTACTGTAGTGATTGATGCAGGGGTTATTACGGGGGAACTGGGTAGAGGTACAGGGGTCTCTCTGTATTATTTCTTACAACTGCATGTGCATCTACAATTATCTCAAAGTAAAGAGTTTTTTAATAAAACTGAATTGAGTGTCACAAAAAACAAATAAAAATAAATAAAATAAGAAGGTGGGCTCACCAGGTGGGAGATGGGGGGGCCTTGGGCGAGGGTGGGAGCAGGAGAGCTGGGAACCAGTAAGGGGGCCATGCAGATACATCACCGATCACGCTGCTGCTTCTGAGCTGCTGTGATAACCTCGTTCTCCTTCCAAAGAGCAGGGCTGGCTGAAGCAGAGCTTCTCAACCTGGCTGCCTGTCAGGACCATGGGGAATGAAGGCTTCCTGGGCCTCAGGTGGGGCTCGGGCACTGGCATTTTTTTAAGCCTCCCCACATGGTAGGAGTGCGGGCAGCCAGGGGTGAGAGGAGCCCACATCTCCAGCAGGCCCCGTTCTTTAGGGCTGGAAAAGGGGCTCTTCCCTCAAACCAAAGGAATTCAAGGGCCCGGGAAAGAGTCCATGCCCGCAGAGACGTGGCAAGGGTTTGGTGTGGGCCGTTCTGGAAACTCTTTTTATTCTGCCTGTTCCCCCATCATTTTCTCGAGGGAAAAATAAATACCAACATCCCCTCTTGTGTCAAAGTGACGGGTGTGTACACCATCAGCGTGAAAAGTTATGCCCCAAAGCCCGGCTAGACAACCAAACGAAACCTCCCTGTCAGTGAGTAGATGTGTCCAATATTTCAAGTAAGATGGTTTAAAGCTATTTTTGTAACGTGACTCTAAGTGGATAATGTAAGACTATGGCGAAGCCCAGGGAATGAATACATTCTTGTTTGCAATTTGAAAATCAATAGCAGACTTGGAGAGCCTGCGAGCGTTCCTGCACAAGACGCCCGGTGTCCCCTGAGCCGGCCCGGCGGCAGCGGCGGCAGCTTAGATGGAATGAGGCGGCCCGGCCCGGAGCAGGGACAGACCTCCAGCACCATCCCCACCCCCACCCCCTGCCCAGCGCCAGCCCGGGGAACAGAGGGCTCCACCAGTGTTGCTGACAACCAGCCGCGTGCGTGCAAATGTCGTCCCTGAGTTCCAAAGCTCTTTCCAAATCTAACCTGCAACGCTGGGTTCGATGCCAGGGAAAGTTTACTTCACCTGCAGTGAAGGTCTTGCCCGTGTCCAGCCTCACTTGGCCTCCTTGGGCCCCAACATGCCAAGCAATGCCTCCGCTCTCATGCGCTCCCCTTGAGGGAAGGTGGCAGCCCTCCCCAGCATCAAGGCAGTCAAGTACTGAGCTCCAGAGTCCTCAGAACCTCCTGCCTGAACTGTTAGAAAATGCAGCCAAGCTGAGCGATAGCTGGGTCCACATCTGGCTTTGGGGCTCTGTGAGCCCACTGGAGCTGGGTACAGAATTCCACGCAGGAGTCCACTTTCCTGTGGCCAAAGTCCATGAGCTTTATAGGATTCTCACAGGAATCCTGAAGCTTGACCCTCTGTCTCCTAAGCTGGCCCAGCTCCACTGCCCCCACCCAAACGCCTGCACAAGGGTCCCTGTCACACCACTCTTGGAGCTTTCAAATATCTTTTTTCCTTCCTACAAAAGCAATGTGTTCTCCTTCCAGAAAGATGAGAAAGTCCAGAAAACATGGTGATTCCAGACCCCCGATGCTAAAACTCAGGTGTGAGGGTCTCTATTGGTTCCCACCCCAAACCCCCCAAAGCGCCCAACGTTCCGAGGTGAAGCCCAGATCCTGTGCTGTCTGTGGGCCTCCGGGCCCCTCGCTCCCCACCCAGCACCGGACACCTATTAGCTGCTCTACAGAAGTCTGCATAATAAGGACATGGGTGTTTCCAAATCGGCATCTGGCATCGTAGAGATAAGACGAGAGATGTAACCCAGAGGACAAAGCTTGACCAGTACTTTAATCTCATTCTGCATCCAGCCCCTTTGAATAATAATAACCACAACTATTTAGTGAGTGCTGTCTTGGTTGGGTCCCCCCAAGCACACGTGGGGACAGTGAGCTATTTTGAAGGTGAATTCAGGAAGCACCTGGAGGTGGCTGAGGGGGTGAGAACGGGAGGGAGGAGGCAACCCAGGGGCAAGATGAAGAGCTTGCTGCTAGCGTTAACGGGGGTGCTGGCCTGGTGGGGACACTCGTGGAGCCGTGTGAAGGCACCTTGGAATCATCTCCCTGAAGGACAGAAGGGCTGGCTGTTTGCCCACCTTCTCGCGCCTCTCACTGTGGCGGTGGAGGGGGCGTGCTGCTCTGGGGGCACTGACCCCTGCGTGGCCCCCATCCATCTCTGAGCCAAGCAAGCTCTCGGTGAAGAGAAGCAGGTGCTTAAAGAGGGAAGCTCGGGATGATCCAGCCGAGTGTTAGGCGACCTCTGGAGAGGCGACGGAAGGTTCCGGTCACTAAGCGAGCATTCAGTCCGTGCCAAATGCCCTGCGAGGAACTTGCGCGCAGTTTCTATCTTCTTGTTAATCCTGACCACACCATGTGGTGAGGAGTGTGGCCCTCACCCTCATCCCAACTGTAAATAAGAGATGCCGAGATTCAGGGAAGCAGAGGAGTTCTCCCGTGGTCATCCTGAGCAGCTGGTAAAAGGCACATTTAAACCGAATCTTGTCGATGCCAAGTCCCACGACCTTAAGCGCCGCGCAGGGCGCCTCCCTGAGGAAGAGGGCTGTATTCCTCCTCTCCCGGCCGGCAGGGAAGGTGGTAGCAGCAGAGGAAACGCTGAGTCACAGCACCTGAAACTCTGCTGATCTGATCTGTCCCGACGCTTTTAGGAAAAACAGTACACCCTCTTTGATCCATGTCCAGGTCCACGATGGGCTCAGGTTCAAAGTCAACACGTTCCCAAAGCGTGGAAGCCCTTGGGTTCTGGGAAAGTGGGGAGAATGGGTTTTTTTCTTCCTGGAGTTGATGCAAGGTTTCCCCTCCTGGTGCCGCACGAGTACCCCTGAGGGGTAGCGCTGCAGCCAACACCTGGAGCGCATGATGCCGCGGGCCCTGCCCAGCCCATGGTGGGCACAGCCTTCCAGGAGAAGCCTTGACGAGATGCAGGGCGCCGGGCTCCCTGGAAGTCATTACCAAGACCGGCTGCGGTCACAGACCAGCGAGAGGGAGAAAGCACACACGAGGCCCCAGCTCCATCTCACCTCTGCCATCACCACGTGGGAAGGAGCGTCACAGACAGTGAAGCTCTGAGTCTCACAGGGACCCAGACGTGAAATACGCATCTGTGTGCGACAAGGAGGGCTTTGAAGGGAAGAGCGAGATGCAGAGGAGACGCAGAAAGGGGCTCCGATCCTTGCTGGGGCACGTCCCGTGACCAGCAGTCAGAGCCTTAGGGCCAACAGTCTCGCTCTAGAGGCCCTGCTTTCCGCCACAAGGCAACACTGCCTCCTCTGGGGTTTCTTTGCCCGGATAAGGAATCTGGGCACCCAGAGAGGACCTTGGAGGTCCTCCACGCAATACCCTCCTGTGTTCTCAGGCCATCTGCAAACGGGGAAACTGAGGCACAGAGCAGGTAGGTGAAGTTTCTGAAACCACTGGGTGATCAGAACCCCCCTAAACCAGGGGTGCTTAGGTCTCCTCCTTTGGGGCCTCTCGGATTCTCTTCAAAATGCAGCAGAAAGAAAAGTTCATGCAGGGGAGCAACTTCTGATTTTTGGCTTCGTTTTTGATGAAAAGGACTTCATACAGGAGGTTGGGAGGTGAATGCAGGCTCGATAAGCACGCATGCACTCTCTCCCGGGAGGCAAGAGGCCAGCTCTGATGATAATACATTTCCGGAGAACGTTCCACTCTCCCCGACACACTTCTAACTATGTCTGGAGTCTTTCCTTCCTAACCCACAGGATGAGCTGGGTGTGCGCTCAGGAGTCTTATCTCTTGTGCGGCAGCCTGGAGTGGGGCCAAGAGCTGTGAAGGCAGAGCAGGAGGGGAATCCCGGCCCCGCAGCGGTGACCCTGAGCATCACCCACCTGAGCTGCATTTTCTCACCTGCTGTCTGCACACGCAGGTGTCACAGGAAGGACTTGACGGTAGGGTGAGTGGGAGTCCTCCAGCCCTGCCGGCGGCCCCGGCCCTGAATGCGGGCTCTTCCTGCCGTGGTTCCAAAGGCGGAAGGCAAAGGGCAGCTTCCCTCCCATTTTCTTTATTACCTTCTCGTTCTTAAAGCCAAATGCTTCTTCAAGAATAGATGGGGCAGCTGGGCCAGCATGTCCCCACCTGGTGTCACCACTCGCCAGGGGGTCCCCAACCATCTCACAGGGGCATCGTGTAGTTCCCGGACCAAAAGAGAACTCAGTTCTCTTTACGTGACTGGTGTTATAATAAGTCACAGATCTATGATGCCTGTGTTTTCCATATAAAATAAGGAGGTGATGCTGCAGCTGGGACAACAGGTGAGTGTGCAGCAAGGACTCAGCGGCAGTAAAGCCACTCAGGCTTGTGCCCAAGCCGTGGGACAGGTCTCAGGGGTCCTGAGTTATCACCCCGGCCCTGCCTCTTAGACCTGGCCTCTCCAAGCCTGTTTCTGGATCTGTCACAGTAGGGCAAGGCCCCCATCCCGACGTAGCTGACGCATTCTGCAGCATCCTGGGTGCTGGTTCGTTCACGCCTGCGATAGCTCTAGGAGGAGTTACTCCATTAGTCCCTGGGAACAGACAAGGAAACCGAGGCTGGGAGAGGTGCAGTCTCTTGTCCGAAGTCCTGGGAGAGAAGGTTCTGGAATCCTGAGTCCCAAAGCCCATGTCACGCAGGCCTGTGCACACACCTCCCGGGCTGGCAGTCAGGACTCCGTGTTTCTTTGTCAGCGCCTTCCAGTCCAGCAAACGCAGCTCCCAACACACATCCACACTGCTGTCTTTTCCTCCCCTTTCCCTGCCGGCCCCCGGACTCCACTGATCACCCAGCCACTCTCTGATAACGTGTGAGGAAACGTTGGGGGAAGGGGTGCCTCCACCCTCCCACCTCCTCCCAAGATGGCGGTCTATGCTCTCCACTCTTGGGTGGGGTTGGTCCCCAGAATCTGGCAGCCCTGGTGGCTTTGACGGGACGGTAGAGTCTGCTCTTTAGCAAATCTCATTTCACTGCACCGGGACCTCGAGCTCCAGGCCTCGTTTTCCTGCATCTTAGTGATCACGGCATCCCCAAGGTCTTGCACTGTGCCTGGCACGGGGCCAGCAGGCAGTACAGGTGCACGTGGGCTCTGGCACCGGACAGACCTGCTACAACTGTACCCGGCTACCTATCAGTGATGTGACCACAGGCAGGTTACTTTACTCCTCTGAGCCTCAGTTTCTTCATCTGGCTCACTGGGCTCTTGGGAGGACTAAATGGAATGTATATGGCACTTAGCACAGCGCTTGGCTGACAACACTCTAAAAATGAAAGCTATCACCACCACCACAAACACCAACATCAGCACCACCACCCCCATCATCATCAACATCACCACCATCGTCACCGTTATCTTTACCATCACCACCATCGTCACCACTATCACCATCGTCACCTCCTCTGTGGATGCTTTGCTGAGACAAAGGCTTATCTCACGTCAGACACCGCAGCTCAGCTTAGAGCTAGTTGAGAAGCAATCCAAAACACATCTGAAATCTGGCTTTCCCCAGTTCCCCAGGACGTTTGGTTTAGCTAGCCCACTCTGTCAGTAGCATGACAAAGGCAGGAAGCCCAGACAAGAGCCAGTGCCTCACATGATCTGATCCCTGGGGGTCCTCCATGCAATCTGGAACAGGTGGGCGGATTTCAGCAACACCACCTCTCCCCATCTCTGCAACAGACGTCCCCGCTGGCTTCAGCCAGGGCACGGTGAGAATTACTCCATGGCCTCCTTCAAGACCTGCCCAGGAAGTGAAGAAGTCACTTCAGAGGCCCCCATCCAGAAACGGAACATTTTCTTCCCACTTGTGAGCTCAGTGTGTACTCAACCAGGATGAGAAGCACGCCAACAGGCTGTGCCAGGGTGTCAGGAACGTTTAGATCCCTGAACGGGGAAATGAGAAGCAGGGCTATGCCCGCATTTCCGATGACCGGTGGCCATTGCTGAATGTCTCCACTGTGGTAACAGCTAATGGTTTTCTAACCCCTGAAGAATGTGGGTGACGGGGAGATGCCCTCAACCTGTTTCCTTCCCACCTTCAGCATGGAGCTTATGTCATTCTTGGCAGAGGATGTGGTGAGCTTTTATGAGTGATTCCTTCCCAAGAAAGTGGTTGTTATACCTGTTTCTTTGAAAAGGGGCCCAAGCCCAGAGGTACCAGGTCGATCCTGAGAGCTGGACAATGTTTGCTGGTGAATTCAGGCCTTGGTCTGATCTCTGCTTGAACCCAGTTTTCTGAACTATGTGCCGGCTGATGTTTATCGAGGCTGTGCTGATGGCTTCATGTATGCTATCATGTTTGCTCTCCATAACAACCCAATACGTTAAAAATGTTCACCATCCCCTGTTTGTGGATGAGGACATCAAGGCCAAAAGATGTTATATAACTCACTCAAGGTCACTCAGCTAAGAAGTGGGAACCTGAGATGCAAGGCCAGGAAATCTCTCCCCAGAACCCCATCATTAGCCACCTGGTCAGCACAGTCCCCTCCCACTTCTCACTGCTTTGTATCTCAGGGAACTACATTTCCCAGGCCCCCTTGCTCTCAGACTCCTGGGTAAGCTCAGCCAATGGGAGACACTGGTGCAGCTGGGCAGGGCAAGAGGAGGGAAAAGCTGGACTATTTCTCCTTCTCTCTCTCTCTCTCTCTCTCTCTCTCTCTCTGCTCCTCTCCTGTGGGAATATCCCTCCCTCCACGGTCCCTGTTCCCAGCAGACAGGACCACGAAGGTGCCAGCTCTCACCAGGTAGCCCTGGCTGCTGGGTTCCATGACACCATTCCCTCCTTTGTTCCTCCAGCCCAGGGAGTGCTGGTGACTTTCTGCTCTTGCTAACCCAGGTGGCACCTCATTGTCCCTACTTGACGTCTCCACTCAACCACCACCTACAAATCCACACCCCCATATTAAATCCTCTCTGTAAAACACCTGGAGTGGCTGCTGTTTGTGGAAGGGACACAGTGCTCATGAGAAGAGCGGGTAGGAGGGAGGGTGGATATGCAGTGAGTGCAGGCCGTCTCCATGGCATCACCCTCCATGCCTAACAGACATCGGCTCTTTTTACCCTCACAAGAAAATCCCATAAGCGGTTGTCATCATTAGCCCCATTTTTATGAGGAGGAAAGTCAAGCAACTTGCTTGTCTGACAGAGAACAGAGATAAGATCCAGACCTTCTCTTCTGGGCACCAAACCTGGAGCCCTTGGCCCTACACCCCAGTGCTGCCCCAAGACCACTGCCTACCCAGGTCCCATTTGTGCCTCACGGGATGAGCTCACGCACCTGATGAAAACAAGCCCTAACCACCACCCGTGGAGAACATCACTCCCGCCACGTTCTGTCCCTTGGACTCTGACCACTTCTGAGTCCCTGGGCCTCTGGTGGCCGCACTGTGTGGCCTGGGCTGGTCGCCCTGAGCCCAGAGCTGCTGTGGCAGCCCCAGATTTATGGCTTTGTTATTACTGTGTTTTGGAGTTTTTACAGCCCCGCGCTCCCTGGAGAATCCCAGCGCTTTCTCTAGGACGTATCAATCAGACGGCAGAGGAAATATCCAAAATGCTGGGAACATCCTGTGTCATAGTGTCTCCCCGGCCCCCAGGTACCGGCAGCCTTTTGTCTGCAGCCAGGGGGAGGAGGAAACTGATAAAGGGCGGGGGCTGGAGGGAGGCCGCAGCCGGCACCTCTGTGCCCTGGCTTGTCCTCCCCCGCTACAATGTCCCCAGCTTCCTGACCAAAACAGTCATCACCTTGGGTCCTCTGATGCGCAGCCAGCACTCACGCCGGAGCGAGCCCTCTTAATTAGCCTCTCACTCACTCTGGGGCAGGACGCTGACTCTGCAAGGAACCGACACACTCGCCAGTGGGGTCCAGTGGGGTTGCGCCCACATGGAAAACAAGACCCCTTTGTCCTGCGGCTGCCCCTCCCCCACTGCCCGCCTCCCTCTCCCAGAATCCTCTGCTCCATGGCTCACTTGGGGAGACTCGGTGAAATTCTGAGGGGGGCCAAGGTGGGAGGGGAGAGGTGGGCCTGGGTACAGGCGGAAGGATGAGAAAAGAGAGCAAGTTAGTATCACGGTTAGTGCCTATTAATAAATACACACAAATAGTGAAAGAAATAATCATCAAAATAAAGAGGTCTGGAACCATAAACACTAAATGGTTAAAGGGTGGTTTTCTTTGATGGGTGGGAACAATTCTTTGTTTTTGATTTTTTTTTTCTTTAGGTTGTTCTATATTATTTAGAAAATATTTAATGAGCATCTATTATTTTTTATAGAAAAATTATAGTTGTTTTGATTTAAGAAGTGTAACGTTGATTATCTCCTCTAAGTTTCCTGCCAATGAAGCAAGAAGCAAAGAGGTATTTGGGAGGAGTGAGTGTGTAGACCCTGTCGCCCTGTCTCCCTGGCATGTGGGTGGGACAGCTTCTTGGTTCCTCCCGTCCACCGGTTCTAGATGCTTCCTCGTCCTACTTGGAGAGAGGAATGGCTCTTACGGGACCCCTGTCCTGGGGCCATATCCCCCTTTGCAGTCACAGCCCTCACGAAGCCCCCAGACCAGAAGCGGCAAATGCGAGACCAGATAGCCCCGCCCCCATCCCCCAGCGTACAGTACGGGGCCAGGTGCTCTCAGGACTTGTGGGCCAGGCCTCGGTGAGAGCCCGAGCCTCGTCAGCCAGCAGCCAGGTCCACAAGCTCACCTCATGGGCTTTGCGGTCACAGGCTGGGCCCCGGGTGGGCAAGGGCTGGATGGGGACAGAGGCACCAGGGTCACAGCTCAGCCTCCTGCCTTTTAAAGAGAGGCCACCCAGGTATTGGGCCCAGTGTCCCACCCCGAGAAACAAATGTGACCTGTCCTCTGACCTCCAGCTCACTCGCCTCCCCTCGGACCTGTCCCCAAACCCAGGGCCCTGAGTCCCTGTCTAGGCAGCTGCAAGGCCATGCCTGTGCTTTCAAGTGCAGGTTTTCGGCTTCCCCAGTGCAGGCTGCTGCTAAAAATACATCGTTATTGACGGGCACCATGTGGAGGGCTGTTTTCGCTGTCGGCAAAGCACAGTGGAGCCATTCATAATTTTGGCGTTAAGGGGCAGAAGAAATGCCCCCCCACGGTGACAGATGTCCCCACGTCCAGATTCCAGTCTGACCCGGGCCTCTGAGTTGGCGCAGGGCATCGGTGATGGTGAGCTGTGTGCAGATCGGGCTTCCCTCCGTGTACAATTCTCCTCTGGAGCAGCCTCCCAGAGTCCCTGGAAAGTGTGCCTTTTGTGGCAAGGGAGTTCCCCAATCCCTGAGCAATGGCGTGTCCACACTTCACCTGCTTCATCTCACTCGATTCAGCCAACAGCATCGTCCACGAGGAAGTACCATTCCCATTTCAGAGAGGGAAACTGAAGCAACACTTCCCAGCTCAGAGGCTTTGAAACTGCTATTCCTTCTACCCAGAATTCTTTTCCATGTGATCATCACACAGTGGACCAGTGAGTCAGGCATGTGAAGCACATAGAAGTCTGGATGCCCTAAGGCATCACCCTGGAGGGACCACGTAGGGAGAGAGATGCCCGAGGAGCTGCAGCTGCCCCAAGGCCCAGCTGTGTGAGTCTTCCCAGCCCAGCTCCTAGGAGAAAAGAAGCCTCTGAGATGAGCCCATCTACCGGCAGCTGTGTGAGACAGCCTGCGTGAGAACCTCCTGGCTGAGCCCAGGCAACGCCTGGACTGGTGAGCCACAGCTTTGGGATGGTTTGTTATGCAGCGACAGCTGACTGGAACAGACCTGCAAGGCTGAGCCCCACCGTGCTTCCCAGGGAGAGGGCATCCAATGCCGACAAACCGCTGGGAAGAGACTCACGTCCCAGCTGAGTCTCCCTTAGCAAGAGCCTTGGGGGACTCTGACTTGCCTTCTCAGCTGCATCTCAGGAAAGCACCGAGTGCCAGGGCTGTGGGAAGAGTGATAACACTGAGAGGGGGGTTGTGTGATTCTGCAGATGGTGACGATGTAGGGAGGGAGACAGCAGCCCATGTCTCTACCTGAATCCATAAAAGGCTTCTAAGGAGGAAAACGAGGAAGCCATGCCTGAGTCCAGCGGGCGTCAGGAATTTTCGCGTGCATTCCCCTTCCATCCTCCCTGCCATCTCATGAGTTAGGTGTTATCACAACTTCCCTCTAGAGAGGAGACTCAGAGACCTAGAGTAAGGTGTCCGAGGGCGCAGCCGCGACTACCAGAGCTCGGATGCAGACCAGGTTTGTCTGATTCCGCTTTCTCCGCCAATAACAAAATCACTTGGGAGAAAGGAGAGGGGAGAGGGTCCACACTGTGGGACCCACAAGCCAAAATACTATGTGCAGAACTACCCAAGTTAAACACAGTACAGCTTAGAATTCTGGGGTTTGCTCTCATTGGGTTCAATACTTGTTCTTCCACTGAACAGCCTGGAAACATATGGCAAGCTTCAGGTGGCATAAATAAAGAGATTGGGCGGGTGGGCCATGGGAGCCAGGGGTCCAAGTGGTCCCCTGCAACAGAGAAAAGAGTTATTAGACCACAGACCTGGGCCCCATCCCTTCTGGTCATCCTGTTCTGTGAATTCAAATACTGCTCCAAAGAGCAGGGCCAGTTAGTTGAAAGCTAGTGCAGGACCTGCTTTGTCCACGATGAGCCTTTCACACTCTCCATGCTAGTTCCTTAAAGGTGAGAATTGGGACCTCGTGGCTCCCTTAGAAAGAGCCCACGAGAGCTCGCGTCTTCCCTTTTATCCTCATTGCTATCGTCATCCTCATTGTGAAGATGTCAGAAACTCAGTTATCCAAGGAATCAGGTTAAATACGAAAGTATGTGCCTTTAAGTACCTCAAAGTTGGGGAAGAAAGCAAAGTCACAGGCGTCTCACCCTGGGCCCGCGGACTCACAGCTTAGGCACGTATATAACCCTTAGCCATTTTCAGAGACAGAGCTAATGCGTCAGCAGTGGCCTGGGACCTGTAATCCAAAGGGGTGGCTTATAGTTCTGGCTGCACCCCCGCTTCCCTGGGCAAGTTGTCCCATGTCTCTGAGCCTGAGTTTCCTCTTCTGTGCAATGCAGCAACGAGATGGATGGGATGACGGTCCTTTCTAAATCCATAGTTTGGCTGAACAAGCCAGAGAAGGAGACTGGAGGAGATGTGTCCAGCCGTAGGGAAGCAAACAAAGCCATGAGGACACAGAGTTGCTGAGGGGACAGCAGTCGAGAGCCAGGTCTTGGGCAAGTTCACTATTTTCATGCTGGCGTGTGACCCTCAGCCGGCCACTTGACTGTCACAGGCCTGTTTCTCTCTCTGCCTAAACTGGGGTAACAACGCCTACTTCCCAGGGGAGCTGTGAAGGTTAAACAAGGTCATAGATCAGAAATGCTCAACTCAGCACAGCACCGGGCCCGGAAGGAGCACCCAAACCCTCGGCATGAGATGCGACAACAAGCCACGATCACCATTAAACCCAGGCGTCACAAGCCACCCCAAAACCTAGGGCCACAAAACAACTATTTTATTATGCGCCTGGATTCTGCAGGTCAGGAATTTGCTTAGAACACAGCAGACATGGCTTTTCTTTGATGCACACCTTTGGGGGGGCCTCATTTGGGAAGATTCAAATGGCTGGGGTGAGGTGAGGGAATGCGGATGTCCAAGGACTTGAATCTTCTGGAAGCTTCTTTAGTCACACACCTGGCAACTGGCCTGGGACAACTGGGAAGAGGAAGGCCTGCTGGGACTGTTGATGGAATGTCAGCGTGTGGACTCCGTGCACGACTCGAGCTTCCTGACAGCATGGCAGCCTCAGGTCGCTTGGACTTCGTACACGGCCGTCAGGGCTCCAAGAGCAAATGTTTCCACAAACAAGGCAAGGGTTGCACAGCCTTTGTTGGCCCAGCCTTGGGAGACACGGAGCATCACTTCCACTGCATCCTGTTGCTCAGTCACCAGCCCACCCAGGTTCAAGGGGAAGGTCACGGGCCCACCTCTCCAAGGTGTGGCGTGTGCAACTGCCACACAGGGACATTCTGTATGGCCCAGTGGCCTCCATCTCATTCAGAAGAAAACCAGAGCCCTTACCAAGACCACCTGGTCTGCCCAGCCCACCCCTGCCACCTGGGCCTCTCTCTGACCACACTCCCACGGCCCCCTCCACTCCGGCCATGCTAGCTGCCTGGCTGAGCACATGCTCCCCCAGGGCCCCGGCTTGCCCGTTCCTTCTCCCTCACTGAGGTTTCTGCTGTAACTTCATCTTGTCAAGGAGGCCTGCCGCCCTGTGTGGCTAAAAGAACATCCCATCTCTCTCCACCCCTTACTCACGCTGTTGGTGTTCACAGAACTTACTGCTCCCCAGGTTTCAGAACGTCTACCCACACACACACTCAGCTATAGCTCCCCCGAGAACAGGACTTGATCCACAGCTGTATCCCCAACACCTGGAACAGGGCCTGGCCCTTAGCAGATGTGCAACCAATATTTGCTGAATGAATGAATGAACGGGTGACAGACCCAGGAGTTGATCTTGAGTTCCAAAGGAAAGGGCCCCGCCAGAGATAATGCCCGTCCCCGCCTCTGCACTGAGGGGCTTCCCGGACTAACGACACCAGCCTGCCTTCTCCCTCAGCTTCTCCTTCCCCAAGACTGTTGTGGGAAGGTCCGCCAGGCCCAGCTGCAGAACGCGACTGAGATCAGGGTGTTTGTCTGCATTTGATGGAAGACCCTGCATCCAGGGATGCTAATCCCACGGCTCTAATAAGAAGTCACAACTGGACACAAGGTGTGACAGGCAGACGAACTTTCCCCAGGACAGGTGGGCATCTTTAAACACTTAATATACCATATATTCATTGTAAAACCAACAAACATAGACTATAGGAACACAGCTGAGAAACCGTTGCGGGGGCGAGGGGGGAGCAGGCGAATTCTGCGGAATCCCAACACCCAGTAACCACACACATTTTGAACATGTTGGTGTGATTCCAGATGTTTTGGGTGACAAACGCTTTTTGACCTTTCCACTGAATGTATACACAGGGAAAAGCACAGCCATCATAAGTGTACAGTTCAGGGACTCTTTGCCAACCAAGCATGCGTGTGACAGCGTCCGCGGGGACTTTAAACGCAGAAGGTAGAGGTGGGGCTAGTCCCGCTCTGCTTTGGCCTCCATTCGCACAAACGTATTTTCATCCTCGCACACGCCGCGGCCCCACCCAAGCCTGCTGCTGCACACCTCAGCCCACCTCCTTTCCAGGGCAGGCCGCCCACCCAGAAGGAGCTCGGGGGCATCTCAGGGGCTCCCGCAGGCAGTCACGGTTTTCCACGGTGTATAACACGCGTGTGTCTCCCCCAACTGGACTGGAGCCCTCCAGGGCAGGTGTGCCAGGGCAGCTCTGCCCCGCAGCCCCCAGCCCCTGGCCCCAGGCTCCACTCCAGAGCTTCAAGTCTCCTGAGAGACTCAAGATAGCTAGCGCGGTTTCCTGAGGCCGCAGGGGCCCTGGCACCACAGCTACCCCACCTCCCAGCTCCCCCACGGGCTCCAGGAGAAAACGGGAGCTGCCCCCAGCCCACTTCCTCCCACTGAGACTTCGTGGCAGCCCAGCCAGCCAGGACGCAGGGAAGATACCAGCCCCTCAGCCCTGTAAAAAGCATTCTGCCAAAGAATTTGAAAACCGCGTCTCATATTCAGAGTTTGGAGAAGGAGCAGGAATGTAAAACACATTAGTCCCTCAGTGGCTGTCCAGAAGCCGGGGCATCGGGTCCTGACAGACGGCCAGAGAGCCCTCGGGGCCCTGGCGGCCAGGTGGAGAGAGGCTCCTGCCCAGCACTGCGTGCCCAGAGGGGAGGCCCTCACGGCCTGGCGGGAACCAGGGACACACAGGGTGGAGAGGGGAGAGCCCGAGAGGATGGGTCTGCGAACGCTGCTGACAGAGCACCTGGCCAGGTGGGGTGTCTACACGCGGTGGAGGGAGACGGAGAAGGAGGGGGCTTCCACATGGGCACACGGGGTTAGGGGGGCACCACCGACTCTTGGCTCTGGAAAGTCCATCGGCTGATTCCCCAGGGCCTTTGCACTCACCAGTCCTCAGCCTGGGACTTTCCCTGTGTCTTACACTGTTTGTCTCATTTCGTTTTAGCCAATGCCACCTCCTCCAACAAGCCTCCTCCGGTAGCACACTCTAAAGACGTGCCCCCAACATTACAGCCTTGTGTATGTGCACACACACGGGCCTGCATGGGCACTTGCACGCACAGCTGTGCACACACACAGGCATGTGTGCACACAGTCGCACACACACACACACCCCGCAATACAGCAAGGTGATTAGAAGACAGGGCTCTGAAACCACGCTGCCCTAGTTCAACTCCTGCCTCTGCTATGTGACCTTGGGTAGGTGACTTGACCTCTCTGTATCCCGGTTTCCCTGTAAGTGAAATGGTGGATGATACTACTGCCCACTTCCTAAGACTATTGGGGGAATGTTAGAAGAGGTAACTGGTGTGCAGGACTTAGCCTGACTTTGCAGGGTTAGGACACAGCGAGGCAGCTGGCATGCTCACCCCATCAGCACTGTGTCAACTTATTTTAGCTGCTTGTTTGCGAACTACTCATGCACCTTCCTCCTTGTAACGTAAGCTTCGTGGGGGCAGCCTGGCCTTCAGTGGAGGGGGACAAGTAATAGTGGGAGAGACGAGACGCTGATGAGGGAGTCTTCCCAGCCCCCTCCCTGGGAGCCTGGTCATGCACAGACCGCACAGGCCACACACAGAGAAGGCCACTGTGACTAGGGGCACAGCACCACCGTCGCGACATATGACGGGTACGAGCCGTCGCCCGGGTGCCGAGCACTGCGCTAGGTCGAAATCTCATTTCATCCTTGAGACCAGCCTGTAAGTTGGATCCTTTAACAATCATTTTTCAGAAAAGGGAAATGGAAAACCAGAGAGGGTAAGTAAAGTAGCCAAGGTCACACGGCTGTTAGCAGTAACGACTATTTGAAACTCAAAACATTCCACACTCACACGCCTGTGATGTGGATGATAAAAAGTCTTTCCTTTTTTTCTGGCTACACTGGATATACATTTTCTCTTTGAACCTCACAACGACCCTATCGGCAGGCCCTACTACGATCTCCTTACTAGCAAGTTAACTGCGGCTTGAAGCAGTCGGTGACCTACTCAGAGCCACCCGGAGTCACAGTGTGTGGTGGAGCCTGACTCAAACCCAGGCCTGACCCCAGGCTCTTGTGCACTCTGCTGTGACCTTCACTGTACCTTCCCCCGTACAGACGGAGGCAATGGGGCTCAGGAAGGCCAAAGGACACGCCCCCGCCCCCAGGGCATCAGCACTGTGCAGTGAGGACCAACCCAGGCCCTGTTCCAGTGTCCATCCGCCCTACCCAGTGCAGGGATGCTGGATCTTGGGATTCTGGCCCACGGTTTCATGGGACACCCGCCCGGATGGTCACAGTCACAGTCGGGAAGCAGCTTCGTGGTCGCCTTCCCTTTCCCGATTCCTCCCAGTGGGTTAACGAGGAGCAGCTCCCAGCCCTTCCCTCAGAGCCCCCAGCCCGCTCTGTCCCCAGAGGCCCCCATTGCCGAGGTGATCAGTGAGAATGACGGCAGCCAGCTGCTCACTCTGGCCCCAGGGAGACAACGCTGCTTCAGTGACACGCTTGGAACTTTCCCCACGGTCCTCGGCCGGAATCACCGGATGGCCAGGCCCCAGGAATCTGCCTGCTTGAAGGAATCAAATCCACCACTGCGCTGCCCACGCTCGGGACCCGGGGGGTCTCCTGGAATAAGGTTTACAGGCAACTTCTGGATTTGATTACAAGGAAATCTGCTCCCCATCTCAACCCCTCAACTCTCCCTGCCCTCCACTGCAGGAATGTGACGCTGGCTGAGTTCTCAGCAACTCCCTCATTTCTCGCAGACACTAGGCTGGGAGCCAATCTTCCACCTAGCTTGTGCACCTCACGGATTACAGGGCAACTGAAAGAAACAGTCAGACTTCTGAGCATCTACTAGGTGAGGTACGAGTTTCCTAGGGCCGCTGCAAGGAACTGCCACAATAGAAATTTATTGTTTCCGAGTCCGGGGAGCCAGAAGTCTGATATCAGGGTGTGGGCAGGGCCAGGATCCCTCTGGAGGACCTTGGGAGGGTCCTTCCTGCCTCTTCCAGCTCCTGGGGCTCCAGGCGCCCTTGGCTTGTGGCCGCTTCCCTCCAGCCTCTGCCTCCATCTTCACATGCCCTCTCCCTGCGTGTGTCTCTTCTGTGTCTCACATAAGAAACTTGTCACTGGATTCAGGGCCTGGCCAGGCAATCCAGGATGACCTCTTCTCAAGATGCTTAGTTTAATCACATCTGCAAAGATGCCATTTCTAAATAAGGTCACATCCACAGGTCCTGAGGATGAGGACACGGACGTATCTTTCTTGGGGGGCGGGGGGCACCATGCATCCGGCTACAGTGAGTTTTCTCCTTTCTTCTGAGCAAGTGCACAAAGGCCCATCACCTCCCGGGGTTGTTCCTGCAAAGAACTGAGCTGGCAGGTGGCGGGAGGTGGGGAGGGGCATGCCCTGTGGCCTCAGGTCTGCACCCTCAGGAGACCTTGGTCCTGCCACCATCCTCTGTGCTCAGAGCTGAGGATGCAGCATGAACCACAGCCAACCGAGGCCCGGCCTTCTCTGAGTTTACAGGCCGGTGGGGGAAACAGACCGTAAACAAACATGAGAATAAATGGATAAATAAATACATAATGTGGTGATAAATACTACAAAGAAAAACACATCGGGGTGAGGCTAGAGAATGAAGGAACAAGAGTGCCTCTTTAGACAGAGGGCTCACTGGAAGTGTTGATGACGACCAAGCTGCAGAGGTAAGAAGTGAGTCCTGAAAATGGCTGGGGGCTTTTTCAGGCAGAGGACAGCACCGTGCAAAGGCCCTGTGGTAGGACTGCACTTGGCAGAGCAGCAGGGAGGCCAAGGGGTCAGGGGGACGGTGAGGCAGGATCATACAGGGGCTGAGGAGCCCCAGGGAGGGTTTTGTAATTTTCCCTAACTGTGCACAGAAGCTGCCGGAATGTGTCCAGCAATAAGCGATAGAGTTGGATTTGCCTTCAAGGGGGTCACTCTGGATTGTGAGTGGACAGTGGAGTCCAAGGAGGAATAAGCAGGGAACTGAGGGAAGCCTCGGAGGCCCTGGCACCTCAGCTGTGCAGTGAGAGGTTAAATGGGAGATCCCCACAGACCACACTCAGCCACTCCGGAATCACGCAGAATTGTACACCTATGTCCTTGTGCCCCGTAAGGAACAGGACAGCACAAACCGTCTCCACCTGAAACAACCAATCAACAGCCCCACCTCGGAGCATCTTATGGGAAGTTGGGCCAGGAACAGGGCTTTCCCACCTCAGCACTGTTGACATTTGGGGACGGATGATTCTTTGTGGGGGACCGTCCTGTGCACTGTGAAGTGTTGAGCAGCACCTCTGGCCCCCACAGTAAATGCCAGTAGCACCCCTCCCCCAGTTACAACAACCAACACTGTCTGCAGACATCGCCAGTGCCCACTGTGGGGTGCAATCGCCCATTAGAACCCCTGTCCTGGGGGACGGTCAGCACCGTCTGGCACAGCACAGGGCTCCTGTTCCCCCCACACCCAAGCTGGCCCTCAGACTTTGGTGGGGATAAGAGCGCTTTCCTGGGCTCCGGTGGGGCGAGAAGGAGGCCACTTGCCCAGAGCCTGGCACCCAGCAAACCCTGGGTGCTCCTAGATAACCCCGTCATCACCACTGGGTCCCAAGGGCCCATGCTCTCATCCTTGTCTGTGACCACCCAGCCCTGTGGCCCGGCGGGTAGCCTGCTCTCTGACGCACAGACTTCTCAGCCCTGAAGCAGGACCAGTGATAGAATGAGCTGGTGTGTGTGGACCAGCAACTCCTACCCTCGGTTCTCGACCCCAGAGGCCCGCCGTGCCTCCTAGCTCTACCCCCGACGCCCCCTCCGTGTCTGCAGCTACTCTCTCGGGACCCTCCACACCCCTTCCACGTCCAGCAGCCGTGGACAGTGGGTGCAAAGGAGGGCGGCAAGAGGACTGTGTCTGGGCCGTGTGACCAGCTGCCAACCAGGACGGGTTCCTGGAACACCCGCTACCTTGGTGGGTGACGGGCTTTGATTGTCTGCCAGGAATGACAGCCAGGCCCTGTTTGCTTCCCTTATCTGAGTGTTTTGCACCAATATTACCTCCTGGCCCCTGTGTCCCCTTATGGTGGGTATCAGCAGGCGGCCACGGCATCCGCTGCGAGGTGAAGCCCGCAGTGACCTTTCCCACACCCACCTGTCTGCACCGAAGATCGAGGCCCCCTCCCTTTACCTGGACCTTCCGGAGGGTCACCCCCAAAAAGACCTGTCCTCTGTTAGAATTTATCTCTGTCCCAGGAGTGCTCTAGAGCCCCATCATTTCCAAGAAAGAGCCCCAGGGATGTGAACATTTACGAGTGAGGAGGAAGCTCGGCTGTGTTCTGTTTCCAATAAGCCAGCACATGAGAACCACCTGGTGTGTGAGTGTCCTGCGGCGGCCGTAACAAAGGACCACGAGCCGGGCGGCTTAAACGATGTCCTCTCCCACAGTCTGGAGGCCCGCAGTTCGAGATCAGGGTGTCATGTCAGCAGGGCTGATTTCTTGTGGGGTCTGAGGAGGCCCAGCTCTGGGCGGTTTGCTGGCCATCTTTGGGCTCCATGGTTTGTAACTGTGTCACTCTAATCTCTGCCTTCAGCCTCACGTGGCTGTGAGTGTCTCTGTTTCAAAATGTCCCTTTCATAAGGACACCAGTCACAAGATTAGGCCCACTCTAGTCTTAACTCAGTCTCAACTTGACCTTCAACTGCTGATGACAGCCCTATTTCCAGTAAGGTCACATTCACAGGTACTGGGGGGGCAGGACTTCAACATCGTTTGGGGGGACACAACTCCACCCCTAATTTAAAATAATACACCAAAAGTCCTGTCCCACCCCGATCAAGTAAGGCAGGGTGTGTAAGGGGAGGCCGGGTGATTCCAGTGTGGAACACGTGAACTGCTGCCCTAGCCCATGAGATGTGGGGAAACTGAGGCTTAAAGCAGGAGTGAGATGCCCACGGTCAGCTGCTGGCGCAGGCGGCCTGCAACTAAGCTCTACTCCTAGTTCGTGCCATGCCCTCGGCAACAGGCTTTCTTTGCAAAGCCGGCTCGGGGACCACTGCTCTCAAGCCTGCAGGGTGGAAGACAAGCACCCACGGCTGCGCCCAGAGCTGAGCTCCGTGTACCACTTTTCCAAACTAGTATCCTGCATTCTTTGGGGCTTAGCCTCACAACCTTAAATGGTGCGTGGGAGTATGCGCTAAGATTCAGAGAGGCAAATTCACTTACTCAATGTCGCACAGCCTAGTAGGGGTAGTTGGATGGGGAAGCATTCAAACCTAGGCCTGTCCAACTCCACGGACACACAAGTTCCCCAGCTGATACTGCCCAGGAAAGTCAAGGCTGCTGGTGCTGGTCTGTCGCAGACAGTTATGGGACACACTTGACCAAGTGATGGGAATCTTCCTGTGGTCGATTCAAGAATAGCTCAGAATGAGACAGACCCATGCTCTAGTCCCAGCTCTGCCACTTTCTAGCTGGGTGGCCTGAGGCAAGTCACTTAACCTCTCTGTGCCTCAGTTCCTTCATCTGTAAAAGAGGCGTGAGAGCAACACCTATCACTTAGGGTTGCTGGGGGATTAAATACATTAATATGAACAACACGCTTCTCATGGTGTCTTGAGACACATCAGCTCTATCATTTCCGAGGGCAGCTCGTGGCTGCGCAGAGCTGGGCCCAGTTGTCCCCCAGCTGCTCTCCCCAAATTTATGTTTCTGATCAGCTCCTGGCCCGTCCCCACTCGCACCCCCCGTGGACCCATGACATCTCACTCCAAGGCCTGTCAGAGCTACTATTAAGGTGATAAATCTCCCACCAGCCCTTGCCTGCCCTCCCTCCTCTCTGCACGGAGACTGTGCTGTTATAAATGTGTCCGGCCTGTGAAACCTAACCCACCGTGCCCTGTGAAGGGGGCAGCATCTGTACCCACCGGCACTTTATCTGATTGGAAGCCAATGCCTGTGCCGCCCCCCAACCCCAGGCTCCAGGGGACGGTCTTGCCAAGAGGGGCTTTGCTGCTGATTCTAATCTGGGCGCACCACCAGGGTGGTCAAGATTCCACAGAGGAGGGCCAGGTGCAAGCTACAGCAACCATAGGAGTTAGCACAGTGGGAGACGAAGAGGTGAGTGAGTCCCCAGCCTGTGCTCTGGGATCTGTCTTGCCATGTGTTTTGAGCAATGATAACATTCTCATCTGTTCTTTTGTAAAAGGAACTTACTGGCTTATATAACAGAACAGCCCAAGAGTAGTTTAAGGGTTTCAGGCACGGCTTGCTCCAGGGTTTAAACAATGTCTCCAGAAACTGAACTTGTCTCCATTTCCAGGCTGCACCACAGGTTCTAGGGACTTGATGTGATGTCTTTTTTCAGGGGGAGGGGCATTTCTCCACATATTACATACGCACATACAGGGTGCAAAAAATGCCTTGCCACTGGCACAAACAACAAAAATGGTTACTGTTTTTGCTAAGGACAAAACTAATATTTGATTTTGACCCTCTGGTTTATGAAGCCCTGTGCCTGGAAACTTTAACAAATAAGTACTATTTATGAGGTACTTACTATATGTGATCTACTTTGAAGCTCTTACCTGCTTTCCAAGGTGGGGGCTACAAACCCATTTTACTTATGAGGAAAACTAAGAGAGTATTTAATTTGGCTAAAGGCAGAGTATAGATTAAACTGGATGCCATCTGACTCTAGAGCCTGTGTCCTTTTCAGTACGTCCTCCCGTTTCCCTTGTCTGAAAATCCATCATTGGAAGATGAATTAATTTCAATGCTACGCATTAATAAACCTGAGAGCTCATGACATGCTGCACTGGGTTAGTACTTTCCTATGCTCACTGACTCAACAAATATTAAGGCATCTTTCCATGCAGCCAGACACGGTGGTCATGTAGAGGAGGAAAGGCATTTTTCTCTGCCTCAAGAAGCTTAGAATCTGATGATAAAATATGACTGCTGCAACCCATGTACTCCACATGAAAATTCTACAAGCAGGCATAATACTGATTGCTCTGTTGTCGATGAGGACACTAAGGGTCAAAGAGTCCCCCCCCCAAGTCAGTGAACAGTAGAGCCAGGGTTTACCAGCCCTATATCTTGTCCCCCTTCAATGGTTGGTAGCTGTGTTCTTTTGTTGAAATGCTGTGAATTTTTTTAATGTGAACTTGGGAAAGTTAATTAACCTCTCTGAACCTCCTTTTTTTTTCTATAAAAAAGGATGTATCTGTTAGGAAGCCATTACAAGTGATAGAAAAAGCAACCTCGAAATGCCCTAAGAAAAGCAGAGAATTAATTGGTTCACATAACTGAACAACGCTGGGGTACAGCCACTTCACATACACCTGGACCCCTGCGGAAACAATGTCAGCACGAATGCGGTTTTCTCTCTGCATCTGCCAGAACCTCAATTTTGCATCCATGCTCAGGCCTGCTCCAGCCTCACAGGGTGGCCACATCTGTCCAGATTCTAATCCAGCAGGCGAGAGGAAGTGTCCTTCTTCAGCCTAGGCTCCCTGCATGGTCTCCAGGCATCTTCCAGCTGGGCTGCCCCAGTCATTCATCCGCCCTTGAACCAAGCAGGCTGGATGGGGTGAAATGACCCGCTGAGCCTGGGTGAGTCTAAAAATCAGGGATGTTAGCCAAAGAAGGAGAGATGGATGCAGGGACGTACATACATAACAAGCACCCACACAGAAGGGCTCAACGCTCTCTGCTCTGAACGCGCACTGAAATCCCTTGGGGCAGTTTGCAAACACGCCAGTGCCTCCTAGGCCCTGTGTAAGATTAGGTACATCAGAACCTTCGGAAGGGGACCGCGTGCTGTGCTTTATCAGCTCCCCTGCTGACACTGCTGGGTAGCGAGAATCAGAACATCAGCTCACATACTCGACTGAGTTTTATTTTAAAGAACAGTGTCTTGGTCTGCTTGGGCTGCTACAACAAAACACCAGAGACCGGTGGTTTAAACAACAGACATTTATCTTTTTACGATTCTAGAGCCCAGTAAGGCCACTATCAGGGTGGCAGCATGGGCAGGTTCTGTGAGAGCCCTTCTCCTGGCACGCGGATGGCCGCCTTCTCCCTGTGTCTCTTCCTCTTCTTACAAGGACACTAAACCCATCAAGAGAGCCCTGCCCTCATGACCTCTCCAATTCTAATTCCTTCCCAAAGGCCCCATCTCCAAGCACCACCACATTGGAGGTAAGGGCTTCAACATATGAATCTGGGGAGCGGGACAGAATTCAGCCTATAGGGAATGGGGTGGCACCAAATTGTTAATATAAACCCCCGGATGATGCTAAGATAAGGGATGAGAAAGGAAGATAAGGTGTGAGAAATGAATATTCTTCTACTTAATAAAGTAAACGCCACGACGATGATGATATAGGGGCAACAGGCATGGAATCTAAACATGGATTGAGAGGCCTTCTCCATTAAATGGGCTCACTCAGATGTCCTCTGAGGGGCCCAGTAAGCGACTGACCCCACTGCAAACTGTTTTTCCACTCGGTATTAACAGAGAAGAGGGCCAGACATGGTAAATTACTTGGAGCCTTAAGATGACCCAGTTGGAGTCCCCCTGTGTGAGCCCACCGGCTGCCTGGTGACTGACGGGTAGACACGTGGTACAATCCATCACGAGGGCCTGACTGGGAAAAGACAGATCAGTGGTGGAGCTAAAACAGATGTCAGGTGGGAGGGGCGCTGAAGGAGACTGGAGAGCCAGCCTGGGGGCCCAGCTGAGTGGCAGCGCCAGGCATTGGGACACCACCTGCCTGACGGCTCATCAGAGGTGGTTCCTCTCGATGGCCACAATCTCAGGTACTGCTCTCTTTAGAATGAGTGATTAAATACTTAAATATTATTGTGACATCAAGATAGCTATAATGAACAAATGCCAAATTTTCAGAAAAATTGAAAATATACTTTTTCATTATCACTATATTTGGGATCAATTACTGTCATTTTGCTGTAGGGTCCAATGTTATTCATACTTGAGGGAGCCTTAGTGACATCACTTGTACATCCTATGTGGGGACCCTCACCATAAAGAAGACCTCAGCCAAAACACCAAAAAAAATATTAGCACAATATTCACACCATGTTAAGAAATACATCCAACATCTTGACAATTGTTTCTGCCCCAAAATGCCTGAAATTTAAAGCAAAATTTGACTTTTTGGTCACATTAAAAATACCTTGATGTTGTGTTCGATATGTGTGTTTCCTACTGAAATTTCAGTGTTTCTCTAAAGAGTTTGGATTAAGGGTACTGCACAGTCCTGGAACCAGTTCCCAGGCTCGAGACTTACACTAACTGCTTGCTCTGTGGGAGAGATGTACATCCCACAGAATTCCAGAATGCCCAAGCTTGAAAACATTCCTGGAGAAGACTTGCACCGGAAGTTTTCCAACAGTGATCCCTAGACTGGATGCTTTGAAATCACCTGCGAAACTCACACTCTTATGGATGCAAGATCAGTCCCACTCCTCCCGAGCTGCACGGCCTTCTGACTCAGTAGAGCTGGAGTATGTGGGGCCCAGCCATTTGTACTTTTCAAATGCTCTCTGAGAGACTGGGATGGACATCCAGGGACATAACCCTGAGCCTGGCTCCACTTCCTCATCTTAGAGACAGGGAGTGTGAGTATCCACGAAGGGGGAGCCGACGGTCTGGGTCCACTCGGTAAGGAGAAGAGCCTCAAGAACTGTGGAACGACAGCAGGGCCCCTGGCGTCCACTCTGCCTCAGAGCTTCACCAAGACAACGTCAGTGGGAGAAACCCCTTCTCAAAAAAAAATTCGGCCAAGTCCTAAGCCTGGTCTCTCTGAACGTGACCTTATTTGAAAATAGGGCTTTTGCAGATATAATTAGTAAAAATGAAGTCAAGCTGGATTAGGATGACCCCTAAATCCGTTATGACAGGTGTCCTTATAAGAAGAGGAAGATCTGAGACACACACAGAGGGGAGTCGTGGTGACAGAGGCAGAGATGGAGTGAAGTGGCCACAAACCAAGGGCCACCTGGGGCTGGGAGAGGCAGGAAGCATCCTCCCTTAGAGCTTCCAGCAGAAGCACCGTCCTGTGACACCTTGATTTCAAACTTACGGCCTCCAGGGCTGTAGGGCAATAAGAGTCTGCTGCTTTACGCCCCCCAGTTTGTGTCTTTGCTACGGCAGCCCCAGGACATTGACAGACCGACTAACTGCAGGGTCACCGGCACGACTTGCCTCACCCAGCTCTGAGCAGAAGGGAAGTGCCAACCTGGTGGCTGCAGCTTTGACCGCAGCTGCCTCTACAGAAACTTCTGTGATAAATGTCCTTCCTCCAAACACACAAAACTGGGTGTTTCCCGTAAGCAGAAATGACGGTATGGGAGGCCTCCGACCAGCCGAGCCGGGGGTAATGTGCATGGGAGGCCTGGGCAGGCACAGAATACTCCTCCCAAGCTTCCCACCCCCCGCAGTAGCCCCGTCGCTGAGCTGGGACGCACTTCCTCTGCCCTGGTTGGGGGGGGGGGGCGGGGCAAGAGTAGTCCCATCCAGTCCCGCAGGACGTCGGCAGCGTTCCATCCGCTCCCAGCGCCATGTGTCTGCTGAGGAGTCCGGGTTCCGGGCGGACTCACTGCCCTCAGGACCTGGCACCCCGCAACACTGGCAGTGACGGGCCAGGCCCAAGTCCCCGTCAAGCGGAGGAGGCAACTTGGCGCAATGGCCAGGGGCGCGTCAGGGCCGCCCCACTGCGCTGGAACGCGACCTCCGCCGCTGACCAGGGGAGAGCTTGGGGAAGTTACTTAACTCCTCGGAGCCAAACCTCCTCATCTTCAAAAGGGGGGAAAATCGCATTTATCCCTAGCGAACAGCGTTGGGAATAAGAGCCACAGTCTTAGCACAGGACGCGTGTGTGGTGAATACGGCTGTTACTGCCGCCTTGATTCTGGCTCTGCCTGTCAGCAGCCACAACCCAGCTGTCAGGCAGCCCCTGGGCAGCTCGGACTGAGGACGGAAGGCCTTTGGAAGCCCAGCGGAAGCAGGAAGCAGGCGAAAACGAGAGGCCTCTGAAGGGGGCCCTGGGCATGCGCCGGGCTGGAAGCAGCTCTGTGTGGACAAGCACAGCCAAGGAGGCGGGAACACCTGGAGCAACATCTGCTTCTGAAGACAGGGGAGGGGAGCGGGCAGGGAGCCAAGGGCCAGGAGCTCCACGGGGGCGGGTCCTGCTCACAGTGCCCACCACTGCTTTCTCCACCCATTTGTGTCCCACCCCTGAGAACCTCCAGGGGCTCCCTAGTGCCCACAGGGTCTGTCCGAGTGCCTCTCAGTGCTCTCGGGTCTGGCCTCCGCTCACCTCGCCAGCTTCGTCTTCGCCAGCCAGGCCCACCTGCTGGAGGTCCTCTTGGTGACCAGTGTCCCGTGTGTGGGCTGCTGGTCACTCTTTCCTGGAGCCCTCCTAAGACTCTTCCACACCTGCCGGCCTTTGGCTTGGCCTCTGGGTTCTGATGCCCCTGCCCCTCCTCTGTGTGCTCAGGGCCCACCCTATCTCCTCGGCAGCCCCAGGGCTCAGCTCAGTGCCAGGCACATGGCAGGTGCTCAGTGAATGAATGGAATAGGCAGATTTGATTGGACTTGACAACAAGTAACTTTGAGTATCTACTGTGTGCCAGGCTGTTATAAGTCCTGAGCTCTCAGGCTCCCATTCTGGCTGGATGCATTCAGTAAATAGGGAGATAACTGAAATATGTTTTACAGCGTGCTAAGTGCTAAGAATATTAAAGAGCAGACGCGTGGCCAGTTAAAACACACAAACAAAACCCCGAATTGCCAAACCAAACTTGAGAAAGAAGAACAGAGCTGGAGATATCACTTTCCCTGACTTCAAACTATACTACAAAGCTACAGTAATCAAAACAACATGGTACTGGCACAAAAGCAGACACACAGATTAGATCCATGGAACAGAACAGGGGGCCCAGAAATGAACCCACACTTATAGGTTCAATTAATTTATGATAAAGGAGGCAAGAATATACAACGGGGAAAAGACAGCCTCTTCAATAAATGCTGCTGGAAAAACTGGACAGCTATATGTGAAAGAATCAAGCTGGACTACTTTCCTAACCATATATAAAAATAAACTCAAAATGGATTAAAGACATAACTGTAAGACCTGAAACCATAAAACTCCTAGAATAAAATGGGCAGTAAGCTCCTTGACATTGGTCTTAGCAATATTTTTTTGGATCTGCCTCCTCAGGCAAGGGCAACAAGAGCAAAAATAAGCAAGTGGGATCACATTAAACTAAAAAGCTTTGACATAGCAAGGGAAACCATCAACAAAATGAAAAGGCCACTGACTGAACGGGAGAAGATATTTACAAATGATATGTCTGATAAGGGATTAATATCCAAAATATATAAAGAACTCATCCAAACAGTATCAAACAACCAAAAAATCCAATTTGAAAAATAGGCAAAGGAACTTAATAAGCATTTCTCCAAAGAAGACACACCGATGGCCGACAGGCGCACGAAAAGGTGCTCCACATCGCTAATCATCAGGGAAATGCAGATCAAACCGCAGAGAGACACCATCTCCCACCAGTCAGATGGCCATTGTCAAAAAGGAAAGAGCGCTTCCCTGGTGGCGCAGTGGTTAAGAATCCGCCTGCCAATGGAGGAGACAAGGGTTCAAGCCCTGGTCCGGGAAGATCCTACATGCCAGGGAGCAACTAATCCCATGTGCCACAACTACTGAGCCTGCGCTCTAGAGCCTGCATGTCACAACTACTGAGCCCGCATGACACAACTACTGAAGCCTGCGTGCCCTAGAGCACGTGCTCCGCAACAAAGAGTAGCCCCCGCTCGCTGCAACTAGAGCAAGCCCGTGCGCATGAACGAAGACCCAACGCAGCCAAAAATAAATAAGTAAATTTATATTTAAAAAACAAAGACAAGAAACAATAAGTGTTGGTGAGGATGTAGAGAAAAGGGAACCCTTGTGCACTCTTGGTGGGAGTGTAACTTGGTGCAGCCACTATGGAAAACAGTGGAGGTTTCTCAAAAAACTAAAAATAGAACTACCATATAATCCAACAATTCCACGTCTGGGTATTTATCTGAAGAATATTAAAACACTAATTCAAAAAGATATATGCACACCAATGTTCATTTTAGCATTCTTTATAATAGCCCAGTTATGGAAACAACCTAAGTATCTATCGACAGATGAATGGATAAAGAAGAGGTGATATAGATAGATAGATATAAAGAGAGAGACATAGGAATAGTGTGCAACCATAAAAAAGAATGAAATCTTGCCTTTTGCAGTGACATGGATGAACCTGGAGGGTACTGTGCTAGGTGAAATAAGTCAGATAGAGAAAGGCAAATACTGGATGTTTTCACTTATATGTGAAAGCTAAAAAATAAAACAGATGAGCAAATATAACAAAATAGAAACAGACTCACAGATACAGAGAACAAACCAGTGGTTGCCAGATGGAAGGGGAGTAGGGAGATGAGCGAAAAAGGTGAAGGGAACTAAGAGGTACAAACTACCAGTTATAAAATAAGTAAGTCACAGGGATGTAATGTACAGTACGGGGGATATAGTCAAAAATACTGTGATACTTTATATGGTGTGTAATGTATAAAAATATTGAATCACTATGGTGTACACTTGAAACTAATATAATATTTTAAGTCAACTATACTTCAACTTAAAAAGAAAGAAAGAAAATAGGAAACTGAGGAGGAACATATGAAATTGGGGGGTCAGGAGAGTTGAAAATTCAAGAGTGGACTGAGAAGGGCTTTCTGAGAAGGTGATCTTTGAGTATAAACCTAAAGCAGTGAGGAAGTGAGCCATGTAGATGAACGGGTGGGAGAAAGGAAGGATGGATGGATGGATGATGGGTGGATGGAAGGAAGGAAGGGAGGGAGGGAGGGAGGGAGGAAGGATGATGGATGGATGAGTGAATGAACGAATGAACAAATGAATAGTCCTATGATATATACAGACAATCTCTCTCCATCACTACTGCTGTTCTTTTTCACGTCTGGCTATCTGCATCCCACCTGTCCTTCAATGTCAGAGTTGGAAGCCTCTTATAGCTAGACTGCATCCATATTTTCTTATACAGGTTCCTTAGAGTCTGTACCCCCAATTCAGGTGGACTCTACAACAGCCTTCCCTGGTGTGAAATCAAGCAAGAGAGCTTAAAGGCTCACTCGTGAAACAGTTACCTGCAAAACTAATCTTTCTACAATGAATTCCATTTTGTCTTGTTTATTTTTATCAGTTTAAATATTAACTCTTTTGTGAGGGAAAAAGGAGATAGTTTCAGGGTATTAAAATTCAAGAGCACTGAAAACATTAAGCAGATCAGTTCATGTCATGCTCTACTATGTTCACGCCACGTTCTGGTGCTAATCTGAAGTCTTAAAGGGACAGTCTTCCCAAATAAGTGCAAAAAAAAAAAAAAGGGGATGACAGATCTTGGCTTGCTTCCAGTGGTTCAGGAACTTTTTCTTAATCATAAGGAAAATTTCTTTATTTGGGGATCTGAGGAGAATATCAAAAGGAGCCATTGCATGAGGCCTCACGATGTGTGGTTTATCTCGTTATCTGCTCACGTGAAGCCGCCCAGGGTCACACAGCTACTGGGTCGCTGAACCAAAATTTGATCCCGGGTGTGCTAAAAATATTTTTTTCTCCTACAAAAGGGCTGTGTCCTTAGAGAGTGACCCCCTTCATGAGAGGAAGTTGTGAGTTTAAGATACAGATCAAGGCTTTCAGAGCAAGAGTGACCCGGCTCTCCTCTTTAAGTGGGGCCAGCATGTCTGTCCCAGCGTATCGAGATGGTTAAAAGTTCAGCCCCAGAGTCCTGGATCTGACTGCCTGAGATGGAGCCCAGCTCCTCCACTTACGAGAGCGAACCTGGGCCACGGCTTTCACCTTCCTGTGCCTCGGGGTCCTCGTGTGTAAACAACACCCGATAACACATGAAACCCATCTCAGGGTTGGCAGGAGGATTCACAGCAGTAAGACGTTCTAGTGACGCAGAGCTCGTGTGCCCTGTGCCAGCACTACTTCCCCTGGGTGCCGCCGCCCCCCCCGCCCCCCGCCAGACTCGGCCGTGTGTCCACCAAACCTGACCCGGCTAGACCACCCCCTACCCCCGCATCCAGGGAGGAGGCAGCAGGTCGGTCCTGTGATGCTCATGTAATGGAGACCCTACAGCAACAAGGAGCAAAGCATCACTGCAGGAGACAACTCAGCCTCCATGGACACCGTGAGAGGGACAAGCCCAGCACAGTGCAGGCACTGTTGGGTGGTCACGAGCACTGTGCCCCATTGGCGAGACTCACCTCTGGTGTTGGAAGTCAGGGGGCATCTTTCTGGTGGGGTGGGGGCCTAGGGGTGGACAGTGGTCTCTTTCTGGATCACGGTGTGTTCAGTGTGTAAAAATTTATATACAAATCTAGATATAAAGATATGTAGATATTATAGCTACAGATATGTACATACAACTTCAATAAACGTTTAAAGAATAACACCTGTAAAATCCTCACTCAATACAGTGCCTCTTCCCCAGGGAGCCCTCAGGACCCACGCAGAGAAGCATCTCTCATGCAAGCGCAAGTGTTGTATCCTGTCTCCTCTAAGACCCCAGAGGTAGGGTCTGCTGTTACGCTCCTCATCCACTCCAGGTGGACAGTCACTGAGGAACCGAGCAGTCAGCACAAGGGATGAGCCGTCCCCTCTACGTGGCTTCATGCCATGGTTTTCATTCCCACGCTCAGGGCTGAGGCAAGTGTGACCACAGGTGGAGGGCAGGCTAGAGGTATCTAGAGCTGAGATGACCCGGTCGGGGTGTCCACCCTGGGCTGCGGCAGCAGCACGGCCTGAGGAAGACCCTTCTCAAGGTCCAGGGGAGCTAGAGGCATAGACAGAAACGGCACAGACGACCCACTCCAGGAAGAAGGGGCAGGTTAGACTAGGGAGGCCAGGCAGGCATATAAATGCCTCCAATTGTTAGGTGACTTCTAAAAGCATGAGGCTGCGACAGGAGCCATCCAGAAGCCCAGGAGATGGAGAGCAAGAGACAGGCATGCAGAGGTGAGACAGGGCAAAGCTGTGGGGTTGTAAGGTGTGGGCTTGGACACGAGCAGAGGACGCTTGGGGGACCTTTAGGTAGCAAAACTGCTCTCAGCTAGAGAGTTGAGGGGCCCAGGCTCTGCCCCCCAACCTCCACCATGCCCTTCTCACACCCCTTTATGGGATCTCTGGGGTCCATGGAGCAGTTTGTGAAGCTCTGGGAAACAGGACTGCTGGGAGGGTTAAATTTATGTGTCCACTTGGCTGGGTCACAGTACTGAGATATTTGGTCAAACACCAGTCTGGAAAATTAGGAAAATTTAAATGTGATTCATACTGAAATCTGTAGACTCTGAGTAGAGCAGATTGCCCTCCATAACGGGGGTGGGCCTCACTCAATCAGTTGAAGGCCTGAATAGAACAAAAGACTCACTTCCCCAGAGCAAGAGGGACTTCTGCCAGCAGACAGCCTTCAGACTTGAGCTACAGCACTAGCTTTTCTCTGGGCCTTCAGCATGCTGGCCCACCCTGCCAGCTGTGGACTTACCAGCCTCCACAACCACATGAGCCAATTTCTTATAATAAGTAAGTAAGTAGACATATATATACGTATGGGATATATATATATATATATATATATATATATTCAAGAGAGAGAGACAGGTGGGCCACATGGCCACGATTTCCTGCTACTGGACGCAGCCAGCCACTCACTCACTACCCAGGGACAACTTGCTTGCTGATGGGACCTCAGGACCTAACAGTGCTTGGCACATAGTAGGTGCTCAATAAACAAGTGTCGACAGTGTATCGAGATGGTTAAAAGTTCAGCCCCAGAGTCCTGGATCTGACTGCCTGAGATAGAGCCCAGCTCCTCGACTTACGAGAGCAAACCTGGGCCACGGCTTTCACCTTCCTGTGCCTCGGGGTCCTCGTGTGTAAACAACACCCGATAACACATGAAACCCATCTCAGGGTTGGCAGGAGGATTCAGAGCAGTAAGACGTTCTAGTGACGCAGAGCTCGTGTGCCCTGTGCCAGCACTACTTCTCCTGGGTGCCACCCCCCTCCCCCGCCAGACTCGGCCGTGTGTCCACCAAACCTGCCTCAGCTAGACCGCCCCCCACCCCCGCAGGCAATTCCCTTCCAGGTCTGAACACCTTCAGGGGGAGGTTTCTGTACTTCCCCAGGGCTCTTGCACATGTGGCACCTGCGGTTAGCTGACATGTTTTGGCTTGGTGTTGCTTCCTCACTTTAGAGTTCATCTGGGTGATTCGTGTCTTTGAGACACACTATAAATATACATATTTGTGACAACCAGGTGATTTAATATTATAAGGATCACAGGAAGAAGCCTAACACTGTTCCTGACACCTAGAAGTGATTTTTTTTTTAAGGTATTTCCCTTAGAAGTTTCATGGAATAAAATGTTAGTTAAGCAATTGATAAAGGCCCCCAAATAAGTCCTTTAAAATGTAGTACACTCTATGATGCAAAAACACAGATGATTCTCGCAGGCCTTCTGCTGAGCGAAGAAGCCAACACAAAAGAAAACACTCAGTACGGCCCCATCACTGGCAATTCAAGAACCAACAAGACTAGTCCAGTGTGGAGGTTCCTTAAAAAACTGAAAATAGAGGATCGACCAATCCCACTCCTGGGCATATATCCAGAAAAGACGAAAACCCTAATTCAAAAAGATACACGCACCTCAGTGTTCATAGCAGCACTATTTACAATACCCAAGACATGGAAGCAACCTAAGTGTCCATCAACAGATGAATGGATAAAGAAGATGTGGTACATATATACAATGGAATATTACTCAGCCATAAAAAAGAATGAAATAATGCCACTTGCAGCAATGTGGATGGACCTAGTGATTATCATACTAAATGAAGTAAACCAGACAGAGAAAGACAAATGTTATATGATAACACTCATATGTGGAATTTTTAAAAAAAAAAAGATACAGGGGCTTCCCTGGTGGTGCAGTGATTAAGAATCCACCTACCAATGCAGGGGACATGAGTTCGAGCCCTGGTCCAGGAAGATCCCACATGCCTCAGAGCAACTAAGCCTGTGCGTCACAACTACTGAGCCTGTGCTCTAGAGCCCGTAAGCCACAGCGACTGAAGCCCGCACGCCTAGAGCCCATGCTCCGCAACAAGAGAAGCCACCACAATGAGGGGCCCATGCACCTCAACGAAGAGTAGACCCTGCTCGACACAACTAGAGAAAAACCCACGCACAGCAACGAAGACCCAATGCAGCCAAAAATAAATAAAATAAAATAAGTAAATTTATTTTAAAAAGATACAAATGAACTTATTTCTAAAACAGAAATAGACCTACAGACATAGAAAATAAACTTACAGTTACCAAAGGGGAAAGGGGTGGGGGAGGGAAAAATTAGGAGGCTGGGATTAACAGATGCACATTACTATATATAAAATAGATAACCAACGAGAACCTACTGTATAGCACAGAGAACTACACTCAATATTTTGTAATAACCTATAAGGGAAAAGAATCTAAAAATGTGTGTGTGTGTGTGTGTGTGTGTGCGTGTATAACTGAATCACTGTGCTGCACACCTGAAACTAAGACAACATTGTAAATCAACTATACTCCAATGAAATATATATTGGAGAGAGAGAGAGGAGAACCAACAAGGCTAGTCTAGGGTGTGGAATCAGACAGAAGTTTCCTCACTGTGGAAGGGGGTGATATTGGCTGGAATGGGCAGGAGGGCGCCTGCTGGGGGCTGAAACTGTTCTGGACTTTGGTCTGGTCAGTGGTTATGTGGTACGCACCTGCCAAGGAAAAATGCACTGAGGGGTACACTTAAATGTGTCCCCCGTACTGAATACGCGTCTACTCCAATAAAAAGTAAAATGGCTCTATCCTAGAATGCATACTGCAGGACAATGGACTTCAACGATGTGTATAATTTTTAACAGGAAACTCATTTACATGGCCCCAAATTTAAAAGATCTACATTCAGAAGCTTTACCGCATCCTTATTTCCACCCCCCTCACTCGCTCCCTACATGGCCTGCCAGGTTCCAAATGCCTCCAATGTGTGTTGATCCCGCATGTTCTACAGAAATGTTTCCATCTGACCAATAGCAACAAGAATTATTAAGAGCTTGCCACACACCTGACATCATAAACGCCGCTTATAAACATTCTATTTTTTATCCTCCTTTTATTGGTAGGGAGATTGAGGCACAGAGACAGTAAGGAATTTGCTCCAGACAAATGGAGCTGGTGGGGTCAGAGGCAGGGTCTGGGCCCATGCATGAGCCATGCCCTCAACCCTAGGTCGTATGGTGCTGGACATACGGCCGAGGACCCTGACCATAAATGCTAGTCGTGAATTATCTGGCGACAGACCCATGCGGATACTGTTGGGAAGCAAAATCCATCTCTTTTACAACTGTCCTCCTGACGTGTTTATAGATCCACGTATCCAGGGGGCGGGGGGAGGGGGAGAGGCGGCTCAAAGCGTTCGGGGCCAACCGCCCCCACCCCCGCCTCTGTGTAACCACGGCAGGAAAGTGAGGGAAACCATCCATTCTGAATGATTTCTACAAAAGCAGGCTCCAGAGTTGATGTCTGCCACATGTACCACCCAGAGCCTGGCTGTCTTTAAAACATGGCCAGAAAGCAGAGCGGGGCCAGCCAGGAATGCGGGGTCTCCATCCTGATATCTCGGTGCTCAGACCCAGCTCGGACCTCCGCGCTGCAGCTTCTGACGGCTGTCCTCCCACTCATAGCACACAGGCTGTCAGGGGAGCCCCAGGGGAGCCCCAGGCGGAGAATGTGCCGGAAGGCTGACCATCACCCGGAGTCACCTCCAGAGGCAGTGGTGTCCAGGGACACTGGCTACCCCGGCTTTTTCCTCTGAGCGGTAATTCTCCAACAATACATCTTTGTGGGGCTCAGCTGTGGGCCCGGGGACGCTGTCCTGAATGAGGCACGGTGGTTTCTGTTCTGTTGGAGTTCACTTTATGACTCCCCCCTTCTCCCAGCTCGAGAGAAAACACCCCAAAGGCAGCTGGGAAGGCAAACTTCTGATTACCGGGGAAACAGAGCTCAACGTTAGAATTCAGGTGTTACCCTGTGTAGAAGGAAGGGGAGGAGAAGAGGGCAGTGGTGTGTGGCCCCTGATGCCTGACGGGTTCAGCGTTGCCCCCGCACACGAGGGCCCCGCAGGACTGCCGAGCTGTCCGTCTCTGCTGACAGCGCCCAGACTGGGCAAGCTATTTATAGAACTGGAGGCCTGCTGGAGGGCTGCATCTGGAACCAATTGAGGGAGGCCTGGAGTCGCTGTCAGAGCCTGGCACCCACTCGACGATCCCCCAGGCAGGACTTCACCCGAGAGTGTCAGAGAAACTGGGATGTAGCCGCTCCCTCCGAGGGCCTCCCAAGACAGTCAAGTTAATTTGAAAAGACATTCTGAGCTGGCCAGTGGATCCTGCTCGCAGTGTCAAGAGGCAATTACCTGCAATTATTATGCAAGCGTCTAATCACTGCCCGCTGGCTAATTAGTTACAAATTGCTCAGCAATAAATCGCCCTGGGCAGAAAGACCTCCCTCCTCTGGAATGTGAGCTGGCTCCTGAGGGGTGAGCCAGGAGGTGGCCCGGCCGGCCCACGAAGGCGGGTGGTTGCGCCTTGCCCCAGAGGCCTTCTGAGAAGTCGCTAAAACCTCGGCCCACAGTACACACGGGCACACCAGAGGGGCACACTCGCTTCTTCAAGGTGTGGAGGAATGGGGTCTCCACGATCCCAGGTCCTGCGCTCAGACTGGGCTTCGCAAAACCTCCTCTAGGCCAGCGTGCCCTTGCCACCCCCGGGGAGGACACCCCTGTGGACGGGGCGCTGCTCGGTGTGGTCTGTGCACTAGCACTGTCGACAGCCCGTGGGAAATGCAGACCCCTACCCCAGCCACGGAAGCAGGATCTGCATCTTCGCGAGACGAGCCCCGGAGACGCAGGTAAAGCCCTCGGCTGCACGATGAACACCTCCCGGGCCCGAGCTCCTGTGCTCTGCGCGGCACACCCCCAACAGCCTGCACCCGCTGAAGATAACTGGGTCAGTCACGGGACCACAAGCTCCACAGGGCAGGCGTCTTGGGTTCTAGAACAGTGTTGGATATACAGTAGGTGCTCAAAAGATGGTGAATAAACGTGTGCACTGACAGAGAGATGCCCTGTGTTTTATTTTAAAGCCCTGGTGTGCGTGCTCAGAGGGAACGGCAGACTTTGTGAGCAAAGGTTCCTTTCAGAATTTTATAAACAAAAAAGATTCTCATGTCACTTCTGTTGCTCACTAACATTGCCTGGAACGGCAGGAGTAGAATATTCTTGACCAGCCAGCCATCCCTGCTTGAGCGGTTCCTGAAAAATGGTGGCACTGGCTGCTGTCAGAATCTGGGAGGCGGCAGCCGCAGTGGCTAGAGGGTCTGTGGCCTCCGTTTTGCCTTCTGGAGAGCAGCAGGCTTGAACTTTTGAACCTGAGCTTTGCTGAGAAAGACTCCAGTTCCCACGTCTTGGCCTGAGACATCCCCCACCCCTAGTCCGGCTGTCCTACAGGGGGTCCTGACCCTCAAGGGGGCACACTCTCCCCCAGTGACACTGGTGGTCCCTGATCCTGGGCTGACGGCTCAGGAGTCCTGCATGAATCTGGATTAAGGGGGCTTCCTCACCACCCCTCTTACTAAGCTCCAGCCTCTATGTATCCTGCTGCCCCACAGTAGCCAATAGCAGGCCCTATTTATGGGGTGCCTACCGTGCACCAGGCAGCATCTTGCATGCACTGCCTGACGCTGAATCAGCTTCTTGAACTTGCACAGCAGGTCTAGCGTGCAGGTATTGCTCTTACACCCATTTTACAGACAGGACACTGAGAAGCCCCATGAGAGAAGGGACGCCCCCCTGACCCCCCACCCTGGAGCCTCAGTTTCCTCATCCAGAAAATGGGAGAATGAGTCAGGCTCTGTCTGCCTCCTTCTCTGGATGGGACCAAAACGCTGAGGCTTATGTCTGCACTTTGGACCCTGCATGCCTCACCTGAGACAAAGTCCAAGGCAGATGCTAAGAGAAATGCTTCCTAAGGTGCCGAGTTCGAGGGTCGAAGTGCCAACAAGTATGACACGCTCGTCGTGTTCCAGGGCCTTGTAGGGATGAACCCAGTGAGCCCCAGGAGGTCTATCTGTGGCCCCCCCCCCCACTTCACAGATGTGGAAACTCAGGGGCAGCGTGATGAAGTAATTTGCCCAAGATCACACACAACGGACATTTGAATTCGCGTAACAGATGTACAAAGCAGGTATTATTTTAGACCCCTCACCGACCCTTCACTGGGGTGCCCTCTGTTCCACTCGTGGGCACCTTGACCTGGGGCTTATACTGCCAGGCACTATGCTCCTCTGTCGTGTAAATGAGTGATCCAATGATGATGACAGAAAGCTTACCCTCTGGTTCAAATCACACCTTTAAAGTTCCTTGAGAATCCAGTTCTCGGCCCCGGAGGACGCTCTGGATTCCTGCGGAGTTCCTGACCTTGACACCCCCTCACCCCCCCCCACCCCATTCTAGTGGTCAAACTCCCAGAAAGCTTCACTGTGTGGCCAGTGGGATGTGTGCAGGCTGAGAGCAGGGCCATGGAACCTGATGCGTTTAAAGTTTCACTTTGGCCTGATGACTGCTTTACCAGTCTAAACCTCAGTTTCCTCCCCTGGGAAGTGGGAATAAAATAGTGGAGAACAAAGGCATGTATGGGTTGGAACAGTGTTCCCCCCAAATTCATGTCCTTCCGGAACCTGATAACGTGACCTTATTTGGAAAGAGGGTCTGTGTAGATGTAGTTAGGATGAGGTCACACTGGATGAGGGTGTCCTCGTAAGCACAGGTGACACAGGGAGACACGCGTAAGAAGCCCATGTGAAGACAGAGGCAGAGATTGAAGTGATGCAGCCATAAGCCAAGGACACCTGGAGCCCCCAGGAGCTGGAGGAGGCATGAAGGACCCCACCGCCACCCCACCGAGCCTCCAGAGGGAGTGCAGCCCTCCTGATCCCTTGATCTCAGACTCTGGCCCCCGGAGCTGGGAGAGGACATTTCTGTTGTTGTGAGCGCCCGGCGTGCGGCGCTTGCTGCGGCCCCAGGACCCTGTGCCATGCCCACACAGCTCCGCTCAGGGAGGACTCTGACTTCGTGCCAGCTCTCCCCGTCGACATTATGGTGCCTATCACCTACCCAGTGGCCCTTGCCCCTCCGGGAGGGGCAGCACAGAGGTGAGCGTGTGGTGAGACACCCAAAGCGCCAAGTGAACGGGCAGGGAGAGCCCTGTGGTTTGGGTCCGTCTTCTCTGCCCCATCCTGGGGCTTCCGGGCAGGAGCGCTGAGTCAAGAGTGCCCCAGCCAGCAGAGCAGACCAAGGGATGCCGAGTCGACCGCTGCATTTATCCGGCTGTTCAGGGAGCAGGACCTCACCCGCCCCTTGAACCCGAATACAGATGTGTAGGGGTCAGAGGCCGGGCTAATTAGCTTAGGAAGGCCACGTACACTTGACCGGACCCACGAAGGTCATCGGGAAGCCCCTAGATGGCCCCTTGCTATTTTTAGCCTTGAGGGCCACATGACTGGACCTCGACTTCAGTGTGGCCCAGGATGACCGGGGGCCAAGCGATCAGAGGGGCAGGAGGAAGAGCGTGCGCAGAGGATGCCCGGCCAGGCCCTGGTGACCGCCACGGGGCCGAGCATTCGCTGTGACCTTGTACCTGCCCTGTCCCGGTTACTCCTCACAGCAGTCCTGTGGGTGCGGCCAGGGCCGGCCCCATCTCAGAGGTGGGGCAACTGAGGCACAGAGCGACGCAGTGGCCTATACGAGGCGCCCTCCGGACCTCTGTACGATATGAGAATTATGTTTGAGGGTATTTGGGGGCTAGGGTGCCTGTGGAGTGGAAAAATACATATTTTGACGCAAGATTCTGGGATGCATTGCAGCGGGGGAGTGCTGGCTTCTCCAAACAGGAGCTTCTACGGCAGGTGGCTGAGGGGCAAAGAGGGGCCCCAGTTCCAAGCCCCACTCCATCACTTCTGGCTGCAACCCCGGGGCAGGTGGCTTACGCACACCGGCCTGTCTCGGCTGTAAAATGGAGATTCTGGCCCCGATGGCAGGGGAAATAGGTGGCATCGTGACGGGCTTAGCACAGCTCCCGGAGCTGCTGGTGCTCCACGGGGCTTCCTGCGACACCCTGGCCACCCCAACCTGCCGCTGGAGCGCGCCAGCGATAGGAGCAGAGGGCCAGCCTGCAGCCGGGGCCTCGCAAGGGCGTCCCAGAGGTGGGCGGCACACAGGGCAGCTGCCGAGCAGCAAGCGGGGAGGGGAGGTGGAGGGAGGGCCAGCCAGGTCGGCTCCGAGGCTGCCACATCCCTAGCACGGGGCCGGCAGCAGGGCTGTCGGCTACGACGCCGAGTGCAGGAAGACGGGCGCTTAATGGAGCTCTGATTACAGGGAGATAGGGCTCCGATGGCTTCCAAGGGCCCCCTTTGTGGGATTAGTATTTATTACGCCCTGAATTAGCTGGCAAGAGGGTCGGCTTCTGTGGAGACATTTCGCAGAGCCTCGAAGCATAATGTTCCTTTTATTGCTCCATAAACAGCCCTCACGCTCTCCCTCCTCTTCCTCCTGCTGCCCCCTCACTCCTGTCTTTTTAAACCTTTTAAACCTTTAATCAGAGACTAATTGGGCAGAATAATAACAAATCCCTTTCAGCTTTGTTCTTCCAGAGCCCTGGCCTGGAGGTAACTAAGGTGGCAATACCCAGAGAAGCCCCCATACAGCCAAGTAGCTGGCCGAGGGCAGAACCTCAGGTGTGTTCTATGAAATACGGACTTGCTTACACCCCAGCTAAAAAGTGGGAAGAGGCTGTCATGGAGGATATTACCACTGCTGCATACGTGTCGCACACTGCACACCTCTAGGGGGAGCCTTTTCAACCTCACCTCTCTGAATGGAGTGGTGCAGTGCACACCCTGTGCAACTGCACACAGCACCCTATTTCTACAGCTACCAGGTAAAACATAAATGCAAAGATACATAGTGTCAGCAGTGGCATATTAAAGGTGACTTTTCTTCTGAGCTTCCCCTGCATCTCCTAATTGCTTTTCTGTAGTGATGAGGCTTGCAAAAAACATGCCAGGCCCAGTTCCAAGTGCTTGGTGTGTCCAGTAATTCCACACTGGCCACTCCTGGCTCTGTGCTCCCTGTCACCAGCGCTAAATTGCCTCTTACGTCTCCATCCCCAGATGAAGTGAACTACATTTACGTTAACTGACCCGACCAGACCCCACTTCCAGCGCTCGGGGGCAGCCCTCTCCCCTCACCCAGCCCCTGCCATTCCCTCACTCTAACCCTTTGCTCCCCATCACACGGCTTTCTGGCTGGATTGTTCCCTATCAGGCATTTATACTCTAGAAAGAATTTTCAACAACGCATGTTCTTTCCCAGGGACCTAATTCCTCACTGAACAAGTGAGATTCTTGAGAGATCTCAGCAGGTAAGCAGAAAGAACCTGGAATGGGAATAGGGAATTATGCTAATAACCCAGAAATCAAACTGGTTAGGCACTGCTGAAGAGAATCATGACATCCTAACTTTTAGGAACAGAAAGGATGTTAGAGATCATTTAATCAAGTCCATAATTTTAGATGTGAGAGAAATGAGAACCAGGAAGGAAAGTGGTTTATGCAAGACACACAGCGAGTCAGTCTCTGACCAAAACCATGAGTCTAGTTCAAATATTTTCTTCTGCGAGAGAAGGGAATATAAGCATTCGAGCAAGAAACCCCTGCCCCAGAATGACTCAAGCCCTAAGACGTGAAAATACGGACACACTGCAGGTGTCAGGGGTGAACACATAGGGTGCATGTGTCTAACTCTCCCATTTTATGGGTGGGAAAGCTGAGGCCTGGGGAGAGTTAACAGTGCCAGTTGTCATTTACTGAATGCTTGTGGCTTGCCAGGCACAGGGCTAATTGTGCACATCATCAAATTAACCTGCATCACCACCCCACGAGGCAGGTAGAGGTTTGGGAAGTGCTGGGTTAAGGCAATGGATACAGCTTTCCATGTTTATATTTTAACTGCAGGGCTCTTCGGAGCCTTCAATATGCTTATGTGCATCGTGCATCTCCAAGAAATAGAGGATAGCTGGGTTTCCCCAATTATTTGGGCAAGGAAACATCTTTTCATGAAGCATCTCTGGGGACACATTTCGGTTCTAGATTTGAACCACACACGCCATTCCAAGGGCTCTGCCAAGACAACATGTGTTTAAATGCCCAGTAAGTGGTTCCAGTTGTGAGGGCCCTGAATTCCAAAGACAGGGAGAGGTCACCTTGTAGTTATGCACCACCGTGTAAACGGGTTGAGGGCACCTTCTAGAGCAGAGCTTTGAGCTTTTTGCTGGAGTGGGGCGCAGGCGAGGGACAGGGAGGTGGGTGTGCAAGACACTATCAGTGGCACAAGGAAAACTGCACTTCTCGGCCCTCCTGCCCCTGGAGAGGGCGGCACGTGCCTGGTTCTGGCAGGTCTGTGAGGCACAGTGACGTGGGTGATTCCTAGGCCGAATCAGTAAAGAGCGGTGGGGGGGTCCTTAAGCTGGTTGCCATGTGCCCTCTTCCCCGTGGTGGCAGATGTGAAAGCCTCATGTTGAAAGGATGGGGCAATAAGGTGGAATCAGCCTCGATCACTGAGTCACCGTGTGGAGGACGGTTGCCCAGGAAGGTTGCCTGAGGCTGCAGTGGGTTTGGCATGAGTGGGAGGTAGGTTTTTGCTGTGCTGCGTCACTGCGATCCAGGAGCTATTTGTTAGTGCAGCATGGCAGAGCAGAGCCGGGCTGCTAGAGAGAGGACTGACCAAGGATTGGCAAAGCAGACACGAGTCCTTCCCCGTAGCACATACGGCTTAGCAGGGAGACTAGACGCGTGTGTGAGAAACCAAAACAGGGGTGGGTGGTGGGTCTCAAGGGCTGCAAGTACCATTCTGTGCCAGCTCTGTGCTTCACCCAATCTCAGTCAGCCTCAGAGAGGCGATGGCAACTGAGTGGAGACTTGAAGGACAGCTTGATCTGGGAGATTAGATGCTATTCCAGGTAGAAGGAACAGCATGAGGAGAGGCTCCAAGGTCAGAAATTACAGAGTGTGAAGCAGAGCCAGTTTTGTCAGAGGTGAGGACATGGGAAGAGAGATGGCAGAAATGCCAACTAGAAAACACCACTGGCCCCAAGATGACAAAGGGTCTCAAGTTTCAGACTAAGGGTTTTGGAGGCAGTTCTACTACTGGCACTTCTCCCAGGAAACTCGGGTCCCGTGAGCTGCACCTATAAGGTGAGAGTTCTATAATCAGGAAATTGGGGGAAAGCTTTATCGCCTGCCTCCTTCTGAATAAATCCCAGGCTCGTGAACAGGATCAAGGCTCTGAGAGTTCCTACAGTAGAGAATCGAATCCAGATTTGCTTAACACAGCGTTTCTCAGCCTTGTTGGATCAAGCAGCTCTTTGTGACAAGCCCTGGGGAACGCTGTTACAGAGAAGGGGGACCAGCAGATTTATGAGCAGGAGGGGGCTTGACCAGAGCCCTGAGACGATCAGCCAGCATGAGGGACATGGGGACATGTGCTGCCCCAGCTCGCATCCACCCAGCCCCTCCTCTGACTGCCCACGCCAGGTGGACTGTCCACACAGCCCTGGGGCCCCTCCTGCTGACCACATTGTGCTTCAGAGGCTGCTGGTCCTCACTTTGCCATGGAGGCTGTGGAGGGGGCCCCTCCGGCCTCCCTGAGCACCATTTGGAAGTTAGGAGTTGACCAACGAGGGAAGAAAACCAATGGACAAATACCCCTGCCCCCGTCTTTGGGGCAGACAGCTCTGGGAGGTGTTCTGTGAGAGTCTTAGGCTGTCCTGGTAGGACTGAGCCCCCGTTGTCCCCAGTGACCTCAACCTTACACCCTCCTCCTCCCCGCTCCCTCACTCCTGGCACCCTACACCACCTCCCAAATAAACCACTAGCTCCCAAGGGCGCAGCTTTGGGGGCACCCAAGACAAGGCCAAGAACACATTAAAGGAGTCAGAGGAGGGAAAGGCTAGATAGATATGGCGAGAAGATCTCCGAAGGGTTTTGCAACAGGTCCAGGAAATAAATAAACCATAACAGTCCGAGCAAATGTTGTTCCACAGAGAAGCAGCAGCGACAGCAGCCGATGACGAAAGCCATGTCTCACTGCGCTTCCTTGGGCCCACAGCCTACCCAAGACTCTTCATCACTCTTTCTAAGCCTCCCTTCAAAGACTTTTATTAATTCCTTGATTTTTATGGGTTTGGAAACCGAGGCTCAGAGAAGCACACTTCCTCTGAACTGGGGGACTTCCCATCCTCACAATGTTCTGGAGGAAGAGGCAACAGGATTTGACAACCATCAGATGTTCGGCAAGGAGGAGAGAAAAGTTGACTCTGAGGTTGGCATGCACCAAGAAGGCTTCCTGGAGAAGGCTTCCTCTCCAAACACAGACCCTTCATCAGAATCCAAGGCAAATACGCAACATCATTATCATTATTATTACTAGTATCACTAACCCCATCCCAGGGGAAAGCCTTGTGCTTCGTGGGTGTCGGTAAGTCTTAGTTCATTTATAGTCAAATACTGGATCACCCAGAGTCTTTAAATGCTCATTTACCAAGACAGGAGGGTCTGTAAGTCAAGTGCATTGTCAAAACCAGGAAACAATAACCACCTAATACAGACCACAGCTCAGGTATCAGCTAGAAGAAGGTGAGTAGCAGCAAAGCAGAGAGGTGGCGACTGCCTGATCTTTGAGGCATCACAGACATCCAGTCTGGACAAGCGTGTTCCCCCCAGGGCGTTTGCACACAATGGATTGTGAGTCTCTCACAGAACAAGCCAGTGAGCGGCAGCGTCACTCGAGCGGCAGCGCCACTTGGTGGGACAGTGTCCTGCCCTGGAGTCCAGCTGCTGGTCTGCCCAGCAGACACTCTCCCCGGCAGGGCTGTGCAGATGAGGCAGGCGCCTCCACCGAGGGCTGTCAGCTTTGAGCTGTCAGGCTGGACGAGCCCCTGCCCTGCTCATCCCACGGCCCCCACAAGCCCAGGTATGGATCATCACGGATCGTTTTACTCCCAAATGGAGTTATAAATCAGTCCTTTTACAGGGATGGTTCCCACAAAACGTCCTGCTTCACTGTCAGGGTAAAAAGGAAAAGAAAAAAAGGCGGCGGGGAGGGGGACAAAGGCCTGGGCTCAAAGCGGAGGAGCAAGACGACAATATTTGTTCAGCGGGGCTGGAGCGGGAGACCCCGTGAGAGCCCCGCGTCTGGAGAGCCAGTCTTTTGAACTGTCCCACCTTTGTTATCCTAAGAGGCTTGATGATAAGCCCACCCAGCACAAAGATACTCTCAATCCAGGCATATGGACCCCATTAATCCGCCCTCGCACCTTTTAAGAACTTTGCAGCTCCTGCCGCCCACGAACTGAAAGCAGGGCAAGAGCCCCAGGGTTAATTTTCTTAAATGGATTTTAGTCAGGCGCGTCCTGGCCTCTCTGGACTGCGTGAGGTTGACAGCTAGACCGCCAGCCGCGATCTGTCTTTGGGGTAATGACCGCCCTGCGCCAACGCCCTCGGTGGACGCAGCGAGTGAGGGACTCGCGGGTCAGCCAGCTGAGATGCCCCGCTCGGCCCAGGTCCAAACCCCAGCGGCCAGCTGTCTGACCATGGGCACCCTCCTTAGCGTCTCTGGGCCTAAGCGAAGCAGCAGCAATCGTGACCGCCCCGCAGCACTGTTAGGCGGGTGACAGGAGTTCAAATGTGTGACGCGACGGCAGCAGCTCCTGGCACATGGTAAATGCTGCACAAATAGATGTCCATCGGGGGAGGGGACGAACACGGCAAGGTTGAAAGCGAGACTGGTCATCAAGACGGCACAGTCGGCACTGCACTGAGGGCTTCAGCGGCGGTGTTTCTAACGCGCCCACCGCCCTTCTGGGCCTTAAACTGGCATTTAGGTGAGCGGTCCCATGCAGAGATGCGCGTCCACGAGGGCCTCCGGGCACGATTCATCTGCACCCAGCTCTCATTAGGAAACGCCGGGTTCCAGATATCTAAGCGGGGTGTTCTGTTGGTTTTTCCCGCAGGACTCTCGAGAGCCTCAAGTGTGCTCGTGTATGTTGAGACTCTCTAAGGCGTGTGGCCTTGATCGAGTCACTGAGTGCCCTGACCTCAGTTTACCCATCTTTATAGCAGGGCTAATCGTAACAGCAGCCTCCCAGGGCTGTGCAGTTGTTGAGAGGATCCCGTGAGATGGGCATCTAAACTGCCCATCACAGGAAGGGCCTGGAGTAAATGCTCATGGACAGTAGTTGTGCAACTTTGGCTCCGTGGAGAAGATACTGGTGCCCGAGCTCAGGGACAATCAGTGTGGGTTAGAAAAATGGCAATCTTCCACCAGTCACTCCCTCTGCAGCCTCAGGCTGGTCTGTCCCGAGTCTCCGCCAGTTAGCGGTTCCAGGCTGACATCAGAGGCAAGCCTTCTCTTTGGTCCAGCCGAGCCCCCTTCCGGTGCGCAAGGTGAACCCTCTGATTCTGCTCGTGTGCTGGTCACACATCGGCCTCTCTGGACACAGCCCTCTCATTCCTGGCATTTAAGGGGCAGCTCAGGCCACACACTTGTAATTTGCCTTATTTTTGTTTTCCTCTGGCCACATTCATTTAGAAGAAAATGATGTAGCTCTAGAAACACGCTATGAGGAGTCCAGCCCCCACACCACTGTCTGCAGTTAATTTCACAGAAAGCACCTCCCCTGGACCGCAAACACCATCGACGGAAGCAACTCGCCACTAGCCTTACAGACCTGAGCAGATCCCGCCACAGGCAGAGTGACGATCCACCAAGGGAAGTCGCTGGAAAGGAGCGGCCCCAGGTCTGGCCAGAATCGCCTGCTGTCTGTTCTCCGGAGGGAACCAGCGCCACAGACCAGACAGTCTACAAGGAAATGGCTTCATATCTGACATTAAATTGCTGACCTGGAATTCACTACGTACTCCTGAATTCTGTTTCTTAATTGCTTTCCTTTTTTTAAAGAAAAGAGTATAGGGAAAGTGTAGGCAATTTCCCCAAACAGAGAGGCTGTTACTTGGCAAAAAACACACTAAAGACTTAGCAGTCCTGACGTTTCTTTTTTCGTTTAGGTTTATAGGTGTGCCTGTACTTGAGATGGCTTGTGTGTAACAATCGGCCTAGATGAATTTTATCCAATTGTTCCCAGTGGATTGGAAAAGCATTAACATGTAAAATGAACCCACCTTACATATCCAAAGGAAATGAGATCAGGACCTCAGTGAGATCTGCACCCCACGTTCACTGCAGCATTATTCACAACAGGCAAGACATGGAAACAACCTAAGGGTCCACAGACAGAGGAATGGATAAAGAAGACGTGGTATATATATACAGAATGGAATACTACTCAGCCCTCAAAAAAGAATGAAACAATGCCATCTGCAGCAACATGATAGACTTGGAGGGCATTATGCTCAGTGAAATCAGTCAAAGAAAGACAAATACTGCATGATATCAACGTTTATGTGGAATCTGAAAAGGCCAAACTCATAGAAGCAAAGAGTAGGATGTTGGTGTCAGGGGCGGGGGAAATGGGGAGATGCTGGTCGAAGGGTACTGACTTGCAGCTAGAAGGTGAGTAAGTTCTGGGATGTAGTGCGCAGCACGGTAACTAGAACTAACGATACTGTATCACGTACTTACATTCTCACCGCAAAGCAGAAATCATAACCATGTGAGGTGATGGAGGTGTTAACTAACCTTATTGTGGTGATCACTGTGCAACACACACGTGTATCAAATCATCACGTTGTACGCATGGAACCTACACAATGTTATAAGTCTATCATGTGTGTAAAGCCAGAAAAAAGTGTACCAGATGCACCACGCCAGTGAGGCCATCAGTAATAAGGGACACTGGGGGACGGGATACAACCACACTCTGCACTCTCCACTCAAATTTCCTGTAAACCCAAAACTGCTCAAAAAAGTAAAGTCCACGAAAAATGAATGTATTTTTAGAAAAGAAAAGATGAACCTGAGGTGTTTGGAGCTTACAATTTATGGATGATATTGGGCATGGGTGAGGGGAGGCGGGTGTCCTGGTCTGGAAGCTCTAGATTCCCAGAGAAGTCCTCGATGTTGTGACCTGCCATCTCTACGGTGTGACCGCCCTGCTGCTCAAGGCCACAGAGCCTGTGGCTCCCCTCTGTCCCGGGTCAGTCCTGTGAGGTGGCTTGTGGGTTTGGGGTCCCGGTTAGGTCACCAGGGGCCTGCGGCCTTAACTCTGGACCTGTCCAGAAGTGGCAGTGGGCCAAAATCCACGCCTTCTGACCAAGGCTACACTTGAAAGCAGGCGTGTGTCCTTCCGCCTTGTGGAGAATCAGCGTCTGTCACCAGCCCTCGCACAAAAGCCTCTTTATTCCTCAGACACCAAAGGAGTCCTTTTCCACCAGCCCCACCCCCTCCCCAAAGTGACATTTCGTCAGCAGTCTCCTTCCCAGCCCCAGCCTTGTAACCACCTGAGCGCGCCACCCAGGCTGCCAAGCCCCAGTTCCGCAGGAGGGCGTTTGGCACCGGCCTCGCCCACACTGAGGGCCTGTGTGCCTGGGAGGCTGCTTCTCACCCGCCCGACGGCACCGGCTCTGGTTTCAGCCACCAGCTTCCTCTCCCCAACAAATGGGCCTCAGAAAGCACCCAGGCCAGGAACTCTCCACCTTAGCTAATGCTTCCGCTTTCCTGGCGGCTCCTCCCAGCGGCCCTGCGTCGGCTCAAGGCCCAGCTGAGCTGAGCCAAGCCAGGCCCTGACTTGCAGCCCCAAGAGAGACAAAAAGGGCAGGAGACCACTCGTGGGTCAGAAACCAGCTTCTCCTCCACTCAGGAGCAACACCAACACCCAACGAAAGGGTGGTGACACATGGAGGCTCACAAGCCGGGATGGAAAACTGCACTCCCATCCTCCGGACACTGGCCTGCAGGTGCCCGGCACGCACGGAGGGTCCCACGCAGGGCTTCCAGAAATCCTGGCTGTGGACCCTCCTGCAGGTGAGGGGCGCAGCTCAGCCTGCACACTGGACCTTGGTGAGCCCACTGGGCTCTCCCTCCCCGGTAGCCTCGTGTGCCCCTTCAGCAGCCGCCCAGAGTGAGAGGGACCCCCACACGCCTGTTCCTGCCTGGGCATCCATACTACAAGGGCGGGCTGGGGCTTGGGTGTCACAGAGGTGCACGCTTCTATTGTGTTACTGGGAATCCCCGGCTCTATTTCCTCTGCTGCTGGAGAAGCTAGACCAGGCCCGAGCTTGCCCCACACCCTCTCTCGATTCCTGACGCTCGAGGCCCCTGAGAAGCAGCTGAGCAGGCGCTGCTCTTGTTCACGCTAGGCCCCTGGCACAGCGCTCTGGGGTCCTCCTCTATCTACCCAGCCCCCTGCCCTGCACAAGTGCCTTGAGAGGCTCTGAGGTTGAGCCTCTCAGTTTGGTTAGCTGAGGATCCCAGTGTGGGGACTCAGCCTAAAAGGTCTATATCCCCATCACCTCCCCCAGAGACCCATGCAGCTCCCTCCAGCACGCTCTTCACCTCAAGGTCCTACCTCAAGGTTCATGGTCTCCAGAGGCCTTCCTGACTACCTTATTTGAAATTGCAATTTCAGGGAAGTGAAGGTCTAAAAATAATTTGTTTCCCTTCCATTAACAAATGTTTGTTTAACATCCACCGCACACCAAGCCCTGCATAAGGCCCAGGAGCACGAGCGGAAAGCCCGATCGTGTAGAGGGTGTCTCTTCACCTGCTGACACAAGTGGGAACTGAGTGAGGCTCGGGGGCGTGAATCGACTCGCCCAAGGCCATTGGGATTCTGAGTGAGAGTCAGGACCCTACTCGGGGCCGAGGGAGGCCTGCAGCCAGGGCAGGAGGAGGCCTGTGGGCCTTCCTTTAGGGAAAAAGGCCAACCCAGCGATTTATCATGGAGCAATATCTCGGGAGACGCAAGCCAGAACGCGGTCAGGCGGGCGACGATGGCTTTCACAGCAGACAACGAGCCCCTGTTTGGATGGAAAGATACCCAGACGGCTATAATTTAATTGTGTTTATGTGTTGCAGTATAATCCGTTTTAAATATGGGTGGGCGAGGGGTGCTGGACTGGAAGGCCAGGAATGAAATCCAAAATGAAAAGTATTCAGGGTGGGTTCAGGCCACCCTGCAGTCACCGGGGTGGGTTCACGACTGTCAGGAAAGCAGGGTCTCGGGGTCCTGACCTTCTCAGTTTCAGTGTCTTCACATACAAAGTGAGGTGTAGTGAGATAATAAGATTCTAAATCAGCAAAGATCTCGACCTGCTCTAAGTCCACCTTTGAACCACTGGGGTGATAAAAACAGCCTACACGTGCCAACGGGAGATTCTGTGCCAGGTGTTGCCGTGCTAAACAGACTGACCCACACAGTCTTGGGAGATGGGAGGCCGAGACACAGAGAGGCTAACAGCTTTTCCGAGGTCACAAAGCCAGTAAACGATGAAGTCAGGATGCAAACCCAGCCACTCCACCAGAATTCTGAGGGTGGGAGTGGGCGTGGCTGGCAACCTCAGCGTGAATTCCAGGCTGAAGGAGGAGGAGGAGCCAATGGCTCACAGAGGCTGTGTGGTCACACCTCTCCGGGGTGCACAGGCAAATTCCCAGGCCTGTGCCATCAGCAAGGAAAGGAAAGAAAAAGCATCCCGAGTGGAAGGGAAGAAGCAAAATTAACTTTACTAATAGATGACATGATCCTGTATATAGAGGACACAGACACACACACACACACACACACACACACACACTCACATGAACTAAACACAAGGTCATGAGACACAGGATCCATACACAAAAATCAGTTTTGTTTCTATACACTAGTGATGAACAATCCAAAAATAAAACTAAGAATACAATTACATTCACAACAGCATCACAAGAATAAAATACTTCGGAATAATGTTTTTTTAAAGTACAAGACTTGGAGAGCGAAAATTATTAAACTGCAGAAGAAAGTCAGAGAAGACCTAAATAAACGGAAGGACGGTCCATGTTCATGGATTAGAAGACTCACCACTGTTAAAACGACAGTTCTCCCAAACTGATCTATAGGTTCAATGCAATTCCTATCAAAATGTCACAGGGCTTTTATTGTATTTTATTTACAGAAATTGATAAGCAGATTCTAAAATGTTTTTGAAGATACAAAAATGTCTAAATGTTCTAAAACTCACTCATGGAGATGGCTGCACCACTTTTTTTAGGGAAGTTACTAAAATCATTGTACATTTGAAATGGCTGAATGTTATGTAAAATATATATCTGTAAAGTTGCTTTAAAGATTCCCAGGTTATCTGTGTTTAATAAGAAGGACTCGGGGGCTTCATCCCCAATTCCATGGGCAACAAGGAAGGTTCTTTAATCCCAAGAGCCTATCTAAGTTCAAATCCCCCTTGCCGCCATATAAGCTCTGTGACCTTGAGCAAGACACTTGCCCTCTCTGAGCCTCAATTATTTCAGCAATCAATTGGAAATAACTGGCACACAGAACTGCGGTGCCAGACTTTGGACCCAGGGCTCCTGATTTCTAGTCCAGAGTTCTTTCCATTATGATTCTGCATCGTACGGCCCTTTAGTCATCACAGATTCCACGAGTGTCTGCAGCTATTGCTAACCTGAGTCAGCCATGAGTGATTTACAAAATGAAACGCTGGTGCCACCAGAAAGAGGAGGACTCGGCTCCCTGACTCCTGCCCGTCCACATGCCTGGGGACCACCAGCCTCCATCCCTGGGCGGACACAACCACGACACCTCTGTCAACATGCCCCTAAGCCCCTCAGTCACCGCATTTCTCCATGACACCACGTCCTACCAGGGCCCCATTCCCTCCATATTCTCCCCACCCCAGTGACCCCACCTCCAGGGCCTCACTGCCCAGCCCGGCCCTGCAGCCCCCCGCTTAGCTGAGCACCTAAAGCAGTCAGACAATGAGACTCCAGCTAGAAATGTTGTTGGCTCTTATTTCCTGGACTGTGGGCTTTCTCTCCCCATCTCCTCGGGACAAAGGGTCACCGTGGCTTATATTTCTTATTTTACATGACGCTTCCGAGCTCCTGTGTGTCGGACCGCGGTGGGTGGTTCAGTGGAGACAGCAGTCTGTGAACTGGCCAGCCGGAGGAGAGCTGGCCCCGCAGCAGGCCAGAAGCAGCATTCCGCTTGGCAGGAGAGGCATGGAGCTGAAGATCTCCAGGAGGCAGAGAACAAGAGAGGGGAATCCAGGATGGCGCCAGGAGCCAACGCTCCACTCCGCTCAGCAAGTGGGGGCAGGTAAACCGAGGCATCTGGCTCTGGGCAGCTGGCAGAGACCCCAGGAAGGCTGGGATGACCACGTCCACGACCCAGGCTGGGACTTCTCCCCCAGTGATAGCCAACCACGCACCTCCCTCCCTAATATTTCATCCGAAGCTGGGAGAGAGGAGAAGTCCCCAGGCTGGGGGTTGGGGGAGGCTGAAAGGAGCCCGTCCATTCACCCCACAAGTGGACGGGTGACCTGCCCACGCAGGCCTGTCTCACGGGCCCCCCCCAGGCCATGTGGAGAGAGGACGCACTCAGTGGTAGAACAGAGAGGGTACAGCTCTCCCAGCGGCCCTCCGGCTTCTCCCCCCGCATTTTTTCCAGATGAAGCTGCACACACATCATGAGAACAACGGAGTGGGACTGAGGGGAAGCTGAGAGAAATGTCCAGCCAGTTCGGCAGTGTCCTCAGCAGAGGGGGCATGAAGCCCGCTCAGGGCCGCGTTCCCGCCTGGCATCTTCCTCCTGTCCCTCCCCATCCCCCTTCTTGTCCCTCATTCCTCCTCTCAGCCCACCGTCAGGGCTAAATATTGTCCTCAGCAAGGGAGGACTAGAGAGCCTGCACTCCATCACCCCTTCCTGGCTGTAGGCCCTAGACCAGGGCCAGCACACTTTTCTGGAAAGCGCTAGAGAGTAAACAGTTTAGATCCTGTGGGCCATGGTCTCTGGCGTTGCAGCGCAAAACCAACCATGGATGCCGGATAACTGAATGGGCGTAGCTGGGCTCCAGTAAAGCTTTATTCACAAAAGCAAATGGGGGGCCACATGTGGCCCTCAGGCCCTGGTTTGCTGACCCCCGCCAGAGAGTGCCAAATGGCTTCATGGATTTGTGAGGGTGTCTGAGGTCCTCAGCAAATGTGAAAGAAAGCAATAATAATAGCAATAGCGATGATGACGATGATAAACGCTGAGTGCCAACTTTCTGCCATGGCAGTACCCTAACTACTGAATATCTATGGAGCTTGGGAACACTGATGGGCGAGACAGAGGGGACCCCTGCCCCCCAGAGCTTGTAGTCTGACGGAGAGTTCCCAGACACCAAACAAGGCAGGGGCCGTGCAGATCCCCATGTGACAGGTGAGGAACCTGAGGCTCAGGGAGGTGATGCGATGCCCACAGTGACATGTGTGGGGGGGTGACATACTCGGCGAATCCCAGTCGCTCCCAACTCCTGTGTGACACGCACGTGGCCTCACAACCTGCGTGGCCCCCGGCAGGTCCCCCGCCCTGAGCTCCGTCCAGAGACGCCCGAGTGAAGGCACACAGCAGAGGATGGGGCCACCTCCCTGCGCCACAAAGTGGGACAGTGAGCTAGTGCTTCTCTGAACGACACATGACACACGATGCTTCATGACATCAGCTTTGATGCTCCTTGTTAAACAAAGACTTTATTCTCTTGCCAGTGTCCTCATCTCAGATGGGAAGAAGGCTTTGATCTACCGATTACATTCCTGTGCTGTCAGGTGACAAACGTCCCCGTCCTGACACCATGGATGACGGATGTGCCTTTGACTAACAGCATGTAAGAAACTCGGCCCCTCGGGCCAGCCGGCGCCCAGTGAAGGGCAAGCCGCGGGCTGCAAGTGGAGCAGGCGAGCCCCGGCCTGCCTGACACGGGACCCCGCAGCAGCCCACACAGAGGAGCCCGGGGCACGACCGCGGCAAAGTCCCCCAAAGACTAATCCGCCGTGAGGTGGGGTCGCACTGCAGCAGCCATGCTGTAAGGAAGCAGAGGGGTCCCTGGTGAGAGAGGCCCCCCGAGGGGGGAGGGGCTGAGCCACCGTTAGGAGGAGGGACGGGGCCACCCGCGTGGAGGGCACCACAGAGCTCCCAGCTGAACGCAGCCCGCAAGTAACCCCAAGACACCACGTGAGCGGGACCACCAGGCAGCCCACAGAACAGTGCGAAACACAAAGTCGTTGTTTAAGCCACTAATTTGGGGGTGGCTTGTTAGGCAGCAGTGGGTAACTGAACAAACGCCCACCACTCCCTGTAACCACAGATGACTTCGCCCCTTCAGCTCATCCATATCTGCAAGGAAAACTGTGGCAACCTTGCTGCAGATGCCCTCGGCCCCCCTCCTGGCTGATTCCTCTGGAAAGGAATGCGGGAGTGAGGACGGCCGGACTCCAGCCACCTTCTGGACAAGCGGCCACCAAGAACTGACACCATCACTGCTATTTGAGCTGCTCGAGCTCAATGGCCCCGTTGTCACTCCTTGTTTCTATGCCCCCATCATCAGTGGCAGATCTCTGCCTGAGCTGCCTGGCCTGGGAGCTGCGATGTCAGGACCCGGTGGGGCAGTTAACGACCAACCCAGAGTCAACAACCACACAAGCCGCCCTTTCACAGGAGAAGTCAGAGCAGCCACTCCCCATGGCATTGAGCAGTGAGAACCCCGGCCTGGTGGCCCCATTTTGCATGGCTCTTTCCTGCTGACAAGGCCCACGGAGGGGACAGGGTGATCTAGTGGACAGAGTGGTTCCTGGGTGGGTCTAGAACCTGGGAGGAGTCGCCCTCATTAGGAGGGGCTGCAGTCCGTCTTTGAGTGTCTGGTGTATGCCAGGCACTGTGCTAGGACATTTACGTACAGATGACATTTTTTAAAAAGGTCCACCCACCTTCTTCAAGGGGATGTTTAGGGAGGTGAAACTGTTCCATCTGACACTGGAAGGTGGATAATCCGCAGAACGCCCAATACCAAGAGTGAACCCTACAGACTTTCGTTAGTAATAACCCATCAGTGGTACTTCATCGCCTGTCACAAATCACACGAATGAAAGATGGTAATAGTAGGGAAAACTGTGTATGGGAACCCTCTGTACTCTTTGCTCAACTTCCTGTAAACCTAAAACTTCTCAAAAAATGAACTCTATTAATTTAAAAGGAAAGAAGGAAGGAAGGGAGGGAGGGAGGGAAGGAAGAGAGAGAGAGAAACAGAGTGCGCGCTATACCACTGAAAAGTTTTGAAACTTTGGAGGGGTGACCCGACCCATCTGGTCACTGTTGGTGTCTCCTGGATGTGAGCATTATGGTGTCTGACCCTGCAGGACCCGGCCTGTTGGAGAAAGGGCAGGGGTGGACGGTGGAAGGGCAAGCACTAGGAGACCAGGAGGCTGTTACCATAAGCCAGGTGTGAGATGACGGTGCAGACCAGGGGTAGCCCTGAGGGTAAAGCCGACATTTCCAGGGACTGGGGCAGGAACACGAGGGGAGAAGTGGTGCCCACTAGCCAGTCCTCTTATAACTGTGAGCTCTGCCATTGGGGTGAGTCATTCTTGCAAATAACATAAATATCAATAAGTTTGTGTACGTTCAAATCCATGAGCGGTGTTCCAAGAAATAATAACTTATGGAAGCAAAATAAGGCCTTAAATTGGTAATTTTGACATGATCCTGTGCAGCCCTGCTAACGTTTCTAGACAGTCTGAACTCGGCGTTATTTCCGGGTGTATGAATTTTTGCTCTAGGGCACCGATCTTTGTAAATACTTTAACAGAAGAGATGCAAGCAGAGTGGTGGATGTCACTGCAGAGCGCTCCAAGTGAAATCAGAAACTGATCTTACACAAATGTGCTAGAGCCAATTTCAACAGCAGAACCACAATCAGGCCAGCGGACAAAATTTTTTCACTGTTAGAAAAGGAATTTAATTTACATAAAGTAACATGCACTTAACGCCCAAACTGCAAATGATTTTGGATGCACTCAGCCATTCAACCAATGTAGATGCCAAATAAAGGAAACTTTTCTAAGTCTGGACTATCTGTTACAAAAGAAACATCAAGACCTTCAGATAGGGCCATTACTGGATTGTGTTTTTTAAATTTCATCAAGACCGATAAATTTTAATTACTAAATATTGGCAGTACTGCAATTTTTAAGTGATTCTTATTTGACATTTTATTTTGTGTTAATATGTCTTACTTTTAATCATTTCTATTATCATACATCTGAATCAGGTGCAAATTAATGTGAAATGCTATCTATTATTGAATTACGTAATATTGGCAAAATATATTGATTTAAGACAATAATAAACTATGCTTTATCACTGTACCTTTTAACTGAAAAAACTCTGAAACTTCTCATATAATCCAGTCCCAGAAAGACGATTAACCATTTACTATCATGGTCTCTCATTGTTATTTGAATCACTGTAAGTGCTGTAGAATATTACATAATTTATGATTTCAGAAGTTCTTGCATTTTCCCAGGAATTTTGCTATGTTATTCCTGAATCCCAAAGATCAACATCTGTGGAAAACTGGAAGTCTTAGCCTGAACTGAGATCAGGAGCCAATACGAGCCACAGAACTGGAGGAAGGCACGGAGCAAAGAGGAGACGCGTTCTGCAGACAGTGGCCAAAGCCAGCGGCCGAGGTCGCTGGTGTTTCGCGAGGGATCAGGGGCTTTAAAAGAACACAGACAAGCAGATACTTGGGCTGGGAAGATGCACACCCTCCCTCAATCTGCCCTGTACTGCAAGCTCACAGGTGCAGTGATGCCCTTATGGGTACCTGGGAGCACCACAAGCTCCCGACCAGCTGCTGAGGTGGCGACACAGTCTGGCGGGACCGCTCAGGCCACACAGGCGGCCACCCCTCCAGACAGACACAGGGGCTCCCTGCGGCCCACCCCACCACGTGCGGGCCACAGGGGCTGCAGAGCGAGTGGGCCGGTCCTCCGCCCCCCGGTCCAATTTGGCCCCAGTTGCGTGGGCAGCAGCTTCCCAAGCCCTGTGGGCAGGGCCTCTGACCGGGCTGGACGCGAGGCTCTGGGTACACACGTGGTGTTTTTCTCTGAGGCCTGTGAGCGCTTATCCATGTCATAAATTGTCACCTACTTCCACTGAGGGATTCAGGCCTGCGTTTCCAGGGAGGTCTTGGCTTTCCCAGGACTAGGGAAGCGAGGGCTCCTGATTAGCTCGTGGGGAGGTAAGAGTGACCTCCTACACGAGGATCCACGGAAACGGCTCCTGGTGCTGGTTCATTCACGCCCTCACTCGCTCACCATTCAGCAAGCACTTGGCAAGTGCCCTCTGGGTCAGGCCTGTGCTCCAAGTCTCAGATGTGAAAAGAACACACAGTGCAGAGGGGAAGACAAACACTTAAAAAGGTGGTCGCCTTTTAGAGACACACTCTGAAATATTTACTGATGACATGATGGACGTCTGGGCTTTGCTTCAAAAGTAATCAAGAGGAAGGGAAGTGGCTGGACCTGTGTTGGGGGGCAGGACTGGACATTCGGAGGATTGGAGTGGGGAGTGATAAGTTTATTGTCCTGTTCTGTCCTCCTTTGAGTAGAAATTTCATAAGAAAGTATGACACAAATGATGACAGTCACGATGAAAAAGCACAGTGTAAGAATTAAGAGGGTGAGGGCTCGGAGCCCAGCTCTGCCACTAACCAAGGGTGTGGCCTTGGGCAGGTGTCCCAACCTCTCTGCTGGTCAGTTCGCTCATTTGTAAGGTGTGGAGAACACTAGCACAGCCTCGCAGCGCTGTGGGATTAACGAGCCGTTGTCTGTGACATACTTGGCAAGAGCTCAGGAGGGTCCCCACTAGGTGAGCTCTCCCTACCTGGTATGATTCTCTTCATTTTCTAGATGATGACACTGAGGGTCAGAGTGGCAGAGACATTTGCTCAAGGCCACACAGCTCAGGAAATGGCAGGGCCATGACTGGAACCCAAATCTATAGGGCCCCAAAGTCCCTTCCACTCCAGTGTGGGGTTGGGTGGAAATGGTGCGGCAGGGACAGGAACCCTGGCCTGCCTGCCCGGATGCAGCCAGCTGCAGGGAGCACCCCGAAGCCCCAGATGCTCTGCCAGGGAAAGACCTCCTTCCTTGGGGATGCTGACACCTCTCCCGAGTGGGTCCTGCAGGGCGACCTGGACGTGGTCGGACATGGGTGCCCTTGGCACTGGGAGGGAAAAGTCTGGGTAGACTAGAGCAGGAGGTCAGGGACAAGCGTCCAAAAGCTAGGTTTTGCCACTTTCCCTGAGCTGTGCTGTCCACCTACACCACCTCCGGGGATGCCTGTTCTTCCCTTGGTTCCTAAATTATACATCACCTCCCCCAGGAAGCTCTCCCAGCCTCCACAGCCTGGAGGTTCCTCAAAAAATCAAACACAGAATCAGCATATGACCCATCAATTCCACTCCTGGGTACAGACCCAAGAAAAGTGAAAACAGGTTCTCAAGCAAAAATTTGTACCTGAATGTTCATAGCAGCATTATTTACAGTAACGCAAAAGACAGAGACAGCACAAACATCCACCGACGGATGAATGAATAAGCAAATGGTAGTCACAATACTATGGAATATTATTCAGCCATAGAAAAGATTTGAGTATGGATGTGTGGTACAAGGCACATGAACCTCGAAAACAGGCTAAATGAAAGAAGCCAGACACAAAAGACCCCATGTTGCATGATTCCACTTACACGGTGTCCACAGCAGGCAAACCCGTAGAGACAGAACGCAGATTCGTGGTCACCAGGGGCCGGGGGAGGGGAGGGGGAGTGACTGCTGATGGGTATAGGGTCTCCTTTTGGGGTGACGGAAATATTTTAGAACCAGATAGAGGTGCTGGCTGCGCTTAATGCACGAAAACTGCCACTGAATTGTACACTTTAACGCGCTTCGTTTCATGTTATGTGAATTAAGCTCAATTGTTTTGAAAAAGGGAGAATGAGGTCCGGGACGATTCGAAGCCCTGGAAAGTCAATTATTCCACTCTTGACATTATATAAGCGCATGGCTGGCGATATGGGGGGTGTCAGGAGGCAGCTGCGCTGGCCAGGGACACAGGGTGCAGCTTGAAAGCTCGAGGTTTAGAGTAACAGGAAGCCTGAGCAGCACCGTAAATCGGGATTTTCTGACCGCGTTGCTTGTGCCGAGCAGAACGAAGTGGATTGAACATCCTGAGTAGGTGTGAGTCCCCACTGCCAGGTCCTGCCCGGGGCGGGGTGGGGGGGGGGAGGGGGGAAGGCCTCTAATTTCACACTGGTCTCAAACTGAAAATCGCTCAGCGAAAAGTGAGGTTTCAATGTTCTAAGGAAAAGCGAGCTGGAAGCAGCGTTAAACATGAGCCAGAGGATTTCAGTAACTGCAAGGAAAACACAGACGGACAAATGTCTCGCGTGGCTGAAGCAGTTGGGGGACTATTTCCTCTTCTGGGGCCCACGTAGGAGCTCAGCCCTATGGCTTCAGGTGACGCGGCTGGGCCTCGGCCAGGCCGTGTCTGCCTGCTCACAGCAGCTCCTCAAGCCTTATTATCCACCATCCCTCCCAAATCTTCCCCTGCTGGACCCTGCAGCTTCAGGGTTGACTGCACTCAGAGACGGGACCACAATATTTCTGGATCCAGGTTGGGTAGGAGCAGGCATATAGGGTTCATATAAACCCCCAGTGTTTGTTTCCTGTGTCTCTAAGGGTATAAAGCGCTGTCTGGGCCCATGAGCAATCTCTCTCTGAGACACGGTCTTCTCATCTGTATAATAGGGAACTGACACCACCTCGCCATCTGTTCCGAGAATTAGACTGGGTTTTGCCCTCCGGTCTGCCTGGCATGTTCCTCCTTCCCTTCTCTCATGGGCCAACTCCATCATCCTTCGAGTCTCACCTTGAACCTAACTCTCAGGGCTGCCTTGACTGAGCCCTAGACTGGGTTAATCTCCTTGGGATACCCTCTCCCCTGTGTTGCCCTGCTGTCAATCTAATGCTACCTGGAATTATTTATAGATGGGCCCACCTGGAGAATCCAGGATGCTCTCCCATCTCAAGGTCCTTAACTTAATCACATCGCCAAGTCCCTTCTGCCAGGTCAGGTCGTATATCCACAGGTACCAGGATTAGGACACGGACATTCTGGAGGCCATTATTCTGTCTACCACCAGTGGGAAAACTGCTCTTTCATCTTCATACAAAACAGACACAATTTATGGCCTGATGGAACTGGCAGCTTGGTAGGGGAGAAAGATAATGAAACAGCTGCATGAATAATTGCTCTAAGGGTGGCTAACCTTTCTATCTCAATAATGACAATGACAACGACAAAGAATATATATTTATGTAGTACTTCTTATATACCAGGCTTTTTGTTAAACACCCACAGACGTTACCACATTTCAAACAATTATGTTAGAGGGTGTGTCTTATTAGTCCCACTTCAAAGAAGTGAAAACTGAGGCTTGGGAAGGTTATGACTGGCCCATGGGTTCATAAGTATATGCAGACCCAAAGCTGGGTCCTTAGCCATTGAATTGCAGTGGGCTGAAACTCATTAATTATGTTCAAATCTACAAGTTCACAATGATTTTTTTTAAAAAAAACTAATTGATCACCTTTTGAGAATTGCAAGGAATCAATTTATCAACTAGGTAAATAAAATGAAAGACTCAATCATTTACCCTCTCTTTCCTATGCGAACTGTACCACTGGGTAACCAAATAGTAGACAAAGGGAAGCATCTCTGTATAAACTTACTCCGGCTAATAAACGAAAACGAAATGACAGAATCAGAGCTTCACTGTTTTGCAGCACCTAATGAATTAATGGAAAGGCATTAAGCACCAATGGCTGCTAAGATCACAGCAGAGTGGAAAGAGGGAAAGAACCTAGGAAGAAAAAAAAATCATAAGTCTCTTCAACAGTCAGGGAGAAGACCAGTTCTGGAAACACACAACAGTGATTTTAGTCCCAACAGGTACGTGTATGTGTGTGAGAACACACACTTGGACAGGTGTAAACAATATGCTGGTACTTGATTGAGATAAATTAACTTTTCTTATGCCTTGGAAGCAGAACATTTAAATAGCCAAAAAGGAAATAAAAACCCTAACATTAATCTAAAAATCTCTTCTTTTCATAAGAGACCCAACGAGTATGGATTGCCAAGTTGCATTTAATACGTGTATTTCATTGCCAGGGCAATTCCATTGTCCTTTATATCTATTTTTGGTTTTCATCCTTGAGGCAACTAATATTCATTTTCAGGAAACAAACCTATGAAAATTATACCAGCTTTTGTGCAACATGCAAAGTGAGTGCGTGCGGGTTCAGCGTTTCCAAGCAGAGAAGGATACTCCGCATTACTCACCCTGAATTCCCAACATCTGTTGGTCAGCAGGAGAACTAATTCTTCAGGAAAGGGCCCCTGCCCTAATTAGATTTTACTTGCCTTATTAGTAAATCTCATTCACTGACTTAATGAGAAACAAAAGTCATGTGATAAAGGAGTCACGAGCAATAAAATGTTAACTAAATTTATACAGCAGAGGGCTTGAAATTTTCCCTCCATATCAGCAAAACTGAAATCCACAGTGGAAACAGGAATTGCTATAAATGGCTTCAGACCTAGGCATGGGGATTTTTTATATTCAGGATGTAGCTTATTCCTGAGAGAGCACACACAATTTAGGCATTTAAAGTGCTAGACATGTCCAAATCTTTACTAATTGGGAGCAGTAATAAGAGCTGAGATTTATTGCATACTTCCTACGTGCCAACCTATTCTAATAACTTTAAATGCATTAACTCATTTAACTTCATGAAGGGAGGCTATTGTAATTCCCATTTTACAGACGGGAAAACTGAGGCTCAAAAGGTAAAGGGACTTACCCGAGGTTACTCAGAAAATAATTGGCAATGATGAAGTCTACCTCCAAGCCAAGAGTGTTGGACCCCTGTACTCCCATTGCTCCTAATACTTAAAATTGAGGGAAATGTGTGGGTTTTTTTACTTTTTGAATCAAAAATTAGCTTTTTGAATTATTATAGACCAATTCAAGAACATGACTGCATGTCGGGATCCCCATGGATGTCAGTTACAGCTTGACTACAACCACATTTTTGGTTGGTTTTATCACAGTATCTGAATTTCAGTTCACGTCACAGGAAAGACTGAGGTCGTCACGTTTCTCAAAGGGGAGCACGGGCTTTAAAACTCAAGGTCAGGATGGAAATCCATCACTGAGCAGCACATCTTCACGTGGCAAGTTAGGCTTCCCTGATGTGGCCCTGCAGCCACTGTGAGGATGAGGGAAGAGACGTTCACAGTGAGCACGCCTGCAGTTTGGTTGGAAATGGGTAGTTCTGAGGACCGGACTTAGCGTAACTCACTCGGTCACCACAGGAGCTCTGAGAGGACAGCACTGTCATGGTCTCAGCTTTTGGTTAGAAACGCCCACGGTGGAAGGACACCCCTGTCCAAGGAGGACCAGGAACTTCTGACCCCAAGCCCAACATTCCTTCCACTGCAGCGCAGCCCCTCTGCCACGCCTCTGAGCTAAAGCCCTCAAGGGTATTCAAGTCCAACCAGAGAAAGAATGACTCTTGTGTTGTCGGCTGCTGTGTCCCAAGCTATGCAGACATCTGGACGTGCGATGCTCAGCCTCCTCTTCACCTTAGGACACCTCTCCCCCCTGGGGCAGTGAGGTCCCTGAGGAGCTGTCCACCCAGCTCCCTGGCTGCAGGCTGGGCCACTCAGGTGATCTCTTCCTGGAATCCTGTGTGAGTGGAAATCCACTGGAGCCAGCACATGGATGCTTCCCTGGGTACCTGGACTCCCTGTGCTCCAGGTGCCAAGACACCTGATGCTGGCTGGTTCCTCCTTCCTAGAGTCTGCATGTTTAGTTCTTCTTTTGAATCTACCAGCCCCCAGTATCCTTCGACTAAACCTTGCTCTTGATTTTTAATCCTGTTTGCAAAGTTAGCTGGGACTCCTAGTTGTGATTGCCAGGAGCCCCTCGCAACCAGCCTAACCCAAAAGGCCATTCGTGGGTTCTCTTAACTGGAGAATCGACAGGGTAGGTCTAGCCTCAGTCACACTTGGACTGGAAGCTATCAGGAATCTGTCCCTTTCCATATCTTGACACTGGTTGTCTTGATTTTGTTCTCAAGTAAGAATGATCCCCAGCAACACCAGGTCTTACTTGTCCATAAAACGTGGGTCCCTCAGAAGGGAGCTCATCTCTCCCAAGAGCTCTGGGAAAGTCCCAGCGAAGACTAGGGTTGGCTTGGGATGGTCCCATGTCTATCTCTGTGCCCGTTATTGTGGAGGGGAAGGGGCATGGAACACTCAGAGTGGCCAGGCCCGGGTCACACCCCGTCCATGGGCCAGGAAGCAGGGCCAGGCTTACCTGAAATGCACAGATTACTGTGGAGTAAAATGCTGGCTCTCCAAAGGAAATGATGCCAAACACGCCCCCGCCCCCACTGCCCACGCGACAAACAAGATCACTCTCATTACAACCAAAGGGCCCCGTCTGAGGCCCCTGAATCCACTGTGAGTGGCAGAGATTCTGAGATAAATCAGAGCCCAAGGAAGGTTGGATTACTCAAGGAGCTTCCGGAAAAGGCTGTCCATGGGATTTGGATAGCTTGCATGGAAAAAAGGATGACCTTCCAGGCAAGATGAAGGATGGCTGTGGGCCCCGCCAGGGACCTTGAGAAGGTCCACCTTCCTTCCAGGTCTGGAGGGCTTCCAATGGGTGAGCAGCGGGAGAGACGGTCCAGAAAGAACAGTGCATCCAGATTGGGTCATCCCAGAAGGGAGCTAAGAGAGCCCTGCAGAAACCAAGGAGTCGAAATCCACCCCCTAAGCTGGAACTTTCCTAGGGAAGGATTGGCTTCCACACCCTTCAGGCAGAAAGAAGACAGCATGAACTGCGAGGTGCCAGCTGGGAACAGGGACATTCTGCAGAGCACGGTGGCAGGAGGGTGTGGGCCGCCGTTTCTCCTCCACGCTCCGCGGGCTAACCCTGGCGCCGTCAGCCTCCCAAACGTCTCCATGCAAGGGTACGCCACCTTCCTCCTCTCCAGAACACAGGCAGACACCCACCCTCAGGACAACTCAGCCCACAGCCTGGAAGACAAGGCTGGCCACAGCACCTGGGAGCCGGTATGCTCCTCTGTGACACCTGAGACCAGCACCAAAGCCGCTGCCAGGCAGCACGGCACTCAGCTGGGTTTTCTATGGCCCCCCAAAGATCCCCGGAAGGAGGAGCCCCACTGCCCACGTGGTGACCTGCCCTGTCTGCCTCCCCACCCCCTAATGGATTGTCCTGGGACCCCCTCCCTGAGATATGAGCCGTTGCCTCAGGTCTGCTTCTGGAAGCTCTGTGAGGGAGAGGATCTGCGCCTGTCTTGTTCTCTGCTGAATCCTCACTGCACATAGGAGGTGCTCAATAAATTTGATTTGCGTGATGAATGAATTAAGATGCCTCAGCCTCACCCTCTGAGAATCAGCACTTAACATTCTATTATTTGACATGGACACGCTGATTTGCATGTCAGGGAGTTTTCTAGAGAGAGGGAAAGAAAATGACCTGCCCAGGGGCAAACAGTCAGTAGCTGATGAGGAACAAGGATTCAGACCACCCGTGGAGACATTTTCATTTTAAGAGAAAGAAGCCAAATCCAACCAGTTTATGCCAAAGGGGATTAATGATAAAGACACAGGGGTCCCAGGAGCTGAAGAGCAGCCTGGGACCATCTCCTCTCTCTGCCCCTCCACTCACAGAGGGAAGCAGGGCCATGCCCAGGACACGAGAGTGCACACCTTCCCAGGGAGGATGCCAGCCCAGCCAGGACCCAGGAAGCTCCAGTTGGGAGCCCTTGGGGACCAGTCCACTCTGGCCAAAGGAGTGGACGCTCAAGGCACAAGCATGGCTTCCCAGGCATCGGGGGTGTATTCAAGGGCCATCTAGGGTCCACTTCACCCACCCACCCACCTACCAGCCCCAGGCCTACCCTCCAGCTCCTAAACTTGAACCTCTTCCCATTGTCACAGTCTTTGCCATTTGCACACCACAATCACACACACCAGATTACCTCTCCTCTTCTTTGTTAAGAAACTCACTTTTTAAACCTTAATGTGGGTTTGATCTGTGAGAAATGTTTTCATGATGCAAAAGCACATGTGTCAGCTACACTGGAGCCTGAGAGCCAAAAGGAAAAATCGGTAATACTCACCCTGCCTTCATTCAAAATGCTTATATTTTGTTCATCGTGCATTACTTTTTACATTTTGATTTTTCAAGTGCTGCATTGAAGTCGTGTTTATCTTGATGACGGGCCCCCTTAAACTTTGCACCCAAGGCCAGTGCCTCACCTACCTCTCTTAGCCCCTTCCCTGCATCATCATTTAAATAAAGCTTTAAAATACTCGGGCTAGTGTCACCTAACCTCTCCTCCATCCTGCACGGTTGGAAACACTCACTTCACCTGCCTAAAATAGAATCAGTGACACAGATGAGCTTTTGCAAGTCTGCTGGTCCAAATCCCTTGTCTCCAAGCGCAGGCCCGACAGCTGTCTAAAGGCAAACTCAGCCAGGGCCCAGGTCTGCCGAGGCGCCGCCCTCTACCCGGCCCCTCTGTCGCCTGATGAATCAGGGACGAAAAAGGAAGTCAGGGCTGCGGCCTCAGCTTTCTGCCAGTTTTGTTTTATTTCTGGAGGAGCCAACCAGCTCTGGCCAAGGAGAGAATCATAAATTCCACTGGGAAGGAGACTGGAGCTCCTGAGACGTGGCCAGGGCTGCCCCTGGGGAGCGCAAGGCTGGCGGGGAGAAGTCACAGCAAATGCCCCTTCCGCCTGCCCCACGCCTGCGCCCAGCATTTTCAGGCAGTGACATCACAGTACACAGGGAGGAGAGACCACCCCTGAAAGGAAAAACAAGTCACAAAGAGGGCAGGGGGTAGTGGGAGGGGAGGGAGCCAGCCCTCCTTTGCCTTGGGGAACACAATCAACTCAAGAATGAAAAATTCTCTAGGTTATAAGGGTGTTGCTTTAAGCTCATCCCTGGGTGCCAGGCCCGGGGTGACCATGAGATGCATCATCTCATTTAAGCCTTCCAAGGAAGGTGCTATTTCATTCCCATTTTACACATGAGGAGACTAAGGCTAAGAGAGGTTATGTGATTTGCCCTAAGTCTCTCACTTAGTAGCAAATGGAGCCAGGATTCAGGCCCAGGCTGCCGCATGTACAGACCCCCTGGGAGCAGACAGGCAATAACCCCAATTGAAGGAGCCCCATCCTCTGCCTGCAGGAAGCCCCCAGCAATCTGGGACAGAGGTCAAATGCATGTTCCCCAAAGCCCTGACTCCAAGCGGGTGCCCCCCTTCCCTCCATGGGCCTCCCTCTTCTCTCACCTCTCACTCCCCACCTCCCACCCACCATCAGGCTCCCAGACCCCCCTCCTTCCCAGATTTTCTCTTTTACCAGATCACTTGAAATGTCTGTGTGGCTAGGTCTGTGCCCCAAGCTTGCACCCCTCATGCCAGAAAGAAGTTGGCCCTGGGCGGATGAAACCCAAGATAGATCTGTCCACCCACGTGTGAGATTCCTGCAGAATTATGTGCATTTTTTGGCGGGGAGAGGGGGGCTTAAATATTTCTGATGGGACCAGACCAGGGCTGGCTGGAACCCTTCTCTGAATGGGCTTTCCACCCAGACGCTCCATCTCACCACTTATCAATTAACCGTCAGTGAAGAACCCACATTCCTGCTCAGCCAAGAGATGTACCACCTCCAGAATGTACACAGTACTCCTTTCCAGAAGTAGGAAAAGAAGCTTTCCTACTGCGAAGCCCATTTCCTGCTCAGACCAGGTGGAAAATCTGCTTAACTCAAAAGGTCAAACCTAGTTTAATTTTATACCCTTTTGTTAAGAATGTTCCCTTAAAAAAAAAAAAAACAACAACAAAAAAACTCATGTTTCTTTCCAACTTTTCAAAAGTTAATTCATGTGGAAGAAAAAAAAAGATTAGGATAAAATTTCAAATATTAAATTCAAATGCAGGATTAATGACTTTTATTTCTAAGCCCAAGAGGTTGTCTGGAATTTAGGACATTTTTGGAGTAGTGGAGACCAGACATAACCAGATGCGGTTGTGTTTTGGACCAAGTCAGCACAAATTTCATACCTTGAAAGATTATATCCACGTCTGTCTTAATACAAACAGTCCCCCCTTTTCCAAAACTCTCCATCCAAAATGAACCCAAAGCCATCGGCTTGAAGACAAAGACTAAACACTTTTTAAATGTAAGCGAAAGTAGCTGACGACTGTAAACCCTGATTAAAATACCCCCACCCCGTGCAATTCAACCCTTTCTCCCCATCTCCCCTCACACCCTCCTCAAATGCACAGACACCTAAACACAGGCCAGAGGGACGGGAGAAATGGCTAATCTGAAAGAAGAAAAAACAGCCTTTCCGTAACGTACAATTTCCCTCGAATGACTAAATACTGTGATAACATGCCTGGTGAGGTATCTCAAGTTCTGAAGAACCTGAAAATACTGAACAACCTCACACGAGGGTCCTGGCTAATTTTCCAGCCAAAGCAGTTTGGATTACTTAGGATAAAGTCTGAACAGAAGTCTCGATGATTTAGCCCAGTCCACAGATGAGCCTCATAAAACAGTATCAGGACATGAGTGCACACAGGATGGACATGGATCAGTGGGAAGGGGTCAGCTGGCTGAGGGTCCAGGGTTGGCCAAAGGAAGAGTGTGGTCTGTGGAACATGAACACACCTTGAAAAAGAACTCCATGATCCAATATGTTTGGAAAATAGTCCACACTCTAAGACAGGGGTCAGCAAACTACAGCCCAAGGGCCAAGTCTGGCCCACCACTTGTTCTTGTAAATAAAGTTTTATTGGAACAGGGCCATGCCCATTCATTTACATATCAACCATATCATGGTGTTTTCAGGTGACAACAGCAGAGTTGAATAGTTGCAGGTCCCAGAGACCCTGTCACCCACAAAGCCTAAAATATTTACTAGCTGGTACTTTAGAGATAAAGTTTGCTGACCCCTGCTCTAAGGCCATCTTCAAGATTCACAAATCACATCATCACACTAGAGACTCCAAGAAATCCAGCAGCAAGGAAATCCATTCCACTTTGTTCACCATAATATTTCACAAGCATATTTGACTTAAAAAAAAAAAAAAAACACCTTTTCCCTCCATGAGATATGCATCAATTCCTCTCATAGGATGTGCTCCACACACATTTTGGGAAATACTGGTGTGTGCGCGCGTGTGTGTGTGTGTGTGTGTGTGTGTGTGTGTGTTTGCATGTGCCAGAAGGAGACATATTAACACAATCTTCACAGGGGAAATGCTACATATCTACTTTCAGACACTTCTGGTCTAATGGGCAGTGGACACAAGAACACTATCAAAGTGGTTCTTCAACCAACTCTTGAGACGGATTTAACACATATCCACACAACCAAATAGAATGGTTCAATTTGTTTGGAGGGAGAGAAATGGTTTCATTTCAAATGATTTGATTGTTTCCAAGACAGACATCTCCTTGTTGTTAAAAGAGAGGATATGTAGATTGATGGCAGGTCCCCGTGGTGAGGGGGAATGAAGAGGAAACAGATGACTGTGTGCTCCCAAAATTCATGTGCTGAAGTCCTAACGCCCGGCACCACCAAATGTCATTGTATTTGGAGAGAGGGTCTTTAGAGAGGTAATGGAGTTAAAATGAGGTCACTGGGGGTGGGGCTCTAAACCAATAGGACTAGTGTCCTTCTAAGAAGAGATTAGGGCACAGCCACACACAAAGGGAAGACCATGTGAGAACACAGTGAGAGGGTGACCATTACACACCAAGGAGAGAGGCCTCAGGAGGCAACAACCCTGCCGACACTCAATCTCAGTCTTCCCAGTCTCCAAAATCCTGAGAAAATAAATGTCTGCTGTTTAAGCCACCCAGGCTGTGGTACTTTGTTGTGCAGCTCAATCAGACCGACACAGCAAATAAGGCTTGTTAGCAGAGAGCTTATGAAAGGCACCTGATATCTTATAGCCATGTGTTATGAAAAACTCTCCACAGCTAATCTTCAAGCGCTCAGCATACAGTTACAGCTGAGTTTCAATCCAAGCACTTAGTAGCTGTGTGAGTTTGGGCAAGCTACTTACCCTCTCTGATTCTATGCTGCTTCATCTGTAACATGGAAACAACACCTTCCTCACCTGTGCACCTCCCCCAAGTGTCTGTGAGCGTAAAGTGAGATCATGGATAGTGAAACAGCAACAGAGAGAGCTATCGGTGAGCAGCAGTTCTCATGAGTACTATACTCCTTGCAGCCTAAGGCCACATGGATTGGGATCCACCAACTTACTAAGGGTCTTTAAGGGAGAAAAGAGACCCTAGAATATATGTAACCATCAGCGACAAGATGCATGTTGATTAGAGAAACACTCTGACGTGAGCGAAAACGGACATGTGTTTTTGGGATTTGAGAAAACGTGATATTCCTCTTAGTTTTATATTTAGAGAAGTGCCCACATCGTTGGGTGTAGAAATGACAATAACAGATTCTGGTGCTGGGATCTGTTGTATGGCCTTGGACACTGCGCTCCTAAGTCTTGGGCTGATATGTTACACAGCAACAGATAACTGATACAGCAGTGATTCCTTGTGTGACTGCACTGCTCCAGGACAGAGTTCAGTGGGGTATAATTAAATTATTACATTACATAAATAATTTAAATTATATTAATATAATTATTATATATTATTATATACAATAATTAAAAGAGCTATAGACACAAGAACACCACAGGCTCTACTCCAGGCACAAACTGGGGGACATTCTTAGGCCTATTCATTGAGTTATTAACGAATGAACAAATATAAAGTACCCACATGTTAACAGGCAAGTGATTCATCAGTAGGGCAGCCACGGTCCTTCCTTGCCTTCCGGGAGCTTACAAATCACAAATATGTCCAGTGCTATGAAAGCAAAGTGTGCCCAGTATAGTGGGACATAAAACAGGTGACCAGACCCCATCCTGCGGGTCACGGGAGTCTTCTCTGAGGAAGGGGCATTCAGAGGGGATCCAAAGGATGAACACTAGAGGCGGGGTGGGTGTGGCAGAAGGGTGTGCCAAGCAGATGGAACAGCCTGTGCAAAGACAGGCAGAAGAGACCAGTCCGTCTGGCCAGGGCACTAAGATGAGGCCCCTGAAGTCAGAGAACGAGCTGGGGGAGGGAGGGGTGAGACGTGGCTGGAGGGTAACACCTCCTCCCTCTTCTTGATTTTCAGCTGGGCATCCACAAACATGAACTACGCAGACTCTCCAGCTGGGAAGGGTCTTGAGATCCTCCTTGTGTTGGCCCAGGTTGTGGGCAGTGTCCTCCCCAGCACAAGCTAAGCACTGTACCAGCTCCAAGTCTTAACTCAACGAACCCACTTCCGTGCTCACATCCCAGCCCAGTGTGGCCAGAGGCGAGCTCTGCTCCCCAGTCACTGGGCCCCAGGGCGCTTCCGTCCTGGATCTGCTCTCCTCTGCGTCTTGGGGCCTCTTCAGTGCATCACTTGTGGCCGCAAGCCAGCCAATGGCCACAGCCAATCCCAAGGGAGGCTGGGCTGTGGAGGCTGCGGTGTCCCAGGAAGAAGAGCAGGGGCGGTCTCTGCTAAGGTGTGAAAGAACAGACTGGATGGGCTCTCTCTGCCTCTGTGACAGGTGGGGAGGGTCTACATCTCACCTCTCCATTGAGGAGAAAGGTCTGGCTGGCACTGGGGAAGAGCCTTCTGGGCAGGGGTCTGCCCGGCGCCCTCCCACCCAAGCCGACGAATCACACCACACAGGCGGCAGGTGGCCCTCTTCCTGCTCACAAGGGAGCCCGTCTCCAGGCTGGCAGACCCTCTGCACTGGGGGCTCAGAGACCTCCTGGGTTTGACTCCTGAACCCACCAAAGGCATCTACTGACCAGCGTTGCACAGGTGAGCTCACCTCCCGTGAAACAGGCACCATAAAGCACTTAGCACAGCACCCAACACAGAGCAGTGCTGGATAAGCATCAGATACATTAAGTAGTAGAATATAAATCCATAAATGTCATCTAATGGTCATACTCGGGTATTATTTTTTATTTATTAATTTACTTGCTTTCTCTTAAACCTAGAGGTAGGGCTCTGTGGTTTTACCATCTCATCTGGTGGTCCCAGGAAACTGCCTGGAGAATCTGCTCCTTTCCCGTTGGAGCACCAGCCTCTAGTGATAAAATCCACAGCATGTTCTTGCCCCAAATATTGCTTGAATGCCCTGGATGTGGTAAACGTTAGTGGTTAAAAGCATGAACTCTGAGGGAGACTGACTGAGTAAAACTCTAGCTCTGGACACTAACCAGCTGTGTGACCTTGGGCAAGTCACTCAACCCCTCTGGACCTCATTTCCTTATATGCAAAATAGGGATGACTGAAGTACCTACTTCATAGGGTTGTTAGGATTTAAAGGCTCGCTCTACATTAGGTTATTGGAACAGGCACGTAGTAAGCATGGTGTGTTTTCTAGTACTATTATTACATGCAGCTGCTAGGAGAACTTGCTCAGAAAATGTACACGTTACATATTACACACAGAATGAGGCCTCCAGGAGTGAGCACTAGTGTCATATTTATTATAGTTACAAGCGCCCCCGTCGCCTGAATCAATTAGTTTCTGAGTTGGAACAGAGAGAGTGTGGATAGTGGATGTGGGTATAATGACCATTTTGTTTCATTGCCACTCAGATGGCATAGAAGCAGCAGCCATTTTTCTGGTGGACCAGGGAGGTGCCAGGCACCAAGACACCCACCCTCAGGGCTCTTTCCTTTCCTGGGAGACGCAGGCCAGCTCTTCCCCACGCAGCTCAGCCAGCCAGGGGCTAGGCAGCCTGCCCATTCAGAAGATGTGCTCCCCGGGGACCCATGAGGCCCAACAAGCTCTCAGGGCAAGAGGAACGGGCCTGGGCTCTGCCAGGCTCAACATTCCCACAAGCGCCACTAGCAGGACGGTCAGAGAGATGGAGGCCAGGGGGCCTGGAGTCAGGCCTGGCCAAGGCAGGGGAAGTCTGCGACATGCCCATTTGCTCCCCTGCCTCAGGGTCACGGGAGCTGGAATCAGCCAGCTTGCCTCGAGCCATAGGCCCTCAATCTGTCATGACACCCCAGGAAAAAATACAGTGAAATACTGTTTTTTCATCCCATTTATTACCCGAACAAGACTTAACCTGGAAGCACCATTGGCACTGAACGGCAAGGTGCAGCCGTGCCCGTGGTGCCCAGCTTGCCCGCAGCACAAGCGCGCTCACTGTGGGGCCCCGGGTCCTGGAGGCCCAGGCCCGCTCAGGAGAGATGATGGAGATGGGAGAAATGGGGCCAAGGGGTGACATCCACCCTGATGGCTTTACAGCCTCACCCCCACCCCACAAAGGCTGTCATCACAGTGACATCAAGGGACTCCCTGGCATGATGTCACCGTGCTGGGCGGGGCCGCCCGCTCTGGAACCCAGAACCAGAAGTCAGCTTCTTCCGGTTACAAGGGGCTGTGACCCTCGGGCCAGTCCTTGGACTGGATTCAACGGGGGACCGTCCAGAAGCTGTGCCCCTTCCCCCACCGAGAGGCTCACGGGCACGGGGTGGATCTCCACAGTTAAAGAGAAACGTCTCTGGATGCTGCTGTGGTCAGGATGCTGGTCTGAGACGCAAAGGCCCCGGCAATGGGCAAACAATGCATTATCATCAGCCACTGGCCTCTCGGTGTCTGCAGCTTCCTGCCACTTCCTGCACCCTCCAGGGACGCCAGCAAGTGTACCACGGGGCCCACGCCCAGAAGGCCCCACCCTTGGTTCAGTGCTCTGCTGTAGCTGACGCGAAATTCCTCATCATTTTTGACCAGGGACCCCATTTTCATCTTGCACTGGGACCCCCACATTATGCAGCCAGCACTGCCCACACCTCACCCTCCCGGGTTCCAGCAGCCCCATCGCTGACCCTTCTCACCCACTGACCTCCTTGCAGCCGAAATCTCAGGAAATCCTCAAAACAACCCCAGGTTTGGGGACTAATTCTGCAAACATGGAAAATGGGATGCGTGGGTAGTAAGCAACGTCCTAGACCCACACGGCTAGCAGGAAGCAGACCCGAGGACCAAATGCAAACTTCTTTAAATCCAGAACCCGTGTTCCTCTCCCCACATCTTCTTCCCCTGAGTGGGGAGGACGACCCAGGAGAGCCTGGGAGGGGGTCTCAGACCAGCTCAGTGTTGCTGGGAGGAATCGGGTTATTGTCCCGGAAGAGATATTCTAAGTAAGGCCCCAGTGGAGGCACTGGTGGGCAGGAGGCCAAGGTCAACGGGTGGTGGTAGGAGACCCGCAGCTCTGCAAGGGCGGGGGGCATTCTCTGGGGCCCCCTCTCGTTTGACCGCCCTTCCACTGATCCTCCCTGAAGGTGTGCTCAATGAGGTCACGTCCCGTGGCCCCATGCCACTGCACCCAGGAGCCTCTGCCACTGGAAGGGGTTGGCCTCACAAGAGTAAGGAAACAGGGAGCACACAGCCTCTGGGACCCCGGCGATGGCCTGAGTCCCTCCTTCGGAATGAGAAGCAACCTGATTCCATCGTGTCCATTTCGGGGAAACATCAGAAACATAACCAAGAGCCCCAAGAAAACAGGTCTCATGCAGAAGCAGATGGGGCCAAAAGCAAGGGCCAAACGAGCTCAGGAAGGCCAGTCCAGAGAAGCGAAAGCTCCGAGAAAATCATAACAGCCTCCAGCTGAGGAAACGTGCAGACGATGAACACTGGGCACCAGCATTCCAATTCAGATATCACAGTGGCAAGTGACGAAATGCCGACTGGAACTGGCACAAGGGGTTTATCTGAGATAAGCCAGTATTCGGAGAGGGATGATGGAGAGCCCCTGCCATCTGCGTGCGGGACGCCAGCCTCCTGCTCTCACGGGTGCAAATTCCCCCCACCCCCCGCAGCTGCTGGCCAGACGGTCAGTAAGACGGCGGAAGTGAGTGGAGTGTCTGCAGGTTGGCCCTGAGCCCCTCCTCAGACCCACACCACTCCGCAGTACGGACGGGAACTCTGAGAGGATAAGGGCCGCGCACTTGCCTCCAAGCCCCAGCCCTGCCGTTTACTGCCCGTGGGTCAGTCCTCCAACCTCTCATCGGCTTCCCGGGGCTCTTAGGAGAAATAGCAAAGTTTGCATCCCGACCTGGAGGCCTGCGCCAGACAGGAGTATTATTCCCACATAACTGAAGCTCCGTGGGCTGAATTAAGTAAAAAAGCAACTTAAGAGGATGTTGCATGGCCGACATTATCTGCAGTCCTGGGGAGCAGGAAGAAAGGCTGAGTGGCCAGGAGTAATTCCCAAAACCACGCCAGAGAGCGGGGACAGTGGGACCCCGGCCGTTGCCTGCTGCCCCTCCATGAAAGCCTGCACTGTGTTACAAGCTGGCTTCGGCTGCACTAAACAGAAACCGGAATACCAGTGTCCGAGATGAGCTGTTTGTAGAATTTGTTTTTCTCCCACAAAGGTCTGAGTTCTGCTCTCTGAAACCAGCAGGGTTTCCTCTCTGCCGTAAAGCATGGGGTTCATCCATGTGGGCTGTGATGATGCATCACAGTGTCTGCATCGAGCCACTGGGAGGACACAGAGGGGGACGAGGAGATGGCCCCTCCTGGTAGGGACACACGCCAGAGATTGCACGTAGCCCTTCTTAAATCACATTGGCCAGGGCTCGTCACATGCTTTCATACAGTTGTGACAGACTCTTCGTAAATTACTATGGGGGATCGTAGGGGTCGATGGTCGGGGGGAATCAGCAGTGACTGCCTCCCTCTCTGCACCCCAGCTGCCCTACCGCCACCTCCTTTTAATTCTCTGGGCAGGATGAGCTCTTTGCATAGGCTGTTCCCTCTGCCTGGAACACTGTTCCTCTCCTTTTGTCTAGTGAGCTCCTCCCCCAGATCCCACTCAGACATCACTGGTCCCCGTCAGTCTCCTGCCCTGCGTTCTCCTCATCCTGGTCTTGCCGCCCCAGCACCTTCCGTATTCTGCGATTATCCCTCTGGGTGATCATTTGACTGATGGCTGCTTCCTTCAGGAGGTGGAGAACTTTCCAAAGACGTGAATCTTGGTTTGCTTCTCCTTAGGCACTAGTGCCCAGTCCAGGGCTGTAACTATTGGCTGAAGGACTGAATAAATCAACGTGCCTTCCTGAGCCCTGGGTCCTCTCCTGCAAACGGACGCCGCTCGGAGTTGTTACAGGAAGCACAGTTACGATCCTAAGGAGAGCCTCTTTCCAAGTAGCAGGTGCTGTTACCCCTTTGATTTGTTTGATCCTCCCCGTAGCCCTTAAATTAGCTCATGTTATCACCCCCATTTTACAGCTGAGAACACCAAGGCAGAGAAGCTTCCCAGCTAAGTGGCAGGCTGGGAGGAACCCCAGGGGCCTGGCGCCACACAGCAGGGGTTCAGGCAGTGTCCCTTCTGCCCAGACACCCCTGCTGCGGAGCACACGCCCGGTGGGGAAGGGCCCAGACCCGCTCCTGTCCTCGTCCCCAGGCCTCTTCTGGGAGCTTCTCCCACCCTGACCCTAACTCCTTCGGCAGCAGGTACCCCCAGAAGTCCAGATCCAGATCCATGCTTCCACAAAACCACTGCCCCTGGAGTGTGGCCGTGTGGCCTGGCCCCCCGCAATGGCTCCCAGAGGCACACAGCTGGGTGACACACAACCGCCCCACCCCCCAACTCTGGGCCACAGACCAGCAAACGGGCAGTCACGTGCTCTGCCAGCGAGCAACGAGGGGCACCCAGCCCTGCTGGCCATGAGGATGTCCAGGAAATGCCAAACCATGCCCCAGGGAAGAATCTGCCTGGAGTAACTCAGCCAGTTTTTACACCGCTCTTTAAAACAACTACTACTCTGTCTTGTTACAAAATGGATACACATCCAGTGCTGGACAAGAACCGGGAACACACAGAAAACAAGGAGACACGAGGATCGCCCACAACCCCTGCAGCTCTCACGCTGGGCCAGTGCCAACCTGGTGCCTTGCTGTCTGCAGCGCACCTCATTCTTGATGGAGAAAACTACGTTTCAGCAACATCACACATTTCCGTGTGTGCGTCCTTCTAAGACTTCCGGATCCTGGGTGTCATCTTTTACAGGAGAACAGGAGTCGGCTGTCACCGTACCTCTCATGCGGCAACGTGTGCGTGGTGAGGGCGGCGGTGGTGAACGCCCCGTCCCCTCCCGATAACATTTCCCAAGGCCCCCTCCGTGCCCTGGGGGAAATACAGAGCTCAGACTTGGCTTCTGTGTCCCACCCCTACCCGCACCCCTCAGCATCGTACTACCCAGGGGTAAAGATAGGAGAAAGTTAATTTATTTCTAACAAACGTTTTTCTAGCACTCTCCATGTGCTAGGCATCGTTCTAAGGACTTTACAAACATTAACTTGATTAACAGCAACCTTAGAGGTAGATACTCTTATCTGCATCATACAGATGAGAAAACTAAGACCCAGAGAAGTCAAGTGACTTGCCTGAAGTAACACAGCAACTTAACAGTGGAGCCTAGATTCAAACCCAGGCATTTGGGCTCCAGAGCCTACGCTGGTAAGCTAATTGACCATGATGTGAGGACCACGTTGGAAATGTGGGAGGTGACACATAGGTCACTAGCTCCTGCTAAGCCAGCACATTTTTAAAAAGAATTCCAACAAGAGGAATTAGGCATAAAGCAGTGGTTCTGAACCCTGGCTATACGTGAAAGTCACCTGAGGCAACTTGAAAACTGCTACCCAGGTTCTAGTCTGCTTGGTTTGGGGTGGGGCCCAGGAACCAGTACTTTTTAAGACTTCCCAGGTGATTCGACTGTGCGGCCAGGTTTGAGAACCTCAACTCTCAGAAGGAGGCTCTCTCCACATATCCTATGCGACTGTGGGCTATTTGCTTAGCCTCTTAGGCCTCAGCCTCCACATCTGTGGAATGGGAATGCCATTGCTTTGGTGAGCACATGAAGCCTCACATGCACACACCTCACAGGGGCCTGCACAGACTGTCGGCTCTTATCACAAAGCACACCAGCTCTCAGCACCCAGGCAAAGATCGGTGTTCGAGTCTGCTTGGGCGGCCATAATAAAGTACCACAGGCTGGGGGCTTACCAAAAAGATTTATTTTCTCACAGTTTGGAGGCTGGAAGTCTGCGATCAAGGAGTCGGCAAGGTTGGTTTCTCCTGAGGCCTCTCTCTCTGGTGTATAGGCGGCCGTCTTCTCCCTGTGTCCTCACGTGGCCGTCCCTCTGTGTGTTCGTGTCCTAATCCCCTCTTCTTATGAGGACACCAGTCATAGTGGATTAGAGCTTATTTTAACTTAGTACCTCTGTAGAGGCCCAGTCTCCAAATACAGTCACATTCTGAGGTCCTGGGGTCTAGGGCTCCAGTACATGAACTTTGTGCAGGATGCAATTCAGCCCAGAACAATCAGTAACTGCAGACAGAACCTGTTTTGAGGCGCTTCCCTGGGCATATGGCTGAGAATCCAGAATCTCACACTTATGTCCCCTAAAGCAGGACACAGCGAGGTGGGTGGTTTTCACTTAGCTAGTGAGCATTTGACAATCTCTGAGCCTAGGTTCCCGATCTGGGTTTCACCCCTGCCAGCCCTTCGAGGGTTAATCCAAAGGTCTCTGGAGTTGGGGGGATTTACTGCCCCCAGACCTTTATCATCTCACCCTGACGTTGAGGGCTCACATTTCCCACTTAATTACTTGTCCGGCAATCAGAAGAGATAGCCGGTCCTGTGCTGAGTTGGCTGCAGCTGTGAACTGTTTATTTACTTTTCCTCAGTCCGGGAATGGCTATAATTTAAAGGTTCAGATCTCAGCTACCCTGCCTGGTGCAAACCCTGCTTAAACACTTCCATATTGCTCGGGTGGAATGCGCTGGAAGCTGCCCCCACTCCCCTCCCTGGACACAGAGCGCTGAGAAGGCAGGTGTTCCTGGTTACGGAGGCTGCAGGGCTGGGTAAGGGGAGAAGGCTGCCCACCGTTACTGCCAACTCCGCCGTCCACCCCAAGAGCTCACGGAAAACCTAGAAGCCATAGTAGGCCTGAGGACCACGAGATGGCAGGACGGGATGGCCCCAAAGCACCCCAGTCCCACAGCAGTGGTCCCTGCCACAGTCGAAGCCACAGCTCGCACTCATTCCTGCACCAAATGGTGTAATTACACTGAGGCTGTCAAATGGCATCCAGATGGTCTCGCCGCTCGCACCAGCGCTTTAATAAGCTTCTAGGCGTGACCTTGGCAGCTTGTGCCCCACCTGCGCAGCCCCCGGTTGTGAAGCCCGAGCCCACAATTAGATCAGATAATGAGCGCCCAGGCGACCAGCCTTGAACTCTGCAAGCCCTCTTCAAGGGGTGCCCAGAGAGTCACCCCACACCACTGACAAATGGCATGCGTTCCACCACAAACGGAGGGCCGCCTGTGCACAGCTCCCCTGGAGGCCTGCCTGGGGAGATCAGAGACCCGAGACCCAAGAGCACATTTGGGGGGCCAGGCAGCTCCCAGGCAAGCCGTTCCAAGAGTTGAATTCTGGCAAACCAGAGGCTCAAGCCTGACCGTTTCCTCCAAAGCCCCAGGCAGCCCACCAGGGAGGAACTGCTTCTAACACTGCCACCCCCATAGGCACCGACAGGTGCGAACCCAAACACGGGAATCACCTGCTGCCACAAAGCTGCACGTGACCTCCACCAATTCATCCCCTTTGAATATCCTCCAGCCGGAGTAACTCCACAGTGAAGCTTTCAGTGATCTTGCGCTGAAAAGAATCACATTCCACTGGCCATTCTGAAAAGTCAAATTATTCTTTCCCAGCATGGGGCACATGCCTCAGAGAGTGACAGAGCTAACATGCCTACACCAGGCACCAATGCCAGGACTTCACACATAGTGACTAAACTAACCCTCAGACGACCTGGATGCTGTTTTATTCTCCCTTTGTAGAAGAGAAAACTACAGAGAGGGTAAGTAACCTGCCCAAGGTCACACAGCTAGGGAGTGGCAGGAACGGGATTTGAACCCGGGTAAGGAAGCAGACGTCATGAGTGCATACAACTATGATCCCATTTGGGTAAACAAATAATAGTTAAAATTTTACTGTTACGCCTGTATGACAACACGTTATATATTTTAAACAAAGTTGAAGAGTTTGTGCAAAGGTTTGGAAAATGCCGAACAGTCCAAGAAGAGCCCGCATGCTGATATTCTCAGGGCCCTGCCAAGCCGGAGAAAATGGGTAGATACAAAGAAAAGAGCAAATCAGAAGCCTTCTCCGTGATGGGTTGGCGCAGAGGGCGATGGGAGAGGGACCAGGCACTTGAGCTCTTGGCCGCAGAGACAAGTTTCTGTGGGAGAATCTTGTCCATGATCTTTGCCAGGTTTGGTTCTCGCAGACCTCAGACAGAGAACGAGGGGAGGCTGAGACCCAACAGGGAAATGCAAAACGTGTTTGTTCCGACTCCCTCGTTATGTTTGACTCTTTATAGGGCGTCAGTATTCCCCTCACAGGCATCCTGGGTTTTAATGGTCCTATCTCAAGCTGTCACTGAAAACCTACCCTTAAGATTGTGTCACCATTCTTAGTAAGATGTGAATGACTGACATTTAGGAAGAAGGGATTGCATTTCAGGTTACCATCTTAAGGTCAATTTGGCTTTTCAAACAAAGAGACCATGAGAAGACCCAAGATAAATATGATGCATGGAAAAATCATCATTTTTGCTAAAACAATGGGAGGGACACAATGGCTTTTTAAAATACCTCTTCAAATAACACGGAATGCAAAGTAAACATGATGTGACTTAATGTGAGGAGATGCCCAAGACGTCATGCCTGTGCAGGTTTTGCTCTCGGTCCACACTCTTGGGAAGGGGAGCCTACTCTGTTCAAGATTCTGTGATAGAAAATCTTGAGGAACCGGGCCTTAAATTATGCAACTGGTTCGTTCCGGTGGTGACATCACCTGGCAGGTCACAAATTCATTCCAGCATGAGCTGGGGCAGGGGTGGGGGGGGGTTCCTGGCAAAAATGCTAGGACTCAGAAGCCACCAGTATTAGATACTGGGTGATCTGTCCTAGAACCGCTGCAGCCCAGCCAAGCGTTCACGAACAGGAGATCAATGGTGGACCCACCTCACCATCCAGGGTGTGTCTGCACGTGTGTGCGCACATGTGTGCATGTGTGCTGGTATGCATAGGTGTGTATGTGAGTGGGTGTGTGTGTGATAAGAGTGTGTGTGGTGTGTGTTATGTGTCCAAGTGTGTGCATGTGATTGAACATGTGTATGTGCGTGTGAGTATGTCTGTTCCTTTCCAAGAAAAAAAAAGTCTCAGAAGACAGCACGAGACCATTTGGTCAGCCACCATATTTCACGTTTTACTGCACCCCTGCTTTGGAAAAACATAAGCCAATAAACATGAAACCAGTTCTGTGCCTGCAGCTTCCTGCTTTGGGTCAAAAGAAACCCTGGGATGAGAGAGTACTGGGAGATTCCCAACAACAAAGCAAAAAGTTCATAAAAGACAAGGATCCAAAACTCTGAGGACCCCACTGCGTTCCCCGTCATGCTTTCAGAAAAGACCGTAGGACTCGAACAGACAGGGAGTGAACCTGTCCAAGACCCTCGTCACCCAAGAACCCACTGATTCTGCCAGACAATCAGGCTGCCTGCTCCGGCCTCTTCTGCTGTCTCCATGCCTGTCTTTCCACAAACGGGACCGGCAGTGCAGAGCTCTCAGAGGCCCAAATTCAAATCCCAGACCCACCACTCATCACCAGGCCCTTGTGCAAGTGAGGAATCCCTCCTGGCCGCTCCAGCGTTCCCATCCGCGGAAAAGAGAGACCACCACCAACAACACTGTCACCAACTCTGGTGCTGCCTGAGCGCTTCAGCATCTAACTGCGCTTACCCCTCCGAGGACTGGTGCCCTAAGGATGTACTACCGCACCTCCCGCAGGAGGGAACCGGGCACAGGAGGGACGCGGCGGGGAGGGAGCACTGGAACGAGGGCACTACCTCTGCCGCTGCCCACATTTCCAGGAGGGGCTCATTGCCCCCCACCCCACCTCATCTGACAGGAGTGCCTCTGACGGGTCTTGCAGGATTTCATCCTCACTGTTGTAAAGTTTCCTCGTGGAAAACACGAGCATTTTCCTGGTCTCTTCTTTAGCTTGATGTGTCCTAAGGAGGGTCAATCCCCCTCCGGCCCCGACGCCTCAGCTCTGAGAATCCCAGGGTCACTCCGTGTTTCCCAATTCAGGGCTCCTGTGCCCCAGGAGACAGCAAGGACTTGAGTCCCTTGTATTACTGTCAACATTTGGAAATTTCCAATGCAAAGAGCCCTGGTTCCTAAAATGAGGCCTAAGAAGGTGCTCAAAATACTCACAGTCTCTGCTTTTGACTCCAGCCCTGTGAGTTCAGTGTGGTCTGCCCCGAGTTTATGATGATCAGAAACTTTGCCAGGAAGGTTATATCACTGAATACCATTATGGGCAATAAGAATTAATCCTTTCCTGAACACACTGTCTGTGCTTGCTGTGTGCAGGGCACCCTAGGATGTCTCCCGACTACCCCGTAAGAGAGATAAGATCATCCCCAGTCAGCAGAGGAGGAGACTGAGGTTCCGAGAGGCTCCAAGACTCAGAATGACCAGGAGGGGTAGCAGTGAAGATGACTCTCACCTGTCTAACCCCAGAGCCTGCCCAAGCTGCCAGGCCAGCCTTCTCCCAAACGTTCCAGGTCAGAAGAATTACCTGCGGGTCTGGTGTAAGCTATGAATCCTGGGTCCCAGCCCACTTCTCGTGAGTCTGACTCTGAAACCGGGGCCTGAGAATCTGCATTTTCAGACAACCATCGCCGCCCACTCTCCATCATACAACTAGATTAATTACCTGTTTCCATGCACATTCCATGGCTTGATACATCTTTCAGATGCTGGTACTGACGGGGAGGGTGGAGGACGGAAACCTAGCCTGGGCCAGGCAGGCAGGCCTCCCCTGCCCTCACCCGCCTGCACAGCGCCCCCGAGGGCCATGCGGGGCACTGCGACCCCCCAGCCTCCCAGCAGGGAACCCACCCACTGCCCCTACAGAAAGAATGGGCGGAAATGGCCGCAGGCAGGAACTCACCCCTGCCATTTCACAGCGCTCTGCAGGGGAGGGCCTGCAGAGGAGCTGAAAAGGCCAGGGACAGGGAGCCAGCCTTGCGAGAGAGCCTGGCAAACAAAGCACAGCCCCCCCAGAGCAATCACCCGCCAAAATCTGCAAGCTCATCACGGTGCTTGGGAACCTCGAGGGGGGGACACAATACAGGACGCATCCTGCTCGGCAGAGATAAGAGAATTCCCAGGTTCTCACTGCCCAGCCTCCCCCTGGGGACAAAAGAGCTGGCAGGGAGCTTGGAGGAACGTGAGAAAGGTGCCCGAGGCCAACACTGCACGAAGCTCTGCACCCCGCACTCCCCACCCTGCACCTCTCACCCTTCACCCTTCGCTCATCCCTGAAGTCACTCCTCAGACTGACCTTCAAGCCCACCCTACGTCTCGCTGGCTGTGGGGCCCTGGACAAGTGGCTTTGCCTCTCTGCTCCTCAGTTTCCCCACCTGCAAAATGGGGCTGCAGGTGGGAACTACCTCCGTCCCTCCTCGGGGTTTTGCTGCAATCCATAGTACGTTTCTGGAGGACCCACTGTGCCCTCGGCACTTTCCTGTATCACCAGGTCCAGCCCTCAGCCAGTCCCAGTCCCAGGAGCTGGGCTTTGGCACGAGCCCCTTGTCCCAGCACGGAGGCCCATGTGGACGTGGGGGAGGTGACGTGGTGGGGCCCGAGGCCGTGCCCGCCCATCTTGGAGCTCACCACTGTTCTGAGAGCCTGATCAGCACCAGCCAACAACACAAGTGGCGGCTCCAGGACTCCCAATTCCCTTCTTATCCGTGGGTCATGCCTTTAGGCTCAGTTTAATCCAAATGCTGAGCATTTGTTTGCACACATCAAAAATGATAATAACCGCAAGAATGAAAGCTACTACTTACAGCTCACTTTCCATACGATGCCCTGGGAGGGTGGTGCTGTTATTAACACCCCCAACAGTCGAGGCCATTGACATTCTGAGAGGTCAAGTCATCTGCGCAGTGTCACCCAGTGGTGATCAGGGGAGTACTGTGCCTGCACAGTGCAGGGACCCAGCCCTCGGGACCTCTCTCTCCCCGTCTGGGAATTCCTTTCCCTCTCAAGGGCAGGGACCTCACCTGTCTCTCTCTGTGTCCCCAAAGGATGCCAGCACGGCAACCAGTCAATGGACAGTTCGAAAGCGAAAGTCAAATTGACTCAGATTTTATTTCCTGGGTCACTTTGAGCACGTGGTTTCCAGAATGGGCAGGAGGTGGCACCATGCTGCTTGGGGCATGTGGGGATCAGGCTCCCACCTCTAGAGGGACCCATGCTACCCATGAGGTCTGTTTCCTTCACTCCAGGTGGGCTGAATGAGTTGGTGCAGAGCCAGTGTATTTTGGGGGGAATTCAACGATAAGGAGTCCGTCATGGAGACCAGCTAGGAACCCAGAACCTGTCCCGGCTCTCCAGGCAGAATGGAGGTGGTGGGGATGCCCTCAGGACCCTAGTGGGACCACTCTGTTCAAAGTGCAGTGAGTCCTTTGGTCAGGAACAGAGCTGACCCCCCCCCCACCCCGTGAAACGGAAGCCCAGGGCACGGAGAGAGGGGGAGACACACCTCCCTCTGCCTCATTGATGCCAGAGAGGACCTGCCACTCAGACCTGCCCGCACGTGCCCCTGGGGCACTCGAGCTCTGAGCATTGCCAGGAGCCCCATGTGGTGCACATCCTCTCTTGTTCCCAAGTCAAGGAGGTTCTGGAACCCAGGAAAGCCAACTCCAAAGCCCAGAGCCTCCCCCACAATTCCAGAGGGGGAGATTTTAAGTCTCTTTTTAAAGCTCCCAGAGTTCCTGTCAACCACATCCCACTAGAAAGCTTTAAAGCCATGCCCTGAAAGCCACCACTTCCTCCCTCCTGGTGCCCTCCCTGGGAAGATCTGCTGAAATAAACTCAGGAGCGTGGGAAGGGGGCTGTGGCAGACACTGCAAGTGTGCTTCCCAGAGTCTTTGATGCCCACCTTCTCCCGACTGTGTACCCTTACCAGCCTCTCTTGCAGCCAGACGCAGCCAGTGACACAGTTCTGACCCATTAGATGCCAAAAAGAGTCCAGGACACTTCTGGGAAACCTTTTGCTTTCCTGATAAAAAGGGGCAGAGACCCAGCTGGTGCAGTCCTGGAAACCTGCTCCTTCCCTCCCCCCTTGAATACAGACGTGATATCTGGAGATGCAGCAGCCATCTTGAGACCATAACAGGACAGGTAATGGAAATGTGGCAGACAGAATGACACCCACCTCCCAGAAGTGCCCACATCCTAATCCCCAGAACCTGTCAAAATGTTAAGTAATATGGCGAAGGGGGATTGAGGCTGCTAATCAGCTGACCTTGAAATGGGGAGAGCATCCTGGATTCCCCAGGGGAGCCCAGTGCAATCACAGGGTCCTTAAAGGTGGAAGATGGAGGTAGAAGAGGGGATCAGAGAAGAGCTGTGATGAAGAAAGAAGGGCAGAGATGCAGCATTGCTGACTTGGAAGATGCAGGAAAAGGCCAGGAAGTGGGTTTTCCCCTTGAGTTCCTGGAGGAACACAGCCCTGTGACACCTTGACTTTAGCTCCGTGAGACCCGTGTTGGACTTCTGACTTCCAGAACTGTGAGAGAATACATTTGCGTTGTTTTAAGTGGCCAAGTTTGTGGTCATTTGTCACAGCACCTCCAGGGCACTGACACAAGCCATACGAGATGCTGGCTTGCCCTTGTCGAGCAAACAAACTGAGGCCAGCAGCTGTCTTCCTCCAGACATCCTTGTCGTGTGAGAAGAATGACCCCATGCTGGTTTAAGCCACTTCAAGATGGACTATTTGTGACTTGAAGCTTAACACGTTTCTAACTGCCATCTGTGTCAGCTGGAGAAGCTTTCATTTCAAAATTCCTTTTGTGAGAGAGAAAAAGCATCACCAGCTAAAAATGTAAATTGAACCCTAGGACAGTACCCCCAAGGTCTGACGATGAACTTTGGGCAGCCCTGGGACCTTTCTGGGGAAAGGAAGGTATAGTGAGATCAGAGTCCCTTGAGCAATTCTCTTCATAAAACTTTCTCTTCATATAATGTCCTAAAGCCCTCAACATTCTAAAAAGGGAAGCAGATTGTTAAGTAAGTGTTTATTGAACCATAAAGTGGACCTATGACAAAAAAGTTAATTGCAATAAACAGAAGGGTTACCTTCTCTGGGCACTGTGGCCACTACATGGCAGGGTCCCTGGGGTAACAGATGTGTTTGCAGTTGCCCACCTGATAGGACTGGCCACGACTTCTCCAGTTTAATGGCCACTCAGGACTGGGTTCCTTGTGTCTTACTTTTTATGGCAGGCTGTTTATCATTGATATGACCTCTCTCTGACAGCCCTTTTTCAGAAACACAGCTTTACTGTAATGTCATTTCTGAGCTGAATTTTCCCAACCTATCTGATTGCTCACTTTACAACTGGGTTTCTAGGAGTGGGTTGCGGGAAGATGCCTTTGCTTACTCACGACGCGCAAGGAGACTGTGATCTGGGAAGGGATGTTTGTCGGGGACCTGCCTTGAGGGTCACTCGGCACCGGAGTGGGCAGCCGTTTGACTCTCGCTGCTCCCGGTGTGGTCTGACCAGGTTACGGATGAAAGAGATAGTCCAGCGCAAGGGCTAGCAGAGGCCCGGCAGGTGACCAGTGCTCAGCAAACGTTAACTATTGAAATGCCCTTCTCTCCAGCACTCCCAGCAGCCCACAGGGTAAGTCTGGGGACCGTTCCCACACTCCAGGCCAGGAATCCGAGGCTGAGCAGGATTCCATGACAGCAGGACAGCAGCCCATCTTCCCGCTCTCCCTGAGACGCCTCCCCGCGGCGCCCACGGCCATACCTGAATGTGAGCGGCCGGGGTAGCCCCAGGTCCCGTGTTCTTTCCAAGGCCAGCACCATGCACCCGCCTTCCTCTTTGTCCTCACGAGAGCCCTGTGAGGGGCCTTGTGCTGCTCACACTCAGGACGAGGAAACCACAACCTCAGGGGGCCCTAGTGTCTTGCCCACCATTCTGAGACACTTGGAGACAGGTGCGAATGCAGGCAGCCCGACGGCATGTTCTGGGCTCTCATCTGTGACCCCACAGCCCCGCTGGCCGCAGCACAGCCTTCTCTGGCCCCACAGAGTGCAGCGAGGTCAAGCGGGCTTTCAGCCAAAAGCAGAGAGGGACCCCTCCCAGGGCCAGGCTCTGAGCTCAGAGAACCGATTCGCAGAAAATCCCAGACTGACTGGGAGCCCAAGAGAGGTGTGGGACCAGAGAAGGGAAGCCGTGGGCACCCCAAGGCCCACCACGCAGGGCCTGTCGGGACTGTGACCACAAAGGCCAGGCCCCCCGCCCTCCTCCCGGGCTCGCCCACAGGTCACCTGCGCCCACCTGGGAGACCTTCCCGCAGCCTGCCACAGCAGCCTCTGGGCACGGGCTGGGATCCTGGCGCCAGGCGAGAGTTTTGCCACTTGAACCCCTCTCTGGTTCTGACACCCTGTGACTCTGGGCAAACCCCCAACCTCTCTGTGCCTTGATTTCCTTCTCTGTGAAATGACAGTCGTAAAAGAAGGCTCCTGCTTTTAAGGGAAGTTTTGGCCCAAAACACCGATCCTTTATTTTCCCGACTGGTAGGAACACATTAATTCATTTTATTTTTAAAGAGGCCATGAGTGAGATATCCAGAATGTGAAGAGATAAACATCCCATCAGGAGGGTTTTTGTAAAGAAAAGTGTCTCTTTCTGCTTTGAATCAAGACAGCATCACGTAATCGTCAGATGTGACCCACGCCGCCTTGGCCCTCTGCTGGTCACCCAACCACATCTGTTCCCCACCCCATTCCTCCCTGTTGACAGGATTCGGGTTTTGTTTGGTTTGGCAATGGACCCGACTAAAAATATGCAGTTTCCCAGACTCCTTTGCAGTGAGAGTGGTCAGGTGACATGGTCCCAGCCAAGGCAATGGAGGTGAGCTGCCCAGAGGGGCCCTTCCAGAGGGACAAGACGGTACAGCATCTCCCTGGCCCTTTATCCTTCCTGGAACGCTACGAGTCCCAAAGATGTGGCATTCACCTCAGGACCTGAGCCCACAGGCCCAGAGCCCAGAAGATGGAGAGAACCAGTCTCCCTGCCCGGTCTGCCCACCCCCACCTTCCCCGCCTAGGACAACACCCCTGTTATCTGCAGCTGACCCACGTGCACCTGAATACTAGGAGCTGCAACCCTGACCTCATCTTTGAGGAGTAAACACAGAAGAGTGTTAGACCGGCCATCTCCCTGGAAATAACTCCCACCCAGGCCTGGGGGCCCCACCTCCCTCTTGCCTATCAGAGATGATTGACATTAATAGCGTCCAACCACAGTGTTCTCTGTCTTCTTTGGGCACTGAAAGGCAGACACCTCTGTTCACTAATGTAAATATTGTATTTACTGGGGCTTATTTATTTATGCATTTCTTTAGTGGAAGCAGCCTTCAGGTTCCCTGAGGCATAACATGACATGCAGGCTGCAGCGCCCTGGAGCTGCTGTCTCCTCCTGAAGTGGTGACTGATGGAGATGGCACTCAGGCAGAGGGCCTCGGCGTCTCCATCTGTGCAGTGGGGATGCCCAGACCGTGCCTGCCCGGTCCCGGGACTGCCCCCATCTCGGTGATAAGACCAAGGCTGTGGTCTCTGAGCACGTCCCCCCTCCTCCACTCTCCCCGTTCCGGCCCACTGGGAGGTCCCCACGCTCCCCTTGCTGGCCCCTAACCCAGGCCAGTGCCTGGAATACAGCTGCCCCAGCTCCCCTCCAGGCTGAGCCTTCACATCTCCATTCAGAGGCCCTTCTTAGGGCTTCCCCGAAACCCCCTACATGCCCAGTGCCCCATCCAACGCTCCCCCAAAGCCTGCAGCCGCCCAGCACAGTCCGGCCTCCCCGTGGACTGTGGGCTGAGATAGAAATGACCTTGCTTGTTGTTCACGGCTGTAAACGCAGAGCCGCCCAAGTGCTAAGCACGGAGTCAGGCTCCACAGACACTTGCTGCCCATGGAATGACTGGCGCTGACCTAGTGGGAGATGCTGTCATTTCACAGCGGTGGCTATGGAGGGCTGGGAGGTACAGCAAGGCCTCATTTTGCCACATCTGTGTTTTCTCTCCCACACACCATGTCCTTACACCTCCTACCCTTGGGGAAAGGAGGGGAGTGTCTCATCGCATTGGCCCCGGTGCCGCGACAGGAGAGATGGCTAACCCCAGGTGACCGAGAGTTAAAGGAAGGACAGCCTAAAAGGACAGGAGGGAGAAGTGAAATACTCAGAATTCCCTTCACTTCCCCACTGCACTGAAGCCTTGAGGCAAGGAGGTGAGTCACTAGTTGGAGAAGAGGGAACTGCACTTGGGGAGAAGGAACAGCAGGTGCAAAGGCCTTTGAAGAATGGCGGGTTGTGGGTGTGTCAGGGAACAGAGTGAGGAAGGCCGAGGCTAGACTGTGGTGGTTGTTGGATTTTATAACACGGTATTACCATTAACTCTGCTTATAATAATGATAATGTCTGTCCAGCACCAACTATGTTCCAGGTACTTTACCTACACCATCTCAGTCCCTACACACCCCAGGAGGTAGGCCCTACTATTATCCCATTCTATAGAGGACAAACCTGAGGGCCAGAGAATCAAACTGACTTTTCCCAATACACCCGACAAGAAGGGGCAGAGCTGGGATCTCAATCCAGGCTCCTGGCTCCTCAAACGTTGTTCTCAAATGCCATTTTATACCGCGGTCCTTGCCCTTGGGCAACGTGAAAAGAGCTGTTTGTCACCCGGCGATGATGGATCACTCAGCTCTCAGCACATCCTGCTACGTAACGGAAGCACAAAACCTGTGGCACGTGAGGGTAGCATTTATACCCTGTGTCATAACTGGTCAGGTAGGCGTCGCTGCTGACGCTGGCTGGGCTACTTACATGTCTGTAGTTCTGCTGGGATGAATGGGCGTCTCCCATCCTTCCTCAGCCAAGCAGCTCAGGCCCTGCTCACACAGACAGCAGAGGCACACGAGGACTAGTGGACATGGGTAAGAGCTCCTCCAAGCTTCTGCCTGAGTGACGTCTGCTAACATCCTATTGGCCAAAGGAAGTCACATAGTGAAACCCAGACTCCAGGGACAAGGAAATCTACCCGCCTCTTAGTAGAAGGTGCTAAAAGCACTCAGCAAAGGGCTTGGACCCAGGGAGGGCTGAGGCCCTGAGGCCACTTATGCATTCCACCTGTCGTAGGTGAGGAAGGCCCAGGCCAGGGCCAGAAGAGATGCTGGGTGGGGAGACAAGGGGGCCTCTCTGAGCCCGGGTCCTCCCCTGGGCAAAGGAAGAGTGACTTGTCCAGGGTCCAGCACGAGGCAGTAGGAGAGCTGGAGCCCTTGTCCAAACCGTCTGACTCCAAGACCCCTTCCCCTTGAGGTGTGAGCCTGGGTGGATCACTAGATCCAACCAAGAAAAACAGAAACTCCGCTGAGTATTTAAAACAGAGAATTCAATACGTGGAACTGGTTGCTCTGATGATGGAAAACGGAGAAGCCAACCGTGGAGCCCGGGAGGTATGCACCGGCAGGAAGCTGCTGGCACCCTGGGGCCAGAGGGACAGAGAGGGGCCAGGGCTGGCAGAGCCTGCCCCTGCAGCAGCACAGCTGCTGAGCTGCTGAGATGGGAGCTGGTGGGGGAGGACTGAGAGGGGGAGGAGGAGGGGAGGGGAGAGGGGGAGGGGAGAGGGGGAGGGGGAGCAGGGGAGGGGAGAGTGCCCAGCTTCTCCCTCCTCCGGCCCTCCCTCCCAGCTCTCACCAGCGCCTCTCACCAGCCAGACCCAGCCAGAAGCCAGGGGAGCCTGCGAAATGCAGCCTCTCAGCCCCTGCAGCACAGAGCCAGCCAGGGAGGGTTGAGGGATGGGCCTGAGGGCACAGAGAGGGAGCCTCCCTAAGGACAAGTGGCCTCTGTCTCCCGTGTGCTCCAGGCCAGTGCACACATGCAAAGCCCTGGTTCTGACCCAGGAGAGCTGGGTTGGGCCTGAGACTCTGCATGCCTAACAGGCGCCCAGTGATGCCCAGGTTGCTGGTCTGGGGGCCACACTTCCCGAGGCAGCACCAGCAGGGAGCGGAATGCCTACAGGGAGACGCCCAGAGAACATTCGTTTAGTATTTACTGCAGCTGGGCTTTCCCTCCTCCTTCCAGCCTCTGAGGCAGGAACTGCAACGGGAGAGAAAATCAACACCACCAACTCAAGAGACTCACCGGGTCACCCCTCTCGTAGGTGGCCGAGATGTGATGCCAGGTGGCCCCTCGGCCCGTTTGTTCCTGGGCTCCGGGAAGTGGCCCACAGATGGCCACGACCCAATCGTCCATCTCGCATACACTAGGGGCCCAGCCTTCTCATTCACAATCTCAAATCCTCACGACCTGAAAAAGAAAGATCACCAGCTCCATTTTAAGTCGGAGGAAACCTAGGCTCAGGAAATTTAAAAACTTCACCACGGGTCCCCAGTGAATGAAGGCAGAGCCCTATTTGAACCCAAACCTGCCTAAACCCTCTGCTCAGGCATCACCCCTGCCTCTCAGGCTCACCCTCCATCACTCAGCAGTACTGAATTCGCAGAGCCTACAAGGCCCTGTTGAAGAACGTGGGGCCTGTGATCCCCCACCTGGATTCAGACTCCAGTCCTCCCAGCCCTCCCAGCCCTGCGCACGAGCTGTGCCGCCTGGGACTCTCACTCAGGTGCCTCAATCGTCAAGTGGGGACAATGACATTCCTGACTCCATCAACGCGTTGGGAGGCACCATCCAGTTATCCCGTGCGACCCTTGGCACGTTCACACTCTGGATAAATATCAACCTTGTTGCAAGTACACAACATTCATGACGCTTAGATTCTGGTGGAGAGACACAACGCACAAATCATCAAAACTAGGCATTCGTCGTGTGACTGAGTGTCCAAGATTAGAGTTCCAAGAGAGTGTGTGCGATGGAACAGCAGCACGGCACTCTCCGAGCCCTCGCCCAGGCCCTGTGGGACTGGGTGCCCGCGAGGCGGCCCGCTCTGTGGATTGCTCACAGCTCTCCCAGATGGGAGCATGTCCCATCTCCTCACCAAGCCAGCCTCCACTGCTGCCTGGGCTAAGACCTGGGGAGAGCAGCCTGGAATGTTTGGGGCCCAGACACCTCCGATGCAGAGGCGGCGACACAAGGCCACTGAAAGGTGGCCTCAAACCTCACTTCTCCAAACCGCACACAAGATGCTGGGCAAGTCTGTTTCTGAGAAGACAGGCAGGGATTTGAGCTTCTGGCGCTTGTTTGCACAAAGGATTTCGGCCTTCTTTCTCCTGTCACACAGCTTAAACACGTTAGCTGACCCTTAAATGGAATCCCCACGATGCCCCCCTCTCCCTCCAAGAGAATTTGCTGGTGTGGGGGGGGGGTGCGGGGGTGGGATAAAATGCATTGTGTCCCAAGGGCTTTATTCCTGGCACTGTAGGGTTGATGACTCCATGCTAACTGTATCTTCTGGGTTTTTGAGTGTCTTTTTCTCTTCTCCTTTACCTTTTAACTAAAACACAACATAAAATAAGCGTTTTGATTGCATTCAGCTGTGAAGAGGGACGTACATATCCACCCCCCCTCCGCCACCTCTGCTGGCAGAGATCAAACGTGAATTTCTCAAAAAACAAAAAGTGGAAAGTTTACAAATACAGGACTCAAAATCTGCAACAGCACACCATCACTGCAAGCCAGGGATGTGTGCAGTCTGACATGCTTGTAGGCAACCAGGCCTCCATGCTTTTCTCTAATCCCACGTGCAAAGATGGCACCAGGGCCACTTTCTGCCAGAAAAAAAGAAAAAAGAAAGCCCAGAAGAGGCAATAGTCTCTGCACCAGCTCAGGCCCTATCAGCCTGGCTGGCAAACTGAAACATCATATTTTAGGCCGGAAGTGGTCAAATAGGCTGTTGAATTCATTTTCTAAAAAGTCTCACTCCGAACAAATTTATTCATTTACACGAAGTCTGAAAGTGCTTTTCCTTGTTGGGTGTCTGAAACCTGAAGTATTTTCAACCAAACAAGAAAATGTTCACTGTTGAACGGCCTATTAGAGCTGTCACAAATGTGATTTCTGGGAATAAACAAGATCATAAGAAGGCTGGCCGTAGCAGAAACGTAAGTCAGCGTTAATAGGTGGTGTAACTAAATTATCCCTTAAGCCAAGGTGCTAAGTGACACAGCTTTTTGTGTGTGAATTATAATACAGTCGCCTCCCTGGGCCTGCACAGATCTGAATTGGACCTCTCTCCAGAATCACTAATTTTATTTTTCGGTTTCTATGTATCAAATAGCTCCCTCTGTTCTGCACGCGAACCAAAGTACTTGAGACATACAAATTCATATTTTCTCCATATCATTTTACAGAGGTTCACTTGATACACACCTGGTTCCATAAACAATGTTTATTTTTTATGGGTTAGTATCTTGCTCAAGAAAATTAAAACTAAGTTTCAGGAAGCTTTATTTTCATTCTAACTATTGTTCGCTGGTCACTGCCACTCAGTACTTAGATGACTTTTTCCCCAAAGGGTAAAACATCTTTAAAGCGGAACACAGTCTATTTAAACAGCTGGTTTTTGCGCAATCGTTTTATCAATGCGTAGATTCGAGGTATGAGTAGTCGGTGACTTGCTCAGGTTGTAAATTCATACAGGTATAAAAGCTGGCATGTCATTCAATTAAATTTTTAGAGAGCAACGCATGATTAATTACTACCAGTAGGATGGGGTTATTGGCCTCTGCTGCATTTACATATTTCTATGTCTTTAAATAGGATTTCACATTTGGAGTGAAATGAATTCCTGCCTATCTCCCGGCCGAGGACAAATGATAACATTATTTTTAGGAAAAGAAATAGATCTTTTTGTTGCTGTTGTTGAATTCCAGTTTGTTTAAAATAATTGTCAACATGCACCCTATTTCTTTTTAAATTAAAGAAAAGATACAGCAAATTATTCCATAAAACAAATTAAGGAATCGTGTTGTCCCATGAAGAATCAAAACATTGAAATTATCCAAAAATGTTTTTAAACCATTTTAACATTAAATATGTTGAACGACGTGCTCATGGTTATTGCGACTCTCTCTAGCAAGAGGTGGGGATAGAAAAATGTTTGTTTGTTTTTGAAATCAAGTAGAAACTTTTCCCAGTTGGAGAGGAGGAGCTTCATTCCTGGGAGATGGAGGTTGAAAAGCTTTAAAAAGCCGGCCATACCATTTAGCAGGCGCTGATATAACGAAATACAATGCCCAGGGTGGGAGGCCCACACACATTCACCACTTTCAGAAGGATAATACTTTTTTGAGAAGGTGAGACTCTGGTATCATTATCTGTACACTCCTGATGTTAATTGGCCATTTGTACGCATATAAGATTCCATGCAATACTGTAACACGTATATTCTTCGTGAATGTTACAAACAGAGAATCATAAGTATATCGCTTACTTGATAAAACATAGACAGGCAACAGATACAATTTTGAAAAAGCTGCTAAGCGTTGCCTTTATAATGTCCATATAAATGTCCATATAAAATAATGTTTTATTTTGAACATTTCCAGAAAGTATTTCGTTGAACTCTAGCTGGGTGATGTCTCAGACCACTTCAGGACGGTGAGACACTTGGTAGTTAACAGTCGCCTTAAATACTTTTATACTCTTGGATGGCTTGGCACGTTTCAGGCCAGGCCTCAAAAAAGTTTTTCTTCTTGCTTTTAGAGATCACTGGATGCACTCCGGAGAGGTGAAGGGGGTAAATCTCAGTATCTATCTTCCCCACCCCCACCCGTGGGTCACTCTAGAAGTAACATCGCCATCTACTGGACAGCAGGGGAACCTCCCTAAGAAGGGGAAGGTTTCTGTTTCGGCAATCCAAACTAGAAAGCTTACAAAATATATTTAAGATGTACAATGCCATAGCTTCAGGGACAGAAGAGCAAGAACAAAATACTCTAATCAAAAGTGCAGGCAAGTGGAAATACCCTTTTTGCACAAACTGGTCTGCAGCAATTTTGAGAACTGGTTCTACCCCATCACCCCATCCCCTGCAACAACTCCCAGAGAGGAGGTGAAAAAAGTAAGACAATTGCTATTTTTAATTTCTAAGAGTTTTTATATTAGTTATGAATTTCTGGAGTGAGAGGTGTTTTTTTTTGGTCACTAGTCAGCTCCCACCTTTTTCTCTGCACACTTCCTGGGGGTTGGGGACACGGGGGAGGCACACACACACACACACACACACACACACACACATTCACACACTCTCTCTCTCTCTCCTTTGGAGTTCTTTAACCTAACAAGGCTTTGGGAACACAAGAGCATAAAACTGGGATAACCCAAATATTATTCTAAACTCTTTTTTCAGGCACTTAAGCAAAACAACTACCATTTTTGAAGTTTATATAACTTTTCCTTATAAATACAATCACATTCCAATTATACATCTGCATGATGTCGATTTCTGGATTTTCTTATGCAAGTAACAGTCCTGCTTTCCCCCCTTCTTCCTGCTCCTAACTGATCACTGGATTGGCCTTGAAATTTGAGCATTAATTGCTTTCTCTTGGTAATTAAAGTCAGGGTATTCTTTTCATGAGAGAACTACATTGTTTTACAATTTCCCATACTCCTTGGAATAGTTTCACGGAGGAAAGGAAAGAAGTCAATTGTGGCCCAGAATATTAACATATGTTTTCTTTACAACCCTCCCAACACTTGACAAGATGTTCAGAAAAAAAATTTGGTAAATAGATAACATGTTAAATGAAAATTACAATTAAATTTATTAAGTATCACAATTCACCCACTTTAAAAGAGAAACATTTCTACTGAATTTTATTTTTCTTTATTACACATCATAAAAAAATTTTAAGTGTCCTAGGAGCCTTAAAGTCAGGCTTGCTATGGTATTACAGTCACAGATTACTTCATTTCATATATATATTCATTTCATATATATGTATATATATATATATATATATATATATATATACATATACACCAAAGTATTTACATTTTGTAACTTAATTTCTCACTCAATAGAGTTTGAAAGATCTGGACATTATAAAGGCAAACTCATTTTCGGCTGGAATGAAATGAGAAAATGAAAATTTTTTAAATTCATTTTATTAGGTAAATTCAGTAGGGACTCCCTGTTAGCCCCTGAAATAAACCAGCCTGCTTCTGTTTACTTTCTCCATCTTTCGGAGCCTTAAAATGAAAACTGAAGTCACTGCAATAGGTAAGCATACTCCCCCTCCCCTTCCTACCCGATGTTTGTGTAGAAATTGTAGGGTCTCTTTTCCTAAAAGTTGAGAATGGTGCTGAGGGCTGACAGAGTGAGTTCAGCCTAGGAGCCCCACAGAAAGCTCACTGGTAGAGAAAGAAAGGGGCAGCGGGACGGGACGGGACGGGACGAGCGGGGTCAGAGCCACAGGAGAGACTGGAGTACTCACAGTTTCCAGTGTCTGCTGCTGTCTCTCTGTGTCCTGGTCCCGATTCCAGAAGGAATGTGGCTCTTTGTGCAGAACCAGAATGCACATCCAGGAAGCTGGCAAAATCACTAGCTAAACAATCAATAGAGGAAACACAACAGATTAAAGTACCAAATTTGTTTTTTTCTCCAATAAAGGAAAAGAAAGTGAGCAGAGGGGAGGGTGGGGAAAGAAGACATGTTATAATTTTTTCCTGTGACCTGAGCTGGGCCCCAGGTTAATCTCAGTTCAAATTTGGATATTTGCTCTCCTGCACCCGCATAATATAAAGGATCATTCGACCGCCTGCAATGGACGCAGGCTTATCGCAAACCCTGAGATCCACTGTGTGAAACAGTCTGAGTTCCTGCCGCAGATCTGAAATGAGTTTTCCTATGAAAATACACTTTAAAACTCAGCGACCCCCGCCCCTAACGAATGCCTTCAGTGACAGGAAATGTTAACCATTTTAAGCACTTTTTATTTGCATTTGCTCTGAAGCTGAGGGAGTGAGGGGAGAAATGTACATTTAATGATTGGTCGTGAAAATCAGATCATGGAGTGAGCATGGATCTGCATGTTTCTGAGCCGGTTGGGGGGTGGGGGTATTGAGCATCCTGGGTCCTGAATTTGCCCAGACAAGAGTGACTTCGCCCTGAATTCCCACAGAAGCTAGAAAGGGTTTGCATATATAGCAGTTGAGCCGTATCTCAAATTCTCTTGCTCTGTTGATAAGTTAAAGGCAGTCCCCTTCCACTTTACAGCTGGGGAGTCTACAGAAAAGTGCCTGTCTCGCACTGTTTGTGGCACTGAGATGTGTTTGTGCGAGTGTTTTCTCCCTGGGATCAAAAGGGGAAAAAAAAAAAATTCCCCCCAACTCAACTAAACACTGAAGCTCAGAAACACACGGAATGTGTATAACATTGTCCTTCAGAAATCCATCTTGATTTTTTTAAAAAAAACTACTCTCTTTGATCAAAAGCCGACAGAGAATTACATTTTTCTCCATTCTGTTGCATTTAACGTGGACTAACACGGGGTGAGTTTAAACAAACAGATGGCCTGGGCATGAATGCTTCTTTCAGTTTGAGTAGCTCAAGGTGGGCTGGATCCATGGGGGGTGGGGGTGGGCCGCAGTCCGGAGGATTAGTTGGAGGGGAGGAAAGCTGCAAAGTTGAGGGGGGAGCTAAGACAAGAATAAACCCATGATGAAAACAATTTTTAAACTACCTCTCTGCTTTGAGCCTGCGATCCTCCAGCAAGTGTGCAGTGTAACTGTTGAAGTTCTTCTGCCTAAAAGATAAATGGCCTACTTGATTCAAGAGTGTCAAGTAGGAAAAACAAAACAAAACAAAAACTCTTCAAAGTATATTTTCAGAAGATAATCTAATGCACAATGAACGCCCGGTAAGAGGGGTGTGCAGGGGAGAAGGCCTGCTCCTCGTGGGAAATCCTGCACGACAGTGGTACTCCAGCCGCCTTGGGGTAGAACGGGGGCCAACTGAGAAAGGCCAGTCCTGGGTTGAGGGTCTTCACAGGGTTGAACTGGACCTACCCACCCCGCCCCCCGCCCCGAAGTCCCAATCAGAACGGCTGCTCGTGGCCTCCCATGTGGGAACTCTAAGCCACTGACCCACACGCCATGAAATCCTTCAGCCCAATGGGAACATACAGGGCTGTGCAAGACTGGGGCGAAAATTCTGGGGCGTGTGGACACTTGGAGGTCCCTGCTGAGAGCTACGCAATCTGCACTGTGTCTTCCCCATGTGGGAGGACGGAGGTGCTAGCTGGTGCTAGTCTACCCGTGGGTGGGCCGGCCATGGATGCCCCCCTTGGCGTCAGAGACCTTCCAGAATCCTCTTCCTCCACAGAAAAGGTCTGCAGAAGAGGGACAGCCATCCTCGCCTCTGCCCCACAGCCTGGGAGACATCTCACATCTCCACATCTCAGGTATTAAACCCCAGCCAACTGTTTGGACAGGGTCTGTGCCCTGGCTTCAGGGCCCGGTGGGTGATAAAATGCAGAGGGCATCACAGAGAACCCTCTGAGCCAGCGTTCCCTCTCCCTTTCACTGCCTGCAGAGCAAGCATGACCTTCCCTCCGTGCTCCTTCCCTCTGGTGCTCAATACGCCACTGAAAGGAAGGGGAGAAAATATCAACAGGCCGTGTAGAGTCACTTGTCAGCAATGGCACACACCCCGCTGGGGTGCTTAATTAAAGGCCAGGCGATTTCTGGAGGATCAAACCAGAGAGAAGGAACCCAGACCCGGCCAGGCTGCTGCGTGGAAATTCAGGAGGCCTCTGGCCCAGGGACCCCACGACCCAGCGACCGGCCCCATGCTCGCAACCTTCACCGCGTCTCTCGGGTTCCCGGGCCCTGAGCTGTACCTCGAGCTCTTGGCGCTCAGATTCTAGCTTCCCATCCATGTTGGGGCAGACACAGCCCAAGCCTGGAGTTGGCAGGATCCCGACAACTTGGCGAAGGCAAAAGAGCCTGCAGGGGGAGGAAAAGGAAGAATGTTCTAGAAGGAGACAGAGCCCAGGCGCTGGGCCAAGAAGGCAAGCGACACCCACTTTTCTCCCTCACCTGCCCTTTCTCTGCAACGCCGAAAGCAAACCAGGACAGCAGAAACGTATGTGCATAAAGAATGCAGCGACTGCACGCACACACACACGCACATGCACACGTTTTATTTTTAATTTATTTATTTTAAATGCCAGACTATTTCTTCTTACTAAAGGCCTTTTCTCACACTGTTTTATCCCCTAGTTTCACAGAGCTTCCCTCCTTCATGTAAACGAAGGCATTTCCCACAGCCCTTTGGCTGGAATGTTCTAAAATGCTAGCATCGACACATTTCTATTTCATTTTATTGCAGAAAAGTTGTTTTATGGCACAGAGTGTGTGGTGTGTGTGAAGAACGAGCAAAGGAGGGGGGTTCTGCTGCGGAGGGGAGCTGCCCCGTGGTGCCGTCGGCCTCATATAAATCCTGAACAGTGACAGTTGAGCTGGCAGGAGAATTTGGGAAACCAACAGACAAAATATACAGTGCAGCCCGTAGGCCTCACCTTTACGAGGCAGAGAGAGCTTCTGGATTGGGTGGGCCAGGACCTCCGAGGCCACTCATTAGGCACTTGATGAATTGGACATGGGGCCCACTGCCCTCCTGGGGCAGTGAAACGCTCGAAAACCAAGTTTTATTAACCTAATAAAATGAAAGGGAAAAAAAGTCAGGAAAATTTCAGCTGGAAGAATAAACGCGAGGAGCGGAGCAAGTTAACCTACTTTTCATGTATTTAGAACCGTTTTGGCAGCTACGGGCAGTTCCCAGAAAGACCCCACATTCCTAACATCAGATTTCAGCCAACTGGCTATCAACTGGCCACGGCAGCCTAGGAGATCCAGGGATGCGTTGTCTCCACGGTCCCGGGAATGAATACAAGTCAGTACTTTTTCATCACGTTTAACGACAAAGCCAGGGAGGGAGAGAAGGAAAAATGGCAAAGCAAGGTCTTCAGGCGCAGACAGGGGGTTTGGAGAATGAAACGGACGCTGGCTGAGGTCTCGGGAATGCCGTCGCACCCAGAATCAGGGCTGCTGCCTCACAGGGGAGCAGTAACGAATTGGAGTAGTTCAAGCACAGGCAGACGTGCCAGGCTCTATTTTACCCACAAACGCCTCCAGGGACCCTCAGCTTGGGCATGGGGGCTGTGAGGGTCCCTTCTCAGAGACCAGCCCAAGCCCAGCCTTCTCGTGCTCCTGGAGCCGCTCGGGGCCGTCTCAGTGGACCTGGAGCCTACTTTGTCCAGGGGCCTGGCCAGGCGACCACTCACCCGCAGGACGCAAGGGAGCTCTGTTATCTGTGGGACCGAGAGGCACAGGGTGCGGGCCAGCCTGTGTTCACACAGCGCCCCTGCACAGGGAGGAAACATTTCGGCAGCAGATGCTTCAGCAGGACTGTGCAGAGGAGGCAAAGATGCCTCCTCCCGATTCCCCACTAGGTGTGCGGGCTCAGAGCCGGCCTCGCGGCACCATCACCCATGGGCAACGTGTCGGCAGCAAACGTTACATCAGCCAGAATCAACAAGCCCCACCCCAAAACCTCACCTCCTGGTCCCACTCAGCGGGCCGGCCCACACCTCCCCATGGCCATTCCTTTTTTTTAATAACACACATACACACACTACTGCCACTATGCATGTGTACGACCACTGTCCACTCCTCGCTGGGCCCAGCTCCGGCCTCTGGGCAAGCCTCTAACACACACAACCCGGCCCTGCCTGCGTGCAGATAACAGGATCTCATCTGCACATGCTCCTGCTATCCAGTTCCTAGGGTATTTGTGCAGCCCTGAAAGGTGGGATAGCTCTGGGTTTTTTTAAGTTGCTTTAAAATCTCATTGCTACAGGGGATTTCTAGGGCAGTGAAACTCTTCCGGATGATACTGTAATGGTGGATACATGACATCACGCATTTATCAAAATCCACAGAATGTACAGCACCAACTACGGACTTAACTGATATATTGATATTGCCCCATCAACTGCACCAAATGCACCACACCCATGCAAGACATTAGCAACAGGCGAAACTGAGGTGATGGGGTAGCAAGGAGATGGGGACTGGCCTTTCTCCTCAGTTTTTCTGTAAACCTAAAACCACTCTAAAAAATGAAGTCTACTAATAAAAGAAACCTCGCTGCCAAAGTGATAGAAGGAATTTTCCTTCACTGCTCTCTTCCCCGTTTGGTATTTCCTGGGAAAGCAGAGAAGTTCAGAAAGTAGAAAGTTCAAAACAGAACAAAAATCCTACCAGCGCACAGCTATTCCACCCACCCCATTCGAGGCCATCCTGTGTTGGGTCCGGTCTCGGAGGACGTTTTCCAAGACTGGTTTCTGCAGACAGGGGTGGCCTGATGCTTCTGCAGTAGCGACAGTGATAAATCCAGGTTACTTGAACAGTATTCTCATTTACTTTTTATTTTTACACTAACGTCCCATGGTTATGAGTGCAGTGACATGATCGCTGTTAAATAAACTGAAATCCTGCTTTCATTTCACAGCTGGTTCCATCCAATTTACAGTCAAATGTCAGCCCATCAACCAGGATTACCACGGTCGTTCTGCCCCTGCCCTCTGAGGCCAAAGAGAAGGGTTCTGAGCCCACCTGTGAGCCCACAATCCTGGCACGGGTTGCGCAGGAGAAGCCACCTTGGGGTGTAGACTCCGAGGTGAAAGCTGACCTGAGGAGCCTCCTGCCCCAGTGGGAGGAAAGATGGGAAGGTCACTGCCAACCTCTAGGGAAAGATGGGCCCTGTCCCTGTGAGAGAGAGACAAAGATGGGGAGAGACAGAGATAGTGAGTCAGAGAGAGAGAGATGGGAGGAAGGAGCAGAGAGACAGGGACAGAAAGAAACAGAGACAGAGACAGAATGAGGGGTGTCTGTAAGCCAGAAACTCGGCCTCCCCGCTCATCCTCCCTGGGAGCTGGCGTCTGTAGCCCCGGCCAACGTAAGCGTGGACGCAGGGCAGGCACTGCATTTACACCGTTTATACCGGGCCTGCACCCCCGCCGCCGTCAGCCCTGACACTCAGGCCTCGGCATGTCGGTTGCTCCGTCCTGCGGCCTCAGTGGCGCCACCAGGTGGTGAAAGCACAAACCCAGGTTCCCGCCCTCCAGCTCCGCTGCAGGAGCTTTCTACGAGGGTAGCCCCAGGATTTCAAACACCATGCACACACAGAGGGAGACACCCAGAATACCCAAACCACCAGTTCCATTCTGCCTGGAGCCGACTCACACACAGTGTGAACCCACAGCGCCGCCTAAATCCAGCCGGCGGAAACATGGGGAGCAGGCCCAATGTCTGTGGCCCCCAAAGGAAGGGGGCGACGAGGAACTCCAAGCTCTGGGTTTGGGGACGTCAGCCCCAGTGATGTGATCGCAGCCTCTCTCCTGCCCTTTGTTAGCTCAGAGCCAGTTTTCAAACCTCTAAACCTGGCCCAAGCCCCTCACGCTTAAAATTATACTGTAGGGTTGGGAGGGTGGAGAGAATAGAGGATATCTAGCAGGAAATACACACTCCAAAAAAGAAGAGCCTCCTTAATATTCAGCAAGGTTGTGGGCATTGGGGTGGGGGTTACCAGGCAAGGACGGGGAGGGGAGGAGTGCCCAGGCACACCTGATCTCCCCATCGCCATCCTTCCTCAGAGTCACTTTCTAGACCGCGCCACAGATGTTTTTACGGCACTTCTTAACTGCTGGTTGGCATTGAAAATAAACTTCAGCTAGTACTACCCATAAACAAGCAGTAATTGTCAGAGCTGACGTTTATTGGGTGTTCCCAGCAGGCTGAGCTCAGAACCTGACACGCTCCACCAGGCACTTCTGGGAGGCACCGCTGGCACACCCATTCTGCAGATCAGAAAGCAGAGTCACAGTAGCTGTGTCACCAGTAAGTTGCTGAGCTGGATCCACAGCCCACAGCCAAGCCCTGTCTCTACCCACCTGTGTCAACCCAGGTGACGTGAGGGGCTGCCTCTCACTAAGCATGGTTATGAAAACCCAAGAGAGAAGGAAAGCAGATTTCACTCCATTTACTTCTCCATCAAAGCTGTTTTAGGAAACAGGAAGCCCAAGGAGAAATGTTGGGCCAGGGGAGACTGATGAAAACAGGCCCAGCTGGGCCAAAGGCTAGACACAGGAACAGCCAGCTCCGAGGGTGGCGCGTAACTTTGGGGCCGTCTCCTGGCGTCAGCCCTCCTGAGCAGTCTGGAATTGGCTGCCCAGGAGGTTGCTGCCCTTCTGCATGGACACTTCTACCAGAGAACGGACAACTTTCCAGCACACCGACGAGAAGCTGTACAAAATAAAACAGGGGTGAGCACGCAGACCTTGGGTCAGAAACAGATGGTTTGGGTGTGTGAGCTCTTTCCCTTGCTTTGGGGCAAAGTGTTTGGTCTTGCAGAGCCTCAGCTCTTTCACCTGCAAAATGGGGATCATCACACCTGGTCTGCATGTCCTCATGTATGACGTGCAATCCAGCATCAGATGGGGAGGAGAGGCCCAGCAAGGCCATGTCACCAGGCTCAGGGTTCCCTTCATGCGGCCTCAGCAATGAGCACAGCTCTTGCCCTGGGGTCTTGGCAACACCTCCCATCCGCATGGTCCTACTGACCCCACAGGGCTTTTATCCTGACTACCCAGCAGTCTTCAATGGGAACATTCGTATAATAAAATGCTGACTGCACAAAATGTATGCAAGCTTTTGTAAAATATCCAAATGCTCAGACAAAGGCTAACACACCAAAATGCCAGACTCTGGCGATGTTTAGACGATAAGATTACTGATAACTCTTTTTCAATCCATAGCGTTTAATGTTTTAACTACCTGGATAATAAATAAAGGAAATTAGGAAAAGACAAATAAATACAGCTTAGAGGAAAATAGATGCCTTCTTCTCCTGAACGACACTCATTTCCCACGTGATCGGTGACAATCAAGGCCGCACAACCATGCACCTTGTGCATGGCGCTGAGGCTCTGCAAAGCCAAGCACTTTGCCCTGAAGCAAGGGGAAGAGCTCAGACCTCGCAGGGGCCAGTGTCCGGCCCCTCAGGAAGGACCCCGTCCCTGCCCCTGCCCCTGCAGCACCCAGGCAGGGTTCTGGGTTACGTTGAGGAATGCTCCCAGGCCTCCTGCTGGACGCAACTGTCTGCCCCGACAGGGACCCAGTCCACCCTTCCCTTGCCATGGAACATTCATGCTTCCCTACAGCTTTTCTTTCTCCCTTTTTGCAATTATAGACAACGATGCAGCCACTCTATTTGTGCAGAAAGCAGCCTAGAGCTCTGGATGAGTGCACGGGGGATAACATCCACGCTGCACACCGCTGTCCCCATGAGCCAAAGCCAGAGCCAGCTGTGGGTCTGGGATCTCTTTGTTTTAAGCTTCTCTGGTCCTGAGGATAAAGACCAGCCCGCGCTGGCAGACAGTGCAGCAGGCCCAGCCTCCAGTTCCGTCCCTCACACGGTAGGGCCCCTGCTAGAGCCACGGGACTAAAAATAACCACCACAAACAAATAAAAAGCAAAGCAAAACAAAACAAAAAGCACCCCAGCATCGAAAGCTGGAAAACCCGAGGCCCAGAAATTGAGGATGGGACCGCAATCGAATCAAATCCAAATTGCTGGGGAGCACGCTGGGAGACGCCGGTCCCTGGCTAAGCTGGGACTCTGCCTATTAAATGATGAGGCAGGTGGGCTGCCCGCATCTGCTGACACTGTCAGAGGAAGCCCGTGACCACTGTGACCCCAGAAGGTGTGAGTGGACAGAATCGACACTCCCAGGGCCTCAGCCCCAGCAGGACAAGGGGCCAGACATCAGAGAATCAAATTTTCTTTTGCCCAAAGAATGCTTTCCCCTCAGATTATCAGCCAAATGAATGTGATCAACAATAAAAGGACTCCTCCCTAGTGTCGTTGGATTATTGCATTCTTCTCCCATCCTTTTATAGAAATAAGCATTTCCTTGCCTGTCCCCTAACTTGCGGTACTTCTGTTTCTCCACTGCCCCCACCTCCAGCCCCACTCACATGAGGGAAGAAGGCTCGCCAGACAAACATTCTCGCACACATTCCTCTGACCCTTCCAACCCACCCAGGTCTTGTACTCCTTCTCTCAAACTACTCAACAGCCGGCCACCCGAGTCACTGAACAAGCCGCATGCATGCTGTACCCTCTCGGGCCGGGCTGCTCACGCTGCTTGTGTCAGGTCGATGTTTGGGATGTGCCCACCCCACCACGACCCCCCTGGTGATAAAGACCCCGTCATCCCAGCGCTGAGCCCCTGCTCGGACTCGGGTAAAACCCCTCAGAATCAGCACGCCCCCCAGTCGGGCCGCAAGGTCCAAACACATGTGCGCTCCAACTTTCCAGAACCATCACCAGGTCTCGTGCCTTCACCAGCCTGCAGCCTCTGCATGAGCATGGCAGCCCCTGCGTGATGGTGATGTCCCCCACCCCCCGTGGTGGCCAGCGAAGGGGTTGCCACCTTCCCGACGGTGTCCGTCTGAGTCAGCCCCACTTCACATCTCGGTCACGCCAGAGCTCAGAGGAAGCACGTGTTGCCCTTGCACTAGTTTTGGCTCAGTTCCCTGCCTGGTCACGTGTGGGGGGTCCCAGTGGCCACTACGGGGCTCCTGGATAGGACGTGACGTTGACCGGTATGCATTTAGCTGTTTTCCGCACCCCTTGTCCCATGGGGACTTGGAGGGGTTGGGCTCATCTTCTGAGGCCCTTTCATCTGCCTCCTAACCCATGAGTCCAACCATGAGTTGGCTCTGGCCACACCTGGGCCATTTGCCCTCAACAAAACAGTTGCAGGTAACAGGACTGTAAGAGGAGAACACACACACACACACACACACACACACACACACACACACACACACGGGGTACGTGACCTGTGAATAAATGTACATGTGCACATGGAGAGGAAAAATAATAAACTATGCTGTAAGTCAGCATTTCTCAAACAAGACTCCCCAAGATACGACTGTTAGGCCTTAAATAAAACATCCCACGCTTAGTTAAATTTGGGCTGTTTCTTCCAACGCTCTCGGTGCTTCACAGCGGGCCAGAGGCTCTGAGAAGTCTCGCCAAAAAGCACCTGCTCAGCTGTAGCCCGGTTAGCATCCCTGGCACGCATCTGGCTTTTGGACTCTTTGTTGGGGCACACACATCCGTTTCACTACTCCACACACCCGTGTGCAAAAGCAGACCCATCGCCTGCCCTCCTGGAACTCTGTCCAGTAACAGACAGACATCAGTGAACCATCACACAGAAGTAACGCTACTCTGTAATGAATGTTAGGAAATCAAGTGGCTGGGGTGCTGCGAGCCTGAAGGAGAAATCCAGGACGAGGCTTCCCTGCTGGGAAGGGACGCTGGCGGAGCAAACTGGTATCAAAGTGGCAAATCGAAGGAGATGGTAACTATTCAAACCGTAAGCCGTGTTATGGACACGGAGCCCACGTGTGCTCCAGAGGCAGGAAGGAGGGGACATGGCAGATCTGAGGACCAGCAGAGACCAGGGTGATGGAAACAAAGGAAGGCATCACAAAGACGGCTGGAGGTGTGGCTGGAAAGGAGATGGGGCGGAGAACACGGGGACTCTTACCACATTAACCATTTTGCACATTATCACATTAAAGCCCCCAGCCCAAGCCCACCAGACACGTGGCTGCAGGCAACCAAGTTGGGTTTATTAGCTCTCTGAGCAAGGGAGACCCCACCGTGAGGAACCACAGCATCTCAAATTGGGAAGTGAGGAAAGGACACCAGTAGTGGGTGTAGGACAAGAGCTAGTAACAGGATGGTCTGGGCCGGGATCGTTCAGGATTTGTAAGCTAGACAGGTGACTGCAAGAGACGAAGGGTAACAGGGGTATGGGCATGACGCATGATCAGACCCAGATTTGGTGGAAGAAGAGACCAGATTACAAATATATATTTTAACTGATGAGTTGATGTTCTGATTCTGTTTCACTGTGAAACAAACCACCCCAAACTTCAGTGGTTTAAAACAACAACAATTATTTTGCTCATGAATGTGCAATTTGGGCAAAGCTCAACAGGGCTCACCTCTGCTCCTCTCTCCCACCAGGTGGGCAGGCTGGAAGGCTGGGGGCCGGGCATTGTCAGAAGGCCCACACGTCTGCTGCTCAGAGCTGACTGTCAGCTAAAGGACTGGCTGGCTGCCGGTCAGACCACCCACACGTAGCCTGAGGGTCCCAGGAGAGAGAACCCAATGGAAGCGGTATTGCCTCTTCTATTTTCTGCTTAGAAGCCATCATTTCTGCCACATTCTTTTCACAGAGGCTGTCACAAAGGTCAGCCCATATTCAAAGGGAGGAAAACGACATCCCCCCGTTTGTTTTAAAACCACCACAGTAAATAAATAAATAAATAAACAAATAAAAAGAGGGAAGAAGGATGAGGGATAACGTGATGAGATTCGCATTTTGAAAAGATCACTCTGGTTACCGTCTGGAGAATGGATCTTAAGGGAGAGAAGGATGCATGTGCGGAGACCAGGGAGACGGCTGGGACCATAAACTAAGAGAGAGCTGAGTGTGCTCTGGGCCAGGGTGGCCGAAGCAAAGGTGCAGAGTAATGAGAGTTTCAAGAGCTAATAACGATAACGTTTCATGGGAAGAGCCAAGAGTGAAGAAAAATCCCTAGGTTTCTGGCTGACTTTGTCATCACTCTCCTCTCATCTCCTCCTCCCGGCCTTTGCATGCCTCACGGTGTCACTGAAGTATTTGCGCAAATGTCACCTCGATCTAATACAGCCACTCCACTGACCCACCCATCAGTCTCTCCTTACCCAGCTTTGGTTTTATTTATGGCATTTACCCTTTCCTGAAGTTGTGTGCTATGTTTGTTTCTTTGCTTGATTTATGTTTGTCTCCTCCACGAGGGTATAAGCTCCATGACAACAGGGACCTTGCCCATCGTTCATCTGTATAAGATCTCCACCGACATTTTTCTAAATGAATGAATGATGATGGGAGTGGTGGCAGAAGTGGCATTTCCTGAGGTAGAGACCCTTCAAAGAAGACTAGGTTAGAAAAGAAATGATGACTTTTTGTGGGGACATGCTGAGATGTGAGCTGCCTTTGAGATACCCACAGGAGAAGATCAGTTAGGCAGTTCAGAATATGGACCAACGCTCAGAGCAGAGTTCCAACATGGATATACAGATTTATAGTCTTCTGGGGAAAGGTAACAATTAAAGCCATGGGCATGAATGAGCTTGCTTAGGGAGAAAGTGTCAAGTACGGAGTAACATAGGCCTAGAAATGAATTCTGAGAAATCCAAACATTTTATGGTCAAATAGAGGCGATGAGCATGCACAGAGAACAGAGCAGACGCACCCAGAGAGTTGGGAGGACAACAGAGGGAGTGCGTGCCATGGAAGCTGAGAAACAGGGTATTTCAAGAAGGATGATGTGGCAGACAGTGGCAAAGGCTGCCCATGGTCTGAAGTTAGGTCCAAAAAATGTCTAACTGGATATAGTTATGTCACAGTCGTTGGTGACTTTGGCAAAAGCTGTTTGATGAGAACAATGGAAGTGGAAGCCAGATTACAAACGAAAGAAGATTAGCGAATGAGAACAGAAAGTACAGACCACACTACTGAGACACGTAGCAGAAAGGAGAGGAGAGTGAGCAGGTGACAAGATGGAGCATCACGTGGGGCTGATCATGTATGTTTGTTTACTTTTAATGTGAGAGAACTGGTCATGTATAGACATCTTTTTTAAAAAATTTAGTAGTTACCCCAGGGTTTGCAATAAATATCTTTACTTGATCAGAGTTTACCTTGAAATAATATTACATGGATTTACATGTAGTGTAAGAATCTTACAAACTACACTCCCAATTCCTCCCTCATACTGTTTTTGCTCTTATTATGCGTGTTACTCTTACATACGATACAAACATACAGCACATTGTGACTGTGGAGTGGAGTGGGAGATGAGAACATGCTCTCACCATAGTTTCCCTATTTGGTTTTAGAAACATAAAGACTTAGTGGAATTGTGTTTTCACAAGTAGCTTTTGAAGCAGAAGCTACCTACCCCCATCCAATCACCAAGGTAATTTTTTCTGTCTTATAAAGGAGAAGAACTTGGCCAGGTTATACTCAGGGCAAACAGAAACTGGGAAAATCAGACAGCTGAGGATTCTGTCCAGACTTGCTTCTGACCTGCCCCAATTTGGGTCTTGCTAGAATATTCCAAAGGTTGTTTCAGAACATTTTCCTTATAGCCAAATGCACTCTGTGCTCACTCAGTCCACTTCCTTTATGTTTCGGGGTGCCGTGGTATCCAAGAGAAATTTATGTCAGCGTTCAATTCATTTCATTTAAATTGTCAAAATGCCTATCTCTGGGCTCTTCAAGCCCTCCCCTCTGACCCAGGAAGTATTCCATGCCAGCTTCAAGTTGAATTCCATCCCCAGTCCAAGTTCCAAAGGATGGGATGCTACTGAGAGCCCTGGAGCCTGGCCAGGTTCTATGGGTTCAGCAGTTGGAAGAGGGTATTGATTCCACTTCCAGGTGGACTGAGCCACCTTCCTCTTCCTACCAGTGCAAATGCTTCTGGCCACTGGCTTAGTCACTCTTAACTTTAGACAAGAGAAAAATTCTGTTTTCCAGGAGACAGCAGATGGTCACGTCAAGAGCTGTGGGAGTCTGTGTAACTCAGCAATGGCTGACCTCACAGGCCCACTCTGGGATCGTGTCAAGCCAATGAGAAGTGGTTAAGCCATCACTTGTGGTCAGATATTGTGATCAGAAAGGAAGACCTTATGATGCACATAAGCTTGTGTGTAACTGTCCCAGGAAACTGCCCCTTAGCAGGCCAGCACACACAAGCCTCCAAAAGAACATGTGTTTGCTCCCTTGGGCATGACCTGCATTTGACTTCAGAGCTCCTGATTCAGCTCAGCTATAATGAAGGCTCCTGGGGCCAACACAGAGCAAACCACGAGAGACTGCAGCCAACATGGAAGAGTCAAATTCACCTGGAGTATTTCCTCTGCCTCCCTGGACTGAGAAGGAGAGTCCACCAGTCTTCCCCACCCACTAAAACCACCACCCAGACCCTACCCCGGGCATTAGCAAATGCCCTGCCCTCTAGCATCTGAAAGCCAGCCAAGGGATCATCTCAAAATTCACATCTCCAGATGATCATGACTAGACTCCGTTTCCCAGGACTACCGTCCTGTAAAGGTGAGGAAATAGGGGTTACCACAGATCTCTAAATATGACATCAATTGACTACAGAATAAGTCAATCACAGGGTATGCCACACCCACAATTTCCTGGGCAACCAAGTTCTTTATCAGGCAGTCCTCTTGGCCCTAACTTGCTGGACAAATCCTCTGAAAGGCTGGGATTCACTCAGGGGTGACAAACTACATGTGAAATGCATTTTGAAGCAGGGAGCCATTTACCACTGTCATGTGCCTAACTAGTCCTCCGACAAGTTAACCTGGGAGAGCAACTCCTTCAGGCTCTGGAAGCAAGTTGGAATGTTACGAGAATGAAAAGTCAGTGTGCATGTGGAAAACTAGGAAGGACCAGGTGCTGCTGCTAAATAGGTGGGGTGAACGGCTTGTTAGGCAAAGACTGGCTTTGGGCAGAGTCAGCGTGAAATTGGCTTTCCCGGTTTGCACACTGATGTCTAATCCTCATGACTTTCTGAAATGAGGGAACATCCATTTCCATTTTGCAGAGGAAGAAATCGAAACTCAGTTATGGGACTTGTTCAAAGTTTCATAGCTGGTGGTGAGTGACAGAGTAGGGATTCAAACCCAAAGAGCTTCAGGATCATGACTGCTCCCATTAAAAAGCTACAGTCATTTAGAATGAGTATATTTTTATTAAAATGCTTGATAAACAAAAATTAAGCTCAACATGTGACCAAGGTGGATTCTAAGAACATGAGAGCTTAGGGGGAAAATGAATTTAAGCCATTTCTGAATCTCACAAATCTAATACCATTTTTATGAAACCGATTCCATTTTTACAAGATTAATTCCATTTCCCAAATTTTTCAACGTCATTTTTCATCAAGCCCTCCTCTTCTTTTAGGAATAGGTTACAGGTTAGGTGTAAATCGGTACAACACATCTATAGAGCAATACAGCAATGTGTATCAAGAACCTCAAAAAGATTCCTACCATTTGATTAGGGTGACCTTACAATTTATCATCCAAATCAGGACACTTCTGAGAGTAAAAGAGAGCACTATTACTAACCATATCAGGAGAAAATAGGGACTAAATGGGCCAACCAGAGGCATGGAGCACCTACTTTAGACAAAATAAGTCTATATCCAAGACCTATCCTAAAGAAATCCACTCATTCATCCATCCTTCATTAATTCATAAATATTGAGTACCTACTATATGCCAAATACAACATTTATATTAAAGGACCATCATAACAATGTTGATTTTAAGAACAATAATTGGGAAAACACCTACAGATCCATTGTTAGTTATATTCGGGAAGATCCAGATGATGGGAGACTCCAGGAGATTATTAAATGGGAGACATTAAAAATCCAGTTTTCCCATAATGAATCAATAGAAAACATAAGCAATATATTAAATAAAAAGTATAAAACAACTGTATATTTAGCATGATCCCAATTTTAGAAGGATATATAAGCATGTGTGTGTTTATGCATCAACGTAGACAAAAATAGCAATATATCGAAGGGGTAATGGTAGATTTCTCTGGATGATAACATTATGAAAGGTTTCTATTTTATCCTACGTGGGGTTTTCTTTCTGTATTTTTATATTGGGTTGGCCAAAATGTTTGTTTGTTTTTTTTCCATAAGATGGCTCTAGTAGCACTTAGTTGTCTCTAACTTCATTCAAAACAAGTTTGTTAGCTTGTATTGTGACAGCTGTCATATCAGCGTGCATTTAAAAAAAAAATCAAAAGTGGTGAACTTTTGTGTAGCCATTTTAATATTGAAGATGGAAGAAAAGAAGCAACATTTTCGGCCTATTATGCTTTATTATTTCAAAAAAAGGTAAAACCACAACTGAAACATAAAAAAAGATTTGTGCAGTGTATGGAGAAGGCGCTGTGACTGTTCGAACGTGTCAAAAGTGGTTTGAGATGTTTCATGCTGGAGATTTCTCGCTGGACGATTGCTCCACGGTCAGGTAGACCAGTTTAAGTTCACAGTGATCAAATCGAGACATTAATTGAACACAATCAACGTTATACCACGCGGGAGAGAGCCGACATACTCAAAATATCCCAATCAAGCACTGAAAATCATGTGCACCAGCTTGGTTATGTTAATCGCTTTGATGTTTGTGTTCCACGTAAGTTAAGCGAAAAAAACCCTCTTGACCATATTTCCGCATGCGATTCTCTACTGAAACGTAACGAAAACGTTCCGTGTTTGAAACAAATTGTGACGGGGGATGAAAAGTGGATACTGTACGATAATGTGGAACGGAAGAGATCGTGGGGCAAGCGAAATGAACCACCACCAACCACACCAAAGGCCAGTCCTCATTCACAGAAGGTGATGTTGTGTACATGGTGGGATTGGAAGGGAGTCCTCTGTTATGAACTCCTTCTGGAAAACCAAATGATTAATTTGAACAAGTACTGCTCCCAACTGGGCCAACTGAAAGCAGCACTCAATGAAAAGCGTCCAGAATTAGTCAACAGAAAAACGCATAATCTTCCATGAGGATAACGCAAGCCCGCATGTTTCTTTGATGACAAGGCAAAAACGGTTACAGCTTGGCTGGGAGGTTCTGATTCATCTCCCGTATTCACCAGATATTGCACCTTCGGATTTCCATTTATTTCAGTCTTTACGAAATTCTCTTAGTGGAAAAAAATTTCAATTCCCTGGAAGACTGGGAAAGGTACCTGGAACAGTTCTTTGCTCAAAAAGATAAAAAGTTTTGGGAAGATGGAGTTATGAAGTTGCCTGTAAAATGGCAGAAGGTAGTGGAACAAAACGGTGAATACGCTGTTCAAGGAAGTTCTTGGTGAAAATGAAAAATGTGTCTTTTATTTTTACTTAAAAACCAAAGGAAACTTTTGGCCAACCCAATATTTTCCACATGAGCATACGTTAGTTTAGTAGGGGAAACAGGACACAAAATATCACTGGCAGAGTCGGGAGAGTTACATTTTGGGTGCAAAGGGCAGATGTTCCCACCTAACAGTGGGACCTTGGGCAAGTGATGCTGCTTCTCTGAGCCTCTGTTCCTACCCTACGGAACAGGAACAGTGACTGTGCCTTCTCTTGGATCTGTGGGGAGAATGAATGAGCAGGACTGGTCACCTCCCCTCCCCAACCTGTCCTTGTCCCACTGTCCCCATCTTGGTCTCTGGCTTTCTCAGATCCAGGCTTTTCATCTCACGGAAGAAGAGCTGGTTTCTGCAGTTCCTTAGCATGACAACTGCAAGAGTTTCTGGTAGCCCCAAAGGTGATGTCTTCTTGCCAGCGTCACTGGGCTCTGGGAGCCCCAATCCTGGACCGTGCCAAGCGCTCACTGTCCTCAAAAACAGTAACACATCAACAGATCTTTGTTGAGTGGACTTGCAGTTCAAATCCCAGCTGTGCAAATCACTGGCTCTGGGACCCAGGGAGGGCTACTTTACCTCTCCATGCCTTGGGTTCCGCAGTGTAAGATGAGAATGAGATAGAACCTTCCTTCTGGGGCAGTTGTGTGGGATAAAAGAGAGAGTGTGTGTAAACACTCGCCCGCATCTGGCCTGTAGCACCTGCGTAATCAGGGTTCACTCTCTCTGCTCACTTGGGGTGCCTCCAACACTCTGCTTTTAAGTCTAAGGGATGCAAACGTCTACAGGATGCCCACGGCAAACCATGCATCTATGAGTGGAAAATGCTTCTTCCCGGTCCCCACTGTGATTAGAACTGTTCCTTTTCAATTGTTTTTCAATTTGGTAAGACACGCATAACATAGAATTGGCCATTAGTGTCACTGAGTACGTTCATAATGTACTAAGTCACCAGCATCTAGTTCAGATCATTTCATTACCTAAAAGGAAACCTGCACCTGCTGGCAGTCACCCCCATTCTTCTTCCCAGCCCTTGGCAACCACTAATCTTCTTTCTGGCTCTATGGGTTTACCTACTCTGGACATTTCCTACAATAAGGGCCTTTTGTGACTGGCTCTTTTTTTAACTTAGCACAATGTTTTCGAGGTTCAGCCACATTGTACCATGCATCAGTGCTTCCTTCCTTTTTAAGACTGGATAATACTCCTGTATCAAAAGGCCATATTTGTTTATCCATTCAACTGTCAATGGACATTTGGATTGTTTCCACCTTTTACCTATTGTGAATAATGCTGCTACGAACATCTGTGTACAAGTTTTTGTTTGAACACCTGTTTTCATTTCTCTTGGGTATAAACCCAGGAGTGGAATTGCTGGGTCAGAGGGTAACTCTTATGTTGAACCTACTGAACGCACAGCAGCTGCACCCTTTTACATCCCCACCACCAATGTGTGAGGGTTCCGATTTTTCCACATCCACATCAGGATTGTCTCTTGACCAGCTCTCACCTCAGGCTAGGCTTTTGACAGGCACAGGGTTAAGCCAGCCTCCTTCCAAAACGTCTGCTCTCCCAGGGAGGTCCCCTGCCTTGGAATGTGGCCCAGCACCACGTAGAAGGGCCATGGAACGATGCTCGCCATCTCTGCATGAGGCTCTGTTCTGGCCTGCCTGGCACTACATGTGTAAGGAAAATGGCAAATCCCACCAGCACACAGGATGGCAAAGTCCCCAGCACCTGGGCTCCCAGGGGCAGGAGACACACAAATGGCCCAGGCACTTTGGAGACAGTCCCTGAGAACACATGTGGTTCCGATCAGGCGTGTCCTGTGCAGCATCCTGTCTGTCGACAGCTTATTATTACTGACAAAGTATCCTCCCTCCCAATCTTAGGGAGCGCTCATTTTTCCCGCCTATTAAACCTGATTGGAACATTGGGTTTGATTGGACTCAGCCTGGGGCCCTGTCATAAGCCGCAGCAGCTCTGTTTTGTGGTGAAATGCTTGAGATGTGTGGAAATAGTATCTCCCTCAGGGCGCTGGATTCCCCAGTGTTAGAAGTGGGTTTTGCCAAATTGAGAGTAGATGGTGGTGCCAGCAGCTGGGGGTGCAAGAAATGGGGAGATATTGGTCAAAGGGCACAAACTTCCATTAAGAAGATGGGCAAGTTCTGGGAGCTAATGCACAGCATGGTGACCAGTTAACAACACTGCACTGTATGCTCTAAAGCTGCTAAGACAGTAGACCTTAAATGTTCTCTCCACACACACAAAAGAATGGTAACTATGCGAAGTGATGGAGTGAACTAACCTTGCTGTGGTGATCATTTCATAATATACACACGTATCAGATCATCACGTGGTACACCTTAAACGGACGTAGTGTTATGTGTCAATTATATCTCAGTAAAGCTAGGCAAAACAGAAGAAATGGGTTTTACAACTCGCTGGTTCCCTGGCCTCCCAAGCTTCATTTTATGCACCTAGTAAAGGGCATCCAAAAGCATTCAATTATTTTGATAAGCTTCTGCTTTAGAATCATCTCATGGCATGTGTCTTAGCTCTTACTGCTGCAAAACAAATTACCCCCAAATTTAGCAGCCTGCAGTGGTAAACTGTCTTGTGTCCTGCAGGATTTTCAAATGTACCCTGGACAGTCATGAATTTTAAAATCCTATTCATAATTATCTGAGTCCATCTGACTCTAAACATAAAAACAATGTTTCAGTATGTATTAAATGTCTCAGGAATGTAACCAATTGTTCAGAATTCTCACATACCACAAGAGGAAGGCAGGCAAGTTCAAGTCTACAGAAGTTGACTCCCTTAAAACTATCCATATTCAAGCAACTCCTAGAAAGTCTCCATGTATCCAGGGGAACAAGAGCTGTCCTATAACAGCCCATTATGGCGGTGTGATATTTCATCGTATAACCTCCCCCTGTTCCATGGGACACAGTGGGCCAGGCCACCAGTTCAGTTCAACCCCCTAGTTTACAGAGGCCAAAGAGAGCAGGCAGCTTGTATAAAGGCACGGAGCAAGTGGCTAAGCTGATCCTAGAAAAACCCCAAGCCCATTTTCCTTGGTAAACTCAACTGAGAAACAGAAGCCATCCTCCTGGATGCAGACCCCTCCGATCCTAGCGTCCCCCACATTTGTCAGATACAGCAGGGAAGCAGGTGCAGGGCATGCCCTTGCCCCAAATACAGTGGAAGCTGACTTCCCAAGCAGCCCCCACACCTGGCTACTCAGCAAGCCTCTCCACCGAAGAAGGGCTGGGGGCTGGGGTCCAAGGTCGACGAAGGAAGAGCAGAGGTTGGTGCAACTGAGAGAGGGATTCTGATGTGGATCCCAGCCCTCCCAGGTCTGTATGCCTGGTAACCAGGACCTCTTCCTAAGGCATCTCCAAATGTGTGGCAGGTCCTGGGAGCCACATGCAACCTGGTGGCGTGCCCTGGGGTGGGCTGGTCTCACTGCCGGACTGGGGAGCAGGGAAGACCATCACTTGTGGGTGCTCACTGCCGAGGATATTGTGCTTGGGCTGCGTCCCGGGGCCCACAGCACACTTTTTGTCTGCTCTGGGGCTGCCCGGCTGTCTCAGGTTGCACGCTGTGGCCAGGCTCTCTGCCTTTCACCAGGAACCCCTTGGAAACTAAACAGATGTCTCGGGGGGGTGGGCGGGGTGGGGTGCCGTTCATTCTGCTGGAGAAATAAGGCAATTAGGCAGCCAGCAGGACGGTGAGCACCTGGAGAGGCTCTGACTGCAAGACAGCAAGGGCCGAACAGAACTCACGAGTAACCTCGCCAGAGACCGCGGGGTGGGGAAAAGAATTGGGTCAGAGTGATTTTTAAGTTGCAAGAGCATCTGGTGAAGGAGGAAGTCAAGATGTGTTTCCATGCACTCTGTTTACGAGAGGAACCTGCATGTTTATAGGCCCCTGTATGATACTTGCTGCATCTCATGGTTTGTTTTGTTTTCCAGCTAAATTATAAATGTGCTTTATTTGGTGGAATATATGGGTGCAGTTTATTTGCTGGTGTGCATGGCACCCTTGGACATGAAAGTCGGGGACTCCTAAGAGGTCTGTTCATTCCTTTTCCCCCAAACCTCAGCCTGAGGAATGCTGTAACCACCTCACACCTGCGTGTCACACCTTCACTAATTACCAGCTATTTTTTCTTTTTTAAAAGATTTGATTTTGGGGGCTTCCCTGGTGGCGCAGTGGTTGAGGGTCCGCCTGCCAATGCAGGGGACGTGGGTTTGTGCCCCGATCCGGGAAGATCCCACATGCCGCGGAGCGGCTGGGCCCGTGAGCCATGGCCGCTGAGCCTGCGCGTCCGGAGCCTGTGCTCCGCAACGGGAGAGGCCACAACAGTGGGGCCCGCGTACCGCAAAAAAAAAAAAAAAAAAAAAAAGATTTCATTTTGAAAAATGTCAAACCTATAGAAAGATTGCTAGTGAAGTGAACAACTGTCTGGCTTTCCCCTAGACTCACCCCTCCTCAGTCACACACACACACACACTCACAGTCACGGAGATTACTGTCATTGTTGCAGAACCTTTTGAGAGTGGACACACTTGAATGTGTCTCTCCTAAAAACCACACCGTTCTCTCACAGAACCATGACACAACGATGCAGCTCAGGAAGGCCATCACTAGGCCCCTGCTGTCATCAGATACACAGCTCGAGGTCAAACTTCCCCACTAGTCCCAATTACGCAGCATTAGTTGCCCCATCCCTTCAGTCTCTTTAAATCTGGGACATCCCTCAGTCTTTTCTCCCGACACTGGCATTTTGGGAGGGCACAGGCCAGTTGTCTTGTAGAATTTCCCTCAATTTGGGTTAGTCTGATGGTACCTCACTGTTAGATTCAGATTATGTGTTTTGCGCAGGAATACCCCAGCAGTGAAGTTGAGTCCTCAGGGCGTCATATCAGGGGCCCATGATGTCATTTGTGTCCCATTAATGATGCTGTAAATTTTGATGGCTTGGTAAAGGTGGGGTCCCCCAGGGTTCCCCACTGTAAATGCACCTTTCCTTTCCTCTGTAATTGAAGTAATCTGCAGGGACAAGGGCTGAGCAGTGCTGATGCCTTGTTCCCAACAAACTCACTTGTGGCTTTTGCATCCATCAGTGATTCTTGCCTGAGTCAACTTGATTGTTTCTCTAAACAGACTCACTCACACTTTGCTTAATTGATTATTTAAGAGGAAAATAAAACCCCTGCCGTAAGTGAAACACTAGTATCATTTTTTTCTTAAAAAATAAGGAAATACAATGAAAAATGTTAGCTACAATTGCCCTCTTATGACTCTGAGCTGAGGCGAAATTATCATGTGTTTGACAGCTGTTAAGGACCCATTAGCACCCAGCAAAGACTTTCTCAGTGTTTCCTCCAAGAACTAACCTTGTAAATGGATACTTTATAGCACCAAGAAGCAAATGTGAGGGCTCTCTGTCCTACGGAAGCCCCCAAAACACCATATGTGCCTGTCAGTGAAGAGTGACCCCCAAACCACTAGGTGATAAGAGATGATTCCTGAGCTGGAACACCCAGAAACGATTTTATAAGGATGCATTTGTGCCAGAATTCTTGCATTTTTGCCTTAAGTTCCATCAATTTCAAACTCCCTTTTTCTTCCAAATGGAGCAATCCTGAGGAAGAGTTTCATAATCCAATCCACGTCTTACAATATAATAGAGTTCAGAAGTATTTAATTCCAGTGGATCCTGGCTACAAAGTCCAAGCTCACACACAGTGAATTTCTGTAGCCCTTGTCAGCTCTAGGCTGGGTGAAAACTGGACTCGATTTCCACTTTCCCTGCCCTATTTCACCCCCTACAGTAACCTTAGCCCCTGTAACTTGTTCATTTTTGAACTTCCATGACTTGGTGCTCACAAAACCTGTTAACCCTGCAGCCTCAGTCCATAACCCAGGAGTGAGCCACTTTCTTTCAATAATTATCTCTCCCAGGGTATGAAACAGATCTTTAAAACAGAGCTGCTCTATCGGGGGCAAGAAACCTTCAGCCTGCTTGCCCATTCCCCCATCCCCTCTGAGACGACCCCTCGCCACCACTGCAGAACGCCAAGCACTGTGCAGGAAGACCCCTGATGGAGAACCACCGTTCTAGAGCCCAATGACTGCATTCCAGAGGACCAGGAAGGTGCATTCCAGCATGCAGAGAGAGTGTGTTCTAGAACACAACAAGAGGAACCCCTGTGGTGTGGGGCCCAGTGTGTTCCAGAGCACAGAGGGGCCAGTGCACTCTCCCAAGTTCATTTCGTATTTATTCTTGCAGATTTATTAACCACTTGGAAGAAAAGGCATTAAGCAGACATCTGCCACACACCGACCTCTTGGAGCACCGTCGATTTCACTTAAATGCCCACAACGGCTGTCACGTGGTGACAAGATGGCAGTCAGTCCCACATCACAGCCGAGGATGCTGAGGTCCGCAGACACAAGAAGGTTTGCCAGGCTACTCAGCCATTCGGTGGCTCAGCCGGGCATCTCTCACCCTACAGGGCCACACTTGCAGGCAGGGCAAACGGAGAGGAGGGAGCCCAGCCAAGTGGTACCAACCTCTTCCCACTCTAACGAACCCCTGGGAAAGCTGTCAGGATGAGCTTCTCCTGAGTTTAACTCACAGGAAGGAAAACCGGAAACAAGATACAGACTGCACCGTATGTGTTTGGAGCTTGGTTCTTGCTTTCTGTCTTGTCTTACTACACCTCCCTGTGGGGTCTCTGGGGAAGCTTACAGGACGCCTGTCCCAGGAGAGCCCAAGACGTTACCCTTCAGGCTACTCCAGACCTTTGCCAGCAGCCAGGGGCCCACCTTGGTGTCACTTTCACCTTCGCAGTCAGAACAGACAGCAGGGACCCTGCTGACCCAGGCCAGCACTTCACATGTGACCACAGGTGGGCGGGGGTGAGGGTGACGGTTCCATGTCCCACAGATGTGGCTGATGCAGCCAGTACTTTCCCTTCCCCTGGGGCTCAAGCGGAGAGCACAGCACACAGTGACAGCCACGCACCCCTTGCAGCTAGCGCCAAGAGCTGGCCTGTCAGACAGATCTGGTTCAAGTCTCAGCTCTGCCAATAATGGACTGGGTGACCTTGGACAAGTTACTATCCTCTCTGAGTCTTCGAGTGCTACGAGAGCAACTACAAAGCTTTCTTGGAAAGGTTAAATGGGATAACATATGTAAAAAGCTTGGAAGAGTAGCTAACGCATAGTCAGCCCTCAATCCACGTTAAACTACTACTAAAACAATCAAATTCAGGACAGGGTGGCAGAACCTGCACTGGAAAGGAACTGATATGCTTTAGTTATATTTACATCGTATATACATATATATTGTATGGGTATGTTCAGATACACACTGTATCACTGAACCCCTCAGCTATCTAGGGAGTGGTTTCACACACATATGTTGCATACATAGGTTCAGATATATATTGTATCACCGAACCCCCAGCTATCCTTTGACATAAGAAATAGTTTACATACACATACACTGAATACAGATGGTTAGATACAAATTGTATTACTGAAGACCCATTATCCTACATAGGAAGAAGCGTGTGTGTGTGTGTGTGTGTGTGTAAAATTTCTACATGTTCAGATATTATATTGTATCACTGATTCCTCCCCAAGCTATCCTCTGATCTAAGAAGTAGTTTTCATACATATTCATTGTATACATATGGTCAGATACGTATTATATCACTAAATACCCCTCACGTTATCCTATGATCTAGAAAGCATTTTTCACACATGTACCTTATTTCTAAATGTTCGGGATATAGACACAGGATGTCCTTCCATTTATTTAGGTCTGCTTTAATATATTCCAATAATGTTTTATAGTTTTCATCATATAAGTTTTGCACTTCCTTAACTTTACTCCTGAGTATTTTATTCCTTTTGATGCTACTGTCCGTAGAACTGTTTTCCTAATTTCATTTTCAGATTTTTTCATTGCTGGTGTAGAAACACACAATTGATTTTTGAAGATTGATCTTATATTCTGCAACCCTGCTGAACTCTTCTATTATTATTACAGCTGAGCCCAAGATCAAAGGAGCCTGAGTTCCTGAATCACCACATGGAAATGCCTACCAAACCCATAATCAAGTGTTGCATGAGCAACAAACAGACTCCTATTGTGTTAGGCACTGAGACTGGGGTTTATCTGCAGAGCAGCTGCCATCACCTTAGCTAATACAACTTTCAACTTAAACACCACTTCCTTTCTTGATTACTCCCTTCTAACTTAGGAGCCTTCCCTTGATTCTCTCTCTTATTTATTTCCATCTTAGCTTTATTAAAAATTGTAATTCTCGGGCTTCCCTGGTGGCGCAGTGGTTAAGAATCTGCCTGCCAATGCAGGGGACATGGGTTCGAGCCCTGGTACAGGAAGATCCCACATGCCGCGGAGCAACTAAGCCTGTGAGCCACAACTACTGAGCCTGCGCTCTAGAGCCCGTGAGCCACAACTACTGAGCCCATGTGCCACAACTACTGAAGCCCGCGCGCGTGCTCCGCAACGAGAGAAGCCACCACAATGACAAGCCCGCTCACCGCAACGAAGAGTAGCCCCCACTTGCTGCAACTAGAGAAAGCGCGCACACAGCAACGAAGATCCAATGCAGCCAAAAATTAATTAACTAATTTTAAAAATTGTAATTCTTTAACTATTTGTGTCATTGATATAATGTCTTGCTTCCCCTAAAGGCAGAGACTGTATGACCTCATGCATCACTCCACTGCCTGCTCGATATAGCACAGACCACACTAAGCAGGTGCTCAGTACATATTTGTTGAGTACGTGAACACATATTCTCTTTTTGTCTGGCTTCTTGCTGCCATGCTCTGAGCACTTACTTTGCGCCAGGCGATGGCTGAGGGCATTATGTGCACTACATCTCACTGAGCCCTCCCACCAACCTTCCGAGAGCTCTACAATGACTCCCCTTCCACAGTGCAGGAAAAGCAGCATCAGAGAAGTGAGGTCACCTCCCCACTGGTACTTAGCTAACAAGGGACCGAATCGGGATTTGAACCCAAGTTTGAACACATTCTTCTACAAGGTGCCTGTTCAGTCATTCTGCAAATTAGACTTCTTGACCATTTTTACAAGATCTAGTTCTGTGGGCAGCCCTTAGCTATGCCAACTCCTTCCAGGCAAAGTGCAGATCTGAGGGTTTGGGGGTCCCCATGGCTGCTGAGGTCCCAATCAGGCACCACCTGGTGAGAAGTATGGTGGCCGAGGTGTAGAGGGGGTGCCTGAGGACTTTGGGGAACTCCTGGCCTGCCTCCCCTTCATTTAGCTTACACACGAGGAGACTGCGGCTCAGACCGGCTAAACAATATAGCCAAGGTCACAGAGCTAGTAGGTGGCAGAGCTTGGACTGGAACCAGGTCTGATCTGACTTTTCTCTCTTCTACCGGCAGTCCACCATAAACAGGTGTGCCTGGCTGTAACGCATCTCCTAGAGATAGAGGAACAACCCCACCCAGAACATCCTCAGGGTTTACTGGCTGCCAGTCTGGAAAAGTCTCTTGCAATATATATATTTAAAGTTTTGTACAAGAGCAGAATATAAAACACCCATACATAAATATCTCCCTCTCTCCTCCCAGTCTCCAATGCCACATTCACTCTGATTTATGGAAGCATTTCCTTGCAACAGGATATGCTGGAAAGTTTGAGCCTGGCTCAAGAAAGACTAGGGTATGTTAATTTCAAGGCAAATTAATTAAAATGCAATCCAAGCTCTTTGGAAATAACACAGAAACAGTATTCAATGCTTGGTGTCCCTCCAGACAGAAATGGGCCTCCTGCCTTTGGCCAGTATAGAGACAACCTTATTATGCCTCATTTTCATCTTAAGACTTTCAATTTCATTATTCAAGGAGCTCAGCTTTGGGTATCACCTAGCACTTTTGTCATTAGTATTCCAATCTTTTCATCTTCTCAATAAATATTAAATATAGAAACTGCTGAGTCAGTTGGTGTTTGATTCGGGGTCCCAGCTTGAATCGGATGGTACGTTAAAGGGAGGTAATTTGAGCAAAGTTTAACAAAGGGACTGCCAAGACGTAGGCAGAATTTAAGAAAACCAACAAGGGGTGGTGCAGAAGCCCCAGGTAGTAAGAGCAAGGGTGGTACCTCTGCAGGGCTGCAAAGGGAAGGGAAGGGAACGGGTACCAGAACCCAGAGAACGTACCATCAGGGTGAGGGTCACCTGACCAGAGCCGTGGCCTTGGTGCTTGGCAGGAAGAAAACTGAGGGAACAAACACTCCCCCCGTCTCTCCTCCCTCCCCCTGGTCCCAGCCAGGCCTCCCACTGGCCAAACCCAAGCAAGAGGTGGACAGTAAGGAAGCCACTGGTGCAGCCCATGCACATCAGGCTCCCGGAGCACAGACCAGGGTGGGAAGGTGGAGGTGGGATCCTGACAGCACATGGAAGACACCCAGCACAGGTGATCTCATCTTTGCCTCTTTCTGGACGTGTGCCCTCGACACAGGACTTACCCTCTCTGTGCCTCGGTCTCCTCTTCCGGTAAACGGAGATAAGAATGGTCCTGGCACTGGTAACTTTGTTGTGAGGATTCACAGCGAGCCCTCAGCTAATCACGGCTACTGTTGATACCTGTCCTGGTCACCCCAGGACCCCGTGCATTGGGGGCAGACAAGACTTGGCTATTGAAGTGGAGCTCGTGTCTTGGCCCTACCTCCCCATGCTCCCCAAACACACTCTGAGACCTCGGAGCCACATACCCCATATTCCAGGGGGATAATAATAACAACAACATCAATAACAGAACGACCTAAGAGGATCATTGCAAGCATTAAGCATGTATTAAGCAATTAATTCACTTTGGTCCACAGCACGTGGACCAAGGCAAATGTGGTTGACTGAAAAAAAAAAATGGTCACAAGTTTTCACAGCCTCAGAAATGAGATGTCGCTCTCCCATCATGACGTGAAGTCTATTTCCCTGCCCCTTAAGTCTGGGCTGCTCTGTGACTTGCTTTGGCCAACAGTACATAAATGGTTGCACAACAATTTGGAATCCAGGCCTCAAGGGGTCTTGCCCCCTCCCTCTAGAACCCTGCATGCACGTGTGGGCAAGCCCAGCTAGCCTCTGAAGGATGGGAGACCAAACAGGCAGTGATGAGTCACCCCCACTAAACCGTCCCCCATCCAGAACAGCTAGCCCAGCACTGGCCCAGCCAACAACCACAGATGCCTGAATGAGTTCATCCAAGACAAGAAGAACCTCCCCACTGAGACCAGCCCAAATTCTTCATAGAATCACGAGTTAAATAAATGGTGGGGTTTTAAGCTGCTATGTTTCAGAATCATTTGCGATACAGTAAGAGCTAATTGATACAGTAACTATTCAATAATTGGTAGCAGTCATTATTATTGCTGATATTTTAGTAGCAGTAATAATCTGGCTAATAGTAGTATTAATCATCTCTTCCCCACAAATATTTGCACAGCTCTCAGAGCCATGAACTTTCCATGTATCAATATTATTATTCAATCTTCATAACGACCCTTCTAGGTCATGCTGTGGTCTCCATTTCACAGCTGAAGAAACAGCTTTGGCAAGGGGATCTGACCCTCGTCCAGGAAGTGAACAGCCAGACCTGGGGTCAGAGTCTAGTGCTGCTGTCCCACTGTCACTACCGGGCCTCTTGGGATGGTCACTGTACATTGCCTGGATTTTCCCTAGGGCATGGCGTTATCTGAACACTTTCAATTTTAATAACCTAGTTATTACAGGGTGATGGTGTCAGAACATTCTGTACAGTGTTCTTTCTACTTTGGTCCAACTATCCAAGTCAAACCCTGCCTGGACTCTTTCAGTGACAGAGGCTCAAAGGATGTCATCAAGACTCTGCATTGACGACATTCCCAACAACTCCAACAAAAGTGCTATAGCCAGCTCTGACTGATGACCCTGGGTCATCTGCCCACCCCTGAGCTGTCCCATGTGTTCAAGGGAATGAACAGCAGTTATCAATAGGTCTTAAGAAAGTGTTCAAACCTGGATCTGGGAGGGCGAGGCCAGCCCAACCCAACTGCAAGGGAGGAAATTGGGGAAGAGGATATCCCGCAGGAAAATCAGGATGCCATTACGAAACAAGAAGGAAGGGCAATGGAGCCCAAACAGAGAGACCTACCTAATCCCAGCTCTGAGCTTTGACTTGCCCCAGTCCAAGGAGGGTCCTGAAACACCCAGAAGAGGAACGAGGCTCGCACTCTGACCACATCTAATCCTGGAACCTTCTACACACCAAAAGATCTGCTTTCTAGACTCACTCAAGTAAGAGAATCTTCGGCCATGTTTTGGCACCTTCCCACCACACCACCCTAAAACAGCTGCAGGTCCTCCAGCAAGTCACATAACTTCTTTGAGTTCAGTTTCTAATCCATAAACTGAAGATATTTATGTTGATACTCAAGACAGACCATAAATATAGTCCTAGACAAATATCTTAGCTAAATTTTTCATTTTTCTTTTACTTATTTTTTATATAGCATTTCACAAAATAGACTGAAAAGAGATGACACTATTCTTATTTGCTTATATTATTAAATGGGAACCCCACCCATGCCTAAGTCTGTATGGTGTCAGCAACCACTTACTGCCACTTCTCAACACTCTTCCTGTCTCTGGAAGTTGGTGTTTCTTGGAGGACAGTTTGACCGATGGGAAAGAGTCATAAGCAGGTGGCTTTGGTTCCCTTCTACAGGTAGAAAGTAGTCCCAAGAATCAAACAGAAAAATGTTGAGTCAAATGTCAGCCTCATTATTAGCCACGGAACTCCAAGATAAAGGATTAATCTGCTCATAATGAATCAGATCGTTATAGTGTATAATTTGAAAAGGTTCCCTTAAAGAAGAAGGGACAAAAAGGAGTCCATCTTTTCTGAAGTGAAGCTGCACCAGTAATGACAACAACAAGTGGCATTTCTTGAACACTAAGACCTTTATACACCAACTCGCCAAACCCTTCAGCAAGCCGATGTGATGATGGTACTACCCCATTCTAAAGATGAGGAAACTGAGACCTAGGGGACCGAGGAGGGAACTGAGTGAGAAAGGAACGGGCAGGGAAAGCAAAAGAAAAGAGAAAAATAAGGAGGAAGAGAGGAAAGGGAGAAAATAAATGACTTCTAAGGTTTTGACAAAGCTTCTTATTTTCTTTTTTCTCTTTTAAAGGATGAGGGCGTAGTCACTGAGAAAGAAAAATGGGCACTTCTGCAGTCAAAAGGGAATCTTTTCATGTATTTTACTATCTTTAGCTCTATAATTAAAGAACTTTGGTTTCTTACATAGCAAACTTTTCTTCCACTTTAAAAACATTGTCACTAGAATAATCTTGGCCGGGGGTTAGGGGGCTGCCACCTAAAAACTGTCACTGTTTCCATAAGGTGGCAGCTTTAAGTCTCCTTCTCTCATTTCTGCACAGCAATGCAGTACAAAGAATGCTGGCTGCCCCCTCGCAGCAAATGACCACATTAAAATTCATTCTCTCCTTTCGTCTTTTTACTGTTTATTTTACAAACAGAGACACAGTGTCTGAACACTCCAGTGGCTCAAAGACATACTTTTCTAGTGAAACCTAACTACTTTCCACTTTCATATCTGAAAATGAAGCAAAGTCTTCCTTCAAAAGAATTTTCATCCAAATGCATCTACTTTCCAGCGGAGGTGGGAATCACACCCACTCATCCAAAATCCATAAACCCACACCTCTTTCCCAAAGCCCCATGTGATGCAGATCTCCCTCTGAGAAAGAAAGTTAAAACTGAGAATTCACGAATGAGTGCTAAGGTCAGGGAATAAGCAAGCTATTCTATTCTTCATGAATGCGAATTGAACTCACACCCTCAAGGAAAACATGGAGGCATTTGGGGACCATTTCTTTAAAGATCAAAGGACAGGCAAGGATCTCCTAAACAGGACACAAAAAAGCACTAACCAAAAAGGCAGATGGATAAATTGGACTTTATCAACATTAAATACTTGTGTTCATCAAAAGATAACAATTTAGTAAATCAAAACTACAATGAGGTACCACCTCACACCAGTCAGAATGGCCATCATCATTAAAAAGTCTACAAATAACAAATGCTGGAGAGGGTGTGGAGAAAAGGGAACCCTCCTACACTGCTGGTGGGAATGTAAGTTGGTGCAGCCACTATGAAGAACAGTATGAAGGTTCCTCAGAAAACTAAAAATAGAGCTACCATATGATCCAGCAATCGCACTCCTGGGCATATGTCCAGACAAAACTATAATGCAAAAAGATACATGCACCGCTATGTTCATAGCAGCACTATTCACAATAGCTAAAACGTTGACACAACCTAAATGTCCATCAACAGATGAATGGATAAAGAAGGTGTGGTACATATATGCAATGGAATACTACTCAGCCATAAAAAAGAACAAAATAATGCCATTTGCAGCAACATGGTTGCAACTAGAGACTATCATACTAAGTGAAGTAAGTCAGAAAGAGAAAGACAAATACCATATGATATCACTTATATGTGGAATCTAAAATATGGCACAAATGAACCAATCTACAAAACAGAAACAGACTCACAGACATAGAGATCAGACTTGTGGTTGCCAAGGGGGAGGGGGGTGGGGGGAGGAATGGGTTGGGAGTTTGGAACTAACAGATGCAAACTATTATACATATTGGGTTGGCCAAAAAGTTCGTTCGGGGTTTTCCGTAAGACATGCGTACAGGAAAACTCGAACGAACTTCTTGGCCAACCCAATAGAATGTATAAACAACAAGGTCCTGCTGTAACAGCACAGGGAACAATATCCAATCTCCTGGGATAAACCATAATGGAAAAGAATATTAAAAAAAAGAATGTACATATGTGTAAAACTCAGTCACTTTGCTGTATAGCGGAGATTGGCACAGCACTGTAAATCAACCATACCTCAATAAAAAAAAAAGGTTTTAAAAAAGATAATTTAAAAAGTCAAGGAGTAAGTAAGCTACAAATGGGAGGAGATATTTGCAATACACATACTTGAGAAAGTACTTATATCTAGAATATATAAAGAAATTCAATAAGTCAATAAGAAAAAGAGTATTCAATTAAAAGTAAGCAAAAGCCTTGCAGAGGCAACTCACAAAAGACCTAAATGATCCTATAAGCTATGAAAAAGCACTAAACCTCACTTTTTATTGCAAAAGTGCAAACACTGAGATAACAGTGACACCCCATCAGAATGGCTGAAATCCTAAAAGACTGACGATGTCAACTGGGGCCACCGGACTCTCATACACTGCCAGTGCACACAGTGCCACCATTTTGGTTAAGTGCTTGTCATTTTCTATAAAACTAAATATATAGCTGCCTTGTGACCCAATGATTCTCTTCCTAGGCATGTATGCATGAGAGACGAAGGTCTCCAAATCCTGTCTCAGGGTCTGCTCCTGTGGGGACCCAAAGGAAGACCCCTCATTTCAGCACAGACTAGCAGTTCGGGGAAAGGGTTCTGGAGTCAGAAGGACCTAAAACTAAATTCAGTCTCTTCCAATACCAGCTGTGTGGTCTCAAACAAAGGATTTAGACTTGAGTTTCTTCATCTGTAAAATGGCGATAATATCGAGCCAACTCACAAGGGTTCTGAGGCTGCAATGAGTTAATGCACACAGGGCACTTTTCACAATGCTTGGCCTGTTGTCAGCACTTCAACGTGCTCAATGTTACTGTCATCAGCATCATCGAAGTTTGGGATCACATGTGACGTTCATTCTGCGATACAGAAAGTCAACCATTTCTAACATTTTAGGTACATAGCTCTTTTGTTTTTGGAGAATGTTTAAAGAAGTTCATCAGTGGCCTACTTGGAACCATGGATGTTGGGGAAGGTAGATCTTGGGACATCTGATTGTAGCAATAACAGAAAATAAATGCTGAAAACACTGGTTGAAAAGATTCCATTTCACTTATCTGTTTCTCCACAGAGACCACACACTGTGAGATGCTTGTAAGATTAGGTTATTTTCTGGAAGAGCAAATTTACCTCATCTCTCTCAAGAAGACTGATTTATTCCACAAGTTTATCCCAGGCCAACCAAATTTAAGCAGACTAATTTAAAGCTACATTTGAGCAGAACTAAATTCCTTTCATGAACACTTTTCAGCTTTTCTGATGAGCACATTTTATGTTGGAGGTTGCTCACCTTGTGTTTACTATTACATTCTTGCCTCCTTTGTTTATTGGCATAAGGGAAGGATTATAAGCCTGCTGAACATTTTTTCTTTTTTATGTCTTTCATGTGTTCTTTTCAGATCAAGAATGTGATATGTCCATTTAGAAGCTGCCTACGTGCAGGGAAGAAAAATTTACAATAGCTGACGTTTTTTGTGCAGCCCCAAATAAACAGTAGGTAGCCTTCCTGGGAGTGGATGTGGATAGCAGGCATGTCATTTGAGAAACAGCACATTAGGTCTCTTCTCTCTGTCTCTCTGACTCTCTCTGTCTCTCTCTAACTTCCGCTGGAATCACCTGGAGAGGATCTATGCTGGGAGCATATGATGGCCGCTTTACAAACCAAAGACACACGGAAGCTCAGGTCACAGAAGGATGAGCAGTCAGCTGCTAAGCTCCGGGCTCACACTTGGGCCCCTACAACTCAACACTGTACTGTTGTGAGCGACCCTGGACACATGGCTTCACCCCTCCAAGCCATGGTTTTCTCCTCTGTAATGTAGAAGTAGTAACAGTGCCTGCCTCACAGAGTGGTCAGGATGCTTAAATGAGATACTGCTGGTCAAATGCCACCAGACCTGGTTTCAAGAAGCTGTCACTGCTACAACTATTCAATCCAGATTGGTTGACGCTTTGGGGAGGTGAGACCACCACTTTCTAATTTAGTGGTAGCATTCATTTATACTACATATTTTTGTTGTGGCATGAGTTCTTTTCCTTTGTGATAATGTGGAGTACATATCAGTTAGAAGGCATTCTGGGGCAAGGAACCAAATGCTCAGCCAAGGATGGCTTAAATGATAAAAATATATAGTTGTATCACGTTTTTAGAAGTCCCTAAGTAGGTGGTCCTGGGTTTGTTGGCAACACAATCAAGTCATCTTTGCCCAGGCGCTTTCCATCGTTCTGCTCTGCCATCCTTAACTTCTCTCCCTTAGGTAATCACCTCATGGTCCCAAGATGGCTGCTGCAATGCCAGCCACTTCAACCATATTCAATGGCAGGAAGCACAGCAGGGCCAGGGCAATAAAGAAGAATCTCTTCATGTGACCCTTTACACAACTTCCTTTCCTTTATCAAGGAAGAAAATTCTTCCCTGAAAGCTCTGCTGACCTCCCTCTGACTTATTGACCAGAACAGGTCACGCCTGGCTTCAAGGGAGGCTGGGAAAGCACATATCTGGATCATCCAGGCCTTTGTAGCAAGAGAAAAGCATTGGCAAGGGCTTTGGTGTAGCTAACCAATAGTTTCTGCTATAGGGTGTTGGACTGTGGTGCAAAATTGGGGATATCCAGCCCTATGCAGCTGAATGAACCAGGAATTGAGAAGAAACGTGGCACAACCAGACTTCCCAGTTCCCCCAGCCTTCCTGCTAACTTCCAGTACAAGCCTGAGCAAGCACCTCACCCTTCTGAGCATCCCCTGAAGAAGGAGAGGCTTCGAGCAACCTCCCAAAGAAACAACAAGAAGTCATGCCATTGGTACTTTCAACCACATAAAAAAGAGAATAAAGATTATTGGGCAGTGAAGTACTGATTTATCCCATTAATTACTGAGAGAGTGAGCCCGTTAAGACTTTCAGAAGGAGGGATTCTCTGTAAAGCTGGGCGGGGGATGCAGGGCAAAGAATGCTTTTGACACAGAAGAGGTCTGAGCTATGTGTTAAAGGGTGGGTTGGTCTGGAACAGTCAAGAGAAGAGGGAATTCCCAGCAGAACGGGGTCAACAGAAGGGTGGAGGTGGGAAGCCCAATGTTTACCTGGAGGTCAGTAAAGAGGCAAACTTAACCTAAAGCCATGTTTTCAGCAGCCTGTTCTACCCCAAACTAGTCACTCAAGATGTTACAGGAAGGACAGGGTTCTGGGGTATGTTACATTAGGAGACATCTGATACTCTAGCCCAATGCATCCAATGAAAATACAATGCGAGCCACCTAAGCAGTTTAAAATTCTGTAGCAGACACGTTAAAGAGGCAAAAAGAAACAACTCACTATGCCCCAGATATTGTCATTTCATTATGTAATCAATATAAATAATGAGAGATTTTGCATTCTTCTTTTTCATACTAAGTCTTTGAAAGCCAGTGAGTATCTACACCTACAGGACACTGCAATTCAGACCAGCCGTATTTCTAGTCAATGGCCACACGTGGCTGGTGGTTCCCGCATCAGAGGGAGCGGCTCTAACTCCATGCGGAGACTGACGTGCCACGGCCTCTCCCTTTGTCTTCTTTCTTTTTTTTCTTAGCACTTCTTGCTGAGAAGCAGCGTTGTAGGGAGCTCATAGCAGGAACTGCCAGCTAGCACGCTGCTTCTGGTGCTTTCCCCCGAAACACCCCCATGGAAGGAAGAGCAAGCTAGGACCTCAGAGGCAGTGGAAGGAAAGTATCTGCACTCTTCGCTCAAGCCAGTCTGCTGCCAGTATGGAATTTTCTTTGAAGTCTTCTGTTTCACCGTAAAAATTTATGGAGATTTTACACTCTACTCCAAAATATAGACGTGTTTGCTTGAATATTGAAAATGTTTTGGATTACTTGGCGTCTAGGAAAAATCGAAGCTTACCGTGTTTATGTTGTAACTCTCTCTGCCCATTCCATCTACCCTTGGGGTTATGGACCCCCCAATTTAAGATGCACAGGATTACCTGATCTCCAAGTTTCTTTCCAGCTCTGGAAGCCCAAGACTTTTTAAAAAATTAAGTTGGAGAGTCTGCTCCCTTACATTTAGGCAATCCATGAGCCTGTGTAAAGTTTTTTGTTTTTTTTTTCCTTAACCATTCTGATCTAGGATAACTCACTAGCTGGGAGGCTTTAGGTGTCAGATCTTCCAATTGTTCCCTTTTCTCTGCTAGTAACTCTTCCCATTCATGCTGAAAATAATCCCTAGGTCTCCCAGAACTATCCCCTAAATACCCCCTAGAACTGTCCCCTGAAAGTACCCCCAGAAGATGCTTCCTCCTGGAAGAGAAGTGGTTCTTCCTGAAACTACTTGTGAAAAATCAACATTTAGACAGACATTCCAATATCATTATAATTTCTAGTCTTTATGAGAGGTGCTATGTTGCCACTAACTAAAGTGGTAAATTTTGTAATTATTACAAAAATTTTATATATAAATATATTACACATTTATAAATATTATTATATTTATTATATATAAAATATAAAAATGTTAATGTTCCTCCCATCCGTGGTGGGGTGTGTGTTCCCTCCTCTTGAACCTGGGGGGAGGTTTGTGACCGTCTCAACCTGTAAAGCACTGGTGGAAGTGACCACCAAGACTAGACCAAGAACTCTTCCTCCTTGCTGTGAGGAAGCCCAAGCAGCCACAGGGAAGACCAAGCACAGAGATTCTGGCTGAGGGAGCCTAATGGGGTCCCGTTAACAGCCAGCCTCACACACCAGACAGGTGAGTGAACCAGCCTTCAGGTATTTCCAGATCCCAGCCATCAGGTATCCCCCAGCTGTCAAGCCTCCCCAGCTGACACTACACAGAGCAGAGCAGAGCTGTCCCCACAGAGTCCTGCCCAAATCGCAGATTCATGAGCAAAAAATGAATAAATGCTGTGGTTTTAATCCACTACGCTTGGGTGGTTTGTTACGAACAGCCTTCAGAGTCAGGCAGACCCGACTCTGGGTCAGGTCTGCCCCTTGCTCTGCAATCTCCCCACCACACACACACACACCAGTCACACCCGCATCACACACCACACACACACACACACACACACACACTTGCAAACAGTGCTGAGGGCATGCAGTTGAACTTACAGAGGACAGGGCATTTTTGGTGAGGCCCCCAGCTCACATCTAAATGAGACCCAGTAAGTCATCAGCAGCACCAGAGTTAGTAATAGTAAAACTGTGATCGTGAAGGGAGCTTCCCCTGTGTTCGCCCCGAGCTGGCTCTGCTCTGAGCACTTCTCCTAGACAAACTCATCCAACCCACAGCGGCCTGAAGCCCGGAGGACTCTATCTCCCCATTTCCCAGGAAGGCGTGTTGACCAAGGCCACGCGGGAGAGGAGCAAAGGGACCCTGGCCTCTCATCACCAGTTTCCTCCCGAGGTTTGTCAGCAAAGCCGTCCCAGAATGGAGCTGTGAGGGGTGTGGCTGTGCACCCATATGGTTTGCTGCAGAAATTCATGACCCAGGGTGTCCAAGATCCCATGAGGCTGTTAATGATATACAATATAAGCACTGATTAAGTTCTGAAATCTAACAAATTCTGAATTCTGAAACAGATCTGGCTCCCAGGGTCTGAGATAAGGGACACAGATAAGAAACCTGTGGGACAGACTGTTTGGATCATGAGTCCCAATTGTGGACAATTAAAGAACAATAAGCCCGCTCACATTCATGGGGGCTTATTCATGGGGGCTTATGCATTTCGCACAGATTATCTCATTACTGCTCACATCCACCCGGGGGTCAGCAAACCGGGCCCACACGGCCGCAGAAACGCTGTCCAGCCTCCAACCACGCTCTGCTGGGGGGTCAGCAGGCTGACCGCCTGTGAGGGTGGGATGCACGTTCGCAGCCTTGGTACCTATCGGGTTTCCCAGAGCCAGCGCCCTCCCTCGCTGGTGCCGACATCAGGCTCCACGCTAAGCACCAGATTAGAGCTGTTTGTCACGGGATTTGCAGGGCTTTCCCCAGCAGGCGAGAGAGCCAGCATTTCCCCAGAACGCTAATACAGCTGGCTGTCGGGGGCTCCCTCAGGCAGTGAGCACATGGCTAGGCTTGGGGATGAGGGCAGACAGGATGGGGGAGGGGAACAGTCGAGGGGCCCTTCTGCCAAAGAGGAGGATGGGGACCCTTGCCCCTGACAAATGCCCTGTGCTTCCAACCCTGGGGTTCTCTGCCACTTTGCTCCTGAAATGCCGTGCCTCTTGCTAAGAGCTTGGTTCTCAAGCGCATGGATCTGGCTGGAATCCCAACCCTGCTCTTTACTCTGGGACTTTGGGCTAGGCACTAAAAGTTGTTGTGCCTCAGTTTCCCCATCGATGAGGTGAGGATGTTAACAACTGCAAGTACAGACGTGATAACAAGTGAAGGAAGCCAACAGGCCATGTGATTCACAGATACGCAAGTTCCACAAAACTCATGGCGATACAAGTTGGGATGGTGACAAGCTGGGGAGATGGGGGTCTACCAGGAAGGAGGACGAGGGGCCCCTGAGGGCGCTGTGAATGCTCTGTGTCTTGACCTGGGTAGGTGCCGCACAGGGTGGGGGGGTGGGAACGCCTGAGTTAATAAATCACCGAGCTGTGCACTCAGGTGCGCTGAATTGCATTGAAGCCATGCCTCAATGAAAAAGAAAAAAGAACGTGCCAGCACATCGTAAGGGCTCGAAAGATAGCAGCTCAAAAAGCATGTGTGTGTGGCCTGGGCACACACACCACCTCGCTTCAACCAGCAAGCAGACCAGCGCCTGGGAAGGTCCTGGCGATTTCCCACCATTAAGGCTTTACCATTTTTCTTAAGTAGGGTTCTTTCTGTTCAGTTTGGATGCGCCTGCAGCCTTCTCTCTGATTACGGTATTTTTTTCTTTTGAGGGAAAAGAGAAATTGGGGAGTAGAGGGCAGGACAGAGGGTAGAGCGAGACAGTTGGGACAGGGCCCGCGGAACCTTCCAAGACATGGTGTCAGCACACGCACCCTGGGGTTTCCTCTGTGTGCTCCTGGGCTCGATTTTTCCGTGAAGCCCCACATTCCAGGAGGGGACCTTCAGCCTACCCAAATGCAGCTCCATGGTCAAGGCTGCCCCCCATTGCAAGACCATGGCAGGTCTGAGACATGGCACCGAGATACAGCAGATAATGGTTGTAATTTGTCCCAGAACAGAGTCTGCTCAGAGTGAGGCCCGGAACGTTCCCTCCCTCCAGGCCAAAACACCTCCTGCGGATTCTTTAAACACTGCTATGCTTGTCCAGAAGCGTGGCTGAGGCTCTGCTGAGGCTGATGGTTCTCAGTGGATTTACTTCCCACCTCCCAAGAGGAGGTCTCTGTCTCCTCTCTGCAGGTGGCCCTGGCAAGGAGAAAGCAGGGGCGTGGGAGACACTGGACCTGCCGCCCCCTGCCTGAACTCACTGGCCATCCGGGAGGGGTATGGCCATCTAGACATGGCTGGCCATCTCGAGGTCCTTAACTGGGTCATATAGGCAAAGTCCCTTTCGCTCTGTAGGGTAACATGGTCATGGGTTCTTGGTATCAGTGGACGTCTTTGGGGGAGTGAGATATCTTGCTCACCACACTGAATGTGTGTAGACTCAGTCTGTCCAAGGAGAAAGAACTAGCTTGAGCCTCAAAAGGTTTGCACCAGTTTACGTTCCAGCCGGCAGAGCACGAGGGTCCCTATTTTCCCACACTCCACCTTCCTTCCTTTCAACCCCTCCGCCTTCTCCCAGAGAGGCCTGCTCAGTCACATGAATCTACACCCTGAATACTAAAGTGAACCCAAATATATTATTGCTCCCCCCCCAAAAAAAATAACATCAAAAGTAAAACAGCCCAATCAACAAGATCTCTTCTGAAAGCACCACTTTGTGAAAAACCAAACTATTGAGAAATAACTATTCTGCAGTCATGAAATGAATCTTCCAGAGTCCCACTTTTAAAACTAAAATCTCAGGTTCCACTTCAGAGGCATTGGAATGAATCTCCTCCCGTGGTTGGAGTGAATTCCAGAAGTGACAGATGTCTTAAGGATGAAACTTAAAAGAATACAGCAGTGTTTTTAAAAGGCTATTTGTCCACCCTGAATCTAACCCTGAACTATATGTAGAATAACAGACATAAATGAGATCAGCACAATCAGCAGGGAAAGTTAACAAATGATCATGAAAAATTCGATACTGTGTGCAGTGATATTTCAGGGGCATGTGCCTGTTAAAATCTACCAGACTTTAATGTCCCTTCCACAGGTAATCAAAAATAAATACAATGACATTCTGTATTTGTCAACAAAAAGAGAGCCCTGCTTAGCTTGACATCACCTCTGTGTCCAAGACCCAGGAGAGTCCACTCTATTCATCTCGGAGGATAATCACCTGTGAGATAAACGGCTGTCTTATAAAACACAATAAAATACAATACCCAGTGCTGGCAAGGATGCAGTAAGACAGCGGCCTCGTGCCCTACCCCGTGGGAAAAGAAAGCAAATTGGCAGCCAGTCTCAAGAGCCTTGACAACACTTGGACACTTTGATTCTTTAATTTGTTCTGGCCAACTGTCCCAGGGAAATAATTCTAAATACTTCACATGGGAAGTGCTGAAGAAATAGCCACTGGGTTGAACTGAGCTGGACCTCAAGGCAACCAGGGGGCTGGAAGAGGAGGAGGAGAGTCCGAGGTGAGCTTCGGGTATGACTCACACACCCTTGAGGGAAATAACCAAATGTGAGAGCCCACAGGAGGGAGAGCAGGTCCAGGGCTGAGGAGGGACATTCCTTCCTGCCTGGTGGGTGGCCGCCCTGTTGTCACCCCTCTTCCCTCCATTGGAGCCCCTCCCAAGGTCTCCTCTTCCCACCATGTGGAAGGGTCACCGCCACTACTTTCCCGCAGAGCAAATCATAAACACCAGAGAGAGAGGGAGGAGGCGAGGGAGAGAAGAGCCTGGGTCAGAGAAAGGGGGAGGGGGGAGGTTGCAGGGGAGTGTGGGAATGAGGGGGGGGCTCCACAGCATTTAGAAGCACGAGGCCGGAGCCACGAGCAGGAGCTCAGGCTCTGCTGGAGAAAGCTGCTAACACGTGTATTCTGATGCAGTGACCACACCAGACTCTGGTCCTCACTTGATGGACCTGATCGGGGTTAACTGCCCATTTAATCAGAAACAATGCAGAGTGTGCCGCTGGCAGAGGGACACAAGAGCGTGTTCCTGCACCCTGCTGCCTGGAACACAAACACAATGGCCACCCCCCCTTGTTCCTCGGGCCACACCTTTAGGTGGCAGAGTGGTGAGCAGGAAGGAGCCTTGACCCCTGAAGACTCTGTGGAGCAGAGGCACCCACCGCCCCAAATGGCCACCCCAGGACTCCCATTACATGAGAATGAAATCAACATCCGTCATTTTTAAGCTGTTTTCTTTTCCAACTTCCACCATACATAGCTGAGTCTAATCCTAAGTAGCACAGTGACCAGTAGATAACAAAGATATTACTTAATGTCAAAACATCAGCATTCTAATTATAATTATTGTAATTTTTAATGATGTACAATTATAACATCGTATCACTCTTAAACCTGGGCCCCCACCCTGGAACCCACACCTCAGGGGGTCCCACATTTTGGAGCACAGCCCTTAAAATTTTCTAAACTCCCTCCAGTGGCTGGAACCAGACAGGAAGGCAGTGCCATCCAGGTAGGACACCCCAATCCAGGATGGGACCCATCTGAGCCTTGGTCCTCATTCCCTCCCACTCTCCCACCCTCTACCCAATAGGAGAGGTCGACCAAATGCCCTGAGTTTTGGTACTTGTGCCTATGGGTCATCTGGAGTTCTATGGCCACTGGGGCCAGTCTGGTGTCACCAACTGATGCAGTATATTTTATGCAGGATCAAAGGAGACTGGGCCACTAGAATGGACTCTGATTTAGAGTCATTCAAACTGTTTATTAAGACAAGAGCCCTGCAAAAAGTATCTGCCACGGACTTCCCTTGTGGCGCAGTGGTTGAGAATCTGCCTGCCAACGCAGGGGACGTGGGTTCAATCCCTGGTCCCGGAAGATCCCACATGCCACAGAGCAACTAAGCCTGTGAGCCACAACTACTGAGCCTGTGCTCTAGAGCCCGTGAGCCACCATTACTGTAGCCCACGCACCTAGAGCCTAGGCTCCGCAACAAGAGAAACCACCGCAATGAGAAGCCCGCGCACCTCAACGAAGAGTAGCCCCCGCTCGCCGCAACTAGAGAGAGCCTGCGTGCAGCAACGAAGACCCAACACAGCCAAAAATAAATAAATAATTTAAAAAAAAATATGCCTGGAGCCCCACACATCCTAGGGGGAGCCCTGTCATTATTATTGAGTGCTAATAATTACTGCTAATAACAAATAGTCTCTGTCAATCCAAACTCCACAGCAGTAAAGCTAACCCCTCCTGCAAAAGTTGAGGGACTTTAGGACCAACTTCCTATAGCCAAGCAGGGGCCAGCCCATCAGCGTCCCACAGGATTCCACTCCTGGGGGAGTAGAAACCCACCCACCACCTTCCCTCCCAACCTGCCATCCTGAAGGCTTCTCAAAAACGCAAGCAGCTGCTGCCCTCTCTCCCCCCCCATCTCTATTTAAAATGCCTGCCTAGAGCCCAGCAAACACCGAGGAAGTATGGGCACTTCCAGGAGCAGCAAGGCTGACAAGGTGTCCGGGGCCCTGCCAGGCACCGAGAGCTCCACACGCTGACCATTTCGTCACAGAGCCACCCTGTGAGTTAGGTTGCTGAGTGTGCCCAGTTTACAGCTGAAGGGACCGAGGCAGAGGGCCCACGCAGCATTAGGACGTGGAGAAGCCCTGACTCAATTCGAGGCTGTGCCTGGATGCAGAGCCCCACGTGGAGATCAAGGAGGGAGGGAAGAAGAAGGTAAAGCAGACGGTGCAGGGAGTGAACAGAATCACATTACATTGTTCGGAACATTTTGTCTAAGGAGTAAAAGGCTGTAATGGTGCCCTCAAACTCGCTTTGCATTAGAGTTCCCGGGGGAGGCTATTAGCCTTCCATCCTCAGACCCCAGCCCGGGAGACTGCCTGAGCAGGTCGGGGGCGCCTGGGAACGGGTATTTTCACTCCTGGGTGATTGTGCCCTGCCACCAGGGTGAGGAGCCACCAGATGCGATGGTCTCTAAATGCACCCCCTCCAGCATTCGGGCCCTTCCACCACCTCTGGGGAGACAGGCCCCTCCCTGCCTCCCTAACCCAACACAGGCAGGCTTCCTGTGCCTTGTTTTTATATTACAGATAAGGAACCTGAGACCCAGAGCGGGAGAGGGCCCAGGCCACCGTCATCCCGCGGGTTACTGATGAAGCTCACTGCTCTCGGTTCCCTTGCTCTGGACTTTCCGCTCCAGTCCAAACGCCCTCAGGGCTGTTTCTCTCTGCCATAGAGAGCAGCCTCCGCTATGAGCATGAACGCCAAAACATAAAAACAGACAAGGAAAAGTGCCCCACGAGGGTGCCCGCCGTGTCCTCCTAGGGGAGTCCAACCTGACAAGCAGCCTCATCATTAAACCACCACAGTCCTCGCCAGCCCGGCAGCTGGGGATGTGTTCTCAAGCAGGCACCTCCCAGGGAGGATGGCAGTGGTGCCCATGGGGGCAGGGGCTGCCTGGGACACATGGGCCCATCCAGCAATCTGTTTCCAATTCCCTGACGCAGGGGTGATTTATCCTCCTCACTCGGCTGCCGCAGGCTCCGCATGCCTCAAGGATTACACGCTGAGTGAACTCTGTCGGGTGCAGGACAACGCGTTCCATTGTTCCCCCCCGCCTTTCCAACGCCCTGATTGGCAAGAAAATGTCTCCGAGAGATGGATAGAAAAAAAACATTCCCCAGGCCGAGGTCTCCCCATCAGACTGATTAGCTACCAGCACTGAGGTGGCTCTTTGCAAGACTGGCAGACTGGGGTCTTTTCTGTTGCCAGAAAGGCTCTCTTCTCCCTCATCAGGAAATTAACTTCAAAATGAAGTGGGGCCCAGGGGACTGCCCACCTCGACTTCCCAGGGCAGGTCAAACTGCAAATACTCCACCTATCACTGTTTGTTAGTATAACTGTTACTATTACAGTTTATTGAGCATTTACTACGTGTCAAACCTTGTGCTAAGCTATGTAATTATCCTGATGGCAGAGAATAACGTATAAGGCACTCACTATACGTCTGGCACTGTGACTAGCGCCTTCCTCCTCGTTCAACCCTAACCACACAACACTGGCCCCATTTTACAGCTGCCCTGGCTCTTCCTTGGCCAGCAGCACAGTGAGGAGTCTGAGAAGGGATCTGCCCACTTATTATCACCGAGTGCTGGTCATCACAGTCGCATGTGTACCACTGCGCTGGATAAATGATGTCACCGGCACAACAGGTCCATGAGGGTGAGCACCAGGGCCATGCAGAAGGCTTTCCCTTGTGTGAAGGGCCTGGGCCAGTCACTGAGCAAAGGGGACCAGTGGAGGTGTCAGGGATGAAGCAGAACCGAAACTGACGGAGGAGATGGGATACAAGAAATGGAAGTGTCAAAAGGGGAAGATGTGTCAGGCCCAGGAAGAGCAGAGGCAGAAAGGGAGAGGCAAGAGGTAGCCAAAGCAAGAGGTTGGGGAGAAAACTGTTCCCTGTCTCCTGCTTTCCGCATTCGGAACTCTCCTTGTGAAACGCCCCAGCCTGCCTTTTCCAGCCTCAGAAAATGTTGCCAAAAGTTCACTGCAGGAGAGGCGCTCATACAAGTGAGTAAACGCCTTTTAAGGATGGCAATCACTTGTCACCCATTCTTTTCACTCTGTCCTGCTCAGACATCACTAGTCAACCATGGGCCCCCCCCCCCAGAAAGTCTCTACCAATCGATCAGAGTGTGTGCATGAAACAAAACCCATTTGCTATAACTGCTTGGCTCAGGTGATTTTCCTCCTTAATCCCCTCTTATGCTATTTTTTTTGTACTTTTTTTTAAATTTTATTTTATTTACTTTTGGCTGTGTCGGGTCTTCATTGCTGCACGCGGTCTTTCTCTAGTTGCGGTGAGCGGGGGCTACTCTTCATTGTGGTGCACCGGCTTCTCATTGCAGTGGCTTCTCTCGTCGCGGAGAATGGGCTCTAGATGCATGGGCTTCAGTAGTTGTGGCACGTGGGCTCAGTAGTTGTGGCTCGCGGGCTGTAGAGTACAGGCTCAGTAGTTGTGGTGCACGGCCTTAGTTGCTCCGCAGCATGTGGGCTCTTCCCAGACCAAGGATCAAATCCATGTCCCCTGCATTGGCAGGCAGATTCTTCACCACTGCACCACCAGGGAAGCCCGCCCTCTTATGTTATTTATGGTCATAGCTTTCTGTCCTTTGGACCACCGAGCATGGTCCCATGGCCTCATGCAACAGCCTCCAGGCCGATCTCCAGGCTCTGTAGGAGCACTGTCCCAGAGTGCAGGTTGTCTTCTCTGAATTACACAGTTGGCACCTCGAAGCACAGTTGTGTTTGAAGGCTTTCGGACCAAATGCTGCCTTCCCTGTGACCCATCTCTCTCCATTAGAAAGGTATGTGTATGTCACAAAAAAACAGAAACCAAGACAGGACTGTCTAGAGGCTGGAGAGACCCAATACCAGGCCCAGCAAATCCTCAGGCCAAACAGAGCTACTCAGCTGGGTCCACCGACATGAAGTCTCTGGAATTGGACCTTCCTAAGTTTCCACCATCAGAGTCCCTTTGCTGTTATCTTCCAAGCAGCTCCACTGAAATGGAAAACTGCTGCCCAGGAAACAACCTATGAACCTATTCATACCTGCCACCTCAAAGCTTTCTCAGTCTCCGTAACAAAAACACACGCAAGCTTCAGCTAGGAATACAGAATAAAAGAATAATAATGAACAAAAAAGCAGAATGATTATAAGAAAAGATGAAGGGGAGCTCAGTGCATCCCAGGCAGTGGCCCGGGGCCCTGTGCTCAGAAGGGCCCTGGGCTTGGTTCGATGTTCTGATATCGCCATCTTGAAATTCTTAACAATCTTATTTTTTACCAGCTCAGTCCTGCTGGAGACCTCGAGGAGATGGTGTAGGACATGCCTCGGCACAGCCCCCTCTGACAGGTGAGGAGTCTGGGGTATTCATCCTCCACCTCCGTCCATCACTGACTGAGGACCCCCAGCATCTCTGGTCTGCCCAGGTGTGGGCTGAGAGGAGCTATCAGGGGAAGTCTGGGGTACCTGCAGAAGGTCATCAGCATGCACTGGGAAGGTGGGCGCCAAGGGCATGAGGGCAGGGCAGTGGCAACCTCAGGCACTGTGAATTACAGAACTAGAGTATGGGTAACTAGGAGGGTTTACCTATAATAACACCAGGGAGAAAACTGTACCTAGCTGCAGCCTTCTAATTCTACACAGAGCTTAGTGCTGGTGTGAGCTAAGAATCCCAGAGGCTCAGGGGTCCACCCTTTCATTCCACAGATTCATGAACACACAGAGCACAGCATCCCTCTCCACAGCTCTCTGTCTTGGATTATGACACAGCCCTTCTTAAAATTTAGAATGAGATGCAAACTCGCCCCCATGGCCTACAAGGCCAAGCGCTCCATGACCTGTGCCCCTCACCCACTGTGCTCCAGCTGTGCTGGCCTCTCCCCGCACCAAGTCCCTTCTCACCTGTGGGCCCTTTTAGAAGCTTTGCCCTTTGCCTGCAAATGTTCATCCATCTTTCTCCCCTTCATGTCTGGATTCTCGTCATTCTTCAGGGGACAGCTCAGATGTCACCTGCATATAGAGGCCTTCCCAGACCAGTTAGTCCCCTTCCCTTAATTTCTAGCATGGCTCCCTGTCTGTATCCTCTAGAGCAGTCATCAGAATTGGTTGTGAAGTTTTTATTTGTTTCCTCTCCAATCACCTGTCTCCACACTAACTGTACTCCATGAGGCAGGTACCATGTCTGTTTTGCTCACTGATGCGGTCCTAGAGCCTGGCACCGTGCCCTGAGGCTCAATATTTGGCAAATGAATGAATGATTGTGACTTCCTGAAGTTCTCTGCCTTCAAGGGGAACATCCGCTGGTCACCACTAACATGGGAAATATTTTAGGCATAACTGCTGTCACATGTAGCAGCTGGACCCCAAGGACATCACAGGTTTGGGGGTTTGATGGCCCCCCAGAGACATCCACTACTAATCCCTGGAACCCGTGAATCTATTACCTCACAAGGCAAAGGGGAATTAAAGTTGCAGACGGAAGTAAGTGTACTAAATCAGCAGACCTTCAAATGGTGAGAGCATCCTGGATTCCACAGGTGGGCCCAGTGTAACCACAGGGTCCTTAAATGTGGGAGGTAAGGCAGAAGAAAGAGTCAGAGAAAGCGTTGTGATGACAGATGCAGGATCAGAGAGATGCAACATTGTTGACTTTGAGGCTGAAGGAGGGGGCCACGAACCAAGGGATGCAGGCAACTCTAGATGCTGGAAAAGGCCAGGAAACAGATTCTCCTCTGGAGCCCCCAGAGGGAACCAGCCTTGCGACACCTTGACTTTAGCCCAGTGAAACCCACATCAGACTTCAGTCTTCCAGAACAGTAAGAGAATTGACATGTGTTGTTCTCAGACACGAAGTTGATGGTACGTTGTTACAGCAGCCATAGGACACTCATACAGTGTGGCAATGCTTTCTCTAAGAATCTCATTTGATTATTGCAGCAGCCCTGCACAGCGGGAATATCAGTGCCCCCATTTTATGGATGAGGAAACTGAGGCACAGAGAGACTAAGTTGCTGCCCGGTTCCAGAGCAAATAGGTGGCAGAGCGGGCCTGTGCACGGGAGGTAGTCCCCGGAGTCCACCTGGTGCCCACAGTGGCTGCCTCCACAGACGGCTTTGGTGATAGAATGAGATAATAGGTGTGAACACTTAGCACAGCCCTGGCACATGGGAAACCCTCACCACGTGGGCCTGGCTGTGGTCAATAGCATGGGTCTGATTCCTGCTTAGAGGGCCAATGGCTGTCATCTTCTGAAATGATCCTTCATGGCTTTCCATAGCTCCCTTGACCCCTGGGCTGGGCACTGGTAAGCAGACCTGCTGATGTACTGCACATCTACAGTTATGCTGTAATAAAAAAGCCGTGAGCTTGGGCCAGTGGCAGAAGGCCTGTGTTAGAATTCCCACCGGCACCAATGAGCACGTGCCCTATGTGAGGGTGTCATGGAGATCACCCAGGAAGGCGCCCTGTCCCTCCCAGCACACGGCGGGTGTGTGCAACAGTGCTGTGTCTCTTCCTCCATGCCTCTCTGACCCCCACCGCCCTGTAAACTTGAGGAGCCCCCAAGGCTTCCTGCTCACCCCGACCAGCTGCACAGAAGTGGTCAAATCTCGCCCTGAACGTGGGGGAGCCTGGGTTTCCCTTGTCCTGTCCGTCTGTGAGCGGCTGCTTGTACGCTCCATCTAGCCCCTGCTCCAGGGCAACAGGACATGTGGACATGCAGATGGATCGTCTCCTGAAATGATCCCTCTGGGAGGGCAGGCCCAGCACTGTGAAACCAGCTGTGTGTTCATCTAAGAAAAGGGCAGGCGGCCACGGAAAACAGCCCTGCCCAGCTCCCTCAGCGGCACAGGCATTCTCAAACCTTTGCTTCCTGCTGCCTCTCTCCCCCAGACCCTGGCGCCAGGTTTGCACTTAGCCCTGAAAAATGAGAAAGGGCTCGGCTGGGAAGCCAGAAGCAGTGGAGCTCTGTAAAGGGGCCCTGAATTTTTAAAAAGTTAAAAATTAAATGTAAATCATCAGTGACTTGGGAAAAAACATTTCTCTCCAATCCAGAGGTTCTTAACCTTTGGGGGAACTCGGACCCCATTGAAAGTCTTATGAAACTAAAGAACCCCTTCTTGGAATGTTTATGAACGTATAAAATTTGCAGGATTACCAAGGAAACAATTATACTGAAATACAGTTATCAAACAATTTTTAATTGTAAATGTATAGTCAATATATGTGCTTTTTTTAGAAACACGGATCTCACAGAGAGTCTAACAGCTTCTTTAACTCAAAGTAGCACTGAACTCAAATTATATTTCAAAATAGTAGCTGTGACTGTACTATGACAGGAAGTATCTATGATTTCATTGGTGACAAAGTCACAGATTCTGCTAGTGCTACTGGCTTATTGCCTTTGACCATAACGAAAGGAAATGCTACATTTTGGTTAGACAAAATAAAGATGTAATATTTTTTCCTCCAGGTTTGCCGATCCCCTGAATTCTCTCCACGGACAGCTTGGTTATGCATTAGGAACCCCGGTGACAATCATGACAGTCACTCCTGGCTGCCACTTGGATCTCACCCAGAGAGTGAGCAAAAAGAAGGCACTCGGGATAAGCCTTCAGTACCTTCAAGCTAGTACATGAAGTGTAAGATAGTCTAAATTTCATGTTGGAAAAAAAAAGAACACCCTCAAATGTGCGGGAGGGGTGGATTTTGAAATAGCTTTGGTGGTTATGTCTAGATACAGAATTTAGAGTAATTTTTTCCCTGTGTTCATCTGTCTTCTACATAAATATTATTTTTTTATTATTAAACATATAGTAAAAGTAGGCATTCACTGGGTAGAAATGACTGCAAACAGAGAGCTTTCATATTAAATTCTGCACAAAAGTACTGTTTACATTTTCCACAATGGACGCACATTACATTTTAAATTAAAAGCTACCAAAAATCATTAAGTTGTACACTTTAAATGGGTGAATCATATGGTATGTGAATTATATCTCAAAGCAGCTAAAATTTTTTAATTCACTGGTTTTTGGAGACTCCACTTGGATACACATGATTGATTGACTTGAATAACTAGTTAATTAAAGCAAATCAATCAAACTTTAAAAAGAAAAAAATACAAGCCATTTGGGAAATGTAAAAATTGTTTGGATATCGTATGATATTAAGTAATGATTGTTAAATATTTTGGTGTGATAATATTATGACTGCGTTTAAGAGAAATGACTTGCATAGTAAGAATCATTTCTTTGTGTTATTTCCTGCAATGTGAGTAAATCTACAGTTCTCTCAATATAAAATTTTTAATTAAAAAAAAATGAGTGAGATCCTATTTTTCAGAGATACATACTGAAATAGTTACAGATGAAAAGATACAGTATCAGGAATTTGCTTCAAAATAATCCTGGCTTGGGGAGAGTGGGTGGAAGCAGAGAAAATAAGATTGGTGAGTTCATAACTGTTAACGATGGGTGACGGGCACGTGGGGCTTTGTTCTACTTTTGTATACATCTGAAATTTTCCATAAAACATTTGTAAAAGCTAACCTTAAAAAAAATTGGGCTTCCCTGGTGGCGCAGTGGCTGAGAGTCCACCTGCCAATGCAGGGGACACGGGTTCGTGCCCCAGTCCGGGAGGATCCCACATGCCGCGGAGCGGCTGGGCCCGTGAGCCATGGCCGAACCTGCGCGTCCGAAGCCTGTGCTCCGCAATGGGAGAGGCCGCAGCAGTGAGAGGCTCGCGTACCGCAAAAAAAAAAAAAAAAAAAAAAAAATTAATTGGATGGGCAATAATAATGAAGGTAATTCACACACAAAGTAATCAGGTATCCAGGAAAAAAAGTTTTGTGTTTTAAAAACTCAAGAAAGAAAGAATCACCGTCACTGTTCTCCTTTTGTTTTATAAGTTGAGGGGATTGTAAGTAACAAACCTATTGTCCTTCCTCCCCCCACCAACGTAAACCACCCCGAAGGGGAAGGACGGCCTCACCCAGCATGCCATTTGCAGGCAGCAGGCTTCTGAGGTGGCCCAGTGCGGGCAAAGGCGCCCTAGAATCAAGGTCCAGACCCAGGGTCCCAGGCCTACCTCAGCTGCAGCCTATCCCTTCCCCACTCCAAGCCTCAGTTTCCCCACTGTCCAAGTGAGGAATTTTGCACCAGAAGAATCTCTAGGCTTCCTTCCAGCTGGTATGCTCTGTGATCATCTGAGCCGTGTTTACTTGGGCTCTGGATGAGCAGGGATTGGGGCCCACAGGCTGCGCTCCATCACGCAGGCTCTGACATGCCCCTTGCCGAGATCCCAGGGAAGTCACAGGCCCCTGCCGCTTCCCAAAACACGGGCGTTCCATACCCTGCCGCGGGCCCAGCGTGCAAGGCTGGGCGGAGGTGTCCGCACATGTACTCATCCTGATGGCAAAGGGCCAGGCCAAGGGTGTTTACAGGGACCCTGCAGCGAGGGCAGAGGGTGTGAGCAGTCAGCCCCTCTCTGGCCTGGCCCGTGGACACCCCCTTCCTTTGGGCCTCACCCTGCCCCACCTTCTGGCACCCCCTGATTACACGATCGTCTTGCCAGCAGCTCCCTGGCTGTGACCCGGGCAATTGCAAACACATGGGACCTGGCTGTAGCCAAGAGTGACAAGTGCTGCGTGGTGTCACTGGCTGGCGATGAGGCCTGGACGAGGCATGGACCCCTTGAGAGTGCCCTTGACTCTCACGTAGCCAGATTCATACCCAAGTAGGCCCCACTTGTAAGCTGACACACGGATAGCGTGGCTCACCTTCTTAACGTACAGCCCTCCCCTGCCCTGCATTCGGGGGCCCCAGCCCTCTGCCAGTCGGGCTCTGGACACCCTGGCCCCAAACCACCATTTCAACCTGATCTCCAAACCTCTCCTCAAAGTGTCTTCCCTACGAACGAGTGCTCTCCAAAGTGAGTTCCATGGAAGCCCATCCTACAGGATAGTCGCAGTCGTCACGCCACTAAAAGGCTCCACGGTCAAAAAAGTTTGGCAAACACTGGGTTAAACCAATTTAAACATGTCTTCTGTGTATTCCACAGGCCTTCTCAGTGACTTTGCGATGAGCATTGTGAATTTGAACCAGGGGATGCCACGTTTTCTCTGCTGATTTGGCCCCAGAAGTTGTATGTTAATAGGCATCCTGGGGACCAATCATCCATGTACTTCAGGGAATTCTGCTCTAGACAGGCTGACCTCCACCGTCACCGGTATGATCGAGGGCTTTTGTGATGTTCCAACATCTTGCTATTCATTCATTTGGAGTTGGCAGGTTTTTCCACAATCAAGCCCGTTCACCCTGATCTCATACTCTGGCAACTGATCTTTGTATCAGGACTTTGCATGGACTATGAATTTGCATCCATCTGCTTGGACTCTTGTTCTGGTGACCCTCTAATGGTCATAGCTGGGGCCACACTTGTCCTTAGAGCATATATTTTCTGACCTTCCAAACTTTCAACCATTCAAGAAAATGTTATTGAGCACCTAGGACATGCACGACGACACTGCGGCAGAGGTACCCAGGCCCAACGGGAGAGCCACCAAAGCGCAATGAGCCTCTAGCGCTGGTTTACACCTGCAACCATCCAGCCAGCGGAGCTACAGCAATAGTTCTGAAAATGACCAGAAGATGTTCCAAGGAAGTCAGGAGTCCCACAAGTCCAAAAACCAGGGCAAGCAAACAGAGGCAAGAGTAGGAAGCTACCAGTATTCTCAGCGGCAATGACGGCACCCTTCCCGGTATGGAGACAGAATGGTCAGAATCTGACCCCCAAGCCATTTCTGTTTAAGCCCCCAGTTTGTAGTCACTTGTTTCAGCAGCCCCAGAACACTCACGTGCACCCCTGAAGCTGACCACCAGGGAGCCCCCGATCCCTTCCTGGGCCTTCAACTCGCCTTTCCGCCCCAGGGGGGCTCAGCCCCTGCCCTGTCACGTGCTCTTCAGGACAGAGTCTCAGACACACCACGAAGAGCCAACACGTGGAGACTAAGCTGCCCACTGGGAGCTGTGTCCTAATTCCTACCTCTTGCTAAGGAATGAACCCCAAAGCCATGAGAGTGGGAAAGGTCTGCGGCCTTAGAAGGCACGTAGCCCAGTGTTGCTACATGAGTGGACCAAGGACCTATGGCAGAGTGAAGAGGCTGGCAAATTCTATCTGGAAAAAGCAAGTGTAAAACTGGACAACATTATTAAAAGCAACAATGTCAGGGCTGTGGAAATTGAGCAAAGGCAGACAACAAACTAGGAGGAGCCTATTCTTGAAAAACAGCTTCGGCTTGGGGTGCAATCACTGGGAATCTGTAGCCTTCTCACCTGAAGCTGCTGCCGCCCACCCCTCCCACACGCCCATCCCCCTTGGTCAGCAAGAAATGTGGCTTTACCAGCATGGGGCTGGCTTCGGAAACCAGCAGCTGAGCTGCCAGCGGGGGCACACTCAACCTAGGGCTGGGGTCAGCTAACAGCAGTGAGCTGGAAACATGCAAGGGAACCCCCAGCTCCCATGGCTGCAGGCTGTGATCTCATGGGGAAAAGCATCGAGGCAGCCAAAAGTTAAATGGGGATCCGGGAAAAGAGAGCAGCACAGAAGGTCAGGATAAGATCTCCCCTCATCCCTGCCTGTCTGGGAAATGAAACCAAGAAGCCCACTAGACAGCAAAAGCAAAGGAGGCTTGAGGATTGACTGAGCTGTGACCACGCTCTCCAACCACAGAGATCCACCCACATACAATGGAAGCCTTTGGGCACAAGGTTCTGTGCACAACCTTGCAACCTTGGCCAAATTCACTGGCTGAACCCTGAGCTGTGCAGACACTAGGGGACACTAGGAGGTCAGGCTGAAAAATGAAAACAAGAATCAAGTGAGTCTGAGCAGAGCCACTGGTGCACTGCAGGGGAGATGGATTTCACAGTTCAAGTCCAAGAAAGTTACTTTAAAAAAAAGAAAAAGCAAAAACAAAACAACTCTCTAAAATACAATTCAGAATCCAGATTTGCTGCAACATAGTATCTAAAATGCCCAGCACCATGGAGGGACCCATGTGGCGAGGAGCTGAGGCCTCTTACCTAAAGCTCAGTAAGGAGCCATCTCAGAAGTGGATCCCCCAGTCCCAGTCAAGTCTTCAGGCGAAACAGCAGCCCCACCACCAACTTGATTACAGCCTCATGGGAGACCATGAACCAGACCCCCACCCAGCTAAGCTGCTCCTGAAGCCCTGACCCTCAGAAACCATGTGAGATAGTAAATGTTCACTGCTGTATTAAGTAGCTAAGTTTGGGGATAATTTGTTACGCGGCAATAGATTACTAATACACCTGACTTCTATAGTGGGGATGGGGGTAGGGGAGAGGAAGGGCTATACTTTCCCCTTCCGTGTAGGAGGTACGGAGTCTCTGGAAGAAATTTAAATTCAGTTCCACAAGCATGCATTAGGCTCCTGGGCCCACAGAAATAATATGTAGGCGACCATGATATTCTAAACACACAAAAAAGTCACCCACTGTTATCTCAATTTGCTCTTTCAAGTCTGAAGGATTTTTTTTTCCTTTCTACACAAAGCGATAATGGCAGGACCCCTTGGAATTCTCTTCCCCCAGATGGAAACAGTGGGGTTATGGATGTAAAGCAAGCTAAGGATTTATTCCTGGTGTCCATCAGTGAAATGGACACAGACAGCCCTGAAAGGATTCCATGCTTCAGTGGCAACAAGAAAATCAAATAAAGCTGCACATGTTCCAAAGAGGGGGCTGCTATTAAAAACGTGGTGCTAATTAGCTCCCTTGTGTAATCATCCCAGGAGTGAGCAGGGAGGAAGGACAAGAGAATTTGGGTTCCACTAGGCAAATATTTAGAACGTGTACAGAAGCATAACTGTGAAGAATGGAGAGAGATTCAAATAGGGTGGCTGAGTGAGCTGATGGCTGGGGAAGGAGGGTCGTCCTGGACAAGACTGGTGTAAACGCAGCAGGAGACCAGAGTTTCAGAAGAGAACGTCAAGGCCAGAGTGTTGCTTCCCACACTGCACGCCTGTCCCACTGTGAGACCCAAGGGGCATTCGGTTCAGATACCAGAGAGAAATGGTACCTGCAGGGGTCTGGGAATGAGCATCTCAATGAGCCTGCCTGGGGCAGTCGTCATCATCAACAGCAGCACCCATGCACCCACTGCAGTCCTAGGCAGCTGGTATTATTATCCTTCCCATATTACCGATAAAGAAACTGAGGATCAGAAATGTTGATTCACTTGCCTCAAGTCACACGGCTAGTGAGTCTATTAGAACAAGCATTCAAGCCTGGGTCTGACTCCACAGCCCCAAGTCTTAGCTACAATGAGGCACCTTCTGCAACAGTTAATGAATAATGTACCAGTAAGAATTCCCTCTGTGAAAGTTCTAAAGTAGCAGCACCCAAAATTCTAAGGCAAAGTCTTTAGCTGCTGGGTGTCATGTTGCAGCCCATTAGAAAGTCCTTAGGCAAATAGAGTGCTGATGGAGCCTGCGCCATAAGAGAGAGATGAAGAAGGGGAGCTCTGTTTTTCTTTCTTTCTTTCTTTTTCTATTTTTTAAACCTAATCCCACTTAAGGGAAAACAGTTTGACTTGAAAGGGAAAGTGGCTGATAGGGATCACAACTTGTTGAGGAGAATTGCTTTTTTATGGTTCCCCTCCAAAGCAATAGTTCATTCAAGGGTCTTTACTTGATTTTTTTCACTTTAATTAGATTTTTTTAATAGGTAAAGGTTTTATGAGACACAAAATGCAAAGGGAACAATCAAGTAACCAGTGAAAATTCCCTCCCCATCATTCCTCAATCACCCCATTTGCCCCTCTTCTGGAGACATTTTTCTGGAAAGTTCTTTTCCACCAAATTGCAGCAGATTATTCACTAATTCACATCTTGATTTGTTCACTTGACAACATATCTTAGGTAAATAAGTTGCCACAAGTAAAGTATGTAACACCACCCCCAGCACATAGTAGGTATTTGGTGTTTGTTACTGTTGCTGCTACCATAATCATCACCAGCTCCATCTCATCTCCATCTCCATCTCTATCTCACTTCCATCTCCATCTCAACTCCATCTCCATCTCATCTCCATCTCCATCTCATCTCCATCTCCATCTCATCTCCATCTCCATCTCTATCTCATCTCCATCTCAACTCCATCTCAACTCCATCTCACTTCCATCTCCATCAACATCTCCATCGCATCTCTATCTCATCACCTTCTCCATCTCATCTCCCTCTCCATCTCATCACCATCTCCATCTCATCTCCATCTCTACCATTGAGTCATTCCACATCAGTACAGGAAGGATGTCCTCTTTCTTTTTCCCATCCATTATGCAGATGTATCATAATTCAACCAGTCCTTTTAATTGACATTTAGCTTGTTTCAATCTTTTAAGGTTACTGCTGCTGCTGCTTTGATAACTCTGTGCATGTGTCATTTTGCACATGTACAAATCTAGTCCTAGGATAAAAGTCCTAAAAGTGCAATTGCTAGGAACAGGCCATGTGCATCTGTAATTCCAAAAAATATGACCAAATTCCCCCCATAGACACTGGGCTAAGTATTACTCCCATGAGAGCCATGGTCCCCACATTCAGGTGTATCATGAGGCCTGGGCACCCTTGTAAGCATCTCATCCAGCACCCCACTTCCTCCTGGATGCCCCACACCTCACATGCCAAAGGGCCTACTCCACCCCATCACGCACCCTTCACACCAGTTCTTCTGCTCCCCTTCTGTTCTCAGCCTTGCAGGCATTGCTACCTGCAGTACTTCCTCAACAATCCTCTCTCCTTCCCCTTCACCAACGGATGGCCTGTCCCAGGCCTAGCTTACCTCCATCCCTCTTGCCTGGACCACACCAACGTGCTGCAAATTCTCAGCAGTGCAGGCCCCAGGGATGTTTAAAGAGAAAAGGCACCGAAGGGTCTTTGCAGAAGCAGGTTCAGGCAGGGGGCAATCACAGCACTTGCTTGCAGGTCTGGGGTGCTGAAATGGACTTGGAGGGAGAGCTAACTGGGCCATCTAGGGTGAGGGGCTTAGGCACCCAGGTGCACAGTCAAGAGTCAGAAAAGATGCCTAATATGATTTTAATTTTCTTAAATTTACCAAAGCTTGTCTTGTGGCATAGCAGGTGATCTATGACAGAGAATGTTCCATATGCACTTGAAAAGGCACCCTGTATTCTGCTGCTTTCAGATGGAATGCTCTATATATATCAATTAGGTTCCTTTGATCTAATGTGTCATTTAAGGTCTGTGTTTCTTTATTGATATTCTGTCTGGATGATCTGTCCATTGATGTAAGTGGGGTGTTAAAGTCCCCCACTATTACTGTATTCCTGCTGATTTCTCCTTTTATGTCTGTTAATATCTGCCATATATATTGAGGTGCTCCTACGTTGGGTGCATGTATATTTACAATTGTTATATCTCCTTCTTGGATTGATCCCCTGATCATTATGTAATGTCCTTCTGTGTCTCTTGTAACAGTCTTTATTTTAAAGTCTATTTTGTCAAAGTATTGCTACTCTGGCATCAACCTAAGTGTCCATCAACCGAGTGGGTAAAGATGTTTTTTATACACACACACACACACACACACACACACACAAAATGGAATATGATTCAGCCATAAAAAAGAATGAAATTTTGCCATTTGCAGCAACATGGATGGACTTGAAGGACATTATGCTAAGTGAAATAAGTCAGACAGAGAAAGATATTTATTTTTCTGCACTGTACTCTGTGATACTGTATGATATCACTTACATGTGGAATCTAAAAAGTACAACAAACTAGTGAATATAACACAAAAGAAGCAGACTCACAGATAACAGATAACCCCAGCGGTTACCAATGGGGGGGGCAATATAAGTGTGGGGGAGTGGGAGATACAAACTACTGGGTGTAAGATAGGCTCAAGGATGTATTGTACAACATGGGGAATAGAGCCAATATTTTATAATAACTGGAAATGGAAAGTAACTTTCTAAATTGTATAAAAATAAAAAAGAAATTTTGGGGAAGCTGCTGCATAGCACAGGGAGATCAGCTCGAAGCTTTGTGATGGCCTAGAGGGGTGGGATAGGGAGGGTGGGAGGGAGACTCAAGAGGTAGGAGATATGGGGATATATGTATCCATATAGCTGGTTCACTTTGTTGTACAACAGAAACTAACACAACATTGTCAAGCAATTATACTCCAGTAAAGATATTAAGAAAGAGAGTAAAAAGAGTAGAAATTTTTAAGACATTTGTGATTACATTCAGGGTCCACTAAGATAATACAGGATCATCTCCACATCTCAAGATCCTTAATCACATATGCAAAGTCCCTTTTGCCAAATAAGATCACATAAATAGGTTCAGGGGATTTGGGCATCTCTGGAGAGCCTACCATACTCTCCTTCACCACATGTTTCAGCTAGCTGTTCTGGAGAAAGGAACCCATAAATATCATTTTCTAGGGCGTTAAAGTAAAAACTTCCCAGGCGGGAGTCCATTCTATCATTAAGAGGCTCAAACTTTTGGCCCATAGAAAAGACTGAATCTGGTCAAGGTGTGGTTTGGCTGTTGTGCGATGGAGAGAGATACTGTGCCCCTCTCGGGCCATAGCAGGGAGATGACAGCTTACATTTAATTATAGGAGACACTATTCTTGCTCACTTTGTCTTTCAAAGGAAACGCTTGGGGCAAACGGGAACTCAGGCCTTGCCAAAACCACACGTCCCCAGGGCCACTCTCTTTGCCTCTCCCAGAACAGCCCTCATTTTCTGAAGGCAGGAACTAAGCCTCAAAGATCCGAGACCTTTGGCCTCTTAATTTTCACCAGGGAGCCTGGTGGCAGGCAAGGGCAGAGATAAGACGTCTCCAAGGCCTTGGCTGCACCAGAGGGGCTGAGAAGACGGCAAGAGGAAAGAGCCGAAGCCCAGGTTATCTGTAGATCCAAACCATCCTCAATGCAGCCCTGCTTCCCGCAGCTCCAGGGGCAGAGAGCTGCTCTCACCAAGCCAGCTTCCAGGATAGAGGTGTGGGAGGACGAGGGCGTCTTCCAGACCCCACTGGAGAGGTCTGCTCTCCCTCACTGGTGTCTCAGACGGTCACACCCAGTGGGGACCCAGCACAGACGCCAACCACAGGGACATCTGAAGGCCAGTGCCCGCTGGGATTAGAGGAAGGGCCTGCCAACAATGCCAGGGGCTATCACACATGCAGGGCCCTCACTGCCAGACCTGCTGAACTGTCCCTCCCAGATCCCAGTTCTGGGCAACCACAGTCAAGAGGAAGCCTCTGAATGCCTGCCTCAGTTTGCCTTTTCAGTCAGTGGGGTCTTCATGAGCAGGTGGTCAGGCATTTCAAGCCCAAATTCTACCTGCACCTGAAACAGTCACATCACTGGGGCATAAAGCTCTTCTCCTTGGGAGACGCAGAGAGAGGCTGCTCTCTGGGAATCATTCTTGAATTACTTGGGCATTTGTCTCAAACCCTCCACTTTGCCTCGGGTACATAGATGGGGAAAGATGCCAAGGCTGGGACAGTGCAGCCAGTGGAAACTTTGGACGCCATGCCAATGCTCCCCCACCTTCTGGACTCAGAGCCCACCTGTCCTTGGCAGCCACCGCCTCAGCTCCTGCGGACGCTCACAACATCATGACCACACCTCTCTGGCCATGCCGCCGGGAGAGACGCCAATGGAATTACCCAACGGGGCCCTTTTTCAGTTGGGAAAATTAACAAAGCATCTTAGGGAACAGTTGTATCTATGAGCCCTGGGTTCTCAATTTCCACCTCAGAAGGGAGAGCGAGACTGCGTTCATGACAGTTCAGGGTCCTGGTGCTTAGAGTGTTGTCGCCATGTTGTCAGCTTCTTCAGAACTGACTTGTCAACTTCACTGAACAGGATACACAACTGACAGACAAACTTAAGCACTAAAGCTGGGGATTTGATCTCTATGTCTCATGCTTGAAATACAGGCAAAAAAGACAAATATCTACAAAATCCAATTCCGGAGACTCAGCCAAGTTTTGTGAGAGAAAGTGGCTGAAGAAGGAGAAAATTTTTTTCACCGCTGAGTCGTAGTTCACCAGGAATAGAACTTAAACTCAATTAAAAGAGGCACTGAAACTCTTTTATTTCTACAGCTTCAGTAATGAGACATCTTAAGACTGGGAAGAAAATACTTCTCTGGATTTTTACATTAGGGGAATAAGCCTCTTTGGGGCTGTTTGGCATATGAGATGCTCAGGAAATAAAACCAAAAGCAGGCTCTTCAAAAAGACTGATAAAATGGACAAGAGCTCTTAGCAAGTATAATCAATGAAAAGAGAAGGGAAAGTACAAATAGAAAGCATTGAGAACCAAAAAAGGTAAATCATATCCACAGAGGGGAGATTTTAAAAGTCATAAGAGACTCCTACATACAACTTTTTTTTTTTTTTTTTTTTCGGTACACGGGCCTCTCACTGTTGTGGCCTCTCCCGTTGCGGAGCACAGGCTCCGGACGCGCAGGCTCAGCGGCCATGGCTCACGGGCCCAGCCGCTCCGCGGCATGTGGGATCTTCCCGGACCGGGGCATGAACCCACGTCCCCTGCATCGGCAGGCAGGCTCTCAACCACTGCGCCACCAGGGAAGCCCCTACATACAACTTTTTAACACACGTCGGAAAGTGTAGATGAAATGGTGGTATATTTGGAAAATGTAAATCACCAGCACTGGCTGAATAAGACGTGAGGATGCACAGACCCACGGTGTGTCGTGTTTGCCTCCATCACATGGCCATCAACCCGCCAAGCCCCAGGGCTGTTGTGAAGGAGAAGGGAGACCATGTGCGGTCACGCTGGCAATGGCAGAGCCTCACACCACGTGAAGGCTCCCACCCTGGAGTCCCCTTGTAGAGATCAGGAAAGGTTCAGGAAGGCCTGAAAGGTATGGTGCAAATTTAAGAGTGTGTTCATTTCCTATGGCCGCTGTAACAAATGACCAAAAACTCAGTGGCTTCTCTGAGGGCCCCAGAGGAGTCAGATTCATAGAGATAGAAAGTAGAACAGTGGGTGCCAGGGCTGGATGGAGGGGGATGGGGAGTTGTTGTCTAATGGGGACAGCTTCAGTTTTACAAGATGAAAAGAAGTACGAAGATGTGTGGTGGTGATGGCTGCACAGTGCTGTGAATGTACTTAGTGCCGCTGAAATGTACGTTTTAAAATGATTATAGTGGTAAACGTTATGTATATTTTACCACAATTTTTGCCAAAAGAATTTTTGGAGCAGAGGAATGTGCAGGCCCTTCCCGGCCTATACCTCCTCTGGACCTTCAAGGGCATGAGAACTTGACCAGGAAGAGGAATCAGCTTCCAATGAGCCCTGACAAGAGTGAGGTAGTCAGATGCTGGGTTGTAGGGTCAGCAAGCTGAGCTCACAGCTCACCTCTGCTACCAGCCAGCTGTGTGACCTCAGGCAGTTTACTTAACCTCTCTGAGTCTCAGCTCTCCCTGTGTAAAAAGAAGATAAAACCACCAACTTTGTAGGATCATCATACCTGGTGCCCAGCGGTACAGTTATTATTCATCAGGTAAACTGGTTGCTCTGTGTTTATAAATTGCCGTCCCACAGAGCAGCAGACAGGAGGCCCGGATGCCCATCTCCATTCCACTTTCTTAATCACCTCCCTCTCCTTTCTTGACCTTGGGTTTGCCATTCCTATATTTGCTACTGTCCCTGGCAGCATATCGACACCATCTCAGAGCTTCTCTTTTGCTGAAGCAGCTAAAAGGGCCACATTTTCCTTGACTCCCAAGATGGGCAAACAAACCCAGCCTGACCCTTGGGAGCCCACTTGAAGCCTGTAATGAGCGGGGTGATGATTCCAGAAACAGCCTGCCTGGCCACCCCCGCTGCGGAGCACAGCAGGCCCCGCTGGCGACATGGGTCACAGTGGCGACATGGGTCACTCTAATTCCCGCTCAGCACAGACTCCAGGAACACACAGATCCTGTGTGAGGGCCAGCACCCCTCTGGGATGCCGCCTGCCAATGCCAAAGGCACCTCAAGGTCCAGGGGCTGGGTAAGACCACCCCGCCAGGCCCCATGCTCTGGGATTGCTTCTCCCTGGCAGACAGGCACTAATATCTCCTCGGGGTTGGAGGAATGGTTTTCTCCCTCTTCCCAATGCGCCCCGCAACTTCTGCTGCTCAGGCAGTCAGAATTCAAAGGAAAACAGAGCTCCCGTCTCCTGGCCCATGTCACAAAGCAATGCCACTTGGGATCTGTCCAGCAGGGCAATAACGCTGGACCTCAGAGACAGACTTCCTGGAGGAGAAGAGGGCTGTGACATCTGTTTTTATTGCTTCTGAACCCACTAGGTTACTCCCCCTCTTTGAGGGAATAACAACTTTAATTGAGCTGAGGCTGCCCTGGTGGTCTGGCCCTGGGGGGCCTGAGCCGCGCCCCTCTCTGGGCTGAGCCTAAATTGCAGGTTGGGTAAGTGACTGTCGTGGGGCCTGTCTGAGAAAGCAGGAGCAGTTCAGTTCTTTGCCATCCATCTTGCCCTCAGTTAAAGCCACTGATCCACTAGGAGGGAGGATGGGGAAGTGTTTTCCCAGAAAGACAGAGCTGTTGACCCAAGTCAAGAAGTGGAAACAGCCCAGATGTTCATCAACTGACAAATAGATAAAGAAAACGTAGATTATCTACACAATAGAATATTATTCATCCATAAAAAGGAATGAAGTATTGATCATGCTACAGCATGAATGGACCTTGGAAACAGCATGTGGAGCGACAGAAGCCAGACCAAAGGGCCACTTATGCATATGATTCCATTTATATGCAATGTCCAGAACAGGCAAACCCACAGAGACAGAAAGTTGATGAGTCTTGCTTAAGGCTGGAGGTGGGGGAAGGGAGGAAGGGAAAATAGGGGGTGACAGCTAAAGGGTTCAAAGTTTCCTGTTGGGGGTGATGAAAGTATTCTAAAATTGACTGTAGTGGTGGTTGCACTTAACTGTGAATATACTAAAAACCACTGAATTGTACACTTTAAATGAGTGTTATGGTATATGAATTATATCTCAATAAAGCTGTTTTGTTTTTTTTTCCTAAAGAAAGGAAAGAAGGAAGGAAGGGAGGAAGGGAGAAAGAAAGAAAAACAGAACTAGGGCAAACCCAGCTTCACTACTTATCAGCTGTGTGACCTAGGGCAGGTGCCTAACCTCTCTGTGCCTTAGTTTTTTCACCCTAAAAGAATGGCCATAATTATATCAAATGCTCTGTCACTGTAATTATTAGATAAGGTGTGTGAACACTTAGCATGGTGTCTAGGTGTCAATACACAATCCCAATCATGGACCATAGAGAGACTGTCACAGAGACCAGGCGAATGGAGATGAATGTACCACTTTTATTATTTATAAAGCTCATTGGAGAACACAGTTCTGGCCCAGCCAGTTTATGTATGGGCTAATTGCACAGAACCTCCTTGGGGCAGGGGAGGGGGTGCTGTCCCAATAGGACTTAGGGCACAGAAGGTGAGGAGGGGTGCCTCCTGTTCCTTCAGTCCCTCCAAGTGGGAGGGGACATGTTTAAGCTGATCACAAGGAAGAGCTAGTGAAAGATCCCCCCATCAACGGTGGGTCAGTATATTTATGATCATTACAAACAGTGGAGAGCAAAGGCAGTGCCTGGCAAGCATCAGGTGCTCAGTAACTTCTTAATACGTTAATATAATTACACATTTTTATATGTTTGAGTATTGGAAAACAACTGAACCACCGAAGTATTAGCAGTACATAACTCTGGGAGGTGGAATTATGGGAGATTTGTATTTTCTTCTTTGTGCTTTTCTGTTATTTTCCAGTTTTTTTCTGATGAGCATATATTTTTATGTTATTTTTAGGAAACATTCTTTGTGGGTTCTAAGGATTTGAGGACACACTCCCTGCCCTCAAGAAGCTAAAAACTCTATTTAGGAAGAAGATACTTTACACAGCAAACCATTAGAAAAGGGCTTGCAGGCGGGTGATAGGAACTCAGAGGAGGAAGAGGCCCTGTGGGGGGTGCTTTCCAGACTGGGGGAGTCAGCCTGGTAATTCGAGCACCGAATGACAAAGGTTCTCTTTCAGCCAGACAATCCCAGTTCCCACACTTTACAGGTCACATAATTGGTCTCAAAGCCAGATTTCCAACATCTTTGGCTGTAGTGACAATTTCTGACTGCCAGCAGCCCTCTTCAGAGGATGTCCTAGCCTCTGAAGTACATTCCCAGCCATTTTGAGTCTTTACCTTGGTCCCATTTGTGTGGTTATTTATTTTCAAATGCCAGTGGTCAAGCCCATCACTCAGTACCGGAAACAGTGGTCACTCAGCACCTATCCCTCCTCATACTGCAGGGGCTGGAAGACTGGGAACTTCATTTGCCAGGATCCTTTGCCATCACGATGGTTCTAGACTAGACTCCAACGATGAGCCAGCCACACAAGATCTGAGAAGTCGGAGAAAGCCGGACAACATTGTTTCCCTGGCACCAGTGGGCAGACATGTGGAATTTGGCAGCTCTAAGGTTTGCAGCGACTTCCTACGATCCCCGGCAAATGCTGTGATTGTCAGCAGCAGTCTCCTGCAGTTCCTGAGGTTCCTGGTTCACCAAACTTTAGTGGCAAACCCAAGCACAAGTGACAATATTCCCTGACCTTCTTCCTCTAGCTCTTCAACGGTTTTGAAAGCGTCTGAATGAAATCTATTCTTTTCTGAGGGATGCAAGAACTCTTCTGTCTAATCCACAGATCACAGAAGCATACGTGGATCAAACACCTCCGCCTTGCAAGCACAGTGTGAAGCATTTTACCTGAATTATGCCACAATACGAGTTACCTATGAGATTACTATTGTCCCTATTTTCGCTGTCTCCAAGCTCACAGAGAAAATAAGAGGCAGTGCTGAGACCTTCATCCAGGCCTGCCTTACTCCCCAGCTAGGACCCGTCTGAATGCCTTACTGAAGCCTCTACCCAAGTTCAACACACACTGGACCTTCTTTATCTACCAGCCCAGAAAATGTAGATTATGCAAGGAACTCTCTGGAGACACATCACTAGAAGTAAGGGTCCAGGAGAACCTGGGAGAAGACTGCATCCTTAGCTTGTTTCATTGGCACCTCCTTCCCTCCCTTGAGACCCAGTGATAGGTCTGTTGACAAAGTGCAATGTCCAGTCTCACAGGGGTGTAAAATAATCCCCAGTGGGGCAGACATCGCTGTCAATGTAGGCATGTAATTCCAAAAGAGCCACTTCCTAGATCCCTTGAAACTCTTACAATTTGTGCCATCTCTAGAAGGATAAAGCACTGGCAGGTTTGTAGATTTCAAGAGGATGTTGGTAACTTTATGCACTTATTTTTTTTTAATATATATTTATTTATTTATTTATTTAGGCTGCGTTGGGTCTTTGTTGCTCTGCCCGGGCTATCTCTAGTGGCGGCGAGCAGGGGCTACTCTTCACTGCGGTGCACGGGCTTCTCATTGTGGTGGCTTCTCTTGTTGCAGAGTACAGGCTCTAGGCGCACGGGCTTCAGTAGTTGTGGCTCGCGGGCTCAGTAGTTTTGGCTCATGGGCTGGGCTCTAGAGCGCAGGCTCAGTAGTTGTGGCGTACGGGCTTAGTTGCTCCACGGCATGTGGGATCTTCCCAGACCAGGGCTAAAACCCGTGCCCCCTGCCTTGGCAGGCAGATTCTTCACCACTGCGCCACCAGGGAAGCCCCTTTATGCACTTTTAAATGCAGCAAAACCTTTGTTTTGAATCCAACTCAAATGAAAGGTCAAAGCCTCCTAGAGCAAGTTGGGGTGGAGGAGGGAATTTCTCTGTCCTTCTCTGCTCTGATTCTTTCAACCTACTTGGCTTCGGGAAGGAAGCAAACCAATTCAAGAAATGAGACTAAAGGAGTTTCTGGTTTAGGATTATTATTTTTGAAATTGTTGGAAAATATGTATATATTTAATTTAGGTCCATTAGAGCTTTCAAACTTTAATGTCTAAATTGCCAGGATTATATGAATTCCCTTTCAAAATCACTGTTGTAAAAACAAAATCTGTGACGTGGTTTGGAACTGTCTCCTCACCCTGTAAAGTGATATCACCGTTTGGTGCTTGATCCTTTCCCTTTTAATCAAAGCAGATGTGCCCTTTCAGTTACTCTGACTGAAAAGTCCCAGGGAAGACCTTCTCCCCCTCCCACCATGGGAGCCGGGTGCTTCTGCCGACAGTGAGCCCTGATCCAGAGACCAGCTCAGGATCCCCTTTTCATGGAAATGGTTCAGGGAATGCTGGAACCACATGATTTATTATGCTAAACATTTCCCCTCAGTAAAAAAATAAATTGTGGTAGAGTAAGGTTTGGAGCGCCAAGCAGGTGGTTCTGAGCAGGGAGCAGGCATATCCAGGGCTGGCCATGGAGGGAGGCCAAGTGGCCTTGGTCTCAAATGTCTTCAATTTTTCCAAAGTGAGGACACAGCAAAGGTTTGAAAGTTCCCTAAAGAGTCCAGAGCTTGGCTACATCACGTCATAACTGGAGGTTCTCTAGGCCAACAAGAGCCTGCACACGTGAGCCCCAGAAGGTCCAGGGTTGGGCCACAGGGGCAAGCGGTGGGGATGAGCACACGGGGCTCTGGGCCCCCCACCTGTGCCCCACATCTGCAGCTGTCTGTTTTGTTTTGATATTGGGTTCTGCAATGGATTTCAGCTGAAGAAAAGTTACCTGAGACAAAGAAAAGTTTAAAAACCTTGCACCTTCTTCAACATTTTTCAGATGAAGAAAATCAGTCCAGAGAGGAGCAATGACTCTCCTAAGGCCAAAGCACTAGACCTACAGACCCTCACCTGGAATAACAACGTTACTCGTTCTATGTTGTGTTACCTATGCAGACCCCGGCAAGCTGGTCACCAGATTTTTACCTTTTCCTCCCGAACACGCCGACTATTTATTTCCCAGCTGTGGTTAGGTGTGCCCACATGACTGACCCATAAGTGTACTCCTTCCTTTGTCTGCTGGCCAGATCCAGAGGACGCAGTGAAAGATGTGGAGCCTGAGTCCCTGAGTGGCCGTGTTGAGCAGACACCAGGAGTGCCACGCCACCAAGAAGGAAGGACACTGGAAGGCAGAGTGTGAGTGAGAAATAAACTTCCATTTATGAAGCCACTGAAATGTTGGTTATTTCTTACAGCACTTAGCCTGCCGAGACTAATTCAATACTACAAAAGAAGAGCCACTACTTTACTTCATTTTGGTTTTATGCACACCCAGAGTCCATCTCTCCTTTTGGTTACCGCTTTTCTCTTTCTCTCCTCCCTCATTAGTTAACCCTACTGCCAATCATATGCCCCACCCTCCCCACGCCTGAGGTGTGGGCACAAGACCCAACATCTGCCAATCAGAGTCTCCGGCCTGGGGCTTTGGCTCCTGAGCAGAGTAAACGAGGGAGAGAAACGGGTTGCAGCTGATGCTCTAGTTCCAGTCTTCTCCAAACCTAACTGTTAAGCTTTTCCTCCGTGCTCCCACCATATCCCTCCAATTAAATTTTTTCTTTTTTTTCCCTTAAGTTTGTCAAGTCCATTTCTATTCCTCACAACCACAACAAAAAGAATAACAACAAAAAGAAACGAAATTGATACATTATAAAGATGAAATAATAATAGGATTGCCTAACATGGGGTAGTGTCATATCTCACCTAATGGTTTCAGAAAATATCACCTTATTTAAACCTCACACCTGCCCCAATAAGTAGATAATAACACCCTAAAATCAGTGAGACTGAGAGCCCAAGAAATGTCATTTGCCCAAAATCACACAGCTAGTGAGTGAGGCAGATTTAGAAGGCTTGTGGGTTCAACTCCAATATTCTACCTGATAGTCACCTTCACAGGAATATGAACGCATTTTTGTTATGTTTTTAATTGAAAAAAGTAATGCATGGATATTATTTTTTTAAGACCTTCAGTTTCTCTTGTCACCAGAACCACTTTTAACAGTTACTTGTGCATCATTCCAGAATTTTTCTATGCATATACCAGCATAAATATTCTTTTTTTAAATCTAGATGAATGGGCACACACACTCTTCTGATCTTACTTTTCAACCTTGCACCTTGGAGATGGTGCCACAGTTGCACACAGACACCCTTGATAGTTTAGTAGTTATCTAGTCCTGCTTATAGGCAGGTACCATTATTTATTTATAATCTTCTACACCAACAGACATTTCAGTGGTTTTCAGCATTTCAATATTCAATATTGACTTCATATATTTATGTGAATATTTCAAAAGAAATACAGTTGACCCTTGAATAACGTGGGGGTTAGGGACACCAACCCTACGACAGTCCAAAAGCTGCATATAACTTACAGTCAGTCCTCAGTATATGCTGTTCCTCCACATCCACAGTTCCATTTCCTGGGATTCAACCACCACAGATTGTGCACCACTGTCGTATTTACTACTGAAAAAACTCCGCATGTAAGTGGACCCGCGCAGTTCAAACCACTGTTGTTCAAGGGTCAACTGAATATTAATTTCAATATTCATGGGCCTTTGGACAGGTGCATGAGTTCAGCTGCAGGTTGGATTCCTAGATGTGAAATTGCTAGATTGAGAGGCACAAGAATTTTGAATTTTGATGCATGTGATTGACTTGTTCTCTCAAGAAGCACCCCTAATTCATGTTCTATGCAAACATATCTTGAGAAAGTTGATAAGTGGCCTTGAAATGTGAGATAGCATTACAGACAACTGAAGGGACATGGTTGGTCCAGAGTTGCTGGGTTCTATGGCCCAAGCATAGAATTGCTGCCTTTTGCCCATGGAATGCTAAGATTGAAGCTTTTGACCTTTGGTTAATGGCCAGAAGACATTTGCTCTGAATCAATAAAACACACAAACCCAAACAAACAAGTTTCCCTCCACCCTCAACAGAAGAGGGGGCGTTTAATGCATTCCCCACCCCTCCCCAAGCCAGGTCTTCATGTCCTGAAGCTCTCAGCTGAACACACAAGAGCTTCAGAAAAAGTTTCTGGTTTGGATTAACCAGAAAAATAATGTGGGACAGTAAATAGGCCTTATGACTTTTTATGAGGAAGCTATGTGATGCTTTTACTGCTTCACAGCAATAAATGTGGACATCAATTTAATTATTTGCTACTTCCCTGCCTGCCCCCTTTCCACAGAGGAAAAAATATCACAGAGTGTTTTCACCTGGTCTACAGCCTCATCAAGGACTACTGAATGAGGGCGTGAGATGCTATCTTCCGACAAAGACTGAACCATGGAACTTCCACCTGGAGCAAGGATTCAAGGGGTGACTCGCTGACCCCATGGTTCCCAGGGTCCACCCTCTGGACACAATATTCACTGCACATTACCATAAACTAAAACTGCTATTCTCAACACACACAACAACCAGTTTCTCATTTCAGTTTTATAATGATTCTGGGAAACGGGAATCCTTAACCTCTCTGAGCCCCGCTTTCCTCATCTAGCAAAGAACCTGATGCCAGAGCTCTATGTGGACCCAGGAGGTAGAACAGGGTGTCCTGGGTTCAAATGCAGCAAGCGCCTGACTCTCGGTGGTCTAAACAGTCCACAGCTTCTCAGAAGTCTGCCCTCTGACAGTTCTCTGATCTCATCTCCTACTACCCCCTCCCCTCCCTCCCACACCTCCAGCCACTCTCAGCCACACTGACATCCTTGCTGTTCAGTGAACATTCAAGGTATGCTCCTACCTCAGGGCCTTTGCACTGGCTGTTTGCACCAGCTGAGATTCTCTTACCCCAGGTTTCCACATGGCTCCCTGTCAAACCTCTTCCAAGACTTCTCTCAAATGCCACCTTCTCCGAGGGGGTTCCAAACTCACCATCCTATTAAAGTTGTACCAGCACCCCCACCTCCAAGGCTCTCTCTCCCACTTCCATGCGTCCTTTTTGCTCCACAGCATGTCACTAGCAGACATACATTATATTAACTTATTTACTTGTTATATCTATCTATCCCCTAGGATGTAACCTTTATGAAAACAGGGTTTGTTTTAATTTGTTTTTGCTCTTCTCTATTCTATCTCCAGAGACTAGAACAGTGCCTGGCATAAAGTGCAAGTGAATTATTGAAAGGTGAGTGAATCAGGTGAGATGATGTGACCAAGACCTGCAATGTGTTCAAATTGTGTTCCCCTTCCTGGCCACACAAGAATACTACATTTCCCAGCCTCCCTTGCAGTAGGTGGGGGTCAGGTGACTGATTTCTGACCAATGGGATATGGGCAGAAGTGCTCTAAGAAATGTCCTCCAGGTTCCTCCAGCTCTCTTGTCCACTTTGTCAGTGGCGATGGAGGCCACATAATGAGACAGCAGAGCCACATAAAGCAGCCTGGATCCCTGAGCCACAGCATGGAGGCAGCCACCCAAGAGAGTCACCAACCTGAACTGGACTTTATGTGAGAGAGAAGCGAACCTTTATGGTATAAAGCTGCTAAGATTTCAGGGTTTATTTGTTACTGCAGCAAAGCCTAGCCAATCCTAACTAATACAGGTGGGAAAATACTGGACTAGCACTCAGGAGGCCTGTGTTATAAATACAGTCAGTTCTTCTATCACATGACATACATATTCCTTAAAATCACTACACCATGCAAAAGTACACAATTAAAACCATAGGGCTTATGAGAAGAAACAGATTTAGGAGCACAGCACTCAAAAACTTCACCAGTGACACATTAAAAAACAAATGATAAGAAGCCAACAAAATGGTAGGTACCTCAGTTTCACACATGTTAAATTGTTAATACATAAATATTACAGTAAATATGACACTTGACCTTCAAAAAGACCTGAAGTTTACTGGAGAAGGGAGCTTCAGACGGCTTGCAGCTTATGAGATATTATGAGCGGTGGAAGGAGGGTTATCTGAATTTCTCATCTAGAAAGTTCTACTAGATATGGGATCAAGAAACTATAGCCCTCCAGCCAAATTTGATCCACTTAAATAAAGTTTTATTAGAACACAGCCACACCTGTTCATTTGCATATTACCTCTGGCTGCTTTCACACCACAACAGCAGAATCAGAGTGGCTACAACCAAGGCCAGCAAAAGCTCAAATATTTACTACCTGGTCCTTTACAGAAAATGCTTGCTAACCCCTGTATGAGATGGTCTCTGGAATCCCATGGGTGTGCCATTTTCCTTACCTCAATTTGCCAAAAGAGTGGTGATTAAACCCGTAGTTCTGATCCCCTCCTATTCTAACAAGGAAGGAGGCGTGGACACACACACATGCACACACACACACGTGCACACACACACGCTATGGCCAGACCTCATCTGCATAAGCCATCCAATCCTGCTTTCAGCTCTGGCACACCCCAGGCACTGTGCCCATACCTGGGGGCAGTTGTCCTCCTCACCCACCCGCAAGTGCTCTCTGGTCAGCCCACACCCAGCACAGGCTGGGAGCTGGGGTGAAACCTTCCATTTCCCCTTCCTCTCGGGGGACGCCTCAGAAAGCCTGTCTGTCTGGGCCACTGATGGGCTGGAGGGAAGGCCATGAGCTTGACCTAATGGGTCAAGTGCAGCACGCCCAGACTAAACATCCTTAATTAAGCTCCCACAAAGGTTAAATGGGCAATTAGACTGCCCGAGGGAGGGCCAAATTAGACAGATGGGCCGTTTACCCCCACAGGACCAGCTAGAACTTCCCTCTGGAAGGGACACCCTCCATCCCAAGACAGGAGGGCCCCCACCCCAGGCATAAACTCCGGTCTGCCATAGTCCATCCAATGCATGGTTTCTCAACAAAGGGTGGAGTCCCTGGCCTGTGGGAGTGTCATGAGTAAAAGTCTTCATAGTGACGTCTGCTAACCTTCCAGGCCAAGAGCCTCACAAGTCTGAGAATGAAATGGGACAACTGTTCCAGAGGGGTCTTTGCACACATACGGGAGCCCTGGCACTCCCTGTCTAGCACCCTCCAAAGTCCATCTCACTTAGGACAAGTCTGAGAGCCAAAGAGAGGCTGACCAGGCTCTCCAAGCCTCCTGCTGACCAGCGTGCATCACACCACAGCCTCGGGGGCTGGTCCTGCCCAGCCCCACTGGCCTCCAGGGCTTTCCGTCACTTTTCCTCTGTCTGGGATGCTCTTCTCCAAGATATCAGCCTGGCTCGGTCTCTCACTTCTGGGTCATAAGCCATCGTATCACAGAGGCCCTCCCTGGTCCCCTTCCACCCCACCCCACCCCACCCCCTCCCTGGCCCTCCTTGAATGTCCCCCACCGCACAGACACCACCTGAGGTATGTGACGTGCCGTTCACTCTCGGCCGCTCGTGCTGGGATGCCCACTCTGTTCACAATGCACCCTCAGCACCTAGACTAGGTGTCCAACAATGTGGCTGGATTAAGAAGTCAGTCCATGAGCCACGTGCCTCCTGGTGCCAGGCAGAGAGCCAACCTGCCTTCTCACCCAAACCCCCCCAGTAACTAACTAAACCCAATTTACAGAAGGGGAAATCGAGTCTCAGGGTCGCTAAATGACTTGCCCAAGAAAACACAGCAGGTTAAGCGGCAGGATTCGAACCCAGGCCTGCCTGGCTCCCACACGCAGGCTCTTAATCACCATGCACTGCAGGGAGTGCATATCAAGGCCGAGGACAGGCCCCGTGTGTGCTTCCATGCCCACTTACATGTAAGTCAGAGGCAGCTCTGGATAACTGGGATGGTGGCAGCATTCCCACTCACTCGCCTTCTGGAGGGCTAACCTGAAAGGAAGAGACAGGGTCTCTCCCTCAACCAGGCACAATTATCAGCTCTCTCATCTGTGGCGAGCAGTGTCTCACTAAGAGGCAAGGTGAGAATTCCTGGGTTACTAGATGGGTGAACAGAGAGGGGCTGTCTTTCACTCCTTTGTGGGTGCACTGAGGGCTGCCCTGGGGGGGATAAGCTTAGGATCCTCTTGTCTCCCAGCTTCAAACAGAAAACAAGGGTAGGGTCCCCTGTGATCCCTCCGCACAGACACCAGGCAGCTCCCCCCACCCCCTGGCCCTCCCTGCCCAAAGTAGGGCTTTCCACCCACCTCTTTCTCATCATGCACACAGAATATGGTAACACTTGTGCAGCCCACAGGGATGATCTAGAAGGGGTTGGAGGCATCTATTTGGAATCTGGTGGAAAAAAGCATCTAATTTTTCTTTGTATGTTTTAAGTATGCTATGAAAAAAATAAAATTCAAAGTTGGGGAAAATGTTTAGATATTGAAAGAGTATTAAACTTCCAAATAAAGGCAATTTTGGGTTTTTTTAAATAACCTCTTGATTCTGCTTTCATGAACATAATTTTATAGAAATTTGGCTTACGCTTGAAATGCCTACACGTCAGCCCACCTTCTCCTAGTTTTTGTTCCTCCCAAAGCAGACCTGATGTGAGGGCTTGAGAGGAAGTAGTTTATGAGGGAGGCGACCCCAGGAAGCACAACTGAGAAAATAAGAGAGTGAGACAGAGACAGAAGACAAACCAATAAGGGGTGCATTAAACATGGGGGGAGCACTGCGGGCACATGGAACTCAGTCCCACTGGGGACCTCTGAGAAACCACATGGAACATGTTCAGAATTGCCCCACTGCCACCGCAAGAAAACTGCAAACCAATGTCCCTATAAATATTGATGCAAAAGTCCTCAACAGAATACTAGCAAGTAGAGTCTAACAGCTTATTAGAAAGATTATACAACCATTACCAAGTGAGATTTATCTCAGGAATGCAAGGATGGTTCAACATATGAAACTCAATCAACATAATGCCCTACATACCTAGACCATTGGAAGGGGGACTACGTGATCATCTCAACTGACAGAGAAAAGGCATTTGACAAAATCCAACAACCTTTCATGATTAAAAAAAAAAAAAAACACTCAGAGAACTAGGAACAGAAGGGAACTTCCTCAACAAGACAAAGGATATTTACAAAAAACCCACAGCTAATATTATACTCAATGGTGAAAGGCTGAAAACCTTCCCTCTATAACTGAGGACAAACAAAGATGCCCACTTTCACCACTGCTGTTCAACATCGCACTGCAAGTCCTAGCCAGAGCAATTAGACAAGAAAAAGAAATAAAAGGCATCTCATCTGGAAAGAAAGAAGTAAAATGATCTCTATTTGCAGATGACACGATCTTCTATACAGAATTCTCCCCTCCCCCGGAGGGCAGGGAGTCAGGGGTGTTTATCTACCAATGCTCATCACTCTACCACCACCACCCCGACCCCTCTGCATAGGAGAATGACCCATCTCCTCAATTCCAGGTTGGAAAGTGAAGCAAGCTCTCAGGAGCCAAAGACAATTCTCAATCAGAACAGAAGAGGAACTCAGGTGCTTGAGGTGGGGGGCTACCAGCTGCCTGTAACTCATCTACCAGAGCTGCAGGTGAACTGAGGGGCTAAGAGGATATGGGACAAGGCATCTGCAACATCCACCACTGGTAAGGACATTTTAGTGATGACCTTCAAGCTCTTAATAATCACTGTCAAGGAGACATTTTGTTTGCACAAGAAGGTGATTTTTAAAAAAACTTTCAACCAATTTTAACAACTACTTCAAAATGTAAAATAATTGAAACTGTCTTAAAGATTCTCACTGTAGATCATTTTCTATTACGGACAAATGCAAAAAAAAAAGTTCTTGAACTAAAAAGAATATCTCAAATCCAATTGAATTTTGCCATATCAGATATTTCAAAATAAGGATGTAATCTTTTCTAGAAATTTCATATAAATGGAATCATTGCATATGTGCACTTTTGCATCTGGCTTCTTTCACTCAGCATGTTTTTTGAGCTGTAGCTGGGTCGTTGCATGTAGGGGTAATTCAATCTTTTTCATTGCTGAGTTGAATTCCGTTGTACATCTAAAAGGGGTGACGTTCAAGGTGTGTCAATTATACCTCAATAGAGCTGTTTAAAAATCAGTAAGTATGAAGCTCTAACTTCCAGAGTGTGCAAGCATCCTTGATTCAGCCACCTTGGCCCATCACAACCTCAAGTGGAACTTAACGTCTGTTCTGGTGATTCCCACCCTAACCACCTTGGATGCATGCCATGCTCCCTGTGCTGGACGGAACGCAAACTCCTAAAGCAGCTCTGGGGCCCTTTGTCCGTGACGGACAGTGGCCCCCTCTGCAGCTGGACACTCACCTGGCTGCCCAGGTGGAGAGAACCTCCTGGGGTGCTGATGGGAGCATCACGTGCTGAAAGCCACTCACAGTAAGGGACGCACTGCCAGACACCAGGCTGCTGGCAGCCAAGGCAGACTGGCACCTCGGGCCTCCCCCTGGAGTGAAGGGTGATACTGCTATGAGCCATAAGGTTGGGCCACTCTGGCCTGGAAAGACCACCACCTCACTGTGGGGCCTGCAAGCCCCCCAGCCAATCTCCCTTGATGTTCTAAACAGAAAACTAAACAGTGTTTCACTGTTTACTCTAATCCCAAGACCTTGTCTCATTCCCATGAGCACGGTAAGCTGTTTCACCCCAGGGCCTTTGCACATGCTGTTCCCGCTGCTTGTGCTGCTTCTGTTGCTTCTTAACCCCTCTTTATTCAGAAAAATCTCACTGCAAAGGCCATGTGCTTGGGGAAGTCCTGGCTCTCCCCCAAGCCAGGTCAGACAAGCTCACAGCACTGTGTCATGTGATTTGAGTTCCCTGTGTGATGCTGTGGAACATCTGCCCCTGCTGGACTGAAAGTGCTCGGGGGTAGAGAGCACACCTGCCCTGCTCACCGCAGCATCTTGGTGTCCAGCATAGTGCCCAGTACACAGGATCACTCATGAAATGCTGGGTGAAAGCACGAATGAATAAACAAGCTCGTGATGGTAGAGTTGGGCAAGTCACTCAACCACTTTGAACCTGATTCCTTAATTCCATAAGGGGATAATGTATTGTCCACACTGGGGGTATTATGACAATTCCAGGGGCTAACGTGCATGGACACAGCCAGCCCCAGGCCTAGCACACACACCACAGTGACTATTCACTGAGCACTCTCTATGGGCCTAGACCAGTTGTGTGTCATAGCCCCCTGAGTCCTCCCATCAACCCTGTGGGGCTTCAGCACTGCCACTATTCCCATTTAAGAGATGAAGAAACTGAGGCTTAGCAGCGCTTAGTGACTTGCCCAGGTCTGACCACTAAGCACCATGCTCTTAGTCATAAAACTCTGTTGCCAAGTGAGAAAAGCAGGGATGAAATTAGTCAGATAAATCTCCGGCTGGTCTGTATCTGATGCTAACAGTGGTCTCCCCAACGAGGTGGGATTATGGGGTTTCACTCTACAGTTGGCATGCCTGTGTTTTCCCACAAGGAACATGAATGACTTGTGTAAAAAGAAGAAGTATGGAAAACAAATGAAGGGGGGAATTGCTCACAGACTCCACCCTCCATGGCTGGGCAGCCCAGGGTCCCTAGGGACCCGAGGCCCTCACACAGGAACACCCAGTTAGATGCCCTCAGAGACCCTGGACCCTCCTCCAACAGCCACGACCTTTCACCCAGCTGACCAAAGGGAAGACCACCAGGGAGGGAGAGGTCAGCCAGCGAGGGGATGGTGGCGGGAGGGTGAGGGCACTTTCAGGAGGGGAGCTTCTGGGGGGTCTCTGGGCGAGAGGGGTGGGCTGAGGGACTGGGGAGGGGAGGAAGGCAGGCGGGAGGGGCTCCAGCAAGCAGGGAGGTCACAGGAAGGGGCGGGGTCCGCAGGGGACGCCCAGGGCCTTATGCTTCCTTCTTTCCCAGGAATCCTTTCATTCGAGGGAAAACCGAGGGGGTGGGAGAAGGCAAGAAAAACAAAGGAATGGAGAGGAAGAAGAGAGAGGCGTGGAAAGAGAGCAAAAGATAGAGACAGAGCGGGAAAGAGCGGCCGAGATGGAAGAAAGGGGCAGAGAGAGGCCCAGGAGACCAAGATGACACAGCACACCGGCCACAGACTTGGGGAAACACAAACAGAGACAGAGCTCGGAGGGCAGGGAGGAGAGACGGCAGGGTCTTAGCAGGCCTCTTGAGCTGGAAGGGACCACAGGGGTCAGCCCCCTTCTTCTATAGCCAGATTTTCATAGAAAACCTCCACACGGACTCCAAAGAGTACAAGATCCTAGCAAAGTTCAGAGCCAGCAAGGTATCCAGAGAATTCAAGTTGGGTCAGAAACAAAACAAAACCAAATAACGCGCAAGAACCCCTCCCCTCTCCTCCCTCCCCTCCCCTCTTCCTCCCTCTGGTCCTCACTCTCTCCCTCCCCCATTGACCTGAGGATGGGGGACCTGAGGAGCTGGGGGAGGGCAGGCAGCAGGTTTGGCTGCAGAGGCCTGCTCCTCATTAAGGCTGCTCAGCCTCTCGACACAGCACTAATTACAGTTGAGTATGTCATGTTATTTTGATTCATATTTCCTGCCTGGAAAACAGACTGGAGTGTTGGGCCCTGGGCCAGGCCGCAGGCCAGAGGGCAGGGGCAGGGACCTCCGCTTGCTGACCAGAGCCCCCTGCAGGAAGCAGGAGCTTTCCAGGAGACTGAGCTCCTCCATCCCACTGCCTGCCCCCCAGTGTTCACCAGGGGCGGGGGGGGGGGGGCAGTATGGACCTCTGGTCTGTGCCCAGTGCAAATCCTGCCTTGGCCACTCCTCCCAGCCCAGCCTCACGTGTCCCAGCTGTGAAATGGGAACATCAGCACCATGGATCTGCAGCGAAGCCCTCTACACCACGCTGGACACACGGCAGCCTTGTGTTTGCCGTCGTCCTTATTCTTGTTAAAACTCGAGAGAGCAGTGGCCCAGGGACAGAAGCCCCCTGGAGACTTCGCAGTAGGCGGATAGGAGGGAGGGCTCTGGGCTCTGCTGAGATCCCGTTTCCCTCCCTGTAAAATGGGTTCACACTACACCTTCCTCACAGGTCAGGGGCAGGTGACACGGGTCAGTTCCTGCACAGCGCTTTGGAGGATGCCTGTCACAAAGTCTGCTCACAGACAGAGCTACTGTCACTGTCCTCATCACCACTATGGCTATGACCAGGCCTAAGACCGCCAGACAAGGGGCTGCCTCTGCTCCATTCCCCATAAAGTTTCTAGCTCCTCCCAGGACTGACCCCGACCTCAAACAGCAGAAACCCACAGCATTGCAAAGTCGGCTCCAGGGACGTCTGCCCACCCCAAGTCCATTCTCAGGGAATCACCCGAGTCTGCAGCACAACCAGGCTGGGAGGCTGGAAGCAGGGTTGGGGGCTGCTGTTGGAAGCAAGACTCCCACCTCCTTCACTTGCCAAGGAAGCCAAGAGCCAGCACCAAGGAAAGCTCTCAGGGACACACTGCGGGGGTAGGGGTCATTTTTCCTTCAATCCATAATAGACAAGCCCCCGAGCTCTTCCACATGCCAGACAGGGTCCTGAGTTCTGCCCTCCAGGGCTCACCATCTGCTTGGGGTAGACAAGACTACCCAGGCGTTATACCCACAACCAGTGAGATACTGCGTGCCCAGCCCAGGAATCAGAACAGAGGACAGCTCACCAGGGGCCGAGCCCACAGCTGGGGAACGTTGACCAATGATTTAAAGTAGTATCTCGTGTGTATTGTTAAGTGAAGCAAGCAAGGTGCAAGACTATAGATACACACGTGTATACATGCACACATATATACATGCACACATATATCAATACACGTGTGGATATATATGCACACAGATACACACACGTGTGTGTAGTCACTTACATGCTCATATATAAATACAAAAATAATGCTATCTTTTGTATGAGAAAGATAAGGAAATAAAAATCTGTTGCATGAAACAACACAAGCGTCCATCAACAGATAAATGGATAAAAAAAGGCGGTCCAGTCCTACAATGGACTATTATTCAGTCTCATAAAGGAATGAGGCACTGATACGAGCTACAACAGGGATGATCCTCCAAAACATTGTAAGTAAAACATCCAGACAAAAAAGACCACATATTATATGATTCCATTTATATGAAATGTCCAGAATGGGAAAATGGGTAGAAAGTGGATTACTGGTTGCCAGGGGCTGGGAGGTTAAGTGTAAATGGGCATGAGGGAGTTTATTGTGGGGTGAAAGTGTTCTAAAGCTGATTTCAGACAACGTAAACTTACTAAAAAACATTGAGTTGTACACCTGAAATGGCTGAACTCTGTGATGTGGAGAATATACCTCGATAAAGTTGTTTTTGAAAAGTTTCTGTTTTTTGGTTGTCTGCAGGAGCAGCGGGGGGACAGAGGAGAAATGAACACACACCATCCTGGGGAGAAGAGAGGGGTCAGCTGAGGGACAGGATGGGAGTGAAGCTGCTCAGCAACTCCTTTCAGCTTGATTTTTGAACCAGGGGAGTATCTGCCCCCTCAAATGTAATATTTTAATATAATATCCATTTGAGGGGTGTCACTGTGTAAGGCTGAGCATCTCCAGATGCCACCAGACTCCTGCAGAATACCCCAGAAGTGGACCCCAGTCTCCTGACCCCAGTTCTAAGCCCTTCCAGTGTTATGGCTGAGTGACCAGAAGGTGAAAAAATGACAGGGACCAAATGGCGTCCTTTGTTCCAGGAGACAGACAACCATCGCTGCTCCTGCCACTGCTTTCTGATTCCCTGAGAGTCGTATCGTCCCAGCTGCCAGGGCCAAACGGCCCCACTGGAAGGGCTGGACGCAGTGCCCCGGGGCAGCAGCAGCAGCATCAACATCCCCTCTTGAAAGCAGAGGAAACTGAGGCCCAAGCTCCTATGGAACAGAGCAGAGAGATCTGAACCAGACTGGCATCTCGTCTCACTAGTTACATTCTCAGCTGCTTCTGAAGGAAGCCCAGGGAGTCATGGACCTGCTTCTGCAGAGGTCAAAGGCACCGGTAACTCTTGATTAGACTCCCCCCCACCCACGCTCTGCTCCCCACCACGAAAACAGCCTGCAGGCTCCTTTACTTAGTCCTCCTGGAGAAACCAGCGAGAAACTGGGGCATCCCCCGGTTGTCCCCTGCCCTCCACCGGGTGGGGAGACTGTGGACAGGGCCCCTGCAGCCAGAGGCAGCCCTGCACCAGCTCCTACCTCCGTAAAACCTCCGTCCCCCTTCGTTATGTTTGCATTGCTTTCCCAGGGGGACCTCAGACTTACAGTATTATGTTTTAACCTCTTTGGCAAGTCTTGAGAAAACACTTCGGGCATATTTCACTAGCAAAAACAAAAGGCTTACAGTCCAAACAGTGCCCAGCAAAGACCAGAGGAAGAGGGGTGGGGGGTGGGGCGGGAATCAGACTGAAATTTCTTTAATGGATTCTTTTTTTTAATTGAGATAAAACTCACCATAAAAATTGTTTAAAGTATGCAATTCAGTGATTTTCAGGAGAGTCACAAAAATGTGCGACCATCACCACTATCTGATTACAGGACATTTTCATCATCCCAAAGAGAAGCCCGTCCCCATCAGGCAGCCACTCCCTATTGTCCCCTCCCTCCAGCCCTTGGTAGCCACCAAGCTACTTTCCATCTCTGTGGATTTGCCTACTCTGGACATTTCATATAAATGAAATTCATACACTATGTCACCTTTTATGTCTGGCTTCCTCCATTTTGCATGATGTTTTGGAGGGATATCCATGTTGTGACTCAGAACTTCATTCCTTTTCGGAGCTGAATAATATTCCATTGTATGGATAAATGACAGTTTGTTTATCCATTTATCAGTCCATGCATGTCTGAGTTCCCTCTGTTTTTTAGCTACTATGAATAATGCTGCTAAGAACATCTGTGTAGTTTTTTGTGTGGACATGTGTTTCATTTCTCTCGGTTCTACACCTAGGAGTGAAATTGCTGGCAGAAATGAAGTCTGGTCCAAAGGCTGGTGTTCTCTTTGGAAAAAGATACGTTTCCACTGGCCCCTCAACCACAGGAAGGGAGTGGGAACTTGCCCACCGCAGACATGGGCAAGAGGCACTCAGGAAGTAGTGGTGGGCGGCGGGGCCGCGGGGGCGGCTCTAGGAGGTGAGAATCTGGGCAGTGCTCTGGAGCGGAGGGCTTTGGCTGAGCCTTGCCGGGTGGGGTGCACAGAAATAGCAGAATTTGAGAAGTCCAGGGGGCTTTCCAGGAAGGAGGCACAGCATAACCCAAAACCTCATGGTGGGTATGCACACAGTCCCCAGACCACTGGTCAGTTTGTGTGGAGGAAGAGGCTCTCGCGGGTACTGAGCTGCGAGCATCGCTATGTTGTAAACCCTTCCCAGCTGTACTGCCTGATGTCCACGGGGTCTGCCCGGCAGAGTCCTGTGGCAAATCCAGGTAAACTCGCTACAGGTGAGAGGTAAGCGCCAACATGTGTGGTTGAGAGGACCCCCAAAACATGCAAGAGCTTTGTTTCTTGAGAATCCATGAGGATATTCTGGGCAGTAAAAATCCAATCCAAATACCAGCCCAATACAGAAGGGCAGCCCCCACAAATGTTGATTCATTCACTCATTCAACGAATATTTCTGAGTCACGTGCTAGGTGTTGCAGATGCACCAGTGGGTGAGAGACAAGAGTCCTAATATCTGGGGGAGCCAGATATTAGATAAGTTAAAAATCATGATGCAAACCAATAAAGAAGAACTTCCATGCCGCTCTTTAAAAACAGGCTTCCTGATAAATAATTATATTTCAAAACGATAAGATGTGATCCATCCTCTCTTTGTCATAGAAATGTGAAATTTTGTCTTCCTAAAACTGAAGATACTGATTTACGTTGACTACATGGCTGTGTATTTATTTATTATTACATTATTATATTGTATCATATTATTTGCTTTGCTTATAACTGTGATAAATATTTGTATAAGTGAAAATAAATCAATAACAATTAATTTTCAAAAGTCATGATGCAAAGCATGATGGGTGCTAACAAGGAACTGAGCAGGAGGTGAAGCAGAGGGAAGCACCGAGAAGGGGGAGGACCTGCCCGGACAGGCGGTCAGGAAAGGCGACCTTGAAGCCCAAGCATGAGGACATCCAGCGTCCCAGGCATAGGGGATGGGGCATGGAGGGCCCCGGGTGGGAAGGGGTGTACTGAAGAGGCTGGTGGGCAAGGTGGGAATAACGGGTGATCTCAGGGAGACCCCTGGGACTTGGACTCTCTTGTAGGGCAAGAAGAAGCTGTGGAAAGATTCTGACCAGGGAGTGACTATTCTGGTGTCATACCCCTCACTCAGCTGCTCTGCTGACTGATGGGTAGATGGACTGGACACAGCCCACATCACAAACGCTGGTGGCGGGGCCCACGTGGTCATAATGCAGCGAAGACACTGTCACGGAGCCGAGGCCCACTGTGGAGCTGGAATGTCGGGATCGTCTGGGGAGGGCCAAGGAGGCTGACAGGGTAACTGACAGGTGCCTCAAAGCGTCACCCAAAGCCCCTGCATGGAAAAGCATGTCACGCTGTGGAAGAAGCAGAGAGACCACTGGGAGGGAGGTGGGAGCCGGCCCCCAGGACCCTGAGCCAGCCAAGGGATGAGGTGGTCCCTGCTGGCGAGCATCTGGTCCCTGACCCTGGCAGCCAGAGGGCACAGCCAGCACAGAGTCCTTACCCTCTGCCCACTCCCACATGGAGAATTCTGTTTCCCCCTGGAACCTTCCTCATGAATATTTTGCACAGAAATGAGAAGGCAAATTCCGGGCTCCGGACAGAGGGTCACAGATTTCAGAAAGTCATCTTTAGAAAACACTGGTTTCTATTTTCACCAAATCCCTGGGAGATGAGTTACGAAAGCCTGAGGCCTGGGAAAGGCTGAAGAACAAAACTAGTGGGGGGCGTGGGAGGAGGTGGGGGGAACTGGGGGGCGGGAGGCATGGAGGGCCTGGGGATGTGGGGGGTGCTTTCATGGGATGCAGGAAGCGGGTGTCTAGAGTGGGTGAGCTAAGCGTCTTGCGGGGACACCAGAGCTAGAGTTGGACAAGTGCTTTTTTTTTTTTAATTACCTACTCGAAACATAAAACTTGATGTATCTTTCTGTACCAAAAAACTTACTTTGAGCCAATGCCGGGAAGAAAACACTATACAATGAGGGCTGGAGAGTCATGCGGCTTGGATAATAATATTACTACTAAATAACAATGTTAATCATTATAATCGTTAGTAACATAAATAATAATCATTACTAAACCTTGATAATTCACATCATTAATTAATGAGTAACTAGTAATTAAAGTGATAGCCGCTCCACGTGCTCCACAGTCAGTCCTCGCAACCCTATGAGGTAGGTGCGATTTTTCTCTCCTGAGTTGGGTGTAGAGATGCCCCCCATGAACCCTTGCTTACATTCGCCCGTCTGTCCATCCATTCATTTGTCCTATGAAGCCACAGTGACAAATTCACAAGCAAATACAGCACTTACATAACTAAATGCTAGGCCTGCCCAAACAAGCCATGGAGTTGAGGAGCAAGCAGATACCACAGCCGGATGAATTTCAGGATCAGGCGACCTGGGCTCAAAGCCCAAGCTCATGTGCCACCTGTGCGACCTTGAGCAAGCTGCGTGGTTTTACTGGACTCCCGTCAACCATACCCCACATGGCCATTCCCAGCATAAGGAGCCGTGACACCAGGCAAGTAGCACAAGCCCTGGCACGCTGAGAGCAGGCCATTGTGGCAGCTGTCGTCACTGCAGACTAGGGGCATCTGTCGCAACAAGAATGGAAGCGAGCAGAGCAGAGTATTAAAGAGTGTAGCCTTAAGTGTTGGGGTCACACATAACTTTTATTTTCTTAGAGATGATGTCCAGAACCACCTGGATTTTCTACTAAAATAGAGTTTCTACCGGAGAAAACGAAGTGAGTTATTATTTTTTTAAAACGGAAGTTCATCATGTCTGACAATCCTTACCTCTGCTGGTTGGGCCAGAGAGGGTCCAGGCAAGGACTGTGTGAGTCGGCGGATAGCCCTTCCAGGCCCCCAGAGAAAACCAACACATGCATGTTGCCAGCATCTCAAGTGAAAAATCTCTCTTTTCATGACTCCCTGAAACCTGCCCCAGTAAACCCTGTGGGGTCTGCTGGGGAAGCTTGAAGGTCAAGGCCAAAAACCCATGTAAAGAGAGAGCCTGGCTTTGATTGGCACCTGGTGGGCCCACCTAAGACAGGCAGCTGACTGGAGGCCACGCAGGAGCTGATGGCTGGTCAGTGAGGACAGCTCTGCCGGCCAGCCTACGATAGTACCCAGCCCAGGAGGTGCGGGCACCCCAACTTCTGATCACCTGGCTCCTCCTTAAAAATGTCCCAAAGCACCCAGTGAACACTGAGGGTGACCCTCCCAGGGTCACCCAGGTCAAGGTTGCTGCCCTGATTATGAAAACAGCAGAATGCTCAAATCACTTTGTCTCTGTATCTTTTATGAGCCTCGAATCGTCTCCTCCCCGTTGGTGCAAAGATCCTTATTACAGCTATAAATTGAATTAAAAACTCACATTTAATATTTAGTTATGGTGCGGTTAACAGCTTTATGGGCCAGGCCGCTGCCTTCCTATTTGCTTACAATGTTGTCCTTTATGTTTGCCAAAACCAGGCTGCTTGAATGACGGGGCGGATGCCAAGTTATTAACAATTATTACCTTTTACAGTCATTTTTGGCCCCAGCATGCTTTTTTGGTGGTCTCATAATTTCAAAACAGGGACCTTTGAAATCGTACCCTGAGACCAAACAGGCCTGCGGAGGGCACTTCCTCCCTCCTGGCCGAGTCCGGCCCATTTCCCATTGTGAAATGTTTTTCCACCCCACATGTGCCCAGCATGAGCCCAAGCTCTGGGCCTGTGGTACAAACCATACTCGCAGTGAAAAGGAGCCCTCTGTGAGGCGGGGGCCCCTCCGAGGGCGCCCGCAGCGCAGCACACATCACGCGGCTCGCTGGGACAGAGGGCGGCATCAGGGCCGAGAGGGACAGACTCCAGCAGTGACGTGGGCGGCCTTCACTGTTGTCACCCAGGCCATGAGCTGAGGGTATGCAGAGGCCCCACACAAAACCACCAGCCCCGTGACCCCACTGCCAGTAGGCCCCTCTCAGAGCTTCTCTGAGGCTTTCAAGTCTGGCCCGGATCGTTAACTGCATAATTATATCCCACGCATGCATGATCTGGACATGGGGTAGGGTGTGTGTGTGCGCAGGTGTGTGTGTGTGTGACTGTATGTGAGCGTGTGTGTGTGTGTGTGTGTGTGTGTGTGTGTGTGAAAGAGAGACAGAGAGAGACAGAGAGAGAGACAGAGACAGACAGAGGACACTGAGATATCTTATGACCTCCTGGTTCTCAAAATAATTTTTATGAAATATATCTTCCTTAATGTCCTGCTTGCTTTTTAAAAAAGTGTGTGTGTGTGTATTTTTTTTTCTGGAATTCGACAGTGGTCATGGTTGTACAACACTATGAATCTATTAAAAAAGCACTAAATTATACACTTTAGACAGGTAAATTTTATGGTAGATGAATTTTATCTCAATAAAGCTGTTTAAAAAATAAAACATCTCCTACTGCACCCCACACATCTCCAGCCCCTGCCAGAGCCTCCCCTGTTCCAATGCCTGGGTGGCCGTCACCCTCCCTCACACACATCTGATTCCCAAGAGATGACCCAAAGTGTGGCAGGTTTCTGCAGAGTGATGTGAGCTGGGTACTCATTCTATCTCAACCTGGCTGGGTCCCCCGTGCAGCTGCCACTCTGCAACAAGATTTGCTTTCATTGGGTACCAGACTCAATGAGCCTGTGGAACAAAGGCCAATGCCACCAGACTCCAACACAGCAGCATGAATGCAGGCAGTAGGGCTGTGTTTGGAAAGGAGGCATGTGGGTGGCTTTCAACTCTGATGTAAAGGACTAGCCAGTCTCTTTCATCTGTGGTGACCCAGACTCTAAATGGCCATACTGAGAAACGTCAACCACATGCTAGAGACGAAATCCTAAAAAAAAGGGCTGTGGCCGATTGAAGATGGACAGTTTTTGCTCCTCCCACCACTATGAGGCTGTCTAATTCCCCTCCTCCTGAATCAAGGCCAGCCCTAGGGACTTGGTTGGCCAATGGGGTGCGTCAGGGTGACAGGTTAGGATGCCCAAGGCTAGACCCTAAGAAGCCTTCTGCTTCTATGTTTTCTCTAGGAGCACCCACTCCAGAAGCCCTGAGCTGATGTGACTGCACAGACACTGCCATTCAGGAAAGGCCATCTGGAGGTGACAGTTCTAACTGAGCCAGCTTCCAGCCACCCCCGCCAAGGTGCCTGCCATGTGAGCACAGCCACCTTGCACCACAGAACAGCCCATCCACTAGCTGAATATCAGCGAGTGACAAGCTGAGCCCTGCCCAATTCCTGACCTTTATTTTGGCAAGATAAAATAAAATGTTCTCATCTTAATTTCTGCTACCCAAATTTCTGGCACTGTGTAATACTGAACTGGACGCTCTCCATGAGGGTGATGCTGCTGCCTAGAGGGTGTGTGGAAACTAGGGGCATATTTGATTGAAACACTGACGGGGTGATACTGGCATTTATAGGAGGAGGGGTGCAGTCAAGGGATGGCTGGCATCCTGCAATGGACAAGAGAGCTTCGCTCAACCACGAATTACCCACATCCTGTGTGACTTTTGACACTGACAGAGATGAAGGTTCATTTTATAATTATCGGAGCCTGGAACATGACTCTTTTCTATATACAGATATAAAGCATTTTGAAATAATTTTAACATACCCTGAATTTTCCAACTACCATGTAAATCAAAGGAAGACTACAATTTGCTTGGTTCGAAACCTCATGAAAAATTGTTCAGCAAACACAGTGAACGCTGGCAAGCATTCATGGTGTCCGAGCCATCCACACAGCTCTCAAGAGCGCTCCTTCCGAGGCTGCCGCCCTCCCGGCGAGTTTAAGTCTATAAGCAAAGATACTTAGTCTTTATTTCAAAATCTCAAATATGAAAAGAAGCGCTTGACAACATGCCATGGAGAAATATCTCCTTTAAAACCCAGATTCATTTATAAGGGTAGAGAAACATTTCACTACATGGTCAAGACTGCTAGTACAGGCGAGCCTGAGCACTCGCACATTGAAACATATTTTAAATAAATAACTTCCCTATATTGCTCCTTTATGTAAGAATAACGGCACTGTTTTTGAAATTGTGTTTGTAAGTAGGCTATATCACGTGAATTCCATCAGGATAAGAAAGGAGGCATTGTGAAATCGTTGTTATAAAAATGAGGCACTAGGTGTGACAAGGTTGAAAACCATTGTGCCACGTGAACTCGGGTTCCTGGTGCCATCCAGGAAGGGTGGGAGTTTCCTGAAAGATTCCAAAGACCCTGTCGACGCTGTGATCCTTTTTGCTTACTCCCCCTAGCAAAGGATTGTAATATCGTCCTAGCAGGACGATATTAAGAGATCATTAGGAGAGAGAGAATAGTACTTAGCTGGATATTGAGAACAAGCAAAATGAACAAAGATCTTTATGCACAGGTCAATATTAGTTGGCAAAACGTGTCTTTGACTCTCAACAGCAGACCCGGGCTGTAATCCCTGTTGCCTAACTCCTATGTGACCCAAGGCAAGTCAGGCCCCCTCTCTGAGCTTCTTTCTTGTCTGTAAAATGAAGGAATTGAGTACGGCGATTGAAAAGAGTCCCTCTGCTTGGGGAGTCCCTGGAAGATGGCCTGTCTGCCATGACCTTCTCCAGTCGACAACTGGTCCTTCCATCCAGGGACCAGGAGGGGAAAGAATCCTCAGAATCATAAAGCACCATTTCAAACTGACCAATATTAAAGACAGAAAAGAAAAAATCCCACAACATATTAATGGTTCAGAGCACGCATAGCAAGATCATTTCTGGAGAGGAAAAGAAAGAAAAAAAAATAGGGGCTTTTCAGCCTGTGAATAAAAAGTGTCCTTTAACAGGCGATAATTATATACAGGAAGGCAATTAAAGTTTTAATAATTTAATTACCTTCCTGCAAACCCATCAAGGTAAAATATGGAGTGAAAACATTTTTGAGGGCCAGCAGCCATGAGGAGCGGATCAAAGGCCCCTGAGATAGCTCAGCTCTGAGGCAGTTGACACATTAATTTTTACGGGCTGACCACCGTTATTAATAGAAGAAACTAGATGGAAGTATTTTTCCACGGTGGGGGGGACCACATCATCATTTGATGCCTGATGTTACAGCAAACATAGTTTTGGCTTCTCCCTGGAAATAAATCTTGTTTTCTTTGACCTTCGTTTGCTTGAGGCAGGGCCAACTTTCAAGACTGGACTTCATAGAGAGGGCTCCCCGCTCAGGGCTGCCATGTCGGAACATCAACAAGAAACCGTGAAAGGAGATCAAAGGGGGTCCGGTCAGAAACCACAGAACAGGGCTGGCACAGCCAGGCACAGTGGGGCGAGCGCATCTCAAAGCCGGCCTGAGAGCCCCCCCCCCCAGCCTCAGAGTTCTCACCTACCAAGGGCCAGCTGCACTGCTCCTTACAAACATCTTTAAACCCACCCCCTACTTTGTTGTTGCTGCTGTTTTTATTGTTGTAAAATACACATGACATAAAATTCACCATTTTAACCATGTGAAAGTGTAGAGTTCAGATGATTTAAGTACATTCATGATGTTACACAACCATCACCTCTATCTAGTTCCCAAGCTTTTTCCCTCCCCACAAGGAAACCCATCCCCATCAGCAGTGCTCCCCACTGCCCTGCCCCAGTCCGGACAACCACGAATCTGCTTTCGGTCTCTGTGGATTTGCCTGTCCTGGACACATCCTATAAATGGAATCCTACGCTATGTGGCCCTTTGTGACTGGCTTCTTTCACCCATTATTTTTTATGCTTATTTTTATTTTTTTAACATCTTTATTGGGGTATAATTGCTTTACAATGGTGTGTTAGTTTCTGCTGTATAACAAAGAGAATCAGATATACATATATCCCTACATCTCCTCCCTCTTGTGTCTCCCTCCCACCCTCCCTACCCCACCCCTCTAGGTGGTCACAAAGCATTGAGCTGATCTCCCTGTGCTATGTGGCTGCTTCCCACTAGCTAGCTATTTTACATTTGGTAGTATATATAAGTCCATGCCACTCTCTCACTTCACCCCAGCTCACCCATTACTTTTTAAAGGAAGCTTTGTATTATTATCTGTAATAGAAGACCTGTATCACTTGCCATAAATGAAAAATGACCATAAAAATTAATACACTGAAAACTAGCTCATGTCACCAAGTTGCTGTAGGACACGGCACAACCCCCCAGAGGGTCCACAACGAGGAATCATTTTACATCAGTATGTACACTTCTGCTCCATTCTACTTCAAAGCCACATAACAGTCTTTGTAGGACTAAACTGTATACTAATACACTTTCTATTGATAGATATTCATGATGTTTCCATTTTGTATCACAACAATGCTGAAACTGATATCTTTGTAATCATTCCGTGTGGGAATAATCTTGATATAAATTTCTGGAATGCCTGGATCAAAGGATATGTGCATTTTACATTTCGGTTTGTGTTTCCAAGTGTTTTCTTTAGAGGTGGTCTCAATTCCTCCTCTCAGCATCAATGTATGAATACGCCCGTTTCTGCACCTAACCACCAATATGATGAGCTCCAGTCTCTAGATCTTGGCCAATCTGATAGGTGAAAAATGCATACACCTCATTGTGGTTTTAATCTGCATTGAGATGAGTATTCCTACCTCCATTTTATAGATGAGAAAATAGACTCACAGAGGTTAAGGAACTCGCCCAAGGTTACACAGCGAGTAAGTGCAAAACCAGGATTTGGACCCAGGTCCACCAGAATCCAATTCCTGGGCTTGTCCCCCTACTTTCCTGCTGCTTCTCATGGCACGTGATGGATTCTGCCACTTGTGGACGTGGCTTGTTCCACAAATGGAGGGGAAGCTCCTGGTTGGCAGGTTCTATATTCTTTCCACAAGCCCCACTGTGCCTGACTCGACACGAAGGATATGAGCACCCCATAGACACTGCTGGTGGAACCACTGGATTGGATTACCACACCTGCATACCTACACTGCAGCCTAGCATTGAGGAGACCACAAAAGGAAAGGACAAACAGCCAGAGTCGTCATCACGGGAACCTCTGTGACCTTATAGTTTCTGCCATTTCCCCAAGCTGTGGTCACAGGGAGGTCACACCTGGGCTGAAGGATGATTTATGCCAGTGCTCACAGGCACTTCCGGGGAAGGGACAGCTGGGGATGAAGGTGTTAATGCCTAAATATATAGAATCGGGAAAAATAACCAGGACCATCTTCCACCAACTACATGCTTGGGGCTGGTGGGTTTCACGGGTTCTGGCAAAAATGAGAGTGAATTTTTTTCAGGGTGTCAGGTGTTTATTAGAACTTATGGTAAGTACTAATAGAGCCCCAATGATCAGAGAGCCCAAAAGACCAACTGAGTGGAATTCCCACAGTCCTAAGGAAATAAACTAGGGCAGCGGGAGCCAGTCTCATGCATTTGAAGGGCTCCTCACAGCCTTCTTCAGTTCAAACCCGTTTCCATTTTGTGCTTCACAGCAACTTTCTGAGGCTGGTGCTGTGGTTCCATTTCACAGATAAGAAAATGGAGTTTCAGAGTGACAACATAGCTTGCTTGAGATCCTACAGCTGGCACTGCCAGATCCAGAAGTGGCTTTGATTGCATTCAATACCAAACAAGTATTCCCAAAAGGCCCCCTTCCCAACACCCTCTCTGGGAGACAGGGGTCCCCCAGGCCTTGTTCTTTCGGGGACAGCCCCAGGTCCTGACCTTGCCGCTTCTGCTAAAGAGAACATCTCCCACGTCCTGGAATGCAGCTTGGCGGCAAGGGGGTCGGAGGCTGCCGGGACCTCTCTCAGCACCCCTGCTCCCCTCCCAGCACTGAGGTCTGACCTAATCACGGGCCGGGCGGCTGCGGGTGGTTGGGTGGGAGGGACTGCACACCTCACCCTCCCCTCCTGGGCTCAGCAGGTACCGGGTGTGGGCCTGACAGCACGGATTCTGAGAGAAGCTCCATCAGCCCCAGCCCTGACCCGAAGCCCAGCTGGGCGGGTCTGGGATGAGGGACTACAGCACCACGCCTGGGCCCCACGTGGTCATGGATGTCTAGGCCGGGCTCTAACCATCCCCTTTACAGCTTGCAAGGGCAAGCTGGGGTCTGAGTCTACATCTACAAGGCAGGGATGGGATGAGGTGACCAGGGAGAGCACCACCCTTCCTCTGGGCCCCTCCGACAAGATGGAGGGTCCACGAGAGCCACCAGTAGGAGGCGGGCCCATGAGCTAAGCAAAATACACCAAGTCCGGGGTGCCCTTAGCGGCCAAGCGCCTCTTCTCCCCTTTCTTCCAACCCACAACCCTTCCTCAGGGAGTGGCCCCTCCCGGACAGGTGATGGCGTTGCCAATTACAGGACTCTGCCCACCAGCCATCGTGATGGATGAGGGACGGGCACATGATGAAGTAATCGTGTATCCCCTGGGGTTTCTCCATGGGGTCTGCACAAGAGTGTTCTGTGGTAACAAGGCTGCAGTCACACATTGTCCTGGGAGAATAAACCCCAGAAGCAGAAATGGGAGTGGGAGACAGTCCTGAAGCAGCTGGCATCTCCCACCTGCCCCTCCCAGGACCCAACAAATTCCCCTTGTTTTGCCTTTGCTGTCTCAGAACGAATTCTTACAGCTCACGTACCCTGAGCACGTGCAGTGCGGAGAGTGGGGGGGGGGTGCACTGTTCTGAGTGCCATGCTTGGATTAACTCATTCCGTCCCACCGGAGCCCTACAGTGAGGAAAGGCGACATGCAGGTCAACAGCTCACATGGCACAAAATCAACAGCGTGGGAGAGTCTGGATCTGAACCCAGGCCTGTGAGCTACCCTGGCATTCAGCAGAGCTTCACAGGTGGGCATCACTACCACCAACCAATAACCAGAACTGCCTTAAGGTCAAGTGTGGCCACAGGACCTGTGTCGGCCAAGAAAAGGGGAGTGAAAGTGGCACTGCCCCTCCTGGGCAGAGGCGTTCCACCCTTGCAACTCTTCTGCCCTCCCTCACCCAGCCTTGACATCATCATGGACACACGTACTGATCTGGAGGTGCCTCTAGATCCAGGCAGCCTGGACGTTAAGCAAATTCACAGAGGGCAGCTGTCCTGGGAGCCACCTCCACCCACAGTCAACTCTGTACCAGCAAGAAATCTACACTTGTCATCCTCAGTCACTGGCTGTTCAGGGCTGTTTCTCACTGCAGCAGAGTGTGGCCTATTCTGACCGCAAAGCGTTTGCCCAACTTGCAAACAAGAGGCCGCCCAAACTCCCAGGCCAGCACTAACTCCTGTAACTTCCCAACAAACTGACACGCCCCATTCCGTTCGTTTTTGTTGATTAAATTGGTCTTGTAAAGGGAGGCTTCCTCCCCACCTCTCGGGTTAAAGCCCCCTCAGGGCTTGACAGCATCCCTGTGCTGTAGACCCCTTTCAGACCCAAATGAGAGATCCCCTGGTTTGTGACCCCTCCAAGACCATTTGCAACAGATGTGACCAAGGGTGATGCACTGGCTTAGGATGAAGCCCAATTACACAGGCTCAACTACTACAGAGAATGGAGCCTTTGGAAGCCAAAGGGCCTTCAGTTAGTGCAATTTCTGCAGAAAATTACTTCTCAAAACCTTGAGGTGAAAATGACCAAAGGGGACAATAAGAAGGGGGGCTTGAAAATGATGCACTGCAGGTGCATTGACCGTGGGGGACTCACAGACACCACAGAGCACCCGATTTCAGGAAAGGATAGTCCAGCCAGAAAAAGACGCACACACCTCTGAGCACACAGAGTGGTTCCTGGGAACCCTGAGCCTCATCCGTGGATCCATATTACTAAAAGTGCATTCTCAGGATCATGCTCAGCAATAACCCTCTCAGAGCCCCAGAGCAGCCCATCCAGCCCTCACAACATTAGAACTCATCTCTCTAAACCACTTTGTCCGTCAGTACAGGCTCACCTCAGAGATGCTGCAGGTTCAGGTCCAGGCAACCACAGTATAGAGCATACCACAATAAAGCGAGTCACACAAATTCTTTGGTTTCCCATGCATATAAAAGATATGTATACACTATACTGTAGTCTATTAAGCGTGCAATAGCATTATGTCTTAAAAACTGTGGAAACCTTAATTAAAAAATACTTTATTGCTAAACATCCTCTGAGCCTTCAGCAAGACATAATTTTTTTGCAATGGTAACATCAAAGGTCTTTGATCACAGATCACTGTAACAAAATATGATAACAGTGAGAAAGTTTGAAATATCGCAAGATTTACCAAAATGCGACACAGAGACACGAAGTGAACAAATGCTGTTGGAAAAATGGTGCCCACAGGCTTGCATGATGCAGAGTTGCCACAAATCTTCAATTTGTAAAAATGCATTATCCGCAAAGTACAATAAAGCGAAGCACAGCAAAATGAGGTCTGCCTCATTATTAAGCACGTACTGTGTGCCAGGCACTGCACTAAGCCCCAGGGACACAACAGCAAATGGAGACCCAGCCCTCAAAGAACCCACCATTTCATGGGGGAAGGGAGACAAAGGCAGGTCCACAAATAAGTAGGACGGGTCGATCAGCACTGTGGACATAATTGAAATGGCCCCCCACCACCTTCCGCATGCCTGGTGGTCCTTGAGCTGGAATAATCAGGGGGCTTCTCGGAGAAGGGGACTTTTGAGTTGCAAATTGAACGAGAGAAGCACGCAGGATGATAACCAGAACCGAGATGGACAGGAAGATCCTGATAGGAGCTACAGCCATGCACGGCTGAGGCTCTGCGTCGCCTGCCTCCCTCAGGCCGGGCCTGGGCTAAGACAGGCATGGGGACGATGATGAGTGGCCACTCAGGGTTCAGCTGCCCAATCGGAGCCCCAGACACCAGTCTGACCTGCCACCTATTCACTGAGTGCTCTTGGTCAGGTCATCTGCCCTAACCTTGGCTCCCTCACCTGTAATGTAGAAAGAATGATAATATTTGCCACTTAGGTCTGTGCACTTTGGGACATTTATCCCAGAGAAATTCGAATAGGTTCAAGTACAAGTCTTTCCACTCATGTTCACAGCAGCTTTATTTGCAACAGCCAAAAGGTAGAACCAGCCCAGGCATCCTCAAACAGGTGTATGGACAAACTGTGGTACGCCCTCACCATGGAATACCACTCAGCAAGAGAAAGGAATGAACAACACCTGGATGGACCTCCAGGGAATTTTTCTGGGTGAAAAAAGAGCCAGTCCCAAGGTTATATCCTGAATGAGTACATATATATGACATTTTTGAAATGACAGAATTTTAGAAATAGAGAAAGGTTAGTGGTTGCCAGCGGGTAGAGAAGGGGTGGAGGATGGGGCAGGAAGGAGGTCGGCATGGTTATAAAAGGTCAACAGGAGGGGTCCTTGTGGTGATGAAGCTATTCAGTATCTTGTCCAGCTACAAAATTTGGACAGAACGTGCAGGGCAGCCATGCAAGGCCCGTGGATAGTAAAGAGCAGGCAGATTAAGAGAAAATTTCAAAATATCACCAAACTAGCAGAAAGTCTCCCATTTTTTTCTCCAGTATCCCCTGTATGGGCTCACAGTGGCCTCAAACCTGGACACAGGTACCAGGCTCAGGGAGAGACAGAGAGACCGAGAGACAGGTCTGGGGGAAAAAACACAAGCCCTCCAGAAGGGGGAAGAGACACAGGAGGGAAATCTTGTTTCAATTTTTATTTTCTTCTGTTCTCTTGCACTCAGTCCTCAGACATTCCCGGGGCATAGGTAATGACAGCAGCCACAGCAGTGACCCATGGCCCCTACTTGAGAGGGAGCAGAACCTTCCTCACTGATCAGAAAAGCTGTGGTCCACGTCTCTGTCTCCCAATCTGGATGCGGGCACAGCTATCAACTGTGCGCAGCAGAGCAGAGTAACTCAAGTCCCAGCTCTCTGAAGGGAGGACCCACAGCGAGTCCAGGGAACCAGAAATCACTAAGGAGCCCACAGAGTGGGAGGAGGCAAGGAAAGGGACCCTTTAAAGCTGTGCATGAGCTCCTGGGCTCACCCCTAAGCTGCATGCACGTGCACGTGCCTGACCCTGAACAGCATACCTAAGACTTTGAGAACTGAACACAGAACAAACCATCATCCAGATCCAAGACTGGCCACTGGGTGGTGCACACGCAGGGCAGCTCTGACCAGCATGGCAGAGCTTTTGGAAACCGACCTTCCGTCAGGACCACAGCTGGCAGGAGGCTGGTGGGAACTTGCTGAACGGGTCAAATGCCCGATCAAACAAAACTAAAGTCCTCTGTGGCATTTAAACAAGATCTAGAGCCTCATAATATAATATTCAAAATGTCTGTAATACAGATGAAAGTGACTTAGCATTTGAAAAAACAGAAAAATCTCAACTTTTACCATCAAAGACAAGGACCAGACCCCCATACCTTGATGACGCAGATGTTAGAACAATCAAAAAGACTCAGAACTAGCTATTATAAAAATGCTCCAGGAAGTAAGGGCAAACACTCTTAAACTGAACGCAAGGATAGGAAGTCTCAGCAAAGAAAGAGAATATAAAGAAGAAGCAAATTGAAATTTTAGAACTCAAAAGTACAATAACCAAAATGTTAAAGCTCACCAGATGGGCTCAATAACAATATCGAGACAGCAGAGGAATGAATCATTGAGTATGAGGACAGATTATCAGAAAGTATCCAATCTGAAAGACAAAAAAAAAAAAAAAAGGAAAGGAAAAGAATTCTAAGAACAGAAAAAAACAAATGAACAGGAACTCATGGACCTGAACCAGAAGGTCTAACATTCATGTCCTAGGAATCCCAGAAGGAAAGGAGAAAGAAAAAATGCAGTGCAGAAAAATATCTAAGAAAATAATAGCTGAAAACTTCTCAAATTTATCAAAAAGTGAAACCTACAGATTCAAGAAGCTCAGTGAATCCCCAAAAGGAGACACTCAAAGAAACCCATGCCTAGATACACTATCATCAAAATAATCAAAGCAGAAGACAAAGAAAAGTATCTTGAATGCAGCCAGAGAAAAACAACACATTACTTACAGGAAAACAATGAAGCAAAACCCAACAGAACTAAAAGGAGAAGCAAATCCACAACTACAGTTAGAGAGTTCAACACTCATCTCTTTGTTCAAGGAAACAAACAGACGAAATCAGCAATGATATGGATGAACTGACAACACCATCAAGCAATTGGATCTAATTTATAAAACACCACCAATAGCAAAATGCACGTTTTTTTTCAAGTGCACACAGAACACAAAGATCAACAACCACTTCCTGGGTCATAAAACAAACCTTAACAAATTTACAAGAACTGAAACCATACAAAGTATGTTTTCTGATAATAATGAAATTAAACTAGAAATCGATTACAGAATGATAACAGGATATCCAAAAACTTGAAAACTAAAACATGTCTAAATAATTGATAAGTCAAAGAGTTCTCAAGGAAAATTAGAAAATATTTTTAATTGAATGAGAATGAAACTACGATGTAACAAAACTTGCAGAATCCAGCTAAAGCAGTGCTGAGAGAGAAATTTTTATCATTAAATGCTTATTTTAAGAAAGAAGAAAGGGCTTAACCCAATGATCTAAGTTTCCATCATTAGAAAGTAGAAGAGCAAAATAAACCAAAGTAAGCAGAAAAAATATATAATAAAGAATAGAAATAAGTGAAATTGAAAAGAGAAAATAGGGAAAAATCAGTGAAATGAAAAACTGGTTTTTCAAAATAATAAAATTGATAAAACTCTAGCAAGAATGACAAATAAAAAAAAGAAGACACAAGCTATTAATACCAGGAACACAAGAAAGCATATCATTACAGACCCTCAAACATCAACGGTGCAATAAAGGAATACCATAAACAACTCTATGCCAACACATCTGACAATTTAGATTAAATGGGAAAATTCCACAAAAACTAGAAACTAACAAAATTCACCCAAGATGAAATAGATAATATGAATAGTTTGATAACCATTTTTAAAAATTGAATTCATAGTTTAAGATCTTTTAAAAACAAAGTTTCCAGGTCCAGGTAGTCAAACTGATGAATTCTACCAAACATTTAAAGAAGAAATAACACCATTCTATACAATTTCTTCCAGAAAAGAGGAAAGGAGGAAATGCTTACCAGTTAATTTTATGAGGCTGGTACCTGATACCAAAACCAAAACCCTGATACCAAAACCAAAGATAGTACAAGCTAAAATATTTTAAAAGCTACAGACCAATATCTTTCATGAACATAAGCACAAAAATCCTTAACAAAATACTAGAAAATTGAATCTATCAATATATAGAAGGAATAATACACCACAACCTAGTATAGTTTACCCCAGGAATGCAAGGCTAGTTCACTATTCAAAACTTAATCAGTGTAATCTACCATATTAACAGTCTGAAGAAAATCCATATGATCATGTGCATTGATACAGACAAATCATTTGACAAAATTCAATATCCACCAATGATTTTTTTAAAACTCTCTAAAAACTAGAAATACAAGAGAACTTCCTCAATCTAATAAAGGGAATCTACCAAAAAAGAAAAAAATTCCTACAGTCAGTATCATACTTATGATGATGAAAGACTTTTCTCCTAAGATTGGGAATTAGGCAAGAATATCTATTCTCAACACTCATGTTGAACATCATCCTGGAAGTCTCAGCCAGTGCAATAAGACAAGACAAAGCAATAAAAGATACACAAATCGGGTGGAGAAAAAGGAACCCTCCTACACTGTTGGTGGGAATGTAAATTGGTACAGCCACTATGGAGAACAGTATGGAGGTTCCTTAAAAAACAAAAAATAGAGTTACTGTATGATCCAGTAATCCCACTCCTGGGCATATATCCAAAGAAAACTATAATTCAAAAAGATACATGCACCCCAGTATTCATTGCAGCGCTATCTGCAATAGCCAAGACATGGAAGCAACCTAAATGTCCACAGACAGATGAACGGATAAAGAATATGTTTTATATATACACAATGGAATATTACTCAGCCATAAAAAAGAATGAAATAATGCCATTTGCAGCAACATGGAGGGACCTAGAGATTATCATACTAGTGAAGTAAGTCAGACAGAGAAAGACAAATACCATATGGTACCACTTATATGTGGAATCTAACAAAATGATACAAGTGAACTTATTTACAAAACAGAAATAGACCCAAAGACATAGAAAACAAACTTATGGTTACCAAAGGGGAAAAGGGGGGTAATAAATTAGGAATTTGGGATTAACACACTACTATATATAAGACAGATAACCAACAAGCACCTACCGTATAGCACAGGGAACTATACTCAATATTTTGTAATAACCTATAGGGGAAAATAATCTGAAAAATATATATATATATATATATATATATATATATATAAAACTGAATCACTTTTCTGTACACCTTAAACTAACACAACATAAATCAACTTTACTTCAATTTTTAAAAAGGCATACAGGGACTTCCCTGGTGGCACCATGGTTAAGACTCCACGCTCCCAATGCAGGGGGCCCAGGTTCGATCCCTGGTCAGGGAACTAGATCCCACATGCATGCAACAACTCAGAGCTCACATGCCACAACTAAGGAGCCCTCCTGCCACAACTAAGACCCAGTGCAACCAAATTAATTAGTTAATTAATTAAATTTTTTAAAAAATGGCATACAAATAAGAAAGAAAGAAAACTCTCCCTATTCACAGGATGGCTAAAATAAAAAGTCTAACCACACCAAGTATTGGCAAGAACATGGAGAAACTGGAACTCTCCTACACTGCTGGTGGGAATGTAAAATGATGCAACCACTCTGGAAAACAATCTGGCAGTTTCTCAAAAATGTAAACATTCATCTACGATATGATCCAACAATACCGCTCCTAGGTATTTTCCTGAGAGAAAGGAAAACACATGTCCACACAAAGACATATACACAAATGTTAACAGCAGCTTTATTTGTAATAGCCCCCAGCTGGAAACAACATAAATATTCATCAGTAGATGAAAGGAAAAACTATGATAAATTCATACATTGGAATATTAATCAATGATAAAAAGAAAGAATTACTGATGCATGCTACAACATGCACCAATCTTGAAATAATCATGCTGAGTGAAGCAAGCCAGTCAAAAAACAAACACATTAATATAAATCTAGGAAGTTCATATTGCCATTGACAGAAAGTGGATCAGGAGTTGCCTGAGAATGAGGTAAGGGGAGGGTGAGAGGAATCACAAAGGACACTAGGAAACTTTGGGGGAGAGGGAGTACCAATGACATTTTCATTATTTTGATTTTGGTAAAGGTTTCATAGTTGGATATGTATGTCAAAACATCAGATTCTATTATTTAAATGTATACAGTTCCTTGTATGTCAATTATACTCAAAGATTTTTTTTTTTAACTCAACAGGCAGAAAACAAACAACCCAATTAAAAATGAACAAAAGGCTGTAACTGATACTTAGCCAAAGAGGGTACAGGGATAACAAATAAACACATGACAAGAAGTCTAACATCATTAGCCATCAGGGAAACGCAAATCAAGATCACGATGAGATACCACTACACACTCACTAAAACAGTTAAAACTAAAAATACTCACAATGCCGAGTGCTGGTGAGGATGCACAGAGGTGAGAACTCTCATCCTTTGCTGTGGAAGTGTACAGTGACGCAGCCACTCTGGAAAACAGTTTGGCAGTTACTTAAAAACGTAAACATTCACCTACCATATGACCCAGCAATCTCACTCCTGGTATTTACCCAAGAGAAATAAAGACATGTTTACACAAAAACCTGTACACAAATGTTAACAGCAGCTTCGTTCATAATCGCCAAAATCTGGAAACAATCCAGAAGTCCTTCAACTGGCGAACGATAAACAAATCACGGTCCATCCAAACCATGGAATACCACTCAGAAAGAAAAAAGAGGAGCCACTGATACATGCAACGGCTTGGCTGGATCTCAAAGGCATTGTGCTGAGTGAAAGAAGCCAGGCTCTAAGATTCCATTCTCTATGAGTCCACTGATATGACACTCTGGAGAGGACAAAACTGTCGTGATGGGGACTGGCCAGGAGTTTCCAGGGGCTGGTGACGAGGGAGGGTGTGACTGCGCAGGGTGCGTGAAGGAGATCTTTGGAGTGGTGCGGCGGCCCTGCATCTTGACTGCAATGATGATGACACAAACCTATGCATGCGTTAACACGCACAGGACCACACAGCAAAGGGAAAGTCAATCTTAGCGTACGTTCACTTAAAAAATAAAAAGGTAGGAAGGAGTGATGGGTGTTAGAGCTCTGTGGTCCCCCACCCTAGACCCTGTGTTAATGAAGAAAAACATCTCCGAAACCATGTGACTCCAATCAGAGCAGTAGGACCCTGGCTCTGCATCGGTTGGTGTCCAGGGAAGGGGGACAGATCCGCCCCGTGCGAAATGGAGAAAATTCACATTTGTTGGAAATCGCATAACCATGATTCTCCCACTCAGCCCATTTAGTCCTGAACCTAGAATGAGGTAATTATGCAGCCCAAGGAATCTTAACAGCATGGAGGAGAAACCCTAGCAAAGCCAGTGAGGGGGAAGTTCTACCAGAAACAGGAAATTTGAGCCTGACCAGAGGTCTCAGGGCTTCGCTCCCTCCCGCGATTGTGAGTTCTCAGCCAAGGCACTGTTAACCCTAAGGCGGCTCCGAGACTCCAAGTCTGCAGCAAACGTGCTTCTAAGGCAGACTTCGGAGTAAATCCCCACACATCGCTTGTCCTCAGCCCGCCACAGTGGTAAGATGGGTCTCGATGTACAGACTGACCACACGCACTGCAGGACATTTGTATTCCTGGCCCCTCCCCATCACTGTCAGAGCCAAAAGTTCCATCCCCGTGTTTGTCCAAACAACCCTTGGGCGGTGCCTCTGCTTGAGTGGCCGGAAAAACAAAGGGATGTTGAGTTGGAAAAAACTGCTCTCTTCACCCTGATTGGAAGAGTGTCCCTAGGGCCCAGGGGACAACACAATTTCACGCAACGAGATGAAAAATCTTAATGTACAAACACCCTCAGTAGTTTTAGTCCCCTGTCTGTGAGAAAGGATGCCAGTTCTGACCACATAACCCCTCCCTTCCTCAGTACCCTTTGAGGAGTGGTCTGTGACCCTCAGACTGAACCGCATTAAGGTTAAAGCCTTCAGCAGGGCTACATCTGGACCACAGAACTTGTGGTTCAGACCATCAGCAAGGCAGCCTGAGGTCAAATAGAATGCCCTGGATTTGGAAACAGAAAACCTAAGTCCAAGCCTGGACCTCACTGCCTCACCTCTCTGAGCCTCAGTGTCCTCATCTGTAAAATGGGGATAACAGGACAAGCTCTTTCCCACGTCACAATGCTTCACACATTCTGTTCCCTCTTTCTGTGGATGCTCTTCCCAGGCTCTCACAGCTGTTTCCTTCCTGTCCCAGAAGTTTTCTTGCAAAATGCCACCTCCTCAGAGGCACTTTCTCATCCAAAGTAAACTCCAACCCCAGTCACGTTGTATCACAGTGTCCTGTTGAATTCTACCAGGCATTTGTCACTACTTGGATCGTCTCTGTCCTCTCTAGGCCGTCGTTCTCTTCCAGACGAGAATGCAAACACCAGGGAAGCAGAATCCTGGTCGTCTCACCTCCCCTCTATACACCAGGACCCAATACACAGCACACGCACACTGCATTTTGGTTGGATGAGTGATGATTCCCCAATTTCCAGGGTCGCTTCAGGGTCAGGGGAGCCTGGGCAAGCAAGTACTCTGCACCTCAGAGTTGGTGGGTCTCACTAAGTAGACCTCTGAGACACCCACTCACATGCTCCCTAGGAAACCAAGAGCAGGAGTTTGGTGTAAAAAGCCTCAAATCATAAGATTCGGAATGCTGCATTTCACCAGCTTGCCAGAGTACAATTTTGCTAGGAAATAAAAATACATAATATTGCCACAAAATTCAGAACCAGTAAGAGTCCCAGTTTACTAGCCAGACCAGATGCATCTCTCCCTCTGTGTCAGTTATGTTCACCAAACATTCAGGAATCGACTTACAACATTCTTTCAAAGCAGGAACCCAGCCGAGGACTCCACACTGGAACTTAAATTACATTTGGACGCTAAGCTTAGCACCTAAAATAAAACTGAACTTCTCCATGGCGTCTCAACACCCCACCCTCCCAAGGCTGATCCATCAGCTGACATTTAAGTTAGGAGAGCAGGGTCTGCACTTTGTAGCAGTCAGACCCCAGGGGCATCACCCACCCTCACAGTGCCTCAAATTTCCTCATCAGTGAAATGGGGATAATACTCACTACATAAATAGATAAATGAACACCAATCCTTACAACAGCATTAGCCCATGGTAGGCACTCAATAAACATTCCTTGTGATCAGTATTCCTCGCTGGGAGGCTTTGAGCAAGCCATTTCACTTTTTGAGCCTCATTTTCTAGTCTGCAAAGTGGGTACAGAAATCCTTTCCTGCTTGCAAGGCTGCTGAGACAGTCAAATTAGATCACTTCCAAGAATGTGCTAGTTCCCCAGGGTTGCGTGGTCTCCCCTTGCTGACTGAGGGGAATTAGAGAGAGGCTAACGAGGTTTTAAAAGCATTTCTTCTCTAAGCAAAACCTGTGGGGATGAAAATCCTTTCCTGACCTTTTAATCAGAGCTATGAACCAAGCTATGAACCAAGCTATGAACCAAGCTATGAACCAAGTGCTAGGGGAAAAGGGGGAGGGAGTGGGGACTATGTGGGGAGTGGGGAGTGGGGACTATGATAGTCATTGGCATGGGGGTACCAGGACAGCAAGATGGAGTGGTGGCTAGAGGTGCAGGCTCCAGGCCAGCTGCTGTAAGAGGGAGGAAAAGGGCAGTGGGGCTGGAGATCTAGAGGGTCTAGCTGCACAGCACCACAGCTAGCCCCAGATGGCACCCCTGTGCAAATTTGAAAAAGATATCCCTTCCCCAAGATACTTTGCTGCCACTTTCTGCAAAACTGACACAATAAATATACAAATCTACAATGACTATTACGTGAGTGGTGCCTTGGATTGTGCAGTATACAACCTATACAACTGTACTTAACAGCCCGAGGAGCCCATGCACCCAGTAAGGCTTAAGGAAATCAGCTGAGCACAGATATGCGGATTGTAAACGGTTACAAAACAGAACATGGAAAAGAACCTCAGCAGATGTGGAGAAACAGGAACCTTTATACATTACTGGTGGGGATGTAAAATGACTCAGTCACTGTGGAAAACAGTTTGGCAGTCCCTCAGAAAGTTAAACATAGAAATACCACATAACCAGTAACTCACTCCTAGGTATATACCCAAAAAGAATTGAAACAAAAAGTTGTACACAAATGTTCATGGCAGCATTATTGACAGTAGCTAGAAGGTGGCAACAGCCCAAATGTCCATTAGCAGAATGGATACATAAAATGTGATTTATCCACACAATAATAGTAATCAGTCATAAAAAAGAATGACACATGCTACGATGTGGATTAGCCTCGAAAACATTATGCTGACAGAAGCCCATCACAAACAGCAGCATGATTCCATTATACGAACTGTCCAGAAGAGGTAAATCAAATCCACAGACATAGAAAGCAGACTAGTGATCGCCAGAGCCTGGGGAGAGGAGCAAACAGGGAGTGGCTCTTTAAAGGTACTGGGTCTCGGGCTTCCCTGGTGGCGCAGTGGTTGGGAGTCGGCCTGCCGATGTGGGGGACGCGGGTTCGTGCCCCGGTCCAGGAGGATCCCGCATGCGGCTGGGCCCGAGAGCCATGGCCGCTGGGCCTGCACGTCCGGGGCCTGTGCTCCGCGACGGGAGAGGCCTCAACAGTGAGAGGCCCGCGTACCGCAAAAAAAAAAAAAAAAAAAAAAAGGTACTGGGTCTCCTTTTGGGGTGACAAAAGCATTTCAGAACTAGATAGAGGTGATGACTGTACAACAGTGAATGTACAAAATTCCACTGAATTTAACACTTTAAGATGGTTAATTTTGTGTAATGTGAGCATCACCTCAATTTTCAAAATCCCTCAGCAGTTACATTTAATAAAAGCCAACAAGGACAGAGAACGACACACAGACCAGGTGCCCACCCCTTATGCTAAAAGGACACATAATCCCTGTCATGAACTTAGATCCCCTTGGGAAAGAGAAGAGAAGGGATGCAGAGGAAACTGACTCTCCAACATGAGAGTCTTAAACTCGGTGTGACCGAGTTCCTTGGAACCGGCACATTGGATCTTCCAGCACTCAGTAGAAACGGGATCTCAAGAGAGAAGTTTGATTATAGAGAAACAGGGAAAGGCACAGCTGTGCACACCAGATTCGAAAATGTGAAAGTCAAAATCTACACTCGGAGTAGAATCCTGTTATCATTCCCATCGCACGGACAAGCTCACCAAGACCTGGGGAAGCTAAACCACCTTGCCCAGGAGACACAGCTAATACCTAACAGGCGAACCCAGGCAGCCTAATCCTAGAGCCCCAGTCTGGACCCACTCCCTCTACCACCTCCCACATGAAAAGAGGTCATCAGGCTAAAAAGGCTGTCAGAGCAAAGGAGCAGAGGGTTAAAACAGAATGCATGCTTCTGGGAGTACGCAAAGCTTGATCTTGGAGATGATGACGGTGATGACGATGCCGATTACGAGGACAATGGTGGTGATGGTGACAATGTTGGTGGTGGTGGTGATGATGGTGACAATGTCGGTGGTGGTGGTGATGATGGTGACAATGTCGGTGGTGATGGTGACAATGTCGGTGGTGATGGTGACGATGTCGGTGGTGGTGGTGACGATGGTGACAATGTTGGTGGTGGTGGTGACAATGGTGACAATGTCGGTGGTGGTGGTGACAATGGTGACAATGTCGGTGGTGGTGGTGACGACAGAGATTGGAATAGTGTGCACAGCACAGGACAGTCTTAGTGATTTACTCAGGAAAAGTATTTAAAATCCTTTGTATAATTTCTGGCATACAATAAAGCCCTCAGTGAATGCCATCTTTTGTGACTCCTGTCGTTATCATTATAAACCTCTGGTTTTAAATGACTTGTGAGCCATTTTAAGTAGATTTTTAAGCACCCCTCAACCTGTGACCTGTATTCATTAAGACTTGAGGCCCATCTCAAGCTGGCTCATGCCAATCGGGATTACTTGCTTCTCCTAACTAGAGAGTCTGTGCTGCAGTTAATACGGACGAGGCTCACACAGTGCTCCCAGGTCCTGGTCTCCCTCCTTCCCTCTGCTGTTTTCCTCTGCTCCGGGTTTCATTTTGGGTAGGTTCTCCCACAGGGATGGCAAGGAGCTTCAGGCAGCCTCAAGTCCAAATCATCACAGCTTGACAATCCCAGGGCAAACGGAGCGTCTCCTTTGCAGTGTTCCAGCAGAACACTCCTGGAGGGCTCTCACTAGATACATTTGGGTCATACGACATCTCCGAATCAGTCACTGTGGTCAGAAAGGGTGGAAAGGGTATTCTCACTGCTGAGCCCAGGTCCTATGCTCCCCCAGTCAAGTGGACCGGGGGTGGAGGGAAGGTGATTGATTCCTTGAAGGGGAACGAAGGGGAGATGGGTGCAGAGTGGGCAAAATCAGCAGATAGCCACTGCATGCCCAGGGCATTGGGAGGTCCAGGCGTGGACAGCTTGCTCCTTAGGGGAAGCATCCATTCAGCTGGCATCTACTGAGGGCTTGCATGCACCAAGCAAGTGGACCATTTCCTGCAGATCTGGAGAAGCTGGCCTCTTACCGGGGTCCACTGCAGCTGTGGACGAGAGAAGACACTGCCTCCCTGGCCCTTCCATTACAAGAAAGGGTTAAAATCTTGGGGAGGAGCCTCCCCATTTGGGCAGCCCGATGGGGGGGAGGGAGCCCACCCACAGGCTTCCTGCAGGGGAGGGAAAGACTGGGTGGCCTGAGGCAAGGTATGCTGGGGTAGGCCTGCTTACTCAGAAAGCCCAGAGGCAGCAGATCCTGGGTCAGAGTTTAGCTCCGGAGAGCCACGAGAGCCGCCCCGCCGGGTTGAGTTCATTGTCCTTAACTGATATCATGATGCATCTTCTGGAGAAGAAAGAAATGATCTCCCAGGAATGCATGTAAAGATGGTCTACGGGGTGTTTCTGGGATTAGGCGGGCGACAGGAGCTGCAGGATTGAAAGTGGTGTGTGTGGCGGAGAGCGAATGAGTGTGTGAGCGCGTGTGGTGTACAAGGAGGAGGAGGAGTGCAGGGACCTCCACTGTCTTAGCCACTAACCCCCTAAGCCAGTTAGGGTCACAGTGAACCTCCCCTGAGTGCTGGGCACAGAGCCAAGCGTCCTCTGCTGTCGGCAGCTGAGTGAGGCGAGGCGCGGACTAACTCGGCTGCTGTTTCTTAGAGACACTGACTGACCGACGTGGCCAGCGCTGTGGTCTGGGACTCACACCCAAACCTTCTGACTCCGAAACCACCACCTTCCCACTACAGCCCGTGGCCTCCCATCCCCGACAAATGGCTATCTGTGTCTCTTTGTCCAGGCTTGGGAAACTCACTGAATCTGAAGAAAACAACCCTCCAGGCCAGTGGTACAAACTAGGGACCTTTGGGCTGGATTCACCCCTCACGTGGGTTTTGTTGGCCATCACTTTGTTTGGTAAAACTTTGGACTTTATTATCTTCAGGCAGTTCATCGTAGCTCACCACGCCATATTTCCTTACATCCCCAAACGCCAATCATTTCTGTTATCTGCCCTGCTACTCGAGGCCTTTCAGGGAACAGGGAATAACCAGCTGCTGACAGGGCTGTCACACAGGTCTCTGTCAAACTGAGCTGTGACTTCAGCCCTCCAGGACACAGTTCTGCCTCGGTACCCAGAAGATGTCTAGTCCATCCTCCCATGATGGTGAGGGTGATGACAGTGATAGTGAGAAAGGTGGTGATGATGATGTTAAAGAAAAAAACCACTCATGACCCTTGTTAAAATGGTGAGGCAGCCTTTATTCAAGACTGTTGCAATAGGTGTAGGGTCCACCGCAATGAGATTTTGCAGGAGGAAAGAAAGAGAGATTGGACTCAACTCTGAATTCAACAATGAAAAGTGAGAATTTACAGCCAGTGTCAACAGATGGAACATTAATAGTAGGAAGCATCAGGGATGGATGAGGGAGACTCTGGCTACCCAGACCCAACAGGATTCTTGCTGAAGGCAGCCCAGGGGGTCAGACATCAGCAGGGAGCGTGGGGATAAGGAGGTCGGGTGGTCAGAAGTCAAAGGTGGGCGACTCTGGCTAAACCCACTGAGCAGGCTTCTGGCTAAAACTGGGCTCTTGAGGACATGCCCAAGGGTGAGGCCTCGTTGAAAAAGTGCTCAGAGGCGCCTGACTAGAGTCTGGTCAAGGGAGAGCGGGTAAGTGGTGAGTGAGTGACTGGCCCCAAGCCCCACCCTCAACACGTCTGCAGTTGTGCAGCCCAACGCTGCCAGCATGTGCTCATCAAGTCTGACCAAGGCAAAGACAACTTTTGGCTGTGGTTTCATTTCAGTTATAAAGACACATGTTTTGAATTTTGAAACCACTCACAGGCCCTTCTTTCTCACCTTCACAGAACTCCCAGGGTCCTAGGGCACAATTAGGAAGTGCTGGTCTAGAATAAAACTGTGTTCCGGTCCCCAGTGGTAGGGAGTGTGGTCAGCTAGCTGCCAGTCCGTTCAGGTCTGTCCCAGCTGCAGAGAGCTGCCCGGCCAAGCCAGCCTCCCAGAGGCATAGGTATAAGGGCTGGGCATTTAAGCCGACAGACACTCTGACCACAGTCCTCACTCCAAGTGCCCCATCAGACTGGCCCAGGCTCTACCAGGCCACATAGAAGTTCAGCTTCTTCCTCTACCCAGTCCTGTTTCCTCTGCCTTCCTTTCAAAAGTATTAATCCCCCAAAGAAGTCTTATACCCAACCTGTCTCAGTATCTAGTTCCAGAGGCCCACCTGTGACAGATGCAGTGAAGAATTCTGGGGCTTCCCCGGTGGCGCAGTGGTTAAGAGACCGCCTGCCAATACAGGGGACACAGGTTCGAGCCCTGGTCCAGGAGGATTCCACAGGCAACTAAGCCCGTGCACCACAACTACTGAGCCTGCGCTCTGGAGCCCGCGAGCCACAACTACTGAGCCCGCATGCCACAACCGCTGAAGCCCACACACCTAGAGCCCATGCTCTGCAACAAGAGAAGCCACTGCAGTGAGACGCCCACACACCACATCAAAGAGTGGCCCCCGCTCGCCACAACTAGAGAATGGCCTCGCAGCAACGAAGACCCAACGCAGCCAAAGATAAAAAAAAAGAAGAAGAAGAAGAATTCTGACCTTTCTCCCCTCACACAGTCTCAATGCTGGGGGTCATGGGTGTATTTGCTTGACACCTCCAAATACATCAGAGAGCCTCAGTTCTCTGAGACAGAGCAGCCGGGCTGACGATGGAGATGGGATGAGGGAGGAAGGGGAAGGGAACCAGAGCCTCTGTGACCCTCCAGTTACCCTCTCCTGGCTGAATACACTGTGGGAAATCAGGGTTTACAGTTCCTTTCCCCAACAGAAAAAGAAGTGCCTTCAACACTAGAAAGAGACGTTAACACGGGATCTTTAACACAGTGCCTGGCAGCCAGTCGGCCTTCAGCAAGTCGCAATTATGCCTGTCCCACCACGAGGGGTCCTCCAGATTCATTTCCGTCGCTGGAAAGAAATAGATCAGACTTTAAGTCTCATATCTGGAAAGGGGCACTGAGAAGGACTGTGCTCTTGCACAGACGGCTCTTTCTGCCGTGCGGGGGCAGGGAGGCCAGTCCTCTGTTGCAGGACTTGATTTCCAAGTCCAGGTTGCCGCTCAGTCAACAAATCCAACTTTGTTTGGCAGCGAGGAGACACTCATCCCTTCTACCTTGCTAATCTGCTGCCTGGAAGCCTGGCATAAAAAGCTTCTAGATTTGATGCTCTCTGATAAAGGAGGAAAACGTCCCACTTCCCCGACAGCTGTGAGGCCCTGTGTCCCCTGCAGAGGGTGAGTGACACAGCCATTGTCAGCCCCAAAAAGGGTTCAGACAGGAAAGGTCAAGCCCCCGGGGACAAGGTGGAAAGGTGGGCGTGGCCCCATCAACAAGTAAGGGTCACCTGAGAGCTGAGATGGGTCTTGCTGGCCCTGTGTTTCCTGCATTCCAAGGAGAGAAGCATACACATGGACATTCCACGAATAATCCAGAGGCTCCACAGCCTCTCCTGGGTGTCTCGTTGGGCGTGCACACACACACACACACACACACACACACACACACACGTCCAACTCACACCTGATATTCCGTTTTGTGTCAGCAGGAAGAGTGGGTGGGAAGGTGACTTTCCAGGTTGGAGGGTCACTGACCCTAGAATGCAGCAAGCAAACATCCTAAAACACCACAGAGAGCCTCTGGAAACTGACTGGAACCGTTTGTGTGGTCGACAAGAATGAGGGCCGCAGAGGACTGGAAGGCCAGGACAATATCTGCTCTGTTCTGAGGCCGGGAACAGATGCCAGCGTTCTTTTGACTTTACAGCTTTTTCTTGGCTTGTGAGGGAAAGAGAGGCTGATTAAAAATGGGGCCTGCACTGGCTGACGAGAAGCCTGCCAGAATGTGGCACAAGCCACGGTGGGCCCGGCTGGAACCCTCGTTGATTCCAGCTCCCACTGGACACATGCATCAGGCAGCCGCCGCCAGCCTCCAAGGCCAAGAGGCCCCAGGGATGCTCCTTCCCTGTCTCTCGGGCCTTCCTCCTGCCCCTGCACCAGAGGCCAGGTCCAGGCTAAGAGCAGAGCTACACCAACACCCGTCCGCCTTCCTCCAATTAATAAAACCTTTCAGAAATGGATGGAAAGATATTCAACCCCTCCAAACCCATTTCTTCCTGTAGCGGTGTCGTAGGTAAAACCGAGTAAGCCCAGGGCATTGAGTTTCACTGGGCGAGTCACTGTGTGGTCTGTTCTGAGAGCCAAGACTTTCCAACCATACATTTCAACAGCGGTTACTCAAGTTTGGGTAAGAAAACACTTACCCAATTTCCGAGCAGACGGTGAACCACGGGGCCTGTAACACATAGAGAGAAGGAGCACGCGTTTCCCGGCAGCGCCCGGCTCCCAGGCCCGCGTGCACGTCCATGGGGCTGATACAGGATGCGGCCAGGCCTGCCAATTAGCCTCTGGCCCCTTCAGTTGGAGATGGGGCAAGGTTCCCCCATGTGCAATTCAGAGAATTTCACACGGTGCCCGCTCCCCTGCTACAGGGGTCGAGGCTCGCGGGAGGAAGCTGGAATGCAGATTGGAAAATGAAAATATTCTGTTAATGAGGAGCCAGAAAAGACTGGAAATGCCACAGCTAGAAGGGGCCTTGGAGAGGGGCGAGCTCAGGTCTTGGGGCCTCGGTGGCCTCGTGCATAAAATGAGGGAGCGGGGGTGGAGGGGGGACTGAGGCCAGCGGTCCAAGGCCACCCAAGGTGTTAGTGGCTCAGCGGGACTCGGACCCCTGACCCCAATCCAAGGCTCTTCCAGACACGTCATGCTCCCCGTCCAGAATGGAGCCCAGTGAGTGCTCAGCTCAAGGCAGCATCCATGGAAGTGTTTGTTCTGCTTACACCCGAGAGGTAACTCTCCAGACCAGAGGATCGTCTTACCTTTCCTTTACACAGCCCTCTGGGACGGATCTGACGCCCTGAGCCACTTCTCACCAGGCTCCTTCATTCACCCCACAGTGTTCTGAATCGTCCCACGGGGTGTGTGTGTGATATTTACTGAGCCCCCACCAGCCCCACCCCAGCCAGCGATGTGCTGCTCCTGTGCTGGGCTCTAGGGATGCAAGTGCAAGCAAGGCATCACCCCCACCCCACAGAAGTTCTAAGCCAGCTGAGGAGGCCCATGCTGAGCCAACAACTGGTGGCAGTGTGACGAGCAGGACAGTGGTGCTCACTTTCCCACAGACTGGCAGTTCCCTAAGGATGGGGCAATATGTCCTCTCCACCCCAAAGTTCACTGATGACCAGAGGACTGATAGCAACACGCTGTTGGTTGGTTGGTGGCTGGTTGACTCATTACTGGTTGGTTGTCATTGTGAGCGGGTGGTTGCTCATTGGTTGGCTGGCTGGTTGGTTGGTTGGTTGGTTGGTTGGATGGATAGTTAATTGATTGACTAATTATTGGTTGGTTGTTACTGGTTGAGTAAATGGTTGTTAACAACAGGTTGGTTGGTTGGTTATATGGAGGGATGGATGGTTAGTTGATGGACTGTTTATTAGAGTGGTTGTTATTGGTTCGGTGGTGGTTGTTCACCAATTGGTTGATTAGTCGATTGGTTGGCTGGCTAAAAACAAAAGCCAGATCTAAACCAGCATGACGTCCTAAAGGGAACGTGGACTTTGGCGTCAGAGAGCATGGATCCCACTGCCAGTTCTGCCACTTCCAAACTTTACAACCTAGAGAAAGTCCCTTCTCATTGACACTTCCAAGCCACAAGACCCTCATCTGTAAAACAGAAATAATAGCACCTACTTTGCGGTTAATATACGTAAGGTGACGAGTACATCAGTGGCACTCAGCAAATGGAAGCTATTATCATTACTATTATTCATCATGGAAATGAAGAATTAGAGTCTGTAACTTGTAAGGCATCTTTCTTTCTCACACACCCCCAACGTAATGTCACTCACTTCAAGATCTGCACACGATCACACAGGCCCGTCTATGTGGTGAGTGATGGGCCCAGAAAGAAATAGGGCTCATCAAAGCCATTGCATAATAAGAACTAACCTGTAATTTAGTGCATAGACCTCTTAAAGGAGTTTCGAATGGCACTGTCATTCAAGGCTCCCCTCCCTTGGTCATTTGGGATTAAAAGCCAGCACCAAACACAAGCATCTGACGGAGAGAAGTCCCCCCCAAAGCTCACCTACCCACGATTCACAAGCATCCAAAACACTTTACAGTTTGCAAAGCACATTTGTATCTAGAGGTCATGTGACACCCAGTATACTCCTGGAAGGCAGGCAAAGCTCAATTAGTCTCCCCACTCTACAAATGATGAAACTGAGGCTCAGAGAAGGAGAGTTACTCAGACAAGTCACACAGCATAGCCCAAGGGAAGTCCTATGCCTTTGTACTGGGGCACAAGTTTAATGGGTATTGAACAGGAATCCTCCATCCCAAAACATCTCTGAAGTTGATGTTCCAATGTGAAATCCAAGGCAGGTGCTTTTGTCAACATGCTCTCCAAGGACAACCCACTACTCAAACACAGAAAGGTTCTAAACCACCATTTTTTTTAATTTCCCATGAAAATCCCAAAGAGCCATAAATGAAAATAAACATCTGGATATTAACATTAAGTCAAACATCATACAATTCTAGAAAATACCAGGGTAACAAGATGCCAGCTCAAATGACACTGGCTCAGCTCCCATGACATGTGTGGCAGGGACCAATGCTCAACCTATCTCTCCAGGATTCTGGGAAGTGGGCATGGCTTCCTTCTTTTTCCTAGTCATGTCTGGCTCCAAGTTCTTGTTTGCACTGAAGTTTTCCATTTATACATCATATCACTGTCCTACATGTGACCGTTCCTGTCCTATTGGCCTAGTACAATAGATTAGACCCAGTGAAAAAGAAAATCAGCTAATGAGAAGATAGAGCTAAAAGATCACATAGAATGCAACATACAGAAATTAAGAGGTGGAAAATATTAAGAGGAGTTAAGAGACATGGAGGACAGAATGAAAAGCTCCAACAAATATTTAATAATATTCCTTAAGAAGAAAATAGAGAATGAGAGAAAAGCACTTTTAGATGAAATAACACCTAAAGTTTTTCCAAAATCAAACAAGGACATGAATATTCAGACTGAAGGAACATACTGACTCACAAGCAGTTTGGGATGGATGGATGGAAGGATGGATAAATGGGTGGATGGATGAATAATCCAGTGGTGGACTTAAATAATGACATACCTGTGAAAAGATTCCCTTAGCTTAAAAAGAAACAATAAAATCCTAAATCACCTTGCTGCCAAGTTCATCTCCCAGAGGATGGAAAGAGATCTAAAACTCTTAAGCTCATTCTGACCAATGAAAAAGAACTAAAGAAGTTCTTCGAGATGTGGCAATATAGGAATTTCTACCCTATATTGGAATATGGAATACCCTACCTCACCTCATAGACATAAATAAACTCCAGATGCACTACATGCTAAAGATGAAAAGCGAACTATTAAAACATTTGGAAGAAAATATAGAATAGCTTTATGAATTTTGAGAATAATTTTTTAAATGAAAGGTAAAAGTACAAAGATACATCATCATCATGATCACCACCATCAAAATCATCACCACCACCATCACCGCCATCACCACATCACCGCCATTACCACCATCAAAATCATCACCACCACCATCACCGCCATCACTACATCACCACCATCACCACCATCAAAATCATCACCACCACCATCACCGCCATCACTACATCACCGCCATCACCACCATCGTTATCATCAACAACCAACACATAATGAGCACTGACCATACACATTTAATCCTACACATTCCATCTGCATCTGCTCGTTTCACGCTTATGAAAACCATCAGAGGCATACGTAGAAACACTGTTCCCATTTTGTAGATGAGAAACCTAAGGTTCAGAGAGGTTATGAGACCCGCCCCTTGTCCCACAGCTGGGAAGTCATGGGTTTGATGCCAGGGCTGGCCCATGTCCATGTCTTCCTTCCTGCCTCTTTAGGTCCTGGCTCATGCCTGTCATTCTGAGCTCTCCACCAAATGTCTATGACCTGCCACCTTGAAGCCCATCCTCTTCATGCAGGGGCCAAAATATATTCATCCACACATTTCACAGAGTTTGTTAAGACCTACTAGGTCCTGGGGGTTCTGCAAGACCCCAGAGAGGTTGATTTCAATTTCACATGACTCATTCGTCAGACTGATAGGAAACACGAGGGCAAACATTTTTTTAAGTTTAGTAACACAAACAAACATACTGAATATTCTCCAAGGGTTCCCATATAAGCACTGATATGAGGGCACTGAGCCTAATGGAAAGTGAAAGATCGACGCTGGGGAGGGTGGGAGTGAATAAACCCTCTCTGCACCCCCAGGTTTGCTGGAGAAAACTGTTTTTGCAGGTGGGAAAATGACTACATTTCAATCAGGATCAAATTCCGAAGGCTTTGCCAGCGCTCACAAGTGCCCACATGGCATAGAGCCCTGGCCTGGCCAAGTTCCTGCTCAATAACCTATTTCTACAGCTCTTTGGATGTTAAAAAAATGAAACACAAGATAAACTCAGCTGAAACCCAAACGAATGGATTCGTTCCCATTTTAATGCCATTTGAGGGTGTTTTATAGCCCGCACTGTGTATCTTTTGCACGTCTATTTTTAAATACTGCAAACTTAGTGATCATGATAAAATATATAAAACCCTTTACGAAATTCCATCTACAAAATTACAGCAAGATCTAGGCGGTAAAAATGTGCGGTCAATGTTGTTAGGCAGTGATGGCAGGACCTGAATTGTACTGAATCATTCCTTTGAACAAGGGGCACAAGCTAAAATATCTTGGTCTTCTTCCTGAAGGTTGTCCCAACTGTAAACCCACCCCGTCCATGAAAATGCAGCTGAGTGAAAACGGGGGTCAGCTCATATTCTCGAGACCATGCTTCTATGAGGAAGGCCTTCTGCCACTTTAATAAAACCAGCTAACACTTACTGCAGGCTAGGGGCTTTTCTACATGCTTACATATATAAATTCATTTAAGACTCACCACAGCCCTGTGAGACAGGTAATGTCATTGTCACTACTTTACAGAACTGGAAACTGAGGCACACAGAGGTTAAGCAAGTTGTCCAAAGACACACAGCTAGTAGGTGGCAGGCCTAATGGCTCTGATCCCCGCTCTTAACCACCACGCTCCCTGCCTCTTGTGGATGCCTGCTAACAAGGTCATACTTGATCGTTGGTACTTTGCTGCCCGAAATAGAGGTAATATAAGAATCCTGGTTTTACCTGTTAGAATATGATTCCCTCCCTCCAGAAGAAGCAGGCAGTGATGCCATCCAATAACTGTGCCACTACTAGCCCACACAGAACTCTGGAGTGAATTAGAAAAATGTACCCCTTCCTCAATCTGTCAGAAAATAGTCATAATATACTTTTTGTTGGAACAAATCACTTTATTACCAGATTTTGTTATGAAAAGTGTCATAATAAGCCCCCATATCTATGATATCTGCGATGCAAATGGGGCCCTTAGGGTTGTGCAGTGCACAACCTGAGCAACCATACATAGCAGTCTTACCCTCCACCCTCAGCCGAGTCAAAACAAATGCAGTTTGGACAGTGTCTCTGCAAAACCAGAGTGCAGTAAAGCAGAGACACTAGGAGAGTGGTCCCTAGCATCACACCTCATGTAGTCATTGTTAGGATTCAGCACGGTAATACAATTAAAGTGTTTCTAGAAACTGCTCGGCAGATGTCAGTTATTGCTCTCATTAGTCCATTCAAAACACCTTCCACTTTCTCATCCTCAGTTGCAGCCCACGGACAGCATTAGAGAGACTGGAAATTTCTCCTCCAGGGAGAATCCTCAGACAATCAAGTCTTAAAAGAACTCGCTCTTCAAGGAGGTACTCAGCCACGTTTCCTTACATGTTCTGTTAAAACTTCACCACAATGTTACTTCCCTTTTTCCCCTTCGTGGAAATGCTGCGTTGCTCGTGAGCAACGTGACCTAACATCGGCTTTGACTCTTCACCCCACTAAGTACCATGAGCGTGCACTAACCCTCAAGGCAACACTCTGAGGGAGGTATTTTATGCCCGTTTTACAGATAAGAAAACTGAGGCTCTGCCTGGGGAGCTGAGGACCAGACCTGACAATTCCAACCTGATGTATTTGGACTTCATAGCTATTGTTCTTAACAAAGTGGTAATTCAGCCAAAATAAACCCATTTTGTAAATGTAACAGATAAAGCTGACAGCAGTCAATCACAGACCCGAAGCACACACAGCAAATGAAGATAGCGGCCCTCCTTGGACAAGAATCACTTCTACTTTCCTTGAAAGAAATAAGGGGAAACAGAATAGGTGATCGCTGTTCATGGCATTTGGTTTCTCGTGGAAACAGAGGCTAGAACTCAAGGTGCTCTGAGATTTTTAATACCTTCTCAACTCAAAGCACCACATGGAGGGTTATCATGTGTGAAGGGAAACATGCTTTTCCATGTAATATTTCCCTTTCCAGTAGGACCCCATCACCCTTTTTAAAATAACAGCGTTATTGACATCTAATCCACACTATGCTGGGTGCTTTTATAGCTGTCATCTCATTTAATCCAAATCATTGTTCCACTGCACAGATTTGAAAACTGAGGCTCAGAGAGGTCAGTGTTCCCAAGGCCACCCAGTTGCTCCCTGGCAGGAGTGGGATTTGAACCTGGATCTGCCTGAGTCCATCTCCAAAGATCTTCCTTCTCCTCCACGTTCTCTCTGCCGGAAGAGAAGGATGAGGCTGGAGGGAACAGTGACGGCAGCTGCCCTCTCACCATTTCACTGTGGGACATTTTAGAGACAGCTACAAAACTGCACTTTTATTTGGTTTACATAAACTCAAACGCATGCAATTTATCACTTCACCCATGCGTATCCTTGGGTTGGAGATGTGCCCACATCTAGGGAACCCCTAGGAACAAGCATTACACAAATAAACTTTTTTTCTAAATTCCCTCTGATTCCTGGAGCTACTGAAACAGCTCGCCAATATTTCTGTAATTTTTTAAATCCCACAAAAGAAAGTTAGTGTACAATAGAAGCCTCTGTGGTTCTCGGCTGCATCCTAACCATCCTCGTGCCAAGTTTCTGAGTAGACTGGCCCTAACAGTGGAGCCCGGGAGAGCATGGCCTGCCTGCAAACACCAGTTCTGATATTTTACTCTGAAGTACGATGCTAGCCAGTGCTGAGGAGTTGAAAACAAGGGAGCAGGAGCTCTCAACAAACACCCTTCCATCGTGGACCTGAGGTGCCAACCAACGGTTTAACCATCATTAAAGCCAATGAATTAAAATCAGGAAAATACCATTATTTTACAATAAATTAATTCAATGCCTTAAAGCCAATTAATTTATTTTACAATAAATTACAGCCAATAAAATACAATTGAAACCAAAATTCATTGCCTTTGGCACAATTACAAGACAACTGGAATACGATCTAGAGAGAGTGTCCTCAAGTGACAAGATCATGGACCAGCAAGGTGAGGACTCCAGGTCCCCATCCCAGACCCACTCACTGTCTGACAGGCCCTGGCCGAATTATTCATCAGTTTTCTTGTGGTAAAATGGGGACACAGGGTGTGGTATGGTATGAGGCTGTGTAAATGGTGTAGCACTCTTCAGGTGTGTGCTCCAGCTTGTCACTAGAGGACACTGTGCTGTTTAACGTGTTCCTTCACAAATGACAACGAATGTGGGATCATGGAGTCCAGAGATGGCAAAAGGATCTCCACTCAAGTCTAATGATTGGAAATGGAGAACTGTGCTAAGAAGGATTCTGAGGCCAAATGTAAAGTCGGTGGGACGGAACTCTCTGGGATCAGTCAGCAATGTCTGTCATGTTTGAGGTGGGGGGGGGACTCGGGTTAAACAAACGATGTACACTCCCCATAGAAAACAACACACCATCACCCTCCCCAAACTATGAGGTTATTTTCTTTATAAAAATATTCAAAAAGTGAGACCTTTGGTAATATATTCCAGGCATTAGCCATTCTCCACAGGAAACGCTCTCTAAACAGGTTTAATTCTTGTGAACTTTCCAAGGAAGGCGCAAATTCCATCTTCCTCTACTCCAGACTTGATACCCTAATGGAACGGGTGGTTTCCATTTTCTCAGGCCTCCTACTTTTCCAAACAGGACACAGAGATGAGCAGTCTTCAAAGAATTTTTCATGTTCATACAAAAAGGCAGATTTTCCCATCTGCCTGGAGGTTGCTTTTGGGCCACGGCCATGGGAATCACAGAGAGCACTGCGACATTCGACATTCCGATGAGCTCCCCCGACAGAGCGACTTCACCCCTGCCAGGGAGGAGGGACCCCGCTCTGCACTTGCAGAGGCCACACTGCCCCCAGACGGCTCAGCTCTGCTCTCGGCCCCAAGGCCTGCAGCCCCTGGCTGCCGGCTGCTCCCCAGGCCGCCGCGTCCTGCTGGTGGAGCTGGCGCTGCTCAGAAGGCCCACATCTGCGGCCCTGGCCATGAGCGATTCGCGCTCCCCATCGCCAAGGGCTGCAGTGCCAGCCCCACATCGAGAGCCGGACTGTGGTGGTCTGTCTGTGTTTGTTGAAATTGGGCCGGGAGATATGGCCTCGCAGTCAAGATTGCCTGGAATGTGAGCCTGAGCGCTGTGCAGACGGCTCTGTCAGCAAGCTCAGGAAACGGGCTGGAAGGCTGGGACGAGGCCCAGGTGTGGACCACGCAGCTCGCCCAAGAGCACGCCATCGGGGAGGGGGAAACCGAGGGACGCCGCCAGTACAGACGTCCCTTCTGTGTTGATGCCGTCCTGCCTTCTCTCGGTTTGCAGCGTGAGGCCCTGATTTCCTTGACCAAGTAGAAAACCCAGTAGGAAGCGCTGATTTTCTTATTTGACCAGTAGGGCTTTTTCCAAAAGGGAAGATGAATCCTGCTGACTTTCTGGAGAATGCTAGCACTTCTTATTTTCAAAGGCACAATCTCTGGGTCCCCTTCTTAAAATAAGAACAAAACAACATTCGTACTAATGAAAGAAGTGCCCATTTACTGAGCATTACTAGAGAGAGTAGAGTGATATGCAAAATGTTTGCCCACCACTAAGCCATAGGCACCGGCTATGGAAAGCGCTGGAACGGGCCTCAGAAGCCCCCCACTCTGCCAAATGCTACTCTTAGTCGCTGGGTCATGAGGAGGTGTGGAGGGCCAGCAGTTATTTATGAATGAGTATATGGCAAAACTGCAGCATTTAACCACAGCTGTGCTCCCAACGCCTTGTCCCTGAGTGTTAGCCCCGCTGAGAAGCACCTGTGCAAGGGGATCTCCAAACGGCCCCCAACAATTCTGCCCACCTCGTATGCACAGGTCCTCCTTCCCAGGACTCGGGAGGGCCTGTGACTGCTTGGCCAGAGGAAGTGATGTCTGGGTCATTCGAGCCCAGGTATCAGGAAGACCTGGCCCTTGGAGGCCTGCGTCTCCTCTTAGGAAATCCAGGCCACCCTGTTGGAGAGAACAGCTGTGCGAAGAGACCTGGAGAATGAGACACCATGTGGAGAGAGGCTGTGGAATCATGAGGCTCACCCGAAGGCTGTTGTCTTGAGCCCCTATGCGTGAGGACGGTTCGTTACGCAGCACTAGACAACCAGAACAGCACCTAATATAAGTCTCCTTCTGTATTTATTATTGCAGTGAGGTGGGCGTTATTATACCCATTTTACAGACTCAACAGATTAACGCATTTGTCCAAAACCACACTAAATCCTGGAGACGAGCTCCACTGGTCCTCTGACACCGTAAACCATCATAACTTACAGAAGAACCCGAAAGCTCCTCTCAGGCCCTCACTCTCAGACCCCCACCCTTCACCGAATCATTTAATGTCTCCAGAAAACAGCTGTGTGCCCCGTGATTTCTGGTCATGACCTTGTCAACCTTCCCATTCTGCCCACTAGGGGTCTTGGCCCTGGGTGAGCATCCCCGGTCCTATTAGAACCAGCAAGCCCACCGCTGTCCTGGGTGTAGCCTCCCTCCCTTTCAGAGCCCCCACCCTGCTCCCTGCCCAAGCACCGTCCTGGGAAAGCCGCCCGGCCACATGACAAGCTCTGTGGGTATATTTAGCTGCTGGGAGACTTCTCAGGATGGCATTGTTGATCCTGGACCCCAAGCCAGCCTGAGTGGAAGAGCCGTCATGCGGTTTTCTCACTGCCCGCTCTTCATGTTTTACACACTCACTCCTCAAGTTCCTCCGAGGAACGAAGATGTTGTATAACATTTATGAGCTTTATTCCTGCTGGTGCTAATGGAACTGGAAAAAATTTTCTCATTTTTTTTCCCTGCTGGAAAGTACTTTTCCGTATTTTTCTCTTTGTTATGAAATCTCCCCAGCTATGTTAGTTAATTATTCAAAACAAAACTGCCCAGCGAGACTGGATGCATACCCCCAGAGAGTCAAGTGTTTTTATTCCTGTTGTGTGGTGGTTCCCGCCCCCACCCTGCTCTCCCCGAGGCCCTCATTAGGGTGATAGATGCCCAGTGTGCACCACGACAGGCTAAAGAGGGGAAGAGAAGCACACCATGCCCCCCCATCCTTCATGTTCCTGCATGGCCCCATTCTCCTGCTTCCCTGTGCTCATCCTTCAAGGCTCAGTTCAACTGCCACCTCTGCCAGGAAGTCCTCAGGGAACACTCCCTCATCTTCACCTACCACATCCTCATTGGGCGCCTCTCATATAACCCTGAGTTCCTGTCTCTCATCTAATTTCTCTTTTTAAGGCTCATCTTCTCAGCCAAATCCTACGCTCCAAATTCCAACCTCAAGTTCTTGCAGACGGCATCACTGTCATCACACACCCCACATTCAGACCCTATCCCCAGCACTTCCCAGGATTACCTCATTTCATAATAAAGACACTGATATCCCCATTTGGCCAAGGAGAAACCGGGGCTCCAAAAATGTGTCCCATAAGGCGTAGCTGGGATGTGAGCTCAGGTAGCCTGAGGTCAGGATCTCTGTTGTTAACCACGTTAGTAATTAACCCACAACCCTAACTGAGCATTACAGGACAAAAGGAGAAAAAGCGGAAGAGCACAATCTAACTTTTTCCTGCAAATGAGCAGTGGAGAAAAGGACAGCTCTCCAGTGAGGATACCCCACACTGGACAAGACGTACTGAGACAGGACCTCCATCACATTGCTTGTGAGAGTCAAAATCCATACACACGTTCTCGGATTTGTTTTGGCAGTGTAGTGCAAGAAACCTAAAATCAGCCAAAAGGTTTTACTCTATGACTCCTGCTGTCCAAATCTCTCTTAAGGATATGAGCAAAATGTGGGTCAAGATTTACACACAGTGACAGTCGCTGCACATGACTTCCAACAGCAAAAACTCAGAAACAATCTAAATAAACAGCAATAGGAATGGAGTGTGGAAACATGGTGATGTTTACTTTCTTCTTTCATTTTTCTGCATTTTCCAAATTCCTTCAAAATGCATGTGTTGCCTACAGGATCAGGGAAAAAATCAGTAATGTTTTTAAGGCAAAGCAGGGACACAGGTCACGTCATCCCTGCTGGCAGAGAAGCATCTTTGTGGAGGGCATTCTGGCAGCACACGTCCCAGTCCAGCAATTCTCCTTCTAGGAATTCACTCAACATAAATCCTGACACAAATGCTCCAAGATACACACACAAGGACATTCAGTGGAGCACGACTTGTAATGGCAGAAGACTCAAATTAACCTAAAAGTTTACCCAAAGGGAATGGTTAAATAAATTATGGTACATCCATACAAAGGAATACTGTGTGATTAAAAGAAAGAAATGGAGTATAACATGAAAAATTGGCCATGATACATTGTTGAGTGAAAAAAGCGGGTTGCAGACCTGTATGCATAGCATAATCCCATTTTGTAAAATAGTATAAATATATGTGATTGTTTATACAGACGTTGGAAAGTCTAGAAGGATATACATCAAACTCTCAACCAGTTGTTACCTGGATGGGGAACAAGTTGGAAGAACGAGGAACTTCTGTGTTTTACTCAGTTTTTATATTGACTGGTTTCCAAACGTGGCATTGCTTTAGGTAAGTAAATATATTCTTTCTTTACTTTCTGTTATGGAATAATAAAACATATGCAAAAATAGAAAGAACAGTACAATTAACTCAATGTACCCTACTCAAGGCTTCCTCACTTTCTGGTTGTGTGACCCAGGGCGAGTTCCTACCCTCTCTGTGCCTCAGTTTCCCTGCTGTTATATGGGGATAACAAGGTCACCCACTTTCTAGGGTGGTAGAGAGAACTAGATTAGGGAATATGTAAAAGCTGCTGAAACCATGCTGGTACATCAGACGCTAGCTTATATTCCGCGACCTGAAGCAGGTAGGGACGGAGCCCAGTGAGCCCACGATGGATTAGCAGATCCTGGGGCATCGCAGGGCAGGTAGCACAGTGGTAACAACTGTTTTGCTATGAAATCAGCCAATCATGGTGGTGCTACTTCCTACCTTTTCGACCTTAGGCAAGTTACTTCACCTCTCCCAGCCTCAGTTTTAGTATCTGTAAAATGGGGTGGTGATGAAACCCTAGACTCATAGGGTGCTGTAAAGATTTGATAACCTAAAGCATGTAATGCTAAGAGCCAATGCTCATGGGAGGATGACTCTGCTCCAAGCACCTAGTTCCAGGCTTTGTCTGTCTTACCGCATTTAGTGTCACCAGTGCCCTGGGAGAACTGGTCAATTTTCACCCCGTGTACGGTTTCTAGAACTCTGCCAAGGATGCAGGACTTTAGCCGGTCCACAATCCCTTATCTAAAACCTCTGGGGCCAGGTGTGGTTCAGAGTTCAGAGTTTTGGGGATTTAAAAAGGCAATGAGGCGTTCATCCCGTATGGTCTTCACACTCCAGCAGGGTCTGGGGCAGCCTCTGGGATCAAGCATGTTGACACCCTGGCAGCAAAACATATGAACATTCCTCCACTAATTGGGATAAACAAAGACCCAAATAGACTCACATCAGTTCAGGTCAAGTTTTACCACCCAGTCAGTTTGGGGCAAACTTCAGAAAAACGTTTCAGTGTTCCGATATTCTGAGATTTTGGCACTACGGAGAGAGGCAAGTGGGCCGACAGTATAAACGTCAGAGAGACCACACATGGGGTGCAGTGGGCAGCAAGAGTGATTCATATGTCAGGACCTTGTGACAGGAACATCAGGCCAATAAGGGGCCTTGAAGACCCCCGGGCCCTTTCACAAATAAGAATCCCAAGAGCCCAAGCTTGGATAATCCTCTGGACTGTGGGGAGGGTCAGGCAGAAATGGGGTCCAGGAAACCTGAGATGAGGGTGGGGACAAGGTCTTTACCCTTGGTCTCTTTGTCCATGCCCTCATTGCCAGGGGGCACTAGGATCCCTGAGCCCCTGTGAGAGCCACCAGAGGTGCTGTGGGCTCCAGCCTCCCTCAAGGCCCTGGGATGCAGGTAATAGCAGGGCCACGTCAGGGGCATGCAGTAGAGTCTAGTCTTGTCACTAGGTCATCCCTCCTACCTTCCGTATGACCCCTCCTCCTGATACACACACTATCTCTCCCCAACCCCTTCTTCTAGTGGGGGTGGCCATACTCTGCCATGGCTTCGTCTCTGTGGCCACAGCTGATTGGCCCAGGGGAGAACCTATGAGCCAGTCAGAGTGCTTCCTGAGATTTTTCTCAGCAACTGGGAGAAGCAGCAGGAGCATCCCCTCTCCCCTGGGGCCTTATGAGCCAGGAGACAACAGCTCAGATGCTGTCCTTCTGCCCTCATGTGGAGGAATCTGTTTTGGAGAGTGAGTGGAGAGTGACATGCTGACAGAAATGGATATGGGAGAGACAGACATTTCTCTTGCTCCCCTGGCTGGGCTGACACAGAGACCGAGGTCCACACCTGCCCTCCCCATGGCCTGGATTTCATCCTTTCAATAAATCCCCATTTGTACCTAATTTCCATTGAGCTTGGGTGGGAACACAATGTGGGGGAAGAAAGGGTCCTAGCAGCTGGCCACGAGCAGCTATCTGGCTTGTGAATGAGAGCTGTGTTGCAAAGAAAGTCCCTCCTTCTGTATTTGTTCAGGAGGCTGGGGTGGGGGGTGGGCACATCTTAACCCAAACCCACCCAGCACCTGTTGAGAAACACTGATCCCACTGCGGAGTCTGGATTTACACGGACTCTGTATAACACATTATAAAGCAAGCCACTGGTGTAGAAGATTAAAGAACGCCATTAAGTTCGTTGTTTTATTTCTTCTGAGACTGAACGAAAGCTGGAAAAGCGCAAGGAAACGTTGCTGAGTTATTTACTCTCTTACCAGGGGCCGTGCATCGCCTCACAGAAGCAGCCCAGTCGGTCACAGTGGTGGTTTATAAGGTGTAAATGTAGGGGGAGCCACTGCCATCCGAGCGAAGCTTGGCGCAGCCCCACAATGCAAAGAGAAGTCTGTGCCAATAAAAGCTCCTGGGGCCGGTCCGGCGTCCTGGCCCCAGAGGGACCAGGAAGGAGGCCTGTCCAGCTCCACGGAGTCCCTACCATTCCTGGGTGGAAGGTGTGTCAAGGCCCTGCCCACTGGGGCGGCTCTGTCTCTTTGTGGATTCTGCAAATCCCTTTCTGGAGCCCAGGGCATGTGTCAGAGAGAAAGCAGCCCCTTTCATTTCTGGACCCCGTGCAGTGTGTGAGGAGGAGCAATTCACCCTAAGACCGAAGGAGGCTCGTCCCACATACCACATGCGAGGCTATCTGGGCCTCTGGCCTCCCTTTTTGCCTGCTCCCTATTATCTTGGTAAAGCACCTGGGAGTCGCAGGGGACTGAAACTGACTTGAGTTGGCCCAAGCCAACTCAAGAGATGGATTTGCTGTAAGGTGATATGGGTGGTTCATGAGACTCAGGTCTCAGAGGGCTGGAATGGGAACAAAGGCCTCCAGAAATTGGGGCCCCCATCATTAGGTTACTCACGTATGTGTCCCATGCTCTTGCGTGGGCATTTTCTGACTCTTCCTGACTTCACACCCACTTTCTCTGGTTCTCTGTGTGCGTGGTGGAATATGAAGGCCCCACAGCTCCCAGCAGTACACCCACACTTCCAGCCACCTCTGAGAGCAGTTTCCAAATCCCAAACTTCTACATGAAAGAACTGAACTGGCCAACCTGCATTCAAATGTCCACCCCCCTGCCCAAGTCATCGTGGCCAGGGGGCTCACATAAAAAGTCACCACCGTGCTCTTTTTTCTCCTGGAAGCCATTCTCATGTCCAGTCAGTCAACAAATAACACACTGAGCACCTACTGTGTGCAGGCCTGGTGCTGGGGGGCAAGGGGGGTGCCATGATGAGCAAAAGAGACCTTGTCTCTGCCCTCAGGATGTCGCTATCTTGATGGGGAGCGGCGGGGCGTGCAGATAGGAATTTAATAAGCACACCAATGGACAGGGGAGGGTCACGGTGAAAATAACTTGTCATGGCAGGGGAGGGTGGGGACTTGGCCTAGGGTCTAAAGTGACACATGAGTTAAAATCTAAACTCTTTAGACGGTAACCAGGCAAATGATGGAGAAAGAGGCCCCATGCAGAGGAAAGTGCAGGCAAGACCCGCAGGCGGGAAGGGCGAGGCTGACTGGCTGAGTGAGGAGGGGGACCTGGGGAGCAGGCAGGGCATGGGTGCAGCTAGGGAGGCGGGAGGGGCACCTGCGGTGCTGCCAAGGCACGGGCAGTATCTGATTCCCCGTAGCAGCAACAGCAGCCACTGGAAGGCTTTGGACCAAGAAGCAAGTCAGGTGTGGATGGGAACTTGGAGCGCAGCTCGGTTCCAGGTGAGGCTATGAGGAGCCCACCTGAGTCCAGTTCCCGTGAGTTTAACTCCCCAGGTCTCCATTCTCAGTCTCGGCTCTTAGCTTCCATCATCTACCCAGAACTCTACTCTAGAGCGCCCAACGGTCTTCCTGACTCTCTGCGCCACCTCTGGCTTTCCCACCCTCAGCCCTGGGAAACTCAACAACATGGAGAAAAATATTTACCTTATATTTAGCCACATCTCCACCGGATGAGTAACATCCCGTCCCCACGCCACAGGGAAACACAGACTCAGCACACAGACTATGAGACAGCAGGCTGCCGCAGCTGGTAGGCCTCAACCACAGAATCGGGGCAAAGGAGGGGTGCTAGGCAAACCATCACAAGACACCCATGACTCCCCGCTTTCTCTTTGCCTGTTAAGACGCAACTTCAAGCCTGAATCTTTGAGCCTGTCCAAGGAAAGCTGTGTGATAGCGGGTGGTGTGAGAACAGCTCAGACAGTGTGCACCACAGCACTGGGCAAGGTTAACTGGGTTGGCCGCACATCCCGATGCAGCAGGTACTGTTATCTCGCCCATTCTGTTGATGAGAAAGCAAAGGCACAGAGAAGTGGAGCTTCTCGTCCGTGGTCACCAGCAGGTGGTGAAGCCAGTTTTGAAGCCATGATGGGGCTCCAGGGTCCCCACTTTTCACACTACAGACTACTGCTTCCTACGAGGGGCTCCATGACTACAGACCAGATAAGCTAGGTTGTGTTTTGTTAATTATGTTCCCATCGAACATCCAGTCAAATTCATACTCCTTGAGACTGAGGCAGGGCCTGCAGGACCAAGCCCCGCCCATCCTGCCCTCACTGGCTCCTTTCTTCCCCGTGGCCAGGCATCCACACCCACCCTCTAAACCTCCTCCTGAAGCTCATGGACAAAGAACAGCCTGCTCCTCTCCCTCACAGCACCCTGTGCTCTTCCCTTAGAGCGTGGATCTCCATCTGGAAGGTTACACTTACACATGTGCTTAGTTCTGTGACGAGACTTGGAACTTGCAACACGCAGAGACTGTTTCTGTTCTGCCCACTGCTGAATTCTCAGCATCCATTGCACGGCTTAGAGCATAGGATTATTTATGGATAGAAGTGCGGGAGAGGGAGGGAGAGAAGGAGGGAGAGAAAGGGGGAGGTGAGAACCCAGTGTCCCAGGAGCACAGAGCATACACAAGCACCTACACAGCACGTGCCTTCCTACTGCCTCTCTCTCTGATGAGTTGGTCAATAGATATTTGATATAGTTTCAATTTTTTGAAAAGTAGACTTTAATAACTGTCATCAAGGATGGCTTCCAGAGGAAGATCAAAGATGAACTAGACCTGCAGGATGGCCTGGGTACGTGGGTGGCACTGGCACATCAGGCAGAGGCAGGACAGTCCTCACCAGGCCCCAGGGGGCCAGCCCCACCCACACTGGTCCTTCTTTTCTACTTGGATGGTGCATCTATTTTGAATGTTACATCAGACGGAAAGACATGTTAGCAGGAATGGGTAAGATATTTTTAAGGAAAGAGACTGAATTATTCTGGCTCCAATGAGAGAAATCATGTAGGAGGAAAGTAAACTGGATGAATCTGTAGTGGTTAAATAAATCACTGTGCATCTAGACGATAGGACAGTCTGTATCATGGGCCAGAGTGAGTAGATATGTCTGCGCTGATACAGAAAGAGATCTAAGATATATTAAACATAACCTATTCCCAATAGTATCTGGGACACACGGGTAATTGTAAAAAAAAAATAGTATTGAAAAAGTGGTATGGGTAGAATGATACCATTTATGTTTAAAACTATACGGCTATAGATGTAAAAGTAAATATGATTTTCTATATCAAGAAAATTTCTAGAGAGATGATAATGAAAAATCACCCCAAACCTGGTCTCGGACAGAACCTTCTTCCATGATGTCATTACAACCTCCTTTTGGGAAGAAACTGGCATTTCTGATAAATGCTAAAGCAATTTTCAAATAAACTTCAAGTTCACCCTCAGTCAGCAACCAATGATTGTCAACCAGTTATTCTTTTCTTCTTGTGTCCATGCTAAAGATTTAGGAGGTAGAGGAAGCTCTTAGTCTTTATTTGATATGGTTTTGTAATCTCTGAATTTTTTGCCATTGCCATCTATTATTTTAACAAATGTTTTTGAAGATTTAAACATATATCATGGCCAGGTTGTGGAAAAGCTTAAATGCCACATGGGAGTATCTGGAAACTACCACACTAGTGATAAGGAGCCACGGAAGGTCTTTGAGCCAAGAATTCCCTGGACTAAAGTGTCATTTGTAGAAGATTTACCTTGAACTAGTGGTGCCTTTGCTCCTTGCCTGACTGTGTTCTCCTGAGCTTCTCCTAAAATGAGGCTTGGAAATTACAGTCCTTCCATGTGAATATTCACAATAGATTTAAATAAAAAGTCGGCCTCCCTGGTGGCTCAGTGGTTAAGAATCCGGCTGCCAACGCAGGGGACATGGGTTCGAGCCCTGGTCTGGGAAGATCCCACATGCCGCAGAGCAACTAAGCCCGTGCACCACAACTACTAAGCCTGCGCTCTAGAGCCCGCGTGCCACAACCACTGAGCCTGCATGTCCCAGCTACTGAAGCCTACGTGCCCTAGAGCACGTGCTCTGCAACAAGAGAAGCCACCGCAACGAGAAGCCCGCGCACCACAACGAAGAGTAGCCCCTGCTCGCAGCAACTAGAGAAAGCCTGCGTGCAGCAACAAAGACCCAACGCAGCCAAAAATAAATATGATCTCAGTTTGGAAAAAGAAGTTACCTATAAAAAATTAATTAATTAATTAATTTAAAGTGGTTGTTAAGAAAAATCGTGAAACACTTTGAAACAGACAAAGGATATCACTGGAATCAATGAAATCGACTGACTGAATTAAAATAGTAACGGATACTTCATTTGAATGCTGGGAATTGTCTTACAAAGCCTCTGGAGTTGCCCTGGTCTTCAAGTGTGTATTGTACACAGTACAAGACAAGTGTGTATCACAGAACACACTTGTAATGCAAAATGACTCCTGCCCCAGAAGTGCAAATAAATTCTGTCCTGTAGAGATACAATTCATTCACCCCGTAGACAAGATGATTCCAAACACACATATTCCACCCCAGAGATAAAAACTAGGTGTGCGCCTACTAGGAGATTCACTTCCATTTGCCTGATTGCCTACAGACATGTTTGTTCTTCACACTCTCCTTTGAACCGGCTGTAACATCATACCAACTTATTAGTGACCTAAATAAAATCTCTAACCTGTCTTCATTTTACATTTGCATGAGAGACATGATTTTACCTTTTGAAAACTATATTTTAACATGACCAGGTCAGAATGGAAGAAATGAGACAGTGGCTCTGCCCCACCGTTATCATCCGAGTAGAGAGGAATGAGAGACGACCAGAATTTAGGGCCTGAGTATATTATGACTGAGCATATCAGGCGGCCAGGACTGGAAGAGATGTGATTTGGAAATAGTTCAGCAGTCAGTTGGGCACGGAGTGGCAGGGGACTGTTCCAGATGTAGCAGAATGGGGTGGGGGCTGGGGAGCAGATGGAGAAAGAGTTGGGAACAAGAGAAAATCTGATTATCAGATGTGCAAACAGCTTACAGACATATTTCTGTAATTATGTGATGCTAAACAGGACAGAAAGGATGAAGAAAAATGAAGAGCTGAGGGGACTGGATGTGGAGAAACTTGTTATTCTTGAATCTGAACAATGAGATGTTTTCTTAGATAATCAGATAAGAGAGCAAAAAAGAGACTTGTTCCAAGCTGCACCCAAGCCCACGATCAGAAAATATTTACATTGAATTTAAAAGCTAATGAAATTACAGGTCAGTGATCAGGAAAGCAGTGTTTGCCTGTTAACCCACTCTTCCTACCCAGGGACAAATGCGCAGGCAGGCTGTATTTTGAATAATAATAACCCGGATAGCACCAAGAAGGAGTGAGTTCTGGGGAGAAGATCCAGCCTCTAAGGGCTAGGTCTTCTGGGGGTGAAGGTGACCTCAACGAGGAACAGAAGGGAAGCACCCGGAGTCCTTTTCCTGGACTTCAGCAGCACTTGGGGTTTGGGCTCTGGGACACTGATTGCCCGGACTGTCACACACTGTGTCACTCGCTTTGCAGGGCAGGGAAGGGACATCCACCCAACTAGAGTGGGCTTTCTGCTCCATTCCCTCAGTACCTCTGTGAGGTTGGAAGAGATTTTCCTAGATGGACAAGGAAATGAACCTTCCACTTGTTTCACCTACTATCACCACAGACCAGAACAATGTTTCAGACTGAAACCTCCTGTTCTTTTCTTTTAAATAATGTGACTCTCTTGGTCTAAGACTCACATGGGGATCAGAGGAGTACAGCATTTTGGTCGACCCCGCAGATTTTGAAGTTAGGGCTCAAATTCTTTCAGCTTCTGCTTGTTGACCTTGGGTGGGCTCACCTTTCAGACCCTCAGGTCCCTTGTCTGTAAACGGGGTTAACGTCCCCCAGAGCTGGGTCCACTGGGGGCCCGTGACTGGAGAGCACTTCGCATGGTGCTTGGCTTACACTGGACCCTTACTCAGTGGTGGCTGAACTTCATGATGTTGATGGTGAGTAGTTGCAGGAATAGTAAAGTAAAACACACAAGCTGGATACAGTCGTTGTGTTAGAATAGTGGGAGATTGCTAATAATCGTTTCTTTAAATTTGTCTTGAGTTTCGTCACATTGCAGTCTTTTCATTTGTACAATGAAGTAAGTCTTGGATTCACCAGGATTTATCTCTAGAATACGTAAATAATAATTAGTAGCACTTACTGTGTGCCCAGCACTATTCTATTTAAGCCTCACAACTAATCTACGTGGTTGGTGTTACCACGGTTCCCATTTGACAAAGGGAGAAGCCAAGGCCCAGAAGGGCTAAGAAACCTGCAAGGAGGTGGCAAGTGGAATATGTACCCAGCAGTCCAGCACCAGGAATGCAAGGGCCCGTCTGTGGAGATGGCACCCTAGCCAGGAGAGACAGGGAAGGTGGAGGCCAGCACAGACCGAGCCTCTTGGCCAACAGCAGGCCTTCGGCACACCAGGCCTGAATGTGCCTCTGAGCTGAGTTAGGGGGGTCCCTCAAAGATGCCCTGAAGGCCCTTGCTCCCTGTACCTTCCAACTTGCATTAAGACCGAACCTGTTCTGGCGGCCAGAAGCCAACTGCCTCTTCGTGGCACAGGGAGAATCCCCCAGCTGCCTTTGTCAAGAAACATGCGTGAAGGAGCGGCACCCTGGCCCAGCTGGCAGGGTGTCCGCTGGGGGAAGACTGCAAGACAGATTTCAGCTGGGACAGACAGCTTCTCCTGCCCAGGGACAGCCCACGCCAGCCACCAGGTGAGGGGCCGATTAGCTCATGAAATCAACTTTCGAGACCCCCAGTGGCAAAGGCAGCATCCTATGCACACAGTTTTCCATTTGTGCGGGAAGCGGCAGCGATGAAGAGAGATGAGCCTGGAAGTAAAGTCAGGTTCAATATTTTATTGAGACCGGGGCTGCACTAACCAGCTTCATGGGCACCATGCCTCCCTGGAGATTTGGGAAGAGGTAAGCCAGTATCTGGAGATCAGAGCATGAAGACATCTGCAGAAGGCAGTGTTTGGGCACAAAAAATATGCTTCTGTGTAGAGCTTCAGGACGCCTGGGCTCGGCTCAGCCAAGCTAACAGAAAGACCTTTCATGGGGCTCTCAGGAGATATTTCAAAAAACGAAAAGTAGAGCCTTTCAAAGAAGAAAGTTCAGCCCTCAGCAAAAACTGTTCTTTAAAAAAAAATTAATCAATTTTTGTGGTTTCAATAAAAGCAAAGGATTTTGTGGTTTTCCCTGAAACTTTTCACCATTTTCCATAAAAACAAAAGGCAATATTGAAACCATTTTTTCCCCAATGAAAGTGGCGATGTTTTTGCCCAGGGACGACTTCTTAGAAAAACCTCCTTGCAGTTTTCCAGCCTCGTGATAGCCCTGCTTGAGCCCGAGAAAGCCTGACACCCTTGTCTGTGCCGACGTATTTCACCTGCAGCCAAATGTGTACGCCTTGGATCACAGAAATGTGCTTCGGTTGGGAAAATTCCACATGATGAGATGAGATCTTTTCCTTCAAGAGGTTATATTAGAAGGGGGCCATTTTACTTTCTAGGGAGTCCAACATGGCAGTCTCAAAGCGATTTCTGAGATGCAAGCTTTGTGCCTTAAGCAGGTCTGATTGTGGACAACAAAAGAATAATCCCCCCATACCGTTATAGTCACAGGAGCAGAACTCTCACACGTGAGATCTCAAAGGAGTCTGGTTTAACCCTCTTATTTTACTGATGAGGAAACTGAGGCCCAGAGAGGCTGTGTGCCCTTCCCTAAAACACAGAGATTATTGGCAGAACTGCAATTCAAATCCAGGTCTCTTTACCTCCACCCAGGGGTTTGGGGGTTTGTTTTGGTTTTTTTCCATATCACACATCCTCTTTCGGTAAGATTTGCTTATTTTTATCAGTTCTTAATTCCTGGGAAAAAATATCATCTACACTTTTGCCAGCAAACTTTAACATTTTTTGAGCACCTGAAACTAAAGGTCAGTAACTTTCAGCTTCTTGGATTTGAACTTGAGCAAGAGATTCCACACTCTCACAAAATCTTCCTGTTAGACCAGGATCAAGAACGTTCCAGGAACTTTAAGGAGACAACTGAGGACCGTCAGCCCCTTCTGAATTTCTGCCTCCCTAACCTTTAACATTAACAACACTCTCCTAGTTTTGCTTTTTTCCTTGGCTGCTAGGAAGCTCAGAGCTAAGTTGTATGCTTAATTCCCTCGGTCTAGATTTTGTAATACAATTTCTGTCTATCTCTGCACTTTTATTCTCCTCAATCTCACCTTTTATTCTGGATTAATGATTTTTATGCTTTGTATTTTAGTTTAAGTCATTCTAAATTTCTTCTGAAATCGGTTAAGAATAAATATTAAAATAAATAAATAATTGCTCTCTCAGATCTCAAACCAAGATAAGTAATAAAATTACTCTGTGACAGAAAGAAGTGTGCAAGAGAAACACAAAAGTAAATATAAAAAGAATTTTCCCCAAAAAGCCAGCAAAAGAAAACCAATATGTTACTGGTCAACCTTTCAGAAACACAGAGTTTTCACTGTAGGTCTCTTGTCCTACTCTATTAACTGCCATGCAGAAGCAGTGAATCACATCTGTAATTCTGAATCTTAAACTTGAGGATTCATTCTTCCTCCAGTTGCCCAGGTTCTCAGAACTGGCAGGACTGCTGAGAGTATCAATTCAATTACACAATTAACAGATAAGGAGAATGAGGCCCAGAGAAGGTAAGTAACTTTTCCAAGGCCGCACAGCTTGGAAGTGGTGAAGTCAAGATCTGGGGGTTTTCTACAATATCACATCCTCCTTCACAAACCAGCCTGGTTCCACTAAACCACATGAGACAGACTTAAGAATTTCATTCACTGACATAAGGTTTTGTTGCTGTTGTTGTTGTTGTTGCTGTTTTCAGGACAAGGTAAAAGCTAAATCAGAAGAAAAAAGGCTAAGTTTCTACTCACCAATCTATGATAATCAACAAGCTGTGTGTGTGTGTGTGTGTGTGTGTCCAAGTACCTTTGTTGGGGTAGGACAGATGATCTAAAATTCCAAGAATCTTTGTAGGTAAAATTTAGGAAACTATTTGTAAAACAAGTTGTCACACCTATTCAAGGAGCACTTTTTTATTCAATAAATATTATTTATTTTTGGCTGCGTTGGGTCTTCGTTGCTGCACGCAGGTTTTCTCTAGTTGCAGTGAGCGGGGGCTACTCTTCGTTGCGGTACGCGGGCTTCTCACTGTGGTGGCTTCTCTTGTTGCGGAGAATGGGCTTTAGGCTCATGAGCTCAGTAGTTGTGACTTGCAGGCTCTAGAGCGCAGGCTCAGTAGTTGTGGCACACGGGCTTAGTTGCTCTGCAGCATGTGGGATCTTCCTGGACCAGGGCTCGAACCCGTGTTCCCTGCATTGGCAGGCGGATTCTTAACCACTGCACCACCAGGGAAGCCCTATTCAATAAATATTTAACAAGAGCCTCTTAGGTACCCAGCGCCATGGAGGGGAGGACAGCAGTAAACAGAACAGAAAGGTTCAAACTCTATGGACCTCCACATCCTTATTCCCAAGGAACCTACGTCTGAGAAAATACACTGTCCAACCCAGTACCTCAAAATAAACTCCAAATTGCTGGATGTTGAAGCGCGAGAGAAACCCACAGCCTCTCTATGAAACCAGTCTCTTTTTGAACAGAGAGAAGGAGAGCTTTACTTTCCATAAGCAGCTGCTCCTGTAAGGTGAATTGAGACAATGCGATCATTTAAACTTTCCCCACAGAATGTGTGGTATCGCAGGAATGTGTGTTTGCAGCCTGGAAAACTTAAGACTCACTGCGCCCACACATTCAGCCCCTCCATCTTCGCAGAATCCCTGCTTTAGTGTCTGCTGAAAACTTAATGTCAAATTAAATGGCTTTCCCGAAATCTGGGACACACAGAGACAGGCTTAGTTTTCTGTGTGTTCATGGAGAGGGATTGATTTAAGTATGTTGAGGGCGTCTTAGTGGTAAAAGCGAGTGGATTTTTTTAAGGAAAATTTTATTGGGAATATTTTTTCCCCTTAGGTGTGAAGTTTGGCAGGTAACTGCATTCTCTGATGGACTGTTGAAGACTCAGTTAATTAAAAACAAGATTTGGGTCCAAGGTAAACATCTTGAGCCTGCTAAGTCTTCTTAGGATGTCTGTCTGAAATGCTTCTGAAAATAGTATAGCTTTCTATAAAGAAACATTAACCGGTGTTCACAAATGGAGTTGACTACACTCTAACTCAGCCCTTGATAAACTGGTATTAGACGAAGGATTAGTCTCTGATTTTATTTGAAAGTCGCAAGAGGAAAAGCAACTCCAACCACTGCTTTCTTATTCGTTTTTCAGAAATAAAGCAACGAAGCCTCCTCTTTAGTTAGAGCTGTGGGAGATTAAAAGAGCCCCGCTGGCTTGGTGCAGGGAACGGGCACAGCTAATTGCCCTCTGCCTATTGATACAATCAGCTGCACAGACAGGAGGACAATGGCTCATCCACGGAGTCTTAGGTCGGGACACCTAATCCTCACTCATGCACCTGTGCATCACGCAGCCAGGGGCCACCTTCACCTTGAGACGCTCTCGTCTTCTCCATTCAACTTGCCTTAGTTCTTCTTTCAGTCCTCACACTACACTGTGCTAAGAGGAATTTCAAGGCCCCCGGAATTCCCACGAGGAACACACAACGAGAACGGTACCCTTTGATTCAGGGGAACAACACCCCCAGGGAGCCTTCCATCCTTCTGGGCTGGACATCCGAGGCCTCCTGGATGAAAGACAGTGAGCTTCTGCCGAGCACCCTCTGGAGGCCAGGCACCAGGCAGCAACACCCCCCCATTTCGGGGTAAGCTGATGAGCAGAAAAGTTAAGTCAATTGCCCTCCTGCTCACAACATGGTGAAAGCGGGATCTGAACACAGACATCTGGAGAAATAGGCAAGACAGTAAAGAGGACACAAGGCCCGTCCAGCAGAGAATGAGGACCCATTCCCAGGCCTCAGCCATGACCCCCGATCATGAAATCATACCTTCAGAAGCCGTAAACACATAAGGCAAAAAGAGTCCGGAAAAAAAAGATGCGTGATCCACTTACAGCCAGCTCCCCTGTGGGGTGGGGCAGGGCAGGTCTCCTTCCCCGCGGCTCTGCTGGTCTGACTGCCCACGCCCCTCCTCAGCTGTTCACCAGGAGGCCCCACCCCCACCCCAAACACTGCCAGTGCTTCTCCCACCCCCTTTTCTGGCGTTCACCAAACTTTGCGTGAGGACAAATGAGTGATGTACACCTAAGCACCGGCTCAGTAGAGTCGTTATTAATCACCAGAACATCAGCCCCAGGAGGGCGGGGATCTGGGTTCATTCACTCAGTACTAATGGTGATGCCTGGCCACAGTAGGTGCTCAATAAATAAAAGTCAGACAAGTGGATTATGCAAAAAATATTAGGTCTCCTGGGTCCCAGTGCCAACTCAACGAGACTCTATCACTTCCCTGAGCACCAAAGGGATCTGACCCTGCACTCGGCCCCTCAAGCCCAGCCATACTCTGCCTTCTTCCCATCCACCTCAGGCCGTGGGAGAGAGAAGAGAGGCAGGGGCTGCTCCCTGGCTTCCCCTAAACCCTGCACGTGGCAGGAGTTTCTGGGAGAGGCCCCAAGCCTGGCAGGCGAGGACTGGAGGTCACAGCCCCTGGCAGAAGAGGACCGGGACTTTGCTCCATGTAGCTGACCATATCCAGCCCAGGCATGAGGGTCCAGCCTCCAGGGCCCAGGCTTGTCCCGCTTTCCCCCTGGTTCTGGTATGTCCCCCGTTTTCCAGAGCACATGGGAGGAGGAAAGCTCACCCTGGCCGAAACCCTGGACATCTGTTTTCAAGGTTGAGGCTCTGTCCAGCAGGAGACACTCTGTGGGTGGGGAAGGGTCCCTCCTGCCCACAGGGAGCTCCCAGCCTGGCTGGTACCTGAGCGTCAGGTGAGCATCACTGCCTTTGTGGGTGAAAAACGAGGCGCTCCCCCTTGATCTCTGTTTGCCCAGAGATGGGGAGAGAAGGCAGGCCCTGAACATCAGCAATGAATTATCCAGTATGTGTGAGTGTCACGTGGCTGCTGTAACAAAACTGCACAAACTGGGGCACTTAAAATGCAGAAATCTGTTCTCTCACAGTTCTGAAGGCCAGAGTCCAAAACCAAGGTGTTGGCAGGGCCACAGCCTCTGACACTTGTGGGAAAAATCTGTCCTATGCCCCTCTCTCAGCTTCTGGTGTTGCCAGAGGTCCTTGGCATTCATTGCCTTGTAGACACATCCCTCGAATCTCTGCCTACCCCAGAGTCACATGGCCTCTCCCTGTATCTCTGTGTCTCCCTCTTCTTATAAGGACACAAGTCACTGGATCAGGGCCCACCCTAATGACCTCATCTTAACTGGATCACGTGCAAAGACCCTATTTCCAAATAAGGTCACTGTCAAAGGAACCAGGGGTTAGAACTTGAACATATTTTTTCAAAGGAAACAATTCAATCTGCAGCTGTGCTTGGAGAAAATCAAGCAGAAAAAAAGAAGTGCCAAAGTCCGGGGCAACGTGTGCCTGTGTCTCCAAATGGGGACATCTTCAGAGTCCGTGGTCTTGGTGTCCAGGACACGAGTGAGACCATCCCCTTCAGACCCTCAGGACTCTGAGGTCACTGTACCCCCTTTTTTTCTCACTCGCCCCCTCGAAGCGAAAGTTGAAAGTCACCAACAGCATCATTTGGTCGCCAAGCCTCTGGTGCCAACACTCTCGACTCCTCTCCACACCCGGGCATCCGTCGGGTGTGGGGGCAGGGCTCTGTCCAGCCTGTGCTTTGGGCAAGAGGCTGACACGTCTCCACTAAAGCTGCCTCGTAAAAGCTGGAAATATATTGAGCAGAGGGTTCCATTTCCTGTCCATGCCAGCAGGCGTTCATACCAGGCTTTCATTCTCAGCCAAGCACTCCGGGAAGGTAACGCTGCAAACCATTTTTCTGAATAAATGTTTACACTGTATAATTTTCCTTTGGTGCAAGGCATTTCATCTACACGGGAAAACAAGCCAGAGACAAGGCCGGCGAGCTGTGTAGAGGCAGGACTCTTCAAACTGCGGTTGGGGGGGGGGGGGGGGTGGGGGGGGAAAGAGGGCGGAGCCTTGAAGAGTCTAGTTAGAGGCAGACACAGCCACCCCGCAGCCCTCTTGCTCCCCTTCCTCGCCCTGGAGCTGCAAACAGCGTGCATCCCAAGATATCTCAGGGGGTGAGGGTTCTACACATTCACTCAGTTTCTCCCGGGCCCATCTGTCCCAAATATCCTAGATAAGTTTTTCTTTTGTTAATGCCCCATTTGTTTAAGGGGCAATTTTCCTGAACAGACCAGGAAAGATTTTTTTTTAATTAACAGACGTTAGTTTTTAGAGCAGTCTGGGATTTACGGAAAATTGAGCAGAGTTGCCACACGCCCGGGAGGCGGGCTCCTGCCCAGGCCGTGGCCGCCAGCTGATGTCCCGTGTGAGGCAGGCGACCAGCTGTGACCGAGGCCACCATGGGATTGGGGGCACCCCAATGGGCCCAGCCAAGAGGACCCACTCCCCAACACTTTGATTCTAGAGGGAGTGCAGACAAGTAGACGAGAGGAGCTACTGCTAATGAGTATATGACAAAGGGGATAACCAGGACAGTATGACAGACACTGAAGGGGGAGCCTGCTCCGACTGGGTGCTCAGGAGCAAAACTTTTACACAGTGCTGTTCGTGGCTGGGTTTTATTGGTGATACTGAAAAGTTAGAAACAGCCTCAAGGTTTAAATACAGGAGTGTAGTTAATTAGCCTCAGTACCCAATGAATGAAATACTATGTAGCCACCAAAAATAATTTAAAGACTGCGTAATGCCTGGGGAAATGCCTACAATATAATTTGAAGTGAAAAAAAAGCAGAATACAAAACTGTACTCACGTGTACCAACTAGGAGCACTTAAAAATATATATACCCTGGAGGACTTCCCTGGTGGCACAGCGGTTAAGAATCCGCCTGCCAATGCAGGGGACATAGGTTCAAGCCCTGGTCCGGGAAGATCCCACATGCCGTGGAGCAAATAAGCCCGTGTGCCACAACTATTGAGCCTGCGCTCTAGACCCCGCGAGCCACAGCTAGTGAGCCCGCATGCCACAACTACTGAAGCCCGCGCCCCTAGAGCCCATGCTGCACAACAAGAGAAGCCACGGCAATGAGAAGCCTGTGCACCGCAACGAAGAGTAGCCCCCGCTCGCTGCAACTAGAGAAGGCCCACGCACAGCAACGAAGACCCAGTGCAGCCAAAAATAAATAAATAAATTTATAAAATTAAAAAAATATATACATACATACACACACACTGGAAAGAAACACATCACATTTAACAAGGGTTGCACTAGAATACAAAATTGTACACGTGTACTAACTAGGAGTAAATAAAAAAAAAATACACACTGGAAAGAAACCCATCACATTTAACAGGCGTTGTATTTAGCAGCTGAAGAGATGGAGGTGCATCTCTTTAATGAGTACATACACCTTATACAGTAGGTGGGAAGAAGTTTTAAACAAAGAAATGACCCAAAAGTTCAAATCAGTTCTGGTGTCAGTCAGAGGCTATGATTCAAAAGTCAATATTTAAACCAGTATTACTGCATCTGACATTTAGCTATTTCTGATCACTACTAGCTAGCCTAAAACCTGTGCTAAGATAATACGCAATATATCCACATGTATATATTTATACCTACACACATATATGTGTGTGTGTGTATGTGTGTTTGTGTGTGTGTATATATATCCATCAGGATTTTATTTCCCAAGGAAAAGTTACAAATCTTAATTTGTTTGGAAAAAAAACCCCTAAAGGTGGGCTCCAAATGGTCTTATGAAAAGAGATGACCAGCCAGGATTCAGGAATACACGAGGCAGAGAGGAATAATTTTACACATGACACGTTCCTGGCAGAGTGTCAGCCATACATTTTCAAAATTATTTTTTAATTAATTTCAATAGTAAAAAAAGGAAAGAAACAAGTCATTGAATAATTAAATTCCCTGCCTCTAAGCATTTTCACTTAAATAGATTCATTTGGTTTTTAACTGACTCAGTAGAAATTCATAGGCCAAAAAACTGAGGTCTGAGCTAGTAACCCCAGCCTCAGACCGTAAACCTGGCTGCTCTGAGCTCTAATTCCAGTTTAAACTCCCCCTGTGGTCTGGGCAAGGTACTTGGGCCTGGCTTGCCACTTCTTAGAAGAGAAAGTTAAAAATCACTGTGGATTCTGCAACGTTGGTTGTTGCTAGTGAGTCTGGGTCTAGCCACAGTGCGGGCTGCAAACCCCTCTGGGCTCCACAGACAGTACCCACCTGCCACTTGCCCGCTAGGGGCTGTGAGCTAGAGAATGTTCCTCTCCGAGCCTCATTTTCCTCATCTGAAAGAATAACAAAAGCACCTCTCGCATCAACAGTGAACAAAATAAAACCGGGACTCATGTGTCAAGGGATCCCATGCGATCGTTTTCACTTCCTCCTCCCAATTCTTCTTTAATAACTGATTCACCAAATGATTGAGTTGAACCTTGTATTTTTTCCCTTTGGCAAAGGCTGGTTTTGAGCCAATGATAATGGCTAGTTTTACTGAGCACTTACTGTGTACCAGGTTACGACCATATTAGTACTAACCACATAACTCCACCAAGAGCCCTAGGAGTTACTAACCTCATTTCCCCATTAGACACATGGGAGGAGCTGAGGCTCAGTAAGCAGAACTAGGATTTCAACCCAGGCAATTGGACTCCAAGCCCACATGCTTCATCCCTCTCCATGCTACACGTGAGGGGGAACAGGAACACAGGTGTGGGTGACCTCACTCCCCACATGCGAATGTTAACTGGGATCAGCGATCCATAGGAATCCAAACAGCTCCCTCCTCCTGCCCACTCCCACCAGCCCTCAACTCCAGGATTCTAAGGTTAAGGATTCCAGTCTTGACTCCACCATTTTCTAGCTGTATGATCTTGGGTGGGCTACTGGACCTCTCTGTTCCTCCTTTTCCTCAGTTTCAAGATAACAATAGAACCTACCTCATGGGCTGCTGTGAAGATTAAGTGAAATAATGTACATAAGTGTGTACAGATCAGGAACTGAGATTCAGAGAAGCTGCATGCCTTGCCTGACACTCCACAGCCTAGTCCCCAAACCAGCTGTAATGGAAGCTGGGAGGTGAGCCATTGACTTAGATCTGGGTTGGCAAATTGTTTCTGTAAAGGACCAGGTAGTAGGTATCTTGGGCTTTGTGAGCCACACAGTCTCTGTCACAACTACTCGACTGTCATTGCAATGCAACAGTACTCACGGAGGAGCCGTCAATGAGTGATGTGTCTGTGTGCCAATAAAACTTTATTTACACAGACAGGCGGTGCCCTTGGGTCGTAGTTTGCTGACCCCTGACATAGATGGGGCTGGGGCTCGGTGCCCTGGACTAGGTCAGAGTTCTGGTAAAAGGAAAAGGCAGGGTGGATACTGGGTAGGAAAGAAACAGAATGTGCTGTCATCACTAAGCTACATCTATGTAGCAGGGGCTACAAAGTGCAACACAAAGGAAGAGCTGGGGGCACTGCCGAACGGAAGACGAGCTCTGCCCCAAGTGCACGGTGTTCCTTGCTCCATGCCACCCTTGGGATTCCCCAGCAGACCCCAGTCAGGTCTGCTTTCTGGGTCGGAAACTCTCACTTGGCTCCTAACAACGTGGGCAATGGTGGGCACTGTGCCTGCTGCTGGGCGGCTGGGTAGGGACAGAGCTCCTTTCACAGCCGGGGTCTCCCACAGAAGGTCTCCTCTGCCAGTTTACACCTGTGGCACAGACTAGAGTCAAAATCCCCAGGCTCCTTCTAGTCTCAGGGCCTTTGCACATGCTGTTCCCTCTGCGTGCAGCACCCTGGCCCCTGCCTGCTTTTCACCTGGCCAAGTCCTCCCCCTTCAGGTCTCAGAGCAAGCATCAATTCCCAGGGACCACCTCCATTGGCCAGATGCCACCCCCTTCCAGCTTAGGGCCCTCTGTACAAACCCCAATACACCTTCACTCCCCTTGCAATCCCAACCACACTGTGGTTCTGCAGTATTTACTTGTCTCCCCCACTGAACTCAGAGCCCCATGTGAGCAGGGACCTCATTGGTCTTATTCTCTGCAGTTTCCCCAGCTCCCAGCTCAGGATCGTCAGATCAAATATTTGTTGAACAAATTAATAAATGAACAGAAAGAAAACTAAATGTGCAAGTAGAATTCTCCCGTTCCAAAGGTGATGTTACACTCCACAGCATTCCATCATCAGAGTAAGCAGTGTGTTTTAACTTTTTTCCTCTTCTACATTTCCCCACTTCCTTGCTTTCCAAATTTATAAACTGAGGTAAAATGAGCTCACATAAAGGACTAAGCTATTTTTGAAAAAAGTTTTTCAGTGACTGATGTATTTCATTAGCATGGAAAACAATATAGCTACATTATACATTTTATTTAAACTACTAATCCACATGTGTGCAAATCTGCCTCTGAGGACCACTTAGTATTTTTATAATATGCTTTATTTCCCCATTGTTCCAATGTAATTTTCTTTTGCTATTAAAATACATAATACCGTTCTAGAGAAGAAAAAAAGTGTCACTCTAACCAAGTAGAAGCAGAAGACTAAGGGCTTACAGATCCACTTTTCCCTTTGTCTTTGATGAGGGAAGGATCTGAAATTAACTTCACCACCTGGATTACAAAAACATATGGAAATGGTCATAGACAGGCTTGAACCCATCACACTACTTCAGCTTCCTTTCCTCAAAACCAAGAGGCTCAGCTCATCCTTCTCTGCAGAGACACAGCGATGTGCAGGTAAATATCCAACATCGCTTCTCCATCAGGGAGCCCTGTACCGGGGCGTTTGTCGACTGCCCGCTGTACCCTCACATTGAGGAGAGAGCTCTGGCCTCTTCCTCTTCTTCTAAGGACACTGACTCCATCTTGGGGGGCCCACCTTCACGACCTCATCTAACCCTAACCCTCCCAGAGCCACCACCTCCAAGTATCGCTGCACTGGATTTGGGGGGACACAAACATTCTGCCCGAACACTGACTGATATTTATAATACTGATAATATTTTTGATATATTGAGTTAAATAAGGTATATTATTAAAATTAATTTCACTTTCACTCTTTATAATGAGCCTATCAGAAAATTTAGAATTATACATGAGTTCATTTATATTTCCACTGGATGGCGCTGGTTTAGACAGACCATGAATGTGAATTCCATTTGCATAATGTACTGTGTGACCTTGAGCAACTAACTGTGCCAGGTTCCTAATCTATAAAATGGCCGTCATTCTGGCACATAAAGGTGAGCTGTTTTAATGTGCAACAGCCCTTCCAAGTGGGTCACTTTCCCAGGAGCAGGTGTGTCTGCTGGAATCCTCTCCCTCAGTGAAAAGCTCCCCACTTCTCTTTAGTCCTGGCGACCTTTGTTTGGTGAAGAACTGATTGGCAGGGAGACACTAAGCAAGAAAAATAAACGGGACCCCTCTCTATGAGGTTATTTAAGAGAAAGCTTGAAAACAAACAAATGAAGAAAGAAGCAGTCACCAGAAATCTAAGTCGTTAATGAGGCGCCCTTAGAACTCACTCCAAGCTCCAGATTGGGGGCGGTGGGGGGGGGCGCGGGGAGGCAGGCAGAGGAGGGCTGCAAAGGGCAGTGGAAACGGGGAGGTGGGGGGAAGATGGGGAAAGGAACACCCAGCTCAAACCAACACAAGTCTGACAGGCGGAAGCTGACAGGGAGTTCAGGTGAGGCGAGGAAGGAGGCCCCCACGTTTGAAGTAATTACTGAATCATTTTGTACCTTTCAAAAGAGCAAAGGGCAATTTCCAGCTCCAAATATCTTTGCAACATTCCCCACTGCAAAGCCACTCTGAACCCGGCCGACTGAGCAGCACTTTCAGCATCGGCTCTGCCAAGCTGGGCTTGGAGAGAGGGGCATTCTGCTGGGGTCTGTGTGCTGCCCTAGGGCTGGGGCTGCAGAGCAAAAATGCAAGGATGGTTTGTCTGCCGCCACTGGGATGGAACCAGCTGGAACCCACTCACATCCTGCACCAGACGGTAGTCACGCTGTGATGGATGAGGGTCAAGAACCTGCCCCTGACCTGTGTCCTGGGGGGCTGGACTTCGCTTAGAGCTCCTGGGTCTTCTGGGGGGAGGGGGCTGAGGCTGGCTGAGCCACATGGCAACAGCTCCTGAGCCGTTGAGAGGCCACTGTCAGTGGTATTCTGTGGATATTCTGATGACCAGGTGAGAGACTCTGGTTTTGCAGAAATAAAGTCCTACATCCTGTTGGTTTCAGCAAGGACCGTGCCCTCGCACCCCATATGCCACCTGGAAATGCTGGTTCCTAAGCTGCTGAATGACCAGGTCTAATGTAATTATTCACCTGCCTGCTTTTTCATAAGATTCTCATTAAAACCCTGCCTAGGCCAAGCTAACCAAGTCCAGGCTCCTCTCCACCTCTGCTCTGCTCCCTCTCACAGCCCTCCACATGCCCCAGGAGTTTCCCAAAAGGCATTGCATCATCACCTCTTCATGCCAAATGCCCCACCCTCCTCCTCCTGACCCCCTGGAGAAGCCTTCCTGACTTTCTCCTGCTTCTGAGTTCAAGGTTCCCCTCACTCCGTTGGCCACTCTGGTCCCTGCACGGCTACTGCTGCCCTCTACTCTCTGCATCATAATTATTTCTAGGTTTATTCATTTCCATGTCTGGCTGCCAACTCATGGGAGGCCTATGAGTGCTTCTATCTAAATCACCTTGGCATTCACACAGCACAGGTGGTGAATGCAAATGAAGAAGTGTATGAATGAATGAACAAATAACTGAATGAATGAAAACTGACTAGGCAGACATTTCAGAGTCGTTCAGAGCCTCCCTCTTTAACAAGGAGCACAGGCATCAAGAGCATGGACTCCGAAGCAGCTGGTCTGGGTTTGAATCCCAACCCACACCCCTTCCTTACTATGTGACCTTGAGCAAATTACTTAACATTTCTGTGCATAATAACAGTGCCCACTTCCTCCGGCAGGAGTAACCAAGTTACTCTATTTGAAGTCCTTAGAGCAGTGCCAGACACATAGTAGAACCAGGGACACTGCAGAGTGTCAGCACAGCATACAAAACCAAATGCTTTTTATGAAATTCTGATGTTGATCCCAACAGCCCACTTTGAGCTCACTGCCTTAAAACAGAAGGCAAGGAGTTAAACCCTTCAGCCTCAGGAATAGGGATTAGCAGCATTGTGTCTGTTTAGTTATTCAGCTCACTCCCTCTCCAGATGAAAATATCCTTGAAAGATTAGATTATGTAGTGAGAACTATAGCCACAGTGCCGAGAAGCGCTGCTGTCGCCTCCCAGCTAGGCTGAGGTCTCAGGCTAATTTCCCGTAGGTGGTCTGGGCCAGATTTCCTGGAGGCCCGGGACAGAACAAACAGCTTTTCCTGTCCCCCAAGGATTATAGCGTGAAAGCACTTTTTAAACCTTAAATTAAAAAACTGAAAGGCCGTGTCCATTCTGCAAACTCCACATACTTAATTTTTAAAACAGCAACACGTCAAAGAGCTCTCACAAATGACGGGTCCCTGCTTTGGACTATTGAAAAGTGTTCTCCTTCAAGAAAAATAATTCAAGCAGAATGACATGTACCTGAAAAAATTATTCAAAGGGCTTCTCTCTTCCTCTGGAATGGTCTTCCATTCTCCAGGTGTCAGGGCTGTGGGAGATGTTGACAAGCGACGTTTGGGAACTGTTCATACCCTGATATTATAATGTTCCAAGGGAGTCATGGCTTAGCACCCCTGGGCTAGGAAAATCTCCCTGTTCCAGGTATGAAATGGACCATCATATGCAAAAGAAAAGGCCTGGCTTTCTGTCAGAGGTTGGAGATGGCTATGTGCTTCCTCTTCAGATTTGTGACAACTCCCAGAGACACTCACATGGGCAGAGATCAAACCTTGAGCATAGCAGCCAGACTCCAGATGGAGTTGAAGTGGAAAGTTCTTGGGTAAGCATCACAAAGTCTGAACTCAAGGCTCTGCCGCTTCTGGGACCCTGGGCCAGTTTCGTGACTTCTCTGAGCCTCAGTTTCCTCATCTGTATAATTGTAGAACTATATCAGTAACTGCTTCCCAGGCTGGTAGTGAAGACTCAGCAAGAACTTGTACTTGAAGACTCTGTTTTGAAAACTGTAATTTGCAATACTATGGTATGCAAACGGGAGGGAGTCTCCTCTGGAAGAGGCTTGGTGTGTTGTGTCTTGCTGCCCTAAGAATCTTTTTTTTATTATTTTTTTTTGATGTGGACCATTTTTAAAGTCTTTATTGAATTTGTTACAATATTGCTTCTGTTTTACATTTTAGTTTTTTGGCCAGGGGGCATTTGGGATCTTAGCTCCCTGACCAGGGATCAAACTCACACTCCCTGCGTGGGAAAGCGAAGTCTCAACCAGTGGATTGCCAGGGACGTCCCAAAATCTTTAAATCTTATAAAACACCCAGGTGCTCAACGAGACCTTCACTGCTTCCTTTTTTATAATGGAAAGTCACTTGGAACTCAATCTGCTGTCCATCAAAATTCAGTGTTCTCTCTCAACATTGAAGAGTACAGGACAGACATATAAGGATGACCATGGAGAGAACGTGCCTAGATACTCTGTGAAATGGAAGGGAAACCAAGTCCCAGCACAACATGCCTGCAGCCTGTGAGCTGTGTGATGGCTCACTATTGAATCTGCAGCTCCCAGCATCATACCTGGCACAGAGCAGGTGCTCAGAAATATTAGGTGAACCAATAAATATGTACAGAATTATTCTATACATTGAATATTGGCTACATTGAATGTGGTATTAAATGACAAAAGTGTTTCTATCTATACACATATATAAGTGCCTGGGAAGGAACCTGGAAGGAGGCTCTGAAACCTAGATACTCTGTTACATGGAGGGTGATTCCCTGGGGAGGGAAGGGGCAGCACCTTTTGCCCTGAACTTCAGAATCATTTGAATATTTAACCCTGAAAATATACTCTTGCATAGCTTGGATACTCTATAAAGTAATAAAGAAAAACAAAAACGAAACTCATTTATAACTAATACCTCCTACTGGATGACAAGAATTCAGGAACCATTACAGAACGAGTCTTTGGAGCCCCATAATTTGAAATTCAAATCCGTAAGCTCAGGGGAGAGAGCTGCACAGCATTGACCCCAACATCCAGGAGCAGGAACGGGGGTGGAGGGGGGGGATCAAAGTAGCGAACTATTTTACCTTAATGAGCATGATAAAGGACCAAAGCTGGAAACCAGAGAGCACCCAGCTTTTGCCTCTGTATTTTTATTAACCAAGATCACTTTGGGTTTATAATAAGACACTCAAAATACACAGGTGAGGATAGTTCTGGCATGGAGCCACTATGGGAGCAAGACTCAGGGTGGCCCAATTTCCTTTCATTCTTTCAAAGCCAGATTCAAAGAAGACTGTGGACATGAGAGAGGCCCCAGGCCAGACTATCCTCAAGGTACAGAGAGGGAACCCAGCCGGAGGTTTCAGAGGAACATGACACGTTTTCTTCTTAGTGTTTCTTTTCTTACATACACGCACGCACACACGTGTACACACATAAGCAGCCAAGGAACTTCTAAAACAAATTAATCCCAAAATTAAGGTTAGGAAAGGAAACTCCCCCAGGACACCAATCATGTTTGAAGCTGGGTTTTGTTTATTTGTTTTAGAGCTATCACAGTCTCTTTCCTGCAACAGTAGGTGACACTATCTTTGGGGATCAGACAAAGAGATCTCCCACTGGCTTTTAGTCAAAAGCTGAACAGATGTTCCATCAACTACAGAACCAGCCACCAAGACCCATTATTTGGTCGTGGCTTATGAACTTGCAAACCCACAGAACATGCACCCCGACACTCACGCCCGCACTTGTGGTGTCACATTGACTCAGGCAGTCAGAACTGCAAGTCTGCGTGGCACTGAGATACCCGTTAATTGCCCAGTTCTCCGGGGAACCCACTGGGTGGTGGAGGCTGTCCCGTGGGACCTAGTCCATCGCCTTGTTCGGCCTTAATCTCAGAAGCACCCTCATGACCCCTTCCCAAATTTGCCATCATGACAGCTTTCCCAGGTGTGCCGCTCCCTGTCTGCCTCCTCCCTCCCCAAACACCCATGTCGGGGCTCTGGTCCAGGCTTCCATATGCACCCAGGAGGCCTTGGCGGGGAGGAAAGGGGAGTTACTCTACACGACCCTGAAGAAGACACAGACGGAGAGCCCATGGAGAGCTGTGGTGTGACTGAGCAACATTTACTCCAAGAGACAGTGCAGACCTGGCATCCAGCCACCTGCCAACCAACCTCCACTCCATCCCATGAGCAGTAACTGGCCTTTCACCTGAATCTTGTCTCTGTCATATACACCCAGAGTCCTGCCAAAATCAGCTTGTGTGTGTGTGTTAAAATACACGTAACATAAAATTTACCACTATGACAATTTTTAAAGTGTACGACTGAGTGGCATTTAGTACATCCACAGGACTCTACAAGTACCACCTCTGTCTAGTTCCAAGGTGCTTTCATCACCCCAAAAGGAAACACTGTGCCCATCAGCAGTCACTCCCCATCCCCTTTGCTCCCAGGCCCTGGCAGCCCCTGGCTTTCTGCCTCCATAGGCTTATCTACTCTGGACATTCCATACAATGGACTCATACAACATGGGACCTTTTGTCCGAATCTGGCTTTAGGGCAGTCCTGAAGCAGCACTCACCCTCAGTGGGAGATGGCTTCCTTCCTTCTGACAAAGCGCTCCATGGGAGGACGATAAAAATGGCTTTCAGTCCTCTCCTCACAATGAGCGCTTGCTCACCGCAGCTGGAGTGGACGGCCTTGATCATGGGAAACCCTGTCAGAGTTTGAATCCTCCGTCTTCTCCTTCCTACATTCCATTGTAAGCATTTATGTGGCACCAACTGTGTGCCAGGTGCTGTATGCCAGCACATGAGACGAACAAGGGGCAGCCACTGCCTTCCAAGAGCTCACATAGCCCAGGGGGGCTGGGGCAAGGCCTCTGTCCTGCTCTGCGACATGGGCCCATCCCCTTACCTGGCAAAGCTGGCGTGGCACTTGTATGACAAAATGAGAGCCAGGATTCGGGCAAGGGGAGCAAGGCGCCCAGGGTGCATAATTCAAGGCGGTGGTCACTCTCAGGGAAGTGTACATGCAGGGTTGGGTGGGCACCACCTTAAACTTTGCACGTTGGGCCTCACTCCCCTCACCTGGTCCAGTCCTGACAGGACATAAATCGTGCAGCCAGCACAGTGGGCAGGCTGATGTTCCAGGGCTTCCTGGTGTTTGAGGCTGGGCAGCATACCACAGAGAGCTTTATACCTTTAAGTTAATCACAACAGCAAGCCTGAGACAGCTCAGCTCCTCCCTTCCTCTACACACCAGGCTCAGAGAGGTTAAGGAACTTACCTAAAGCCACAGAGCTTGTGTGCGGCATCACTGGGGCTTCGGCTCAATGCCAAATGGTCACAGAGCAGGAGCTTATCTTAATAATGAAAGTATCTGTCCTTACCTAGTGTCCCAAAGTGGGGAAACTTTTCTGAAAGCCTCACCTGCATCAACACATCTGTGCCTCAGAACCCTAAAGGCAGGTACTAAGTAGACACCCTTTTACACCTGTAGCCCAGAAGGGCTAATCTGCTTGCTCCACTGCCAACCGGTGGATGAGCTGGGGTGGGCAACAGGATGGCATGATGTCACATGCCTCTACTATACCTCTTGGTATACCTCATCAATATTTATTCACCCCTTGCCCATAAGTTCCGTGGTCCACCCCAGAAGCTCACCACCTGCAGCACCCTCTCCCAGAACCCTCTGCCCGTGGCCGTGAATTCAGCTGTGGTGGCTGGTTCCCAGTGAAGTGGGCACACCTGCCGGCAGAGCACACATACAGTGATGCGTGTTCGCATCACTGCGCAGCCCCACCACGACACACACGCTCTTTGGAAAACAACTCGAGATTCCTAGAAGGTCCTAGACAGGCACAGAGAAGCTCGTTTCTGATTTCATAGACCCTCGGCCGGCAGCCTGGGACTGCTGTTCTCTTACGTAGCTCAGCCAGTTATCAGTCAGGGCCCCCGAGAAAGAGAACCAACAGGAGATGTGTGTATATGATGAGACTCGTCTTAAGGAAGTGGCTCTCGTGGCTGTGGGGCAGGGCGAGCCCAGAATCCATAAGGGCAGCTGCAGACTGAAAAGTCAGGCAGGATCTGATGCTGCCGTCCTGAGGCAGAATTCTTCATCGCAGAGAAAACTCGGCTTTTGCTCATAAGCCTTTCATGGGATTGGATGAGGCCCACCCAGATTCTCCAGGTTACTCACACAGCCTACTGATTGGCCACAGCTACCAAAAGCCTTCTCGGCAACCCCTAGATTAGCACTTGATCAAATAATTGGGTCCTACAGCCTGACCACATCTACACACAAAACTGACCAACCCATGGCCCATGGGGGTCTCAGCCAGGCGGCAGATCCTGCTCAGGTGTCAGACCCCATCGAGACCTCAGACCCGCCCATGGCTGCACACGCCAAGAAGCCATAGTTGAGACACAAGCAGGTGTCACACCTGGTCCTTCTCACTCCAAAACGCTTCATCTTAGGACAGCATGCTGCTTCTCCACATGAAACATGATTTGGGATACTCTAGTGCACCATGCAAGATGCAAACAGTGACTTTACACACATGTAGGTGTCTACCCATGTAGAAAATCCAGACAGGATGTTGCCAGGATCTTTTGGTTGTCCCACAAGAGCTGTCTTGCTCAGCAATTGCTTCTCAAAATTACTAAGCAACGAAAAGAAACTTCAAGTTTTAAATTTCAGGGGGCTAATTCTCCCACCTAGGAGAATTATTTAATAAAATTACTACTACGAAAAATCCCTATAACGGAAAAACCAATGGGCGATGTGACCCCAACCACACCCAGGAGGATAAAATGGCATGAAGCTGTTGCTACGCCATCTGACCCCTGGAAGTAAAACGTGTTCGGCTCTCCCTCATGAGATGGCTGGTGGGGTTGGAGGACTCAGCAAGAAGGTTACATTAAACCAGGTCCCAGGAAGTCAGGTTCTCCTAAAGCCCCCTGGTATGTGTAATTGCAAATACATGAGAGAAGAATCACAAATATACTTTTCACTGTGATTGAAGAAATGGCAGCAAAGTCTACTGGGCAGAAAAGGGGGGAAGCCCCCTTGTTTATGAAACAGGAGGGGGAGGGGAAGGGAAGGAAACATTTGGGATTAAATATTGTCGTTTTGAGTGGCGCAGCTGATAAAAGCCAGGAAATTTCAAGATGTGTGCACCGACAACCTGCCACTCCAATTTTACACTCCGGACCCCGAACAAAAGCTGCTCTGTGAGGTGCCAGGATGGCGGCCGGCGTGGCTGCTGAGGGAGGGACACAGGCCCCCTTTCCATTTAACGGCTGTTCAGTGCCAAGGGTGAAAACGAAAATGTTGTTCTGCGGCCCAACGCTGGGCCCCTACCCTGCCCCCAGCTCCAGCGACACGGTTCCGTGGCTGGGGCAGACGCATCTGGCCTGTTCTTCACCTCAAAACACTGAAATACAAGGGTGCTTCCACCAGTGGGATCCCCCCATCCCCATCTGGACACAGACAGGCAGCTGTGACGTCCCCGGTCTTCAGCCCAACTCCCCTGGCACTGTCCCTGCCACAGCAGATCCAACGTGGCCTCAGCCCAAGCGGCCCCCTCCACAGAAAGCCAAATGCAGCACAAAGGATCAACCAGGAGGGACTCCAGGCTGGACCGTGTGCTGGTTCCAGTGAAAGAGCCCCTGAAGATGGCAGGCACTGCAGGCGTTCACACTCTGGGGAGAAATGGCAGAGGAACTAGAGTCCCTGCATTTGTTTATTGAGTTCAGCCAACAGTCTTTGAAACTTCAGTTGAATGGTCCTCCAGATAAAACCCTTGGTTGGACACTCAAACATAACCTTGCCAGGTGGGAGCCCGGGAGGCTGGAAGTGAGGCATCAGGACCCAGCTCTATGAGCTCTGCGTCCTGGAGATAAAAGGTGAAGGCAGGCACGGCAAGGCCTCTGCCCAAGTGAGCAGCTGGACAGCGAGCGTGTTGAGGCACCCGGCCTTGAGAAGGAAGGGAGCCGTCAGGTAAGGAGCAGGAGACAGGAGAAACGTGAATCTATCACTCTCCCTTTTATACAGCTTAAGGCTGAAATTTGGGCTCTGAGGAAAGCCATTGGGCAGCTCCACGGTGCGCATCTCACCACGTTTCAGGAGAGCAGACGGTGATTGAAAAGTCACCTCCGAAGGCCCCACCCAGAACCCATGGGCCTGTGGGAGTGAAGTCCACACCCACGTGGGTCTACCTTGCACCCCTGGCCCGCCCTCCGCCACACCTGAAGCTTTTCCATCGCCATGGCTTTGCCTGGACTGTGCCCTCTGCTCAAAACACCCTTCCCATATGTCCTCTCCTGAAGAAATCCCACTGTCACCTCCTCTGTGACGCCCTACGCCAACTCGCCCGGGCAGACCAGGTCCCTCGCCGTCCCTGTCCCCCGAGCACCTTGGTCAGAATCTCCAGAAAGACTATCACACACTTTCCCCTCTGAGGCCCGAGAGGCGGGGTTGGGGGTTCTCATCTGTGTCCTCCCGGCTCCCTGTGCACAGATGGTGCTCGGAAGTGCCAGCTCCACCTCCCTACAACAATAAGGAGGGCTGCATTCCCCAACAAAACCCCTCGGTCAAAGTAGCGTGTCAGAGGCGCCCACCTCTTAACTTCAGCACCAAGACCCACCAGCCCAGCCACAGTGCTGCTTTCTACACAGTGGGCACAGGGCAAGTGCTTTATAGTCACCAACTCACAAACACAACCACCCATGGACATCGGGACTTTCATCTCCACTTCTCTCTTGCAACTTGCCCAGGGACACAGAGAAAGGGGCACAGCCCAGAGCCCACCTTCTCCAGCACTTAGAAAAACAAAATTGGGTTCTCAGCCCCACCAGCCCTTCCTGCAGGATTTCTAGGCAGAGCTAAAAAAAAATCTCTTCTGACTTAAGATGGGTCCTCCTGTGAGCAGAACTCAAAACTCAGACACAGAACCTGAATGGAAGCCTTAACTCATCATTTTATTTTCAGACTTTTTTTTCTTCCAGAAAACTAGTCCAAATGCCCATGATTTTCCCTTGATCTTAAAGTCTCACTTGGGGGACAAAAACGGGCATCTCTCTGCTCTCCTTCACCTCCCAACCTATAAAGTGTGGGGCAGCGCCACCTGCTGGCCAGCGGGTACAGGACAGCACGCGTCCAGCCGAGAGGTGTCCAGCGAGCTGGCCGTCCTTGTGATCTCCTGAGCAGTTTAGCCTCTTCAGTCCCAATCAGGAGAGGAAATAAACATGGACAGGAGGTGTGGGAAGGAGACTGGACTGGCCTCCGTGCACTTGCTTATCTGATGCAGGAGCTGCGATAACACAGCAGCTTCCAGGACTGCCCAGCAGCCTATTTCAAAGGTCAAGCACCAAACGGGCACATAACCCAGAGGACACAGGGCTTCCCGGGACTGGGAGAGCAGCCAAAGGCAGGCTTTGGGGGAAGGCAACCGGGCCAAGCGAGCCCCGACCATGGGCCAGGTTGGGGGCCCCAGGGAACAAATCGAGGGCAGGAAGGCAAGTGCTTAGCGTCCAGTACAGGACCTGGAACAGGGGGAGCCCCAGTAAATATGTCAGGAAGCAAAATGAACTGAGTCAATCAGCAAGCAGGCCTGCCTGCCCTGAGCCACAGCTGTGGGCATGCTGGGGGTACAGCCTGAACAAGGGGTACAGCCTGAACAAGGCAGACAGGGTCCCCGCCAGCCCAACACACACACGGTAGAAGAAAACCCTGGAAACACACAAATAAATACATAGATAACAGTCCCACATGGTTTGTTACAGTAAGTTAAAGTCTCCAGGTAAGGCCCTCCATATTGCTCCCAATAAACACTTATAGGAGGAGACGGGTCCGCCAGAGACAGAGGCCACTTGAAACTTTCATTCAGTCGTTCGTTCGGTAAATATGGACTGAGCATCTACACAATGCCAGGTACTGCAATAAGCACTTTGGTGCATTAGATCTTCACCACAACCCCTGTGAGGCAGGAGCACAATGTGTATTTCATAGATTCAGAAACTGTGTTCCAGAGAAGTTAATTAATTTATCCAAGATCACACAGCTTCTCAGTAGCAGATTTGAGCTCAAGTTCAAGCCCAATGCCCAAGTATTAAGTGTGCTAAGCCCCATGATGGCCCTTCATTCAGGAGAGATTTACTGAGTTCCTGTTATGGGGCAGGCATTGAGCCAGTTCCTCAGGATACATCAGTGAGCAGAACAGAACAAGTGCCCTTCCCTCAAGGAGCTGAGCCTGGGAAGACAGATGATAAACAAACGAACAAGAGAATGAGATGCAGGGGGCTGTGGGGGGCAAACTGCTCAAGAGCAGAGCTGGACAGACCCACTTTCAAACTTGGCTCTGATTTCCTCTTTCTGAACCTCAGTTTCCTCTTCTGTAAAATGGAAATAAGAGTAGTGCCAATGTGAAGATTTAAGAATACCTGGCACCCAGGACACATCCAAGAGAAGTGGCTGTTTGTATGAGTAGTTCAGAAAGAAAGGCTGCATAAGGCAGGGGTTCCCAACCCCCGGGCCACAGATTAATTAAGAGGGTGTCTGCCAGGCTTCTTCACTATGAAGTTCATTCTTTACCCTTTGTGATTAGTTTCTCATGGGGAGGTTCTTTGAGACCACATAGATACTCTGTTACTCAAGAAAACTTTACATTAGCATCCAGTAATGATTCTTGCCTGAATCAATTATGGCTACGATGGCTGTCCAGTGGTGAGTTTCTAACCATTTCCTCTAACTTTATTGGTTGGCACCGCAGTATACCTTTTCTCAGAGACAGATTACCACGTAACAGTGGGAAATTAGTCTCCCTGATTCCTTCTTGCCCCCAGCTTTTCTCCACACAGTAGTTAGAGAGATCCTTTGAACAAGGAAATCAAAGCCTGTTCACATGCAAAAGAATGAAGCTGGACCCCTACCTCACACCACACACAAAAATTAACTCAAATGGATCAAGAAGCTCAATGTAAGAGCTAAACTTTAAGCTCTTAAAAGAAAACACAGGGCTAAACCTTCATGACATTGGAATTTCCAGTGGGTCCTTAGATGTGACATCAAGAGCACAAGCAATAAAAGAAAAAAATTAGATAACTTGGACTTGATTAAAATTTTAAAGTTTCCAAATACACTATCAAGAAGTGAAGAGACAACCCCATACCTAGAGGAGCAATAGGAGGTGGCCCTCTTCTGCACTGAAGCCCTGTAGGGTATGGAGACATCCCCAGCTCAAGGTGCCTCTCCACAGACCCCCATGAACCTCCTGCCCTTTCCATCTGACAGCTCCATCGTCTGCACCAAATGCTGCTTACTGCACACACCTGATGCTTCTGCTGCCCCGACTTTTCCTCACTGATCATGCAGACAGTGCCTCTCAAACTTTAACGTGCATACGAATCACCTGGGTCAGTTAAGTTGCAGATTCTGCTTCCATGGGTCCGGGGTGAGGTTGTTTCTGTGTTTCTAAGAAGCACCAGGGATGCCACTGCTCTGGTCCATGGACCACACTTTGAGTCACAAGGTAACAGATGATCTGTTCACTGTATCAAGAAATGGACAAGAAGTCCTCCTCTTCTCTGCCACTCCCTTCTCTGCACTGCCCAGGGCCTTGGGAAGGGCTGCCTCCCTCTGAAGGCAGTGCCAGGTAGATGAGGTTTGTCCACTTGACCTAGAACTTGGAGATTGGGCAGAGGAGGGGCCCATGGACCACCGGCAAAGTCCTTTCCCCACCCCAAGAGCTCGACTCTAAAACGAGACTACCTTATGGAGAGGCAAAATTTTGCAATTCTTGTGTATTCCAAAGCTGATACGGTACTCTTTTCAGGATTCAGGGCAAACAGAACAACTGACTTAAAGGTTTAGCTGGGCATGGAGGAGGAGACCAAAAGCAACAGCTAGTGCCAAATGAGAACCAGAAAAAGAATTCTTCACATCCCCCTACCTGTCCTCACTGGGTACCCTTTAAAGTTGGCTGGAGCCCCTACCTACATCTAGTGAACTCACAGGAAGGAACAGGTGATGGGGGAGTAAAAGGTAGGAGAGAAAATGGAGGATACTTAATACCTGAGACCAATTCTATGTCTGGTTCTCACACTTATCTTCAGCCACTTATCCCTCTTTTACAGACAAGGAAACTAAGGCTCAGAAAAGGTTAAAGGGTTTGTCCAAGGTCATATGGCAACCAAGCTGGCAAGAAATGTTTGTGTTCCTGACTCCTAAATCAAGCTCCTTTCTAATAGGTCTCTTAAATTGAATGTTTATATTGAGAGAAAAATCAAAGTACAAATGGCATTTTGTGGGATGGCAACTGCACAAATCAATGTATTCCAATTAATTTGGGAAATCTTCTTGGAGAAAGCAAACATTGTATTGAATGAGGGGAGGCAGTGAAATTGGTGGTCAGGGCAAGAATCATTTTCCAGATACAGGATCTTAAGGAATGGAATGAATGGTTTGCAGCTATTTGTTTATTTATTTTAATGAGCCAGCAGAACTCAAGAAAGCACCCATTCATTCAAAAGCATTTAATAAGCATCTACTGCGTAGCAGGCCTTGTGGTAAAGGGGACAGAGAGAGAGATGGGGTCATTGCACTTAGTCCCTAATACAATCATCTGTTATTCCTCTTTATACATGAGGAAACCAGGGCTCAGAGAGGCTAAGGAATCTGGCCAACTGGGATGTAAAGCCAGGTGTGTATGATCCCAAAGTCTACAGTCAGGGTACTACCCATATATCACCCCTTAGAGATGAGGACATCAAGTCCTCATCTCTGTGACTACATGGACACAGACTATACCTGATATTATTCTCAATGTCGGCCTAGATTCAGAAAAACCACACTCTATCTGCTGATCCAAGTTAAGTAGGAAACTAGTGACATGCTGTCTACAAGAAATAAACTTTAAATATAAAGACATGGACATATCTGAAGTAAAAGGATGGTCTGGCAATGATAGAGTAATAAGCACCAGATTTATCCTCCTACCTTATACACAAAAGAGAAGAAATATGCAAGCAATCTCAGTTCAAGAGAGTCATGCCTGGGAGAATGAAAACAGAGGTGAGTCTCATGAGAGAACACACATGGTAACAGAGACAGAGAATGCCCTCACTGAGACCATCAGTAGATGCAATACAGCTGAGGAAAGGATCCCTGAAGCTAGGTCAATAGAAATTATCCAAACTGTAAAACAAAGAGGAAGGAAGGGAAAAAGGAGCAGGAAGAGAAGGGGGAGAAAGGGAGAAAGAAAAAGAGAGGGAGGAAGAGGGTGATGACAATGAGGGGCTTTAAATACACTTGGGACAAGATAAATAATCTAATATACGTGTAACTGAAATCCCAGAGGGAAAAAGAGAGACGTGATGGTGTAGAAGATATATCTGAAGAAGTAATGGCTGAGAATTTTACAAAAGTAATAAAATATATCGTCACAAATCCAAAAAGATCACAGGACCCCAAGCAGGATTATTAAAAATAAATAAATAAAAACAGACACATCGTATTCAAAATACTGAAAGACAAAGAGAAAATCTTAAAGGCAGGCCAGAGAAATTAAGGAATTAAGGAAATGTAAGAACGACAGCAAACTTCTCATCAGAAACTATACAACACAGAGAACAGTGAAGTGGCATCATAAAAGTGCTGAGAAAAAAAATAACTGTCAACACAGAATTCTACTCCCAGGAAAAAATACCTTTCATAATTGAAAGCAAAATTTAAAATTTTTTCAGAAAAACAAAATCTGAGATAATGAATTATCAGCAGATTTGTGCTACAAGATACTAAAGTTCAGTTTTTCAGGTGGAAGGAATATGAAACAAGACAGAATCATAGATCTACAGAGAGAAATGAAGAGCTCTGGAAACTGTATAAATGAAGGTAAATATAAAAGACCTTTTAAGTAACTTTTTAAGATTGTTTAAAGCAAAAATAGAAGCAAAGGATTGTGGACTTATAGCCTATGTAAAAGTAACAGGTGATAAGAATAGCACAAAAGATGGGAGAAATTGGGAGTAAACTGTTACAAAGTTCTCACACCAGACATGAAGTGATATATTATTTGAAAGTAGACTGTGAAAAATTAAAGATGTATACTCTAAACCCTAGGACAGCCAATAAAATATCATTAACTGTTTAACGATACAATAACAATGTATTGTAGAGTTCATAGCATCTGTAGAATAAAATGTATGAGAAAAATAACACCACGGTTGAGGTTGCAGGAAATTTTTACTCACATCTCTTTGACCAAACCAACCACATCTGTAAAATGAGGACACTGCCCACCTCACAGGGTTATGAAGAGACCTAAATGAGATCACATGTGTGCAGTATGGAGCCCAGCCCTGACATGTAGTAAGTGTTGAATGAATGCGTGAATGTTCAGTAGCATACATCCCATTCATTACACGACAGAGTTAGGATTTCTGCCAAAGCAGAGACCCCCAAAAAGCTGAATGTAGACTTCCTACTTGGGGCTCACAAGGAAGTGGGTTAACTGCCAACCAGCTCTGGGTCTTCAAGTCCTGGTCTGTAATATAATCTATAATCAATTCCACCTCCAGAAACTCCCCACCTCCCAGGAGTTTGTAAGTGAGGCAAACAGAGTTTAGTCAGTAATGGCAGTCAGGAAAAATAAACTTACCTAGAGAAAGGGACAGAGAGAACCACAAACAGCTTATGCTGAGAAAAGGAATTCTGTAATCCCCCCAACATCTGTAACGCACATTTACCTTGTGATGGGCATCGGCACTTCTGTGTCTGACCTTGGGAAGACCCTAAGAAGTCTGGCTGGTTTGAAGATGAATGTATAAACCACACACAAACTCTACAGCAAACCAGCCAAAACATTCTCCAATCTGCCCTTGACATGTAAATATTACTATGAATCTAATATTAGATAATACTGCTGTGAATCTAATAAATCCCTAATGGAATAACAATTTGCATTACGTTTTGTGTCCAAATCCTAGGCTAAGAGCAGCAAATAAAGCCTACAGAATGATCTCTAAATGGGATGTTGGTCAAAGGAACGACCCATTTTCCATTTTGCATGGGAGAAGCGTGACTCAACTTAGAAGGGGGAACTGCTTGAGGAAAGGAGGTGATGTGAAAGCCCAGGGCATGTCTGGGTGGAGCCAGCATATCTTTGAGGCTGGCATATTGGATGTTCCATGCCCCGTAGGCTATCTTCCCAGCCCACCATTCTGCACCATTCTTCTGCAGCAGCCAGCTGTGCACAGATGCAGTCCAGCAGTAGTGCACTTCACTGCACTGTGCGTGCCTTGCTTTCTGCCCAGCTTCTCTGCCTACTGCCTCCAGAAGCCCATCCTGTCATGGAAGAGCCAAAGACATATCACCCTGTGGGACTGCCCTCCACCAACGAGAGATCAGAGCCAGTGGGTAAACACTCACCCCTTCGGGCTCAGTGGACAATCGCTAGGCTCATTCTACATACTTCCTCGGAAATCCCCGACAGAATCAAGCCCAATCGCCCACTGCATGGGTTAGCAGCAGCCCTGACCGGGCTCAAAACCGCCTCACGCCTCTTCCCCCAAAGAATCGGTTTGCTCAATGACCAACTTAACTTTCAGAATTTACCAAATTTAACAATTTACCAAAATTTTGTTTATTTATTTATAACATTTAAAGTGATTTGTGTTGGGTGGAACAGTGTTAATACATTTTGAAGATTCTGCAAAGCTTTAGGTAGCTAATTTTTATTTTGTCTTCATGATAGCATTTTAAGGAACATGCAGCTGCAACTCTCCAGCAAGAGGGAGAAGGTAACCAGGAGACGAGCACACAGAACAGCCTGGGCTGATGATCCCAGGTGGGCAGTAGGAGACAGAGTGAGGTGGTGGGGAGGAGGCTGCCCCAAACCCTACATCCTGGCCCCACCATCTTCCTCAACCCTAACGATCCTTCCAGGTTGGGAGCCTGCGCTCTGGGCGGCTGCCGGGTTTAAGTATCAGCAACAATTCCTGACAGCTGTGCAGCCTTGGGCAAATAACTTCAGTTTCCATAAGCTCCTCGATAAAAGGGGGAAACTCCCCACCCCCCCACCGCCCCCACCCCCCCCCACCGCCCCCACCCCCCCACCGCCCCCACCCCAGCCAGAGGACTTCAGTGAGGGTGAGATAAGACGGCATGTGTTCAGCCCACAGTGCAGCAAGAGTATGATAAACAAGGGATGCTTTAATCATTGCTCTGGCCACAAATATTGCCTAAGGAGCTCCTGCAATTCTGAAGACGTAGCTGGAAGATAGAAGATTCCTCTTGGCTACAGATGTGGTCACTTTTTAAGAGACACTGATTCGTGTACGAACCTTCCTGCACCACCTCTTCCCCAAGCCCTGGGCCAAGCACTGAGAACATCGCACACAATACTGCCCTCCAGAGGCTTCCAGGCGGGACACAGCAGGGAGAGGGGCACAGGGAAGAGGAGCAGCATCCACAAGAAAGGGACTCTGAAAGGGAGAAGCGCAGGTAGGGAGGGCTCTCCTGGCAGACAGAGTGAGAGGAGCAAAGTAAAGGAAGCTGGAAATAAAAACTAGGGGACCAGTCTGGCTGGGGTGGGGGCCGGAAAAGCCTGTGGCAGATGGGGTTTCACAGGTCGTAGGTCTCAGATGACTGAGGACTTTACCTACCAATAGAAAAAAAATCTATTCTTGCAATCAATGCAAGACTTCCTTTAGGGGGATGGAAATTTTTCCTTTGAAACTCCAAATTTTAATTTGCATCACTGGCACAGATATACATTACCCATTTAAGGAAACAGTTTCTGAACTCCTGAATCCTGCAGAAATTCTCCTGGGTATGTAGATCTTGGTTCTCCCTATTTGTCACCTCTGTGAAATTGCACTCAATCCTGCTCTAGCCCCAAATGCCTTTGAATAAATCTCACAGAATGCTGTGGTTGCCAGAACCCAATACGGATTACTAGATCTGGTGAACACCAACAAATTAGGAGAAGGGTGTGACGTGTGGCATGAGACAGTGAACCTCTGAGTGGACAGCACTTGGCAAACCCCTGCCTTGCTGAAAAACAGTGACTCCTCTAAAAGGAAACTTACAGAGACTTCCCTGGTGGTGCAGTGGTTAAGAATCTGCCTGCCAATGCAGGGGACACGGGTTCGAGCCCTGGTCCGGGAAGATCCCACATGCTGCAGAGCAACTAAGCCCGTGCGCCACAACTACTGAGCCTGCGCTCTAGAGCCCATGAGCCACAACTACTGAGCCTGCATGCCACAACTACTGAAGCCCATGTGCCTAGAGCCCATGCTCCACAACAAGAGAAGCCACCACAATGAGAAGCCAGCGCACTGCAACAAAGAGTAGCCCCCGCTTGCCCCAACTAGAGAAAGCCCGTGTGCAGCAACAAAGACCCAACACAGCCAAAAATTAATTAATTATTTTTTTTTTAAAAAAAAAGGAAACTTACAGCTGTGGGAGGAAGAAAAAGTCCCTTATCTTAGTTTTGTCACCTGTAAAATGGGAATGACAACTGTGACCTACACCTCAGAGCTGTTCTAAGGAATAAGTGCAATATTCATGTGGCACAGTTAATATGGTGCCTGCGACATATGAAGCATTCAATAAATGGTACCTGTATGTTTACATCATCATCATCACCATCACCACTATGACCACCCTATAGCTAAGTGTGCCTAGATGGTAGCAACACCCCATTCCATAATCCAACATTCAAACACAGGTTCCCCTCCTGGACATGGGGGTAGAATGCTCAAATGTGAAACATTCTGGGACTGAAGGCAGATACTCAGCATGCATCACCCCTCTCTACTCCCATGCCTGCAACAGACATTGCTAATTGATCACAGAACTCAGATGCAGTCGCAACCTCATTCTTGACACACCACTCAGACCCACCAACAGATCAGAATTGGCCCAGGAGATGAAATATATCTACCCACTGAGACGTCCATGCCACTAGAGGCAATGGGCTTAAATTGTAAGAAGTAATTGGGCTGCCATCTGTTAAGGGACAGGCTGAATGGATTCCTGATTAGCCAGCAGAACTTTAGCTCAGGGTCCAAGGTTTTAAAAGCAAATCCAGGTTCACTCAAAAAGTATGAGAACTGCAGTAAGATATCCGGAATTGAGTCCCACGACATTAATGGGAAAGTTGGTGAAATTTGAGTACCATCTACAGTTTACTTAAGAGCAATGTTCCTTAGTTTTGGCAAATCTAAAGTTATTACAAAATTAAAACTTTACTTAAAAATTAGTCTGACTGACACAGGAATAGCCAGGACCTGGAACCCAGCTAGCTGCTTCACCTGGAAGACAAGGTGACCAAAGCTTCAATCCCCAGAACTAACCTGGAATAACCATGTCATGTAACCATGACAACCATAAGTGCCCGATTTTCTAGGATCTTCCCAATTTCCAATATTCAGATACGATACCGACTAACACTGATAGGTATAAACCTTCCTGTATAATTTTTGGTTTCCCTTCATGGAATACTCTTCAAAACAAACAATTTATTTGACTATCTTTTAAGATTTTTTTCTTATAAATTCATACATCTGAGAAAAAAAATTTTGTCAGTCTCAATTTTTCTTTGTTTGATAACATGATCACAGTCTATAGAACCTCAGTGCCTTCAAGCTCTGAGGCTCTGTCCCTTCACATCTGTTCCATTCACTACTCACCCCTTTGGAAGGAGACATCCCTGGGTTGAACCCACACTCACTCAGTGACCAGCTGTGTGACCTCGGGCAAATCACTATACCTCTCTGAGTGCCTCCATTACCTCACCTGTTAAAGGAAGGCTGAATTAAGACCATGCATGTAAAAAGTCTGTGGAACAGGTAGAGGTGGGAAACAGTGAATAGTAGCTATCAGCATTGTTGGCACTCAAAAAATATCAGTTCACTTCCCTTCCTCTTTCCCACCACAGAAAAGCAAAACGTTCTGATGTAATCATTAGTAATTGCAGCAAAGAAGGCTGTCTAGCTCATTTCATAGAAGCATCTTCTCACATCCTACATTCCTGAGCACATTCATGATCATCTTCCCACCTGATAGGTGGGTATTAACTGAGTGAACATCTCCAACTCTTACTAGATCCAAGATACTTTCCTGCAGGAAGAATCAACCAAGTAGATGGCCAAGGCTGCAGTCATAAAGGCTCTACAGGAGCAGAAGGATCTTCAGCCAGGTTCACTCAAGTGGCTTTTGAGGTTGAGGTTCCTTGCCATGTGGCCTCTCCATAGGGGTGCTCAGGACATGGCCGCCAGCTTCCACAAAGGAAAGGATCCAAGAGAGAAGGGGAGAGGGCAGGGAGAGAGACAGAGAGACAGACAGAAAGAGAGACAAAGAGACAGAGAGATGGAGGAAGAAGGGCGGTGGGCGGGGTGGGGGGGGGGATTCACAAGGATGTGAATTCCAGGAGGTGGAACCACTGGGCATCATGGAGGCTGGCTGTCACGACCTGAGGTTTGCTCCCAAGGACAACGTCTGGGAGCACAGATGGGGGTGCCTATGGCATCCTCCGGGGCATGGTCAAGTGGCTGCCATCAATTAGGACCGAAAGCAATCCTGAAAAGAATGAGAAGGCTGCGACTTGACAGTAAATGGCAAAGGTTGACACTGCTTTTCACTAGCTGCAACACAGCTGGCAGGCGTATACCTCAGGCATTAACACCTCCCTTGAGCAGGGTAATTATTTCAGCACATTAGCAGGCTCGGCCTCATATGCATTTCAGAAACTCAACCAAGAATCAAAGCCAAGAGGTCACCCCTGCAGGTCGTTTTCAGATGGTCTTAAATTTTATTTAAGAAGGAAGAATTTGGGATTGCATAAACAGGGGCCACCTGTGCCCAACCCACCGGGTCATAATCAGCTTCTCTCTCACCTGGGAGTACAGAAACCAGAGAGAAGCCTGAAAACCCCAAGCAAACTTTGGAGTGCTTTGAGGAGAGTGGGAAGGAAAGCAGCTATTTTAATAGGAAAATAAATGAAGTGATAATCTTTTTGTTTTTAATCTTTTCACTGTGTCCAGAGGTAGGAAATTACAACCTGTGGCTTCCTCTCAGGCGAGCCCTTGGAACCCAGGCCCTCAGGGACGCCCAGGGATCTAGAAGTCACAACAACTCAAGTAGCAAGGAGCAGTTCCAGGGGTCCAGCCTGGTGAGGCTCCTGCACATTTCACATCTGTGCTCTGAGAGGGAACAGAACCAGAGCACTCTACCTCAGTTTCCTCCTGTGTAAAGTGGGGTGAAAATTGTCTATTTCAGAGTATATTATTATTATTATTGATCATGGCTGTAACTTGGCTACATGTATTGAAGGCTTGCTTGCTCTAGGCCAGGCATTGGGCTAAACCTGTCACCAACACAGCCTCACTTGGCAAGTGAAGAAAAGGGAACTCAGAAAGGTGAAATCACTGGCCTCACCCACTGGCTGGCTGGACACACACACTGACCCCAGGACTAGTGGAATAGAGCAGGCCTCAGCCTGTGATAGGTGGGTAGATGGGTGGATGGGTGGATTGATGAACGGATTAGCAAATGGAGGAATAGGCCCACTGTACTGGTTGTGACAAGTCCAACTCCTTCCCTTAGAAGAAGTATTGGAAATTTCCATGTGTTTGCTTTCTGCAGTCTGTGAAAATGTTCCACAGGAGAACAAGGTTTGGCTGTGAAATACTTCATCTTTTCCCGAGGAAAAACAGCACCTCTTTTCTCTTTCTTGTAAGTGAGGTAAAACATTTTACATGGCCCCAAACAGATCTAGCACCTTAAGGGTCAGGAGCTGGGGACTTCACCCAAACACATACATCATTAAAGTTCCCCTGAAGTTAATGTTAGCACTGTTTTGTGCCCATGAATAAAGCATTAAACAAATATTGAGCCTGACACACCTCATTACCCAAGGTCGTTAAGCGGCTCAGGAACACCGCAAGCTACATTTGAAGCCAATTAAGAGGCCTCACACTAGGCGCTGGAACCACACGAGTGGCTGGCACATCCCCCAGCACATAGTAGGCACCTCGTAAAACACAGAGAGCAAGTCAACAGGATCCCCCTGCCCTGGAGGTTAGCTGATTCCACCAACATGCTCTGTCTTGGATCCCAGCCCACAGGTCCCCAAGGCTGCATGAGACACAAACCACAGCACTCAGAGTTAAGAACAGCTGTGAGCACAAAAAGCAAACGATCTACACCAATGATAAATACCAATGATTCAGGTTTTGCTTTCAATTATTTTCTTATTGTGGTAAAATGCACAAAATTTACCACCTTTGCCACCTTTAAGTATATACTTCAGTGGTATTAAATACATGCGTAATGTGGTATTATCACCACCATCTATATCAAGAACACTTTCAACTTCACCAGCTGAAACTATTTGAGGACCCTTGAGATTCCATATGAAATTTAGGATGTGTTTTTCCATTTCTGCAAAAGACATCATTGGCATTTTGATAGGGGTTATGTTGAATCTGTAGATCACTTTGGGTAGTATTGACATCTAAAGAATATGAAGCCTTCCAATCCATGAACATGGGATATCTTTTCAATTATTTGTGTCTTCTTTAACTTTAGTTTTTAGTATACATGTCTTTCACCTCCTTGGTTAGCTTTATTCCTAAATATTTTATTTTTTGATGGTACTGTAAATGGAATTGTTTTATTACTTTCCTTTGGGGATTGTTCATAGTTAGTGTACAGAAATGCAAGTGATTTTTGTGTATTGACTTTGCATCCTGCTACTTTGCTGAGATCATTTATTAATTCTAACAAGTTCGTGAAATCTTTAGGATTTCCTACATATAAGATCATATCATCTGTGAAGAGAGATCATTTTAATTCTTCCTTTCCAATTTGAATGGCTTTTGTTTCTCTTTCTTGCCTAGTTGCTCTGGCTACTACTTCCAGTACATGTTGAATGAAGCGGTGAAAGCGGGCATCCTTGCCTTGCTCCTGATCTTAGAGAAAAAGCTTTCAATCTTTCACCACTGAGTATGGTGTTAGCTGTGGGGTTTTTATATATGGATTTTACTATGTTGAGATAGCTTCCTTCTATTCCTCATTTGTTGAGCATTTTTATCATGACAGTTGTTTTTACTTAACAAATAATTCCTTGGCACTTATCTGTCAGGAACTGTTTAAACTGCTTTATAATTATTAATTCATTTAACGGCCACAGCAACCTTATGAGGTAGAACTATTGTTATCTCCATTTTATAGATGAGGAAACCAAGGCACAGACCAAACACACAGTAAGCTGTAGAACTAGGATTCAAACCAGACCACCCAGCTCAGAGTCCATGTTTGAAATGGCCAGGAACCAGAAGAGAGGTCAGCAGGTTGAATATTTATCATATCACAGACACTTTAAACTTACCACATTACCTAATCCTTCCCCAAACTGTATGATGTAGGTGTTTGTAAACCCATCTTACCCCTGGGAAACTGAGGTACAGACACTTAGGAAACTTGCCCAGGGCCACACTATTAGTGAGAGATAAAGGCTGGGTTTGAATCTAGTATGTTTAGACTATGGAGCCACAGAGCACCCTGACAGCTCCTCAGTGGTGGGAGTGGCGAGGAGGAGGTCCTCCAAGGTTCTGCACCAGAAGATCACAGGCTGTGGGATCCCGAAGCTGGCCCTCCTAGGCTGTAGAGAGCCTCTAGTACATGATCACTGATGGCAGAAAGATGACCCGGAGACAAGACTTGGGGGAGGGGGGAGGAGAAAGGTGGGTAAGAGGGAGGCAGGAGAAGGAAGGAGAGGAAATGAGGAAATGGGAGAGGAGAAGAGGGAGGAAGTGGTGGCTGGTGCGGGGGGGGGGGGCGTGGTAATGACACCAGAACCCATTTTTATTGCTATAGCACATGTTCAATCATGTAGGAATACCTAAGTATCATTTTAGAGACCAGATCACAGTCTTTCTGCATGGTGTGTATTCTCAACTTTCTGCCATCCAAAAATCCCAGTGGTAGAGAACGTCCCGTTTGCTGGTGCCCTGGATGACCCGGAACATGCAGGTGACAGGACCCACTGCAGCCAGCCCCCCTTCTGCTTCAGTCTCCATCCTCCCCACCCACACCCACACCCACTCCCCAGGTGACTGCATCCAACCGCAGGGCTCCAAAACAAGCCAGCTGGTAACTCGGATTTACATCTCTAGCCCAGACCTCACCCTTCCACGCAGACTCGGTTCTAACAGCCACGCCAACACCTCCACGTGGCTCCTCTGCAGTGCCCACCACTCCCACTCCTTCCCCCCTGCTCTCCCACCCCAGCCAATCCACCAGTATCTCAGGCTCATTCCCACCATCCCAGGTCGCAAGGCCACCTCTCCTCAGCCAGTTCTCAGCATGGCCACCAGAGGGAGCGAGTTAGTATCCAACCTGGGGCCACTCAGTCAAGGAGCTTCCAAAGGGTTTTCCCAAGTCAGAATAAACCCTAAGTCCCTCCCATGATGCCAAGGCCTCGGGACTGGACCTGAGCTGACCTCCAGACCTCCATTCCTGACCACACTCCACTTCATTCTCCACTCTAGCCACACTGGGCTCCTGAACTTCTTCACACTCCCTGCATGTCCACCCTCAGAGCCTTCGCACCTGCCACCCCTCTGGCACTCTGTCCCCACACTCGCCCCATTCAATCCTCTGCCCAGGGTCTCCTCTTCAGAGAGGCCCCCAACCCAATCACCACCCATCCTTTTTCTGCTTCGCCTTTCTTCCTAGCACTGTCACCACCTGACCATCTCTTTGCTTACATATATTTTATTGTCTTTCACTTTCTGTCGAGTCAGACCTGCTTGAGAAGAAAGCAGTGTCTACGAAATGGCACATCTCGGTCCCCAATTTTGTCCACTGATGACAACTGGAGGCCCATGAGGGTTGGGGCATTGCCGTCCCAGCTCATAAATGTTAGTGACTCAGGGACCCACACAAGTCAGCATGTGCTGAGTTTTATGCCTGGCTAACTTTCCATGCTTCACACATGCCCTTGGCCATGACCTCAGCCCCCATTACTGCTGCAAGTCCAAGGACATTCCAGTTAAAGATGCCTCGCTCTTTTGTCTTGTTTTGTTTTGTTTTTAGTATGTTGACTGGCATTGTCAGCTGTCCTCAGCTGGAACCGCACGGGATGACAAAGGCTACGGACAGACCACTTCCAGCAGAGGCAGTGCAAACACCAGCAAACTTGTAAGGAGCTGCTCACGCCTCAATTAAACAATGCCAATTAAAATGACACAGCAACAGCATGCTTTACCTCTCAGGCTGGCAGAGATTCAAAAGAGGAGGAATGCCCGGTGCAGGTATGGGGAAGGGAGGCCCTTTCACTGCTGTGTGGTAGGGTCGCATCATAGAGGCACTCTGAGAAACATCAATACACCTGTGCCACAGAAATAGCAGACAGGAGTCACCGCACAACCAGCACTCATGGCACTGCCCTGCGTGCACAGGTCTCTTCAGACACACGTCTACAGTACACACTCCCAAACATATTTGACAATGGAACCCTCTGAGAGCACCAAACATAGTGAATGTTCCGTGGAATGCATTTTGGAAAGAATTGCTATCTGGAAAACTTCCAGCAATAGTGAAGCTGAGATATAGGCTAGGAAGGTATCAGCATTTAAAAGAAACAGGGTTATGGGACAGATCCTGGTTCTGTGTGGTCTTGTGTGGTCCCTTGTAGTCCCATGTGACCCCATGTGGCCATGGGTGGTCCTGTGCAGCCACAAAAGACCCTCCCTGGGACAACAGTTTCCCCTTTTTCAAAAACAGGATAACAATAATTATCTCAGCTTCCAAGAATTAAATGTGAGAACTGTAAGAATTAAATGAGGTCCCAGGAGTAAAAGTACATAATTTAGTACTTTTAAAATCTGTATATCACATGTTTCTCTATTCTCAAAATTTTCCAAAGCAAACTGTACTGTTTTTTAAATTAAACTTTTGAGATATTTGTACATTTACATGAAAGAGAGATCCCATGTCACCCTTTCCAGTTTGCCCCAACTATAGTCTTGCAAAACTATAATACAATCTCAAAGCAGAACATTGATAAAGTCAAGATAGAGGATATTTCTTTCACCTCGAGGATGCTTCATGTTGCTCTTGTATAGTCACACCCACATCCCTCCCACCTCACCTTCTCCTGAATCCCTGGTAACCACTACTTTGTTCTCTATTTCTATAATTTTATCACTTCAGGAATGTTATACGGGACAACTGGATATCCACATGCAAAAGAATGAACCCTGACCCCTACCCTCACACCATATACAAAAATTAACTCAAAATACGTCAAAGACCTAAATGTCAGAGCTAAACTATAAATCTTTAGGGAGAAAACATGAGTAAATCTTTGTGACCTTGGATTAGGCAATGATTTCTTAGATATGACCATATATCCTAAAGCACAAGCAACCTAAGAAATAATTGAAAATTCGATTTCACCAAAATTAAAACCTTTTGGACTTCAAAGGATATCATCAAGCAAGTGAAAAGGCAACCAGCAGAAGAGGAGAAAATATCTGCAGAAGATCTATCTGATAAAGATCTAATATCCAGAATATATACAGAACACAAGCTCAACAGTGACACAAAGAAAGAGATAACCAATCAAAATATACGCAATTGGTTTGAACAGACATTTCTCCAAAGAAGCTATACAAATGGCCAATAAGCACATGAAAATATGTTCAGTGTCATTAGCCATTAGGGAAATGCAAATCAAAATCACAATGAAAGGGCTTCCCTGGTGGCGCAGTGGTTGAGAGTCTACCTGCCGATGCAGGGGACGCAGGTTCGTGCCCCGGTCCGGGAGGATCCCACCTGCCGCGGAGCAGCTGGGCCCATAAGCCATGGCCGCTGAGCCTGCGCGTCCGGAGCCTGTGCTCCACAATGGGAGAGGCCACAGCAGTGAGAGGCCCACGTACCGCAAAAAAAAAAAAAAAAATCACAATGAGATACCATTTCACACCCACAAGGATGGCTAAAATCAAAACAACGTATAATAACAAGTGTTGGCAAGGACAGAGAGAAACCAGAAAGTTTATACCTTGCTGGTGGGAATATGAAATACAAAATGGTATACAGTTTTCCACCGTGGAAAATTGAGGCAGCTCTTCAAAACATTAAAGAGAGTTACCTATGGCTCAGCACTCCTAGGCACATACCCGAGAGGAATGAAAACATGTTGACACAAAAATCTGTAAACAAACGTTCACAGTAGCATTATTCATAATAGCCAAAGAAGTAGAAACAAAACAATGTCCACCAACTGATGAATGGATAAACAAGATGTGGCATGTCCCTAAAATACATTATTCAGCCATAAAAAGGAATGAAGCAGACTTCCTGGGTGGTCCAGTGGTTAAAACTCTGAGCTTCCACTGCAGGGGGCGTTGGTTCAATCCCTGGTCGGGAAACTAAGATCCCACATGCCGCAAGGCAGCCAAAAACAAAAAGGAATGATGAAGCACTGACACATGCTACAACGTGGGTGAGCCTTGAAAACATTATGCCAAACAAAAGAAAGCCAGACACAAAGGACACATATTACATGATTCCATTTATATGAAATGTCCAGAGTCGGAAAAGTGAGAAAGTAGGTTACTGGTTTCCAGGGGTGGGGAGAGAAGGGAAGGGGGAGTGAGTGCTTAATAGGTATAGGGTTTCTTTTGGGGGCAAAAAAGGTCTGGAATTAGATAGTAGTGGTGATTGCACAACCTTGTAAATATAGCAAAACCCACTAAATCATACACAGTAAAAAGGTGCATTTTATGGTATGTGAATGATATTTCATTTTTTAAAAATTCAAATTACATGCAATTTTATGTTACTTAAAGTGAGACCCACATGAAACAGGTGCTAAAACCATTTCAGGATCCTCGTCCAGAGGATCTGCTGTCCTTGCAAAGGGAAGAGAGACTCAGTGATGGGCCCCCTCCCACAGGGGCACAAAGGTGAAGAACAAGTCCCACCTTCACAAAGGAAAATCACAGGCTATCATTTTTAAAGGAGCCACTTTAAGAGCTTCACAGGTAGCATTTATTGGCTGTATTCATACTGGAGCCCCCCGCACTCACACAACCCCACTACAACTAAGAATCACCTGATGATAAATAATTTGGACTGACTCTTGGATGTGAATTATATGATCTGAGAAAACAGTGCCTATTACAGACTCTTCCTGATGTGATGGCTTTCGTTAAAGACCTTGAGTATGACTAACATCTGTGTTGATGTTCTTGACAGTAGCTGTTGATTCCAACTTCAAACCTAAAACAACTGGCTAGAAAGCAAAGAGAAAGGCAATTACTAGGAACTGCCCCCCAAACTGAAACCACATTGCCCTTGCAGGGCCTGTTTGGGGAACCTCCGAGGGGTGGAGGGTGAAGGAAACCCCACCACAGAGCGGGATGTACGCTTGGTCCCTGAGGAGCCCAGGCAGAAAACAGGGTGCAGCCTTGGCTGGCTCACTTTCCAGCTGTGGGACCTGAGGCGACGCACTCAACCCCCAGAGCCCACTCTCCCTTCTGGAACTCCGAGGAGAATCCCAGCTTTGCAGAACTGTGGAAGGAATCAAATAAAACGAAGGCTACGGCAAGTCCAGCCACAAAGGCAAGTGCTTGACTCATCACTACTCTTCAGGGCTCCCTGTCGGGCAGTTCAGAGCTCACCTGATCTCCTGAGGTCTCTGAAGTTCTAGCAAGTCTCTGCCAGGCCAGCAGATGGGCCAGCAGCCTCTCCTGAGATAGGCTGGGCGTGTGCTTTGGGGGATCTCATAGGGCACCCCACATACACCTCAGGCAGGTAAGATATTTCTCCTAAACAGGTGATTGGTGCCTGACCTCTGCCCTGAGATCCTGGCTCTGAAGCAAACACCTCTTATAAAAGCATTAGCAATTTTCCTTTGGCCCACCTGGACCAACTACTTAACACAGACCATCTACAGACAAGTTTCTTTCTTTGCTCTTCCCAGACTGGGAACCAGGGAGTCCAACTAAATTTGACATCGAGATGGCAAACACAGACAGAAAGATGAAACTTAAAAAAAAAAAAAAAATTAGGAAATCTCACAATGCTGCCCCACTAAGGTTCACAGATCACGCAAAGCTGGCGGACCCCCGCCCGGCCCCTTCCTGGGGGCACTCGCCCTAGAGAAGTTGCAACCCGGGTCCATATAGGCACTTGTATGCAGATGTGCATCACAACATCGTATGTGACCGCAGGGAGTGCCCAATACTAGGAGAGTGGACAAGCAGGATGCTGGGAGAGGAATTTCCACTTCCAGACAAGATGGTGGGACAAAGACAGGGCTACCTTCCCGTCTGAACAACTAGAAAACTGGGCAGAAGACATCTGAAACTGTTTTCAGATACTGGACACTTTCTAGAACATTCCCCTTACAACTGTGTGGAGGAGACAGACAAAAAGCAAACAAGTCAATATATGTAAATTCTAATTGTGCACATTTACATGTTGATGTGTATTTGCATATTCACATACCTGTGTGTGTGTGTTTGCACGTATTTACATATAGGTGTGATAAAAGAAACAGAAAGAAGGGGGTAGATGGAGGTAATGGTTGGGGAGATGGGTAAACTGGGGCAGCGGAGTTTAGAGATGGAGGAGGAGAGCTTTTTCCAAGAAAACTAAAGCAAACAACCAGGTAAGGGGACACCCTGTCTTGAAACTGAAGTCGCCCTGGAGGCTTCCTGGGTGGTGGTGGGGGACTGAGTGGGGTTCCAGGTGAGAAACACAGGCCTGGGCAAGGACAGTGGGTCCGAGGCCAGAGAAAGGGCTTTTCAATATGGAGCCTTGATGGTTGGGGCTGGGCTGGGGGAGAGGGGAGAGGCAGCAGGTCCCCTGAGGGTGCGATGCGCTCAGACCTCAGAAGGCTGGCTAGTCGAGCTGGCTTAAAATCCACTCCCAACCCCAACACAACAGAAATCTGCAGAAACTGGAACCAATGGTCTTTTGGGGGCAGGGGAATTTGGGAACTTGGGAACAGGGAAGAGGGGAGGAAAGAAAAGTGGGTGGTCCCAAGACGCCCCACCTCCCCACCATCAGCCCTGGCCCTGGCGTATCTGGATTGCTCTTCCCTTGCATTTTCTGGAAGAAGATACCTGTGTCAGGTGTGAGCAAGAGTCCAGACAATGGTAACAACATAACAGGAATCATGGCCGTGCTCATCTCTCACCCTCTGCTGAGCAACAACCAAGTTCTCCCACATCCTCAACTCAACTAAACCCTGGGAGTGAGATGAGCCCAAGGCCACCACTGCCCCACCCGCACCTGCTCACCGGAGGGCCACGATGACACTCAGTAGGGCCTGGAAGACGATCAGGAGGCTGAGGCTGAGGGGCAGGAGGGAGGCCGGGAGGCTTGCTGGCTGCCCCAGGGACACCGGCACAGCCTGGTGAAGGGCCTGGAGCTGCTGCCACTTGAGGAGACGGCGCCCTTCACCATCACAGATTCTCCAGCGGTTGTACCCAGAGCGCACGTCCAGGGGGACTTCTAGGCAGAGAAAGAGAGTCAGGCCTCAGCGGGGTGTGGGGACAGGATGCTCTCAAGTCTGCACCCATGAGAGAGCCCTCTGGAACCCAGGGCAAGGAAACCAGGTGTCCCAACAAGGCAGGTCACAGCCCAGGGGTGTGCCCACTGAGATGAAGAGAGCACTGCTGTTTGTTTGTTTCTAGGGTGATTGCGGGGCCTCGTGGCTGTGTTTTCGGAGTCTTTATCTTTTAGAGCTGCCTACTGAAATATTTATGAATGAAATGATATGGTAGTTAGCTGGGATATGCTCCACATTAATCTTTTTCTTTTTCATTTTTTTCATTTTTTTTTTTTTTTTTGGAGGTGGGGATGGAGTGGGTGAAGCACATATGAAACCACATCTACCAGGAGCTGATCATGGCTATAGATGACAGACGGGAACTTGGGCTTTAGTGGAGTATCTGAAATTTCCCATAATAAGAAGTTAACAACAACCACATCCACAAACAGAATTCAAACATCTCCATCTCCTTGATGCTCTTTAGCTTTTTCAAGACCTGCTTTTGTCACATGTGACCCTCTTGATGTTATATCTCTTATTTACTTCATTACACTATTAATATGTTACTACTATAAAATGTACACTCTAATTATACTAATATAAAATGCGCTCGATATAAAGTATATTTTCCTTATAAAAAATTCTACCACAAAAGCATAAAGAAGAAAAGCACATGAGCCCTCTATTTACAAGGAAAATACAAGATCAGAAACACAGATTTTCTCTTTAAAATGGAAATCAGCTGCATTTGAGGCCAAGGGAACCATCCCATATTTTTAATCACTCTGTACAAAGCTCAGCTCAAGGAGAGAAGGATCCCTATCTTCCTGGCAGCAGTGAGACTCGCACTCTCACTCCTGTCCTATGAACACCTTCTGGCTTGAATGGGTTTGAGGCTTGAAACATTAACATAAATCACCTGAACTATAAAACAATGGCTGGAGTAAAAATTAATACTGGTTTTTAACAACGTATCAGTGGATGCATTATTCAACAATAAACTGACTGAACTTTTAGACTTTCTTAAAGATGCAGACTGTTCAAAGCCAAAAACAACCAATAAAAATAAGCCCATAAATCGGTGATTATAGGGTGAGAAGAGTACTTTCTCAGGTGGTTCTCGTTCTCCTGCCTGTTTTTTGTTTTTTCGTTTTTGTTTGTTTTTTGTTTTTGATAAAGTGATTTCTGGCTCTTCCACCTGAAGCTTGAGGCAACATATTGCTACCTGTTTTGCTCATCATGCACCCCACCAAGAGCCTCTCTTTGCTGGGCCTGACCTGCCCCCTTCCCCACCCACAGGGGTTACCTGTGACTGTCAGCTGAGACAAATGATACCAGTCTTCACCTACGCACAAACAGAGCTTTCATTTTTAAAACTGACATTAATGGAGTCCTATTGCCTGGGCTACAATGACTTCTTTTCCTACACTGCAATGTGTGTGGGAGTCCATTTCATCATCCCTAACAGTTGCGAACTCTAGGCAGCTGGTGCCACATTTCAACTGCATCCCCATTCATGTCCATCCTCCAACTGAGAGACACTTAGGTTGCTTCCAGTTTTTTGCCAAGGAAATCACTGCCGCAGACAGACGTGCATGGAGTGTCTACATGTATTACCCAGATGTGGGCTTGTTGGATTAAAGATGGTGCACGTTATAAAATTTGATAGATACCTCCAAACCTCCCGCCAAAGGCCGTGACAATTCGTGCTCCTCCTAACTGTGCTACTTTTAAAGTCAAGAAAAAACTAGGTATCTTCTGCATGAAGAGGTAGGCGTGTGGGATAGTGGCTGCTCGTTTCCCAAGCACTCTCCCCCTTAGCTGAGTGCCCCTGGGCGGGCCTCTCAAATCACCTGCACATCACAGTAACCCCATGTCAGACATCCAACCTCTCGGTACCCGTCCAGTCCCTCCTTCACAGAGTCCATCAAGGGGACTCACTATGCCCTCTGGCCCCAGCACGAAAAGGGGGGGGTGTGATCTGAGCCAACAAATCGTCCACTCCTTTGCTCACATGCAATGCAGAGAAAGCACACGTGTCGGCTATCTGCAAGGGAAAGCACCTCCGCTCATTTTAGAGACAAAGAAAGTAAAGGTGCGGGTGGAGACACCACCTCCTGGTGCACCGTGACTGAGCACGTGAGTACATGCATACATCAGGCCGCAGATATATGGATATGCGAACACACCTTGTCATGACTACACACTGCACTGTGAACATATGAACATGCGAGTATGTGCTATGCCTGTCATGAACATATGAACGTATGAATATACTGTATGATGAATATATGCATAAATGTGGTGCCATGAACATATAACGTGTCATGAATATATGAAAGTAGGAATACATCAACATACAAACATATATACTATGTCATAAATACATATTTATACACAACACATACATACACATACCATATCATGAATTATAGAAGAGTAGAGCTTAAAAAACACTTCAGATACCACCTAACCCCAGGTTGCAAATTGGTTTCTTCCTGAGAGCCAATGTTGATAACTGGTAGAGTCTGAGTCTTCTCTGGGTTCACTGGGAAAACATGGGGGATGATTAGTGATGCCTGGTGAGGGTAGGGGTGGGAGAAGTGGTGTGTGCGCCAGTCTGTGGTCTTCTTTGTGTTACACCCATCTGGGGATGACAGAAGTCTCCCCCACCCCATCAAGATGTTCATGAGACCCCCGCCTTCCTTGGGGACAGGGAAGGGATGAGACACGTGAGCAATGAGTTACCTGGGATGCCTTTAAAACTCTGCTGCCTTTTCACCACCTAAGATAAAAGATAAGGATGTGGGCAAGCGTTGTCAGCCCCAGTGATCCACCAAGAAGGGGTCCCAGTGATTTGGCCTGGAAACCCCCTGGAAGGGGTCCATGGCCAGCTCAGAATGCAAGTTGTGTTCTCCTTTCAAAAAGCCTCTGGGTCTTAATTCTGGGGGCAGTATGCTACTTGATGACAGAAAACCAGCAGCTGGAATGTGGGTGAAGGCAGAAGGAAGCCTCTAACTCCAGAAAAGCTTGCTCAGAAAGCAAGGGAGAGAAGTGGCCCTGGAGCTGAGTTGGGCTGGACCTGGCTGACCATCTCCCACCACAGTTGCTGGCCTGGAACCCAGAGCTGTGGAGGTACCAGACAGAGCCAAAGAGCAAGGACAGACACTCGAGCAGTGGTCCTTCCCCAGCACCCTCCCTCCAGGCCTGCCAGGCTGGGGCTACAAGTGCAGAATGCTCAGACAGGTGGAGAGAGCTGAGGGGGAGAGGAGGCAAGGAGAGGGAGGAGGGGTGGGAAGGAAGAGGGAGGGAGGTGAGGGAGGTGGAGAAGAAGAGGGAAGAGGGAGGAGAAGGCAGGAGAGGAGAAGGGGACAGAAGACATGGCCGGAAAGGTGACAGCGGCAGTGGGCACCCTCATCAGAAAGCAGTGCACCCCACCCTTCCCAACACCACCAGGACACCTGGCCTGGGCCTGCCCTGAGTACCACTTGCCTCCTGCGTTCTGCTGCCCTAGGCCACGGCTTCCAGAGGGCCCCCAGACATCAACGGAGACCACTGTGGGGAAAGAACCCAGCACCCTTTCCCTCATCTCTGGCTCCCTCCTTAGCCCGCCTCTCACTTTCAGGCCTCGCTGCCATGCGAGCCTCCCTCTTACCTTCTTGTGAGACCTCAGGACCTGGGGCACCCAGTAGGGCATCACAGCCTCATCCCTAGGCATCGGGAGGCGGCCCCCAAAGTGGTGGCATGGGCAGGGGCATGCCTTGGTGGTTTGGGGGACATAAAACCAGACCATCTTTTGGATCTAACAGAGGAAGGGAAGAGAAGGTCCAAAGCGGGGTAGAGCCACGCCCCAGACAACCTCAGCCTCGCGGACAGGGCCCTGGAGAGCGCCTCTCCTATGCCCCGCCCACAGCACACCCCGACAGCCCAGCTGAGGGAGCAGGTCCCCATTCCATGATATTCCCAGGAGTGGCTGGCACCCTCACGACCCACCACCTGCACCTCTGCAGTGGGGCATCTGCGTGGTACTGTGGCGGGACACATGGGTGGGAGTTGGGAGGCCTGGCTCTGTCCTGAGCCTGGCAGCCTCCAGGAACAACCCTTGGGCACAACGTTTAGCCTCTCTGAGCCTCAGCATTCTCGGCTAGAGAGAGGGCTCTGCCAGAATCTTGACAACATTGGTCAGAGTCTAAAATGGATAGTCTTTGGTCCAGCAATTGCACTCCTGGGACTGTATCCCAGGAGGACACATGAGCATTTGCTCAAGAACACTCAGTACAGCACTGGCTGTAGTGACCAAATAGCCTGAATGCCTATAATAAGGGACAATAAATAATGGACATGGGAACAGACGGAATGGGTGGCCTTTGGAAAGAATGAGGCAGACCTGTCTGTCCTGACACAGAATGAGCATAGAGACATGATATTAAGTGGGAAATGCAGCACCGTATGCTACCATTTACATTTTTTTAAAAAGGTGGGGGGGGGGGGCTTCCCTGGTGGCGCAGTGGTTGAGAATCTGCCTGCCAATGCAGGGGATACGGGTTTGAGCCCCGGTCTGGGAAGATCCCACATGCCGTGAAGCAACTAAGCCCGTGCGCCACAACTACTGAGCCTGCGCTCTAGAGCCCACGAGCCACAACTACTGAAGCCCACGTGCCACAACTACTGAAGCCCACGTGCCACAACTACTGAAGCCGGCGCGCCTAGAGCCCGTGCTCCACAACAAGAGAAGCCACCGCAATGAGAAGCCCGTGCACCGCAAGAAAGAGTAGCCCCTGCTCGCCGCAACTAGAGAAAGCACGTGTGCAGCAACAAAGACCCAATGCAGCCAAAAATAAATGAATAAAATATAAATAAATGAAAAAGAAACCAATTTTGCTCATGGGGCAAAGCGGCCAGGCCCCAGGGATCAGCGAGTCCCACTTTGCCAGCAAAGAGTCTTGGTTGTGGGGTTGGGGGGGAGTCAACCGGGGCTTCTGAGAATGTTTTATACCTGAGAAGAAAGAGAGAGTGGGAGAGTAAGCCTTTGGAAGACTCCGAAAGACTCACTTTCTGCCATGTGTAACACAGTGTAAAACAGACCCGTGGCCACCATCTAAAAACACTAGAAATGACAGCACAAACGCTCTGAGTGGAAGGATGAAGAGAATCTGGGTCCCTGAAGACATCATAAAGCCAAAAAACCAATCCTAGAAGAATGCTCTCTCTACCAAAGACCCTGGTTGAACCCACTGTGGGTCAGTTTTCTGTTTCTTGCACCTAACACTTCCCTGCTGATGGAACAGGAGCCTGAGGAGCAAGCGGAAAGGGGACTGGATATCCAGGCAGGGGCAAGGTCAAGAAGGACCCCAAGAGTTGTGTCAGGGAGTTTGGTCCATATTCTGAGGGAAATGGGTCTCCACGGGGGAGTGACAGGACCAGATATATGGTTTTAAAAGCTCACCAGCTACAGATCAGAAAATGGAAAGTCAGAGTTAGAAAGGATGTAGGCAAGGAGACCAGCTGGGAGGCTGGGCAGTCACCCTGGTGAGATGTGCTGGGCACTTTGACTTCTATATTCCTTCCACCCTTACCCCTGACACCCAGCAACAAAACTCAGTGGGGAGAGTGCTGGAATCCGAGCCAGAGACCTAGATTCTAATCCCTGATCTGCTATGGACTGAGTGGGTGATCTTGGACAAGCCCCCGTCCCTCTCTGGACCTCAGTTTGCCCATCTGCTAAAGGGAGATGATAATACTTACTCTGCCCAACTTTCAAATGATACAATGGCCAACAGGAGGGACTGAGGCTATCACCTCTGCCTAGAACAATATGACTTAGTCATCTTGATACACTGACCCCTTTGAGAGTCTATTAAAAAAACAAGAAACAAGAGATTCCACATTCTACAATCACTACAGAGCCTACTGATGTTAAAAGGGCAATAAGGAAATATTATGAACAATAAATTCAACAACACTGATATAACGGACAAAGTCCTTGAAAGGTATAAACTACTAAAGCTCACTCATGAAGAAACAGATAAACTAAATAGCTCTGTATCTATGACAGAAATTACATTTGTAGTTGAAAACCTCCCCACAAAGGAAGCTATAGGCCCACGTGGCTTCACCAGCAAATTCTACCAAACACACAATGAAGAAATAATACCAATTCTACAGAAAGTCTTCCTGAAAATGAAAGAATACTTCCCAACTGATTCTACGATGCCAGGATTAATACATCATAATTAAATGGGTTTGAAAGGTTGGTTTAACTTTTGAAAACCGATCAATATAATTCATCACATTAACAAACCCTTAAAGGAAAACTATAAAATGACTTCAGTAGACACAGGCAAAATCCAACGCTCATTTCTGTAAAAGCTCTCAGCAAACTAGCAATAGAAGGGAACTTCCTCAGCCTGATAAAGGGCATCCAAACTTACAGCTAACATCATACTTAATGGTGAAAACTCAAACGTATCCTCTAAGATCAGGGGAAAAAAAGGATGTCTGTCTTCCCCACTCCACTTCAATAGTTTACTAGAAGTTCTATCGTGTATCAGACAAGAAAAATAAATAAAAGGCATACAGATTGGAAAGGAAGAAATAAAACCATCTCAATCTGGAAATAACATAATCATCCATGCAGAAATTCTGATGGAATCTACAAAAACAGCTACCAGAATGAGTTTAACAATATTGTGGGATACAAGATCAAAATACAAAAATAAATGGTATTTCTAAATATTAGCAATGAGCAAACATAAACTGACTTTTAAGAACAATGTCATCAAAAATATGAAATACTTATAAATAAAACTGACAAAAGATGTGCAAGACCTGTACACTAAGAACTGCAGAATACTGCTGAGAAATATTAAAGAAACCTAAATAAATATAGAAATTACCATGTTCATGGATCAGAAGACTCAATATGGCTAAGAAGACAATTTCTTCAAATTGATCTACAGACAATCCCAATCAAAATCCCAGTAGGACATTTTTGTAAAAAATTGACAAACTGATTCTAAAATTCAAGTGGAAATGCCAAGAGCCTACAATAACCAACTGTGAAAAAGAAAAACAATGTTGGAGAGCTAACACTACCTGATTTCCAGACTTTTTATAATTATAAAGCCACAGTAATCAAGTTAGTGTAGTACTGGTATGAGGATAGACAATCAGATCAGCAAACAGAATACCGCAACAGAAACAGACCCACGTGTATGTGGACAATGGGTTTTTGACAAAGGTGTAAAGGCAAGTCAGTGGAGAAAGGGTGAGCTTTATGATATGTGGTATTAGAACAACTGGACATCCACGTACAAAAAATGAACTTCAGTCCATACCTCATGCCATATACAAAAACTGACTTAAAATGGACCACAGACCTAAATATAAACAGTAAACTATAAAAATTCGAGAAGAAGGCGTAGAAGAAACCTTTCTGGCCTTGGGTTGGCAAAGCTTTCTTAGAAATGCATAGAAAGCATGATCCATTGTTGTGCTGGGGACAGGCATGCCTAAACAAGATCCAGGAAAGATTAAATTGATAAATTGGACTTCATCAAAATTTAAAACTTCTGCCCTTTGAAAGATAGTGATAAGAGGATTAAAAGACAAGCCAAAGACGTGGAAAAAACACTTGCATATTAAATATCTGGTAAAGAACTTGTATTCAGATATATAAAAAACTCTCAAAACTCACTAATCTAAAAAAAGCAACCCAAGTTTTTTAAAGGGTCAAAAAAGACATATCAAGTAAGATATGCAGATGGCAAAAATATATGACGAGATGCTCAACATCATGAGCCATTGTGGAAATACAAGTTAAAACCTCAATGAGAGGGAATTCCCTGGTGGTCCAGTGGTGGGGACTCCACGTTTTCACTGCCAAGGGTATGGGTTCAATCCCTGCTCGGGGAACTGAGACCCCGCAAGCTGTGCGGCCAAAAAAAAAAAAAAACAACACACACACACACAATGAGATACACACCTATTAAGATGGCCAAAATTTAACACTGACCAAACCAAGTGTTAGTGAAGATGTGAAGGAACCGGAACTTTATACATTGTTGGAGAGACTGTGAAATGGTACAACCACTTTGGAAAACAGTTGACAGTTTCTTAAAAAGTTAAACAGATACCTACCATATGATGCAGCAATGCCTCTCCTAGGTACTTGCCCAAGAAAAATGAAGGCATGTTCACACAAAGACTTGTACACAAATGTTCACAGCAGTTTTATTTGTTGGACAAAACAGAAAAAGCTGGGAATGATCCACACACCCTTCACTGGATGAACGGATAAACTGTGGTCTATCCGTATAACGATACTACTCAGCAGTAAAAAGTAATGACCTACCAATGCACAACCACGTGGATGAATCTGAAAAACAACTATGCTGAGTAAAAGAAGCCAGACAAAAGGAGTACATACTAGATGATTCCATTTATATAGTGTGAGTTGGTGGACAGTGGTGAGCATAGCTGCCTTCCATTTATATAACATTCAAGGAAATGCAAATGAATCTCTAGTGACAGAAACAGACCCACGGTAGCCTGAGGACTGCGGGGCAGAGAGGGTTGAGTGGAATTTCAAAAGGGCACAAGGAAACCTTTTAGGGTTGTGTACATGTACCGCACTACTCCATTTTATACAAGCGGCTTGAGCACCCTGGATTTTGATATCCACAAGGGTCCTGTAACCAATCCCCTTTGAATGCCTAGAGATGACTACATCGTCACAATTGTAGTGGTGGTTTCACAGATGTGTGCATATGTCACGATTTATCAAACACTACATTTTACGTATGTGCCATTTATCATATGCCAATCGTATCTCCATAAATCTGAACCCCTGATTCAAGTCACCTACCTGCTTTCGGGGTCTCAAGGATAGAGGGACCCAGTAAGGCAGCACCGCCTCAGCCCTGCGCACCGGCAGGCGGCCCCCAAATTTGGCCTGGCACTCACAGCAGATGGGCTCTCGGTGAACAGAGCTGGGGACAGGGCACATCTGAACAAGAGGCAGAAAAAAGAGAATTGAATGTGATGCTGCATTACTGATGTGAGTCAAGGTACTCTCTGAAATAGTAAATCCATGCTCAGAGGGAGCAAGGTTAAGACAGGGCATCCAGGGGCAGGCGCAGGGACAGGAGCCTCAGCTCCCGAAGCTCACAAAGAGGCAGGCTATCTCGGCCTGCCCTGAGGCCCTCCAAAGTCACTTAGAGGAGGACCACCAGAGCCAGCAGACCAGGTATGCTGGGATGTGCGACCACTTACAGCCACATTACCATGAGCAAGTCTTGGATTTCCCCCCTAAAAACGGGGAAGTACAACCAACCCTAGCAGGGGTTGGGGGGGAATGATTGCTCTTTTTGTGGTAATCCATGTCAATCTGCACACAGTGCTTTATGTTTGTAAAGGCTTCCACAGCCATCCCATGTGACCCCACCACACCCACAGGCAGGAGCAGAGGAAAAGTCATCCTCTCCAGGGGCAGATGGAGCTGATGCCCAGAGCAGACACTTTAAGGGGCAACATTGGTTCTCCCAGGCCTCCTGAATCCCTGTCATGAAGAATTGAGCGGTGGGGGAGGCAGTGGGTGACCCTACATAGAGATTTGGGGGCTTGCATGGTCCCTGAAACCACGGACTCCCCTGTCTGACACACCCTCTCATGAGATGCTGCTTCTGGACCCACATTCTCTGCTCTCCCCACCCCACAGGGGCGTGTCAGAGTTGGGGCAAAGTAGTTGAGATTTGCTTTCCTTACCGAATGATCTATGGGACACACTTCTTCCCCAAAAGTTTGAAATGTGCTTCTTTCCCTAGAAAAGAACAGGAAGGCTTAGAAAGTTCTGGGCTTTGTGTAAATTGGGAGCAGGAGTACTAGGGTGAGGGCCTGGGCCAGCTTGGCTCATACCATTAAACCCCAAGAGTGGAAGGGGTTATCATTCTGAGCCCACGAGGGTGCAGGGGGTGACAACAGAAGCAGGTATGTGCACACTCACATGCTAAGGTCTGGGGGTTCCCAGATGTCAAGCTATTGTGGAATCCTGCATCCCCAAACCTATGTGCTTCAGGCACACTAGAGCTAAACCCGTGCTAGGCCCTTTGGGAAAGACAGGAACATTCCAACCTGGTGAGAATTTTCCAGGACGTGGAGCTGCCAACCACAACACATGTGATGCTTTAACAGACACCCTGAGCATACTTGGAATACTGAAGGAAAATATCGTCAAAGCTCTACATCTAAGGAAATTCCTTGCAGTATAAAAACCTGGGTGCTTTGTCTCTGGATGACAAAGCATTTGGGGCTGCATAGACTCTGTTACTCTTCCCATTCTCCCCAAAACAAGTTGCTAGAATGTCGGCCACTGTATGGAGAGTGTCCAGTGGGCATAAAACCAACACGAAGCAAAGACCAGCTTCCCTGAGAGCGAGGTATGACACGGAAACGGTAAAAGTGAGCTCACCATCATAGTCACCACTACTGCTATCTCACTACAGCAACAGCTTCAGGTCATTAAGCTCAACTGCCCCAGCTGGTCCTTGACAACACGGGATGTGGGACGCTGCCCTGCACAGCACCCAAGCCCCCAAACGCTCATGACAGCATTGCTGTTTCCTTGCGGGGGCCACAACCCCAGCCAAGAAGGTGAAGCCAGCTAGTTTCAGAGGCTGGCTCAGAATTGTATTATAACCCAAGTCAACCCAATGAAACCCATTCTGGGACTTTGTTAAAATTACTGGGAAAGGGAATGTCCTTTTCTGTTGAGGCCGTAAGCCTCCGGACGTCTTGGTGGTCATTTTGCCTCCAGGAGGGGAAGAAAGCAAAGCCGAAGATGGAGACAAACAGTCCTTGACCACCGTCCTTGAGCATCTGGACACATCCATTCCTGACGACTTACTCCTGACATCCTCAGGTGAAACATTGACTTGCCCTTCTGGGCTTACATGATGTAGGTATGGCGTCTGTCCTGCCTACCTGGTACAAGCTTCTATGGGACAGGGTGATTTGGGGGTGCTGGGGCTTCCCCGGGTGACTCGGGGTCCGGCTACCCTCAGGTGACTCGGGGTCTGGCTTCCCTCAGGTGACTCGGGGCCCGGCTTCCCCGGGTGACTCGGGGTCCGGGTTCCCCAGGTGACTCGGGGTCTGGCTTCCCTCAGGTGACTCGGGGCCCGGCTTCCCCGGGTGACTCGGGGTCCGGCTTCCCCGGGTGACTCGGGGTCCGGCTACCCTCAGGTGATTCGGGGTCCAGCTTCCCTCAGGTGACTCGGGGTCCGGCTTCCCTCAGGTGACTCGTGGTCCGGGTTCCCCAGGTGACTCGGGGTCCGGCTTCCTCAGGTGACTCGGGGTCCGGCTTCCCCTGTGACTCGGGGTCCGGCTTCCCTCACGTGACTCGGGGTCCGGGTTCCCCAGGTGACTCGGGGTCCGGGTTCCCCAGGTGACTCGGGGGTCCGGGTTCCCCAGGTGACTCGGGGTCCGGGTTCCCTCAGGTGACTCGGGGATCCGGGTTCCCTCAGGTGACTCGGGGGTCCGGGTTCCCCAGGTGACTCAGGGTCCGGCTTTCCCAGGTGACTCGGGGTCCGGGTTCCCTCAGGTGACTCGGGGTTCGGCTTCCCCAGGTGACTCGGGGTCCGGGTTCCCTCAGGTGACTCGGGTGCCTGGCCCCCAGGTGTGGAGTGGTGGCCCAGAGTTTAGGACTGAGGGGGCACTTGCCTGTCATGACGCGCTCGGGGTGAGTGCGCGCTGACAGACCGAACGGACACCCGAGGGCTCCCGGAAGTGCCCGCCGCGACTCTAAGTCTTGGTGAGGGGGGTGACGAAGCTCATGATGACGGCGGTGACGAAAGCAGGGACTGGCCCAGGCGTGTCACTCCTCCCTCAAACCGTCCTCCTCTCTGCGCCCTGTCCCTCCCCGGGGCCTCCTCCGACCCCCAAGGCTCCTCCTCTTCCGCCCCCCCGCCCCTCAGAGGCCAGGCTCTTCCGGCGACGGCCCTCTGCGCACGCCGCTGACTGGCCCTCGTTCAGCCAATCAGACGCTACCTTCTAGGCACTTACCTGGCAGCTGATTGGGCCCTGGCGCCACGGGCCTCGGGGTCGGCGGGGCGGGGTCGGCGGGCGGGTCGGCCGTCCCGCCCGGGGCGGGGCGGGGTCGGCGGGGCGGGGCGGGGGTCGGCGGGGCGGGGCGGGGGTCGGCGGGGCGGGGCGGGGCTCCGCTCGGGGACGGAGCGGAGGTCGGGCCGGCGCGGTTGACCGCGTGTCGGTTGTGGCCCCGGCCTGGCCTGGATGGGCGTCGGCCCCGGAAGAACCACCCCCTCACTCCCGGGAATGCCCACTCACCATTTCCGAAGGACGGGCCTGCGGGGCCGCGGGGCACACTAGCCGGGGTCTCTGTCCCCTGGAAGGAGAGAAAGAGGTGGGTCCCGCCCCCCGAGGCCGCAGGGGCGCGGTGCCGGCCCAGGGCCTATTCCGGATACCGGGGAGCATCTCGGTAGGAGTGTGTCCCACGCAGGACCCGGGACGTACTTGTAGTTGAAGTCGTTGTTTTTCTGACATTCAGATTTAACCGGGCGCCCCGCAAGTCACTGGCTGAATCGGGCTCAAATTGTGACTTTAGAGAATATGTGTTTCTTAAGCAACCTGGGGGTTCGAAGGCCGTGGAATTCAAAACAACTGACATCCAGAGATGCCGTGCGGTTCTGAACGCTCGGCCCGTTTCTCTACCCGTTGATCTCTCCTTCCTCCCCCTCGCACGTGTGCGCTCTGGGCAGTTTCTGAAATGAAGACACGATGCTTGTCTTCACATTTTAGTAAAATTGAATGTTTTCTGCCTCTCTGTGATCTTTTTCACAAGATCAGATTTGTATTTCTTGGAAGCATGGGAGTTCCCTGCTGACCTAGTGGTTAGGATTCCGAGCTTTCAATGCCTTGGCCCGGCTTCAATCCCTGATCGGGGAACTGAGATCCAGCGAGCCACACCGTGGGGCAAAAAAAAAAAAGTATTTCTTGGAAACAGACTTCTCAGTGTTTGTTTTTCTTTTTTTCTTTTTTTTTTCGGGGGGGGGCACATCTCCACGTGCTGCGTTCTAGCCATGGACAAACAGGAGTTCCCAGGCACTGCTCAGGATTCTTGGCTCCTTTATTAAACTGGTAAGTTCATGAAGTGTAAACAGGGCTGAGCTTCCAGCCAGTACCCCCACGCAGGCTCTCCGGGCCAACACCGATGCTGACAGGGCAGCACCCCACCATTAGCTGCTAATTATTTCAGACACCCCCCCCCCACCGCATGTGTGTCTATAAATAATGTCACCACTGGTCTCTTAATAGCTAATGACAAAATTATCCAGGAATCTCACCATTAGCCTAGCATTTTATTTATGGCTGTCTTGTCTCTGCCAGCCTTGGAGGGCCCTTGGCTTCCTTGCATTCTCCTCCTAAGCCCACTGGAACATTGTGGTAGCATAGAAGACAGGTTTGTGCCCCCCTAGAAACTCTGGCCCTCACCCCTGGGACTTGCCATCTCATGTCAAGAGTGACTCATCACCCTCCCCATCCCCACCAAAAATAGTTAAAAGGACTTACGGTACCAAGTTTGTAGAGGATGTGGCAGCTGGAACCCTCATACATTACTCACAAAATGGATATAACCATATAGGCAAACTGTTGGGCAGTATTTACAAAGCCTAAACGTGTGAATACCCTATGGCCAAGCAGTTCCCCGCGCCCCCCACCCCGGGTATACACCCAAGAGAGTGAGAGCTTATGTCCACTAGAGGACACAGACAAAAACACACACACACAGTGCTGGCTCGTCCAGCAGCTGGAGGACAGCCACTTCCCACTCTCACTCGTGTCTATATCTGTGTCTTCGAGAACGTTCCTTAAAAAGTATGTATTGGGGCTTCCCTGGTGGCGCAGTGGTTGAGAGTCCGCCTGCCAATGCAGGGGACACGGGTTTGTGCCCCGGTCCCGGGAGGACCCCACATGCCACGGAGCGGCTGGGCCCGTGAGCCATGACCGCTGAGCCTGCATGTCCGGAGCCTGTGCTCTGCAACGGGAGAGGCCACGACAGTGAGAGGCCCACAAACCGCAAAAAAAAAAGCACGTATTACTGGTAACCCAGAAAAGAACCAAAAAGTTGTGCTTTTGTTTTGAGGTTGGCTTATTTCAAGATAGCCTTGCCTAACTGACCTGTGACAGGCATAGGAGTTCCACAAACCTAAATCCTACAGATTAACTGAAATCATGATTTTCAAATAAAATCTAAATAGGAACTGTAATTCTTAAGTTCTCACGTCTCATGACTTTTTGGGTCTCTCTGACGTTGAGCACTCAAGTGTCTTCCCAGCCCAAGCCGCACAGCGGTTTTGGTCAAGATCACACCAGGTGCCATTGTCGTCATGGCCCTGGACACAGGACTCACTTTTTACCCGGATGGGGGCCCTGCATGATGTGACAGGTTCCCACCGGTGGACAGCATGATGTCAACTCTAATGCCCCAAACCTTACCCTTTCCTCGTAGGACCATAGGCTTCATCGTCACCCTCACTGACCGAGACACCTAGACTTCTCTCTTCGGTGGCTGTGACATCAGCGTCTCGGCTTCCCTTCCCTTCTTCACTGCAAGCTCCTGCAATCTGCTGGGGGACACAGGACCACTGTCATCCTCCTCCTCACTGTTGTCAGAGCGCTATGAAACGGCACAGCCGAGCCAGGCCACCAGGCTAGGAGAGTCTGTTCGTTTTCAAGTGCCTCTGTCACTGTCTCACCCCCACCTCCGAGGTACCAAGGGCCCCGTCCTAGTGCCTTCCCCGAGATCACTGAAGTGTCCTCTAGGAGAGGCCTCGGCACCATGTTTCCTGCACCCATGGCGCCCCATGGGAGCTTGCCTTCCAATAGAACTGTGGAACGCTGGGAACAGGAGAGACATTCTATGGCAGTGGGGCCATCCACCTGGGCTCACACACGCACACAGACCCACACAAATGCATACAGTACATATAAACTGTATCTGTGGCGTTAAATTGTCATGGGGAGTATTAGGGGAAAAAAATGTCTAAAAAGGCTCCTTGGAGGGAGATGATAATGAATAAAAGGCTGAGAAACTGCTGATGAAAGAAACCAGACTAAAAAAGCTACATACTATGCAATTCAGTTTGACATTCTAAAAAAGGCAAAACTAGGGATGGAGAAGAGATGAGTGGTTTCGGAGTGGGGCACTGGCTATGAAAGGGCAGCACCAGGGATTCTGAGGAAGATGGAACATTCTGGATCTCGACTGTGGTGCCTGTTCACAGCTCTATGTGTTGGTCAACTTAAAGAAATTTACTTACGCTTAAAATTGACATAATTTATATCTTAAAAAACCTAACCACGAAATAAAAAAGGACAGTCCAGTGATTCCCACTACAGTGCCAAGAACAGCTATGTGTTTAAAATCATGTTCCTTGAGGTATTTTCTCTGGAATCCTCTTCCCAAAAGATTTTGGAAAAGGAGATATTTGTGCAACATCAGAATCCTTTGGGGCGTTTGCAAAACTCGACTGCTCAACCCCTCTCCCCAGAGATCACAGTTCAGCATGCCAGGGCTGGGCAGGCATCTCCCTCCTGTTGAGGACCTGGTGGCGCTGAGCTTCACGCCTACCCACCCTTCGGGAAGCCAAGCCACCAGCTCGAGTGGCAGGCAGTGTTGCTGTTGACACAACAGCCGTTGCCCACTCCTGCCCACCAGGAGCCGGGGAAATGTGCCGAGGACGGGGCCGGTACCAAGGAGGAGCCCACGGCGCTGGAGCTTTGCAGACACCCCGTTCCTGGGCCCCTGCTGAGGTTCTGGGAGTGACGTCCTCCTGGGTAGAGAGGGAGATAGGTGAGGACACAGCACCTCGCCCACCATCTGGGCCCTGCAGGCCAGGTACCACATGACCACCTGCACCAGCTTCCATCTCAGCCTTGACCCCTCATTGCACTGGAGACAGATCATCACCTGATACAGCACCCAAGAGTCAAGGGGAGGCTACCTGAGCCCATTTGGGGGATGTTCTGTTCTGTGACCTGTGCAGGACTGAGACCCTGCCACCTGTTCACTGCTGTGTCCCCAACACTTGGCACCCTGTTTGGGGCATGGAGGTGCAGGTACATACCCAGTGGTTCTCCACGAGGTGACAGTCCCCAGGGGACTATGGCCGCATCTGGAGACATTTTTGGTTGTCATAGTGGGGGAGGCCAGGGATGCAGCTCAGCCACTACAGCAAGCGGGGTGGCCCAGCACAGAATCACCTGGCCCCAAACGTGGAGACCTCATGACTGGTGGAGAAGCCCCACCCCAAGCAAGCCGCCGGGCTTGGGGACTGAGAAGCTCTAGGGGCCTAGGCAGCAGCGGGGCTGGTTTTCCCTAAAAGATCTTGTGTCTGGGGCTCGGCCTAGGCTGAGGGTGCATGTGCGTGCCACGAGAGCAGGACCGTCGGGTGGACCTCAGGTCTGCTTCTCAGCTCCGCCTCTAGGGCCCCTCGTGGGTGTCCTGGGTGACCGGCTGCCTCCTTCCGAGTCCGCTCCCGGAGAAGCACCTGTTCATCCCAGGGCGGGGCAGAGCTGCCAGCCCTCCCCTCCCCAAGTTTCCTGAAAGGCGGCCTTCCATCACTCATGGATTTTCAAGTCAAAGTGGGGGGAAAGGTCTGAAAACTTTTCCCAAGTGGCGTATCTTTCTTTGTTTTCACCTTGCTGGCTGGGGTCACACAGCGTGCAGCGACTCTACGTGCCCACTAGAGGGCGGGCTACAAAGGGACCCGGTCACAGGGACGCCGGGCTGGAGGGGAACACACTCCCCAGGGCCATCAATGCAGCCTCCTGCCGCGGGGAAGGGCGAGCACGGTGCCTGCAGGGATGGGGGTGATGCGACGCCCCGGATGGGGCAGGGGACCTAGCCCCAACCCTTCTGAGGGCTCCAGGCCCAGCTGGATGGGAACATGAGGTACTTTTACTTCCTACATAAAACATTTGAATTTTTCACAAGAATATTACTTTTGTAAACAGGTTAAAATAATACAAAAATGAGCTCCTCAGCTGTATGCCCAGCCGCTGAGCACATGCCCTGCCCTATCTATCCTGCCCTTCTGTTCTCAGACACAGCAACTTCCTCAGACTTCAGACTAAGAAAACCCACTTCGGCCCTGCCCTCAGGGCTGCCTTGCTGGGGAGGGGGACACATGTCCGCTGGGTCAAAGGGAGGGATCCAGGGACCCACGGTTGTCTGGGTTCCCCGGGGGTCACTCACCACTCCGTTCCATAACTGGGAAAATCAAAATTTTGTCAAAATCAAGTGTGAAAAGCGCAGGCCCCTGGGGAGGCCCCCACCCGTGCCCCAGTCCCCTCCCTCGACCCGCAGCCCCCTCCCACGATCGTCCCCTGTCCACATCCATGGGCCATGTTGCTTAGGGCTCCAGCCTCCATCTGAACCACATCCCGAAAGGAACAAATTACAAAGCACACAAGATTTCAGAAGCTGCTTTATGGAGAAACAACCCCGCGTGGTTGTCGTGTCCGGGTCACAAGCCGGGTCCCGGCCCTGCCCCAGCCGCACCTGGCAAGCCCAAGCGGATGCCTGAGAGCGACCACAACTCTTTCCATCTCCACTGTTGTCTTTCTCACTCACGGGGGGGGTTTCAAGATTACACAGGATGAAAGTTTTTCTTCTCGAAGCGGACTGTATGATCTCAAACAACAACCAAAAGTACTGAATTAAGCTAAAAAAGCAAAATGTTCTGATCCCTTCACGTGCTCTGGCTGGTCTCCCGGCGAGCACAGAAAGGACCCAGAAGAGAGGCTGCCTTTCTGTCCGAGCCTCAGGTGCCACTGCTGGTCACCTTGGCCCCATGGAAGGCTGGCCTGCAGGCCACCCAGCTGTAAACAACACCGCTCCGTATGGTTCCCATGCACAGCATCAGGCAAACTGATGGCATTGTGGCTTTCTTCTGTCTCTAAATTGTTCTGAGAACATACAAATTACACTTCAGATCTTCTCCCAAAAGTAAAGACAGAGAAGTTGGCCTACGTTAACACTGGGATGGACCACGAATTGGGTCATCTTATCCTCAAGGCAGGTGAGGGTTGTATGAGAACATTCCCGTAGGCATTCTTGAAAGTATCCAAAAGAACATGGCTAGAGTCAGTCAGGTGCTCCCAGTCTACACTCGAGACACCGTGGTCACAAGGAACTTAGGAAATTCCCCGGATGACAAAGGGCTGAGCAGGTTTCTGATCCTCTTCAGCTCAGCTCACAAGCACTGAAGTGTCCTCACAGCAGCAGCTGTGCAACCTGGGCAACCCGCACACTGCAACCAGCCCTGAAGGTGTCAGGCCGAGAGGGCAGCTGGCTAAGGGAGGGGTCTGGCCATCTGGAAACAACTCAGTTAGAAAGTCTGGCAGGACAACCGCACCCCTGCGCTCGTTCTGCAGGAAGCGGGAATGTAGCTAGTTAGACCGCTGTGCACTCTCCCGCCCTCCGCGTTGGCCAGGGACGCAGGCACCTGGCACTGAGCAGCCTGGTGTCGGGGCAGGAGGGGGCAAGGGGCAGAGCAGGGCGGCTGTGGCTGTGAGCACCAGCCACAGTGAGCTGGACTGTATTGGAGGAGGGGCCAGGCCCACGTCCCACGGCCAAAAAATAAGGTCATTTCCCACAGCCTCACACCAAAAAACGCTCAGCCCCAACAGGGAAAATCGCCAGTGACCCGTGTCTGAAATCTCCAATCACATCATTTCCGATCGACTAGCAGAGCGTGGAGCCTGCCCAGGTACACAGAGGTGCACCTGAGCTTCCTTCCCCAACCTCACGGCAGCAAAGTGGCAGTGAAGGCGGTGCCAACCATGGGAAACATCTAAAGACCCTGCCCCCACGTGGACGCTGCCAGCCCCTAACCTGGGTCGGGTGCACCATTGGAACCTGCTTTTTCAAAAGCCCGGTTGCCTTTAGGCCTCGGACAACGACGTCAGCCTTTTTGAATCCTCGCCAACAACTTAACTGGTTAGAAGTTCCCCTCCTGAGCTGGTTGACCGTCTGCCAGGAAGGGGAGCGGCCAGTGCCGGCTTTGTGCACAGAAACGCCACTGTCCCTACACCTCACCTACTGACATCAAGAGCTGGCTGAGCACGGGTCAGACTGGGAGACTTCTGCACGACCGGCTGTGCGGATGACAAGCCCTCACCCTTCATTGCTGCTGACCTGCCTGGCGTCACCCTGGCCACTGCCAGCTAGACAGACCCCACCCACAGGCCCAGGGGCCCCGCCTGACACCAGACACAGAGGCCAACGCGAACGCGGCCAAGAGACCAGGGTTATTTTAGTCACTGTTAGTGGAAACCATGCGTAGGCCAGACACTAGAGGCAGAACAGCATTTGGTTTGAGACTGGTTTTTAATCAGAAGTGCTCATCTTCGATCTGTGTGCGCTTTGCAACGCTGGGGGCCTCAGAGGGAGACGGTCCCTTGGCTCTGGGTAAAATACGCATTTTCTTGATTTTATTTAAACAATGATGAAACCTAGAGAGGAACAGCCTAGCCCAGCTGTCCTCCGTTTTCACGGTCCTCAAGGCTTTGCGGCCAGTCGTCACCGTTGGGGACGGCCATGCTTGGCACGAGAGAACAGCCATGTTGTGAGAGGGAGGGAGCGGCCTCAGGCCCTGAGGCTCAGTCCTTCCAGAGACGCGGGAGCTGGGACCACGTTCCCACCCAACCCCGGGTCCTGCTGGGAGGGGGGCCTACGTGCCTCGGAAGAGACGGCCGACAGTGCCCAGCATGCCCAGGGCAGCCCCACGGAGCCTCCGGGGAGGCCCAGCCTGCGTTTCAAGGCCATGCACAGAGCTTGCTGCTTCTGTGATTCTGGGAGCAAAGGAAGGCCAGAGTCGCCAAATGTGCTGAAGCGGGGGTGGTGGGGGGTTGTTATTTTAGAAAAGGGCTGGTCAGGGAGAACGCTATCACGAGACACAGGCCACGTTTCATGGGACACCTCAGGTTGGTCTCTACATGAAGGCACCACAAAGCTGCCCCTTCCCTGAGGCCCCCGCCCCGAGTGTGAGGGCTCAGCGCAGTCCAGCCGACAAGGACGAGCAACTGGGAAGGAACAGAGTCCGTCCACCCCGGGAAGCCACATGCCCTGGTAGGCAGGTGCAGCCTGGAGGGAGGGCTGAACAGAACTCCAGCAGGTCTGTGCACAGGCACGCGGGGCTCCGCTCTTCAGGAGACAGCAAGATCAGAGCAAGCTCACAGGGGTCCCCAAATGAAGGGGTCAACATGACACAGGGACAATGCCAGCGGAAGGGTCAGCGCCGAGGGTCTGCATGCTGGAGGCTCCCTGAGGGTCCTGGTCTCCAAAGTGCGCTCCCTACGTGCAGCGTCCAGAAAGCCCCCCCACCCCCCGCAAAGGGACGTCACGCTCACCTGGCACAACCCCTTCTGCTGCTTCGCCCCTCTCAAGAGCGGCACCTGTGTAAACCAAGCAGGAGGAACAGACGCAGGTCATCTCAGAGGGTGCCCTGTCCTGGTTCTGAGACCAGTGGCTGCAGCTCAGGGTCTGACACCAGTGAGTGCGGGGCAGGGGCAGGGCGTGAACTAAGTGAATGCCTGTCTGAACTGCTGCAGTGAAGGTCTAGGTTCTAGAGCCTGAGAGAGGCCGGGCAGGCACACCGCACCGCAGGGACCGGGGTCGGGTGATGCTTGCAGGGCCTCCGAGCTGCTGGGAGGCCTGCAGTGGCGTTCCCTAGTGACCCGTATCATTGGCCCCATTCCACTGATTTGGAAACTGAGATCAGGGTGAAATGCCTTTGTCCAAAATCCAAGCAAGTCGGTAGACAAGTGGGTCCCAAGCCCGACTCCCTGGAGCCCTTATTCCACACACAGTGCCCCACCTGCCCATGCTGTGTTGAGGGCACCAAGGCCCTCTGGCTCACTTCCTGCAGAGGGGATGGTGGAGCCCGCACACCTCACCCATGACCCCTTCCATCGGCTGGAGGCAACAGACTCTGTTGCGCTGTGAACCTCCCTGGAGCAGGATTTTGTTTTCCCTAGAAAATGGCCAATTTCTCCAGTTCAGTCACCTACATGCCCTGCAGCCCGTCCTCTAAGGCGGTTTGTTCTGGTTCTGTTGTTTGTTTCAGACATGCTCAGCTTTCCCATTGCTACTGGCAGATATGTGGGCGTCCACGGAAAGCGTCTGGGGAGGCCGCGCAGAGGCTCCTACGAGGAGGTGGGTGTTCCGGTCAGAGGCCGCGTCTCCTGAGCGCACATTGCTGCCCTCCCAGCCCAGGCCGCCCGCCGCAGGGCGGTGGGCCATCAGGAGGCGAGGGATTGGATGTTCTTGAGCATTTCCTCGAAGGCCTGTGGGGACGGCGCGTCCGCATTCCGGAAGGCGGCCTGGACCCTGCTGTACAGGCTGAAGGACTTCAACTCCAGCCAGATGAACCCAAAGCGATCCTCGTCGAACAGGACGAAGACCCCGGGGGTGCGCTCGGGGCTGGTGAAGCCGTGGCCGGCGATGAGGCCCGTGCCGTAGAAACTGAACAAGGACAAGAGGGAAAGCGCGGGGAGAGGGGATGAGCGGGGCCTCGAAGGCGCGTGCTGGCCCAAGCCCATCACCCGTGGTCCTGGACGTTCTGGAACATTCTCCATTCCACCTCCAGGCCACTTCCACCATCTGCCAGCAACTCTGCACAGAGGTGGGGCCCTGCGCCTTCGGGGAGGCCGGCGTTCACCCCACACAGTCGGGCTCACCCCGCCGACCACTGCTCTCTCTCTACCAGCTCACCCAACGAAAGGACGAGGGTCCCAGGCAGCCCCACCTCGTATTCTCTATCCCAAAGTACATGTCTTTATGATGCAGACCCAGGTAACAGAAATCTCAATCCCCGGAACAGTTAGGTCCACGTATGAACAACTCAAATGTAATCGATAATGATTTATTGGCATGCAACTGACATTAACCAGAAGCAGAACTTTCAAATACCCATTACAGCCAAGTTTTGAGACTCAGGCTGTAATATGTTTATTTCTTTCTTGCAAAGAACAGGTGACGAGGAGTTAGGGGCTGGCCTGAACCTCCCAATGCGTGGAATGGTGCCTGGGACGCCCACCTCTGCCCACCATGCTGAGGCTCTGCCTGGAGGGAGGGGGACAGCAGCCCTGCGCCTGAGGGCCCATGGCTCAGAGAGTTTCGGGGGGGGTGCACCAAGCTTAGATACACAGAGACGTGTGTTGCGCAGGCACTGTGGCAGTGCCAGAGAACGCATGCGCCCCTCCTGGCCGAGCCCCTGATGTTTCGCACCGGGTGGAGGACATCCCATGACACAGCCGGGGGCTGGGCCAGAGCTTCCAGGCCGGCGCTGCCAGAGGGCTCTGAGCTGGCCCTGAGATGCTGCAAGTCGTCAAGTTTCCCCGGGATAACAAAGCCTTTTCCTTTATGACCTTTCAAAAATTCACACATTCACTATGTGTACATCTCCCTCCAGAAAACCCAAATTCAGCCTCTTTTATCACAACTGTATTAGCATGAAGAAAATGTAATGAATTTTTTCCATCAAGACCACGCAGACACCTAAATTCCCTTTGGGGAGCTCGGCGTGCGCCCGCCTGCGTGCGGAAAGCCTAGGAGACCACTGCGGGCACACGAGAGGCAGCAGATGCCCAGAGGTAAGAAAGAAACCTTCACACGCGACGTGACAAAGGCAGAGAAAAGTCGGCTGTAATAATCTGCCAGGAGACCGACAGGTTCCTCCCTCAATGAACCCCGAGGTGACTGTCCGTGAGAACTCTCTATGGCGATGCAATGTTCTAGACCTGCGCTGTCCGACACACGAGCGGCTGCTGAGCACCTGGAATGTGGCCAGTGGGCCCGAGGGCCTGAATTTTCATTGTATTCTCTGTAGTTAAACTAAACAGCCCTGGAGTGCAGGGGACCGGGGCAGGGCGTGCATCTCTAAGACAGGACCGTGCAAACAGCACGCCAAGTGAGCAGCTAGCAGCAGCGGGCAGGCCCTGTCCCAGACCGGGGCCCACGGCCTCTGTGGGGAGGCTGTTAGAGCCGGGGAGAAACCACACGAAGAAATGAGGAGGCGGTGAGACCCCAGGACAGGCCTTCCCTGCAAGGCCGTCCAGGACGCCGCGAGCAGGCTTTCCGGGGAGGCGCGGGGAGGGACGCCACGGCCTGCTTTCAGTGCTACCCGACGTCTCACCTGTCTGCCTGTCTACCTTTGACCTCAGCAGCTGTGCAGTGAGAGACGTTGGGGAGGAGGCCCCCTGCCTGGCAGCTGAGCCCCCCAGAGGGGTGAGGGGACAGGAGCCTCACAGTCTGCTCGGCCCGAGCTGGGACCCGGCCCAAGTAGGCAGAGCTTCCCCACCAGTGCAGGGCCCCCAGCGCGGGGTCGGCCCCACCCCAGGCCACCTCCCTGCCGGCCGGGCAGAGCCCCCTCCGGGAAGCCCCGTCTTGCCCGCCCCGCGGCATCCTTACCACATCCTGCAGGTCCGGGGATAGTCCTCGTTCCTCGAGCTCACGCCCACCGGCAGCACAAACGGCTGCCCCTGCCCCGACTGGGCGGGCGGCTCAGCCGCGGCCTCGGCCCCTCCATCCCCGGGCCCCTTGGCCTGCTCGGCGGGTGGCTCCGCGCAGGGCTGGGGGCTCTGCCGGCCGAGGCCCGCGGCGTCCTCGGGCCCACCTTCCTGCTGCTGCTCCTGGCGCACCTGCTCGCGCACCTCCAGGACGATGCGCGAGAGCTCGTTAAAGTCGCGGAGGCTCTCAATGTCGGGCAGGTGGATGCGGTGCCTGAGGTTGATCTCTACTGTCTGCTGACCGGCAGGGATGTTGGGGTCACCCTGCGGAGCCAGCGGGCGGCGGTCAGCAGGCTCAGAGACCGCGGCCTCCAGCCCCGGTCACACCTCCGGCCGAGGGCGCTCGCTCAGCCTTCCTACTGATTTGGCGGCAACCCCTTACAAGTCAGAAGATCCTAGAAGCCCTTACAAAGCAGCACCCAGCGCAGGCAGCCTTCCGTGAAGGACCTCTGAGGACAGGGAACAACAGCACCCACGAGTGACCCTGGGAGGGCCCGCAGGCACATCTGCACCCAAAGACCTCAGGTGGGAGCCAGCCTGCATGACAGCTGAAGAAATGCGCGGCCTAGAGAGGTCCACGGACCCTCCCCGGTCAGACGGGGGTCAGGCCGGAAACACCAGCCCAGACTGTCTGCCTGGAACACGAAAGCTCCCCAGCATGAACCTGGGAGAACGCCCAGGCCCTCGTCCACAGGGAGCCCGGCCAACGGAGCTGCGAGCAGTGCCCTGTGAGGACCAGGAAGAGGCCTGCTCTGCGCCTCCACAGAGACTCCCCCCCCACACCTGCACAGCAACAGGCGAGCACGTGGATAGCAGCCCCTAGAGCGGGTGACAGAGGGCCCGTCATCTGGGACGCCCACTCAGCTCAGAAATCCTCCCACTGCGTTCCCGAGCTGCTGAGGCCAGGATGGGCCACGGGGGCCGGAGTGCTAATGCAGAGGGTGTCCACCATGGCCACACCTCAGGGTCACCCAGGGAGCTCCTGGAGCCCCTCACCCGGCCCACCCCCATTAAATCAGAATCTCTGGGATAGGGCCCCAGCATCAGTGTCTCCTCCACCTCCCCAGGGATCCAGGGTGTGGCCAGGGCTGAGAGCCGTGTGGTAAGGCTGCCTTGGAAACATTCAGAATCGCCGGGGGATCCTGTGGAAGGCAGGCCCTGGATCAGCAGGTCTGGGTGGGGCCTGCGTTCCCAGCAAGCTCCCCGGGAAGCAGTGCCACGGTCCGGGGCCCACACTGAGCAGCCAGGGTGCGGCCCGAGTCACACTACACCACGCCGATGTGATGGAGTCCGCACGGTGCTGGGCCTGCCAGGGCAGCCCCTGGACTCACCGTGATCTTCGTGCCCCTGGCGTGCTTCCCGTGGAAGCTGAGCATGACGATCTCCAGGCCGTGGCTGCCGTAGGTGCCCTTGAAGAGGCCAGGCCTGATCAGGTCGTCCGGGTGGCTGGGCGGGAGGTAGATGCGGCGGTAGGTCAGGCAGTTGCTACAGGGGGAGCGGGCAGCATGAGAGCTCGGCCACAGAGCCGCACGGGAGCAGGGGCAGGAGTACGGAGCTCATGCGCCTCCGGCCATGCTGCATAGGGCGGGCTGGGCAGGGTGGCCCAGGGCAGCCAGGGTGAGCTCCCCACTAGGGGCACCCCTCGTTCCTGAGCTATGCCCCCCCACATGTGCACAGCACACCTCACACCTTCTCCATCACCCTGGGGCAGGGACCCCTGAGACTGCAAAGGGGCTAAACAGGGGCCATGCGACAGGGTCCGGGGGCAGAGGGCACGGCAGCAGGGAGGCTAAGAGGCCCCCCAGGTGGACATGGGAAAGCAACTATGAGGCTCTAACACACAGGCCAGGCCCGTGACAGCACACAGCTGGTGGGTGATGATAGTCCAACAGACAGAAAACAGACACCGAGGTGGGCCAGGAGACAGGGAGTGTGCTCACAGTACCCTGAGAAAAAGACCATGTTCACAGTACGCAGAGAGAGGGACTGTGCACACAGCACCCACCAGGAGACCGTGTTCACAGTACCCAGAGAGGGACTGTGCACACAGCACCCACCGGGAGACCGTGTTCACAGTACCCAGAGAGGGACTGTGCACACAGCACCCACCGGGAGACCGTGTTCACAGTACCCAGAGAGGGACTGTGCACACAGCACCCACCGGGAGACCTGTTCACAGTACCCAGAGAGGGACTGCGCACACAGCACCCACCGGGAGACCTGTTCACAGTACCCAGAGAGGGACTGCGCACACAGCACCCACCGGGAGACCTGTTCACAGTACCCAGAGAGGGACTGCGCACACAGCACCCACCGGGAGACCTGTTCACAGTACCCAGAGAGGGACTGCGCACACAGCACCCACCGGGAGACCTGTTCACAGTACCCAGGGAGGGACTGCGCACACAGCACCCACCGGGAGACCTGTTCACAGTACCCAGAGAGGGACTGCGCACACAGCACCCACCGGGAGAGAGCCTGTGTTCACAGTACCTGAGACAGAGGCCGCTCACACCCAGCGAGGGGCTGCACTTACTCATACTGACTGGTGTAGATGAACTTCATCAGGATGAGCTCCTGCATGTGCTCGTGGAAAATATCCTCCAGCGTCCGCCCCCATTCTTCCCTCAGCCACGTGCGGAATTCCTTCGAGAGAACACAGGTCACGAAAACCGCCACAACACTAGGGCTCGGAGAGGCTGTGATGCTGAGTTCACGGGATGAAGACAGAGGCCGGGCAGGAGGGAGGGGGGCTGCTGTGTGTTTGGTCTCCCAGCTCCTGGCCTCCCTTCCTGTTGAGGCGTGGCGCCAGGGGCTCTGGTCCCCACTTCCCCCACCCGACTTCAACAGGAAGGAAGCGCAGGGACCGTGGGGGTCCATTGGGGAGGATGGGGCCGCAGCCCATGTCGAGAGCGCCCAGGAGGCAGCTGGGCAAGCCTCGCTTCTGTGCCACCCACACAGGTGGCGTCTACACTGAGCCTGGTTCTCAGGTTTCTGGGGGAGTGGGCACAGCAGACCCCCGTGCCGGCCAAGTCAGCAGAATTGCCTTCTGCAGCCACCAATGAGGAACAGGACAGGGACAGGCGGGGCAGAGAGTGTGGGCGGATTTTCCTTTTTAAAATGTGCCTTCAGGGCTTCCCTAGTGGCGCAGTGGTTGAGAGTCCACCTGCCGATGCAGGGGACGCGGGTTCGTGCCCCGGTCCGGGAGGATCCCACATGCGGCTGGGCCGGTGAGCCATGGCCACTGAGCCTGCGCGTCCAGAGCCTGTGCTCTGCAACAGGAGAGGCCACAACAGTGAGAGGCCCGCGTACCGCAAAAAAAAAAAAAAAAAAATGTGCCTTCACTGGGATTGACATATACACACTGCTATATATGAAATAGATAAGTAATAAGGACCTACTTGTATAGCACAGGGAACTCTACTCAATACTCTGTAATGATCTATATGGGAAAAGAATTTTAAAAAGTGTGGATATATGCATATGTATAACCGATTCACTTTGTACAGCAGGAAATAACACCACATTGTAAATCAACTATACTTCAATAAAATTTTTTTAATAAAGTAAAATAAAATGTGCCTTCACAGTTATGTTCAGTAAGTATATTTGTAAAAAGAAAACTCTTATGAATACCTCATCCGCAAAGTCCAATAATTCATTATGGAATCGAACAATGAAGGATATTTAGTGCTTAACAGCTTCATTCTGCACACCTGACGTTAACTAATCCACAGCTCTGGGATCCTAACTCAACAGTGTTTCTAATGAATATCTAGAATTAGCTCTACAAACAGAAGCAAAAGCAATTTACAAAAAGAAAAAAAAAAGCTACAATCTGTCAATTGCTTTAATACGTTACTGCCCAAACCCTGGCAAAGAAGAGAAATTACTAGTGACTGAAATAAACAACTATTAGAACTACAAGGTCAATATATAAAATTAACTGAATTTTTGTATACTAGCAGCACAAAACTGGAAAGTAAAAAAAAACTTAAAAATCCTACTTACAACCACCTCAAAAGCCATAGGACTTAGGAATAAACATTACAAAACGTGTGATACCTCTACTCCGAAAACCACTAGATGCTGCTGAAAGGCGGGGGAAGAGGCCTACAGAGCAGAGGCACCTGCGAACCGGGAGACTTGGTATTAGGTCAGCAACTGTCTCCAAACTGATCTACAGACTCAACATCAGGCCAATCGTAATCCCACCATGCTTTCTGTAGAAACTGACAAGCTGATTCTGGAATTCGTTTGGAACATCCACAGCAATCTTGCAAAAGAACAAGGTTGGAGGATGTACACTAGCGTGCGCTGTGACCCACTACAAGATGACAGTAACCGAGACGGTACCTGAGCAAGAGGGCAGAACTAAAGACAGAGCCTGGAGGGAGGCTAACCTAGTGGTTACGATTCCGGGCTTTGGCTGCCATGGCCTGGTTGGGGAACTGAGATGCCGCAAGCTGTGCAGCCAAAAAATAAGAGAGAGAGAGAGAGCTTGGAAACACCAACGTGTGTCTCAGGAGCGGACTTTCGATCACAGCATCCAAGCCACCTCCCAGGGAAAGAAAGTCTTTTACACAAATGGTGCTTGAACAACTGCACAACCACAGGGAGCAAAGGAGCCCCGATCCCCACCTCACACCACACACAGGAACCATTCAAGATGGGTCACAGACCGAAAAGTAAAGTGAAGCTACCAAACTTCTAAAAAGAAGAGAGAGAGAGAGAGAGAGAGAGACACTCTCTTTGCAACTGGAGGGTAAGCAAAGTTTTTTAAGACAGAAAACAATAACCACTAAGGAAGAAACTTGACAAATTAGACTTCACCCAAATCAAAATCTTCCACTTAAGTGGCTTAACTCATGAAGGGTAGGCCCTTAAAAAAAAAATCAAATAGAGAAATAACAGATAAAAATGGAAGTAAAAGAATGTAGTGATTTCAGTGTTGCCATGGTACATAATCAGACTTGAGCTAAATACCATGAAGCTGGCCTGTGAACAACCATAATCTTATTTACTTTGCATGAGAAGGTCAGTCATTAAGAATACCAAGCAGACCCAATTACTCAGAACAAATATGCTTACTATGAAATTATCTTACCAGATATGTATCCACAAGGAAAAACACAGGGGCCTAGAACATATCAGACAAGACTAAGTCCACTATGGACCCAGGGCTCGTCCACCACGGCCAACACCGCCCCATCACTGCTTCACTCTGCACAGCGGCCTAGGAGCTGGGTGCTAACGTCTTCCCTGTTCTACAGAGGTTTGGGGCTTGGAAAAGTCAACAGACCTTTCCAGAGCCACCCAGCTAGCAGATGGCAGAATTAAACCTAACCAAAGACCCCGTGCTAACCGGTCTCATCTCTGCCAGGGCCAATGCCAAGGCTGGCAGGAACGTGGTGAGGCAGGGGGCTCACGTGCCCTGGTGGGCTGTAAACGGGGACCAGCAAACTGACAGCACGTAAAGAGAATCTGGAATATCTTCAGGGCCTTTTACCCAATTCCATTGCTGTACAATCCAAAACCACAACGTTTTTGCAGAGTTCAGGCAGAGTGGGTCACAGTAATAATGCCCGGCATCTCTCCTGGGCGGCTCCGACCAGCTCTGGCACTAAGTCATTCAGCGTCTTACTCAACCCTCCAGAATCACTCGGCACCGCAGGTAATCTCATGGCTCCATTTTACAGACAAGGGCTGAGGCTCCCAGAGGCTAAGTCACTGAGTCACATGGTCAGGAGGGTAACAGGGGAATATCTGACCACAAACCCCAAGTCCAACTGCAGGATGGTCACACACCTACAGTCATTACAGCGCAGCAGATGACAGATGGAACGCTGCATTAAAAATAAAGTTTGTAGGGACTTTCCTGGTGGTCCAGTGGTTAAGATTCCACACTTCCAACGCAGGGGGCATGGGTTCAATCCCTGGTCAGGGAACTAAGATCCTGCAGGCTGCGCAGCATGGCCAAAAAAAAAAAAAGTTCGTAAAGAATTCTAATGAGACTGGGAAATGTTTCTGGAATAACGGTTAAGCTAAAAAAAAATAGAAAAACTATCCAAATTAGATAGTTAGACTGCAATGACATCATGAAGGCTGAAGAAAACTTGAAGGGATGATGGAGGACAGGCACGGAGGCCGCTCCTCGTGGGGCTGTGTCAGCACTCTTTTCCCTCCCGATTCTGAGGATTTCGGATCTGATGATGACGAGGTATCATTTTAGGAATGTGGCGAGAAAGTACATAAGACAAAGGAAAGCAAAATAAAAGCCACTTGTGTGCAACTGAGGGGAGTCCAGCGCCAGAGCCTTCTGCAGGGCCGAGCAACCGCAGGTAGGGCCAGGCCACACGCCCTTCCCTACCTCTGCTCCCCCTCACAGCACCCCCCCCACCCCCGATTTCCAGAAGCCTCAGGCTGCAGGGCCTGGACGGGCGCGGGCAGGGAGGGAAGAGCCAGGAAGAAGAGCAGGCAGCGTCTGCAGCGGGAGCCAGAGAGCAGACGCACTGCTGGGGTCTGGACGGGCGAAGGCCTGAGCTGCTCTCAAAGGCCCAGGAGATGAAGCTGCAGTTTGAGCAGCACAGGGAGGGCCCCCAGGAGGGGCACGTAAGGAGCAAGCAGGACACCCCAGTCCTGAGGGGCCAGATCCCGCCGCAGGACGTGGCCTTGGAAGGTGCACAAAGCTGGCAGAAGTCCCAGAACTGGGGACCGGGATAGGGAATGCGGTGGTTGGCAAGCCTCAGGACGCAGCTTATGCAGAGCTGGCCTTGGGTGTTGACGAAGGGATCACAGCCAGCACGGCCTGCAGGGGCTGGGGCGGGCATCTCCACAACTCTCCACGGTACCAAGGACAGCCTTCTGCCTGGAGACAGTGATAAGCAAGGCCCGTTCACCTTCCTACCCTCCTAGGCCACCAGGAGTCCTCCATTCCCTTGGGAAGCACCCTTGTGGCCCAGAATTTTAAGTGACTATCAACCATCAGAGCACAGAGCAGCCCGGAATCCAGGGCCGAGACTTTCACCTCTTCTTCAGAGCTGTCAGGACACACGGCAGTGCCCACCTCACGGCTCCTCCTCTCTCCCTGGAGCCTGAAGCCACGCTCTGGGTCTGAAAAACTCAGCTACAGAGTGAAGATGTTTCAGGCTGACACAGGAATCCATGGGAGAACCCGTCCCCCAGTCCCCCAGCTCCCCCCTTGGAGGGCAAGAGGGAGGGAGACAGGAGACGGCACAAGGAGCCAGCAAAGTGGCCCCGGGCAACTGAGATGGACAGAGTGACTGTGCCTCACACAGCAAGCCCCCCTGCCCCCATGACTCTAGGATGGATCCCTCGGCACCTCAGGCAGCCCAGCCCCTGCTCTGCCTGCAGACGTGCGGCATCTCCCCACCCCAGACCGGCAGGAGTTCCAAGTCCACTATTAAATGATTCCGAGGCCTAGAGAGAAAAGAAAGGCTCCCCAGTTCTAGAAGCCAGCAAAAGACTGCTCCTAAAGCCAAAGACAGCACAAAAAATGTTAGACCACGCCCGTTCATCAATGCAGAAGTCCTAAATAAAACAGGATCAAAGAGCATCCAGGAGCAGAGAGAACTGTACCCCACGATCAAACAAGCTCTCTTTTCACGACTTCAAAGTGGTTAGAAATCTATTAACATAAGTCATCACATTACTAGATTAAGGGGAAAAAAAATCACCTGATGGTTTCCACAGATGCTAAAAAAAACTGGTAAATTCAACATCATTTCTCAATTAAAACAAAGCCCTCTTAATAAAACACGAATAAACAGCTCCATCCCTAGCATAATAATGTATATCTTGACCCCAAGGCCACCTTGCTGCCTCGTGACAGGACCATGTGAACCACACCCACCACTAGACAAGGGTGCTATCCTCACCACAAGGGGTCAAGGAAGAAGGAAATGTCATTATTTGCAGATAATCAGTATTATCCTGGAAAACTCAAGGTAATCAACTCAAAGATGCTCATAAATGAAAGAGAAGGCAGTAAGATGGGTGGGTACAAAATTAATATGCAACAGCTTTTATATATAAAATCACCAGCTGAAAGATACGAGAGCCAAGAGTCCATTTACAACAGCAACAAAAGACCAGACGCTTTACAACAAACGTGCACGATCTACGCGAAGAAAATCAAATTCAAATGGCAGCACAGGACAAAGATGGCATTTTGAATCGTAGAGAAAACCTGCATCACTCAGCACCAGTGCTGGGGTGACTGAGGGGTACCTGCACTACAGCCAAGGTGGGCTGAAGCTCACTCTACAGAATAAACCCACAGAACCAGCGATAAATGTGGGAAACAAACGCGTGAAAATGAAAACACGAGCGCGTCTGTAAGTATAATTTCAAAGTGGGGAAAGGATTTTAAGATGACATCAAACTAAGAAGCTATTCACGGGCTTCCCTGGTGGCGCAGTGGTTGAGAGTCTGCCTGCCGATGCAGGGGACATGGGTTCGAGCCCCGGTCCGGGAAGATCCCACATGCCGTGGAGCGGCTGGGCCCGTGAGCCATGGCTGCTGAGCCTGCACGTCCGGAGCCTGTGCTCTGCAACGGGAGAAGCCACAACGGTGAGAGGCCCGCGTACCACAAAAGAAGAAAACAACTAAGAAGCTATTCAGGAAGGGGAACTCCCTGGCGGTCCAGTGGTTAGGAGTCTGCGCTTTCACTGCCCAGAGCCCAGGTTTGATCCCTGGTCGGGGAGCTAAGATCCCGCAAGCCACACAGTGTGGCCAAAAAAAAAGGAAAAGACAGATACAACTGCAAATATAAAAATTAAAAACTAAATTCTACAAGTGAAAACATACCTCATTTCAAACCAAAAGACAAAAGAATGAAGGAGGAAAAAATATTTGCATCTCGTATCTTGAAGGGTTCACTTCCTCACAGGATGAAAGCTCCTACAAATCAATTAGAAACATAACAACAGCAAACAGAACCAGGCAAAGGATATGAACGCAGATTTCACAGAGGAGGAACCACAGGACACTAATCTTCGCCTCAGACATAAGAGAAACGCAGAGTAACCACCGAAGTCAGGATGCCAACAAAGCATTTTATTCTCACCTTAACTTCCAGGTGTTTTTCTAGTTTCCACAAGGAGCATGTTATTACCTTCATAATGAGAAAAAATACCATTCCATCTCCAAATTGGTGAGGCCACACACGGTAGTTGGCTCACAGGAACTTTCTCTGATCCCAGAGTGTGTATTTCCAGAAATCCATTACATGGTCCTTTTAAGGTCTCAACAGCTGAGGAGGTTCTATTCTTGGAAAATATGCTGTTGACGTGTTTCACTTAAAAGTGGACTTGGAACATCCACTGATGTGTATGTGGTTGTATGTGAGACTGTGAATGACAGTGTTATTAGGGAAGGAAGCACGTCATTACCATCACCTTCACATACCATGCGTTCGGGAAAACAAGGGCCTCGTCTACCCTCAACAGATTCCAAGCAGCACGTGTGTACTCTCGTCTGCGCTGTCTCCCCGCAGACCCCTGGCTACCAGGGACCCAGCAGACTCAGAGACGCTAAGAGATGCACCCGACAAATACATGCAAGCTGCAGCGAGCATCCTGTATTTAAAGGTGTGAGGTTTTCCTAAGAAGGTTTCGGGATGGCGGTCTAACTAAAACTCAAAGGCGATGTGAGATTACTCGCGCAGAAAGGAAACCCGAAGACACTCACGCAGGCTCATCCACCACATGGCTGTGGACCGGGAGCCTCCACCACAGGGTTCACACCAATAAAGGCCTCCGGTCTCCCTGCCATTCACATCCAGGAAGAGACCCCACCGCCCACGGGCCTGTTGTCAAAGGGGCGACGGAGAACCAGGTAGAGAACTATTTCTACTCGGCCCGTTCATCCTGGGGGTGGTGGGGACTCAGAACCTGGGCCCAGCACACACGCCCACAGCGCCAGCATGATCCCGGGAGGCGGCCCTCCCTTCAAACCACCCACCCTCTCAGCTGCCCCGCAGGACAGGAGGGTCCGGCCTCACCTCCTGCCTCCCACCAGACATCCTGTGGTGGTCCGTCTGGTTGCACTTGGTGGAGAACTCGTCCTTCTTCACGATCTTGAGTGTCCACAACAAGGAGAAAGGGTAACGAGTCAGCCCCTAACCCCCACCAGAGCAGGCGTGCACCAGTCCCTCCCGCACCCACGCATCCCACTCATCTACAGGACCCCAAGAGGCCACCAGATCGCGGCTGCTCTAAGAAGGAAGGTTGGAACCCCCCTGAGCGCACGCTTCCCTCCCAGGGGGCCAGGCGTCGCTGTCCCCCGGGGCGTCCGAGAGCAGCACAGAGGGGCTGGCGCTCTCCTACTGAGATAGAGAACAGGCTTGCTCCCGGGCTGGCCACCTGCCAGGCCCACATCCGAGAGCAGAACGTCTGGTTCCAAGTTGATGCCCTTGCGAAGAGGAGAAAAAGGAACAGTGAGGAATCTCGCTTGGAAGGACAATTGGCTCTAACCAGAGGCAGAATCAGGGGAGGCTCCGGCAAGTGAATCTCTGAGGAGCGACAGCGGCATAGCGCACAGAAGGGCCGGGCCAGGGCCCGCTTCCCGGTCCTGCTGGCCGGCATGGGCGTGGTGCACAGCTGGGAAGACCCTGGCAAACAGCTGGCAGCAGGCCCGGGACGAAGTGAGGAGACCCAGCCCCTTACCTGCACACGCTGCCCCGCGTGCTCACCTGGACGTGGCCATTGTGGGGCCCCCTGTGGCCGTACATGCACTCCACCGTGGCCGACTTCCTCTCCATCAGGTGGATTCGGAACAAGGGCTTGAACCGCATCGGGTCGTCCACATGAGGGTCGTGGGGAGGCAGGTACATCCAGCCAATGATGAACAAGCCATCCACCTGTGCAGAGGTCCACACACGGCTGAGGGGGAGGCGGAGGCTCAGCATCCACACCCCCCAGATCACCACGAGGACCATTCCTGTCTTCACACTCCGGTCCCGCGGGGACCCTGGGGCCCCATCTAGCGCAGCAGGACGAGCACGGCCCCGCCCACCAGTGTGTGTTAATGGAAAAGTGGTTTATGAAACATGGTGACTAAAGTTGATAACGCTGCTCTATCACTGAAATCTACTAAGAAATAGAACTCAGTGCTCTCCCCACCCCTCAAAAAAAAAATAAAAATGTGAGGTGATGGGTACGTTAATTAACTAGACAGGAGAATCCTTCCACGGTGTACTTGTACATCAAATCAGATCACCACAATGTACGTTTTATACATCTTACAGTTTTGTCAATTATACCTAAACAAAGCTGAAAAAGTAACTAAATGTTTTAATAGAAAATGTAGTGGTTAGCCCCAAATCCGAGCAAACCTTTTAGAGAGAACTTCCAGCTATGAAGTGGGGGTGGGTAGGTGCCGGGAGCACAAGCTAAAAGACATAAGAAAGAAGCAGGAATGATCCAGGAAGTGCGACACCCAGTAGGGCAGCTGACCAGAGGAAAACGGGAGTGCTGCTTTCCACAGAAGAGACTCAGGAGGCAAAACAAAGCAGGCAGCACGAGGGCCTGCTTAGATCCTCGTTGTGAACAAGCCAGCTGTCGAAGGCAGTTCTGAGACCGTCAGGGAGCCTCGAGCATGGACTGGGCCTCAGGTAATCCAGGAACTACTGCCACTGCTGTGAGGCGTGGTCAGGACCTCACATGTGTGGGAACGTGCGAAACACCCACATGGTTAGAGATCCACACTGAAGTACAGACATGAACTGACACGGGCCTGGGATCTGCTTTAAAATACGGAAAAGAAAAGGCAAAGGGGCAGAGACAGACACCGTGAACCTGGCGCACTACGGCCAACCTCTGAGTCCAGGAGGTGGGCGTCTGTGGGCGTTCACCCAGCCATTCCCACTACCCTTGTATGTGTTCAAAATGGCAAATGATAAAAGTGGTGATCAGGTCAAAGGAGGGGGCAGTCTCCAGGCACGTTCTCAGTGGAGGGGAGGGGGTGGCCTCTGTAGCCCACTGGGGATGCCCCAGCAGTCGCTCCTGCCTTCCTGGCGGAGCCTGGGTCCCCAGCTTCCGGCTCTAGCGACAGAGGAGGGAACTTAATCGCTAACTGTCTGAGACAAGAGCCATTTGGCGGTGTTCTGTCATAGGCTCCATTTTCCCCTAATTATCCCCTGCTTTCAGAAGCCTTTTTTTTTTTTTTAACTCTATTACTCACTGCCAGTAAGACAAACAATCATCACCCTCCCCGACTAAAAGAAAGGAAAGAACCTGCCCACGCTGGGAGCTGTCTGTCTTGGCCCCTGTGAGAATGTTCTAAAAGCAAGGCTTCCCCAGTGATATTAAACAGAACAAATATAAAGCAAGTTTCTTAACAGATGTTTCCACCAAATTATAAAAAATATGAAGCAATATTTATCCCTGCCCAAACCCCACCTGGTGAGCAAAATACAGAGTGACGAAGTAACCAGTCACCCCGTGGCCTACGTGAACCAGGCTCGGGGGAGGCCACAGTGAGGCTCCCTGGGGGCCCCAAAGGCCACAGCAAGGCAGACCCGTGAGCCGTGACACGAGCTGCGGCCAGTCCCCTGGACTTGGCTTCTGGCCTGCCAAGCGCGTGTGCAGCGCCGGCCAAAGGGCACCTGGCTGTGTTTTCCCTGCACCATCAGCGGCGGCAACATCGAGGCCAGGCCCCTGCCCAGAGCTCAGCAAGTACAACGGCCCCACTCAGGTCCCGGCTTCTGTCCCAGAGGCACCACTCGTGCCTGGCAAGAGCACCGGCGAGGGCTGCATCCTGCTAGACACCGACACCAGTTAAGCCCAAGAAAAGTCAGATCTGAGTTTCTCAAATGGACCCAAAAATGAGCAGCTATTATATGCTTCTAGGCAAGTGACCTAGAAGCATATAAAAATTAAAACCAGAAGGCTCTTCTCCTGGCTACGACCAAGGAGCTTGTATCAAACAGCGCCTCCTGCTGAGACCAGCTATAAAGCCTGAACAAAGTAAAGTTAAAATGCTGCTTGTAGACCTCAGGGGGCAAGCCTGAAGAGAAGGGACAGACACCTGCCATGACACCAAGCCTAGGCCACTTGGTCCCCGGGTGGAGCGGGCCTGGCGTGGGCTTTCTGTCTAGGGCCAGCCTCCGAGGGCCCCACATGGCCTCCTTTTCTTTTAGCCTGCAGACCCGATTTAGGGCAACGAACCAGTGCACAAACCAACACTGGAGTGCCCCGGGGGTGTGAAGGCCGATGGCCCTGAGTGTCCAAGAGGCAGGGACCGGGGAAGGCATCCCGTCACCACGAAGTTCGTGGGCGTGGCAGAAGCCAAGAGCTACTTAAAATGAATCTCTGCTCGCTAGGAAAATAAAACCTGGCCCAATGAGTCTTTGCGAACAACTGGCCTGCCCCTTGGAGGGAGGACGCAGTCCCGTCCGCAAGAACCCAGGCCCGGCGCTCTGGGACTTACCACCACGTTCAGCAGTCCTCCATACGGCCCGATATCTGGCTGCCACAGTCCCAAAATGTGTCTGTATCGGTGAAGCACTACAGGGAGAGAGAGAGGACAGGACTTCATCAGAGCCAGCTGATCTTCACTTTACAGTCAATAATCGGAGGAAAGGGCGTGAGGAAGAGGAGGGACGTGTGAAGAAATCCCTCACGGAGGCTCGTAACAGAGCCTTGCAAACAAATGTGGATTCAAGCAAATATTACAAGTGTCTAAATCATTCTAAGAGTGAAAATGTAACAGACAACTGGGTCATTTTGAAACCCAGCCTCTGCGTATCAGCTCCAATGACAAGGAACTGCTGCTTCGAAGGACGTGCAGTGGGCGCCCCTGTGAAGCAATGAACCGCCCCTCCCGTCAGTCTACACAGCGGAGGAGACGTGGGACTCTTTACCAGGGGCAGAGTCCAAAACATCATGGGGCTGTAGAGTAAGATTTAATTGGATCATCTGTCTTTCTTTTACACACACACACACACACACACACACACACATTCCCCCTTATTTCAAAAGCAGCGCATGTATATTCACTGAGGGCAACGGGAGAAAAGGGCACCTGATGCCGACCTGAGACCCCACTGCACGGCCACGGCCAGCACAGTAAATGCCCTGGGAAGAGTCCTTCGCTTCCATTTCCTCTGCATGTGTATTTGTTGAGTGAACAGTGAACAAGTGAAAGAATGAGCAAACTGCACAAAGAAGACAACCAGCTCATGCAGGGCCCTGCCTGCCAGCTTCAGGGTCTGGGGTCTCTCTGCAGCCAGTGTGTGGTGGTAAAGTTTATATGTCAACTGGACTTGGCCATGGGGGGGCCAGACATTCGTAGTCAAACATTATTCTGGTATGTCTGTGTTCCCGGATGAGATTAACATTTAAATCTGTGGACAGAGAAAGCAGATTGCCCCCCCTAGTGTGGTGGGCCTTGTCCAATCAGTTGAAGGCCCGAGCAGAAGAAGGCTGGTGCTCCCACCAGTAAGGAGACACTCCTGCTGCCTGGCTGCAGGCTGGGATATCAGCCTTTTCTAACTTCGAACTCTAACTAAATCATGGGCTCTTCCTGAAGAGGACAAAACGGCTAACCCTCCCACAAACACAGGGGAATTTTCTCCTGCCCGACTGCGTTGAGCTGGGACATTTGGTCTTTTCCAGCCTCTGGATTCGAACTGAAACATGGGCTCTTCCTGGGTCTGGAGGCTGCCGGATTTCAGACTGGAACTACACCATCAGCTCCTGTGGGTCTCCAGCCTGCTGACTGGAGATCCTGGGACTTGTCAGCCTCCATAGCTGTGCGACCTAATTCCTTATAATCATCTCTTTATACATGAAGAAATTGGTTCTGTGTCTGAAAACCCTGGCTAATACTCAGTGGGAGCCATGGACGGTCTCCAAGTGCTGGAGCTGCATCATCACAACCGACTTCAGGAAGGAAGACCAAGCAGCAGAGCCCAGAGGGACCTGAGCCCAGACAGCAGTTCTCCAGCCACCACTTGGTCTGGGGAACAGAGAAGAGGAACATGAGGCCAGAACCATCCCAAGCCTGCAGGGCATGCCGACCGGCTGGTGGGAAAATACCAACCGTTCCCTAGGTTTCAGCCTAAAGACACACTTCTCTAAATGAGCCTCGATGGTCTGCATGGCACCTGCCACTCATGCCATGTGCAATCCTCTGAGTCGGTTTACAAGACACACATTAAAGTCAGTGGTTATTTTATGGCCATACCCTGATGGGTTTTGTGTTTGTTAAACAAGCAATAATAAGCAGGGTCAGGAGCCATAAACAAATACTGAACTCAGACAGTGCAACACACACTCAGGTGTTTAGGGGTGAAATTGACTGATGGCTGCCAGTTATCTTGAAATGCATCGCAAAACAGGATGGATGGAGGGACAGGTGTGTGGGAGTGAAGTGGAGCAGGGTGCTATGGAATCGGGTAAATGGGTGTTCACTGCACAATTCTTTCTACTTTTCTGTGTGTTTTTAAAATTTCACGATAAAATAGTGGATAAAAAATTAAATGGGCCCATATAGCATGGTCTTCTCTTGTCTCCCCTCCCCTCATCTCCCAACTTGACTGCTGACAACGTCTGGTTCTTTCCAAGATCAATCAATCTGATCTCAAAGCCCCTGGAAAGACTGTGCAAAGAATATGCCCCAGACTCAGCAATTCCCAAAGGGGAGTTCCTTGTTTTGCTCTAAAAGCAGCATCTCTTTGAAATAAAAGTTCAGCCTCCCATGTGTGCTTAGAGCAGCAACTGTCTCTGGATTTTAAGCTCTGTGCCCATTAGAAGACTCAGGTGTGCCCCTCGCCCCCGCTGACACGACGCTGGCTCGCCCAGCCTGGGCCCACCCAGGACAATCCGAGGGGAGGTCAGAGACCAACGTCGTCATGTGGACCGTGAGGCACGGGGTTTCCTCAGGCCACGTGACACCTGTGTTCTATAACGTGTTCTTTAAGAAGTCTCAGAGTTAGTCTGGCAGAAGTGACCTGAAAGACTCAGCAAGTCCAGGCAGCACTCAGACAGAAGGAGTCCACTTGAGTCACATGAAACTCTAGGTGTCAGGAGTGGGAGGGCAGCCTGTCCCCACGGCGACCTTGTGTGCCCGGGGCCTGCTGGGCAGGGCAGCTCTAAGGCGTCACCACCACAGGAGGTACGGAGCACGATGAGCTCAGGCACCGGCCCCTGTGCTCTCCTCTGACCCGCACCCGGACCCTGCCTAGGGCACACAAGGGGCCTGCGGGCTTAAGACAGAATCCACGGCACCTCCTGGCCCAGGCGCTGACCACACCCCAGGGCTCCTCGCCTGGAAGAAGATTCCAGCTCAACAAGTCCTCCCGACGCTGTTTCCAAACAACCACTGACCATGCAGGAGAGTAAACGGGATTAAGTCCCAATGACACCGGCTCAGGTGCAGACGGCGGGCTTGGGACCTAGGACAGCAAGTGGACTGGGTCAGACCCTTCGGGTGCTCTCCTGTCAGAGACAGGTGTGCTGAAAGGGCCCAGCTCTTAGAAGACCACAGAAGACAGGCATTCGTGGGCAAGGGAACCCAAACACCAGAGAACCACACTTAAACTCAGTCAGAATAACGACAACACTCCTGCTCTCAGCCCCACGAAGCAGGACTTGGGCCTTCCAGAATGAACACCAGCTCAGAGACTCTTCCAACCATTGATCCCCGAGGTCAGCATAGTTGTGTTCAGAAAACCATCCCTGGCTCTAACACAACCCTCCTATTCCCCAAAATAGGAACAACAGTCCAAGATGCCTAAGGGGCGGCTCAGCTCAGGAGCTAACAGGAAAAGAGTCCTAGGCAGGGTTCTCATCTGCCAACAGGAAGGGTCACTTAACAAGCCAAGTGGGAAACTCCGATACACTGGAAAACACCCAGCCCAAAAGATCCAGCTCTCCTTGCACAGCATGCTCTGATACTGAGCAGTCGCTTCCCTGCTGTCCTACCAGCAGCTGTCATTGCCCCCCACACTCGGGACAGCGGCCCACCACCCAGCAAGGCCATAACATCATTCTTGAATCACCACATCTGTCGCTGCAGAACTGAGGTTTCTTGCCCAAAGGCAAATCATACATGCAACTAATGGTACCTCCGGCCACCTGCTAGAAGCTTTTGGTAATTAGAATAAAATCAGAGGAGGGAACACTTCCAAACTCATTCTACGAGGCCGGCATTACCCTGATACTAAAACCAGACACAGACAGCACGATAAAACAAAATTACAGGCCAATATTCCTGATGAACATAGATGCAAAAATCCTCAACAAAATATCGGCAAACCAAAATGGATCATAAACCATGACCAAGTGGGATTTATCCCAGGGATGCAAGGATGGTGCAACATCCACTAATCAATCAATGTACTACACCACATTTACAACATGAAGGCTAAAAAATCACATGACCATCTCAATACATGCAGAAAAGGCTTCTGACAAAATTCAACATCCATTTATGATAAATGGGTATGGAGAGAATGTACCTCAACACAGTAAAGGCCATGTATGACAAACCCACAGCCAGTATCACACTCAAAATGAAAAGCTGAAATCTTTTGAAAGACAAGGATGCCCACTCTCCCCACTTTCATTCAATGTAGGATTGGAAGTCCTAGCCAGAGCAATTAGGCAAGAAAAAGAAATAAAAGGTACTCAAATTGAAAAAGAAGAAGTAAGACAGTCACTATTTGCAGATGACATGATACTATATAGAGAAAATCCTAAGGACACCACCAAAAAGCTATTAGAGCTAATACATGAACTCAGTAACATTGCAGGATACAAAATCAATACACAGAACAAAATCAGGAGAAACATTCCATAGACACGTAAGTAGCAGAGGGTCTCTCCTCTCTCAGACGTACATACCGTTGGTGCCCCACTGCCCTTTCCAGGAGCACCCTTCTGTTTTATTCTTACCAATGGTCTCCTTCCTTCCTCAGTAACCATCCTGCAATGTGCTCTTGGCTCCAGTTGGCAGACTGGGCCTTCCCCTCCAAAGACTCTACCCTGTGTTATCTGCACCTGAGGATTAAAAGTGGTCTGTCTGTCTCCTCACCAGTGGAGGGGGGCGGTTTCCACCAAATTCCTCATATCTACTCGAGCAATCTGAAGCACTGCCAAGATGCTGGGTGTGAACCTCAAAACCCAGAGCCCTACAGGTACACGACGTTATTTTTAAGTTCAAAGCGCACTCGGACAGTCACCATCGATTAGCACATACAGACACGTGTTAGACCCATTGTAAGGGCAATATACCCCCTAGGACACTCCCGACGCCTTACAGACATGGATTATCAAGACCATCAGGAAGCTACATACACACACCGAGAGCAGCTGATCTGGGCCACAAGGCTGTGGGGAGATATCATCTCTTGGGTCCAAGGGAACGTGGCCCAGAGGACTTCAGAGGACGAGGGGACACGAGGCCCCACAGCTCTAGGAAGAGCACAAGTGGATGAGGAACAGCCCCGGGGCCTTGTTCCTTACAAGCCAGTCATCACAGCACACGTCTCTGGAGCTTTGGTGAGTGTCAGAGGATGAATTCCGAGCCGCCCTCGGTTAGGACACACTAGGACGCTGGAACACAGAACACCTGGGCGTACAGAGGTTTCAAATTCAGTTGAAACTGGTTTTTTGTTCACGCACGTACGTTTTTCACTGATGTTTTAGGAGACCATCCAGGTAACAGACCAGTCCACAGAGAAAGGCAACCAATGCTGACAACTGGTTATTTTCATTATGTTTTCTAGATCTTTCAAGTTTTCTACTGTATTTTTATAACTACACTCACACCTCAATGGGACAGTAGTGCCCAATTAAAACAAGTCTGCAATACAGCTACAAGCAGCTGGGGGGCATCACGGCACGTGGCTCTCGTCGGACGTGGTCTCCGAGAAGCACGGTAGGAAGTCTGGACGCAGAACTCGTCCTCATCAGGAAGCTTCTGCCCAGCGCGTGGGGACAAAAAGAACACCCCCCAAAACAACTCTAGGTGCTTCCTAGGTCCTGGCCACCCCCAGAGGTGGGTCAGAATTCCACACTAGCCCTATGGTATTAAGTTCCAGATGGGCTGTTGTTCCAGAAGAAGTCTGTGACAGCGGTGTGACATAATGGACCTCTGAGTGCTTGTTTGCTTGTATCGAAAATCCCGCGGCACCCAGCTCCCGTCAGCACAGCCAGTGTCATTGATCCGCTGTTCTCAATACCCACTACGTCACCGTCTCTCCTGTGGGGCTGGAGAAGGCACCAGGGCTCACTGACTGCTAAGCAGGGAGAGCAGCGCAGTCCAGGACAAAACGTTCTAGAGAGCCTACTGCTGAGATGGCAGGGAAAAGAACGGAACTTGTGTCCTCATAGCCAGCCGGCCCAGCCCCACACTTGTGGTGATCGCTCCCACACCCATCCCCCCAGGGCCTGGGTGACACACAAGGTGGGTTTGTTAGCCCAGACACGCCCCCAAAGCATGCTGCCCACACCCAGGCAGCCCTGTCCGGACCCCAGGATAACCCCGAGTAAAATGCGGCCAGCCAAGCACATGGCAGCTAGGTGGCTGCAGTCTGATGGGGGTTAGGAGGAAATCCACAAACGACTCTATTCCCTCTACTCTGAGTAGGTTTTGTTAGAAACTGGGCACTTCTTTTTTTTTTTTTTAAAGATCATTTTTGATATGGACCAGTTTTAAAGTCTTTATTAACTTTGTTACAATATTGCTTCCGCTTTATGTTTCGGGTTTCTTGGCCACTAGGCATGTGGGATCTTAGCTCCCTGACCAGGGATTGAACCCAAGCCCCCTGCATTGGAAGGCGAAGTCTTAACCGCTGGACTACCAGGGAAGTCCCGAAACCGTGCACCTCTAAGACCCAGGAGTGGGTCTGCCCCACGGTGGCAACACCGACATGAGGAGCACTCGGAGGGGTGGAGTAAAGAGCAGAAGGGTGTCCCTGTGCTTCTTGAAACATAAAAACAGCTTTCGGGACTTCCCTGGTGGCTCAGTGGTTAAGAATCTACCTGCCAACGCAGGGGACACACGTTTGATCCCTGGTCCGGGAAGATCCCACATGCCGTAAAGCAACTAAGCCCACGAGCCAAAACAACTGAAGCCTGTGCACCCTAGAGCCTGCAGGCTGCAACTACTGAGCCCACGTGCCGCAACTACTGAAGCCGCGCACCTAGAGCCCACGCTCCACAACAAGAGAAGCCACCGCAATGAGAAGCCTGTGCACTGCAATGAAGAGTAGCCCCCGCTTGCTGCAACTAGAGAAAGCCCACGCGCAGCAACGAAGACCCAACGCAGCCAAAAATAAGTAAATAAAATTAATAACTTAAAGAAAAAAAAAACAGCTTTCAGTGCATCTCGGCTCAACCCAATAAAAGGCAGGGACAGCGGGCTTCCCTGGTGGCGCAGTGGTTGAGAGTCCGCCTGCCGATGCAGGGGACACGGGTTCGTGCCCCGGTCTGGGAAGATCCCACATGCCGCGGAGCAGCTGGGCCCGTGAGCCATGGCCGCTGAGCCTGCGCGTCCGGAGCCTGTGCTCCGCAACGGGAGAGGCCACAGCAGTGAGAGGCCCGCGTACCGCAAGAAAAAAAAAAAAAAAAAAAAAGGCAGGGACAGCATTCATCACCTATGGAATGTGGCTTAGAAAATCTCCAGAGCTCAAGTAATGCCAATCGAAGGAAGAATCAGGACCTAAGTAATCAACTGTTTCTACACACTTTTGTCGTGTGTGTGTATGTACACTTTTGAATTGACAAATGCTGTGCAAACGTGACTGACTAATAAAGCCCAGATGTGAATGCTTACGTTCCATTTTGCAACAGAAAGGTTTTGAGGCTTCCACTCTGCCTTAAGAAGCGATAAATTTTAAAATGCACAGCAACATGGTGATCTTGCTTGGTACAACCCAAAAACCCAAAGCTGCTGCGGACACCCAGCCCGTCTGTGCAGCTGCCCTGGAGTCGCCGCTCAAGAGTGACCCTGGTTGTGCCAAGCCACGGAGGACGCTGCAGCAAAGTGCAAACCAGCAAACGCCAAGGAGGTCAGCTCGATCTCGGGGCCGAAGCTGCCTCGTGCTGTGAGTGAGAGGCCCTATCCATGCAGCTTCTCGGTCTTGCTCACCCACAAAAGCGGAAGCCAGCAGGAGATACGTACGGCAGGTGTAAACATCTCTGTATTCCATGTGCTCGTAATCGGGAAGAATTTTCATGAAACGGCCCGACTTCACACGAGGGTTTATACCTGAACAGACACAGCAGGGAAAGGGCTGAAGATGGTTCTGCCTTCTCGACTGTAGAAACCATTTTCACAGGACTCAACACCTGTCCCTCACCGACATCACACGCTTCCCTACATCCTCGACCCCCAGAACCAAGCGGTTGCCAAGGAGGCAGGTCTGGCCAAGAAGGAATTGTGGTGACAGGTGCTCCTGTCAGTCAGTGATCCACACCAGGAACTCATGATGGCCGGCCCGCTCGGGACCCCCTCCGGGCTCTCTCCCCATCACCCACCACAATCAGCGGGGCTCACCGAGGTGGGAGGGCAGAGGTCGCAGCTCACAGATATTTGGGGTGGCTGTGTAGGGAACCCTGTGCCCCGCTGCACACCTGGCATTGTCCTTCACCTGCTGCACGTGTGTGTTTTGGTTTTGACAAAGGACCGTGTTTGCCAGCCTCCTAACTCAATCAGACCCCTTCACCCCTGGACTGAGGTAGCTGACTCTACCATCTAAGCAGGAACTAGGGACGACTGTCTTCTACCACCTATTCCAGAACCTAAGTGATTTTCTCCTGGATAAGGCCTTCAAAGCAAATTCACAGTTCCTGCACTGTGAAGATGAAAACTGAAGCTCGCTTTGGCCAGGGCAGATCAAACGCTCAGGGGTGCTGATAGCAGATCATATGAATCAGTCTCTGCATTTGGCAACCATGTTCAAGGGGTTAAGAACCAGCAGTCAAAGAAGTCTCCAGATGTCCTCCTTTGCCTCACGGTGACCTCACCGTGGCCCTTGTCCCCTCTCCCTGGCCCACCTGGACCTCCCCCTCTCTCCTACTCACCTGCCCATCCACCTGTGTCCAGACGTCCCCTCCACAGGACAGATGCCACCAAGGCCCGGGCAACCCCTCTGCCCACAGCTGAGATGAGCTCTGTGGGGGCCTTCATTCTCACACGTGTTCTCCTCTGGGTGCTTCAGCCCCCAACACCTAGCAGGTACGAGCACCTGCCTCCCTCCAGGAGTATTTTGAGGGCTTACAACTCTTAGACAGAACTCAAGTGGCTTTGAGTTGATATCATCAAATGGCCTAACAAACTCAAAAAGCAGTGAGATGATAAGGACTTCTCATATTAGATCCTCATGGAAACAGCTGACCGTCCCCAAAGCCGGGAACCTCTCGTTTCTGTGCGCTCACAGGGACTCCTGTGGGGAGTGCGCCTCTGACTTGGACACGACGCCCATAGCGAGGGCGGCCTCCTGGATTCTCTGCTCTGGGAGACTTAAGACACAGACGCTGGGGAGCAACACTGAAGCAGAGAGTGCAGGGGAGCCCTGGGGGCACCCCCAGGGTGGAGGGCGGGACGGGAGGGAAGGGGACACAACCACCTTCCCAGCCCTGGAACTCGGGGCTCTGCAGGGCTCAAAGTGGCACTATTCTCACCACTGAGGCCACAAGACAGGAAGGAGTTACATTTTCACGAGGCGCGACCACTCGGGCCCCAAGACCCACTTCCCCTGGAGACATGCATTCTCTTGGGTGGGTGGGACATGAAGCAGAGGCCAGAGAAGAAACCAAAGTGCGAAGCAGCACAGGGAAGGAGGCGCGGGAGGCCTTGCGCAGACCAGCCCTGCCCTGGGCTTCAGGACCAAGGACAGCGGCACGGGGGTTGGGTGGGGCGCTAGGTCGGGATGGCGTCTGAGGGTGGCTGAGGATGCAGCCCGAGCCCCTCGGCAAGTGGGGAGAAGGGGATACGGGGAGGTGGCAGAGGTGAGGCTGGGACACACAGGGCTCCCAGAGAAGGTGGGAGGGGGCAACAGCCTCGAAGGCACAGCCAAGCGCCAACATCGAGAACCACACGTGCCCAGGGCGGCCGGGGAAGGTCCACGAAGAACTTAGAGCCTCCAACAGGAGATCTCCCCACTCGTGAGCAAATTCTAACCCAGGAACACTGGCCAATCCAACATCCCAAATGGCCACGGGATCGAGGTGCAGAGAAGTCTGATGGGATGAAGAAATCAGCCCAGATTCAGGGACCAACTGCGCCCCCCCTGGGCTGTCTCCCCACAGAGCTGATGCTCCGCAGAAGTCCACACTCTACCTGTGCGGGGGATGCGGGACAAGGAGGAGAGGCGTCTCCCAGGGGGACTCTGAGAGCAGCAAATCCACTGAAAAGAGGGAACACAGCAAGCGACACCAACGAGCAAGCGCCTGACACTGGAAGGAAGCCTCCAGCACGCTGGCTCCCACCCAGCAGCCTGGCCCCCGGGAAGTCCCTCCATCCTGAATCACAGGTTTTTCCGAGCAGGAGCCCGGTCCCCAGCCTCTCGGTGTTTAAGTAAGAAGCATCATCTGGTCCAGGTGTTCAGGGCAGAGCTGGTGCAGAGTTCAAAAGAATGTGTAAGCCAGGGCTTCCCTGGTGGCGCAGTGGTTGAGAGTCCGCCTGCCGATGCAGGGGACACGGGTTCGTGCCCCAGTCCGGGAAGATCCCACATGCCGCGGAGCGGTTGGGCCCGTGAGCCATGGCCGCTGAGCCTGCGCGTCCGGAGCCTGTGCTCCGCAACGGGAGAGGCCGCAACAGTGAGAGGCCCGCATACCACAAATAAAATAAAGAATGTGTAAGCCAAAATCTACCAAGATGGTTTTAAGATGAACACTTAAGGTCCTTTTCAGAGAGGTCAACAGGTCAACCTCAGGCCAAAGAGGAGTGGGCCATCATGATCCTTCTTTCCCCGTCCTTTACTACCCAGCCCCGAGTGTTAACAACACACGCCACACCCCGCTGGGCAGGGACAGGCGGGCTGCTCCCCGCGGGACGGTGTGCCCACTGCCCCTGGGTGATGTCAGTGCCAACGGACACCCTCACAGCCTCACGCAAAGGGCCCTGAGGAAGGGCCAGCAGAGAGGTGCTTGGGGTCGGGGGCTCTAGGCATCACGGAGCATTGCTGGCGACTCTGGAAAGCAAAGGGGCGGGGACAAGAAATGGGGGCGCTGGGAGACTCAACGTGCCTGCAGGAAACAAGCCAAGGAAGGGCCGGGGCTGGTGCGGTCAGGGTGGCGGGGAGGGGCCCTGGCAGCTGTCACGGCTGCATGTCACAGTTGCTCCTGGTGTCCACGTCTCCAACCAGGCTGCGGGCCTGGGATCTAGAGAGACGGGCACCTCCAAGCACACCAGAGTTGTTTCCAGGGTGGCCACGTTCCCCAGAGGAAAGACACCTTCATCCACCTGCGCTGCAAAATCAGGGTCATGATTCACTCAGAAAGGGAGAAGAGAGCCCCCGACCTTGTCAGTGCTCTTACTACCAGCGCTGTCTCTACAATGTCAAAACTGAACTTAAAGCGTATCTGAGAACAGATCTGTGGGCTGAGGGCCATGGACTTTTATTTTCCGCGGCTGATGTCTCTGAGCACCTGCTTCTGGAACAAGTTAACAGAAGATGGTGACAGATTAACTTACACTTCGCGTAGACGTCTCGACAAGACACGCCCGTGATCTCCAGCTTCCGCAAGTTTTCACAAACGCCGTACTCTGCAACAAGAAACGTTTGCTGGAAATTACAGTCAAGAAGTCATAAAGCAGCAGAAATATTAATAGACAGACGTGTGGGTGGGGGTGGAGCAGGCACGCCTCAGCCTTGACCTTGTCTTCTCAGCCTGACCCTTCTTTCACTGTGGAGATTTCATGGCCCTTCTCCACATTCAGTCAACACCCTCACTCACCAATGAAGCCACTACTCTATTTTTAGGCAACTCCACTCCGCATGAAATAGCAACCTGCCATGTCTATTCTGATAAGCTCTAGAAACCTAATCGCTCAAACTCACAACCAGACACCCTGGTTTATGACCACGGTGTGGCAGAAACTCAGAGTCTGGAGACGATGCGAGTTCCCATGGAAATGAGACCATCACAGGGTTCCACGAAGGCCCCCCTAACCCCCTCCTGATTCTGTGAAACGAAGACACAGCTGGGGCTGCCCAGGACGGCCTTGAAGCAAATCCCTGACACCCACCTCCACGGCCAGCGCTCTGCCCCACCTCCGGGAGAGAAACCCAGGCGTGGAGAGGTTGGTGACTCAGCAGTCCTTCCAGAAGGGGGACTGCAGTCTGGCCAGCAAAAGGCTGTCCACCTCATCACATCACATCACAGACCCCACCCCGGCCCCGAGGCCTGGTCTTTTCAGTGGAATGGATGGTGACACTAGCCCAATGCTTCTGTGAGGATTTTGACCACATCCAAGCCAAGCTCAAGATGCAGACGGTGGAGAAACCAGTTGGGGCAAGGCGGTTAGCACCTGGCAAACCTCCCCGAGATGGGCCTGCCCGATGGTGCTGCTTCCCCTGCTTCCACTGCTGACGAGCAGACCATGGCCTTGCCCATCACCAGACAAAAACACACGTTTTATCCTCCTGCCAGGAAGAATGTGGACTCCACTCTGGAGTGTTATGCAAGTTACAAGAACTTGTCAGGAACTAGATAAAAAAATGTGCTTGTTTGTGACCTTGGACGGGGTGACACCTGCATGTCACATGAGTCACCAGCAACTGAGAGGCCCTGGTTTGTCAAAATCCTTGCAGACCATGCCAGGGACCAGCTGGAAGGGCCACTCCCGCCCTTGTTGGCGACCAAGCTGCAGCTGGTCTACCGGTGCTCTTGAGAAGAGCTCTGCTCCACAACGAGCTGTCTTCATGATTCCCCGTCTGCTCTGGGATGTCCACCACAGCCAGGTGGCCCTCCTGACGACCACAGTGGCTGTCACCACCTCGTGTGCTCTCCATAAACAGTGTCCTTCCCTCGCACCAACCAGGCACTCCAAAACCGTCACCGCACAAGACTGGTGCCTCGGTTTGTTTCCTATGTGATGCTAAAGGACAGGTCCTCTCCCGGTTCCAGCAGTGACCAGCGCACGGGATAGATGAGATGCACCTCTTGCTGCCTTGTTGACGAGACAGTTTGGGAGCCGGGGTACGGGTGGGGCGCGGGGTAGTCTTCTCTGAACTGCGCGCTTTTGTGATACATGTGGACACTCTGCCGGTGAGATGCAGGGCACAGACCCAAGGCGCATCCGAGTGTGCCCCGGCAGCCTGCAGCACACCGAAGCAGCAGTGTTGCCCCACAGCATCTGCCGACCCAGCGGGTGATGTTCGCGCCTGAGCCCAGCGATCCTCCGACCTGCGAGAGACAACGCACCTCATCCCAGCACCCGCTCAGACTTCCAAGCGATTCTAAGGTTTTTAGCCAGGATGACCAAATTGTCAAGAATCTCTGCACATCGTGTCAAGAGAAGGTGCTGATAATATCACACAAGAGATGACCCTGCACGAGCAGACAAACCATCCACAGGAACACCACTAGCAATCAAAAGAAAAGCAAAAGCATGATGCAGTGCTCATAAATACAGCAATGCTTAGTGGGTTTTTCTTAATGTTCCCAAAAGATACTAAATTCACCGAAGCAGAACAATGTCATTCTGACCCAACTGCTCCTTCAAGAAATGTTCAGTATTTTTCAGATGATGGAAAAATCTTTTTTTTTTTAAACAGTGGCTCGGAACAATTCCACATACTCTGACTGTTCCATAAACCTTCCCATAAGTCATCAGGGAAAGTGCCCTTAAAATAGCATTAAGGCCAGTGTACATGCAGAACCACGGATCCTTCCCCCTAGAAAAACTCACCAGTGTTAACGCCATCCTACCCAAGACCAGCATTAACGCCGTCCTACCCAAGATGGTTAAAGTTAGCACAGCAAACCGTGCTGCCCACAGCTGCTTTCTAAGTGCCAAATTTGGGTTGCAGGCTGCCGATTCAAATACTTTCCTTGCTAATCTATGACATAAAGTAGCTTGTGAAAGTCTGTTTTCAAAGTGTCTACTCCAAAAATGGCAGCAAGTAAAAAGAAAGTTGGGAAGGGGGAGAAAAGTGGGTCAGCTGGACTTGAGGAAATTTAAATTAACCATGGAATTACCATATGATACAGCTATATCCTATTTCTGGGTACGTACCCAAAAGAGATGAAAGCAGAGACTCAGAGATGTTTGTACACCCATGTTTATAGCAGCACTACTCACGATAGCCAAGAAGGGGAAGCAACCCAAGCACCCATCGATGGATGATGGTCAAGCAAAACAGGGTCCATCCACACGATGGAATATTATTCAGCCTTAAAAAGGAAGGAGAGTCTGACACCTGCTATAGCCTGGCCGAACCTTGAGGACGCTGTGCTGAGTGAGATAAGCAGTCACAAAAGGACAATATTGTATGACTCCACTTACATGACGTCCCTATAGAATAGCCAAATTTCACAGAGACAGAAAGCAGAATGGTGAGTGCAGGGGCTGAGAAAGGGAAAACGGGGACTCAGTGTCAGCTGGATGAGACGGAAAGGTTCTGGAGACGATGGGGGTGACGGCTGCACAACAGTGTGAACGCACTCAACACCACTAAACTGTAGCTTAAAAATGGTTAAAGTGGCCAATTTTATTTTGTGTATATGTTCCCACAATAAAAAAATTAAGTTGCCACTTCAAATACTCCAATCAGAAAATTTCCAGAAAGCTATTGAACAAATGTTTTGCCAAGACGGAAAAAGAGCCCAGGAATCTGGGCCAAGTCGACACTGAAGCTCCGTCCTCTGGTGACCTGACTGCCAGGGGCGCACTTCCTGTCCAGTGAGGTCAGTACTGTGTGACGGTCGTTACCGAAAACCCCTGCACCCAGAGCATGTGTCTGAATGTGCAGGAAGTCTATTCAGTCTCTGCGGGTGGGAATGGGTGAGAAGAGTTTTCTCTCTCCCTCTTTTCCACTCTCTTGCCCCTACAGGAGAACCTAAGGAACACATGCTGCTTCCTGAGGCTCCTTCCCTCGAAGAGATTAACGGAGATTAACGGAGGCAGTACCTGTGCCAGCCGTGGCTGAGATGTGCACGCTCTCTGCATCGGAATGGAACATGACAAAGTTAACATCATAATTCTATGCACTGCACCAGCCTTGGTACCTGCAATTAGAGGGAACTTAGCCCCATGCTCCCCATAAATGCCACTTATAAGGGTCCCTGCCACGTTGGAAGGGCACAGCACTAAGACAGTCTCTGAAGCAAGCTGGTGGGCACACAAGATAAGGCTGGAAAGGGGGTGGTCTCCTGGTCCTGCCAGAGCCGGGAGTCCACAGGAAACGCAGAAGCACTAAAGAGTCTCAGGTAGAAAAGCAGCCTGGACTGGATAACCTGTGGGTGGAGCCAATGGAGACACACCTGGAGACGCAGGTGGGGGGGTCCCGTGAGGAGGCCACTGCACCACCAGGTAAGTCAGAGGTGGCAGGAAAGGATGGGGGAACCCAGCTGTGGCCCCCGGCAGGCAGGAGAGAGTGGGAGAAGGAAGAGTGGAGGAGCGCTGCGGGCTTGTTTCCCACCTGCTGTAAACTCACACAGTTTTCCAAATAAAACCAAAAGGCAGTATTGATTGCAAATTTAGCGCATTTTTGTTTGCACTAAATTAGGGGATAATTATATCCCTTAATAAAATATGGTTAAAACTTTACTTCCGAGAGACTTCCCTGGTGGTCCAGCAGTAAAGAATACGCCTTCCAACGTAGGGGACTCGGGTTTGATACCTGGTGGGGGAACTAAGATCCCACATGTCACGGGACAACTAAGCCCTCGCACCACAACAACTGAGCTCGCGCACCTCGATGAGAGAGCCCGCAGGCCGCAAACTAGAGAGCCCACGCGCCCTGGAGCCTGCGCACCACAACTAGAGAGAGAAAACCTGCACGCCACAACTAGAGAGAAGCCCTCACGCTGCAAGGAAGAGCCAGCGCCAAAGTGAAAGATCCTGCGTGTCGCAACTAAGACCCAACGCAGCCGAAAAAATAAATAAATAAGGAAAATAAATAAATAAAACCTTTACTTCTGAGGCTGATAAAGGAGGCAGAGGCAGGGGAGGGAGCTGGTGGGGAGGGGGCTCCGCCAGGCTCAGGGGTGTCAGGCAACTGGCCCCCAGGCTTCCTGACACAACTGTTCCGAGGACACCCCTGCGACAGCACAGTGCCGCTTCCAAACCCCTGTGTGTCCCCCAGCTCGCTGCTTTCCTTAGCTGTTACTATAACTGCATGAAATGCCTTTTTTTTTTTTTTTTGATAATGTAGCAGATCTGGAAAAACACTGTGCAGCCAGCTCATCTTAGGATGGGAAGAATGTAAAAACCAAAACCTGGATACAGCCCATAGGCATCTCCTATTCAACACCTAGAATATTCGGGATGCTAACCAATAGTTCCCAAGAACAGCTGACAGCGCCTACATACTCCACGCGACTTCTTCCCAACCAGCTCCACCCCTGCAAAGATGAACAGTCTTGGTGCCAACAGCAGCCTCGAGAAGCCTCGCCCTGCCAGCCAGAGGACGCTGACCCTGTCCAGCTCCACGACAGGTATCCCTGGCCAAGGGAGCCCCACTCCAGCTGAAGCCCACCTGTCATGCCCGGACACTTCTTCCTGGTGCACACACACCTGCTCGGTCTCGCCAGCCACTCGTGAGACCAGGAGGTAAGCAGAGTCTGACTCTGCCATCACCTCGCCCCGGACCCCTTCTCAGATTTCAGACACTTCCCGACTCCCCACTAATACTCCTCATACAGGCTTGGCTACTCTGGGTTTCCTCTCCTGTCCATCACCACTGGGCGGACAGCGAGGGTGTCACTGGCAAAGGATGCTGACTCATGAGTTAGAACCCAGGCCGCCTCCTGACCGGTCCTGGCTTTCTCACAGGACACCTGTTCCTCCAAAGTCCCAAAGACGCCCTTGTATTTGCACACTCTTTCCAGCCAGAAAGACAAACCAAGATCCTCAAATGCATTATGTAATCACTTTGGAAACACAGCGAAACAGTGAAAACGGCCCATCAGTTCTTCCTGGCAAGGCAACCATATCTGCCCCATTAAGCAAGGCCAAGGGGAAATCTTCACTCGGTGCTTTCTGGAGGCCAGGTCCACTTTCCAGCTCGCTTTTGTAAGGTTAGCAATGTCCCTCAAGAGGCACCGTTTTCCTTTACCCTTTCCTACTTCGCTAACTGGACGGATGAGGTTTCTCTGTGAAGCAGCACATGAGATTGGACTTCCAAAAATACAGAGACTGTAGTCCTGACAAGAGCAAAGCGGAAGAAAAGGATAAATGTCCCCCTACGATTCTGAGATCCTGCTGTACGTCCAGGAGAAGAAAAGGATAAAAGTCCCCCTACGATTCTGAGATCCTGCTGTACGTCCAGGAGAAGAAAAGGATAAATGTCCCCCTACGATTCTGAGATCCTGCTGTACGTCCAGGAGGGGGCCTGCTTTCCTCTTCTCACGGCTGAGGCAGGTACGCTTCTCCTACCTCAACACCGCCCACCCCAGCCCCAAAACAGGAAGGCTCAACAAGAATCATAAAATATGCCCAAAGCCGACTTCAAAGCCGACAACTTGCCCATTTCACCTCTTCCCAAGATGACCCTTCCAATTTCAGCCATGTTTAACAAAAGCCGCATTTCTCACATTTCACATCAGCACATCAAACAGTATAGAAAGCGTTTTCTTCTGCATGCAAATACAAAATTAAATATTGGTTTTTAACTTCCCATTTCTGTCATAAAGCTCATACATTTTGGGAAAAGGGTATTTCTAATTATGATGGAATTTAAGCCCACTTTAGACTTACAAGTGATCAAAATATTATACAAATGTTATTCCAGGTGTCATTAAAACACTTACCATCAAGGGGAGAAATGGACAAATTATATATTATAAATTCAAAACCTCACTCTATGTCTCAATATTTAAGAGGTTGGTGTAGAAGGGAAAATACACGTGGGAGCACTTCCTTTGCATTTCCTTTGCTTTTAAATGCTTCTTTTGTTATTATTTGAATGTTCTGATTTAGAACCACGGTCTGAATTTTCTAAACACCTTAGCCTCAGGTAGACCGGCCAGCATTTCAAAATTCACCAACGAAACAGTGAAGTGTTAACCAAAAAAAGCTTCCTCTGGGTCAAAGACAAAGAACGAACTCGGCTTCTACGCTATGCTCTGAGAAATGATGGCTTATTTATAGCCCCACATGCCAGTAACTGCAGGAGGCCTGAAGCCAAAGGAGGGATGCATCAAGACATTGCTGGGCTCCTGACGCCGCGCCCACACTGCCGGCTGGGGTTGCTCTGGTTTGGTTTCCTGTAAGAGGGGAAATAGCGCCTATGTGGTGTATCTGCCCCCAAAACAGGAACACAGATTGGGCTTCTCAGTAGCAACGTTCTTTCACCCGCCCCCAGAAATACCACCTGAAAATAGTTAATCAAATAGCTCCAACAGGCAGGAGGCTCAGAAGACCAAATTCTACAAAAACAACTGATTACTATTGTTGACTTATTATTGCTAGGACACTGAAAATTGTGAGATTCTCATCGAGCGCTATGAAGCCTTCTCATTTTAAGTTTGTAGCGTCCCTACGCCCCCCCCCCCCCCGCCCCTGAGTCATCCTCTCATTTTATGAAGAGCCACTGACATGCTCACCCTGCCCGTGCCCTGGAAGTCCATCACAGCCCAAAACGCTCTGAAACAATAAAACACAGGTGCGTGGCACCCCCTGTGCCCCTTTCTGTGGCTTGTCTTCTCCTCTGGGAAACCCAATTATCAAAATACAGAAAGCAAACGTGTAAACACTGAGTAGTAAACGTGCAGACTCACTAACGTCTCACTCACCTTCCCAAGACACTAACAAATGGAAGCACCATCGTGCCGTGTCAGGGCCGGACCTGGAGCTTCTGGGCCAGGAAGCCTGCTGGGCGAGGACCACCCACCTCCTGCTCACCAAGGCTGAGGGCACTGGTTTTTGCCTCTGTGGACATGACTTTGGCCTTAACACCCACCATAACCAAATGTCTAGTTCAGGATGGAAGAAGTCTGGGGCTCAGGGAAATAAGATCAGACTTGTCTCACACGCGACTATTCTTATACATATTCCAGTCATAATTAGACTAACCCTACAAGATGCCTATGAATTACGCACGGAACTGCCAACCATCCAATGTTGGACCCAGATGAGCTGGAAATGAAAGCTACCAGAATGAACTAGTGAAACTGAAGACCTTCATAACCTCGGGACAACAATGATTACTTAAACCCAAAGTTAAAAGTGCGTAGCTTTGATTAACGCTGTAGCTTTTGCAGAAGTCACTTTGACTAACGCAGTAACTTTTGCAAAAGTCACTGTAAATGAAGTTAAAAAGCAAAGGGTTATTGACTATGAGAAAATGTTTTGCGGATATTAAACAGAAATCGACCCAGATTAAATAAATAAAACCCGCAAATCAATAAGAAAAAATAACGATAGAGAAAAGGGGCGAAGATTAAGAATACGCGAATAAGAGAAATCCAAATTGCCTATAATTTTATTTCTTAAATGTGCATCTTCATAAGTTATCAGCCGTCTGCAAATTAAAATGAGATGCTGTTTCTCACCCAGATTGACACAGATTTTTAGAAATGAATCATTCAAACCAGAAAGAATTTAGAGGACACTGATTAAATGAGATAACTTAAAGAACCCAGACCACAAAGACAGCTACTTTGTAAGTAAACACAGAGCATTCCTGTCACTTTCGGTGACTTGCCTGTGCACACCCTCGTGACAGGTGTGCAAAGAGGAAAATACAACTATGTTATATTTGGAGTGAAGAATCACTCCAAAAAAATAACTGGTCAGTATCTAGTAAAACTGCAAATCTCACAGCCCACTACCCCGGCAACATCACTTCTGGATATATTCCTTAGAGAAATTTACAAATTTATCTGCGTCTGAAGACAAGTAAGAGCTTCTCTGCTGTAACACTGTGTACACTGTATGAAAAAAATTAAAATGAGCAAAGGAACACATGTGGCCTCTTCAAATTATGAACCACCACATAGTGTTCAAGAAGACTGAACCAGACTTAAATATATTAACATGGACAGAATTTAAAAACACAAGTTGACAGGGGGAAAAGGCAGATGCACAATACTTATGGTATGATATATTTCTTAAAATTAAAGTACCATAAAACAATGTTACACATTGGGGATGTTACAGGAATATGTATATACAAGTAAACTCAACCCACAATAGTGGTTGCTTCTTGGGAGTGGGAAGGACAGGGGTGATCAGGAGGGACTTAAATGCTGCCTGAGAGGTTTTCTTTTAAAAAAAGGTAGAGAATTCAAAAGCAAATATGACAGAAGACTTAACTGTTATTTACTGGGGATGACTAGGAATATGCCTGTTTTACCATGTTTGTTTTTCATTTTTTTAATTTCTCAAAGTGAAAATTCTCCTAGCTGCTAAGCCACCTTGGTGAAGAAGAGACCTTGATCCTACCATCACAGTGTCTGCTGTCCCAGAAAAGCTGAACTGAGAAGCACAGAAGGAGGCAAAGAAGGACTGAAGAGTCCTTCCCTGTCTGCCCCCCAAAGTCTTTCCACATCTTCGTGAGGACTTTTTATGCTTCCACTAGCAATTCTAAGAATTTGCCCTGAGCTGTACCTCCAGTTAATTTTACTATGTGGCATACCTTTGAGTTTTCTGATTATACAGAAGTCTTCCGTTACTCTCTCTTGCTACATACCTTACAGTTTCCCCAGAGACAACACCCAGAGACCACCACACAGGTTTGGCTGACTGATGGAGAAACTCCACAGAGCACAAAGGAACATCTGTGATGAACCTGGGTCTCACAGGTGTACAAAATGCAAAACAAAGCAAATGAAAAGGTGGAACTCTCTTTGCCTCTATTTTAAAATGTCAAAAGAAACTCACTTGCCAAATAGATGACAAAAGGTTAATACTGCTAATATTCAAAGAAAAGAGAATGAAAAGAAATGAAGACAGTCTAAGAGACCTCTGGGACAACATTAAACGCACCAACATTCGCATTATTCAGTCCCAAAAGGAGTACAGACAGAGAAAAGACCTGAGAAAATATTTGAAGAGATTATAGACGAAAACTTCCCTAACATGGGAAAGGAAATAGCCACCCAAGTCCAGGAAGCACAGAGAGTTCCAGGCAGGATAAATCCAAGGAGAAGCACACCAAGACACATAGTAATCAAATTGACAAAAATTAAAGACAAAGAAAAATTATTAAAAACAACAAGGGAAAAACAACAAATAACATACAAGGGAACTCCCATAAGGTGAACAGCTGCTTTCTCAGCAGAAGCTCTACAAGCCAGAAGGGAGTGGCACGATATATTAAAAGTGATGAAACAGAAGAAACTACAACCAAGATTACTCTACCCAGCAAGCTTTACAGACAAGCAAAAGCTAAAAGAATTCAGCACCACCAAACCAGCTCTACAACAAATGCTAAAGGAACTTCTCTAAGTGGGAAACAAGAGAAGAAAAGTGACTTCCCTGGTGGCGCAGTGGTTAAGAATCCACCTGCCAATGCAGGGACACGGGTTCGAGCCCTGGTCTGGGAAGATCCCACATGCCGTGGAGCAGCTAAGCCCATGCACCACAACTACTGAGCCTGCGCTCTAGAGCCCGTGAGCCACAACTACTGAGCCCACATGCTACAATTACTGAAGCCCGTGTGCCTAGAGCCCATGCTCTGCAACAACAGAAGCCACCACATTGAGAAGCCCACACACCACAACTAGAGAAAGCCCACACCCAGCAACAAAGACCCAATGCAGCCAAAAATAAATAAATAAATAAATAAAAATTTTTTTAATGTAAAAAAAAGAGAGAGAGAGAAGAAAAGGACCTACAAAAACAAACCCAAGGGTTTCCCTGGTGGCGCAGTGGTAGAGAGTCCGCCTGCCAATGCAGGGGACATGGGTTCGTGCCCCGGTCTGAGCCTGTGCTGCAACAGGAGAGGTCACAACAGTGAGAGGCCCACGTACCGCAAAAAAAAAAAAAAAAAAATTAAGAAAATGGTAATAGTAACATACATATCGATAATTACCTTAAATGCAAATGGATTAAATGCTCCAACCAAAAGACACAGGCTCACTGAATGGATACAAAAACAAGGCCCATATATATGCTGTCTACAAGAGACTCACTTCACACCTAGGGACACATACAGACTGAAAGTGAGGGGATGGAAAAAGATATTCCAAGCAAATGGAAATCAAAAGAAAACTAGAGTAGCAATACTCATATAAAATAAAATAGACTTTAAAATAAAGAAAGTTACAAGAGACAAGGAAGGACGCTACATAATGATCAAGGGATCAATCCAAGAAGAAGATATAACAATTATAAATATATATGCACCCAACAAAGGAGCACCTCAATACATAAGGCAAATGCTAACAGCTATAAAGAGGAAATCGACAGTAATACAATAATAGTGGGGGAATTTAACACCTCACTTACACCAATGGACAGATCATCCAGACAGAAAAGCAGGGCTTCCCTGGTGGCGCAGTGGTTGAGAGTCCGCCTGCCGATGCAGGGGACACGGGTTCGTGCCCCGGTCCGGGAAGATCCCACACGCCGCGGAGCGGCTGGGCCCGTGAGCCATGGCCGCTGAGCCTGCGCGTCCGGAGCCTGTGCTCCGCAACGGGAGAGGCCACAACTGTGAGAGGCCCGCGTACCGCAAAAACAAAAACAAAAACAGACAGAAAATTAATTAGGAAGCACAAGCTTTAAATGACACAATAGGCCAGACAGATTTAATTGATACTTATAGCACATTCCATCTGAAAACAGCAGATTACACTTTCTTCTCAAGTGCACATGGAACATTCTCCAGGATAGATCACATCTTGGGTCACAAATCAAGCCTCAGTGAATTTAAGAAAATTTAAATCATATCGAGCACCTTTTCTGACCACAATGCTATGAGATTAGAAATAAATTACAGGGAAAAAAATGTAAAAAACACAAACACATGGAGGCTAAACAATACATTACTAAATAACCAAGAGATCACTGAAGAAATCAAAGAGGAAATCAAAAAATACCTCGAGACAAATGACAATGAAAGCACGATGAGCCAAAACCTATGGGATACAGCAAAAGCAGTTCTAAGAGGGAAGTTTATAGCAATACAATCTTACCTCAAGAAACAAGAAAAATCTCAAATAAACAATCTAACCTCACACCTAAAGGAACTAGAGAAAGAAGAACAAACAAAACCCAAAGTTAGTAGAAGGAAAGAAATCATAAAGATCAGAGCAGAAATAAATGAAATAGAAACAAAGAAAGCAATAGCAAAGGTCAATAAAACTAAAAGCTGGTTCTTTAAGAAGATAAACAAAATTGATAAACCTTCAGTCAGAGTCATTAAGAAAAAGAGGGAGAGGACTCAAATCAATAAAATTAGAAATGAAAAAGGAGAAGTTACAACGGACACCACAGAAATACAAAGCATCATAAGAGACTACTACAGGCAACTCTATGCCAATAAAATGGACAACCTGGGACAAATGGGCAAATTCTTAGAAAGGTATGACCTTCCAAGACTGAACCAGGAAGAAATAGAAAATATGAAGAGACAAATCACAAGTAATGAAATTGAAACTGTGATTAAAAATCTTCCAACAAACAAAAGTCCAGGACCAGATGGCTTCACAGGTGAATTCTATCAAATATTTAGAGAAGAGCTAACACCCATCCTTCTCAAACTCTTCCAAACAATTGCAGAGGAAGGAACGCTCCCACACTCATTCTACAAGGCCACCTGATGCCAAAACCAGACAAAGATACTACAAAAAACAAAATTACAGACCAACATCACTGATGAGTACAGATGCAAAAATCCTCAACAAGATACTAGCAAACAGGATCCAACAGCACATTAAAAAGATCATACACCATGATCAAGTGGGATTTATCCCAGAGATGCAAGGATTCTTCAATATATGCAAATCAATCAATGTGATACACCACATTAACAAATTGAAAAATAAAAACCATATGATCGGGCTTCCCGGGTGGCGCAGTAGTTAAGACTCCGCCTGCCAATGCAAAGGACATAGGCTCGAGCCCTGGTCCAGGAAGATCCCACATGCCGCGGAGCAACTAGGCCCGTGCACCACAACTACTGAGCCTGTGCTCTAGAGCCCGCAAGCCACAACTACTGAGCCCGCGCGCCGTAGAGACCGTGCTCCGCAACAAGAGGAGCCACCGCCATGAGAAGCCCACGCACCGCAATGAAGGGTAGCCCCCGCTCACCGCAACTAGAGAAAGCCCGCACACAGCACCAAAGACCCAAAGCAGCCCAAAGTAAATAAACAAAATAAATAAATTAAAAAACAAACAAACAAAAAACCCGTATGATCATCTCAACAGATGCAGCAAAATCTTTTGACAGAATTCAACACCCATTTATGATAAAAACTCTCCAGTAAGTGGGGATAGAGGGAACTTACCTCAACAGAAAAAAAAAAAAAAAATACTGCTAATATTCAACAAGCTCTTACTAATTTGTAAGACAAAATAAACTCCCTAAGAAAAAAAGAGACCAAAAAACCCAAAACAAAACACAAACATGGAATTCACAAGAGGTGAAATTAAAATGGCCAAGAAGCATCATAACCATTTAGGGGGTGAGGGCTTCATCTGCATCATCCCATTTAACCCTCAAAGTCACCCTATGGGAGCAGCACTTGCCAATAACACTTGGGAAGGTGAAGCAGCATCTCCAGGATCTCAGAGCAGATAAACAGATTACAAATAAATCAGTCTTGACCGCTGAGCCTTATGGCAGAAAGATGACTGACTGATCCCCTGCTGGGAAGGATATCTGGAAAGCGGCCTTCTCATGCAGTCTTCCTGGGGGTGCAAATGCCAACAGCTGGGCAATAAGTATCTAAGGTGTTATCAGCGTGCACACCCCACTGCCCACAACCCCACTTTGGGAAGTACACTCCAAGAAGATAATCTCAGAAGTTCTAAAAGGTACATGTAAGTCCCATGTAAGTCCCATGAACTCCTATAAAAGGCACAAAGGCACTCTTGACAACACCGTTTACAAAAAGAAAAAAACTGCAAACTTAAAAGTCTATCAGTAAGGGACTAGTCTGTGGCATACATAGACAGTGGAACACTATGAAGCTTTTTTTATGCTAAATTTTTCCAAAATTTTAAGAATGGCTTATCTTTGATTGCAGGGGTCCCGGAAGATATTTTACTTTCTTCCCTTTGTTGTCCTTCGCTGTTTGATTTTTTTTTCTTACCTATTGTTTTTACCAAAACATGAGAGCTTACTGAACATCAGAGATCCATCAACGTTCAAATTAACAGAGAGACTTGAACTATGGATTAGGTAAAGCTTTCTTCCTGGGATTTGTTACAAAACTACTCACTATCCTCACTTCGGCCACCACCATCCCTGAGGGGGGGCATCAGCCCCCTGCAGCACTGCCCGGCTCCACCCACCGCTCCACAGACCAGGTCCTCGCCCTCAGGAGACACTCCAAACCCTCGGGCTCCCCTAACTATTCAAGTTCACCCTTAACGTTCCCGTCAGCTCCGCCCCCAAGGACTGGGGACCAAGGACAGACGTCAGCTTGCTCCCCGGCCTAAACTCAGCCCCAGCTCGCGTCACTGCCCTCGGCGTCCTGGCCCCCGCAGCTGGGGGACCCCTCACCCCTCTCTGATCACTCCATGCAGGCAGAACCCGGTCCGCCGCCCACCCGGAACTCCACCGCGCCCGGAACCCGCGGTCCCGAGTCTGTGGTAGGGCCCCCCGGGGTCACAGCACGCCCCGGCTGCCGGGACCCTCCTGGAGCACCGTTCCGAGGCAGGTGCCCTTCCAGAGCCCGTGGTGACCCCGCCCAGAGCTTCCCCCGGCCAAGCCCCCTCAACCAGGCCCCGCCCCGACGCACTTACCCTCCCGGCAGCGCCGCCTCCAGATGGTGTCGGTGTGCAGGATGCGCCGGAACTTGGTGCAGACCTGGGCCAGGCTGGGCAGGTCGGTGCCGGGCAGCGAAGCGAAGATCTCCACAAGCAGCTCGGGCGGCAGCTCCAGCAGCGAGCAGCGCGGGGGCGACGTGGGGCCCGCGCTCCGGCTGCCCCCCGCCCCGGCCAGCGCCGCCGCGCCCGCCTCGATGCGCTCTTCCTCGGGGTCCGTGTCCGGCTCGCTGTCGGCCGCTGCCGCCTCGGCCGGGCCCCGGCGCTGCTGGCGGCGCCGGCATCCCCGCGACGGGCCCACGCCGCAGAGGCGAGCGCACACCGCCATGCCGGCGACTGACGGCCGCCGCGCCGTCGCCGCCACCGGTGCGCACGCGCCGCCAGAGAGCCGAGCCCCGCCCCACCCCGTAAGGGAGCCTATCCCCGCCCCGGTGAGAGTCTAGCCCCGCCCCCTGGAGAGCCGAGCCCCGCCCTCCGGAGGATCCGAGCCCCTGCCCCAGGAAAGCAAGACACGCCCCTGGGATTCGAGCCACACCCCTCCCGACTGTCAAGCCACGCCCCGAATGCATAGGCGACCTCGCGGTCTAGGGCTTGGCCCCGCCCACCAGGGGGAACCTGCAAAGACCTGGGCCGAACCCGAATGCCTCCCGCCTACCCCCGCCCTCCCGTGTCATTGAGACCGTCTCCCCGCGGCCCCACGACCCCACGACCCCCGGGGGGACCGGCGCCTGGGCAGCAAATGGCGCGCTGTCGGGTGTGAGGGCTGAACTTACCACCTCCCGAGTATGTGGCTGACGCACTCTTCCCGAGATCAGCCCCGAACACCCTACGGGGCACCTCCCCCCAACCCAGAATGCCCCAGGAAGGCCCGAAGGGCCCCCGCAAAACTCCCCAGGAAGGCCCAGAGTTGCCCCCCAAGAACCCCCCCTGAGCACCCTTCCATGAAGAATCCTCCAGGAAAGCCCTGAGGACACTGCTCCGAGGACCTCCCAGGAAGACCTGGAGGAGCCCACCAGAACTCCCCAGAGGACACCAAGAACCTCGCGCTAGGTGTGTAGTCAGTCTGATCTTGCTGTGCCCTAGTTACCTTATTTATTGGGTTCTGGAGGCTGACTGGGGCCTAGGGCGGGGGTGGAGAATGTGCAGACCTTCTCCTTGACAGTGGCTTCACCTTAAGGAGCACTGATAACAAGAAACTGTCCAGAGAGGAGGGCCAAGGGTATGGATGTGATTAGAAGATTACAGGATTATAGGAGCCTCTGCCTGGGTGGGCCCAAATCCTTTCTGGTCAAGACTGACTTCAACGCCCTGAAGTGCTGGAGAGCCCTTCAGGAGCCCAAAAGGAAGACTAACCAGAGCCCACAAGGAAGTTAAGAATCCACAGCCCACCCCAGTGTTTCTGGTCAGTGTTTCTATTTCTACTCAAATAGAAAATAGTGACCGCGCCAGTTCCCTGGGCCCAGCCTCCACAAGGTCCTGGCTATTCGCTACCTCCCTAAGGAGGTCTCCAAGCAGAAGAGAGGGCTGCCTACCCCAGTCCACAGAATCCCATAAACAAGGAAGTTCATCTTCTGACAGAAGTAACCATTCTGTACTTCAGACCTTGACCATCTCAACTCCAGGCAATTGAAAAACAACATGTAGGGACTTCCCTGGTGGCGCAGTGGTTAAGAATCCGCCTGCCAATGCAGGGGACACGGGTTCGATCCCTGGTCCGGGAAGACCCCACGTGCCACGGAGCAGCTAAGCCCGTGCCCCACAACTACTGAACCTGCGCTCTAGAGCCCGCGAGCCACAACTACTGAGCCCACGTGCCACAACTACTGAATCCCGCACGCCTAGAGCCCGTGCTCCACAACAAGAGAAGCCACCCAATGAGAAGCCCACACACTGCAACGAAGAGTAGCCCCAGCTCGCCGCAACTAGAGAAAAGTCCGCGCGCAGCAATGAAGACCCAACACAGCCAAAAATAAAAATAAATTTTCCAAAAAAAAAAGACTCCACACTCAAAAAAAAAAAAAGAAAAACATGTAACTGCCCTCCCTGTATCTCAACGGTTTTTCAAACTGTCCTCCACCCTGTTATCAGAACCCTCTTCCTGCAAATAGCAACACATAAACAAAAGCATACTCATCACTTCACTCACCTATTTAGAAATATTTAACGGCCCCATTGACTTCTTATGACATCACACAAAGTACCTCACAATCCTGTCTTAACCTCCCAGTCTGGCATCATCTCTTGTGTCTCTACTGAAACTCACCGTGTCTGCCCCTTGTTCAAGCTGTCTCCTCTGCCAGGAGAACCCTCTCCCCAGTCTATGCCAGTAAACAGCCACCCCTTCTCAGCATGTCCCTTTATTACAGCACCATCATTTGTTTTGTTACAAACATTTGCTTCCTTTAGTAGCAGCCTTACTAGATGTATCTCCTGTCACATGATAGACCTGCTAACACACATCATGTAATCAGCAAATGTGTATTGACTAAATGTTCAATGAAAAAGGAACAAATGATAAACTGGCTAGAAGGCTAAAAAGTGAGGAACGTGAACCGGATTTAGAGAAGACTAGTGGATATATCACCTGAACCATCCAAGCTAGCAAGTCTCCCAGCAAACAGAAATGCATTAACTAATGTAATAAATATTTATAGAATGCCTGACTAACCTACATGGTATGTTCTCTGTGGACCCATAGATTGTAAAGCATGAACTTTGCTGTTGTATATTTCAATCAGTTTGTTTTCTTAAATCTATCTACTCCCTACTAAGTCCTATTAATAAAATACAGTATTCACCAATTAATAAAATACAGTATTCTCCTATTAATAAAATACAGTATTCTCAGGTCCTATTAATAAAATACAGTATTAATAAAATACAGTTTAGAGTACATTAAAATGTACAAAAATTTCCATCTTTAGAAGAATGGTTAACGTATGTTCATAATTTGAATAATGCATAATTCAGTGAAAAGATACCTCTAAATCTATATATTCTTGACAGCAGGAACCACAGAGCGCTGTGTACAATAACCCACAAAGGTGTGAAAGGATGGAATTTGTGCTGACCATCAGAACAGAAAGAAAAGGATGGCCGTGAGAGCTTGGGTAATCCATATCGGTGGAGAGGGACCAGAGGCAAAGAGTTAGGCTGTAGCAGAGAACTATTACACATTGAACCCTGAAAGCTTTGTGTCCCTGAAGCTTTTACAATCCCTTATATAGAACTGTATCCCTTACAAAGAACGCTAAGGAGGATACATTCATAAATGAGAAAAACCTAGATAGAAGAGGCCCTTTTTATGGAAAATTTTTAAAATTCTATACAATTTTAAGGCTTACTTTTTATTTCCAGTTATTACAAAAGTTTGGCTCTATTCCCCATGTTGTACAATACATCCTTGAGCCTGTCTGACACCCAAAAATTTGCGCCTCCCTCTCTCCCACTCCTATATTGCCCCCCCCAGCGGTAACCACTAGTTTGTTCTCTGTATCTGTGAGTCTGCTTCTCTTTTGTTATGTTCACTAGTTTGTTGTATTTTTAATTTAATTATTTTTTTTCAAGAAAGCAAAGTGAGGATTTACTAAGCGAAAGTACCATCTCAGTGGGAGAGTGGGCAGACTCAGGTGAGTAGCTGCCTAGTTTGTTGTATTTTTTACTTATACCACGTATAAGTGATATCATACAGTATTTGTCTTTGTCTGGCTTATTTCACTTAGCATAATGCCCTCCAATCCATCCATGTTGCTGCAAATGGAAAAATTTTGCTCTTTTTTATGGCTGAGTAGTATTCCATTGTGTGTGTGTGTGTGTGTGTGTGTGTGTGTGTGTGTGTGTATACATATATATATATCACATCTTTATCCATTCATCTCTTGATGGGCATTTAGGTTGCTTCCATATCTTGGCAATTGTAAATAATGCTGCTATGAACATTGGGGTGCATATATCTTTTCGAATTAGTGGGGTTTTTTCAGACATATATTCAGGAGTGGAACTGCTGAGTCATATGGTAGGTTTATTTTTAATTTTTTGAGAAACCTCCATACTGTCCTCCACAGCGGCTGCACCAAGAGATCATTTGTTTTAACAGTATGTCGGGAATATAAGAATGAAGTCTTTGTTAGTGAGAACTGATAACAACTAAGGAAATTAGTAGAGTACAGGACGAGGCATTTCTCAATTGGTTGCCTCAAAAGTAGTCGTTCTTTCAGGTTGCCCCTGAAAGTAGTAGTTCTTGAACTTAAGAAAACCCTGTTAACTTTCCCCATGCTGGTTCTCAGAATCCAGATGTGAAAAAATGGCATCTTGCCCACTGCTCAGAAGAAACAGTCAAGGTGAATGGAAAGAAGGGAAAATATTCAAAGGCTAAACAAGAGGTTTGAGGTGCGAAATAAGAGTCTCAATGATTACATCCTTTAGTCCCAGCATGGGCAAAAAGCTGGAAAAATAGCAATCCTTCAGAATTTGTTTGGAATTAAACAAGCAAAAAACTACAACAGAGAAAAAAACCCTGTGGAATGCCTGCCAGCTCCATTAGTTGTTACACACTCACTTAAGAGACAATGTTAGGTTTTAGGAGTGATTTGAGATCACTTTCCTGCATGCACCAGTGTGCTGGTTTCTGAAGTTGTACACCAGAGCCAGAGCGTCCTGGGAGAGGAAGCACTTCCACATGGTGCCTTTCTCGCTTCGGACAATCCCTCCTGGACCTGGTGAAGACCCTCCTAAGGACTGCAAGCTGTGGAGCATCAACTGCAAAACCCTCCTGGCTGAGTCCTTTCTGAGAACAGCGGGAACACTGCTCTTGAGCAATACTTGTTTGTTTACTTTAGCTAAAGAGCAGAGATGACACAAGACTGATTGGACCACTGGCCAATAGTGGCCCAGACAGCAAGGAGGGTGGAATATCTTTCCCAATCAGAAAGAAGGGAGGCAGGACAGGCCGGGCAGGCCTGAAGAGCTGAACTAACTCTCAGTGTGACTTGCCCTCCATACTGAGTGTGGCAAAATAACCCTAACGTGTTCTGCGCCGCCAGTTAATGTTTCACTCTTTGTGTTTGTTTTTTTTTCATGCCTCGTTTAACAGATTCTTAGAAATAGCGAGACAGCATGATTTACAGCATGTTACTTCACTAATGCTGGGACATCATATTCAATTTCTAGCTGTTACCTTATAGAAAGAAATAGGGCAAGAGTTACTTAAAACTGACACTGCTTGGCTTTCTAGAATGATTATTTAATAGCTTAAGAGTACCATGAGATTTCTGGAGAAAACACTGAATAAATTCACATGACAGATGCGGTCTTTTCTACTGTATGTGGATTATTTCAAAGAAGAGTAATATTTGTTAATCGTTTAAAAATAAACCGTACTATTCTTATATTAACTAGCTTAAAATAGATCATGATATTAATTTACCACTCTGGATATCATTTACTACGTCGGACATATATTAAACTGCAATCTGGGGGGAGATTTCCCTGGTGGTCCAGTGGTTAAGACTCTGCAGTTCCACTGCAGGGGGCACGGGTTCCATCCCTGGTCGGGGAACTAAGATCCCTCATGCCACATGGCACAGCCAGAACTAAACAAAAACAAAACTGCAATCTGGGGGCACATGAAATTTTTCACATACACTCAAGCACACTTGTTTTCAAATTTTACATGAAGTTATGGTACTTCTTGGTTGATATTATTTGCTATTTGCATATGACTAAATTAGTAAACTAAATATAATTTATATTTTATTTCAATATGTTGTTCTTACATGCTCATGAGACACCTTTACACACCAACTGCTCTGGATGATTTTTCTGAGACACCTATAGGGAAGTGTGGTTTTAGATTCAAGTAGAAAGTGGAGATAATAGCATAGCAATCACTGTAAATGTGCACTTCAGTACTTGAAAATCACAAAGAGTAATCCTGTCCCATCTCTATCACAGCCCTTGAGGTAATCCCTGGGGCAGTGAACCCAAGGCCTGAGGTTATTTGGTAAAGCTTTATGGATGCCTAAGGGACTGGGAAAATACGAAACTCTCCTTCCCCTCCCCCCAGCTCCAGATGCCTGATATCGATTTTTTTTTTCCACTCCTCTTGCATTTGGAACAGTTGTCCAGCAAGGGAACAAAAAGTCCATTTCTTACAAACTACCAATTAAGCCAAAAAAGCACTCACCAGTCAATACTCAATATCATAAAAACCCAGAAAAGAAAGCAATACACAGTCCACGCTCTCATTTAAGACTACGAAGCTGATCATCCTGTGTCTGGCAGAGGGTAGGTACACTTACTGGATTTCCCCGCGCCCCCCTAATCGTCACAGAATAAATCAAAAACAACCAAGACAGTACACTTGGACCTTAAAACCTTCCTTTGGAACATTGGAAAGCAGACAGAATGTTTAAGTCATCTTTATTAACTGTACACTATTAGAGATTTTTCAAGGTAAAGAACTGTGACAGAAAGAGGAGGAAAAAAAAAAAACCTGGGAAAGTGACATATGCACAAATGCACTTTTCTTTTGTAAATAGCGGCACAGTAGAGCTACAACTAACATCACTGTTCTGACAGCTAATTATAGAAGATACTTGGCTACTCTGTAGAGAAAGGAATTCCAGGTGCATTGGAACCCCTTTGAGAAATATATTTTAGTAGGTTTTGTACGTTTGTATAATAACTGTATATTAGCACAATCCAATTACTTTATGAAACAGACATTTTAAGAAAGGCTTTTACAAACTCAAAAAGGGGAAAATACTTTCAAAGTATGAAATACTAAACAGCAAAAACAGCCAAAGAATCACGTGCTGTTCATTCAGATACCTGTTTATCAGATGTTTGAGTTGGGCAATAACTGATTTGATAACTAAACGTTGCGTAGTATCTATATTCTACCAGGCTCCTTTCATTTGCTCCTCAGAAAGCACTTGGAGTTCTAAAATAGTATTGCCCTCTTACACACGAGTCGGAGACTGAGAAAAATGGTTACGTATTCAAGGTAGCTCAGCTAGTTAGTGTTTTAAAGGCTGAGCGGTGTGAACACGGGTAAGACTCCGTATCTGAGACCAGCAGAGATGAATGAAAGGCAGTGAACCCTGCCTGCCCAGGTGTGGGCAGGGCCGCGCCCTGTCAGCGAAGGTGATGCCCAGGGCTCATTCGACCACCTGAGTTACCTGAGGTCGGATGCTGAGCTCAGGGCACGGACTTTCTCCAGGGCCGGACTTTACCGACCATAACCTGAAATAACACAGTTGCGGTTATTTTCCTAGTTGGGACAATGCGTGCCGGAAGTTACCAGTGGACAGTTTCCTTAAAAAAGAAGAGAAAACTGAGACGTACTTGACGTGGAAGCCAACGAAAACAAAGACACAAAAAGCCGCCGGCGGAAAAGCACCAGCAGCCCCAAAGGAGGCAGGGGCACAACACCCCTTTATTTTCAGGTGCAAACATCACCAGGCATCAGAACCGGCACCGGGAACAGGAGCGAGGCCGAGCCGAGGAAGCTCGGCCGCAGGGGCAGCACCGTGCGTGTCTCCGCGGCGCGTTTCCGCGGGTCACAGGCCGATCCAGCGCTCGCGCTCCCCACGCGGGCCGCCGACCGCCCCCACTCCCGCCAGTCCCGACCCCTCCCCGGGCGCGGCGCTCGTCCTGCTTCCGCCACGCCCGCCATGGCGACGGCGGCGGCCCGCTCCTGGCCCCGCCTCCCGGGACGCCGCGCAGGTCACCTGACGCGGCTGCGGGCTGAGAAGACACAAGAGCCGTCGCTGTCGCCACAGCCGGAACCGTCTTAGCCACCGCCTGGAGCCGCCGGGACTCTCCACCTCGCCGACCCCGTCCAGCGTGCCGCGCCATGCCGTCGGAGAAAACCTTCAAACAGCGCCGAACCTTCGGTGGGTGGCGCGGGTCCGGCCGCTGACGGAGGGCCGGGGGCCTGAGGGGCCGAGGCGGTGGGGCCGGCCCTGGCGGAGGAGCTCCAGAGAGGGCGGACGGGCCGAGGTGCCGAGGGCTGAGGGGCTGAGCCAGGCTGAGGCGGGGGCTGCGGGAGGGCCGGGCCCGGGCGGCCGAAGGGCCGAGGCGGGGGCCTGACTGGCCGAGGGCTGCCGGGCCCAGGGGACTGCGGGCCCGAGGGGCCGGAGTGCGGGGGCCGAGGGGCCGAGGGCGCACTGGCGCGGAGCTGCTGAATCACCTTTTGGCCCCGGGAGGCCGGGCGGGTTGTGGGCTCGGGGCCCGTCAGCCGTCCAGCCCTGGGGTGTTAGGTCCCCACGACGAGACGACCGCGAGCCGCGCAGGGGGTGCCCTCCTTGTAGGGGAGGCTGGCCCGGGCGTCGGGCTGGGACAGGTTCTCGGAAGTGGTGGCAGCGGGGGTGCAAGGCAGTCGTCTTTTGGTGCGTCGTCCGGGTCACACCTGGTCCCTTTACGCGTCAGGCCCTCCGTGGAGACGAGTGACTCCGAGGCCGCGCCTCCTCACGCCTGCCCCTTCCCCTGCAGCCCCGCGTGGCCGGGACGTCTTGGTCCTATTTGTGGCACAAGAGCTAGGGTGGGTGGCTCTTCTAACCGGCGTGCGACAGCATTCTTTGACAGCAGCGGCGAATCCGTTCTCTCCCAGTTCAGGCTAGAATCCCCAGTTAGCTTGCTGGCATTTGGTTGAAACTGGAGGTGACACCATCACAATATTTACTCCTCCACAAAACCCATGGGAAGGAAGTGATTGGTGCTCCCTTTAAGCAAGACGGTTCTGCAGTAACGACGTGGCCTCCTTGCATATCGCTGTGTAGGGCTTGTTTATCCCAGCCCTGGAAGGCCAGGTGGAGTAGGGCGGCACCAGCGTTCCTTCCTGCTCTAATCTTTAGGAGCTTGAGCAGTAAGTATCGCTTTCGTCTACTTTTGTCTAGTTTCCTGGAGTCTAGAAAGAGCCGAGCATTCACTTGAGCTAGGATATGGTTTTGTAGATCTCGTTGTTGATAATTGTTTCTTGTGCCTTGGAAGCTCCAGTAGATGAAATTCACCGTTGACCTGTGGAGCATATCCTTTCAGCCTCTTGAAGCGGTTGGTTAGCAAAACTTAGACGTGTCTTTTTTTTGTTTTTTTAAAGAAATTTTCTCTTTAGTGACTTTCATGAACTCAAGTTGATACTCATGAATATTGCTTACTTTTTATGCAGCCATGAGAACAGCATTTAGAGCAGATTTGCCGTTGTATCTGGCTTCTGTCCTTACAGACTCTGGCATTGAAAGCTAACTGGGGACATTTGTATGGGAAAGATGCCCATTTTCTCATGACCAATACTATAGTTACTTTCTTTTTGCTTAGAGTATTTTTAGGTTATCTAGAAAAATCACTCAAGAAGAGCAGGTGGTAAGAGTAGGAAAGGTGAGGAATAACTAGAATAAAAGTGAGAATAAATGAGAATAAAATAGCGAATTAGAAGGAATTCCCCTGGTGCCTGTGGCCTTGAGGGTAGACCAGCAGGTATGCCTCATTTTTTTCTCCATTAGTGTATTTGTGGAGTTTCCTCTTTGTTCACCTTTACTCCCACTCCTCCTTTTTTTCTCCCTGGTCTCCTGACTCTGATTCTTTTTTTTCTACTTTTATTGAGAAATGACATTCATCACTGTATAAATTTAAGGTATTCAGCATGATGGCTTGGTTTACATATATTGTGAAATGATTACCGTAATAGGTTCAGCTAACATGCATCTTCTCATAGATAAAATAAAAAAGGAAAATTTTCTCCTTGTGAAGAGAACTCCTAGGATTACCCCCGTCCCCCCCTTTTTTAAAAAGGGCTCTTTAATAGTCATTTTGCAGGGCTTCCCTGGTGGCGCAGTGGTTAAGAATCCGCCTGCCAATGCAGGGGACACAGGTTCGAGCCCTGGTCCAGGAAGATCCCACATGTCGCGGAGCAGCTAAGCCCGTGCACCACAACTACTGAGGCTGCGCTCTAGAGCCTGTGACCCACAACTACTGAGGCCCGCGTGCCTAGACCCTGTGTCCACAACAAGAAGCCACCACAGTGAGAAGCCCGCACACCTCAACAAAGAGTAGCCCCTGCTCGCCGCAACTAGAGAAAGCCCACGCACGGCAATGAAGACCCAACACAGCCAAATAAATAAATAAATAAAAATAATTTTTAAAAAAATAGTCATTTTGCAGAAAAATATCACATCATTTAATGGCTACTACCTTTCCTTGCTACTGATTATGGTAATCAGCACTGACAATTTTCAGAGATTTGTAACACAGTAAATGAGGGAAATAAGTTGTTTGGAGATACCTTTATTTTTCTTTTTTTTTTTTTTTTTTTTTTGTGGTATGTGGGCCTCTCACTGTTGTGGCCTCTCTCGTTGCGGAGCACAGGCTCCGGACGCGCAGGCTCAGTGGCCGTGGCTCACGGGCCCAGCCGCTCCGCGGCATGTGGGATCTTCCTGGACTGCGGCACGAACCCACGTCCCCTGCATTGGCAGGCGGACTCTCAACCACTGCGCCACCAGGGAAGCCCTGGAGATACCTTTTTTTATAGACACTAAGACCAGCCCCAGTTAGCTTGAACAGTACTGTTCCCAAGTGAGTGAGTTTAGGTTAATTAAAAATTGAGTATATCTCTGCTGTGATATATTCTACCAGGGTTAAAAGGGTTGAGATGAATCTTAGGGCTCGCCCAAAACAACCACTTACTTTTGTGGCCAAAGAAACTGGGTGGGGCCCTGAGAGGTGGAAATCATGGTCCACCTAGTGGCAGAGTCTGGACTTGTACCCTTCTGATAGGAATTCTTCTGTCCTCCAGTAGGTAGCCATCATTTCCAGTACATGAAGTGGGCCAACACTCTGAGTCAAGAGGCAATAGTGTTTCCTTACAAATGGTTTGAAAATTTTTATCAACTTCAGAAGTTGTATTTGAGCAAACATTTTTGGATTCAGTCTTCTCAAATGTCATAATCTCACTCCATTTTCTTCTAGGGTTGCCCTAGTTTGTTTAATAACAGATCTGTCTCCTAGACATCATTCTGCTGAGATTCAATGTTAAACCTAGATCTTAAGCTTCACCATCAATAACAAAAGGTCTGCATGTCTCGGAAGTTCATGTGATGGTCTAGAATAAATAGCTCCAGCTATGTAACAGGGAGACTGGAGAAGGAGATTTATGCCAACACCTAGGTAACACTCCCTGCTCTTACGCTGTGTCACTCACTGATGGGTGGGATTTTATGTTTTTTATTTATAGGCATATTGGGGAAAATATTTATGGTTCCACTTCAGTGAACTAAATCCTGGAAAATATATGTAAGCCTTACTTTAAATGCCCTAGGGAATCCATCTCAAAGCATCTTTGCAAATAAGACACCTTAGACTCCTAGTTTCTATTTTTGTAAGGCTTATAAGCGTTCTTAGAGACAGGAAGAGGAATCTGGGGAAGTATATCATCCATGTACAAGCCTGAGCCCTGGGGGATACAGACATGACTAGAGCTGGATCCCTGACTGCCAGGGGCAGTCTGTTGAGAAAGGCAAACGATAAACAGGTCATCACAGCATTAAGAAAATAATTGAGTAAAAGAAGTGCTCTCTGTGTGCCTTTGATCAGTGGCGTTGGTAATGCTTTTGTTAAATATACTGTTGGCTTCTAAAAACAGCCTTCTATTCAGAGTTAGGCGTCAGCATATACCATATTTATTTAACCACTCTGGGCTCACCACTGGATTTTCATTACAACTGGCCAGGATGCTAAAGTCATTCCTGCAGGACTTTGGTACTACTCTTTTCACCTTAGGGAAGTCACTTGTCTTCCTCTGTTGTCCCACCTTTAATGAAAATAATCATTTTTGCCTTCCTTTTTGGATCATATTTTGGGGATAAATCAAGATAAAGAAAACTTTTGACGCTGTAGTTGGACTTTGAAGCCCCACATTTAGAGCCCATATTGTTTTTTCCTGCTCCACTCACCAAAATAAACCTGTTTTCCTTGCATAAAAAATTCTCTCCCCCTTATGCCTGAATGATTCCTTGAACCTTTTAAATTTTTTTGGATGAGCTTTTAAATGTGAAACATTTCGGGGTGTATTAAACTTACTATTCATTGGCTACAGTGAATTAATTAAATTCTGATTTCCCCTTGCTTGTGAAATCTACTCTGACAAGATGGAGGTTTTTGTTGTGAAGATGGCTGATAGCTAAGTGTAGATGGTGGAGCGTCTTTTCTGGGGTAGGACAGACATAGGGACAGGTCTTAGGGCTGAGAGAAATGCTGAAGTATCCATGACACCCCTAGAAATAGAGCGGGGTTCTAAGGATGATAGAAAGGAAAACTCTTCCTTTGTGTCCCCTCTACTCTGCAGTACTCCATAAACAGTGCGGCTCACTTCTGACACCAGACAAGCAATTCAGCTAGTTGTCATCCAGTTTAACTCAATTCTAGCACTACCTGGTGATAGCCTCAGATCCAGCAGGTTAAGGGCTCCGTCCCACCTGACAGCCCCCCCCCGCCCCCCACCAAAGGCTAATTGCAAGTACAGGTCCTTGCTCTGACTAGCTGTAAATCAGTTTCCCAAGACCACTTTGTGTTTGATTAAATTACTAGAGTGGCTCCCAGAGCTCAGGAAAAGCCTTTAATTACTAGATTATCAGATTATTGCAAAGGATATTAAAGCATAGCAGGTGAACAGCTGAATGAAGAGAGACATGGGGTAAGGTCCGGAAGATTGCTGAGCACAGGAGCTTCTGTCTCCATGGACTTCGGTGATTGCACTCTCCTGCCACCTGGAAGCTCTCCAGACCCTTTGTAAATAAGTTCGTTTGTATTATTTTTTAGATTTTACATGTGATACCATAGATGATATTTGTCTTTCTCTGTCTGACTGAGATAATCTCGAGGTCCATCCATGTTGTTGCAAGTGGCATTATTTCCTTTTTTTTTTTTGTGGTATGCGGGCCTCTTGCTGCTGTGGCCTCTGCTGCTGCTGCGGAGCGCAGGCTCAGCGGCCATGGCTCACGGGCCCAGCCGCTCCGCGCCATGTGGGATCCTCCCGGACCGGGGCACGAACCCGCGTCCCCTGCATCGGCAGGCGGACTCCCAACCACTGCGCCACCAGGGAAGTCCCCCATTTTTTATTTAATAACAGCTAGCATTTATTAAGCATTTACTATGTGCCAGATATTTGCAAGGGGTGTACCAACATTCTCACTGAATCTTTTTTCTTTTCTATTATGGTTTATTACAGAATATTGAATATAGTTCCCTGTGCTATAAAATAGGACCTTGTTGTTTATCCATTCTGTATATAGTAGTTTGCATCTGTTAGTCCCAAACTCCCAATCCAGCACTCCCCACCCTGGTCCGCCTTGGCAACCAGAAGTCTGTTCTCTACGTCTGTTAGTCTATTTCTGTTTCGTAGATAAATTCATTAGTGTCATATTTTAGACTCCATGTACAACTGATATCATATGGTGTTTGTCTTTCTCTTTCTGACTTATTTCGCTTTCTATGATAATCTCTAGGTCCATCCACGTAGCTGCAAATGGCATTATTTCATTCTTTTTGGCTGAGTAGTATTCCATTGTATGTATGTAACACATCTTCTTTATCCATTCCTCCGTTGATGGACATTTAGGTTGCTTCCATGCCTTGGTTATTGTGAATAGTGCTGCTGCGAACATAGGGGTACACGTATCTTTTCGAGTTAGAGTTTTCTTCGGATATATGCCCAGGAGTGGAATTGCTGGATCATATGGTAGCTCTATTTTTAGCTTTTTGAGGAACCTCCGTACTGTTCTTCTCCATAGCAGCTGCACCAGCTAACATTCCCACCAACAGTGTAGGAGGGTTCCCTTTTCTCCACACCCTCTCCAGCATTTGTTATTTGTAGACTTTTTTTTTTTTTTTTTTTTGCGGTACACGGGCCTCTCACTGTTGTGGCCTCTCCAGTTGCGGAGCACAGGCTCTGGATGCGCAGGCTCAGCGGCCATGGCTCACGGGCCCAGCCGCTCCGCGGCATGTGGGATCTTCCCGGACCGGGGCACGAACCCGTGTCCCCTGCATCGGCAGGCGGACTCTCAACCACTGTGCCACCAGGGAAGCCCTATTTGTAGACTTTTTGATGATGGCCATTCTGATGGGTGTGAGATGATACCTCATTGTAGTTTTGATTTGCATTTCCCTAATAATTAGTGATGTTGAGCATGTTTTTATGTGCCTATTGGATGTCTTCGTGGATGTCTTCTTTGGAGAAATGTCTATTTAGGTCTTCTGCCCATTTTTTGATTGGGTTCTTCGTTTTGTTGAGTTGTATGACCTGTTTGTATATTTTGGAAATTAAGCCCTTGTCGGTCGCATCATTTGCAAATATTTTCTCCCATGCTGTAGGTTGTCTGTTCGGTTCTTTTTTAATGTTTCCTTTGCTGTGCAAAAGCTTGTAAGTTTGATTAGGTCCCATTGTTTATTTTTGCTTTTATTTTTATTGCCTCGGGAGACTGACCTATGAAAACATTGCAGTGATCTATGTCAAAGCATGTTTTACCTCTGCTCTCTTCTAGCTAGGAGTTTTATGGTTGTCCTCTCTTCCATTTAGGTCTTTAAGCCATTTTGAGTTTATTTTTGTGCATAGTGCGAAGGTGTGTTCTAACTTCATTGATTTACATGCAGCTGTCCCACTTTCCCAGAACCACTTGCTGAAGAGACTGTCATTTTTCCATTGTATATTCTTGCCTCCTTTGTTGAAGATTAATTGACCGTAGGTGTGTGGGTTTATTTCTGGGCTCTCTGCTCTGTTCCGTTGATCCATATGTCTGTTTTTGTGCCAGTACCACACTTTTGGTTTCTGTAGCTTTGTAGTATTGTCTGAAGTCTAGGAGGGTTATGCCTCCTGCTTTGCTCATTTTCCTCAGGATTGCTTTGGCAATTCTGGGTCTCTTATGGTTCCGTATAAATTTTAGGATTATTTGTTCTAGTTCTGTGAAAGATATCATGGGTAATTTGATAGGGATCACATTAAATCTGTAGATCGCTTTGTGTAGTATGGCCACTTTAACAATATTTTTCCAGGGACTTCCTTGGCAGTCCAGTGGTTAAGACTCTGCCCTTCCAATACAGGGACTGCACATTCAGTCCCTGGTCGGGGAACTAAGATCCCACATGCTGTGCAGCCAAAAAAAAAAAAAAAAAAAAACCAATATTCTTCCAATCAAAGGGCATGGGATATCTTTCTGTTTCTTTGAATCATCTTTAATTTCTTTTGTTAATGTTTTATAGTTCTCAGTGTATAACTCTTTCACCTCCTTGGTCAGCTTTATTCCTAAGGTGTGGTTTTGTTTGTTTTTTTTTTTCTGGCTGCGTTGGGTCTTTGTTGCCGCGCACAGGCTTTCTCTAGTTGTGGCGAGCGGGGGCTACTCTTCGTTGCAGCATGTGGGCTTATTGCGGTGGCTTCTCTTGTTGCAGAGCACGGGTTCTAGGTACATGGGCTCGGTAGTTGCGGTGCACGGGCTTAGTTGCACTGCGGCATGTGGGATCTTCCCAGACCAGGGCTCGAACCCGTGTCTCCTGCATTGGCAGGCAGATTCTTAACCTCTGAGTCACCAGGAAAGTCCCTGGTGTGATTTTAAAAGGTAGCTTTTTTACATTCCCTTTCTGATATCTCATTGTTAAGGTAAAGAAATGCAACCAATTTCTGTATGTTAATCTTGTATACCAACCTTTGCCAGGCATGAAGTGTTGGTGTTTGGTTTCTGTCAGTTCCAGGGAAGATGTCTTTACTGCTTTGCTCTGCCACAGCTAAGGATAGGTGGATTCGGATATGGAAGTCACCAGGTAAAAATGCAGGAAGGAAGCTGCATTTTTGGCCCTTAATAATGCCTGTGTTTCTTCCTTTCCTTTGCAGAACAAAGAGTAGAAGATGTCCGACTTATCCGAGAGCAGCATCCTACCAAAATTCCGGTAGGTAGTCTCTGTTTCAGTTGTTATTAATGTACGCGGAAGAGAGCACGGCCTGAATACAACTTTAGTACAGTGCCGCTATGTGCGACTAACTGACGGGTTTCTTTTTTTAATTTATATTTATTTATTTTTTATTTGTTTGTTTGATTATTTATTTATTTTTGGCTGCGTTGGGTCTTCATTGCTGCACGCAGGCTTTCTCTAGTTGCGGTGATGGGGGGCTGCTCTTCGTTGAGGTGTGCAGGCTTCTCATGCGGTGGCTTCTCTTGTTGTGGAGCACAGGTTCTAGGCACACAGGCTCAGTAGCTGTGGTGCACGGGCTTAGTTGCTCCGTGGCACGTGGGATCTTCCTGGACCGGGGATCAAACCCGTGTCCCCTGCATTGGCAGGCAGATTCTTAACCACTGCACCACCAGGGAAGTCCCTACCTGATGGGTTTCTATAGGAATCCTCAGCTATGCATCTGGTGTGTCAGTTTCATGACCTAGAATGGAGATACCTTAATCTACAGTTTAATCTAATCACATTCTGTTTCCTCCTAAGTCTGAGTTTACTGTGTTAACGTTACACGCTTCACAAATCAAGGGTATTTTGCTTGCGGGGGAAGGGATAGAGGGGCTAGATCTGTTGGTATTTTATCAGTGAAAGTTGGTATCCACCCTCTTTTGAAGCAAGCAGAGACTACTGCTGCGGGAAAATCAGTAGCCCTCAAGATTTAAATGTGACTGCGCATTCCAGGCTGCCTGACTTTGATGCCCCAGAGCAAGAAGGCTCTCCTTATATTTTATTTCTTTGCAGGAGATTGAGGAAAGATGCTGCTCCTGTCATGTGTAGGGACCTCAGATGCTTATTGCTGTGCCCAGCCAACAGTGTCCTGTGTGCCCTGGATCCTTTGGTGGTGGACCTTAAATAGGTTTCTGCTGAGGCACTAGGTCTAGAGAGAAATGGTCGAGGAGCTTTTGGCTTCAGACAGTGGCTGAGTTCAGGCCTTAGGTTCAAGGTTACTAAGTGATCTTGGGCTCATTACTAAAATTCTGAGAGGAGCAGCCATATCCTCATCTATACAATGGGAAGAGAATCCACCCGTGTGGTTGGAAAATTTTGCATAATTCTGGGGACATGATTGTTACCTCTTACAGACCACTTCCAAAGAAACTCCACTGCTAAATTCTGCAGAAGCTTTCATGGTTGGCTTTCTGATTGATCATCTCATACCAAAGTGGGGGAAAAGAAGATGGGAAGATCTGTGGGGCTGGGGTTGTGAGGTGCACAGAAGGGAGAATAGGATGGGTCTGCTCAGCAGTGTCATGACTGTAGGATTCTGTAGTTAGAAGATACGTTTCTTGGACTGGTTGGAAATTTCAGTCTGTCTTCACACTCAGGGCCAACATACGGCCTGGGGATGAGGCTTCTGGGTAATTTCCTTTTCAAGGTTTTTCTTCACTTTTGAGTACCTGCTGCGTCTCTTTGCTAGCAGGTACTCGTCAGTCACTGGAGACAAATAGCCAGCCCAACAGTCTGCCAGTATTTGTTCCACAGCCTCCTTCTGAAATGCGAATGTCTGCGTATATCTACAGTCATCTTTTTTCTGCTAGTAGTTTTAGGTTTTTTACAGAAGTCACATTCATACTTGTAGATACCATGTTCTGAACACACCTCAGAGATAAAGCTATTGATCTTACCAAGGAGGGTGACGACAGCTTGACCTGGCCTTACGCAGAACCTCATGTAGGCCCCGTGCAGTGCAGCAATATACATACAAGCATTTTTCCCTCTTCTGAAGATTTTCCATTCCTATCTTACAACTTCTCATTGTCATGACCGGGTAAAGAATTGCTCTATGTGGAGAAGGATGTCTCTGGTGCAGTAAACAGGTAGTATTGAGGCTCAAGGGCAGTCACCAGTTTGCTGTCAGAGCCTACGTAAAGTGGCTTAGAACTAGAAAACATTTTTTCCTTTATGGAAAGGAGGAAGCATGGCAAGGAGCTAATGGATTTACTTCAAGTCATAATGTGGAACTATTTTTGTTCCCTGCAGAGTTCATCAAGGATATTTTATCAAAATGGCAGGATCTTCGAGACTTCTGCAAAAAAAAAAAAAAAAAGTATCTCCAGACCAGCTAATCATGGTCTCTGCTTCTCAAATATTTACTTAGGATTTGAGTCTATTACCAGAGTTAAGATCTTACTTACGCTTTTAATAAAAGTTTTATTAAAAGACTCTCGTCATGTCCTAGGAAATGGTGATAGTAGAACTGGCATAGATTCAGATCTTTACACTTAGAGCTGGTACCCAGCGTCTCTGCTGTTATAAGGCTTGGGGTCTTTTTCTGACTAGGTAGTATATTTTCATGGTTCCAAATACCAGAATTTATAGCAAAGTTTCTTTCCCCACCTCAGGGCTACCTTGCCCCTCCCTGACGGCAGCCATGTTGTCTTGTGCACCATATTTCATAAGGAACAGAAGTGCTGTTTTAAACCCCATTTTGGCATGTGCCAGCTACAACATAGGAAGTATTTTATCGGTTTTTCTTTGTCAACGGCTATTTTGAAATCACTTTTCTGGCTTCTTTTCTAGGTAATAATAGAACGATACAAAGGTGAGAAGCAGCTTCCAGTCCTGGATAAAACAAAGTTCCTGGTGCCTGATCATGTCAACATGAGTGAGCTCATCAAGATAATTAGGTATTTAATCATCTTTTTACTTTATTTCTTTGGGTAACTTCTCATTCTTTATCAGGCTTACAGATAAATCTTCAGTCTAGCTCTGGTAAAAAATCTATGCAACTTAATAAAACTGTAAGACATTTCACTTCTGAGTTTTTCTATTTCTTACCTGCTGGATCTCAAGTCCCTTCCGATCCTTTCATCATAACATCTATGTAGATGTCTCTTAATCAGAAAAGTTTTATATAGGAAAATAAGTTAAGGGAATGTAGACGTGGTCCGATGGTAATAAATTGCATCAGCTTAGATCTTAGTTTGTAAATTATATTTTGAACTATTTTTATCACATTAGACACTGGTGGCTACTCAGATAGCATACTAGTTTTAAAACTGGCCTCAGGACTTCCCTGGTGGCGCAGTGGTTAAGAATCCGCCTGCCAATGCAGGGTACAGGGGTTCAAGCCCTGGTCCGGGAAGATCCCACATGCCGTGGAGCAACTAAGCCCGTTCACCACAACTACTGAGCCCGCGCTCTGGAGCCCACGAGCCACAACTACTGAAGCCCGCATGCCTAGAGCCCGTGCTCTGCAACAAGAGAAGCCACCACAGTGAGAAGCCCTGCGCACCACAACAAAGACCCAACGCAGCCAAAAACAAATAAATAGTTAATTAGCAAAATAAATAAATAAAGCTGGCCTCAGGAAAGTAGTAAGAATGATCTAGCAAGGATTATCATTAATACTTACCATGCATATAGTCGTAGAAAACATCCTGTGTCTTATGAGAAGAAACATTCAAGTCATCGTAAGGCATATATTTCATTTTGCCAAAAGCAGCATTTACAAAATCTTTATACTTTTATTTTTTTTTTTTTTTTTTTTTTTTTTTGCGGTATGCGGGCCTCTCACTGTCGTGGCCTCTCCCGTTGCGGAGCACAGGCTCCGGACGCGCAGGCTCAGCGGCCATGGCTCACGGGCCCAGCCGCTCCGCGGCACGTGGGATCTTCCCGGACCGGGGCACGAACCCGTGTCCCCTGCATCGGCAGGCGGGCTCTCAACCACTGCGCCACCAGGGAAGCCCAAAATCTTTATACTTTTATATTGATCCAGGGTGGGTGATATTTTTTACACATTCTCCCTAGGTATTGATGTATCAGTATTTCTTAACGTTTTCTTTCAACAGAAGGCGCTTACAGCTCAACGCTAATCAAGCCTTCTTCCTGTTAGTGAATGGACATAGCATGGTGAGTGTGTCCACGCCAATTTGTGAAGTGTATGAAAGCGAGAAGGATGAAGATGGATTCCTGTATATGGTATACGCCTCTCAGGAGACTTTTGGAATGAAATTGTCTGTGTAAGACTAAAAGAAAATGTGTCTGTTCTAGAATTTAAACCAAGGAATGAAAAAGGGATGTTACCAACTGAGATTGATCAGTTCACCTAATCACAGATCATCAAAACAGTAGTAGTGTTCCTGCCTAGGAGTTTTTAGCAAGTTGTTTTTTTGTACTTCAGGCAGAAAAGCTGAGCTCCAAATGAGCACATTCAGCTTTGGGAAACTTCATTATTTAACCTAAGCTGTCTTGTTTTCACATTTAGAAGTTTAAAAATAAAATACTTTGCATTCTAAGTTGCCAATAAAATAGACCTTCAAGTTATTTTAATGTTTTTCCCCCAAAAGGAACTTGCAATTTGAGCATTCAGAGAGACATTCAGTCTTCTCTCTGGAGAAGAGAACCTGCCAGCTTTTTGTAGAAGGGTTTCTACTCAACTAGAGAAATCTCCTTAAGAGGATCTTTAAGCCTAAATTGTCAGGCACAGCCAACCCCCACCCCCAGCCCATTTGCCATAATAGCTGGCAGAAAGCAGGGTGCACGCGGGTGTATAGGAAATAAGAAAGCTGAGCTGCTGTCCAGGGTTCCTGATTGCTAATAAGTGTATTATTTCACATCAGTGCTCTTGTCACAAAGTTTTCATTTGGTTTGTCCTCTAGGCAGTAACGCAGAAAAATACCACTGCTCAACAGGAACCTTGAATAATTTATAATTTTGGTCAAGTTTCTCAAAAGACCTAGAGAAAGAGAATGACGTTTTTTTTTGTTTTGAATATTCTCTTAAGAGCTCAAAATAGTGCCTGTTTTGGTAAATAAACAAGCAGTTACATGGGTTTCATTCTTTGGGACAAAGGTAGAAAGCTACAGGATACTGAAACAAAAAGCATTAAAATTCAGATACACCTCCTCGACCTTTTGGCTTAAAGCTGTAGATGATCCGTGTTTTATGTTACGTATGTGACTAAAATATGTTATTAAAAAGCATCTTTAAGGGTATTTCAGTTATCACAGTTAGGTCAAGCAGTCCTCAGAATTCCCCCACTCCATGTGCATGTCAGTTTTGAAAATAGCAAAAGGAAACATGTTCTTCACAGATATTAATGTCAAACGTTAAGCATTTTCAAAGTCCTACTAGAATAAATAACCAGTGCTTCCTACTACCTGCATGGGGTTCACTATGTACTGTTTTTGTGAGAGCTGTCACAGAAGGCTCACAGGCCCCCTTGAGACTGTACACGTGGCAGGTCGCCATTTATTTACCCTTGTGCATTTAGACGTGTGTGTGGAAAACGTGTATCAGTGAGTGGCAGTTATTTATCGTAACTGAGGAAGAAAAAGCAATATTACCGCATATGGGCCCTCAACCCCGATCAACTACTCTTCCCGATGCATGCATCTGTCCACGTGGCTAACTTTTAATATGTATATTTTTACATTATGTAAATTCTTAATTAGCCTGTCTTGTTTAGATTGTATACATCATTATATCTGACATTCTTGTAACTACTATGTGACCGATAAGATTCCTTTAAGAAACTATGCTTTTTAAAGACAAAAGTACCATGCTGAGAGGGGTGACTTACTTATATCCCACATTAGTGGGTGGTTACCCTATTTATAGGATCTTTAAAACAAGTACATATTTTTAACGAACTAAGGTGAATAAAGGCACAACTAAAAACTGTCATCAAAGTTCAGTTTAATGGATTAGTATTTGAGACTTGGAGTCTATACCATCCACAGCCAAGTGGGTCATATCCTTTCTAATGAGGAGTGCTGAGGCTGGTTTCACTGTGCCAGGGTGGAGGGACACCCACCTCTGAAGGTCTCTGCCTTGTCATAAGCGCCTCGCTCAGGTTGGTCAAGGTCCTGACTTCAAAAAACTCAGTTCTCTTAAAGGTACAGACGTGCCACAACGTATGGGGAGAAGGGATGGGGGAGCGACCTAGGTGTTTTGTGGAAACAGGCACTTGAAAACCTGATCTAAATGAACAGACGTGTAACACGAAAAGTACTGAGAGTGTGTGGGGCGTTGTGCGGCACATGGTCCCTGAGGTGGCCGTGTGGGGAGCCGCGTACAGTACAAACGGCAGATGCGCACGTGCCCTCCACCCTCAGAGGCCCTGGAAGTGACCAAACAGAGGGGCTGCTATAGCAGGTGCCAGGAGTGGCCAGCTGTGTCACCTGATGCTGCTTACCTGACAGGGGCCCTGACTAGTCCGAGAACCGTGTGCACGTTTTCCTCCGGGTAACCACAGGTCTGACGACAAGACCAAGAGAAAATGGGGACTCCTGCTGGGGAAAAAGCCCCAGAATTCTCCCTCTGGGGCCTGGCACTGCTCAGGACAGCACCGCAGTCCTGGGCGAGCACGGCACCAGCCCAAGTCCAGAGAGGACGTGGCCTTAGGTGGCAGGGCACATTCATCATGAGTTTGGAAACGTCCAGAGGACACTTGATCAATAATGCTAATAAATAACCTTGATTGTTCACGGGCACCTGAGAGCTGGAACATCTTTAATCCAACCCCAAATCAATTCACATTTCTATTCACAGCAAGGACGTTTTTCAAACACCTAGGAAACTAGATGATAGAAAATGGATTTAAGACCAGGTGTCCCTTTTGCAATGCTGGGAAGAAGGCGGAAAGGACAGACTCCCTAGTTTGGAGGATCGTGATGCGAAAGGCTGTGTGCTTCATACTCTATGAGACAAAGACCTAATAAAAAAAAGAGACTGCTCTTTCTTTTTTTTAATTTTTATTTTCAGTACATTAAATTGACTCATAAAAACATTCTAAAAATGTACAATTTTTCCTTTTTAACAAAGTATAATAAAACATAAAAACCCCAAAAACAGAATACTTGACATTTACAATTCAAAATCAAATTAGCAGAATATTAAATATTTACAAAACTATATCTTTTAAAAATATTTATAAAGTTACATGCAATTTTGTAGAATTGACATAAAAGAATGGCTCAAAAATGGGAGAATTTTCCTTCATTCCTAAAAAGAAAATATGTCCAATAGAAGCTGGGAAGATTCTTGAGTGTACACGAGGTCTTCAGTTACAGTACCAAAGCCTGTCTCTGTGCATCTAAGAACTTTACGCATGTGAGGGGCTTCTTAACACCGGGGTGACCTGGCAGGCGCACCCCTCCCTCCAATAACAGTGTAGTAACATTGACCTTTGGCCTCAACCAGCACAGTACGTAGTTTGCGAGTGTTGATTAAAGATAACTCACTTTGATTCAGAACCTCGGGGCTTTTCAGTAATGGAGCCTCTTCAGAACCCATGGCTTTGAATGTCCCCTGCCTCATTCACTGGGAGTCATCTGCACTTTGGAAAGGACGGCCAACCCGCTCAGGTTCCACAGGCCCATCCACTGGGACGGGTGGTCGAGCTGAGCAGGGTCAGGGTTTCCCTTACAACCTTTTAAGACTTCAACACGTAACGCCATCAGTTATCAGCGTGTAAAACTAGCAAGGCATCAAATAAGCCACCACGGAAGCAGGAGGAGTGACAACGACGGGGAGCGAGGAGGGCGTGGCCCACTTCCTGCTCAGCAAGTGCTCACTAGCAACACTGCAGTGAGTGGACAGATGCAAGCCTCGGTCAGCATTACAGCTGCATAATGTCAGGCAAAGTTACTACCCGCTATGCATCTCCATACGTAGTGTGCCGTGTAAACTAGCTAGGTGGACTTCTTGCGATAAAGGACCTAGAATTCTAAATAGTGAATTAAAATACTGAACCTACTAACTGCTGTGTTAACAAGCTGACTCGTGTAATTTTTTGGAGATGATAAATGATGCTGGTTTTTTAAAATACCCAATCACATGTCTGCTTTCAAGAAAATAGCTTTTTCTTTATTATTCTAAGTGCTAGCTCCCATTTTCTCAGTGCTCTTTAGCAATTAGAAGTTTTTAACATTTATACACTTTCCAATGTTCAATATAATCATAAAATAAAAATTAGAAAATAAGGTAGAAAATTGAGTGTTCTGCTTTAAAAAAAAAAAAAAAAAGATTAGTGTTTTTATCCCAACGTTGTATTCTACTTCAATCTGTACATTCCACTTTCCCCATTCTTGGAGATAAAAAATGGGGTTAGAAACTTTAAAATATGACAGACTACACAGAGCAAAGTGGCTGGTGCCACACCTACCTGGTTGCCACAGCATTTGGAAACTGAGCCCACAATTTCAGGAAAATAAGTAGTTGAAAGGGTCAGTCTGATCTGTGTTTCTAGCTGATGAGGAGTCCTCTGAGGAAATGCCAAATGCTCTTTAGGCTCACTGACTGTGGTTGCTTCTGGAGAGAAATTTCATCAGAGAATACTGCTAGCAAATATTCCCAAGTTCAAGTATGCGATTCACTTGGGAAGAGGTCTCACGGAGCGGCAGCTGAATGCTTTGTGTCCTGGTGTCTCACATTTACGTTTTACCACTCTCAGCTCGGAATGGCCTCACTGGAGACGTCACTCTGCACATGCACTTTCAAAGACAGCTGGAAGTTTCTCTAAGACCTCTGATGACTGGAACACAGCCCCACAATGTCTGAACTTATTTCCCTCAATTTGAATGTCATACTTCAAATTGAAGTTCGTTTTAATTTTTTGTCGTATTTAACGCTAACCTCTAATATTTATCAAAACAGTTATAAGGGTAACAACAGACACACTTTCATTCCCCAATACTGACCACTAAAACAAAAAACCTAAATATGATTTTTTTCTTTTGTTATGAGACGGTTTTCAACAGTTTCACTGTGTTGAATGAAATAGGATTTATTTAAAATAGTTCTTTGTTTAAAAAACCAAAAATTTTAAAAGTTTGGCTTTCAGCACATATCCAGGCCACTGTAACGGCCTTCAGAAATATTAAAATCGTAAACATCAATGAACACTCTTAAGTCTTCCTTAAACATAATATGACAAGTTCCAGTCTAGTACTCTTTAAGGCAAAGTTGTGTCAGTCCTCGTAATTTTGACATTTTGTAGTGTTTATAATTTAAGAGATCAATGTAACATTCCCCCAAAATGCTGTTGTAAGCATCGCCATTACTTCAATACTGTGTACCAGGAAGAGAGAGAAGAATACAGAGGTCTGTCAATTCTGCATTGCATAGAAATAAAACTCTACTAAAATAAAACTCTTAAAAACTCTACTAAAAGCCTTTCATTAAAAAAATGTAACAACTTTCTGCTTTAGTTTCCGTGAAGCAGGAAACTGATCTCAAAATTTGAAGCCTTACATCACAATGCCTCAAATTCTAGGGTATTCTTTTGATTTACACCAATTTTACATGAGGCTGATTGTCCCATTTTAAGAGTGGTCTGAGTATTGTGATTTTCTTTTTTTAAATAAATATTCAACTGGAAAATCCCTGGGCAAGACCTTACCAATCAATATTTTAATATTGAAGGCTTTAGCATTTAAAACAATATTGTTTGAGCAGAAAATTCCCTTTTGCCTGGAAGCTTTAAGTCCCTTACTTTCGGACCAAAAGCTCTCATTGCAGTGGGGTGAAACTGAGAGCTGTGTGGTGGACTTTATTTCCCACCTTGGTAAAACTAGACTTCTGCAGATCTTGTAGCTCTGTCCTGTCAGTGTATTCTCTTTCAGAGTCTTACCACTTTCTATTGTAGTTTTCCAGGTAATTTTTAACGGAACTAACTATTGATACACAGCCTAATACAAAAGAAGTTGACAGGAGAAAATTTCAAATCGTTTGCTCAGAGATTATAGGACTGTATTATTGTTGTTGAAATGTCTGTCTCAAGTGTGAATCCATTAGCAGTGAGCCTTGGGGTCCTTGGGAAGTCCATGGGAGATAAAAGAACTTGCAAACTTGGCTAAGGATGTGCAGCATCCATCAGTGCCGCTCACGAGGTGTGCTGCTATCGCGTCTCTGCCAGGGTTCCTTCGTGGTGGAAGACGACAGGACTCAAAGCTCGGAAGGGCTGGGAAGGAAGGTGTCCTCAAAGCTTTGACTACTAGGGATTCTCTGGGACTTGGACCCTTTTAGAAATTAAGTTGTTGCAAGTAACTATTTCTATTTAATAATGTAGTTTAAATTTATTTGTAGGAAAAAGAAAAAAAAAAAAAACCCTGAAACTGCTACAAGTGCTTTTAAGGAGGGAAGGAAATACTAAAATCTCTGTTGTGTACTAAATCATGTAGCCTGCTGGTGCGGACTCTAAGAACGGATTCTCTGAGCGTCTTGCACTGACTGGTCTCAGGGAGCTTGTCTCCCAGAACTGCAGAGATGGACATCGGTTTACATTCTTCGGTAGTGCAATCCTTAAAAAGCCCAGAGATTAGTGCCTAACCACTTTAAGAACGAAACAGAACAGAACAGAACAAAACAAAGGCGACATTTTCCCTCACCAGGGGTGTCAAGAGTCCGACTGGTAGAACTCCACTTGGAGAACTCCGACCTTCAGTTCTCGATTCCAACCTCACGTAGCTGCCCTGGAATTACGTGTGAGCCTAGAAGGACCAATTACGGCAATGCTCTTCAGGAGACGGGAGGTCTCTGCATTGCAACCAAGGGTGGAGGTGGCCAACTTTCACCCACAGTGGAGATACCCACTAGGCCAGTCCTGACATCAAGCTCCCGTCTAGGATTTTGGCAATAAAACTGAGTTTGATGCATTCCTACGCTAGGTTTTCTATCCAGTCTAGTAAAGTAAAGCACCTTTGGATTAAAAATATTGAGCTCAACAGCAACTAGACTTCTCAGTTTTGTATTTAATTTTCCTTAGGTCTCCATGGCTTAATAGTGTTCTGTTGCCAGAGAAAAATATCAATCTGTGGAGTCCAGACTTTCTGCTGGAGGGGCATATTTCAACCTAAAAGTACCTAGAGAGGGGGAAAAAAAAGAGATCAAATTTGAATCACCATAGAATTACTGCCATGATCTGTCCAAAGTTATTTCCAGAGTCACTGGTCAAGATCTGGGTGCTGGAAATCCAGACCAGCTGTTCTGACCACTCCCAGCTCCCCTGGCTCCACCCCACAGACCGGACGTTATCTTAACAAGTTTATCAAATCAGAGAAGGGGTGAAAAAGACTGAAGAGTTCCCAGTCTGTTTCTTCATTCTTTGGGAGCTCAGACAGCACAGAATTGGCCCCCTTCCTTGGGACAGGGCAAGGGAGGCCTGGCCGCCACCACAGGCCTCTGGGCTCGCTGCGTCAGGAGATGCAGCACCACCTCTATCAACGGGGGAGGGGGGGCCCACAGTCACTCCACCTGCCACCAGACCTGATTCCAAGTTGTCTGTAAAGCTCTCCAGGTGACTAAGGGGCACAGGCAGGTCTGGAACAACCCTCAAAAGTCTCCAGAAAGCAAGTGGCTGACTATCCAAGGTCGCACAGTGAGCAGTCGCAGGCTGGGACCAGAATTCCCAACGCCCAGCCTAATCTTTCCAAGGAAAACAGCAAGAACAAACCTGGTGTGGTAACGACAGCAGACACACACTTGACTAAAGGAGACAAGAAAGAGTAGCAAAGGGGGAAGGAAGAAGATGCAGCACAGCGAGTAAGGACACCACGTAGCCGCCACACAACGCCCACGGCCACGGCCACGGCCACTCTAGACGGGGGAAGAGAAGCGGGGACAGCGAGTTCCACCTGTAGCGCCTGAACTCGCACGCCACGCCCTCGGTTCTCAGTTAAACACCGGCGGCGGTGGCACTAAATCACCCATGCTTCCTCCCCAGTCACGTGGCACAAAAATAACAGGCCAAGGAGCCACTGGGCCACAGCCAGCGAGCCACACTCTAAAATGAGAAGCAGGCTGAAACCACAGGGACAGTCTCAGAACCAAAGCAGACCTTCTGGGGGCTGCACAGCCCATCAAGAGTTTCGTGCTTTTTCAGAGAGCATTTGAAAAACCACTTCTTGCTTGCTTTAAAAAAAAAAGGAAGTTGACTATTACTTTCACAGAAAGGATGCTCCTGTCTGGAGCTCTCCACCTCGGGGGCCTTTACCTTGCCGGTTGAAGTCCATGGACGGCTGCTTGCAGTCCTGAGCGCGGTGACCGGTGGCCCCACAGTTGTAACACGACAGATTCCCGCTCTTTTTGTGACTGGAGCCGTTGCTACTACCCACCAAGCCCTGGGCCTGGTAGACGCCCGCCGCCCCCATGAAGTTCTGCACGGGCGGGACGGTGAAGGCCGACTGGCCGCCCAGCACGGGCTCGGGGCCCACGCCGCTGCTGTAGGGCGAGTGCACGACCGGGAAGGCGCCGCCGCCGTACTGCTGGGCGCCCACGTAGCCACTGCCGCACATGGGACTGAACGGCAGGAACGGGAAGGGGAAGACGGACGGCCCCGAGAACGGGTGCTGGAAGTAGTTGGCGTAGCTGACAGTTAGGCCGCTCGAGCCGCAGCTCCCGCTGCAGCCGCAGGACGTGCACACGACGCAGCCGGGGGGCGGGGCGGGCGCGGGCTGCTGGGGCGCGGGCTGCTGCTGATGGTGGTGGTGGTGGTGGTGGTTCTGGGCCGAGGCGGGGAGGTTTCCGGGGGAGCCGCCGCCGCCGCCACCGCCGCCGCCACTGCTGCTATAGAAGCTGCTTTCGGGGACCGAGGAGAGCGCGGGGCTGGAGCTGGGGGCGGGGCAGCTGGGCACGGTGGCCATGTTTGCAAAGGACGTGGCAGGGTGGCTACCGGCAGAGGCAGTGTTGCTGTTTGCGCAGAAGCTGCCCTGCAGGGGGCCCACGGGCACACTGCTCATCGCAGAGAAGGCAGCTTTGGTGTTGGCTGTGTACAGAGCAGTCCGAGGGTTTATTATGGCAGGGGGCACGCTTATTTGCACGTTGCCGGAACAGGAGGTTTGCCCAGACACGGCAGAATCTGCAGGGACAGATGAAGACACCAGAAGTTTGATGGGTGGCCGAGCCACATGGAAGACGGTGCTGGACGTCCCTGCGGCAGCAGTGCTGGTCTCCACCACCAGGGCCGGCTGCTGTGCCGGCTTCATCACCCTGTCGAGGGCGGACGCGTGGACGACTTTGGTGCGGGGACCAAAGGAGACGGTGGGCGACACAGAGCTGCTCTCGGTGAGTCCAGAAAGGACCTGCATGGGCTGATGGGGGGTGGACGCGGGTAGCATGTCCATCATGGTGCTGCCAAAGTTCTTGTCCACTTTGATGCCGCTTCTTGGTCCAGAGACTTTACTGCGCTCCTCGAGAGACAGCAGCGAGTGCACAGAGGACGAGAGGAGCTTCATGTCCGCGCCCCCCCTCTCCGCCTTGTGCACGGAGTTCAGCACCCGGATGGGCGCGACGTGCGAGGCCGCCGTCATCACCTGCGGGGGCAGCGGGTGGTGGCCCGACGGACTGGAGCCTGCTTCGTTCTGCACGGGCAGGACCTGCGCCGTGGGCCTGGCGGAGCTCGACGTGAAGTGGTTCAGCAGCATCACAGGCTTCTCCTTGTCAGAGCCCTCCAAGTGGATCTCCACACCTAGAGAGGTGGAAACAGCGTCAGCACAGCTTCCGCAGACCAGGGCGGGGCAGCACAGCGCGAGGCACACGGGGCGTGCTTACGTCTGTCGTTCTCCTCCGCGCTGTCCGAGCTCTCTTCCCGGGCCTGCACGCCCATCGGGCTGGGCGAGGAGCTGGAACACTCGGAGGAGCTGCCTTCCCGGGCCGTCTGGTGCGGGGGCTGCGCCACCTCCACCCGCAGCGCTGCGGAGAAGGCACAGGTGACAGCCCGGAGGTGGCACCAAGGTCCGCGAGCCACGGGATGCCGACGGGGGCTGTGCCAGCCGGCGCCAACCGCGCCCTCCCCTCCCACCCGCATGCATGCCTATCGGGCCCATTTTCTATCCTGTCCCTATTCATACAGGGCTGAGGCTCACAAGCTCGCCAGGCGGCAGACGCACGCGTGGCCGTGCTCCCAGCCTCCCCAAGCAGACGCTGCAGGACAGGAAAAGGACCCGCAAACCGCCGGGTGCTACAACAGCCGCACTCCACAGACAGACACCTCCGTTTTCTGAGGACCGAAGACGTAAGACCTTTTCAGTCAAATAAGCACTGAAAAGATGCACTGACATTTTTTCTTCCTGGTTTACTGTCACTCTTGATATTTCTAGTGCATGAGGAAAACAGCAGAACAGCTGTTACCGTGACCCTCCCCCTCCTGCCGAGGAGAGGACGGCAGGGAGAAGAGGAGGAAGGCTGGTGGCTCGGCATCAGGGACTTCAGGATGGACCTGCAGGGCGACGGCCTAAAGCCGCCTCCACACCTGCCATGGTCGGGGCAGGGGGCGGGGGGAGAAGAGGCTTTCATCTATTTTGCATACTTCCTACTCTCTCCCTTTCACCAGAGCAGTTTCTGGGTCTAATGCTTTTGCCCAAACCACTTCAGGCGAGTCACCAGTCTCCAGCTTCTAACACAAACGTCCCTTCTATTTTCCTGTCGCAGAAACTATAAAAGCTAAAATAATGAAAAGTAACTCTTAAGTATGAGAAAATGGAAACAGAAAAGTCCCAATTTTGGGACTTCCGTGGTGGCTCAGTGGTCAAGAATCCACCTGCCAATGCAGGGGACACGGGTTCAAGCCCTGGTCAGGGAGCTAAGATCCCACATACCGCGGAGCAACTAAGCCCGTGCGCCACAACTACTGAGCCCACGAGCCTAGAGCCCGTGCTCTGCAACAAGGGAAGCCACTGCAACGAGAAGCCCGTGCACCACAATGAAGAGTGGTCCCCGCTCGCCGCAACTAGAGAAAGCCCGCGCACAGCAACAAAGACCCAACGCAGCCAAAAGTTTAATTAATTAATTAATTAAAAAATAAAATAAACTAAAATAATGAAAAGTAACTCTAAGCACTAGAAAACAGAAAGGGAAAAGGGGCGTGACCTGTGGCCTGGCCCTCCTCCGAAGGGTCCCAGGTCCAGGCGCGCCCGGCCCCACCCACCTGCAGCATGGCTGCTTCGCACCGGCTGCACAGGCCCCACGTGGCTGGTGGGGGGAACGCGGGCCACTCCGCTGCTGCTGACTGGGGGAGGGGCCGAGGGGTTCAGGCACCGTTTCTCTGACTTCTCCCTGTGCGACAGGAAAGCACAGCAACAAGCGAGCGTTCAGTTCTGCTGCAGAGCCTCTCCGTGTTTCAGTCTCTACTTAATGCAGAGCCTCTCCGTGTTTCAGTCTCTACTTAAGAAGGCTGATTTCCGCCAAAATAATCTCCAGGGTGGAAGATAACGCATTCTGACTTCTCAGATTCACTCTAAAGGGTCCTTCCTAGCAAACCAAAGCCACATTTGTAGAATCTTAAGAGCATTAATTAAGGTTTGATAAGCAATCAGCAGTAATAAGTCCTAGCGTCTGTTCCGCATGTTAGAAACTAAAATGAAGACACATTCCGTAAACAATCTCACACTCACTTCTCCAACTCCAGCTGAGTCTTGAGCTTCTTCTTTGCTCCCATGGTGAGGGATTCAAATTTATTTAGATCTTCTTCCGTAAGGCTCAGAAACTTCCACAGAAGAAACAAATTACAAAGTGTGAGAATTAATTAGGATTCTGAAGACAAAGAACTTGGAGTTTAATTTCATAAACGTATTCTACCTCTAGGATATGTAAACAGATCAAACCTAAGTAGATAATAAAAGACTGGGGATCGCTGTCAAACATTTACTTGCTAAATGACTTGGTGTCCAGGGTCCAAAATATAAGACGCTCATTGTGCGTCCGAGGGTCACGGGCTGTGCCCACTGAGCCTTCAGCACAGGCGTCCGAGTGACAGCTGGGTGAAGACTGGGCACCTGGAAGGTCCGTGCTATGCGGGCAGGAGACTGAAACAGTGTTCTGCGTCTCAACTGCTGCAGAGATGCAGCTGGTGGAAGTGTCTCCCCTCCCGGGGCTCTCCCTCCAGCGACAGGAGCAGTCTTCTTTAGTGGCTCTTTTTTCTTGAGGTCATGGTCATTTTAGGGACAACAGCAACTTTGTTGGGTAGCCAACGATCCAGAAAAGTAGATGCCACCCAAACTGAACGGCGACCTAACCCACCGGCCTCATACTAAGAAAACAGATGATACTTGGTCCTCACAACGGTCCACAACATGGCTTGTGATCTTAGCCTTTTCAACTCATACGCTACGCTAAAACTTTTTAAACTGATCATGACCAAGGTTAGTAAAATCTGTTGTTTTTAAGACTTGTGAATCCTAAACTGAGAGTATTGAAAATTTACTTAAAATGTGTTTTTTATTAGCAGTAAAAGCTTGATTTCTAGATTCTTCAATTGCAGATTTTTGGACAAACGAAACGTTTGCAGAGATAAAAGGCACCAAGTCACTTTATCCAGCAGGGGGAGCTCAGAGTTCAAACATCACATACAGGTCCGATTTACTTTTACCATTGACACTGAAACTTAAGAAATTTCAGAATTTTTTAACAGTGAAAAAATGCTCCTTGTCCAAACTGTATTGTAAAAGATAACTGCTATGTAGGATTTCTTGAAAGACATAAAATTCATCTATTCCTTTAGCTCTAAGAGCCTACATGAAGGCAGGTCATCAGACAACCCTTTTGCACTGGGCTCTTGTAAAAGGCTACGCTGAGGGGCGTCTAAGAAAGGGGGACGCGGGGCCCACAATTCACTACCTCTACCCACTGAAGGGCTGCTGGAGACATAGCCCTCAGTCACAGACAGTGAGTGTCTCGTTTGGGAAGACCCCAAACTATCTTAAGAAAGCTGTTTGTTTACAGACAACTGTGATCCAGTGTTTGCTTCAGCTGCAGGTAGCCTCCAAATTCAAATCCACGGCCCCTCCAGCAAGCTCACGGGACTTGTGGGGACACGCATCTGCAGGTGTTAAGGACCAGGTGCTGTGACCTCCACGACACACACGCTGCAGAAACCCAACTCAGTTCCTCTAGGAATGAGGTCCAAAGAATGACGGGTTACCTGAGACAACAAGCACGTTCTCGCTGCCTGCTAGTAACCAACGTACCTTCTCCATCGTGAGCTGTTTAAAGACGGGGTAGTACTTGTGCAAACGCAGTTTCCGAAGCCAGTCTAAAATCCCATTTTGCTCCTGGGTCTGCGGGGCCTGCAGGCTGGAAGGCATCAAGATAGCGGGCGAGCTGTCCATCGGGGTCCGGTAGGCCAGAGCTGAGCCTGCACCCCCCGCGTGCGAGCAGTGGGGCAAGGCGGACGTGCTGGCCGAGTGCTGCCCGTGATGCTGGGCGCCGCCCTGAGACGACGGGATGCCGGCCACTCCGCACACAGGCCTGCGAGGACAGCAGACAGGTAGTTTTCAAAAGACCACGGCCTCCACCGAGGACCAGCTCCTACAGCCTGGACTGCATCTGCAGCCATGTCCACTGCTGGCGCCAGAGCTACTGCCACCACCACCCTGGGGTGAACGTCTGAAGGCGTGGACGTGTGCATGCACGGACGTGTGTGTACCCATCTAGATGCTGCGCTTGAGTACGTGTGTACATGTTATGTATGTGTACACGTCTGTGTGTCACCACCAGACCTGTGGCTTTGCTGCCTAGTTTCTTTCTGTTGCTTCTGTCACAGGATGATACTGATAATCATATATTAAAACTCCAAAATCTTTAAGATTCAAATTAATTTTTTTTTTTGAAAAGTAAATTCTAGAAAGCTGAAGGACCAAAGCATCACCCTCTGTCCCTGCCCCTTCCACACTAAACTGCAAACTGACATATTACATGTTTACACACTCCAGGCAGAGGGTGAAGAAAGTCAGCACCTTCAAAGACCTCATTACCTGACTAGAGCTCACGGAACCGTGTGTGTGTGTGTGTGTGTGTGTGTGTGCGCGCGCGCGCACGCGTGTACACACCGTCTGTGATGTCAGCCCATTTTAATGCTGGCTGTCAGTCCAGATGTGCAGTCTGTCTGTCACCCGCGCACTGCCACCATCACTGTCGGGCCCCGTGCTGGCAGAGGGACCTCCAGAGCAGCAACTCTGGCCCTTCGTGGGCTTAATCACTCCCCAGGAGCTTGTAAAAATGAAGATTCTCAGAAATTTTGGTTTCCTAGAATGTGCAGGGCCCAGAAACTGGCATTTGCAATAAGGGTCTTTGGGAATTCTAATTCCAGGGGCTCCGAGAACCACTTTTTTTTTTTTTTTTTAAGAAATCAAAAAGTGGATTATCTCTATCCAATTCTTCTCTCAATATTATTATTCAAGACTAAGATCAAGAGTGACTTAACTCTAGAAACAACTATTTACACAAAACGAAAAGTAAGCTCTGTAATAAGGCTGACTGGAAATGCGTTGGTTACATGGTAGAAGTCTCACCTTCCAGACACGCCCATCATGGTACCGACTTTAGACAGGGAAGGGTTGCCAGGACCTACAAGTTAAAATAGATATAATTTATTTACAGACCATAAAAATGTTTCTACTTTTACTGAATTATATTGTACAGACTCACTTGGACTTTGAAGCTGCTGGGTGGGAGATGAAGTGCTGAAAAATCTCTTAACATGGTCGTTTTTTAATATGTGAGAAGGTAATGAAGCCAAATACCTAGAAATGAAGCAGAGTGGCTTCATCAGCATCAGAACGTGTTACCAGAAGGCAAGGGGGGGAGACTGTAATTTTCAGTTAAGAGACATATATAGAGCAGAGCAAAACTGAACAGAAGTGCCTTGACCTATATGCTTCCTGCTTTATTCAGTTTTATTCTTGGTACGATTCATACTGCTTCCTGGTGCCCCTTTTCCTTATTTACACTGTGTTACGCTGTATGAATCGAGTCTCTCAGGGCCCACAACCCGGGCCGTGAGCACAGCTGGGGCCGTCACAGCTGCTGGGTGGCACGCTGATGTTGGCCCCAGTCCCCGGGGCCCTCTGTGCGCATGTACAAGACCAACGCGCCAGGACGTCATCAAGGGTCCAGAGCCACTGGGCCCAGGAGACTTTTTATTAGGTCCTCATTTTATCCTTTCAACTATAGGGCAGAGGCAGATTTTATTTCATTAAGACCGTCAAAATTACATTAAATGGTGGCATACACTTTGAAATTCCTTCACTTATATATTCTCAAAATCATGCCTAGATTATTAAGATCCTTCGAATTCTCCATAACTGATGAAAACCCCTAGAGGCAAACAGGAGACCTGAACCATCCAGACTGCATGTCACCTGAGGAGCCCCTCAGATGCCTGGGCAGCTCACGTCGGGCCCCGCCCGCGCCGCAGAGGGCCATCGGCAGCCGCCCGCGCCGCAGGGGGGCCGCTGGCCGTGGCCTTGGGTGGGGTGACGAGCATTACCTCAGGTCCGCTTCCAGATCCATGTGGTTTCGCTCTACATAGAATGCATCTGGGCCAGCTAAGCAAGGAATGAATTTCTCCAAATTTTCTTCAGGACACAGCTGAGATAACTGAAAGACGAAAAGGCATAGGAAGTATGTCACAATTCATCTTACGGAACCAGAACTCCTCACTGTGGGAAACACTTGGGCAGGTACTGGCTGCTGACACCTGCTGCTGTGATTCTGGGAGCCACCTGGGCTTCCGCGTCCACTTGGGACGCAGGAAGCAACAACCCACCACAACATCAAGAAGAAGCTCGACACCCCACACAGCTGTGCCTGCTCTTGAGCCCAGCAGAGGGCTGAGCTGCAAGGCCACCATGTGAACCGAATTCCAAGACGGGCCTGCCCCTCTGAGGACGCAGGGCACGTGAACTGCCTCAGCCGTGGCAGAGCCCGCGGGAGAGATGGCTGCCATACAGGCAGGTAGAAGAGATCGGCTGGGATGAGCACATCCCCCCAGGCTGAGTGTGCGTCAGACAGCAGTCGGCCCGGAGCCCAGACGCAGGGGGCCTGTGTCCTCATTCCCGAGCTCCCTTCCACAGGCGGGGAGGCTGGAGAGAGTCTGCACAGGTGGCACAGGGGTGGGGCAGCGGCCCCTGGGGCTGAGGCTGGAAACCCCATATGCCTTTCCCTGGAGCCTGCTCTCAATCCAAAGCAAAAAGCCCGTAACCCGCTGGGGGCGGGACGAGATTGCTCGTGCTCCCAGAGCTCAAGCAAAACCCCCCATTTCTGGGGGCTGAGGCAGAATGCCTTCATGCCTCTGGAGGAGGAGGGGAAAGTCCTCCCGGCACCAGGTCACAGGCAGAGATACCCTGCTTCTCAGGGAAGATGAAAACAAAACCCCTCTGGCCCCAAGGAAGGGGCAAGAAAGCCCTCCTGAGCCGAGTCAGCTGCTGCTGGGGAAGGAAGGGGCAGGGATGCTGAGAAAGGCCCCCCACGACCCTGTGGTTAGAGCTGAGGCTGCACCAGCAGGACGGGGAAACCACTCCGACCCTCACCGAGCATCCATCACCACGCAACAAGTAACAGCAGTCTCCCCAGGGAGGGAGGAGTCAACGGAGCAGGGAGACGCCCTCTGTGCCGCAGGTGAAGCAAGACCACTCCAGGCTCCTCTCAAGGCTCAAGGGACCAGCAGGACTCCCCGGAGGAACCTGAGGCCTGTGGTGCAACAGCAAAACCCAAACCCAGCTCCGCTCCTGATGAGATCAACCTGAAGCCCCGCCGCCGGTCCAACAGATGCAGCAGCAGGCCCGTTTCCAGGCTAGTTTCTAGACGTGACGTCTAACGTTCAGTCAAAAATTATAAGATAGAAAAGAGGGGGCAATCTATCGCCAAGATAATCATCGGAGCCAGACTGGAAAATAACCCAGATGTCGGCACTATCACACAAGGACTTGGAATAACTGCTGAACATACTAAAGGACTTCGTTTAAAAAAATGAACAACGTTGCATGAACGAGTGGGAAATTTCATCAGAGAGACGGAAACTTTCTATTAAAAGACGTTATCAAACGGAAAAGCTACAGAAAACAAAAGAACAAAAAACCCCAAAACCATGGTACTAGAGATGAAGAATTCAGCTCGTCAGCAACCTGGGTAGAGCTGAGGAGAAACGTAAGTAAACTTGAAGACGGGGTCACGTACACATGACTCAAGGCCCGGAAGAAGAGAGAGTGGGGCAGGAGAAATATCTGAAGAGATAATGGACAAGAAGTTTCCAACATTACTGACAGACAGCAAGGCAGAGACCAGGAAGGGCAGAGAACCCAAAGCCAGGTGAGTATCAGCCACTGCAAACACCCAGACAAAAGAGTGGCAAAGTCGGCCGGCATCAGCGGAGTCCAGAGAAGTGCTTTTTCACAAGACAAGAGGCTGGCACAAAGGAGAGGAAATTCAGTGTTCTAAGTGGTGCGGAGGAAACAGGGAACCCCCGGGGAGGATCACTAATCAATCCTAGAAAGCACGGCACTGTGGCGTCCTTCAGTGCATGGCAGGCCTAAATAAGAGGCACACTCAAACAACTTCTGCCCAAGCTTCTCAAACAGGATCCACCAACTCGATTCTCTCCTACAGGATTATATCCTTAATTTCATAATCAAATTGCAAGCCAACTTTGGAGACACTTCAGCTATGTTATTCCACACAACAAAGGTGACTACTTCAGCTGAACAACTGCGGCAAAGACAGTGGTTCACTGCTCCAGCACAGGCCAGGCCAGGGGACTTTAGACACACGGGTGTCTACGTATATAACACGTGTGCGTGGGGGTAAAGAAGTCATTCTTTAGTAGTGCAGCTTGTTCAAACGGTATTTTTTGAATCAATTTTAAACCAAACAGGTTGTACATCATCTGTATTTCAACTTTAAAAAAGAAAAACAAACAGGAAAATTCAATATGTAAACGGAATAAGGTGGGAAAAGGTGAAGTGTCTGCCCACTGCCGCCACGTGAGCCCCTCACTCAGCCTCGGCTGAGCTGTAACAAACCACCACCAGCCAAACACCCCTTGGGCACCTTCACACTCGCATCTTTCTGTCCCATCTCGTTCTCCGCAACCGGAAGGAATGTGGACCGTGGCCCTGAGGGCCACTCGCCCTGTTGGAGCACGAATCCCCGGCACTGCACCCGCTGAAGGCTGCAACCACGGAAATTACCTGGCAGTCCAGTGGACCGTGGGGAATGAGACCCTTTTAATTTTTGTAAGAGCCCTTAAATCACCTTACCTTTGAAATAAATTCAGTCACTTCAGAGGAAGATTTGGTTACTGATGTTACTGAAGAATCAGACCACAAGACCTTAAAAACAAATAAACAAACAAACCTTAAAAACAGACGCCACATACTTAATTCCCAACACACTTGTCCAGGGATTCGTGGCCGGTACAGGCGCGGTAGTGGGACAAGCCCTAGTGCGCCTCTTGCATGGAGCGTTTATATACCCCTTGGCTTGTTACAGAAAGAATGTTCACGTAACTCAAGTGCATTAAAGCTTAACTTCCTGTTTTGCGCAATTATTCAAAGATCAGTGTTATCACTCAAGCGTGGAGTCTAAGGCTGCTCCTCAAAGCGTTAGAAAGTCCCTGACGACCCCGACTGCGAGTATGTGTGTGAGCACATCATCCTCACGTGGACCTCCTCTGTTCAGGTCAGTCTACGCAACTGTGGATGTGGAATCAAGAAATTACCAGAAACGAGCTCATCCAAACAGTAAGTACTCCATACATGTTCAGTGCTGGGGGCATGCTGACGGGAGGAGGCCAGGTCCCAGCCCTCAGGAATCTGACAGAACTGCGGGGGGTGACACAGGCCAGGGCAGTCAGTACCAGAATTGCGGGGAACATCCTCCATCGCAGGGGGCGGGGGAAGAATTCGGGGAGAAAACATCAGAAAGGTCTTTCTGGAAGTTCTACAAAGCCCGGTGTGTCTGTTTTCCCTTCCTGCACCTACGACAGCAGCAGTTTTAGTTCATGACTCCACAAATGGACTGTAAGTTCCCCGGGGCAGAGGGCTTTCCTGCACCGAGGAAAGCGTGAGCTGAACTCAGAAGGCGCGAGAAGGACAGAGGGGACAGGATGAGATGGGAGGGAAGCAGGGTCCATAACAAGAAGGGTTAAACCACGAACGAGGACGTTTACCCTAAAATCCAGAAGGAGCGTTGGAGGATTGCAAGTCGGGAAATAAAATGACTGAGTGTATTTTATCACCAATAGGAAAGTGTTGTATTTACACTGATTTAGAGAAAAGAGGTTGGAGACACCAAACAACTCTCATGCTCTCCTCCCACCCCGCGCTGGCCTTCATCTTCTGAGAAGCAGCCCAGCATGTTTGCTGACGGTCTCCGGGGCCTGAAGCGCTGGCCATCTCTCCTCTCTGTTGAAATTCACGTGAGTTCCTCTCTGTTCTGGTGGCTGTCACATCACATAACAATTACTAAGGTATGTTTTTCAAGCCCCCACAAAATACAAGCCAATCAAGGAAAGGGACCTCTCTTCTTCATCTCTGAATTCCCTATGCCTCCCAGAATTTATCAAGGCAAGTGCTGGCATTTTTGAATGAAGGTGCTGTGCCACCCAAAATCTACCTACACTAAAATCAAAGTACCTACGCCATTTTTTCTGTCTAAAATAATTAAATCTTTTAACAACACGAAAAGGAAGTTTGGGGGAGAGTGAGCTGCTCCCCACATAAAACACCAGTAACATCCATGATTAAAGGTGAGAACTTTCTAGCATTAGATGTGTGACCCAAAGTACTGCTGACGTGGTTTTCTAAGTAAAACATGCCGCATGTCACGTGGCACGAACGCACCCTAACCCAACTAAAGCGTGAAGTCCAACACCCAAATGGCGAGCACGGCACGGACACACCATTCTATGCTGAAACAGACAGTCTGCTTCCCCGACAATTACATATTTTAAATAGGCGCAACTGTTCTAGGTTGTCTGCTCCTGGTATATTTTTCTCTGACTTCCAAAAGGACTTGCTGCTCCAACCAGGGGCAAGGGCTGGAAACCAGCAGACCTCAGCAGCACTCTGCACTGCAGGTGACGCAGGCTGGCCTGACCCAGTCCCCTGGAGGGGCACGGACACGGGAGAGCAGCCTCGCACTGTGCCACGTGCTAGAGACACGTGATCTACCACGTCCAAGACAGCACCGATCCTAAGCTACCCCGCTGCTGATGTACCACCAAGAAGAAACACTGCCAATCGGCACAGTATTTTTCAACCACCCATAGTCACTCCAAGAGCCACTGAGACCTGCTGAGATGGATTTTAATGTATCTTAAACATACACAAAAAAGCATGGGGACTTCCCTGTGGCGCAGTGGTTAAGAATCCGCCTGCCAACGCAGGGGACACGGGTTCGAACCCTGTTCTGGGAAGACCCACACACCGCGGAGCAACTAAGCCCACGAGCCACAACTACTGAGCCCACGTGCCACAACTACTGAAGCCCACACGCCTAGAGCCTGTGCTCTGCAACAAGAGAAGCCACCGCAATGAGAAGCCCGCGCACCACAACAAAGACCCAACGCAGCCAAAAAAAAAAAAAAGCACGGTATGCACAGAGTACATAAGGGTACTGAGGATTTCTTCACACTCAGGGTCTAACTCCTCTGACCCACTGTCCGTCTCAGCTCTCAGCACCCTCTGGAGAAGGGGGAGCAGCGTCTTCTTCACTCACACAGGCAGCAGCTCAGGCAAAGGCCCTGCCACTGCTCAGGCCACAGCCCTCACGTGAGCAAGCAGCCCAGTGCCACCAGACCTGCCACCAGACCTCTGAGGAGCTCTGAAGTCGAATACAAGGACAGGCAAAGCAGTCACAAAGAACAAGGCAGCCTGGAGGTGGCACGGGCCATGCACTCAAAACTCGCTTTTAAAACTAAAAACTATCAACGGTATTCTCAGTGAACTAAGAGCAGAAAGCATCGCCAAGAACAGGATGCTATGAAAAAAGAATCGCCAGGGAACAGAGGTCTCTGTTGTTAAAAACAGGACAGCAGAAGTGAAACATTCACTTCAAGAGATGGAAGATGAGGGAATCTTCCATAGGATAGATCAAAGAAGTCAAAGGGAAAGAAAATAGAGGAAAAAAAAATAAAACAGAGGACCAGTCTTGAGGTCCAACAGGCAGACAGCAGGAGTTCCAAAACAAGAAAACTGAGAAAAACAGGACAGAGGAAATCAAAAGGAATGATTCAAGAAAAGGAACTCAAATTAATGGACTTAAGTTAAAAGGGCTGACTTGCATCTCAGCACAGTGGATGATAACCTACACCCAAGCCTGGCTCTGAGAAATGTGCAAAGGCTTGGGACTAAGAGAAGATCCTAAAACCTTTAGAAATTATAAAACAGGGCCAACACTGGATCAGGAGTCAGAGCAGATCCATGCTTCTCAACAGCAACACTGCAAGACAGTAAAGAAGAAGTGCTTCCGAGTTCCTAAGGAAAAATGACGCCTGGTCTAGAACTGTATTCCCAGTTACATGTCAGGTCAGATGGATGAAGACACTGCCAAACATGAAAGCCAGAAACTGTACCTCCCCGGGACCCCTTCTAAGAAGCTACTAGAACAACTATTAAAACCTAGAACTAACCCAAGGCAATAGATGAGTTAAGAGCTGAGAACAGGGTATCAGAGCCAGGAGGGAGGAAGGGACCCCGCGGGTGATGGTACGGGGGCCCCGCAATGAGACTGCACCAGGCCGAGTCCAGGTCGGAGCGGGGCCGTAGCTCCAGAGATGAAACCAATGGAATGCCGGATGCATTTGAACACAACCAGGGAAAACTTTAGGGGTGACTTTGTTTTCTAAGTACTTGTTCACAAGCAACAAACAAACAAAAAGAGACAATTAACTCCAGGTAGAATAAAGTGTCGGAAAGGAAAGGTACTAAATAAGCATATACCACACGGCTTGGGTAGCAACAACCTTCACACAGTCAGGCTAATTATCATACAAGCAATGAGGTGTATTATCACAAGAAACAGTTCCCTGCGCCTCCGGGTGATGTAGGCACAATGACTGGACTCTCTGCACACACAGAGCTGACGAACACAACTAAAGAAAAAAAAAATAGTTGTCAAGACTCATCCTTAGCTAATAGTGATAAAATGTTCAGAGCAGTTAAGATTGTTTCAAGATGAAAAACTTCTAAAGAAAAGATACAGCACTAAAATAAAATGTAACGTCTGGGTTCTTAACAAAGACTGGCATAAAAAGAATGGGTGTTTTAATTAGTATTGCTCCACAGTTCCTTTTAAGTCAATACAACTCTCCCGTCTACAGGCGTTTCAAGTGTTCGGGTAATCTTCTGGTGTTTTTTTCCCACCCTGTCCTTCATGTGTAATAAGTATACTTTAAAAAAGTTTTAGTTATTCAACAGTGAATTTGGAAAAGCTGGTAAAATTTGGACATTTCACATGTACACAGATATAAAATAATTTTTGTATTTTAAAAGATTCTGTCATTTTCTTCCTGTATTTGCTTTCCTCAGTAACTAGTAATTACAACTTCAGCAAAAACAAAACGAACTCCATGAGAAAAAAGAACAGGAAACTCAAACTCCTGCTTGCAGTCCATTTGTTACTTACGGTCTTCCTATAAAATAACAACCTTTCATTTGTATCCTGGAAAACAATGACACATGAAAACTAAAAGTAGAGATAAACAAAGCTGAGAAAAAGGGGAGGGGGGGAAGTCGCTGACTTCTCCTTGAATGAGTGAAAGCTTTCAGAAAAAACCGCTTCTCGAGTCTTCCTATACTGTTACCAATAGAGGGTACATCTCACCGTGGTTAAGGCAGAGACTCCTAATAAAGTTCTTTATTGTTCTGGCCACAGTACGATAGCTATTTATATCCATGTTCAAAAGACAACCTATTTAAAGGACAATTTATCCTAATTATTTAGGGCTCTGTGGACAAAAATTAATCCTCAGGTAAACTTCTTTCTTTCTTTTTTTTTGGCTGCATTGGGTCTTCGTTGCTGTGTGCGGGCTTTTCTCTAGTTGCAGCAAATGGGGGCTACTCTTCACTGTGGTGCACGGGCTTCTCATGGTGGTGGCTTCTCTTATTGTGGAGCACGGGCTCCAGGCACGTGGGCTTCAGAAGTTGTGGCACGCGGGCTTCTCATGGTGGTGGCTTCTCTTATTGTGGAGCACGGGCTCCAGGCACGCGGGCTTCTCATTGTGGTGGCTTCTCTTGTTGCGGAGCATGGGCTCTAGGCGCGTGGGCTTCAGTAGTTGTGGCACGCGGGCTCAGTAGTTGTGGCCCGTGGGCTCTAGAGCACAGGCTCAGTAGTTGTGGTGCATGGGCTTAGTTGCTCTGCGACATGTGGGATCTTCCCGGACCATGTGTCCCCTGCATCGGCAGGCGGATTCCTAACCACTGCGCCACCAGGGAAGCCCTGGCAGGCAGATTCTTAACCACTGCGCCACCAGGGAAGTCCCAATCCTCAGGTGATGTTTTTAAAGGTTTTACTGAGTATAACTGACAATGAGATGCACATATTTAAAGTGTACAAACTGACCAGTGTGGACATACGTATACACCCATGACACCATCACTCCGATCTATATAATGAACATACCCACCAGTCCCTCCCCAGGAAGCTATTGATCTGCGTTCTATCACTGCAGACTGTTTTGCATTTTCTCAATTTATATAAATAAACTCATACACTGTATGCTCCTTTTTTCTGGTTTCTTTCACACAGCACGATTACGCACTTTCCCCCATATTGCCAAGTGTATCCGTAATTCACTCCTCTATTCTGAACGTTGAACTGTGTGGCTGCGATACCACAGTGTATATCCAGCCTCCTGATAATGGATACTTGGGGCGTTACAAACAAAGCTGTTATGAACATTCGTGTACAAACCTTTGTATGAACGTGTACTTTCATTTCCTTTGGTTATTGACCTAGAAGCGGGACCGATGAATCAGATTTTAGGGATATGTCTGACTTTTTAAAAACTGCCCAACTGTCTTCCAAAGTAATCTCACCATTTTACACTCCCGTGGCAGTCCTTCCACACACCTGCCAGCAGCTGGTGTGGTCGTCCTGTCAACTTCAGCCACTGTGATGGGCGTGCAGTATGAGCTCACCGTGGTTTTAATCGGTGTTTTCCTAATGGCTACCGATGCTGAACATCTGTCACGAGTGCTATTTGCCATCCATACATCTTTCCTGGTAAAATGTTCACTTTTTTTATTGGGTTATTTTCTCATCATTGAGTTTTGAGAGTCCTTTTTATAGTTTGAATACAAATCCTCTATCAAACATGCAATTTACAAATGTTTTTCTCCTAGTTCTGCGGCTTGGCTTAATTTTCTCGACAGTGCCTGTCAAAGAGCAAGTTTTAAACTCTGATGAAGTTTAATTCATTTTGTCTTTTATGGCTCATGTTTTTGGTATCCTACCTAAGAAATCTTTGCCTGTTTAAGTCACAAACTTTTCTCCTATGCTTTCTTCTAGAAGTTTTATGGTTTTACGTTGTACATTTAGGTCTGTGATCAGTTTTGAGTTAATTTCTATATAAAGGGTGAGGTTTGATGACGGTTCCTTTTTTTGGCATATGGTTATCTGCTCCTGAACCATTTGCTGAAAAGACCGTCTTTTCTTCACTGAAATACCTTTATACCTTTGTCAATAATCAGTTGACCAGGGTGGTGTGGCGTCCGGGGCCCTTAGCCCGAAGCAGACGCGGCCTGGCCCGCGGGATAGAGCAGTCACCACCGTCAGGCCCCGAGCCGACCCCAGGGCCACCCTGCAAGGAGCCGCGGGCAGCGGGAGCCTGAGTTGCTGCCAGTGCTGGCACCAAAACTGACAAGCTGCTCCTAAAATTCACATGGAAATGCAGCATCCCCAGAACAGCCAAGACAATCCCGAAAAAGAAGACCAAACCTAAGAGGACTCACACTTCCCAATTCCAACGTCAAAGCCACAGTACTCAAGACACAGCAGTGCTGGCCTAACAACAAGAGAGATGAATGGAACTGAGAGTCCAGAAACCACCCCTCACAATTTCGCTCAACGGATTCTCAACAATGGTGTGAAGACCCTTCAGTGGGGGAAAGAATGGTCTTTTCAACAAATGGTGCTGTCCAATAAAGATGTTAAAAAAATTGTAAAATAAACAAACAAACAAATGGTGTTGGACAACAGGACGTCCACATGCAAAAGGACACATTCGAACCCCTACCTCACACCATACACAAAAAATCAATTCAAAATGAATCAAAGACCTAAATGTAAAAGCACAAACAATAAAATTCTTATCAGAAAACACAGGAGTGAATCTTTGCGACCTTGGCTTAGGCAACGATTTCTTAAATATGTAATACCAAAAGCACAAGGAATGAAAGAAGTAGGTAAACTGGACTTTATCAAAATTAAAAACTTGTGTGTGTCAAAGGACAGCATCAAGAAGATGAAGAAAATTCCCACCCAATGGAAGAAAATCTCTGCAACCCAGTAATTCCAGTCCTAGGTGTGTATCGAGGAGAAATGGAGGCACTTGTCCACACAGAAACTTGTACATAAATGTTCACAGCAGCGTTACTCATAAGAGGCAAAAAGTGGAAACCACCCAGAAGTGCATCAACTAACTGCTGAGTGGATGAACTAAATGTGGTCCATCCACACGGTGGAATTTCACTCAGCCATAAAAAGGGAAGCACTAATACATGATATAACATCGAGAAGCCTTGAAAACATTATTTGCATGAAAGAAACCAATCACGAAAGATCACATGTCGTATGATTCCATTTATGTGAAATATTCAGCATAGGCAAATCCACTGAGGCAGAAAGTAGGTTAGTATTTGCCAGGGACTTGGGGAGGAGAAGTGGGGAATGACTGCTAATGGGTATGGGGCTTCCTCCTGGGATGGTGGAAATATTAAAATTAAATCGTGGTGATGGTTACAAAATTCTGAATAAATTAAAAAAAGCCACTGAACAGTTTAAATGGATGAATTTTATGTTATGTGAAATCTATCTCATCAGAGGCGTAAAGAAGAAAGTCAGTTAGAAAATTTTAAAACCGTCTAATCTTTAAAAATGCCATCAAGGATATTCTCCTGAAGTCTTCAAAACAACCAACTGAGTGCTTTACATGTGAGTGTAGCTCGGGCCCCACTGCCCCGGGGCACAGCGTCTCCTCCCTCTTAGCAGCACCTTTAACACAGGTGCGTGAGTCTTCCAGTGTTTTCTTCGTTTCAGAATTGTTTGGACTGCTCCATAGTGTTCTCCATATAAACTTTATTTTATTTTATTTACTATTTATTTATTTACTCAGGCTGCGCTGTGAGGCTTGAGGAATCTTAACTCCCTGACCAGGGACTGAACCCGCGCCCTCGGCAGTGTAAGAGCGGAGTCCTAACCACTGGACCACCAGGGAATTCCCTCCGTATAAATTTTAGAATCGTCTTGTTGATTTTTTTTTTCTTTTAAATTTATTTATTTATTTTTGGCTGTGTTGGGTCTTCATTTCTGTGAGAAGGCTTTCTCTAGTTGCGGCAAGCGGGGACCACTCTTCATCGCGGTGCGCGGGCCTCTCACTGTCGCGGCCTCTCTTGTTGCGGAGCACAGGCTCCAGACGCGAAGGCTCAGTAGTTGTGGCTCACAGGCCCAGTTGCTCCGCGGCAATGTGGGATCTTCCCAGACCAGGGCTCGAACCCATGTCCCCTGCATCGGCAGGCGGATTCTCAACCACTGTGCCACCAGAGAAGCCCCTCGTCTTGTTGATTTCTAAAACAGAAAAACGCTACTGGGACTTACTTTTGCCGGGCGGTCATGTAAGATGACAGAAAGTTTGTAAGTTTAAAGGTACGTGGAGTGATGGTCTCCCACTGTCCACAGGTTCTCCCTCTTACAGAACTGTAGTCCTGACCACAACGAGCTAGAGAGACCGCGGTTAAACGCCCGAGGCGCTTCACTTCTCGAGTGTGACAGGAGCCCCAGACCTAAGCACATGCATGTCACACATTAGGAGAGTGCAACTCACCTGCAGAGAACAAGCACACAGTGTGGGCTGCGCGAATGAACGGGTGTGCTTTATAAATAAGAAGATGGTTGTGTTTTTTAAAATCTTCCTTGTATCTTTCCTTTGTGCCTCAAATTACCATCAACAAATGTAGTGTGGGCAGTAAATCCCTTAGGGCGTATCAAGTTAGTATGAGTCGGACTGCTGGCTAGTGAAGGATTACCACTTTCCTAAACACAAGAATCCTTTTATCAGTTATCGCGTCAGGAAAAGCAAGCTTTTCCCATAACCAAACCTTTTTCTTTAAGTACCAAAACACTTCATTCAGCTTAACCATTTGGGGTTAGAAGCGTCTTAAACTGAACTTCAACCCAGCTGTCCGCTCTGCTTTCAGAAGACTCACCGGCGCCCTATCCTGCCAGCCCGCCGCCTCCCCACCCTGATCACAAGGCCCTCCTCTGGGGAAAGGCCAGGAGAGGCCAAGTGTCTACCCTGCCAAAGCTCATTTCTTTGCAGAGAGGCTGTGGACTGGGGCCGAGTCCAAGCCCAGTTTGATCAGACGGGCTGTGAGTGGGATCTGAAGGGCTGTGAGTGGGATCTGAAGGGCTTGACGCTCAGCAGTTCCCACGCACGCAGGCCCTGTGCACGGGGACCACGCCCGCCACCAGCCCCTCAGGCGATATCCGCCAGCCAGAGGCTGACTGCAGAGGAGAGGAGCCACACACCCGGCGTTTCAGGGACTCTCTGGGCTCCCCAACCCCAGCAGGCCTTGAAGATGCTGGGGTCCTGAGGTTCTCTGGTTGCTGACACTTGGCTGCTGGTCGCAAGCTCTGACAACCTCCAAAACCGAAGGGAAGCCTTTCCCATACATCTATGGAGTAACAAGTGATTTGCACAGTGATTTGCACAATGCAGGACTTCCCAAATCAATCAGTTTCCTACGATGCATGTGGTCAAAGGAGAACCTCGCACAACAATGGGGTAGTAACAGAACCCTGGTGACACAGCCAGCCACGCACACGCGGCTAAGCGGGACCAGGAAACTCAGTCTGGCCAGTAAGACATAAGTGGAAGTGTCTAGTGGCTTTTTTTTGCCACGCCTCGCAGCACTTGGGATCTTAGTTCCCCGACCAGGGATCGAACCCGTGCTCCTGGCAGTGGAAGCGAGGAGCCCTAACCATTGGACTGCCAGGGAAGTCCCTCTAGTGGCTGTTTTTAAGAATGCTCCATGAAAAAGAGGTAAAAGTAACCTTTCACTCTCCTCTTCATCCCATGTCCTGTTGCCTGGAATGAAAACGTGAGGGCTGGAGTCCTAGCTGCCATCTTGGACCATGAGGCTAAGGGCCACCTCCTAGAGATGTCAAAGCAGTCAGCTGGAGGGAACCTGGCTCCCTACGTATTTTATGGAGCACAGATGCCATTCCAGCCCCAGGGCCGACTCCTTGTACACTCCGATGTTGTTTAAGCCACTGTTATCGTAGATCTGAGATTCTAATAAACAGTATGCCTCAATTTTCACAATTCTCTACGTTAGCCAACTCTGGTGACCAGCCACCAGCAGCTGAGCATGTCAGTCTAGAGAATGTTCCCCCCACACACACACCAAGGAGTTTCTGTCACCCAGGAGGTACAGAAGAACAACAGCTCATCTTTGCAGCCACTTACTATATCCAGACCCTGTACTGAGTGCTTTGAATGAACTGTCTCATTTAATTCTCCCCCAAACTCTATCCTGTTCGACTGAATGGAGGTGCTGGGGCACAGAGAAGTCCAGCATTGTCCTCGGTCACACGGCGAACAGGAACACAACAGGACTGCGCACTCCAGGCTGTGGCCGAGCCCAGCCCCTCCCCCTCATGGAGCCTGCTGAGGTCCAGGGGGAGCAGCCCCCCAGGCCCAACAAGCCCACCGTGGAGACGGTCCACCCACAGGGCCCAGTCCCCACTTCTGTCTCCCGCAGCAGTGGCACAGTGCTTTGCAAAAGACTCGCCTTTTATTTTGAGACATAAAAGTACCACTTCATGGTAAATGTTTCCTTCCTATCCCTTAGAGGAGAAAAGGAAAAAAAAACTTAGCATCTTACCTCAAAGGAACATTCAACATTTCTTTCATTTTTTTTGTGTGATAATCCCTTCAGGTCTATCTTTTCAACACTCACTGTAAAGGTAAACAAAACAAAACAAAACAACAACAAACAAAATTATAAAAATGAAGTAAGAGCTTGAAGTACATATGATTAGTTTGCATCGATACATTAGCAACTTTTCACAAGTACGGCTCCCAGCACCCGGCCCCGTCTCCTCTGTGGTGGGTGAGCTCGCCAGGAACGAGGAGGCTGCTCGCGCGGGAATGGAGGGCGAAGTTGAAAGTGACACAGAAAAAGCAGGCAAAAAATAAAAACAAATCATAGAAAAGAAAGAGATCGGTGCTTGAAAATGCACAAGGGCACAGACCATAATTATAACTGAAGATTAGTTATGATCTGTTCTCATTTCTGAAAAACTAATGCTCAACGTTTTCCACTGTGATTATTTAGAGACACAGCTGCCCAGAACCTCTCACTGGCATCTCCTCATCTCCTCCTTCTAGGACAAAGCCAGGCTGGAGGTGTGAGGAGAGCAGCTGCGGAGGAGACCCTGCAGACCCCCAGCACTGCCTCTGCAAAACAGAGCAAGGACGGGCAGAGGCCGCAGTTGCACAGGTGGACAGGGATGAGAAAAGGTCGTCACCGTTAGAGTTCCAAAGCCATCACCTCTGCATACCTCCCTTTTCACATGCAAGGGTGCATTTTTTTTCTCCTCAAAAATGAAAACGATACAATTAAGCTTCTAAGCCCTTAAGCTTTAAGATGCAAATATTTGAGCACAAATATTTGTTGAAAATAAAACAGCACTTATCAAACATGATGTAGTTTCCAAACTCCCAAACCACATTAAGGTACGTATGTCCTATTTCTGATTCAAATACTAAAGTTTCTCAAGTACCGATTTAACTGATTCTTCAAGCTTATGAACCTTGGGCAGGCACACGGGCAGTCAGCTCTTATGCAAAGACCCTGGCGAATGAGGGAGGCTTTACTTTCTGAACAGAACACGCACCTTCTTGCACTATTTTTCACCAACATTTCCAGAGATCCCTTGGCTGTGCACTATGGGGATTTCTACAAAGCTTCAAAACCTGTCTAGCATGACACACTCAACATAACTTATTAAAGCTATTAAGTTACACTTTCTGCAGACGCCCCATCTCCTGGTCGGCCATACCTTCCATGGTTTTCTCCGGACCACCCCCAGAAAGCTTTGTGCTCAAAAGTTTGGAGGGAAAATCTGAGAAACTCCTTTTTGTAGGCTGCCCATGTACATTAGCATATTAAAGGCTCTGAGAAGTCCTGCAACAAATAAATCTACATTTTTAAACCACAATTCCTCAATTTCTTCGGCCACAGAACTCTCTCCTCCCCTAACACGTCTGAGCACCCCAGAGAGCAACGAGCAGCTCTGTGCACCGGGCTTCGGGGAAGGTTCTAACCCTGCACTGCCCACTGCTGCAGCCACCGACCACACGGGACCACTTAAGTTGGTACTAATTACAATTGAGTAAAATTAAAAATCTCACCCCTCGGTTGCACTAACCGCATTTTAGGCATTCCCACACGGGGCTAGCAGCTGCCATACTGCAGCAGACACAGAAGCCCGGCCATCCCAGGGAGCTCTACTGGGCGGCACTGTTCTAAGCGAGGGGCAGGCAGGCTGCAGGCTGCCCTCGGCCTGTCTGTCTGTGTAAACAGGCTCCGGGGCACACAGCCACGCCGTGGGCCGACGTACCGTCAATGGGTGCTCTCCACCCAGCGACGGCAGAGCCCGGCGGCGGTGCCAGACTCCGCACGCTTCCCAGAGCCAGAAATACTGACTTTCTGGATCTTTGCAGAAAAAAGGGTGCCAATCCCTGCCCTAAACCAACAACTGTTCATTCACCAACTCGTCTTACAAAGCTCCTGCTGTGTCCCGGGCCGTGTTCCAAGGGCTGGGCACACAGCGATCAGCACCGTCCATGGGTTCTCGCACTCACAGAGGTTACGGCCTGTTGGGGAAAAGCGCTTTCACGCCCTGAACTTTCCTCATGAGTCTCCCTAATTTTATAAAGTCGCATCGGGGTTGATATGGATCTTGGGAGACACTAGAACCCATTTGGTTTAGAGTATTTTTAGCTTAAAATAGCTCACAGGAAGGAATTACTCTAAAAAAAAAATAAGAATGTTTTCTTCCTTTCTGGCAAAACAAAGAAAACACTACATTTAGCAGCTGTGCACTGCCCGACCTCACTCAGCAAAACTACTCGCTGTTCCCGTCTGACCTCCCCAGTCAGACTGTCGGCAAATAAACGGCTCTTATGTTTTCCCAATCACTATTTTTAAAAACTTACCACAATGACCTCACCCTAATCCAGGTCCTTTACTTTTTTACACAACAGAATATACAAAGTCAATGAATACAGAAAAATGTTATTCGGCATTTTCCCAGGCCACAGAACACCAACGTGTACCTCAAAGTTCCAGGACTGAGTATGAGGATTTATGAAAAAAAAAGAAAAAAACCCCAACTGGACTGAAAGCGGGAAGTGACTCATAACTGGACAGGAAAATGTGAAAAGGAGATGAATGTTACTCAGCTGTTTTCAAATAAGAGAGGCATTTTGGACCACAGGACTGAAATGTTTGTGAGACCTCTTCAAAATCACCAGCCCACCTGACTCGGTGTTCTGTGTCCGCGCCATCGGCCCTCTGCAGGCAGCTGCAGCGGCCCCGGCACTGCCAGGATGGCTCCGGACCAGACACACGGCCTGCCGACGAGTTCTGCTGCTTTTCTCTTGGTGCCGCGCCCACTGTGTGGCCACTCGCGGCTCTGAGGGTGGGAGGACGGCCTGCTGGGGCGGGGGTGGGGGGGGGTGGGAGAGATCGTGCAGACGGACTTCTGTAGCAGATGGGACTGGCGACGGTGGCTAACACAAGGGGCGGCTGGGGGTGCTGAACTGGGCGGGCTTCAAAGGTGTGTAAGCATACTCTCGATTTTGGAACTATTAAAGACTATGTTTATAAAAATAAAAACATGAAAAATGCTTATAATATTACCTGAAAAATTATAAACTGTATGTATAACATGATTATAGTTGTTTAAAATGTTAAAGAAAGACTAAAAATAAATTATCAAAAATGATAGGGTTGGGCTTCCCTGGTGGCGCAGTGGTTGAGAGTCCGCCTGCCGATGCAGGGGACGCGGGTGCGTGCCCCGGTCCGGGAGGATCCCACATGCCGCGGAGCGGCTGGGCCCGTGAGCCATGGCCACTGGGCCTGCGTGTCCGGAGCCTGTGCTCCGCAATGGGAGAGGCCACAACAGTGAGAGGCCCACGTACTGGAAAAAAAAAAAAAAAAAAAATGATACGGTTAATTGTGTTTGGTTGTGGAATTATGGGTAGTTTCCCTGCCAAATTTCTGTAATGCGGTTTCATAATTTTAGAGTGTTTACCTACACGCATATAAATTTGTTGACGACCCACTTAAAGTCTACTGGTAGATAATGAGGCCTCCCTCCCTCCCACCACCCTCGTGAGCCCTGCAGACTGTGTCATCTGTCACACACGAAGTCTCAGTACTTTCTGAAAAGGGCCAGCAAACTTGTGTCAACTTGAGGGGCTAGATACCAAACCATCACCTGCAGGGAGAGAACACATCCGAAGACAGGATTAGCACCAACTGGAAAGACCCCGAGCCCGAACGGGCGCGATGGGAAGAACGCTAGGGGGCTGGGAAGGACGTGAGCCTCGCTGGGCTCCAGACTGTGCAGAGGCTCAGGGCAGGGCACCCAGGGCTGGGAACCCGGGACTCGAGGCCACCAGCCTGCTCTCACGTAGAGATGCAAAGAGCAAGGTGGTGTGCTGTCTGCTTTTAACATTTCGTGTGTTCAAACCTTTCTTCTTTCCTTATTCACGACGTACACTAGGAATTCTCCTCAAATCTTACAAGTTAGAGCACACCGCCTTCACTAAGATGTGTAATTGCACTGAACTACCATTTTTATAATTGGATCAATGCCTAATTTAAAAACCAGAACACTAACGTAACTGAAAAAGGAGGGAGGGAGGGAGATGTGCGCAGAAGAGACTGTAAAAGGCCCCGCAGTAACAGCCCAGGCAAGCATCCCCAAAGGCCTGAGCGGGGTCTGGCGGAGTCACAGATGGACCAGAAAACCACTCCCCGGACCTCAGCCCGGGGAGCTCCTGCTAAAACCGCCACAGCCTAAGGGCCACCAAGGGCCTTCAAACGATCTACAGGAGCTGATGGCCGGCCACCTCACACCGAGAGAACACGACACCTAGAGATGATGGCTTTAATATGTCCCAAGAATGCGGCCCCCTTTTGGAACATTTTCCCTAAAGCCTTCTGGAAAAAACCGAGTGGTTGGTAGTTTTCTGCCAATTATGTGTTTTACTTGATTTCAAAGTATCTTTATGAAATAGCTTAATTCTGTACACTCAATAACAAGAAACCAAAAATTACCAAAACTGTGCCAAAAGAAAGCACAGTAAAGAGGGTATTATTCACGAGGAAAGGCAAAGATGGAAACAGTCATGTTCCAGCACAACACCGTCTTCTCTCGAGTTCTATACAACAGTACTCAGTGTCTTCATACTTAAAGACACTAAACCAGACTAATGTTTGAGATGCCTCCAGCTTTACAATCGTTATTACTGAAATCTAGTTTTCATCTAAAACTTGAAAACCTGTATTCTTAAAAGTCTCAGGTGAATAATGACGTTCCTAAAATATCAAGTTACTTTCTCACTTTCATTTAGTTGTCTGTATTGATGGGAATAATTTTTTAAAAACACTGCTTCTTTTAATTGTCCTTAAAATTCAAACATACACTACTATGCTGATTAAACTGATCCTCTTTCCTACATCTTTTTAGGTCACGTTATATTTAAGAACTCTGTAATTTATTTTTCTTTGATTTTTTTATCATCTAGCTACCTTGCATTAATTTGATTTGTTAGTTCTCCAGAAATATAGAAACAAGAGCAGTACATGATCCAGAAAACATAAAGCTGATAGAACATATTTCTAAAGTAGCAAAAGTAGGAAATGAACACACATTCCATTGGAATGGTTAGTGATATGGCACTTGAATCTAGGGGCCTGAGGAATTCACTTGTTTATGTATTAAGGCAAACGTTTTATTCAGCCTTAGTACGCACGAGGCACAGGAGCAGCCGTAAGTGATGGAAAAAGGACACAGTTCACAGCAGTGCTGTGGGGCTAGACCTCAAAGGGAAGGGCCCAGCGGGCAGAGCGACACAGTGGTCAAGGCCCAGGGATGACAGCACCTGTGCTGGACGAAGCTGTGCCGTGGCGGAGACGGGTGACAGGAGGCCAGGGCAGACAGGACAGACCCACAACCCACTCGGCAGGGCCAGGGAAGCCAAGGGGCTCTGCAGTCAGACAGGCGGTCTGAAACGTGACACTTTCCAGCTCTGCGACCTTGGGTGCAGTTATTTAATCCCTGAACAAAACGTGCTCTGTGGGACTGCGGCATCACCTGGCGGGCTTCCACAAACTCCAAGCGGCTTCCCGAGGAAGGCTGTACCTGAAAATCTTCACAATCAATAGTACAGAGAAAAAGGTAATGCTTTCACTTCATGTGTACTTGAGTTTCCTTTTCTACTCTCTTCTAACACAAGTGTTGGGATCCCAGCTTATCTTAGGAACACTGCTTATCTGTGACTCAGTTCTCCTGTCTGTGAAATGGGGACTGTTGTTAGAACGAACCAGCTTATACCTGAGCCCCACAGGTTCTTAGGAAGATCAGATGAGTTAATGTATGTAACGAGCTTGGACACCACCTGACAAGAGCAGTCAGGGTTTCAGATTGTCCTTACTGCTGTCCCCTGAGCTTCAGTACTGAAGAAATACAAAAATCTGACCTCTTTACAAGCTAAATTGTGTCACTGAAAACTTCTAAGAAGCAGAGACAACCCACAACAGAAGTGGGATACAGAAAAGACAGCAAGAAAACTTTAATAACACTCAGAGTGGCTTCAGACTTTCCGAAGAGCAGTAACAGGGCACCGGGGAAAGTGCGAACGACAAAACCAGGTTTACCTGCTGGTCGATTTCTGGGCGGAGGAGACCATCATCCCCATGACCACTGGCTGGAGAATACCACAGATAATTAGCAAGCTCTGCCTATTCTCTAAGCATTATGATGTCTGAGAGCAGACAATAACGGTCCTACCACAGATCTGCCTTCCCGCACCCAGGCACATCGGCAAGAGAGTGACAGACACAGCCGTTCAACTGGCAATTATATCAAAAAACAGGAACGAGGGGGTCTTGATAATTGTGCCTACAGGAAAAAGCACAATGGTGAAGGAAAGGCCTTCCCCTTAAGACTGCGAGGGTGTAGGACACAGGCTCCAAAGGTGCGGGGACGGGCTGGGGACAAAGGAAGCAACGCCCCATCGGGAGGCGCTCCTCCCTGGGCGACACATGCAAGGAAGAAGTCCCTCGGAGCGAGTGAGTGACAACCACCCACCCGGAAACTGAGGTCCTGCTGTGTCTTCAGAAAGACTGACCCTACAGCTGAGCCAGAGGTGAGCCGACCATGCGCTCCCAGGGCTGCTAGGAGCGCGATCTTCCCCCCACACACACCGAGCGCGTTTCCAGGCACCCGCGCCCGGCTCTAGACCAGGAGGCCCAGAGAGCCCTGTCTCTCCCCAGCGAGACCCCAAACCCCGCACAGCTGGCCGGGGGACAGCCAGCCCGACTCTGTCTAGTGTGGCTGCACAAAGCCAGACCTTCAAGAACCAGGGAGCTCGGCCTCCTCCCAGATGTGCCCTGCCGTCTCCAGAGGTGCACTGTCCACACTGAGCTAGTGCAACCGCATGAAATAAATCTAAAAGTTCAGGCCCTTACTCGCATGAGCCACATTTTCCAGGCTCGGAAGGAACGTGTGGCTGGTGGCAACTGCCTCAGTGCAGAGAGAACATACCGTTACTACACAGAGCGCTACAGGACGGCGCTGCCCTACAATTCAGGACCCACTGCGGTGTGGGGCGGGGAGAGGCACAACAACTTTCACTTTTTCCCCCTTAATAAACATCAAGATGTGAGATGTTTACAGCCGAGATCCACTCGTGTGTAACTTGCAGAATTTAGAAAAACAGTACATCTTACTAAGACTAGCATCCCCAAAGATCTGAGAGCATTTAACCAAACGCCACTGCGAACGTCTCCCCCTACATCCGATGCTGCTCCCCTCTGACCCTGCAGACCAAGCGCTCACCTCTGGAGTGCTTCCCTCCAGGCCTCTTGGGCAGCGACTCCTCAGTGGAATGCGCGGATGTGTGCAGGGCGTTCTCCAAACTGTTACCGACACTGCTGACGGGGGTCTCCGTCCTGGGAGTGACCTCAGGGGACAAAAATAGAAACATCTTATTTTCTTCCATGTAGTTCATATGGAATGATTTCCATTTTTATTTAAAAGACATTTAAGTTTATTGTATCTTCAAACTTTTCTATAAAATGTGTATTACTAGTGCAACTAGAAAGCACGTCCAGCAAAAGACAAAAACTTCACCAACCCGCTCCTCACCACTGAAATTTAAAAACATCCCCAGTTTGAGCAAACGTGGAAGTTCATGTCTTGTGCCAGTGGTTCACTCGCTGGATAGAAACTGTTAACCAAGCCATCAGGAATCATATACCTCTATGTGAGGCAAAACCTGATTTTTTATTTCTTCAAATCATAGAGTTTCCTATAAAATTAATTACACAGCAGGACTTAATACAGTCCTTCTATAAATCTTGAAAAAAAAAATAATAAAACGCTCTACAAAAAACCCAGTAAAGAACAGAATACAACTTGATCTATTCTGGGGGGCACATTTCTAGAAAGCAGATTCTAAAATTACCGTTCCATTTCCGGGAGTCTGTCATACGAAGTACTTACACGTGAGCAAGATGTGGGGCGGGACGCTCACTGCAGCATTTGTAGTAGTAAGATACTGAAAACACCTTAAACAGCTACTGACAGAGGCCCAGTAAACAAAGGCCTGCTGCCCACAGATCCCCACTCTGCACGATAAGGAAAGCTCACCTAGACCAAGTGTCCAAAACAAGCCAGAAGGAGTGTTCCCTGCCCCTCCCGTCTTAGGGTTACAGTGAACGTGTCCATGTGTAAATAAACAGTCAGGGCCCGGAAGGATACGGCAAACTCGTAACCGTAAGTGATTTCAAGACATGAGAGGAGGCTTTCTTGGGCAGGGTGGGGAGGGTGCAATAACTTTCTTTTTTTCCCCATAATAATGACCAGTATTTGAAAATTTTATAGCCAAATATATTTACTACTTGTAGGATTTAGAAGAATAAAAATGACCAATGCTTTAACGTCTTCATATTCACAATTTAATGTACATCAAAATTTCAAAGGACCGTAGAGAAAAATTAAAATTTTAAAGTTTATCAAGAGAGGTGAGTTTTAAAAGGTGGAGAGGGGCTTCCCTGGTGGCGCAGTGGTTAAGAATCCGCCTGCCAATGCAGGGGACACGGGTTCAAGCCCTGGTCCGGGAAGATCCCACATGCCGTGGAGCAACTAAGCCCGTGCGCCACAACTACTGAGCCTGCGCTCTAGAGCCCGTGAGCCACAACTACTGAGCCCACGTGCCACAACTACTGAAGCCCGTGTGCTAGAGCCCGTGCTCCACAACAAGAAAAGCCACCGCAATGAGAAGGCCGCGCGCCGCAACGAAGGAGTAGCCTCCGCTCGCCGCAACGAAGGAGTAGCCTCCGCTCGCCGCAACTAGAGAAAGCCCACGCCCAGCAACGAAGACCCAACGCAGCCAAAAATGAATGAATGAACGAATGAATTTTAAATAAAAAGGTGGAGAAACACCATGCTACATACACAACAAAGGAGAAGATCTGGGAAAAAGTGGAGCATGCCTTCTGGTCCCAACCCTGACCCGTGTCAGGAAGCTCTCTGGCCTTCACTGTCCCTGGTTCTCCTTGTTACCTGGACAGCAGGTGGGCGGCAGCACAGCCCCATGCCCTGCTGTGTAAAGCCCGGGCCCGGGGCATCAGGCAGAGGCAGAGGGCGTGGAGCAGGCGGAGGTGGCACCACTCCTGCAGGGCAGGATGGTACATGCCATCTCGGAGACAGGACACCCAACCCTTCACAGACGGAGCCGCAGCGACACCACAGGCTGCCCACAACAAGCTCCGCCTGCTCTACCTGCCAGCCTCTGGCCAGGAAGGCCTCCTGCTGTGCACGGGGACACGCAAGGACCCCACGCAAGGACAGCAACTCACCGCAGGTCTGGTTAGTCTGCAAGTTTATGTAGCTCGAGGAAAGAACTCCTCCCCACCCAGTATTCCTCCAAAAGGTCAATTCATTTGATAACATTTACCAAGATGTTATCAAGACAGCTACATTTTTCAGTTACTTATATTTATAATTTAACTAAATTGGATTATTTCCTTAGGTGTGGCAAAGTTTCTTTCATCATCCAATGGTCAGAGTATTCCAGAAATGAACTTCTCTCCTATTAAATAAGATAATAGCACTAACAGGTACAAGTAATTACTCAAAGAGCAAGATTTTAAATTCCAAACAGTAAATTATTACTTTGGGAAACAACTCAGGAGGTTACTATTTTCAGCTACACACTGAACATAATGGCAGCAGACTCCCCGCATCTGACCTGACTCCTAGGAACCCCTGTGTTCTCTTAGCTGCCCCGGCAAGTAATTCTAGGTCCTGGTCCTAAGAAGAGAGAGGCTGAGCTGTCTCAACAACCGACAACGGAAACACTGGGCCTGCTGGCCAGTGAGGAACCTCTCCGCCCCAAGCAGAGACACACATGCCCCTGCGCACCCTGCAACAGCCCAAACGGCAAGAGCAGAACGCCATCCTCCAGACTCAGCCTGTGGGGAGGTGGATGCAAGAGTGGACCAAGTGCCCTCCAGTCCCTCTGGTTAACACTGTGGTTGGAGAACGCAGCTTGTGAAGCAGGGGAAGCAGACCCACACGGGGTTCTCAGCCCTGACTGCACGGGGAACCCCAGGGCACTAAAAGAATGCAGGCCGACACCCCGCCAAGCCAACCAGGACTTCTGGACTGCGGCCGGGACACTGGGGTGGTTCTTTTGTTTTGTGCGTGAAGCTCCCAGGGCCCCACGTCCAGATGTCTGACTGTCCCCAGAGGAGAACAGCGAGCTCCTTCCCTGGATTCACAGGAAAAGCTACAGGGTGTAGGTCAATGTGCCGTGGCTACGAACAGAAAGGGAAAAATCTGTGAGTTCCCCATCGAAATGTATGCACTGCATCTGACATAAATACATGAAAGAAAACTCTTTAAAACTGTAACTACTGGAAAAAAAAATATTTGTTTTCCTTGGTACTTTTTCCGCAAAGCATTTCCTCCTACTCTTCCAAATGTTCACTTTTTCCAACCAAGCCTTTATCTTTCCTTTGCTCCTTTGTTTACATTGAAAGCTGTCTTCACTTGCATTTCCCAGAAATGCTGTTTGGGGTTATTTCTGGTCAAGTTAATTTGCCCCATGTGACCTATGCAGTTCAGCTCAAGTGCTCTCTGACTCAGGCTCACAAGCAGGGCCCAGTCAGCAGCTTGGTGGACACGAGAATAAAGACTCGCTCGGTTCCCAGTGTCGCCTTCTGCTGCTGCTGGGAAGGCGCTGAGAAGATGCTCTCCAATGACAGAGCCCAGCTCAACCTGGACGGATGTTTCCCATTAGGCTCAAAGTCCCTTTTCCTGCAAGCAGCCGGCTCTATTTCTAAACGACGCCCGACGTGCTTGCCGGCCAGCTCACCTCCCGTTTCACCTTCACAGCCAGCCTCTCCTACGGCCCACGGGGTCTGGCTCCTGTCACGGCCCTGACAACCCCCACGGCTCCCCTCCGCTCCATCCACTGCGGCCACCGGGGGTGGGACCGATGGCCGGGAGGCCTTTGCCCCAGCTGTGCCCTCAGCCGGGAGCCCCTCGACCCCATCTCGTGCACGGCTCCGGCTCCGCAGCTGCGGCCGCAGCCTGCTGACCATGCCACCGTGGCCAAAACTTCGTCTGGCAACGTTCAGCTTCCTCCACTGCACCTAGCTCGTAGGGTTTTGTGAGAATTAAATGAAAAGCATTTAAAGTAGCTAAGTGTGCTGGAAAAACAGCCAGGATTCAGTGAGATGTTAGCGGCTGCTATGACCATTGCACGTGCCGGCCAGCCATGAAGGCCATTACACAGGCTCAAGTGCCAACACACGGCGCTGTGAGGACACGTGGAGGCGACACATGCCCACGAGGTCCCGCAGAGAAGCTCCCCTGGGCGGCCTTGAATCCGGGGGCAGGGTCCGTGCTCGGCCCCCCTGTCCGCACCCCGAGTGCAGCACGCAAAGCTGCACTGCTGACCACGCCCAGGGTCCAGGTCCAGGGAGCCCCACGGTCTCCACATCCCCGTCCCTGGAATCTGGGGGCTGCCTCCCCCTCTAAATAGACACTCCACCTACAGATGGACTCTTCCGTGACAAGCGATCAGCGCACTGCAACTACAGGTAGACAAATGCCCTTACGAGCAACGCTCACATGTCACAGGCGAGCAATCTCATCCCCAACCAGCAAGTGCAAATCGGTGCAAGTGTCTCAGCAGCAATTAGGTGCATGTAACAGACTTTTATTACATCTGTACCTTTGGACCCACTAATCCCGCTGGGAGGAATCTATCCTAAGAATATAGCCAGCGATACAAAGGTTTGTGTGCAAGAAGGTTCATCTTAGCTTTAGAAGGACAAAAATAGGGAATTCCCTGGCAGTCCAGGGGTCAGGACTTCGAGCTTTCACCGCTGAGGGTGTGGGTTCAATCCCTGGTAAACTAAGATCCCGCAAGCCGTGCAGCACGGCCGAAAAAGAAAAAAAATGACATAAATATCCAGCAAGATTAGTATTTAAGTACGTAAATAAATTTACATCCAGGGGCTTCCCTGGTGGCGCAGTGGTTAAGAATCCACCTGCCAACGCAGGGGACACAGGTTCGAGCCCTGGTCTGGGAAGATCCCACATGCCGCAGAGCAACTAAGCCCGTGAGCCACAACTACTGAGCCTGCGCTCTAGAGCCCGCGAACCACAACTACTGAGCCTGAGCTCTAGAGCCCACGAGCCACAACTACGGAAGCCCTCACACATACAGCCCGTGCTCCGCAACAAGAGAAGCCACCACAATGAGAAGCCCGCGCACCCCCTCGCCACAATTAGAGAAAGCCCGCGCACAGCAACGAACACCCAACGCAGCCAAATAAATAAATAAATTTACATCCATATGATTAAATATTACGCAGCCTTTAAAAAATAATTTCAGAAAATGAAAGGCACGGAGAACACTCACGCTTAGATATGTGAATTTTGTAAGATATAAATTGTATAGATACATAGACTACAGGCATTGAAAAAAGAAGAAAACACGCCATAATTTTAATAGTATTTACTATCTGAGTGATTAAAAATATACTTTTCTGTTTTTCAATTTTTCTGGAAGGAACAATCACTATTAGAATTAGGGAAAAAGTTAAAGATACTAAGTCTAAATGAGAGCACCTTCCTACAAGATGCAAACAGCATGAAAAAGTCCAACAAAAGCAAGTTCTAAAACCGCAGCTGCTCATCCCTTGCGCGGCTGTCCTGCCCCCCCCCAGGCCTGGAGCGGTCTGGGAGCTGTCGGAGGTGCTGAGCAGCACCGGCAGGACAGGAAACCCCGTGGTCTAGGGAGGACGGAGGAGCTGAGGCCTCGTGGGACCGGGAGTCAGCCAAGCAAACACCTGCAGGAAGGGCTTCCAGGAGCAGGGACAGATGGGTTGGGGCCCTGAGTCTCCAAGAGCTGGACAGCAAGGCCTCCTTGGCCGAAGCTCATGAACGCCAGGGACCTCCAAGCACAAGCATGAACTCCAGCAACTACAAACAGAGTCCCTGATTTTCAACGTGTTTTCCCAGTACCACCTCTATACTGGAAAGAACAACATGTTAAATACTTCTAAGTCAATGGGGAAAAAATACATAAAATCAAAAAGAAAAGTGATTTGTAAGCATTTTACTAAAATAGTGATTATGTGTCTCTAAAACCCAGAACAAGAAAATAGATAGTTTAATAGTGAAAGCTATTTGCTGACTTAGGCAAGCGGAAGCCAGAGCTAACCAAAAACCGTTTTCCACATAAAAACACTGCTTTTAATATTTCTTACCCTAGGGCTCTGCTCATTAAAAAAGAGAAAAGGAGGGAGAAAAAAACGATTACCACTCAAAAATCTCAGCACAAGGTACCAAGTACGTAACCAGATGAGTTCCAGCAAAGCGGCTCGAAAGCCATGCTCTTCCCTAGCAGCCTTCAGGGCGGTGCAGCCCCACTGCGCACCCAGCCTCACTGTGCACACCGGGAAGCTCAGAAATCCAACTCCAGGCCACCATGCAGCCGGCAGCCGGCAGTTAAACCAGAGCCTGGCGGTGGGGGAAGGCGCCGGGAGTAGCAGGACAGGCTTCGTCTGGACAGCCGCACTGCCAGCCTCTCATTCAGAGGTTTGTTTTAAACACTGTCAACAGCTTAGGTGTATTCTCCTAGAACTGAACAGACAACAGGCAGCAAATTTAAGGCAGGGGCAGGAGAGCATTAAAAACAGCGGTGTCGAAGGAAAGGTGCAATGTTAGTGGTGAGGACCATGAATGACGCAAGGGGTCACGCAGGAGTATTATTAAACCCAGAACTTCGAAAGGCACAGCCACGTGGGATCTCAATAAACGCTGAAGACAATGCTGAATGTAAAATACATTCAGGAAGGCAGCCCCTCCCCCTTTAGGAAAAAGGTAAGGCGTGTGACCGGTGTACTCGTGGAAACCACTTCAAATGCAGGGCTGCGGTCTTCTGCACGGCAGTGTCAATTTCAGGTAGAGTTTCTTCTCGTGGACGTCACAGCCAAAGTCGGTCCTTTTTACCCTCAGGACTTTTGACATTAAGTGCATACTACACACCATATTGTTAGCGTGCGCATTTTGGCCAGAAGTGTGCTTAAATATTGGGGTTTTCTTTGAGAACATGAGTCAAAGTCTAGTCATAATGAGTAAACTGGGCTCTAATGACCATTTTGGTTCTAGACGTAATATTCAAGCACCAGAGATGAACCTCGCAGAGCAGCACACGTTCCAGTGGTTGACTCCCCGGGGTGCGAGCCACGATACGGGTTCAGTCCAGAACACTGGGGCATCCGGGATGGGGGACAACAGGCACCCAAAGCAGCTGGAAACGAGCAGCAGCCACCCAGCTGAAGACGAGGATGCACCAAAGGTCCAGAGAGCATGAGTAACACAGGCCCTGGGGAGTTACTTCTACAGGAGCCACTTGAGCAGACGCCTGTTACGAGCACGGCCAAGCTGCTCAGTCGCTCAGGGCCAGGTAGCTGCTCAGGGAAAGATCAGGCTGGAAAGGGCCCAACGCGTGATCAGAGAAGACACTCAGGTCAAGAAATTCAAGAGGCACCTCCAGCCGCAGATGGCAGCAGACCCTGCACCTGAGAGGCACACGGGTATGGGCGCTGAGCCCGCCCTCTCACACACCAGACCCTCCTCAGCACCCTGAGTGCCAGAGCACCTCAGCAAGCATCTATGTGCAGTCTCCAAAGGACACGCTAATCTCAAGGCACCGGGCCAGCCCATTTCTCCGCCTCTGCCCAGAGCCTCACCTTTACAGTTACGCGAGTCCCAGCAAGCGGGAAGCACTCCTTCACAGCTATACTTCCTCGGGGAGCGTTACTCCTTCTTGGACCCATGGTCTACACTGACCACAACACTTGGATTACAAAACACAGGTGGTTCTCCATTCAATAACAGCTGAGTAGTCAGAGCAATATTTTGCAGATAAGCATAAGCTCCGGAGAAAGCATATAAAACAATGAACCGACACAACCAAACACAGGAGAAACCAGGGGGAGGTCTCAGCTTGGAAGTGAGATGTGCACGGGTGAGCTCCTGTGCAGCAGGCCTAGGCCGCACCAGAGAGAAGAGCAGCTGAAGCTCAGGGAGGGCCCCAAGTCTCACCAACTCGGAAAGCCAGAGATCGGAATGCTGGTGGACTCCAGCAGCTGGAAGGCGAGAGGGAAACCCCGAAAGGACAGCGCCCGGAAGGGGAACAGCAAATCCTGCATATGACTCCTGCCCACGCTCCGCGTGAGCCCTGAGCCGGGCACCAAGGGCAGGGCCCTGGCGGTCACCCCAGGACCCATCAGCTGCACAGACCGCAGCAGCCAGCGGACACCGGAGAGGGCCTGGGAGGGGCCCGGCCAGGCCCACCGCACCAAACAAACGCAACCGGGCGCCAACGCCCTTCAGGAGGGCAGAACAGAAGCCAGAGTTTCCACAACGCCTCACACACAAAGTCCAAGAAGCGATCCGTAATTACTGGCCACATAAAGGAACGAAAACGAGACCCACAAAGAGAAAAGGAGGGCAGGCACAAGACGAGCCGGAGCTGCGGCCCGAGGCAAGGGGCGAGAAGTGGCTGCTGTAACGAGGCTCCAGGACGGGAGGGAAAATATGCCCATGGTATACGAACCAAAGAGGAGATCTCAGGAGACACACAGAAACTGTTTCTAAAAATGGAAACTCAGGAAGCAACCAATGGCCTTCAGTAAGTGAATGGATAAATCAACTGTGAACTTCCAGACAATGAACTATGACCCAGCTCTGTAGAGAAATGAGCTCTGCAGCCATGAAAAGACGTGGGGGAAGCTTAAATCCATGTTCCTAAGTGAAGAAGCCCATCTGATCCCAACCATGTGACATCTGGAAAAGGCAAAACTATGGAGACAGTCAAAAGGTCAGTGGTGGCCAGGGGTTGGGGGGGGCGGGTATGAATGGGTGGAGCACAGAGGATTTTAATAACAGTGAAAAGACTCTGTTATACTGTAACAGTGGATATACGTCATTACACATGTGTCCAGACCTATAAAATATACAACACCAAGAGTGAGCCCTAACGTAAACTGTGGACTTTGGGTGATTATGATCGATTTTTCTGGGAACCTAAAAGTGCTCTAAAAAATTGTCCTAAAATAACAAAAACAATTTTAATGGAAATTCTAAAACAAAAAGTGCTATTTCTGAAATAAAAAATCCACTGGATGGCCTTAACAGCAGTTTGGAATTAATAGAAAAGTCAGTGAACTTCAAGTCAGATCAGCAGAAAGCGTCCAATCCAAAACACAGAGAGAGAGAAATATTTTGGGGGAAAAAAAAAAAAAAGAAGAACAAAGCTTCCAGGACCTGTGGAATAATATCAAAAGGTTTAACATACTTGCAGCTAGAGTCCCAGAAGGAAACAGAGATGGAGACAGGAAAAACCGTGGAGAAATTATGGCTGAAAATCTCCCCAGTTTAGTAAAAGACATAAATTTACAGATCCAGGAAGTTCAAAGGACAGCAAACTAGATAAATTCAAGAAAACAACACAGTCAAGCTGCTCCAATACCAAAGCCAGAGGTGATCTTGAAACCAGCCAGAGGAAAAGAGCACTTTGGATACAGAACCATAAAACGAATGATGGCCAGAAGACATGTCTCAACTCTTTTAAAAGCTAGAAGAAAAAGAACAGTCAACAAAGAATCCTACATCCAGTGAAAACACCCTTTAACAATACAGGGCAAAACAAAGCATTTTTGGATAAAAGAAAACAGAGAATTTCTTGCCATCAGCCCTGCACTCCAAAACATGCTGAAGAAAAGATTTCCAGACTGAAGGGAGAAATGGCAAATACGTGGGTAAACGTAAAAGACTATATTTTATCTTAACTTAAAAAATATATATTCCTATTAAAGCAAAAAATATATTGTAGGACTAAACAGCCTATATAGAAGCAATACATATTTAACCACAGCACGAAGGACAGAGAAACCTTATGGGTACAATACAACTGCAAGATTCTCACTCTCCACATGAACTCCAGGAAGGCTGACTGTGAAACTTCAGTAACCCCTGGACCAGCCACTAAAAATCGTGCAAGGAAGCAAGCCCATAGCTCAAATGGAGTCTATGAGTCCCCTTAAATGAAGTTCCAGAGAAGGTGGAACTAATCAATGGTGGGGGAAAAATAGAAGAGAAAAACAAGAAAAAAGGCAGGAGGTAGGAGATAGCAGGGTTTGGTGGCAGTAAAGGTGGGAACTGACCCAAAAAAGAATGAGGACATTTTCTGGGGGTGATAGTAATGTTCTGTATCTTGGTAGGGGTTCATTCATTTACCAAAACTCAAGTGGTGAAAAACACTCACTCACTCACATGATACACTTAAAATGTGTGCATTTTGTGATACACCACGTTAACAAATTGAAGAATAAAAACCATATTATCATCTCAATAGATGAAGAAAAAGTTTTTGATAAAATTCAACATCCATTTATGATAAAAACTCTTCAGAAAGTGGGCAAAGAAGGAATATACCTCAACATAATAAAGACCATAGATGACAAGCCCACAGCCAACATCATTCTCAACAGTGAAAAGCTGAAAGCGTTTCCTCTAAGATCAGGAGTAAGACAAGGATGCCCACTCTCACCACTTTTATTCAGTGTAGTTTTGGAAGTCCTAGCCATGGCAATCAGAGACAAAAAAGAAATAAAAGGAATCCAAATTGGAAAAGAAGTAAAACTGTCACTCTTTGCAGATGACAGGATACTATACATAGAAAATCCTAAAGATGCCACCAGGAAACTGCTAGAGCTTATGAATGAATTTGGTAAAGTTGCTGGATACAAAATTAATGCACAGAAATCTGTTGCAATTCTATACACTAACAATGAAATATCAGAAAGAGGAATTAAGGAAACAATCCCATTTACCATCTCATCACAAAGAATAAAATACCTAGTAATAAACCTACCAAAGGAGGCAAAAGACCTGTCCTCTGAAAATTACAAGATGAAAGAAACTGAAGTCGACACAAACAGGTGGAAACATATACCATGTTCTCAGATTGGAAGGATTAACATTGTTAAAATGACCACACTACCCAAGGCAATCTACAGAATCAATGCAATCCCTATCAAATTATCAACGGCATTTTTCACAGAAATAGAACAAAACACTTTTTAATTTGTATGGAAGCAAAAAAGACCCTCAAGAGCCAAAACAACCTTGAGAAAGAAGAATGCAGCTGGAGGAATCACGCTCCCTGACTTCAGAGTATACTACAAAACTACAGTAATCAAAACAGTAATGGTATTATCACAAAAATAGAAATATAGATCAACGGAACAGAACAAAAGGCCCAGAAATAAACCCACACACTTACAGTCAGGAGGCAAGAATATACAATGGAGAAAAGACAGTCTCTTAAATAAGTGGTGCTGGGAAAACTGGACAACTACATGTAAAAGAATGAAATTAGAACATTCTCTAACACCATATACAAAAATAAACTCAAAATGGATTAAAGACCTAAATGTAAGACCGGATACTATAAAACTCCTAGAGGAAAACATAGGCAAAACACTCTTTGACGTAAATCATAGCAGTATTCTTTTGATCTGTCTCCTAGAATAATGGAAATAAAAACAAAAATAAACAAATGGGATCTAATTAAACTTAAAAGCTTTTTACACAGCACAGAAAACCATAAACAAAACGAAAAGACAACCTATGGAATGGAAGAAAATATTTGCAAACAGTGCGACCAATAAGGGACGAATTTCCAAAATATACAAAACAGCTCATGTGGCTTAATATCCAAAAAGCAAACGACCGAATCAAAAAAATGGGCAGAAGGACTCCCCTGATGGCGCAGTGGTTAAGAATCCACCCGCTAATGCAGGGGACACAGGTTCGAGCCCTGGTCTGGGAAGATCCCACATGCTGCCGAGCAGCTAAGCCCATGCGCCACAACTACTGAAGCCCGTGCACCTAAGAGCCCGTGCTCCGCAACAAGAAAGCCACTGCAATGAGAAGCCCGCACACCGCAGCGAAGAGTAGCCCCTGCTCGCCACAACTCAGAGAAAGCCCGCGTAAAGAAACGAAGACCCAACACAGCCAAAAATAAATAAATTTATTTTTTTAAAAAATGGGCAGAAAATCTGAATAAGCATTTCTCCAAAGAAGATATATAGATGGCCAACGGACACATGAAAAGATGCTCCACATCACTAATTATTAGAGAAATGCAAAACAAAACTACAATGAGGTATCATCTCACACCCGTCAGAATGGTCATCATCAAAAAGTCTACAAATACCAAATGCTGGAGAGGGTGTGGAGAAAAGGGAACCCTCCTACACTCTTGGTGGGAATGTAAATTGGTGCAGCCACTATGCAGAACAGTATGGAGATTCCTTAAAAACTAAAAACAGAGCTATCATATGATCCAGCAATCCCACTCCTGGGCATATATCCAGAAAAGATGAAAACTCTAATTCAAAAAGATACATGCACCACAATGTTCATAGCAGCACATTTACAATACCCAAGAAACGGAATGTCCATCAACAGATGAATGGGTAAAGAAGATATGGTATACACACACAACGGAATATTATTCAGCCATAAAAAAGAATGAAATAATGCCACGTGCAGCAACATGGATGGACCTAGAGATTATCATACTAAGTGAAGTCAGACAAAGAAAGACAAACATCATATGATATCACTTATATGTGGAATCTAAAAAATGGTACAAATGAACTTACTTACAAAACAGAAATAGACTTATGGTTACCAAAGGGGATAGCGGGGCGGGGGGACAGGGGGACGGTATAGATAAACTAGGAGGTTGGGATTAACATACACACACTACTATATATAAAATAGGTAAACAACAAGGGCCTACTGTATAGCACAGGGAACTATATTCAGTATCTTGTAATAATCTATAATGGAAAAGAATCTGAAAAAGAATTTATGTATGTATAAGTGAATCGCTATGCTGTACACCTGAAACTAACAAAACATTGTCCATTAACTATACTCCAATTTTAAAAAATGGTTAGCAAATATAAAATACCTAGCTAGTGGGAAGCAGCCGCATAGCACAGGGAGATCAGCTCGGTGCTTTGTGACCACCTAGAGGGGTGGGATAGGGAGGGTGGGAGGGAGACGCAAGAGGGCGGGGATATGGGGATATATGGGGACGTATAGCTGACCCACTGTTATAAAGCAGAAACTAACACAGCATTGTAAAGCAACTATACTCCAGTAAAGATGATAAAAAATAAATCAGTTAAATTAAAAAATGGTTAGGGCTTCCCTGGTGGCGCAGTGGTTGAGAGTCCGCCTGCCGATGCAGGGGACACGGGTTTGTGCCCCGGTCCGGGAGGATCCCACATTCCGCGGAGCAGCTGGGCCCGTGAGCCATGGCCGCTGGGCCTGCGCGTCCGGAGCCTGTGCTCCGCAACGGGAGAGGCCACAACAGTGAGAGACACGCGTACCGGAAAAAAAAAAAAAAAATGTTAAAACAGAAAAAAAAAAAGTGTGCAAGTACAGAATGTAAGTTTTACCTTTAAACTAAACTATACATACACTGAGCTGTAATACTGAGGATATCAACGAAAGGCTACTGAAAGAATAAAAATGAATGAGTAGGGGTGGGGTGGCTGGGAGAAGAACCACATCACTATGACAAAAGGTTCCGAGGAGCAATCAGAGCCACCCAGAGGTGGCTGGGCGCCCGCAGCTCACATAACTGCCAATGCCTCCCACTTCCTACTCCACGAGCCACAGAGCTTAGCCTCCTTTGTCTTCTCATTTCATATTCTTCAGGGTTTTCCTCTCACTTTTAACGATGAAGTAAAAACCCCCACCACTTTTAACATAATTTTGGTGTCACATAATACACACAGCCCCTTACTCATGTCACCTCTGAAGTTACGCATCCTTAAGCCCTGTGTCTGTCTCCTTGCTGCCAGAATGGGGACAGGACGGGATGGGATGGAACCTCCCTCACAGACTCACTGGGAAGACCGCGCACACACATGAGAAGCAGCCCGCAGAGTGCCCCGCACAGGGCACGTACCCCTCTTGTGTGCGTGCTACCTGTCCTCTACTCATCTCTTTCCTAACAATTCTGAAAGAAAGAGAGTCATTGTGATTGGTAAATCAGCCTCCCCAACACGAATATGAACAGCACACTGGTTCACGAGCTTCACACCCAGTCTTTAAAGTACAGGAAAAAACCCACACAAAATAAGTGTTTTCAGAAAAATCCCAGCCTGCAAAGTACCCGTACCAGAAACATACTCTGTCACGAAGCTGGCGACAGGAGGATCATCCTCCCACAGGGAAGAGCGGAGTTCCGGAGAGTATTTTAATACTTAATTGCGTCCAGGTGGAGTACACGCACCACCCAGCGCTTCCCACACAACCTCAACACCCAGTACGCTCAAAGTATGTCATTAATTTAATTGACTTTATTATAGCTAGGTTGTTAACATTATTCCCAAGCTTTTAATTTTTATTAAAATGCCCAAATGTGATGGGAGAAGGGACTGTTTCTCTTCCCCACAAATTAATTCTCCTCCTTTTTCAAAGTTATTTTTTCTAGTCTAGACTATAATATTTCTAGAAGTAGTTCCTACATATACATGTTTTAATTAGATTCACTGTGAATCAGTAAGAAAATTGAGGATACAATTTCTTTCTAGTAATTCTACTGAAGTTCTTATGTAAAAGTCCCAAATAACTAGGAAATGATGCTATAATGCTCCCTTCTTATAATGAATCTGATGTCAATGTTTAAAGCATAAAAGACATATAAACTAACAACTGACTAATAACAGTCGCTCGGTTTACTGCCGTTCTATAGCACATTAAAAACCATCTAGGCTTACCATGATTTACAATTCTGCAAACACTAAAGGAAAACAGCGAAAGAGCCTTACGTTTAGAGACACAAGCTCTAAGCTACCTCTCCAAGACGACTTGATCCACGTGCACGGCTCCACAAGTGACCAGCCCACCAGAGCACCGGACGACCACACGCGCTGTCCCCAGCTCTCACCTCCTCCCCAGCTCTGGGTGTACTTGTCCATAAACTTAGTTTTGTCACAGCGTAATATAAAGCCAAAACATCCCATTCAGAGAGTTTCTCCCAACAGAAGCTTTTGCACGCTGGCTTTTGAAAAAAAACCAAGTAGGATACAGATGTTAAAATTTCACTAGAATCTACTGCTGTGTAATGCGTAAGAGAAACAGCCATTGGATAAAGGCTATGGAGAGTGTGACTTGGTAACAGATATTACTAATAGGGCCATAGAGAGGAAAAGCACTAAGGAAGAAAAGGTTTTCACTGGGGGGGCCTTTCATAAACACCAACAAGTCCCTTCCACTGGGTTTTCACAGACTCTCAGGACCCAGCTCCTACTAGGTGGCAGGGACCGCTGGCCTCTGGGATTGAAAGACAGAGACACAGTCTCTGCCCTCCAATAAGGCAAAGTTTGGTGATGAAAACTTAAAGAACCCTACTATAGTAGGGTAAGGGCTAGGCCAGCAGGAGCCAGAAGAAGGCTTATTTAATACGTGTGCACCAGGAAGTGTGGGCTAGGGTGCCCCAGGCAGCAGGTGTCCCATCTGAGAGAACGGCATCTGCAAAGGCTCAGGGCAACGAGGCAACACAGTGAACAGGAGCAATATAAAAGCTGAATATAGCCAGGCAAGGGGCAGATCACAAGGGACGCAGCACACCATGCTGAGAACTGCGTGCCAGAGAATAACCCTCCTACGGGCATCTTACCAGGACCGTTCCTGTGCCACCCTGGGAACTGCCGTTAGAGGCTAAGAGGGGCCCAGGGAGACTACGGGGTGTTACAGTACACAGACCCAGGCCAGGGAGACGAGTAGGTGTGGTACTAGACTACAACCAGGTTGAGGTCGGCACCTGAACATGTCACTGTTATTTCTAAAAGGAGTTAAGGTATTGAAATTTCTGTTTTAAATTTAATCAAAAAACAAAAGAGAGAAGTTATAAAGTTGCCTCTTGTAGACTTAAAACAATGGCATCAGTTAATTCTACAAAGAGGTCGTCACTCACTCACATTCCCGTCTGCTTCTTGACTCGGGATGAGGCGGGGCCGCGTGTGGCTAGGGCGGTGCTTGTCCCCAGAAGATGGCTTTAATCTGTACCCTGAATCCCTGATAAACCACCCCAAACCCACCTACTAAGGAGTGTCCCACAGATGTAACCATCATGCCAAGTGTGTTAGGGAGAGGTGAGGTGGGGAGAGAGCAAGGGACAGAGAGACAGACAGAACCAACGCTGACCCGGGCTGCGGCAGGGCCGATGGAGAACAGTAAGTCTATGGAGATGCTTGGACCTGAGAACAAGCTGGTTGAAAATGAGAAAGCGGGCGTGGGCTCCCGGCTGGGGATCAGGACAAGGGCGCAGCAGTAAAGGATGGGAAGAGAGGACCTTGCCTCTGGACACACTGAGCTCCCTGGGACACCCAGCTGCAGCTCAGTCCCAGTTAGTTAGAGATTTGGGGGTAACCAGAGAGAGTGGCAAAATCACAGCTGAATATGTCATGAATTATAAAGTAACAAGAGAAGAGAAAGGAGGAGAGAAGCCTGAGGAATACCATCATCAAAAGGGCAGGAAAGCAGGAGAGAAACGGAAAACAAACGCTCATAGAAGCAGGAGGAAGTCGGTGGTGCCAGAGAAGTAAGGGAGGGGGCCCGGCTCCCAGGCAGCGGATGACTAGGCCCCGCCCAGACCCTTTAACCCAGCATCTCAGCAGCCCCATTTGTTTAAAAAAAAATAAAATAAGTAACACCATCCCCTGGGGAATTTCACTGCGCAGGGAACCCACAGAACAAATGAGAGATGAGAAGGATAAGGGCTGAAAACTAGCCAACGAATCTGGCAAATAAGAGGTCATCAAGATAAAGACATCAGTGAGACCCAACAGAGAGTCTAGAAGTAAACCGAAACATACTTGGGAAATACGCCGTACCGTAATAGACAGCACTTCAAATCTGAGAGGGAAAGGATGCATTATTCAACAAATGGCACTGGGACAACTAGGTGGTCATCTGGAAAATATAAACCCAGCTTTGTACCTTACACCAAATAAACTCCAGATGGATCTGTTAAATGTAAAATGAGAAACCACACGAGTTTCGTAAGGAGACACCACCGGGAATGGTTATCATGTATAATGCATGATGTGTACATGAGCACAGTCTATGCATATGTATAGTACTAGGCACGACACATTATGTACACTGCATTTCTAATTGGGACACAACACCCAGAAGCCAAACGAGACTGGTAAGAATGACATTAAAAACAAACAAACAAACAAACAACAAAAACTGCATAGTAAAGTCTTTTGGAAAAAACCCAAACCTGGAAAACAAATACCTACAACTTCCACTAAAGACAAAAGGACAATTTCCTTGAAACTTAAAGAGCTCCTAAAAAACAATAAAGAAAAGATCAACAACCCAACAGAAAGGGGCAAAGGATACGGAGAGCTCAACAAAGATAAATAAAATGGATCACCTGCAAACATGTCCCTGCACTGAGCAGCATTCCTCGCCTAAGTGCCCGGCAGCAGCCAGCGGTGCGCTGACGCCCCGCAGGAGGGGAGGGACACAGACAGGTGCTCACACACGCTGTGGAGGTCCCACAAGGTGCAGCTTGGCGACACCCCAAATAATTACATAAGTGCAGACCATGTGACCTGCCACCAACCCCACGTCCAGGCTTCTGCTCTGGAGACACACTTACCAACATGTGAAAGGCCATATGCAGGTGACGTGTACATGATATGGAAGTGACAGACACTGTCTGTAAGATGTCTCATCAGTAGAGACACACAGGGCAGCCACAAAATAGAATGAAGCAGCTCTGTGGACTGACATGAGAGTGCTCATCAAGAAAGTCGCCAAGAGAAGCAAACAAGGGACAGACCTGTGTGTGCAGCAAGACACCAGTTACCTATTTGTAAACACAGAGTCTTTCTAGAAGGTTCTACAAGGAACAAAGAGGGGAACGGAACTGCATGGGTTCCTGGGTAAAAAAAAAAACAAAAAAACCAAAAACTTGTTTTTTTAATGTGATATAAAAGGTATCAACAACCAGGTAAAGGAAAGGAACCTTGAAACGTCCTGTGTGTCCTCCCCTGATTGCATGGGGGATGGGGGAGGGGCAAGAAGGGGATGTTTCATTGAATATTCTTTTGTAGCTTTTCAATTTTCTTTTTACTTCTCATTATCTATTAAAATATTTTTCATTTAAAAGATTTATTGGGTTCCCTTTAATAAAAACTGTTCTAGTTGAAGAGGCTGGGGGCAGGAGCCAGGTTCCAGGAGGCTGGCTGTATTCTCTACCACTGGGTGTGTGTGTGTGTGTGTGTGTCTGTGTGCGTGCACGCACACGCACACACGGGCAGAATAGCATGTATGGGAGATCCTATTTGTATTTAATTATGTATATATGATGTTTTCAAAGAATACATAAGTATATATTTATACAGGCATTAGAACATCAGAAGGATTCACACCAAACTGTTAAAAATGGGCTCTCCCTAGAGCGCAGGCCTGCTGGCTGCTCTGGGACAGGACTTGGTCACAAAGGAACCAAGACGTGAGCGGATGACGGAGGGGACAGGTGGAAGGAAGGGTCTCGCTGTTTCCACGAAAGGGCTGATGCTCCACGTGGGAAAACAGTGGAGGTCAAAGGTCGCTGTGGGGAGGTGGGGAGGTCAGGAAATAGCAAAGCGCAGCACGTGACCTAACGATGTCCCTGAGGAAACAGGCAGATGTGACCAGAACAGAGACAGAGGGACTGCCTGGGACAGAAAGGCAACCTCTGCCCCAAAACATCCACCCGAAGCTCCAACCCCCAGAGGCGCGTCCACTGGCCCTGCCTCCGAGGTCCCGGCCATATACTGTGCCAAAGAGATTATGTGAAATTAGCAATTACTTGAAAGATAGTGGGTCTTGCCTTTGTCTTCTCTTCACTCTAAATAACGTCGGGCCTTCTAACCCAAAACAAAACAGACTGCTTAAGAATTAACCAAATATTTTATTAGTTCTTGATAATTGCTTTTCGCTTTTGACAGGAAACGCTGCTATAATATGTTAGGTCTCACAGGGCAGCCATAAAATAGAGTGGCTATTATAAATAGGGAGGCTCCCACAAAACCGCTACAGAGACTGGAGAAAAGCTGCCTGGTTGAAACTGATTTCTAAACTGTATATGTCAAGGGTAAAGTCAAACATCAGAAACCCTTCAATAATCTGTAAACCAATTAGTGAACTTGGGGCAACAGTTCCTACTCAAACTAATGAGACAAGTAGTGTTCTGAGGAGGGTTCTCAAAAAAAAAAAAGATACCCAAAGGATCTTTTTTTCTAAAATCCAATCCATCTAAGGCAGGAAAAAATAAAAAGAATACTGAAGTAGAGACTGTTTTTCCTAGATGTGATAAAATTTTTCCTCTGATTTACTAACAGCCTCTAAGGAGGTCAGCAGTCAACGATTTAGCAAACAGAAAGGATGTACCAGCTCGGGTCCCTTCTCCTAGCTTCCTTTCAAGTTGTAAAACTCGGAATTGAATTTGTTGGGAAAATACATATATTAATCCAAAATGTCCTCAATCCAAAAGGAAGGTAAATAAAGTATACAGGACTGAGAAGAAAGATGGGTACAATAAAGCCTAAGTGAACAATGAACTTCAAAAACTGCAGAAACAAGGCTAATGTTGATGTTCATCTGCAATTACGTTCTAACTTGTATCAGTAATGCTACCCCATCGCTCATCACACCCTAATATGACATGACACTTCCCGCTTCTACAACTATACTCCAGAACACAGGTGGAACAGGAACTCAAAAATGTTTGCTGAGTTAAATAAAGCAAATGCTAACTAGCTCGTGTCAAAGTAAACAGCCTTAAATTAACCTGAGGGCAAAAGACAGTCATTAAAGTGCCACACAATCTGAGCCATTATACAGGAGAAAAACAGCAGGACTGCGACTCCAACGACCGGTGAGGGGTCTTCATTTTCAATGAACACACCAGCAGCAGAAAAGCAATTAAAACTGTACCCCAGGACGTCTCAATTCCTTATCACGTACTTCACTACAAAAAGAGGACACTCTGTGGGACCTATAAAAGCTGGCCAAAAAAAAAAACTCCAATCCCTCTCAGGACACCCTCTCCTGCAGTGTGATGAAGGAAGCCAGACTTGCGTGGAGACTGGTGACCTTGGACCTCAGCTGCCTGGAACAAGTGTGAACAGGGAGCCGCACTGGCCTTCCAGGCACAGCTCTTCCTTTAACCTGAGTGGGAACAACAGCAGTTCCAGGCAAAGTCCCTTCTTGTGGTTTCAGACTACTTTCAGCTCCAACAGTCCAGGGTTTAGGGTTAAAGGAGAAACCAGAGGAAGCCGTTTCTACAGCACATGACAAACCACCAGGTGTCTCACCTCTGAACTGCAACGATTTCCAACAGCTTACGAAAAGCAACGAGACAAAGCAAGCTCTCGCCTGCCTTGGGCAAGAGATTATTAGCAGGTTTGTTCGCCGTATCTGCGTGGACCCCAAGTTTCTCGGGCACTCAGCCCCCAGAGGAGGACTCCGGAGCTGTACCACAGGACACACACCCAGAGAAGGGCCACCACCCACCACACTCCTGCACTAAGCACTTTAGACACAGTTTCGACGCCCTCTGGAAATAGGTCCGTGAGGGTCCTGATCACGAGGATTCCGGAACGGGAGGGCAGGAGGGGCTCACAGCGTGACCACGGAGCTGACCATCGGTCCTGAGAGCAGAGTGGCCTCCGCCACCTCTCACTGCAGTTCCTCTGGGAGGCCAGAGACAGACCTGCCGGGCGCCGCGCCGACGCCCAGCAATCCTCCGGGTGGACTCTTAACGTGAGAGCCAGGCCCCTCCGGACGGCCGTGTGTGGGCGACACTCCGGAGACGACTGAGCAAGTGTTAGGTGGAAGGGATTAAGACACCAGCCTACTAGCCGTGAATGAAAAAGTCTAGAAGCAAGCACCAGAGACAACTCACAAACCCATCAACTGATGGATGGACAGACAAAACGGGGTAGAGCCACACAACAGAAATTATTCAACCTGAAAGGAGTGAAGTGCTGACACAGGCTACACAGAACATGAGTGAACCTTGAGAACAGTAAGCTAAGTGAAAGCAGCCAACCACAAAAAGCCACCTAGTGTGTGATCCCATTTACATGAAATGCCCATAACAGGCAAATCCACAGACAGAAAGTGGATTAGTGGTTGTCACCGGTGGGGGAGGGTGAATGGGAAGTGACTGCAAATAGGTACAGGTTTCTTTTAGGGGTGATGAAAATGTTCTGGAATCAGACAGTGGTGATGGCTGCACAACTCTGAATATACTAGAAACCACTGAATTATACACTTCAGAGGAGGGAATTTCATGATATACGAATTAAGTCTCAATAAATAAATAAGCATATGCCACAGCACTTTATCACCTATACATAGAAAAGATGGTAAAGGATAAATTTAAACTTTTCCCTTTTTCGCACTGCACACCTGCAGCACCTAGCTACTGAGCGCAGCGAAGCCACCCACTCTCCCTCCAGCCTATGAACACCTTCCTTTCTGAAAGTAAAAATGTCTATTTTACATTCTTCACACTTTTAAACTTCTTCTACAAGTCCTTGGAGCAAGAAGAATTTTAAAATAACCCAGTGAGGCTTTGGAGAAGGAACTGCAAATACTATATCAGAAAATTTAATTACAAGAAGTATGTCCCTTTAAATAGGATAAAGAATAAAAAACAATCAACATCTTTATCTCTAAAAGATAAACACAAAGTCTCTAAGCTCAAAGAGTTCAAAACAAAACACAATGTCTTACAAAAGAAATGCAAACACAGCTTGAAGGGGCTGCTTTTTCAGGACTGCACTAAATATTAGATTTAGGGATACTAACAAGGCAAAAGGCTCACTTGTTAGATTTCACAGGACTTGTGCATCAGTGTCAGGCATAAATTTGAAAGCAGCAAAGGAACAGAAAGTTAAATGAATATGAGTGAAGTTAAGTTCAGCAGTGACACAGGGGATGTACCAGGTAAAACTAGACACCATGGGCTTCCCTGGTGGCACAGTGGTTAAGAATCCACCTGCCAATGCAGGAGACATGGGTTCAAGTCCTGGTCCAAGAAGATCCCACATACCGTGGAGCAACTAAGCCCGCGAGCCACAACTACTGAGCCTGTGTGCCACAACTACTGAAGCCCACGTGCCTAGAGCCCGTGCTCCGCAACGAGAAGCCACCGCAATGAGAAGCCTGTGCACCACAACGAAGAGTAGCCCCTGCTCACTGCAACTAGAGAAAGTCCGCGCGCAGCAACAAAGACCCAATGCGGCCAAAAGTAAATAATAAAATAAAATAAATAAATTTATATATAAAAAAAAAACTAGACACCATGATTGTTTCTGAAACATGGAAGCAATGGCCCCAAGGTTCCTCATTATAACCTCATTATTAAATATCAGGCAAAATTCTCCAATTTCCCACGGATGAACAGAACAACAACAAAAAAGCCAGCTCCAAGTAACTACGCATTCAAAAATCAACTTAGAAAACACCAAAACTCCAAAACATAAATATTTCACTCCCTGACAACGTGCCTTGCTTAAGTTAGTACTCCTAGGGAATTCTCTGGCCGTCCTGTGGTTAAGACTTGGCGTTCCCACTGTCAGGGGCCGGGGTTTCATCCCTGGTCGGGGAACTAAGATCCTACAAGCCCAGCATTGCAGCCAAAAAAAAAGTTAGCGCTCCTCTATGGAAAGCCAGAGAGGACAAGGCCAAGAGAGCACTCATAGAACATCTCCTGGGCGCTTCACATGGGACCTCATGGAACCCTCCAAACGAGCCCATGAGACAGGTAACCTGCCTTCCACCCCAAAAGGGAAAACCAGGAGGAGAGAGGATTCTGGCCAAGGTCACACAGCTGGTCAATTCCGAGCCCCTGCATCTCATCAAAGGGGTTTCTGGCTTGACAAAAAGTCTCTCTTAAAAAAGGTATTTTTGTTCTAGCTTTAGCTCGCTGCCCCGCCAAAATAATTGCCATCTTCTGCTTTTATAAAGTGATTCATCCGTATACACAAAGGAATCCCCTTCAAGAGGTGAATACGACACTACCAGTGTTTACTAACACAAACAGAGGACTGAGACCTCATGAAACTGGCCACCAGGGACTGAAATCCCATGAACACCAGCACCCCAGAGCCTACTGAGTGCCCTGTGGACAACCACATCTTAATAGGGCCCTGCTTTCCCTTTGTCATAGCTGGAAAAACATTTTTAGGATGGGATTTGAACACACGCTTAAAACAGGAAACCAAAGTCTCAGAGGTGGTTCATATCACAAAAAAGATACAAGTTAAAAACCAATGTAGGGGGGCTTTCCTGGTGGCACAGTGTTTAAGAATCTGCCTGCCAATGCAGGGGACACGGGCTCGAGCCCTGGTCCGGGAAGATCCCACATGCCACGGAGCAACTAAGCCCGTGCAACACAACTACTGAGCCTGCAGTCTAAAGCCTGCGAGCCACAACTACTGAGCCTGCGTGCCACAACTACTGAAGCCTGCGCGCCTAGAGCCTGTGCTCCACAACAAGACACCGCAATGAGAAGCCCACGCACCACAAGGAAGAGTAGCCCCTGATCGCGGAAACTAGAGGAAGCCCGCGCGCAGCAATGGAGACCCAATGCAGCTAAAAAAAAAACCAAAAAACCAAAACCAACCAATGTAGGTATCACAACCCCGTCTCAAAGGAAATCATTAAAAGCCACAATCCACAGTTGAAAGAGTTTAAAAACCACCACTAGTAAACCAGAGAAACAAAGCTTTAGTTTCAGACAGCGGAGACACTATCAAAAAGCACTTAGACTACTGGTATGACTGCAATCTTTTACTACCAAAGAAAGTCAGTTTTAATCCTAAATCACACAACACACGTGGTCAAAGATAAATCCTTTTGCTTGGAGCACAATTCTGGCACAGGGTCCCAGGGGGCTGTTAAAAAGACATTGGAGCCCCAAATGCTTTGTGTTTACATAGTTTTTAAACATCTAGACAAAAGTTCACATTTCTAACTGAATGACCACTCTGCCCTTCCTGTTTAATTTGGAGACAGGAGATCTTTTAACTAATCCTAGTTGGACTCTCAATCAGCCTAGGATTTGTTTGTAAAAAGGAAGGCGGGTCACGGAGAAATAACTGTTTCACATGCGTTGAAGGCTCCAAACCTGCTTTTCCGTCTGTTACAACAGCCCTGTTCTTACACACAATATAAATAGACACACGTACACATTCAGAAATACACATATACACTCTATACACATATATACGTGAGCACACACTCACGTATACACACAATGCACATACACTCAAGCAGACGTGTACTCACGTACACGCACACACTGACACACGTGCACACGGCGGCCTGCGGCCCATGGCGGCCTGCGGCCCACGCCGACCCTAACCTCCTCGGGGCGACGCCGACCCCACCACTCCAGGGGAAATGGACACCTAGGCCGTGGGAGCCCCAACACAGCACCCCGCGGACGTCTCCTATCGTTACAGCGCCTTCTAATCTCCACCTCACTAGCGGCTTCCTTTTCTGATAATAAACACCAGATTTGGAGAAACCAAGAGGACACAATGTGTAACGGTTATCTGTCGCCCAAGAGCCCGATGAAGGGGACAAAGGCCTTATCGCGCTTCCAGCTTCCCGCGGAAGACGTGTACCGAAGGCCCGGCGGGCCGCGAACTCTGCCCGGTGCGCCCTTCCCCAGTCCCGGAGCCCCCTCCCCCGGGCCCCGAGCAAGGCGGGTGCGACGGGCCCCAGGGGGCGTGGGGTGCCGGGCGGGGTCTAGGGGTGCGGGTTTGGAGTGCAAGGAGGGAACAGGGGGTTGAGGTGAGGGTGGGGTCTGAAGTGCAGGAGGGAGACGTGGGACACGGAGTGAAGTGCGGAGTGGAAGCTTGGGGTGGCGAGGAGACGGTGGGGCGGAAGCCTGGGGTGCGGGTAGGGGTTTGCGGTGATGTGGGGTGCCAGTGGGGGCTTGGGGAGCGAGGTGTGAGGTTTGGGGTTCAGACGGGGGCTTGGGGCGCGGGCACGCACCTTGTGGCAGGCCGGGCATGTGGGCAGCGCGCTCTTGCCCCCGGGGCCCCCGCCGCCGCCGCCGCCGCCGCCGCCGCTCAGGCTGCTCTGGATCTGCGTGAGCTCCTGGCGCAGCACCTGCTTCTGGTGGAAGCTGAAGGCCGGGTGGTTGGAGGCCATGGTGAACAGCAGCAGGAACTCATCGCCCGTGCGGCCCTCGTTGAGCTGCAGCCCGTAGTTGTGGATGATGGAGTCGATGTGCGTGAGCGTGCGGTAGAGCACGCCCGCCGCCTCGCGCTGCTCCGAGCCCAGCAGCGCCAGCGACACGAGCAGTTTGCTGCGCACCACCTCGTCTGTCAGGTTGGTGAGGCTGCCCAGGTCGGCCGGGTTGTTGGCCTTGATCTCCGAGTCGCGCAGCGAGTGGTAGTCCTTGCGGGCCAGGTCCTCGAGGCACGAGCCGAGGAAGCGCAGCTCGAGCGGGATGCACAGGTCCAGCAGGCCGCAGAGGAACTCTACGCGCTGCGGCGACGGCAGCTCCGAGAACCAGCGGTACACGCCGTCCCTCTGCAACGGGCAGCGCTTCTCCACCATGCTGCCGCCCGCGCCGCGCCGCCACGCGGGGCCGGGGGCCGCCGCCCGGGGCCGGGGCCGGGGCCGGGGGCGCGGGCGGGCGCGGCCGGGGGCGCGGCCGGGGCCGGGCGAGGGCGAGGGCGGCCGGGCGCCGAGGGCCGCGCCGGGGCCGGGGGCGCGCGGCGCGGGCGAGACCCCCGCCAGGGGCCGGCGGGCGGGCGCGCGCGGGGCGCCGGGGGGGCCCGGGGCGGCCGGGGCGGCCGGGGGCGGCGATCGGCCTCGGGCCCCCCGCTCACGGGCGGGCTCCTGGCCCGCGCCCGTCCCCGGCGGCGGCCGGTGCGCGGCGGCGGCGGCGGCTGCTCCTCGTCGTCGTCGTCGTCGCCCGGGAGGCGGCCGCCCCCATCTCCCCCCGCGCCGCAGGGTCTGTCACTGCGGGCCGCCCCCCGACGGAGCCGCCCGGGCCATGCCGCCGCGCCGCCGCGCTGGGCCGACGGCCGTTACCCGGGACGGAGGCCGCGGCGGCTCGGGAGCGGCGCTCGGAGCGGGCTCGGGAGCGGGCGGCGGAGGGATCTGCGCCGGCACTTGCCACGGCCTCGCGCCTTTGCTCCCAGCGCCGCGGACGGATCCGGGCCGAGCGCCGCGTTCGCAGCTGACGGGCGCCGGGACAAGGCGCAAGTGGGCGGGGAGGCCGCCTCTCACGACAGCCAGGCGGCCGGGCCCGCCCCCCGAGCTGATTGGCTCGGGCTGCGCCTTCTCTGCCCATGATTGTTCCGGGTCCCCAATCCGATTCGCCCCTGACCCGGCCACGCCTCCCTGGGGCTGTCGATCACGTTGGAACCGCCCCGGCCTGCCCCGCGGCGGCCGGCGGAGTCAATTGGCCGGCGGGCCGGGCGGGCCGAAAACCCGAGGCGGATTTCTGGTTGCTTTTGTTCACACAGGTCTGCGTGGAGCATTGTTTTAGGTGGAAGCGGGAGTCCGGGCTTCCCGTTTTATTCCTGAGCGTCACAGTAGGAAGGTAGCGAGTGTCTTCGAAAAGCCGCCGGAGCGGGGCTCCAGAGACCCGCGTCCCCATCCCCCCTCTGTCTCTGCGAAGCTGTGTGACCTTGGGCGAGTCGCTTGGCCTCTCTGAGCCCTGGGCGCCTCCCCCGAAAATGAGGGTGATGACAACCGCCCCCGGGGCCCGTGAGAAGGTCGTGAGCTCACAGAGGCCCGGCGCCCTCACCTCTGAGGCGGCTGGCCTGCCTTGAGATGTGACGGGAACAAGCTCTGTACGAAAACCTCATCCAAATTGAGCCATTAAGTCGGCCTCCTTTCAGCGGGTTACTTCCTCAGCTCTGGGAACCGAGAGGATGCAAGCACACCGGCCAGGGTCAGGGAGCGTTTGCATTGGCACGGATTCTAGGTTGGGGACAGGCAGGGGAGAAGCTGGTGGCCCAGCCACCTATAACCCTACAGCTGCAGGCAGCGGTCCGCCATCTCCAGATAAGGAAACCGAGGCCGGGGAGCAAGAAATTCATTCTTCCCTGCCCGTTCAGTAGAACCTTTCTTCTGACGTCCTGTGGTCTAGGACGGGGCCTGTTCCTGCATTTGTTCAGCAGCTCAACGGGGGCCTGGTGGACGCCAGGTTCTGAGCCCTGGGGGGCCCCTTGCGAACAAAGCCTGTCCTCCCGCCTTTGGAGCTGACAACCTGGTCCTGGGCAGTACACAATAGAGATTGATTGAATAAATGAATGCATTTCTTCAGGACATGGTCCAAGGTGCTAGAAACTTCCTAACAAGACGTTCTGCAACCTCTGGACTTCAAAGTTGAACAGACATTGCAGAGCCATACTTGGGGTGAGGGGAGAAGATTTGCTTCCCAATCCCCCACCCCCTCCACTCCTGGGACAAATCTTCCCTGAACCACCTGGTGTTCTTGGCCATTGTGGGAAGGAGCAGGCATCCAGGTGAAGGTCAGTGTAGCTTCCCAAGTGTATTAGGTCCTCATAGGCAACAGGGGCAAGGCTGAGTCCAGCTGGGTCTCTGCACCTTACTTCCCCAGTACAGACTAATTTCTACGAATAATTTAATCCTTGTTCTCTTCGACCTCACTTTCTCAAGTGATTCCAGGGAAGTGGCCGCATTCCAAAATCTACGACATGAGGAAGTGAAGGAACATGAAAACCAAAACAGTTCACCTTTGCTTTCTTTTGATAAATTAAGTTCCTTGGAATGGAAAGATCTTGGGACCTTATCGGTGCTGGGGTTTTCCTCAAACCCAGCCCTTCATGGCTGTGAAATCCCTAAGCTCCAGTGCCAGTCGACCTGGATTCTACTCCCAGCTCTAGCGGGCTGTGTGACCTTGGCCGTACATTCAACCCCTCTGAGCCTCAGTTTCCTCATTTGTGAAAAGCAGCCGGGAACCCCGCCTCCCAGCTGGCAGTGGAGGTCAGAGATGCTAATGGGAGCCCTTGACAGCTGGGACAACTGAGCCACAAGTAACTGGATCAAGGTCTCCCAGCTCCCAGCCGCCTTCTTGCCACTTCTGCCTGTGCTGTTTGCTATTTAATGTATGCACTGGGGTGAAGGGTGTCCCCCAAAAGGTCTTGTTCACCCAGAACCTCAGACTGTGACTTTATTTGGAAATAGGGTCTTTGTAATTATAATTCAGATGAGAATCAAGATGAGATCATGGACTAGAGTGGGCCCTAAAGGAGAGTGTCCTTGTAAGAGACAGAAAAAACCTAGAGACTTGGGAAGAAAAAGCCATGCAAAGACAGAGGCAGAGCTTTGGAGCCAAGGGACACCTGGAGACACCAGGAGCTGGAAGAGGCAGGAAGGACCCTCCCCTGGAGCCTTCAGAGGGAGCATGGCCCAGCGGACACCTTGACTTTGAACTTCTGGCCTCCAGAACTGTAAAAGAATACATTTCTGTTGTGTTAAACCACCAAGTTTGTGGTTGTTTGTTATAGCAGCCCCAGGAAACTCATACAGTGTTGTTTCCCCCTCAACTTCAGTCTAGCTCAATTTAATTCAACAGATATTAAATCCCTGCCCTGCTGGACCAGACCCCACTAAGGGTTTGGGGCTTCTAAGGAGAAATGAGACCCAGGCCCCCCGACTCTAAGGAACCGACGGCCTGGAGTCCCTGCTGTGAAGCAGCTGGGCCACCAGTCCACAAGGGAGCTTTCCCTTCCGCACACTGTTCCTTTCCCCAGGGGCCTCCTGGGAGCGGAACTGGTGGGCACTGACTCCCAGCCGGCCCTGAGGCTGCAGTTTTCTCTACTCTCCTTGCTCTCCCAGCCACCCGGGGATCCTTCCCTGAAACAGCCTCCAGCCCTGGGCTATTTGGAGCTTCACACTTTCCCTTGCTCTGCAGCAGGTGACCCCTGGCTTCCACTGGGACTTGAGTGTTTCTCCAGCTGCTACAAAGTAGAGAGGCCGGGGACCCATGGGAGGAGATTGAAGGGGCATCCCTCCATGTGAGAGAAAGGGGGCTGCAGGTAACAGGGAGGTGGGGCTGTGTGTTCAGCAGGGAGAGATTCCCCACACAACGCTGAGCAGGACAGCAGGCTCACTCGCTCCTTCAGGCCATACCTGCCATACCTGTGCCTGACACAGGGCCCAGGGATGATAGTGCAGTCTAGGAGAGCTCTCGGGCTACAGTAGGACAATGTGTCTGCCTGCATTTTCCATAGAGCTGGGGTGGAGCAGAAATCACTTTAGTATCTTTGAGAAAGAGAAAGATTTGGGGTTCACCCAAAATTCCCCACATGATTTTGCAATGAAGCTATGATGTGCGAGGGATGACTTCTTGCATCTGAATCAGTGACACTGTTGAATTACTTCAGTAGGCAGGGACCAGGCTGAGACAAGAGATCAGCCAGCTGGAGTACGGCTCTCCATCTCCCCCACCCCATGGCCTTGCTTCTCCTCTCACTTAGAATCCCGGCCAGAGAGGAAGAGCCTGGAGGCCAGGTTGTGGTTAGGCAAATGAAAACAGAATTAAGATTGAGACTCTGATTAACATGAGGGTGCCTTAAAAACATAGGCTCCATGCCTGGACCCACCACTTATTTTTCCCTGAGATGTATGGCCAGGATGTGTGTGGTCTCCACTTAGATGCTTTTGTTTGTCCTAGGCCCTGCCTTCCTGTGATTGAGAAAGGAAAGGGACCCCTAATGTGCAGGACTTAAGAAGTACCTCCCTAATCCTACTGCGGGATCCTTGCTCGGTGCCTCGGCTCCTGATAGCCTCAGTGATGGCCATGAGCCAGTGATGGCCACGAGCCGGTGCGAGGAATCCTGATAGTGCTGTCGTTGTTCCCATTCTACAGATGCAGAGCGGTCAGTTGTGGGCCTGGGGGCACGTGGTTCAGATATGTTGGAACCAGATCCTGACCTAAGTCAACTGCCAGGACTCTGTCCCTCAGGGAGGAAAGCACAAAGGTGACAAGTCATTATTCTCTGTTTCTGCAAACTGGAGATTCCAAAGGTATCTGTGGCATGCCACTTCTTCCTAGCCCTAACTGCTGCCAAAGTCCACCTGGGGTCATAAATGGGCAGTTGACCCCAGCCACATCTGGACCTGTTTCTGCGTGACCACAGGGCAGACCTGCTTTCCAGGGTGTCTTTGACCTTGGGCTGGATGCAGTGTTTCCCCAGTGGGAGTTACCTGGGCTCTTACTTATGCAGATTCCCAAACTGGACCCCAGGTGCTGAGTCAGACTCTGTGGGGCGGGGCCTTGGAATCTGCATGTGGCGAGCTCCCTGGGGCACACCGAAGTTGGACGACCCCCCTCGGGCAAGGCGTTCTTGCTCTCAGGCTTCTAGTGTGCATCCCTGGGTCGACAACTGCAGTCATAATCAGAGTGAAGTCCGTGTTACAGGCCTACCATTCTGCAAGGATCTCCCTATTTTAGTTTATTTTTTGTTTTGTTTTATTTTATTTTTATTTTGGCTGCGCTGTGTAGCATGTGGGCTCTTAGTTCCCCGACCAGGGATGGAACCCGTGCCCCCTGCATTGGGAACACGGAGTCTTAACCACTGGACCACCAGGGAAGTCCTGGATCTCCCTATTTTACAGGTGGGGAGACTGAGGCTTAAAGAGGCCATGCAGCCAATGAATAGTGATTCATTAATAATGAATAATTCTCACCATTAAGTTCTGCAGCCTTACTTCTGTTGTATATTTGCTTGTTATTCACATTTCTATGTTTCTTACGCCGAAAGAATGATATCCTCTGAAAGCTAACTGTTAACTGCTGCTCTGGGTTTTGAGTGTTTTGGGTTTCTTTTGTTTACCTTTTTACAATGGAAGTTTTCAAACGTACCCAAAAGTCGAGAGAATAGCATAGTCGTTCCCCACGTCCCTATGGCCCGGGTCCAACAGAGATGACAGTTTACCACTTTTATTTCATCTATTTCTCTCTGGAGTGGGAGAAATACATGTATTTTCTTTCTGCAGTATTTTAAAGCAAATAAATTGGGGATTTTATATATATATATATATATATTAAAAAAAACCTATTTCGTCTGATTGCAAGATAATACATGCTCCTTGTAAAGAGATTATATCTCACTGAAAAACAACTTAAAAGTCAAATAATGTCACTTGTCAATCATAACCGACATTAACATTTTAAAATATATTTTTCTAGACACTTTTGTATTCATATATACACATGCACACCTATTTTTACAAAAATGGTATATTTCTCGAAATTAGGACTGTGCTCCCCTTTTTGCCATCTGTTTTGTCCACCTAACAGTATACGCCAGATGTCTATCCATGTCATGGAATGTCTTCCAAATCGTGATTTTCAAGGGCGGCCCAGAATCTTGTTTGAATGTATCATGATTTATTCAACTAATCCCCTGTTGTCAGGCATTCAGGTTGTTTCTGTGATCTGCTGAATTTGAAAAGGCAGTTCTGCTTGTCCTGGACTTTGCCCTAGGCTGAAGCCTGACCCGCCTCCTCTAGATCCTGCGTGGGTTTCTGAGAAGTGTCAGGCAGGGGCAGAGACAGAGGCACTGGGTAGTTCCCATTGCCTCCCCAGCCAAGTCTTCAGTTCTTGGTTTGAAGTCTGAAGACACAAGACACACCCAGACCCAAGTGTGGGTGAAAACCACCTCCCAAATGGAGAGAATGTGTTGTTTGGGTGACAAGGTGGTGTAACTCCAAAGTACGGAAAGTTTCTTTTCAAACAATCGTACCAGAGCTCACCCAACACGGTAACTCTCCCTCCTTCAAAGTAGTCACCCCGGAATGCAGTCCTCTTACTGAAAGAAAACTGTGATTGCTTGAAAATACATCCGTGAACTCTTTTAAAACTGTCTCCAGAGTCTTGTGTAAATAATGTTTGGATGTACTGTAGGCTGAAAAGTCTTCATGCTTCTAGGTACATTGAGATCTGGGAAAAGCCTGTGTTCACCAAATAAATTGCAAACCCAGAATTTGCTATGTCTAGTTTGAGCAGAAACAGGTTTATTAAATTATGGCAGAGAAGTGAGAATCTGGCAGGGTCGGAGAACCGGGTGTGGATGCCATTCTTGTGTCTTTTTGTAAACGAATTGCCTGTTCATGTTTTTTGCCTATTTTTTTTTTTTTATCAAGTTTTGGGTCTTTGTTTCTGTCCATTTTTAAGATTTTTTTTTAGTATATTAGGGATATTAGCCCTTTCTCTGTGATTTATGTTTTAAATATTCTCTCTCAATTTGTCAATTGCCTTTGACTTCGTTTATGGCGTTTTTACCTTGAAAAGATTTCTTTTAGTTTTATGTAGTTAAATTTGTTCATCTCTTATTGCATGGGGATTTGGAATTGTGGTTAGAAAACCTTTCCTTACACCCAGCTTATAAAGAAATTGACCCATGTTCTCTTCTACTATGTATACGGTTTCGTTTTGTCATATTTAGATCCCTGATCTGCTTGGCGTTTACTCTTATGTAAAATATGAGGTATTTGCTTTTGAAACCCAGTTCTATTAGATGTACTCATTAAACCATCTGTTTTTTGGGTTTTAAAATGCTTTGAAGAGCCAGGCAGAAAGCTAATGAGCAAAGCTATAGAGGGTAGAATAAAATAGGGAGTGGTGAGGTCTACGGCCAACCAGAGATTACATTTAAAAAACACAACCACACAGTGGGTATATTAGTTTCCTAGGGCTGCCGGAAACAAATGATCACAAACTCAGTGGCTTAAAACAACAGAAATTTATTCTCTCACAGCTCTGGAGGCCAGAAGTTTGAAATCAAGGTGTCAGCAGGATTGGTTCCTTCTGATGTCTCTGAGGGAGAACCTGATCCAGGCCGCTCTCCCAGCTTCTGTGATTCACAGCAATCCCTGGCTTTCCTTGCCTCATGGCCACATCACTCCAATCTCTGCCTCTGTCTTCACGTGGCTTCTTCCCTGTGTGTCTGTGTCCAGACTTCCGTCTTTTCATGAGGACACCAGTTGGATTCAGGGACCACCCTTATCCAGGATGACCCCGTTTAACTTAATTACATCTCCAAAGACCCTATTTCCAGATAAGGTCTCCTTCATAGGTTCGAGGTAGACATGAATTCTGGGGGGACGGAGAGGGAAAAGCAGAGCTATCCGGAGCCCCTGCAGCCTGTGTGCTGAGAGCCTGGGGGCCCTCCATGGATGCCTTATGCTGCTGTTGAAGTCATTCAGGAGTGACAAAGAGTCTGTTGAATTGGGAAACTCATCAGACTTTACTCTGAGAATCAGTTTTGAAAAGCACTGACAGGTGGTCAGTTTAAAATGTTCTGAGAAAGGGACTTCCCTGGTGGTCCAGTGGTTAAGAATCTGCCTGCCAATGCAGGGGACACGGGTTCGATCCCTGGTCCGGGAAGAACCCACATGCCACAGAGCAACTAAGCCCACGAGCCACAACTCCTGAGCCCACGTGCCACAACTACTGAAGCCCACGTGCCTAGAGCCTGTGCTCCTCAACAAGAGAAGCCACCGCAGTGAGAAGCCTGCGCACTGCAACGAATAGCCCCCGCTCGCCACAACTAAAGAAAGCCCGCGCACAGCGACGGTGACCCAACGCAGCCAAAAATAAATAAATAAAATTAATTAATTGTAAAAAAATTTTAAATAAATAAATAAAATGTTCTGAGAAAAGGAAAAAGAAACCAGAGGCCAAGTCTCCTAAGTGTGAACGAGTAGCTGGCCTGCCCCACAGCCTTACAGAAGACAGGCTTGTTCGATATAAGTATTTGGGTTTCCCTCTGGAGGCCAGGCCTCTGTTATGCTTTTTCCTTCAATGTAAGGGGTGAATTCATATTATAAATCCCTCTGTGCCAAAAGTCGGCCCATTTTGTACCTGAGAAGGAGAGGGGTGGTGTCTCCACCCGGAGATCCAGGGGAGGGCTGTCTTTGCAGCTAATCCCCCCTAAAGACCCCACCAGGGTAGGTAGAATTCTAAGGATGCCCCCAGGCTCCACCCTGGCCCCAGTCCCTTGTTATCCAAACACTAACCCAGGTGCTGCTGTGAAGTGATTTTGCAGATTAACGTCCCAGGTCAGGTGATCTTAAAATACGCAGATTATCTGGGCGGCCCTGACTCATTCAGGTGAGTCTTGTAAAAGCAGAGCGTTTTCTCTGGCTGGAGGCTGAGGGGGCTGACAGAGATGTTAGAAGAATCGGGAGGCCGTGACACGCCGCCGTTTCTGCTCTGAAGACAGCTGGGGCCACGTGGGAAAGAATGCGGGTGGCCTCCAGGGCAGAGCATGGCCCCAGGCCACAGCCAGCAAGGACACGGGACCTCAGACCCACAGCCTCGGGGAAGCAGATTCTCCCGCAAATGGGAGCCCAGCTGGGGGACACGGGGCTTTTCGGCTGTGAGACCTGAACAGAGAACCCAGTAGAGCCTGTTGAGATTTCTGGCCCACGGAACTGTCAGGTGATAAGTGGGTGTTATTTTAAGCCACTAAATTTGTGGTAACTTGTTGTGCAGCAGGAGTTGCTAACCCGCCTCTGCTCTTGATGCAGGTCGGGGAGGACGCGGAGATTGGGGTCAGGCAATTCCATCTCTTCCACTGGCACACCTCCATCCTGTGTTCATCCATGGGATCTACCAGAGCTCCTGGTCCCTGCACGCAATGTAAAGACACCACGATGAGCTGGCTGTGGGGGTCCTCTGCTCCAGAGGTTGATGGAAAACAGCCAAGCGCCCCTCTTGTGGTCAACCAGTTACTGAAGACCCGGGAACCAGGTGAGTCTAACCATCTTTTATCCAGGTGTTTTAGACCTTCCTAGAACCAAGGAACCTTGATAAAGTCCCTTAACACAATCAATCCCCCCTTTAGGGTAACAGCCCAGAAAATTGCATTCCCGTCCCTCCACCGAAAAAACAAAAAATAAGTAAGCGGCTGAGTGTTGGGCATGTCACAGCTCTGGGTACGCTGCGCCTTGCTGCTCTCCTCCCTCGTAGAGTTGAGGTGGTAGGCGTGGGGCATTTGGCGTCCAGAGGATGCTCAGTTAACGTTAGCAGTGGGGATGATGACCCTCAGGTGGAAGGCTGATCGCACCACCCATCCTGGATATCACCGTAGTGAAGCTGCGTGACCCAGGGCGGGTCTCCCCGTCCCATCACAAAGGTGAGACTAGAGGGGGGACTTGCAGCCCTGCCTGCACTGGAGCATCCCCTGGTCTAGGAGGAGCTGAGCCTCTGCCTGGGAAGATGACCCAGACCCCTGAGCATCACTGAACGGCAGTGTCAGGTGTGGGTGGGAGGAGGGGTCGGTGCCGAGTGGGCCAGTTAGGGCTTTGAAAACCAGTGTTTCAGGCATGTCTGCGACAGCCCTCACGCATGAGGAGGAACAATCAGAGGATGCTGGAAGGTTTCCTGAGGAGGCGGGCGTGAGGCAGGAGAGGGGGTTGGGGACGGCCCTTGCTCAGGCAAGAATGACCCCAGGCATGGGAGCAGGGGTAGGGGGTCTGATCTTGGAGGAAGACGGCACAGGTGTGGCCCTTACCTCCCCTCCCGAAGAAGACAGAAGGCCGATGTGGTCTCTGTTCTGAGCTGAATTGCTTCCTCCCAGAAGATGTGTTGAAGTCCTGAACGCTGTTACATGGGAATGTGGCCTTATTAGAAATAGGGTCTTTGCAGATATAATCAGATTGAGATAAAATCGTTAGGGTGGATCTTAATCCATTAGGCCTGGTGTCCTCATACGAAGAGGAAACACAAAGGGGAGAGGCCATGTGAAGACGGAGGCAGAGACTGGGGGGAGGCAGCCCCAAGCCAAGGATACCTGGACCCCCAGAAACTGGAAGAGGCAGGAAGGACACTCCCTAGAGCCCCCAAGAGGGAGCACGGCCCTGCCCACACATGGACTTCAGACTTTAGGTCTCCAAACTGTGAGAGAATCCATTGCTGTTGTTTTAACGCCCCACCCCCACCCCGCCCCCAGTTTATGGTCCTTTGTTATGGCTGCCCCAGGACACTGCTCCAGTCTCCAAGGCCAGGGCGGGGATGGCCGATTGGTGAATGTGCAACACTGCCCATGAACTACCTGAGAGCCATCCCAACCTGTTCTGTCTTGCTGTCTCAGACTACAAAGGTGGGAAAACAAATTTTTATGTGCCCAGCTTCCCTTGCATCCAGGAGTCACTGTATGATCCCGTTCTGGCCAACAAGACCCAAGTACGTCTGCCGAGAAGTTTCTAGAACACTTCTGCTTCTTTAATAGAAGAAGTGTGTCAGGCATCCCTCTTTACCCTCCCCGACGGGGCTTCCTTGAGCACAGCATGGCCGCATTGTAGGGGGGCACGGCACTGGGGACCCTACTGCCAGTGATGCTGGGACATCACCCAGGTGCTCAACTCAGCTTCTCCCACGAGAAAAATAAAACCACATTTGTCAGGTTACTCGGGTTTTCTGCTACCTGTTGCCGAATGCATGCCTTCCTCGATACTGTGGTCTCCCCCCGGGGAGCCTTCCCAAACCTGTCTTCCCTCCGGTGGACCAGAGGGGTAAGGGCAGGCGCTCCGAACGTCAGACGAGCTAACTCTAACCGCGGCTCCCTCACCCCCAGCATGCAATTCGCCCCCTCCTCCCAGCGCCTCAGCCCCCTCGATATGGAGATAAAGATATCGACTTGGGAAGGTGGCTAGATAGCTAAGATAATGCAAGCACTTGGCAGATGGTTGACAAGTAGCGGCTGCCACCATTTCCAGGAGCATCTTCAGCCCCAGGTTCTAATGTACGTAGGGGCTCCACAAAAGCCCCAGCACTGGAAATGCTGTAGACAGGACTAGGGCGAGGACTGGTCCATCTCACCGGGACTTTGAACAAGCACTTGACACCATATGGGTCCCCTCACCTCAGTGCGTGGGCGTGTTTACATTACAGACGCCCACATCAGAGAACAAGAACAGCCCTGTATCATCATGGTCATTGCCACTGAGGGCGTGGGTTCTGTGCACAGAGCACGGCGCCGGGAAGTCACCTGCCAGAAGACAGACAGCAAGTGACAGAGCTAGGCCTCGAGGCCGGCAGCTCCTGGTGCCTCTGGCCAAGCTAAGGGTTTTGGCACCGAGAGCAGGAAGGGCAGAAGTGCCAGGGGACAGAGCACTTTCATGCCTCATTTAACGTTGTAACATGCTTTGAAATCAATAGATCCTGATTCTCAGCTGGTAAAGGAGGCAATCAGGCCTTGGGGAAGGAGAACAGATACTGGCGGAGCTCAGCCTAGAACAAGAGATTCCTGACCGCAAATCCTACTGCCCTGTGCCCTCCAGAAAGGCAGAAGATCAAGCCCGGGTCAGGATGACACCTCTGTGGGCGACGAGGGTCACTGGGGCTCAGGTGACCCTGGTGTCAAGGAGCTAACACCTGTCGAGACCTACTGGAGTCTGGGTGCTTTGCATCATAATCTCGCTCGGCTCTATTTGGACTCAGAGAGGCCACTTGCCCATGTAGACAGCCAGCAAGGACAGACCCCATATCCTCCCCGCTGTGTGATGCTAATCACCATGGGGGTTTCCTGACCAAGTAGGGACCTTTGCCCGGCGTTTTAACCAGAGCCGGTCTGATACGTACGTATGATGTATGTTTATATATTAATATGTATTTGGTTTCTGCTTAAGATTTTGTTTGAAGAGGGTGTCCTGTGGCTAATGTTTTTAACCATTGGTCCACCTATCACACGTGTGATTCTTGGTGATGAGACTTATTTTCTTTCCTGCAGGGACAGTATTCCTCAAGAACTTCTGGACAGAGCATTCAGAACCATTCCTGGCTACAATATACAGCAAGGCCATGCTGGGATGTCCCAGGTGAAGGTTAGTGCTGTCAAAACACATGTGCTGGTGGCTTAATTAAATTCTGAGTTCCCTGAGAGCAGGGACCAGGTCTGATCCTTTTTTGTCACTTTGGGTTTCCAGCTCTAGACAGTTGCCTTGTACATAGTAGGCGTTTATTAAATGTTTGAGATGGTCATTCTGAATTCCCAAATAAGTTTTTGTGATGCTTCTCCCAAACAGAAACATTTTCTTCTGTAAAGATCGTGGTACTGTGCTAATTTCTCCAATTAGTGGGATAGCTTGTCTATCAATTATGATCTCTTGTGTATAATTATGGTTCTACCCAAGTGCTTGCAAAGTGGAATGTTTTCAAAAATATTGTCGATATTTCCTTATAACATAGCATCAATCCCAGGATGGGAAAGACTTGAGCTGAAAGAGAATTTAGCAGTCAGGCAGGTTAACTTCTTAACGAGCAGATGAAGGAAAGAGGTAAAGGGCTACCAGGGATCACCCAGCCACCCCACTTATCACCCGCGTTGTGGAGTAATTGATGTGATTTACAACCTTTTCAGATTTTTGATCAACTACATGTTTTTTATATTATTATTTAATTTATTTATTTATTTGGCTGCATTGGGTCTTCATTGCTGCACGTGGGCTTTCTGTAGTTGCGGCGAGCAGGAGCTACTACTCTTCGTTGCGGGGTGCGGGCTTCTCATTGTGGTGGCTTCTCTTGCTGTGGAGCACGGGCTCTAGGCCTGTGGGCTTCAGTAGTTGTGGCACGTGGGCTCAGTAGTTGTGGCTCGCAGGCTGTAGAGCGCAGGCTCAGTAGTTGTGGTGCACAGGCTTAGTTGCTCCGCGGCATGTGGGATCCTCCCGGACCAGGGCTCGAACCCGTGTCCCCTGCATTGGCAGGCGGATTCTTAACCACTGCGCCACCCGGGAAGTCCGGATCAACTACATGTTTGACCACATTTCTGTGTTTTTCATATGTGTTAACATTTTGCAATAACATGTGCTAGTCACTATCGATCCATGCTTCTGACATCAGATTTGACTTTATCCATGTACCCTGCTAACTAGCAGCTCCCAAGAGCAGCTCTGCTTGCTCACAGTGACTAGTACATGTGAAGTAATCGACTGAATGATTGATGAAACTTGGATTGAAATGTTGCATATGACTTTCTCATTAAGTCTGATGGCCCACTCAGCAGGCATCCTAGACCATCCTGTCTAATTGCTGCTGGGTTTTAGTGAGAAATATCTTTGGTTGCAATGGACAGTGATGTTAAACATTTAGGGTTTGTTTTTCCTCACATGACAAGAAATCCAGAGATGGGTAGTGTTGGTGGTGCTGCTCCAGCAATGATGCTCAGTGACGTCAGGGACAGCATCCATGATTCTTTTTGGCCTTTCCTCATGGTACCAATATGGCTGCCACCACTCCAGGCATCACATCCTACACTAAATGCAGGAAAATCGGAGGAAGGGAAGAAATCAGCAGTGTACAATTCAATAGTTTGTAGTTAAAAATTAAAAGATTACAACTATGCACAACCATCACTACAATTTTAGAACATTTTAACCACCCCTAAAGAAACCCTCCCGTGAGCCATGGCCATTGAGCCTGTGCGTCCAGAGCCTGTGCTCCACAATGGGAGAGGCCACAACAGTGAGAGGCCCGTGTACTGCAAAAAAAAAAAAAAAAAAAGAAAAAGAAACCCTGTACCTATTACTATCACTCCTCAGTTATCCACAACAACCCCAGCCCTGGCAACCACTGATCTATTTTCCACCTCTGTGGATCTGCCTCTTCTGGGCATTTCATATAGATGCAATTGTACAATATTTGGTCTTTTGCCACTGACTGCTTTAAGTTAGCATGATGTTTACAAGGTTCATCCATGTTGTAGCATGTGTCAGCTTTCCCCATCTTTCTGAGGTATAACTGACAAATAAAATTAAATACGTTTAAGGTGTACAACCTGATGATTTGATGTACACATACACTGTGAAGTGATGACCGCAATCAAGCTAATTAACATTTCCATCACCTCACATAGTTACCTTCCTTTTTTTATTAATGGAAGTATAATTGACCTACATCACTACGTTGGTTCCAGGTGCACAACATAGTGACTCAGTGTTTCTATACATAACAAAGTGGTCCCCACCATAAGTCTAGTTACCATCTGTCACCATACAAAGTTACTACAATATTATTGTTTGTATTCCTCATGCTGTACAATTCCATCCCCATGACTCATTTATTTTGTAACTGGAAGTTTGTACCTGTTAATCTCCCTCACCTATTTCATTCATTCCTCCCACCCCCATCCCCTCTGGCAACCGTGCTTAAGTCTGTTTCTGTTTTGTTATGTTTGTTCATTTGTTTTGATTTTTAGATTCCACATATAAGTGAAATCATTATATTTGTCTTTCTCTGCCTGACTTATTTCACTCAGCATAATACCCTCCAGGTCCATCCGTGTTGTCACAAATGGCAAGATTTCATTCTTTATTATGGCTGAGTAATAGTCCTTGACTATGCATAGCACATTTTCTTTATCCATTTATCCAGCAATGAACAGTTGGGTTGCTTCACTATCTTGGCTGTTGTAAATAATGCTGCAGTGAACATAGGGGTGCATATATCTTTTCAAATTAATGTTTTTGTGTTCTTCAGAAAAATACCCAAAAGTGGAATTGCTGGATCATATGGTAGTTCTATTTTTAATTTTTAAAGGAAGCTCCATGTTGTTTTCACAGTGGCTGCACCAATTTACGTTCCCACCAACAGTGTATGAGGGTTCCTTTTTCTCCACATCCTCGCTCCTCCAATACTTCTTATTTGTAGTCTTTTTGATAATAGCCATTCTGACAGGTGTGAGGTGATATCTCATTGTGGTTTTGATTTGTATTTCCCTGATGATTAGTGATGTTGAGCATCTTTTCACGTAATGTTGGCCATCTGTATGTCTGCCTGGAAAAATGTCTATTCAGATCCTCTGCCCATTTTTCAAGCAGGTTTTTTTTTTTATGTTGAGTTGTATGAGTGCTTTGTATATTTGGATATTAACCTCTTGTCAGAAATCTCATTTGCAAATAGCTGTCTCCCATTCAGTAGGCTGCCTTTTCGTTTTGTTGATAATTTCCTTTGCTGTACAAAAGATTTTTGGTTTGATATAGTACCATTTGTTTATTTTTGCATTTGTCCCTTGCCTGAGGAGACAGGTATAAAAAAAAAAAGAAAATACTGCTAAAACCACTGTCAAAGAATGTACTGCCTATGTTTTCTTCAAGGATTTTTACGGTCTCAGGTCTTACGTGTAAGTCTTTAATCCATTTCAGTTTATTTTTATATATGGTTAAGAAAGTAGTCCAGTTTGATTCTTTCACATGTAGCTGTCCAGTTTTCTGAACACCATTTATTGAAGAAGCTGTCTTTCCCCCATTGTATATTCTTGCCTCCTTTGTCATAGATTAATTGACCATATGTGTGTAGGTTTATTCCCGGGCTCTCTATTCTGTTGCATTTATCTATGTGTCTGGTTTTGTGCCAGTACCATACTGTTTTGATCACTTTAGCTTTGTAGTATAGTCTAAAGTCAGGAAGTACAATGCCTCCAGCTTTGTTCTTCTTTCTCAAGATTGTTTTGCCTATTTGGGGTCTTTTGTGTTTACATACAAATTTCAGAATTATTTGTTCTAGTTCTGTGAAAAATGCCATTGGTATTTTGTTAGAGATTGCACTGAATCTGTAGACTGCTTCAGGGAGTAGGGTCATTTCAGCAACATTAATTCTTCCTATCCATGAGTACTGTAAATCTTCCCATTTGTTTGTATTGTCTTCAATTTCTTACATCAGTGTCTTATAGTTACTTTTTTTGTCTGTGATGAGAACACTTAAAAGTCTACTGTCTTAGCAAATTTCAGGGGCGCTATACAGTATTAACTCTAGTCACCATGCTGTATATTAGATCCCCAGAACTTATTCATCTTGTAACTGAATGTTTGTACCCTTTGAGCAACATTGATTGCTGTTTGTGATGACATTTTATTCAGCATTGTTGGGGCCATGGTTACCTGATACATTAGGCAAACCTCATTGTTTACCCCTGGGGTAGTAGGAGAGCATTCATTAAGCAGACACTAGAGCATAGCACAGAGGTCCAAGGCACTCTCTCTCTTAGGGAGTTTACATCTCTAGCCAGGGAGCATAATGTACACACATGAATGAAGAAAGCTCTCAGAATCATGGAGGTTTGCTGTGCTTGCTTCTTATATTATCACCTCACAAGGCAATGAAAGCTGCTGGCTACCAGGAATTATAGTGGGCACTTTATATATTTAATTCTCAGCATGGCCCTGCAATAGAATAGATGCTCTTGACTACATGTACCAGAAAATCCAACCCAAAGGGGCTTAAACAAAAAAGAAATTCATTGTCAAAAAGTCCTGAGGTGTGAAGATTCTGGAGTTGGTGAATGTATTGGCTCAAGGACACCGTTGAGGACCCATGCTTCTTCTGCCCTCCTCAGTGTGTCAGCCTTGACCTTAGTTTGGCTCTCCTCATGCTCACAAGTGGCTGCAGCTGTTCCAGGCATCACATCTGGCATTCAGAAGAAGAAGAAAGATTATCTTTCTTTGTGTAACAATTTTAAGGGCAAAAAAATAAAAACAAAACAAAAATCTTTTACTGAAGCCCCTTAACTTAGGCTGTATCATATGCCCATGCTTAAATTAATCACAGACAAGAGGAAGAGAGTCATCATGGTGGCCCTTGACCAATCAGGATATGCCTTCTGGGGCTGGAGCCAGCATCTCCTGAAGCCCATGGATGTGCAGAGAGTGTGGAAGCCAGAACAATGTCAGGGCTCTGCTTGCAAATGAGGACACTGGGGCTCACAGAGGTTATATAACTTGCAGGAGGTCACATCTGGTATACTGTGTGCCAGATTTCTAACGCAGATCTGTCTCACCCCAAATCTCTCTCCACCAGACTACACTGGTTCTTTACACGAGGTGGCAAGGTTGGATAGGGAAGGGCTTATATCATTACAGGGCCGTTATTACCTTTTTTACGGTCATAATCACGGTGACCATTGTACTCCATTAGAGCCAGCTTATGAGTGTGTGGGTGCTCCGTAATCATTATTCTTATAGCTGGGCAGATACAGTCTAGCCCCAGATAATCCCATAGCTCATTCCAACATTGTGTGAAGGTCAAGTCTGCCAGCTTAATCACCTCCACTTCTCTGGAGATGGACTCTGCAGCCTCTCGCGCTTTCTTCCTCCTTGTCTACCCCTCAGCTAGTTCTCCGAATGAGCGCCATGCTAGGACTGGGAAGGAAGTTGTTGTGTCTGCCTGAATCACTCATTAGCATCCCTGGGAAGTTTGACGAGGGAGGAGGTTCGAGTGGCTGTGCGTCATGAGGCTGGAGCATCCCTGGATTTGCTGTCTAACCCATCTATGGTCCCCTGCCGCGGCTAAGTGGGGAGTGGGTGCCACTGGCATGGAAACGGGCTATGCCCTGCCTTGGTCCTGAGCTGATCGGGGCTAAAACCTTCCTGCCATCTGGGTTCATGAACAGTTAGCGACGTCAGAAGCGGGACAGCTGGGAAAGCCCAGAGCTTTGGAAACTTGGGTTCTGTCTTTGCTACCTTGGCTTTGGGCGTGCCACTTATTCCCTCTGTACCCCAGTTTTCTTACCTGTGTAATGGGGCACCGCATTGCAGGGCTGCTATGTAGCTCAGGGACCAAGGATACTGAGACTTGACAAATGGCTGGCACCCAGAGGCAGCGGCCATGAGTGCCATTATCACTGGACTCGGGCCAGTAAAACTTGGGACGAAGTCAGGGCTCCTCCATGAAACTGTTGAGTTTTATAAACTATGGGCCAATTTCTTACCACACTTGGGTGTGGCCGAGTTGGATTCAAATGAAGTGAATTGATCCGGTAGTCACCTGACATCTTGGCAGACTCTGAAATGAGAGTTTAAATTTTCCTGTGAAGGCAGACTTCAAAGTCTCGTGAGCTTCCTCACTTTGTCCAGGGAACTCCGAAAGAAGCATTCCATGGATTTATGTTTCCTTCCGGGTGAGTGTACCAGCTCCCTCTGGCTGCTTGGTACCTTAACATGTATTTATTATCTTACAGTTCTGGAGGTCAGAAATTAGTCTTTTTTTTTTAATATTTATTATTTTTTTATTTATGTAGGCTTTGCCATGTCTTAGTTGCGGCATGCATGTGCGATCTAGTTCGCTGACCAGGGATCAAACTTGGGCCCCTGCATTGGGAGTGTGGAGTCTTACCCACTGGACCACCAGGGAAGTCCCTGAAATTAGTCTTACAAGTTTAAAACACGTGCATTAAAAGTGCAGTGTGCTCGGGCCTTCCCTGGCCATCCCGTGGTTAAGACTTTGCCTTCCAATATAGGGGGTGAGGGTTCGATTCCTGGTCAGGGAGCTAAGATCCCACATGCCTTGCCGCCAAAAAACCAAAACATAAAACAGAAGCAATATTGTAACAAATTCAATAAAGACTTTAAAAACGGTCCACATCCAAAAACAAAAAGTGCAGTGTGCTCAATGCTCCAGGCTGTGGCCACACTCCTGGGGTGACACCATCTGCTGAGCACCAGGAAAAGATCCTAGGTCATTTCTGAAGACTAAGAGATCTGGCTCTGGATTGACATTGGCCCTGTGTATCCACGGGAGTCCAGACAGGAAAACAGACCACCCCAGCTCTTTTGGCAGGAGAATTCAACACAGGGCACTGGTGGAACAGGTGTGGAAGGCTGGAGAGGCAGAGAGGTAACATGCAGTAGCAGAGGGCAACACAAGCTCGGCCCCCGGAGGGGTGATGCTGCACGTGGTCACTCCTCACCTGTCTCCCAATGCGTATCCTTTGGGAAGAGCGAGAATTCCCCTGCAAAGTCCCGTTGGCTGGTTTGCTAGCTCTTAGCCTACTGCAACATAAAGTTGTGACATGTTGGCTTCACAAAGTGGATTTGCAGGTTCTATACCCACCTCGTCTAGTCCTAACTAAATTAAACACGTGCCTTAGAAAGATTCCTGCAAAGAAACTGAGGATTGAAGCAAATACTACGAATCTTGAACACAAGTAAGAGCCAGAAAGCGGCAGAGGCAACTGTCCTATTCCTGCCCAAGCTCGTTATCAGACTTGTCCCATGGAGAAAACAAAGACGGTCATCCAATCTGACCTCAAAGACAACCCCAGATTCCAGATGATCAAGAAGTCTATTTGAAACACGTATTCAAAAAGCCATGATTATTGGCAAAAATCCTCGCCCAAAGGCATCTTTCTGCCTTGAGTCAGTGATGATAGAAGCTGACAATTAGCAGGACATTAAAAAACATTATTTCATCTTTTACTCAGCCCTTAAAAATTTCCCTGTTGAGGGAATTCCCTGATGGTCCAATGGTTAGGACTCGCCAGGGTTCAATCCCTGGTCAATCCCACAAGCCACACAGTACGTGCCCCCCACCAAATTTCCGTGTTGATATGGGTCTTATGATTTTTGCATAAAATATGAGAACAGAGGCACATGTGTATAATTCATAAATTTTAAAACACACATATATTGTGCTGGAAAGTTTTTGCCCTAAAGAATTCTTGTCTATTAGCTGTCAAAACAAAAACGGAAACAAAAACCCCATTTCAAACAGTGACTGTAGGAAACATTTTAGCTTTATGCACTATGTAATCGAGAACTCTGTAACGGGGATGGCTACAGGCAAATGGTGAGGGCCTAGATGTTTTTTTTATTGGTGGGGAGAGCCTGCTGTACAGAGAAGGCGTTTGCTAGAGGATTTTGTCTGTTTGTTTGTTTGTCTACTGATTTCTTAGAGCTGGACTAAGGAGCCCCTCCCCCCTCCGTGTCGTTCTTACTTCTCAGCAGAGTGAGGGTTGGGTGGCGGGGAGACTAGAGCATCTAATAGCCAGAAATGGGGGCACGGCTCTGGCTCCCCTCCCGCACATGGGTGACAGTCCTAAGTGCACAGGACCTTACAGAGAAAACACAGTTGTGGATCTTTCTCCCCTTCAAGACTTCAAGGGGCAGGAAGTGGAGACCAGTGTCCCTCCCCCGCTTCACCCAGAGCCCACGCCTGGCTTGGCGATAGAGTGTGGAGACATATGCATTTGGATGGTTGGTAGGGATTCTTATCCAAGTCTTTCAAGGAGAACTTGACCTCCCTGAAATTACACACAACATTTGCATGTAAATGCCTGTACCCACTTTTTACAGCAAAGGGTCCATAACTTTCACCGTATTCCCAGATAAGCCTGAGACCCAAGGGAGGTTGACAAGAGTTGGGAAAACATCGCTCTGAGCTCAGGCTGGGTTCTGGCCGCGGGACCGTCACATCACCTCTCTGAGCCTCTGCTTTCCTCATCTGGACGGTGGGACAATCCTGCCCGCCCCCCCACCCACCCCCAGTTGTTGCCATGGACACGCAGAGCAGTGATGCCCAGTACCAGCAACACCAGCCTTTGCTGACCCTGTCCTGCTCCCCAGGGCTGTGCTGGCCTCCCTGGGTTCCTGGCTACCAGGTTCCCCAGCAGGCGTTTTGTTTGTTTGGAACAAGTTCCTGGGGTCTCCTGGAGAAAAGATTCTCAGCCGAGTTCCAGAAAACAAACACGCTCCTCCCCGCTTGCAGGTCTCCCAGCTGCTCCCTTGGCCCCCCAGCTGAGAAAAAGTGATGTTAGGAATGTTTATCTCTTGAGGAAGCCGAAGAGCACCTTTTAGCGGAACAAGCAGAAACCGCAGGAGGGGTGCAGGGGGGCTTGCCAAAGCGTCCTAGCGTGGCACTCTGGGAATATCCGTTTCCTTTGTTCTGCCTCGGCTAACAGTGCCTCCAAGAGAGGCTGTCAGCGGGGCTGGAGACATCGGCTTTCTTGGCCCAATCATGGTCGTTTCATGTCACAAAACACACTGATGTCTCAGACCAAAGAGACTGGTCCTCAACTCCAGCTTTCAGCCTGTAGGCAATGTGAGGGGCCCTATACTGTGGTCGATATCTCAGCATCCCATCCTGTCCTTAGGTGCCCTCTTGTGTGAAGAAGCAGGGCTCTTGGCAAGGTTCGTGCTGATCACATAATGGTTAAGGGCCTCAGTTCTGTAATCACATTGACCGGGGTTTGAATCCTGGCTACACCAGTGAAGAACTGTGTGACCTTGGGAAAATTACTCCATCCTTCTGAGCCTCAGTTTTCTAATCTGCAAAATGGCAATAACAAGCATTCTCACCACAATGGGTGGTTCCGAGACATGAATGTGGTCATCGTAATAAAGCGTTCAGTATAGGTAAGCGCAGACATGTGGAAAGGAGGTTGCAAAGGGTAGCTAGTGTTATTTCAGTTGTCTGATTATAAAATCGGAAAGTGGCAAAACAGAAAAAAGTTCAAAGAAGAAAACCAAAAGCACTCGTGACCCCACGCTCTGGAGGCAAACACTGTTGGCCTGTGGTTAGGTTGCCGTTCAGTCTATTTTCTTTCTTTCTCTTTTTTTTTTTTTTTCATTGAAATATAGTTGATTTCCAGTCTATTTTCTGTGCATGTGTATTTCATAGACTCATCTCACTGTGGAATGAGTACAGCTTACATACGTATATACGTGCTAACTTTTCTTAATTCCAGGCATGATGTTTCTTAACCCACTTTTTTTAAACTTAAAAATATATCGAGAACATTTTCTCCAGATCATTACATTTTACCATATTGCATATTTTCCCACACTTTGATGTTTCTGAAATAAAGATGTGTTTTAGAATCAATGTCAAAAGAAACATGCCAGCTATTTCTTCTCTTTCTCTTTTTCCCCTGAAAAGGGGGTTATGAAATGGGTGTTACACGTAAGGAATGATGGTATCTCAGACTCAAAATAACGGCGCTTTCAGAAAAACACTTCTTAAAAACCATATAGTATTCTTGGGTGCCTTTGCCATAATTAACGTAACCCACTTCTAATTTTGGACATTTCAGCTCCTTCCGTTTTTTTTTTTTTTTTTTTAACTATCATCAACAATGCTGCCAAAGAAAACGTATGGCAGGAAGTACAGTCTGGTGGGTTGCTGACCCAGTGGGACGGAGGTGGGTGGAGAGGTCAAGGGCACAGCCAGCCTGTGGTGACCTTGAAGGGAGGAAGGTGGGAGATAAGTACCGGCCCCCTTCCCCTTCCTTCCTCCCTCCAATCTCATGCCAGGGCTCCCTGCTGGTGAGGAAGGGGGGCACAGTTCTTCAGGTCACCCCCCCCGGGCACCGTAGGGAGGCACCCCAGATGTGCAGACATGATGCCCAGCGCACATCTGCCCTGGTGAATCGAGGTACTGGCTTTAGGCTGGGAGCTTACCGCGCGGGCTTTCCCTTCCCATGGAACAGAAGGCGCAAACCGAGCGCGGCCCCCACCAGCGCCAGGCATAGACTGGGGAGCCCACATGCTCCGAGGCAAGAGCGGAGATGCTTTCTCCTTTTCTGCAGTTCTGGCTCATGCCTGCGTCTTGGGTAGGATGCTATTCTTAAGCGCCTGACTCTGTGGATTTGTACACGGGAAGGGAGGAGAGGGGATTGACACCGTGCAGGGGTGGGCAGGGGGGCGCTGCCTGTGTGCTGTGCTAACAATGGGGCTGGGGTTGGCGGGCTGTCACACCCACTGCCGACGTTAATCACATCCTGCCTTGCCTTCCCCAGCAGCTCTGACACAGGAGGCCACACCCCGCTTCTGGAAAGCTCCGCTCAGACTCTAAGGGTGCTTCTTGGCCACGCTTCCCCTGTTGGGTCCCCCCCCCCCCCCGCGGATCCTGCTGCTGGCTCTGGAGGCTGGGTGGGCCCTGGGCCACCACGAGAAGCTGATAAAGCACTTTGTACAGCAGGCTCTTTGACGGGAGGACGCCTGTCCCCTTTGGAATGTCAGCGGTTGTGTGGGGCAGGCTCACAGGCAGGGTGTGAGGCCCAGCGCGGTCACTTGCAGCCAGGGTTTTGGGGTTGCAAGCAACAGAAGTGGTTGGGGGAGGGGGTTACTGGAAGGAGGTGAGCTAGTTTACAGAATAGAGAGGAAAGATGGACAGCAGATTACAGGACAGAGAGGAGAGGCACAGTACCAGGGATGTGGGAGAGGCACGGTTAACAGCCTGGAGGCAGGGGGGCTCAATTTGCCCCATTTTACAATCCGAAGTCAGAGGGGAGGGGGCTTGCCCAGGGTCATGTGGCTCATTGGAGGCACAGCCAGCCCTGAGCTCAGACCCCTGACATGGTGCGGTGGGACCAGCGCAGGTCCCCAAAGAAATCCAAAGCCAGCAGGTCCTTCCGGCAAAGGGAGTGCTTACTCCAGGGCTGCCTCCCCTCCTGGATCCTGACCCCTGGGCGTTGCTTTTTTGGGATTGGCGGGCAGGCTGTGCCCCAGGCAGAGGGAGGGGGGCTCAGGCAGGACCGGGGTGTGACTCATTTCTGCCTACCCAGCCAAGCCCCAGGTGGGGAGGCTGGCCAGCAGGAGCCCGTGAGCAGCCGCTAAGCAGCTGCCAGAATCCTGCTCGGTGGCCTCAGTTTGCAGAGGCCACAGAAGCGCGGCCTTGGCAAGGTTCCAGGCCCTGCCTCTCTGACCACCAGCAAGCCCACCCTGCCGGCGTCCACTGCCATGACGAGTCCCGCCCTTCGGGCTCCGGACACACCAGACATCTCACCCATCCCTACCCACTCCCCACCCATTATCACCTCACCCGGAACGCCACCGCCCCCCTCCCCCCCCCGCCCCCCACCGTGTTCCTCCCAGCCCACTAACTTGGCGTGTGAAAGAATTCGGGCTGTGCAGTCAGAAAACCACGCCGCCGTCACAACTTCCTGGTGTGGATCTTCAGCAAGCTGCCTAGCTTGTCTCCACGTCAGTTTCCTCCTTTGTAACATGAAGATAAGACCTCCCCTGCAAGGTTGCTGTAAAGATGAGGGGTAGGGTGTGCAAACGCCGAAGTCTGGCACACAATAGATCCTAGAGATGATGACTGTTTTTCTCATTCCAAGGCCCGGCATCTCCCTCTGGGACCCAGGCTGGAGGAATGTTCCAGGCCGCAGGGTCGCTCTCCCTTGTGCTGCCTCTCACCTTGATCTGGGTCGTTTATATTTGTTTTGTTTTGTTTTGTTTGCGGTACGCAGGCCTCTCACTGCTGTGGCCTCTCCCCTTGCGGAGCACAGGCTCCGGACACGCAGGCTCAGCGGCCATGGCTCACGGGCCCAGCCGCTCTGCGGCACGTGGGATCTTCCCGGACCAGGGCACGAACCCGTGTCCCCTGCATTGGCAGGCGGACTCTCAACCACTGCACCACCAGGGAAGCCCGATCTGGGTCGTTTTTGTAGCACTTCCCAAATGCTACCCTGTACTGTCCTCGTGGCAGAAGGGAACATTCTGGCTGCCTAAAACCAAGCCACACAAAAAACTCACTGTCATCATTTCTTGCCTTCAAAAGTGGCAAATCATACTGGGGATGCTGGCCTCGGGATTCTGGTTAGCCAAGAGCAGAGGAAAACGTGTCATTTCAGAGCACCAGCTAGTGCTTCGTGCTGCTAACTGCTGGAGTCCTGGCTTACCCGAGCAGCTTAGTGACCTTGTATATTACTCAGGACTCTTTTCGCTGCGAATGACAGATATTCAACCCAAATCTCTAAAGGAAAAATAATATTTATTGGTTCACTAAATGGAAAACAGAATCTATAGGTGTACCTAGCTTCGGGTACAGCTGTATCCAGGGGCTCAAATGGTGTCTTTCCTTCTCTTTGCTCTGCTTTCTTCTGTGTGTTGGCCTCGTTCTGTAGATACCCTCATTTGTTTGACGAAGGGTGATGGTAACTCTAGGTTTCTGTGTCAGGTTGTATATTCCAAATTTGGCCACATCTACATATGTCCCATCCCACATGCTCTTCTAAAATGTAATGTCGACATACTCCCATCAAAAGGGAGGGTTTGGGCTTCCCTGGTGGCGCAGTGGTTAAGAATCCGCCTGCCAATGCAGGGGACACGGGTTCGAATCCTGGTCCGGGAAGATCCCACATGCCGCGGAGCAACTAAGCCCATGCGTGACAACTACTAAGCCTGCGTTCTAGAGCCCGTGAGCTACAACTACTGAGCCTGCACTCTAGAGGCCGTGCTCCGCAACAAGAGAAGCCACCTCAATGAGAAGTCCGTGCACCACAACAAAGAGTAGCCCCCACTGACCACAACTAGAGAAAGCCCGCATGGAGCAACGAAGACCCAACGCAGCCAGAAATAAATAAATAAAATAAATATATATATTTTTAAGTTTATTTATTTATTTTTGTTTTGCGGTACGCGGGCCTCTCACTGTTGTGGCCTCTCCCGTTGCGGAGCACAGCCTCTGGACGCGCAGGCTCAGCGGCCATGGCTCACGGGCCCAGCCGCTTCGAGGCATGTGGGATCTTCCCGGACCGGGGCATGAACCCGCATTCCCTGCATCAGCAGGCGGACTCTCAACCACTGTGCCGCCAGGGAAGCCCTAAAATAAATAAATTTTTTAAAAAGATAAGGAGGGTTTATGTTCTCTCCTCTTGACCTTGAATGCCCTTTGTAACCACCTCAACAAATAGAAAATTGTAGAAATGATGTTAGGTAACTTCCAAGGCTAGATCTTAAAAGGCATACAGCTGCTGCCTGGCCTGTTCTCTTTCTGGACACTTGGAAGCCAGCAACCATGCTATAAGGAAGCCCAGGCTGGCCTGTGCAGAGAGACGGCCCACATGGAGAGGAACAGAGGCCCTTTGCTGACAGCCAGCATCAACCTCCAGCTTTGGAGTCTTCCAGCTGAGGCCCCAGACAGTGTAGAGCAGAAAGGTTATCCACACCGTGCCCTTGTCTTGGCCCGGCCCACAGAATCTGTAAGCATAGTATATGTCTGTTTTCTATCCCTAGGTTTCGGGGTAATTGGTTATACAGCCTTAGCAACTGCAATAGATTTCATGATCCCTACAGCTGAAAATGTTTGTTGACATAGATCTTCATTCTCCCAACATCCACATCATCAGGTCTTAGTAAAGATGCAGATCAGTTCGGCATGCGTGAGTCTCATCTCTGAACCACCTCTTGCGGCCAAAGGGATGGAAAACTCTGGCTGGTGAGGCTGGACCGTGAGTCATGGTCTGGCCTGGTGAAGAGTGGGGACAGAGATAGCCAAACCTCGTCAGGACCCCACCCGGGAAAATGGGGATGGAGCTGTTAGATGAAGCAGGAACCATTCTAGCCTGTAAAGGCAGGTCCAAGCTGACTTGTGAATTGCTCTACCAGTGAAGAAAATATTTGTTAAGGCAGAGGTGATGGGGAGTCGGGAAAAGGAACCCAGAGAAATAACATTCATGTTGTTTCTCCTGCCATGCATGGGTAGGATTTGGAGAAAATAGGAGAATGTCAAGATATGCAGGCAACGAATGCCTGAGTTACCCTTGTCTGTGGGAGGACCTAATATTCTTTGCCCAGCCTCGCATTGGGTGTTTTATATGCATTCTCACTGAATGAGCCTGTACTCTTGGAGGGGAGGAACTGAGCCTCCAGGGCAGTATCTGGCATGTAATAGTGTGTTTTAATTAGGATTACATCTTGGCTGCTGTAACAAAGGCCAAAGTAACAGTGGTTTAAATAAAATAGGAGTTTCTTTTTTTCTGTCACAATTGCCCAAGATTAAGCAAATAAGGCCCATGTGGCAATTCTAGCTGCTCTTATAAATATAAGATCTTGGTGTTCTGCCAACCCCAATATGTGACTTCCATCTTCAGATCTAAGATGGCTGCTCCAGCTCCCGCCAGCACATGTCCATTCCAGCCAGGGAAACAAGGGAAGAGAAGACACAGGGTGCCGCTTCCTCCTTGTAAGGACTGGCCCAGAAGTGTTAGCCCTCTCTTCTGCTTACATCCCATTGGTCAGAACTTAGTCACATGGCCACATCTAGCTGCAAGGGTTGCTGGGAAATGTAGTTTCTAGCCAGCAACCATGTGTCCACTGAAACTCAAGGGTTGTATTGCTAAAGAAAGAAAGGGGAGAATGGGTATTGGGTGATAACCAGCAGTCTTGGCCTAAAACACTCGAAGCAGTATTCGTAATGAGAGAGGCAGTGTGTACACTGATTAAGGGCTCAGGCCCCAGGCAAGCTTCCAGAGGATTTTATCTGGGTTCTACCCTTTAATAGCGATGTGATGTTAGCCTCAATTTTCTTACCCATAAAACAGGGGTGATGATAAAACTATATTTCATTGATTCTAAGATTCACACATTGGGATGTGTTTACAAGTAATGACAGGTTTCTTCATTCTTTTTTTTTTTTCTTTTTTTGGCTGCACTGTGCGGCTTGCAGGATCTTAGTTCCCTGACCAGGGATGGAACCCATGCCCCCTGCAGTGAAGTGTGGAGTCCTAACCACTGGACTGCCAGGGAATTCCCGTTTTTTTTCATTCTTAATAGTGTATAACATAATGGTCTATCTTACAACTAGTAGTGTCTAATATTCAATGAAATATAATTGTTTTGAGGATAAAATATGGAATATACATATTCTTATTTATTAATAGAATTATCAATAGAATATATAGAATGTTTACACTGATGTTTTCCACTTGAATAGTTCCAGGATCATAGTAAGAACTCAGTAAATGCCAGGATCTTCAGAGGGTAGAAGGAAGTGGCTCATTCCGCTGGGGCTAAAATAATACCCAGGGCTCAGAGAGTATAAACCACCCAGCTGTCGTCAAGACAGGAGACAGGCAGGTCCTTCATCCCACGCACCACTGATTATAAAATCAATTTTGCAACTGATGGCTGCATGGTGGGGACGGGGGTTATGTGGGAAGGGGTGGGGATCAGCTCACTTACTGTCTTAGCTCAAGATGCTATAACAAAATACCATGAACTGGGTTGGGGGGGGGTGCTTGCAGATAGCAGAAATGTATTTCTCACAGCTCTGGAGGCTGGAGTCCGAGATCAGGGTGCAGCGTGGTCGGGTTCTGGTGAGAGCCCTCTTCCGGGTCGTGGGCTGCCAACTTCTCATTGTATCCTCACGTGGCAGAGAGCAGAGCCCGGGCAGCCAGCTCCCTAGAAGGACCCTGATCCCATTCATGGGGGCTCCACCCCGAGCCATCCACCAATCCTAATCGCCTCACAAAGGCTCCACCTCCTAACACCATCATATTAGGGGTAGAGTTTCAACATACGAATTTTGGGCAGGACACAAACATTCAGCCCCTAACACTTACCTTCTGAGGTTTTCCTTCGTAAGCCCTGGGGCTGCCATAACAAACTGCCACAAGCTGGAGGGCTTCAGACAATAGAAATGTATTCTCTCACCATTCCAGAAGCCAGAAGTCTGAAATCAACGTGTGGGCAGGGACGTGCTCCCTCGGGAGGCTCGAGAGGCGGGTCCTTCCTGCCTCTTCCGGTGGTGCATCACTCCAGCCTCTGCCTCCGTTGTCACCTCGCCTTCCGCTCTGTCTCTCTCTGGATCCTGTCCTTTCTTTACAAGAAGAGGGCCCACCCTAATGCTAGATGACCTCCTCATAACCTACCTGTATATCTGCGAAGACCCTGTTCTTTACACGTAAGGGCGTGTTCTGAGGTTTGGGGGGGATGTGACTCTTTGCGGGGCACTGTTCAATGCGGAACATCCCTCAATGCAGTCTGTTCCCTCTCTGGCTTTGCGTGATTCTGCTGGTTTTTTTTCTTTTTCTTTTCTTTTTTTTTGCCGTTTTTCACTCCCTGGCACATCTGCCAGTTCCATGCAGCATCCCTGATTCCGACCGTTTTGAACATTCTGTTCCACGCAGATGGGGAAGGCAGTGCCCCAACCGTTCCACTAGCTGCCGTTAAAATATAATAAGTTCGAGAAGATGGGGGAAGATAAGCCTGGGAGAAATAATTAACAGGAAGGAATGTCACATGGCGTGACCTCACTCAAGCACATCAAAATTTGTTACCATAGACTTCCTCAGATCTCCGCATGTTTTCTCCCCTTCAGTAAAACGTTCTAGGTAAGCACTGCACTTGTCAAAGCACAAAGAGATGGCATAAGGAAGATTTTTCGTTTGAGGTGTCGACTTCTCTTTTTTGAGGTGAAAAGGAAATAAGCCAGGTGGTTTTTCTACCAGCGTCAGAAGGCAGCCTCTTAAGAGTCCACAGGCCCAGCTTGTTGAAATCAGCTGCTGGCTGCACTTGGGCCACGCTGGTGCAATGATGCTTTGGGGATTATTGAAAAGGCGTTGTGCACTTGGTTTCATTAGGATTATGGAAAAAGTTTTCGAGGTCAGGTTTAATTATTTAAAATCTGGAAGGGATCTGCAGAAACGATGTAGCTCAGTGGTTCCCAGATCTCTCTCAGCCCTAATTAACACCTTTTAAAGAAGATAACGAATATTTTGTAACGCTGCTTTTCTTATTCTGAAATGAAATTGGTAGAATTTGTAACCTACCTACACACTAATTGCAAAAAAAAAAAAAAAAATTCATATGATGCCCTAACTACAACATAAAGGAAAAGTCATTTAAAATAAAACAATGTGGATTTCAAAAGGTAAATGTTCAGGTCTGAGCATCCTGGATGACCCAGTGAAGTGGTAGACGCTTGGCCCAGAGAGGGAATCACGGTGACACAGGTGCATCATATGGAGGCTCAGACACCGTGAAGCATCGCTGCCGGTGATGGGCTTTTCCAAAATGGTGAACAGCTTTTAGTCAAGCTCTGAACAGAGGAAATGACCATCTGCCCTTGACCACATGATATTATAGTTGCCTTCCCAGAGCTTCCAATGTATATTCCAGCTCTGCTAAAGACACATAAACAGAAAACAGAGCTGGTTCTAGACCCGTAAATTACAAGAGGACTTTTCATTTACATGAAGGTCTGGTGGGACATCGCAAAGTGGAGGGATTGGAGGAATTCTTTATTTTGGGGGACTGTCCCACTCGTGGAATGCCTGCAAGTTTTCAGAACACCCCCTAGGAGGCAGCACTGCCCCTGTTGAGGACCCCAGATTTTCAGGGCCCCTCAATTTTTAAGGTAAACAGAATGAGGCTGAGAGATGGAAGACAGAAGCTTCTAGGCTAAGTAGCCCTACGAGCTGCAGAGTCACCTGACCTTGCATCCTGGAGGGAGGAAAAGGAAGCCTCCAGTGACCTGGACCTCACTTGACAGTGGAGGGTTTAGAGCACATGCTTTGGGGTCAGATGGACCTGCATCCAAGTCCTGGCTCCGCCATCAACTGACTGTGTGCTCTTGGCCAGTTGCTTACTTGCTCTCTGAGCCTCAGTTTTCTCATCTGTGATATAGGGTTAATAATATGACCCCATTATCAGGTGGTTGAGAGTATTTAATAAGAAAGATGCATATAAAATGCTCACTTAGCACAGTACATGGTGACCTGAAAAGTCCTGCTCAACGATGATGAGACATTTACACGAAGGCCTCAGCGTGGGGGAGAGGAGAGCAAAGAAAATCCCTTTTCAATTAATTCTCTACTTTCTGTTGTTGTTGTTGTTGTTCTGTTTTACAATTCAGTGCTTTGTAGGATATCCACAGAGTTAGGCAACCCTCATCACTACCTAGTTCCGGAACATTTTTATCAGCCCCAAAAAGAAGCCCCTACCCGTTAGCGGTCACTCCCCGTTCCGTCCTCCCTTCAGGCCCTGGCAACCCTATCACTGTAGATGTGCCCACTCTGGACATTCACAGAAGGGGTCCTCTGTGAGTAACTTCTTTCACTTAGCATGATGTTTTCCAGGCTCATCTATATTGTAGCATGTAGCAGGACTTCATTCCCTTTGATGGAGAAATAATATTCCACTGTTTGCATGGACCGCAGTTTACTTATTCATTTTTTCCGTTGATGGACATTTGGTTTTTTCCCACTTCTTGGCGTTATGAGTAATGCTCTACTTTTAGGGCACCAGCCAGCCCCTGGCACATCGTAGGTGCAGAATGAGGGCACCAGCCAGCCCCTGACACGTCACAGGTGCAGAATGAGAGCTAATGGAATCTATTCTGCATCTGGGCCTTGGTTTGAATGAAAGGACATGAACAAGACAGGCTGAATTTGGATTCTGATTCCACATAAGTCACTTAGCCTTAGCCTTTCTGAATTTCAGTTTCCTCACTATGCAAGTGTGTGGTCATGAGGAATCAGCATAGTGTTTGTACATCAACCCTCTCTCCATCATCTCAGCCAGCCCTTTTGATGCCTTTATTTTAAATTAATTAATTAACTTAGCTGCGTTGGGTCTTTATTGCGGTGCACGAGCTTCTCATTGCGGTAGCTTCTCTTGTTGCAGGGAACAGGCTCTAGGCACGTGGGCTTCAGTAGTTGTGGCATGCAGGCTCAGTAGTTGTGACTCGTGGGCTCTAGAGCACAGGCTCAGTAGTTGTGGCGCACGGGCTTAGTTGCTCCACGGCATGTGGCATCTTCCTGGACCAGGGCTCAAACCCATGTCCCCTGCATTGGCAGGTGGATTCTTAACCACTGCGGCACAAAGGAAGTCCCTTGATGCCTTAATTAACAGGATTTAGCGGGTTCTGGTCTGGGCTGTGTGGGAGCTGGCCCATGCTGGCTCGTGAGAGCCTGCCTTGCAAGTCTCCTCCCAGCTCTGTAGTCAATGATGTCATGTTGATGGCTTGAAATCAACCGAAATGGGAGTATTTACACCCTGGAAATCAAACCTTCAAAAATCAGGGCTTCCCCCAACCCGAGAGCCTGCTATTAACATTAACAAGCACACCACAGGTTCTAATACTTTCTGTCAAGCTGGCCCGGGTGGCAACAGGCCAGAGAGATCAGGAGGGGGTCAGACGGGACAATCAGGGCTTAAAGCCTAAGATGCTGGAGCGGACGTGGTTTTCTGCACCCCAGCCCTGCCCACTCCTGCGGGGCTGCCACCCACTACAGAGGCGGAGACCTCCACACCCTCACTGCCCCAGAATTTCCCTGAAGCCCAGCACAGCCAGTAGGACCTGCGGGAAGGTCTGTTGGGTGTGTGGGGGGTACTTCTGGGAAAGCTTTCCTCCCCAGTAAAAAGTAATGCAAAACTTAATCCAGGGCTTCCCTGGTGGTGCAGTGGTTGGGATTCCGCCTGCCGATGCAGGGGACACAGGTTCGTGACCCGGTCCGGGAGGATCCCACATGCCGCGGAGCGGCCGGGCCCGTGAGCCCTGGCCGCTGAGCCTGCGCGTCCGGAGCCTGTGCTCCTCAACGGGAGAGGCCACAACGGTGAGAGGCCCGCGTACCACAAAAAAAAAAAAAAAAACTTAATCCAAAAATGAAGACATAAATAGACATTTCTCCAGAGAAGATATACAGATGGCCAACAGGCACATGAAAAGATGCTCAACATTGCTAATTATTAGAGAAAAACAAAACTGCAATGAGATATCACCTCACACTGGTCAGAATGGCCATCATCAAAAAGTCTACAAATAATAAATGCTGGAGAGGGCGTGGAGAAAAGGGAACCCTCATACACTGTTGGTGGGAATGTAAATTGGTGCAGCGACTATGGAGAACAGTATGAAGATTCCTTAAAACACTAAAACTAGAGCTATCATATGATCCTGCAATTCCACTCCTGGGCATATGTCCGGAGAAAACTCTACTTCAGAGAGACACATGCACCCCAGTGTTCATTGCAGCACTATTCACAGTAGCCAAGACTTGGAACCAACCTAAATGTCCATCAACAAATGAATGGATAAAGAAGATGTGGTATAAACACACACACACACACACACACACACACACACACACACAGGAATACCACTCAGTCATAAAAAATGAAATAATGCCATTTGCAGCAACATGGATGGACCTAGAGATTATCATACTAAGTCAGACAGAGAAAGACAAATATTATATGCTATCACTTATATGTGGAATCTAAAAAAAATACAAATCAACTTATTTACAAAACTGAAGCAGACTCAAAGACATAGAAAACAAACATATGGTTGCCAAAGGGGAAAGGAGAAGAGAGGGATAAATTAGGAGTTTGGGATTAACAGATACACACTACTGTATATATAAAACAGATAAACAATAAGGATTTACTGCATAGCAGGGAACTATATTCAATATCTTGTAATAACCTATAATGGAAAAGAATCTGAAGCTGTATACCTGAAACTAACACAGTATTGTAACTCAACTATAGTTAAATTTTTTTTTAAAAGTGATGCAAAGTATGAGATGTCCCTATTCCTGGGAGCTTTCATGTCCACACACAGATGCCTGGAACTACAGCAGTGATCATGTAAAAAGCAGGCCAACGTGCTAAGGATGGGAGGAACAGAAAGAGAGAGTTTTGGTCCCCAGTGACATCATTGTGCCCCTGGACCAGCCCTGGAACTGCCTGCCCTTGGACTGCTCACAAGCATTGGTAAAAATACTTTGCCATTTAAGCCATTTTTGGTCACATATTCTACTACCTGCAGCCCAAACAGTACTGATACCGATGCCAACATAGGAGAAGGCTGGAATTTCAAAGAGATGAGGGCAAATTCAGAGTGATCTGCCTAAGATTTAGAAGGTAGAAACCTCGGGGTAGCCAGGTAAGGATTTTTCCAATTCAAGGAGTGGCAGAGAAACAGGAAAATTCTTAGAAAAAAATGTAATTGACTAAAACTGGCCCCCAAAGAAATAGAAAGTCTGAACAGTTCTACAACCAATAATGAAGTTGAACAGTAATTTAAAATCTTCCCACAAAGAAAACACCAGTCCCAGTGAGTTTTACAGAAGAGCTCTGCCAAATATTTAAAGTCTATCATTCTAGTCTCACAAAACTCTTCCAAGAAATACAAAAAGAAGGAATAGCTCCAGACTCATTCTGTAGGGCCAGTATAATCTTGATGTGAAACCTGACAAGAGTAGTGTAAGAACAGAAAGTTATAGGTCAAAATCACCCATAAAAATAGACCCTAAAGTCTTACACATAATATTAGCAAACCCAATCTTCAATATATAAAAAAATAATGTATCATGACGAACGTTAAGTGTATGCCAGGAATACAGGAGTGATATTACATTAGAGAATCTATAAATGTCATTCATCACATTAACAGGTCAAAGGAGAAAAACCATTCCATCATTCATACAGATGCAGAAAGAGCAATGGCTAAAACTCAGCATCCTTTTATTATAAGAAGTCTTGAAAGATTAAGAACAAAATTAAGGGCTTCCCTGGTGGTGCAGTGGTTAGGAATCCGCCTGCCAGTGCAGGGGACATGGGTTCGAGCCCTGGCCCTGGAAGATCCCACATGCTGCGGAGCATCTAGGCCCGTGTGCCACAGCTACTGAAGCCTGCACACCTGGAGCCCATGCTCCACAACAGAAGAAGCCACGATAATGAGAAGCCCATGCAGCGCAACAAAGAGTAGCCCCCGCTCGCCGCAGCTAGAGAAAGCCCACACACAGCAACGAAGACCCAAAGCAGTGAAAAATTAAATAAAATTTTTTAAAAGAACAAAATTAAATTTTCTTAATATCTTAAGCCTATCTACCAAAATGCTACAGTACACATAATTCTTAATGGTGCGCAAAACAGTTTTTTTCTTTTACATTTAAAAAAATTTATTTTATTTATTTATTTTTGGCTTTGTTCGGTCTTCATTGCTGCGTGCAGGCTTTCTCTAGTTGTGGCGATCAGGGGCTACTCTTCGTTGCGGTTTGCGGGCTTCTCATCGTGGTGGCTTCTCTTGTTGCGGAGCGTGGGCCCTAGGCACGCGAGCTTCAGTAGTTGTGGCTCACAGGCTCAGTAGCTGTGACTCATGGGCTCTAGAACACAGGCTCAGTAGTTGTGACGCATGGGCTTAGTTGCTCTGCGGCATGTGGGATCTTCGCGTACTGGGCCTCGAACCCGTGTCCCCTGCATTGGCAGGCGGATTCTTAACCACTGCACCACCAGGGAAGCCCAAAATAGTGTCTTTAAAATCAGGAACAAGGAAAGGATAGGTGTCTCTTTTCTTCCGTATAACATTGTATTGGAGGAGCTACCAGCATAGGAAAATAGGAAAAGTAATATTTATCAGGGTTGGAAGGGAAGAAACAAAACTATCATTGCCTGTCAGATAATATGACTACATTGGAAAACTAGAATCTACAGAAAAAATTATTAGAAATGAAAAAAGAGTTTAGCAAGGTAGTGTCCAGTCATTGAAAATTAAAATCTAAGAGCCCAGGGTACAAACAGAGCAACAGGGAACATGACAGGTGAGAGGCACAGGGTTCTATCTGCAAGAGCTGAGGCCATCACAGAGCCGCTGGTCCCCAGAAGAGGTTCTGCCCAAGGACAGAGCTGCTTCCGGAAGGTGGGTGGGTCTGAGCCCAGGCGTAGCTCTGTGGTTCTGGCTGGTTGGAGGGAAGGCATGGGAGGGTGGGGAGCAGGGCTGTTCCGCGGTTGGTGCCAACTGTGAGTGCAGCTAGCGTGGCTCTTCTCTGCTCTACGTGGCCTCATCCTCAGTGGACAGGTTGGGCATCTTGGCGGCCTCCAGAGGGTGAGAATGGGCACGGCAGAGTCTCTCGGGACTGAGATCACAAGTCACACAGCATCACCACTGCATCTCAGCTCCCCAGCCGTATCATCTCCTTTGGCAATTTACCCCCGAAATCTGCAGTTTTTTCCTCTGTACGATTTCCTACTGCTGTTGTCACAAATCACCACAAACTTGGTGACTTGAAACAGCACAAGTGTATCATCTGAGGTCAGAAGTCTAAAATGGTCTGCAGGCTGCATTCCTTCTGGAGGCTCTAGAAGCAAACCCATCCTCTTGCTTTTTCCAGCCTCTAGAGGTGCTGCATCCCTGGCTCGCGGCTCCTCTGTCTTCAAGGCCAGGGGCCCGGCATCTCCTCTCCTCTCTGACCTCGCGCCTCCCTCCTGTAAGGACACTGGCATTGCACGTGGGGCCCACTCAGATACTCCAGGGTAATCACCTCCTCTCAGCATGCTTAACTTAGTCACATCTGCAAAGTTTCTTCTGCCAAGTAAGGTAAATACACCTTCTGAGGATTCGGACACGGAGATTGTTGGGGGCTGTTGTCCTCTCTGCCAGACTCTCACCCTTTCTTTCTAATCTGGTAGTTTCCAGACTTTTTCAAACATATTCCAATACAAGTTAAAAAAAAGAGCATGGCCTAACATATGTAATGAAAGGCCTGGGCTTTGCAGCCAAACACCTGGATTCAAGCCCTGGTCCCACCTCCTGGCCGTGCTGCCTTGTCCAGACTCCTTAACTTCCCCATACTTCCACCTCCTCACCTGCATGAGGCGGGTGGTAGTTTCCTGCGGGGGTCTCAACAGACGGGCACAGACTCGGTGGTTTAAGCCACAGACATTGTCTTACTGTTTTGGAAGCCAGAGGCCCAAGGTCAAGTTTCTAGTGATTTGGTGTCTGGAGAAGACTCTCCTTCCAGCTTGCAGACTGCCGCCTTTTCTCTGTGTCTTCACATGGAGGGGAGAGAGGCCAGCTAATCCTATGGGATCTCACTAATCCAGTGGGACCAGGGCCCCACCCTTAGGACCTCATTTCCTCTTTATTACTTCCTTGTTCCAAATGCAGCCATGCTTGGGGTCAGGACATCAGCTTGTGAATCTAGTGGGGGGGACACAATTCAGTCCATAGCAGGAGGTAATGGTACCTTGCAGAGCTGTGAGGAGTAAATGAATGAATACCCATAAAGAGCTTGGAGCAGGGCTGTGGCACACGGGCAGTACGAGGGCTAGCTATTATTAGTATTATTTTTAAATCAAAGGTCGAGTTAAGTGCTTCCTTTTTATTTATTTATTTTTAAATATTTATTTTCTTTTTTGGCTGCGTTGGGTCTTAGTTGAGGCATGCGGGATCTTTCATTGAGATGCTCCGGCTTCTCTCTAGTTGTGGTGTGCGGGGTTTTCTCTCTCTAGTTGTGGCACACAGGCTCCAGAGCACATGGGCTCTGTAGTTTGCAGCACATGGACTCTCTCATTGAGGCGCACGGGCTCAGTAGTTGCAGCGTGCGGGCTTAGTTGCCCCTTGGCATGTGGGATGTTAGTTCCCTGACCAGGGATCCAACCCATGTCCCCTGCGTTGGAAGGCGGATTCTTTTTTTTTTTTTTTTTTTTTTTTGTGATACGTGGGCCTCTCACTGTCGTGGCCTCTCCCGTTGCGGAGCACAGGCTCCGGACGCGCAGGCTCAGCGGCCATGGCTCACGGGCCCAGCCACTCCGCGGCATGTGGGATCTTCCCGGACCGGGGCACGAACCCGTGTCCCCTGCATCGGCAGGCGGACTCTCAACCACTGCGCCACCAGGGAAGCCCCAGCTAGGTATTATTATGATCATGCATAAAGCCTGCATCTGTGCTCCGCTGCCACCATTTAATGCACATCATCAAACACCAAAGAGAAATTTTAAAAGGATGAGGTGAATTGAAGTTGAAATGATAGTAGTTTCTTCCCATACTTTTAACAGACCTTCTTTCATATATATGCCTTGGGCTTCCCAGTGTCTGCATTTTCCAGACATGATCTTGGTGTTTGAGAAAATGCTCGAGTAAAGTGTGGGGAAACGCTGAAGACCTGCTTACGTCCCTCCTAACACAGGCTCCCAAGTCAAGGTCACCCCACCTGCTGAGCCTGACACCATAGCTGACGACATGGAGTTCTTATATTCACGAGGTCAAAGTCACCACACCAACACCCACATTCCCCAGCCCGCAGTTCCCGTCTTCTTCCCTTGAGATGAAAAACCGTTTTTTTTTGTTTGAGACTCTTATGTCACACCCAGGCCACCACTCTGTTTAAGGGGGACGCCATTTGACCTTCACCACCGGTGCCACCCTCCCCCTACCATTAGCACAGCGACCCTCTGGAGATACGAGTGTTGAGGCCCAATTGCATGAGACCTGGATTCATTTGGAAATGTGAAAAACTTATTTCCCAGCTCCTTCTCATGCATTTCCCCCCCTTTTCTCAGTTGCCCACGAGGTGGACAGCAGCTGGGCTGAGGGTCAGTGAAGCTACCCCCTGAGGGCTGCTTCTCGGAGAATTTGAAACCCCTGCTGTCCTTTGGGTCGGAGAAAACAAATTCACGGGTTTCCCAGGAGTTGGTGCAGCGTTGGAGCAAAACACTCTGGAATCTGGTTTGCATTTCCATTGCCTCTGGCCGAGTCCCTGCGTCCTCTGACCTTGGCAGCGCTAGGATTAGAAGAAGAGAAGGTTCCAGCCTCCATTCCTGGCTCTCTCCCTTCCTCCTGCCTTGTTTCCTCTTTCTCCCTTCCTTTTCCCCCATTCATCTGTTTTTTCTGGCTGCGCTGGGTCTTCGTTGTGGCGCGCAGGCTCCCTACTCTCTAGTTGTGACATATGGGCTCCAGGGCATGAGTCCACTCATCTGTTTTTAACTGAAAAATTAATGTATGCAGATGAAAACCAAACCCAAACCCTGCAGAAAAGCGTGCAATGGAAGTAAGTCTCCCTCCAGCCTACCTCTTCAGGGCGCCAGACCTGCCTTCACAGAGCTAAGCAGAGTCATCTGGTTCTTGTGTATGTTTTCAGAAATCGTCTCTATCCACATCCGTTCACTCAGAGATATGTGTATGTATATGTATCCCATGTACGTGTGTACACACATGTACGTTCATGTTTGCAGTGCGTCATGCATTTCTTACAGAAGCAGGAGCATCTCTACATCTTGCACTTTTTCATCAGTTTGTCCTAGAGACTGTTGTGTATCGGCTCAGACAACCCAGCACTTCTTTTTGTCTGACTGTGTGTTTGTTGTTGGTATGTGGGTGTCAAGCTATACGTATCCAGCCACCCTCCCGGCAGACATCAGTCCCCGTCTTTGCTATAGTAAACACAGCCTCATGGACGTGGCTGCTCGCACACCTATGCAATATGCCTCGGCACACACAAGCCAGGCATTGGTCAGAAAGAACCCCTAGAGGCAGGACGGCTGCATGGAGGGACCCGCCCAGTCAGTGCTGACAGCTGTCATTTCACTGCCTTCCAAAGAGGCTGCCCCACTCCCATGCCCACCCACCATATGTCAGATCAATGCCCAGCCCTTCTCTCGACACCATGCAGCACGCCACGTGCCAGGGGCCCTGCGGGCCTCCCACCAGAGAACTCACCCTCATCAGAGAGCAACAGCGTCCATCGGCTTGATTTTCAAATGACTTCACCACAGATCACCTCCTTCACCCTTGGATTGGGAATGTGAGCCTTCCCTGGAAACACTGATATTAAAAAACACAAAAAGCTGTCCTTAGGACACAGACAGAATCGCTGCCTGCACCAGGGGAGCCAGATAGACTGGGATCCGGATCCGCAGACCCCAGCCCTTCCATCCCGCCAGAGCTCACCCAGCAAGACCAAGACATGAAATAGGCACCGTCCTCGCCAGCACAGAAACAGCCCCTCTGCACCCTCCTCGGTCTCCGAGTCCCCAGAAGGGACTTGGAGCCCACCTGCCCGCCCAGCCCCGGCTCAGCGTAGCCAGCTGGGTGCACGCATGTCAGATTCACAGAGGTGGAACACTCCCAGCTACGTTCTCTGAAGAAGAAATGGCTGCAGAATCGGAGGAGACCGCCCTTACCACTGGACGGAGTCAGGTTTAAGACGGACCTCCCTTCCCCGAGGGCCACGCTTCCGGTGGACAGTGGCCTGGCCTGCTGGTCACCACGAACCACCCTGCAGAGTCCACCCGTTCCCACCCCAACGACTGATCTAGACATTATTTATAGACCCGAACTCCACGGAAACCATTGTGTCTGCTGTTGCTGTAGCAACGGGATGAGAAGCGGGCGCCAGGCGAAGGCGGTTGACGTCTACCCCGCAGCCCGGCTCACAGGTGTCATCAGGGGTCATCCGGGAATGAGAGGAGGTTTTCCGTCGCACGTCCCATAGGGGCTGGTTCATGTCCCAGAAGCAGCACCACCTGGGTGTGGAGCTGCCGGCTGCCTGTTAGGTTTCATCAGACCTCTTGATGAAACCACCCAGAATGACGTCCCCCAGCCTGGCTGAGCTGCGGCCAGCCCAGGAGCCTCTCAGACCCGGACTTCTCACCCCAGGCCAGCTGCATCAGGCTCCCGGAGGGCGGGGCCCAGGAATTGTGTTTAATTTTCTGGATTGGTGGCATCGGCAGTCTAAACATGCAGAGGGCTTGTGACTTCCTGCACCCTGAGTATCTGCTTTCATTACTTTCATGTATTTCCTTCTTTTAAAAAAAATTTTAAATATTTATTTATTTTTTGCCGCGTTGGGTCTTAGTCGCGGCACACGGGATCTCTCGTTGTGGTGCGCGGCTTCTCTCTAGTCGGGGCTCACGGGCTCAGTTGCCCCACAGCATGTGGGATTTTAGTTCCCTGACCAGGGATCGAACCGGCATCCCCTGCACAGCAAGGTGGGTTCTTAACCACTGGACCGCCAGCGAAGTCACCATGTATTTCCTTCTTGATGGAGGTGCAAGCATGTATATAATACACGTTCTTATCCTTCCCCCTTCAAAAAACAAGGATACCGCATCTACTGTTAACAGTCTGTTCTTTTTTTTTCCCCACTCTAAATGCAGGTACTTTTTTTTAATTGAAGTATAGTTGCTGTACAATACTGTGTTAGCTTCAGATGTATAGCACAGTGGTTCAGTTATATATATATTCCATATGTATAGTATAATATATATATTCCCTTTCAGATTCTTTTCCCTTATAGGTTATTACAAAATATTGAGTAGGGTTCCCTGTGCTACACAGTAGGTCCTTGTTGGTTATCTGTTTCATCTATGGTGGTGTGTATATTTAACAGTCGATTCTAAAGGTGTCCCTGGAGCGGTAGCTGCTGCTCCCTCCTTTTTCCAACCACAGCTGTGCCGTTTCCTTTGTGTCAATGACTAAGGAATCGTTAACCCAGATCTGTTTCCTGGGACAGGTTGCCCAGAAGCAGAGCCTACCATGATGATTTGTTTTGAAGTGACAATTAGGGAGTGAGGGAATCTGGACAGGAGGGACGGAGGCCACGTGAGGATGCCTAGGGAGCAGGTTTTCACACTCCTGCCCAAGCCCACCGTCTTGGTGAAGGGCTTCCTGGAGTGATATAAATCGCAGGCATCTCGCTTATGCAGGCAGGTGCCCTGCAAGAGGCAAGGCGGTTGTCCAGACGTAGCGCAGGTGCCAGCCGCTGGAGGTGTGGACACACCCGCACTCTGGGTACACGGAGACTGTACGAAGGGCTCCAGAGATCCCTGGCGGATCCTGACGGTATCCGCCCCACTGCTGAAACCGAAGCTGCTTCCATTGTCTGTGGTTCAGACTGGCAGCTTCTCAGCAGCTGGAAAGCAGGATGCAAAGGCACTTAGCTAGTTTAGGGACCATAAATGACCAAGTCATCCTCTGTTTATGTAGCGCCCCCATGAACAAGACATTGTGAGGGGTCCTGGAGGCCTGGCCCCCAGCGGGAGCATCAGACCTGTGGGCACAGTTTCCATCAGTGGGGTGGCCCTGCGTTCTCACGGCAGATTCTCAGGAAGAGGCTGCCGGCCGCACTGCCCAGCCTTGGTGTATGCCGAGCCCCGCTGCCAAAATCACCCTGGCCCTCATCTCAGCTCATTTATCTGTTTATGGAGTCGGCGTAAAATACGTTCATTGGTAATTACTTGGTAATTGATTCTGACATTTGATACTAAAGTCCAAGGCCTGGGAGACAAGCAGAAAATCCTTGTAAGTGCCGGCAGAGATCGCGTTACCCGAGGTCTCTTAACAGCCTCGTAATCACTTGCTGTCGCTTCCCACCCAGGCCTGCCTCGTGCGGTCCGTAAATCACCCTGCACATGGGGGCTGGATCTTGGGAAGGGACCGTGTGGTCCCGCGGAAGCCACATGTTTCGCGGACCAGAGGCGTTTCTGTAAGGAGTTCCTCATAAGGATTTCCGACCCTTCCTTGGCCACCCGTTTGTACAGCGTTCCCAACCCCGCGTGGATCTCGCCTTTGGCAGGAAGGGACCCTCATTGTTCTCCCGAGCGAGTCATCAAGCCCACGCTGCAGGTGGGACCTGAGCCAGTCCATGGGATGTCTGTGCAAATCAGAAGAAAGGTACCCCTATCTGGACTAAGTTTAAAAAGGCATGGCCTCCTGGGTGGAGGAAGTTTAAAGGGTGCCCTGTGATTATAGGGGCCCAATCCTTTCGGGCTGCTCGTGCATCCGTGCAGCCTGGTATAGTAATTAAGGTATCGACTGCAGTGCCCTAGCAAAGGAAACCAAAAGAGCAGAGCCGGAAGTGTCTCTGTCTGTCTCTTTCACGTCAAGGTCAAGCTGACTTGGTGCAGGCAACTTCTCACCTGTGGCTCCCCTGTCCTGTGGTGCTGCCTTTCTCCGGGTGCAGGTCGGGTCCCCTGGTGGAAATCTGCAGGTGGAGGGTCCCGGGGGTGCTGCCTGGCCAAGAGAGACCCTCACTGTGATGCAGCCTCCACAGGCCTCACCCCACGGGGAGCTCCGAGGCTGGGTGGCCCTTCAGGGGTGTCCTAAGCAAGGCGAGGGGCTGGGCCTTTGTGTCTTGGACCAGAGTGGGTATGGCTCCAGGCAAGGCAGCTGTCTTCAGCTGAGGGTATTTCTGGAAAGGCTGTGTCCCAGAAGAGCGGGTACGAGCTCTCCAGTCCAGAAGGGTGGCCCGGCTGGTGGACACACAGTCAATCAGGTACACAGTGCGTACCTAGTGGGCTCACGTGAGCTGCGTTCCAGCCGGCAGGGAGGGAGGGAGGGAAGGCGGGCCCTGGTCTTCAAGGACATGGTTCAGAAGCTTCACACCTCCCCTCCTCGCAGGTCCCTGGCCAGAACTCGCTCACATGGCTGCATCCCCCTGCTGGGAGTTGCAGTGTTGACTATGGACACCCACGTGCCTGTTGGAAGCCAGAGGTCTCCATCCGAGAGAGAGACGGGCAGAGCATAGTACCTGGCACAGACGCGGCCCACCCAGAGCCCAGGTGCTCAGTACATCCTTGAGCGAGCAAAGGCGGGGTGAAGGGTCTGGCCACCCACTGTACGTAGGAAAAGGGGGTGTTTTCTCATGGTTCAGGAGGACTCAGAGGGATCATGTGTGTGTTAATTTCCTGTGCTGCATAATAAATTGGCACAAACTTAGCAGCCGGAAACAACCCCCAGTACTGTCTCGCAGTTTCTGAGGGTCAGGAGTCCAGGCTCAGCTGGGCCGGGTCTCTGCTCAGGGTCTCTTGGGCTATAATCAAGGTGTCAGCCGGGTTGCGTGCTCATTCGGAAGTTCGACTGGCAGGGCCCAGCTTCCCAGCTCGCTCTGGTTGTCGGCAGGATTTATTTCCTCGTGGCTAAAGGACCAAGGGCCCCGCTTTGTCCCTGTGTGTCAGCTGGAGGCTGCTCTTGGGCCCTCCCCATGGCAGTTCATAGCCTGGCTCTTTCCTTCTCTCTCACTCCCTCTGCTAAGACAGAGTCTTGTATAATGAAACGGAACCATGAGAGTAACATCCCATATTCTCATGGTTGGAAGCAAGTCACAGGTCCTGCCCACACTCGCGGGGAGGGGGCCACCCTAGGATGTGTCTGCCACAGCACGAGGTTGTGAAAACACATTCAGGAGGCCTGGGCTCCAGATCCGGTTCTGCTACTGCTGTGTGACCTCAGTCAAGCCACTCACCTTCTCTGGGCCTCAGTGTCGTCGTCATCTGGACGGCAAAGCAGTAGAGGCCAACGGTCTTTAGCTTCAACACTGAAACAGATGCACTTTTTTCTTATATTCAAAGAACATGTTTAGCAGTTCTATCGTTTGTGTTAATTATACGAATGCTCCCAACTGTGGCTACAAGAGCCAATGGTAACAGAGAACTTGCTGTTGGTGGAATGTTTCCCGTTCACTTCTGTGATCCTCTCAACGGTTCTACACTGAGATATTGCTGTCCTCACTCTGGAGTTGCCGAGGGGCCTGCCCTGGACACCCAACTAGCAAATGGGCACTGGGCACAGGCGGGTCTGACTTCAAATCACCTGCCCTTCCCGCTGCCGTCCTCTGTCCCTTATTGGCAGCTGTCTCCTCTCTCTGATGGAATTTAACTTTCAGCAGGAGGGGTGGGAAGGGAGGAGGCTGCCTCCCTTGACGTTGATAAAGTGCTTGGGAAAACCTGGGCCTCGCCTCGCCTTCCCGCCCCCTCCCTCCACCTTGCTGCTTCCATCAGAGCTCAGGGCAGAGCCAGGGGAGGCATGGGGATGGTTTGACTTTCCGGCAGCAAGGTTGGCCCTCGAGTGTGCCGACCATCATCGTAAATCTTTATGACATCTCATCTCGAGGAAAACAATGATCTGACCCAGACACAGTACTCACCAGTGAAATTGATCATCACTGGAACCTGCTAGCGCATTTGCCTGCCAGGGCCTTCCTGACTTTTACAGGGGTTTCTATCTCGATTGATGGGCCTCAGCGGGTTCTGAAGAAGAAAGGATGGCCCTTGGTCTGTCCGTCAGGAGATGCACGGCACACTCACATCAGAGTAACCTGAGGAGGGCACTGACGGGGTGTGATTCCCAGAGGTGCGGGCAGGCAGGGGGCCAGCAGGAATAATGCAGTAAAGCTGCAGAGTTGCTACCTTGGGGCAGCAGGGCCTTGGGGTAGGAAGGCGGGCATTGCTGGAACCGGGAGGGGGAGGTGTGTGGAGCCCACCGCCTTGACCGTCAAGGGATACCCCAGACCAAGGCAGTCCTACAGGAAGGGATCCAGAGACTGAACACCCAGCCCTCACTCTGCACCTTCATGCTGACTGCACCAGGGCCCCCGGGGGCAGCCAGAGGCCAGAGAGCAAGGGTGTCCCCTTCCGCTGAAGGCACAGGCCAGCTCCTGGGGCAGGAGCAGGGCGCATAGGGTGCAGCGTGGTTCCGGTGTGGAGGCTGAGGGCGGAGCAGGCATTCGTGGCTGGGCATTCCTGTCAAGCTCTGTGGCAGGTGTGTGTGGCAGGCTGAGAAACGTGGCCAAGATCACACGGTGAGCAAGTTATCAGAGCTGCTGCGTCAGTCAGGGCTCTTCAACAGCGAGCAAGAGCAGGGGGCGGCAGGGGCCTGGGGAGAGCGGAATTGTTCTGCGCCATCGACCAAGGAGAATTTGGAGTTGGGGGGTGTGGGCCAGGCGGGGGAAGTCAGGAGAGCCAGGGTGCAGAGAGGAGAAGGGCCCAGCGAGAGGGCAGGACACCAGGTGGGACCAAGTGGGGGGCACTGTCTCTGACGATTCTTTGACAGCAGGTTGGCTTTTGGCAGCAGAACGGTCTATAATGGCAAAAAAGCAAAATGCATAAAACTTTTGAGGGAAAAAGCTGTATCTTATGACATTAAAGTAAGGAAGGATTTCTTTCTTTTCTTTAATAAATTTACTTATTTTTATTTTTGGCTGCATTGGGTCTTTGTTGCTGTGCACAGGCTTTCTCTAGTTGCGGTGCACGGGCTTCTCATTGTGGTGGCTTCTCTTGTTGCGGAGCACGGGCTCTAGGCGCACGGGCTTCAGTAGTTGTGGCACGTGGGCTCAGTAGTTGTGGCTCACAGGCTCTAGAGCACTGGCTTAGTAGTTCTGGCAAATGGGCTTAGTTGCTTTGCAGCAGGTGGGATCTTCCAGGACCAGGGATCAAACCCGTGTCCCCCGCATTGGCAGGCAGATTCCCTGCGCCACCAGGGAAATCCCGGGAAGCATTTCTTTAACAAAATCCCCAAAGCACAAACTGTAGAAGAAAAGATTGTTGACTTTGACGTCAAAATGAACAGGCAAGTGGAAGAGGAGAGACGTGCCTGGTGGGCAAAACGCAGGCCCCGGCCAGGCCGGCAGGGCGTGCACACCAGTCACGGTGTGGCCCTCTCCTCACTGGCAGGTTGGCAAAACTCAAAGAACCCGAGCACACCAGGTGATGCCAAGGCTGAGAGCACAGGCGGCTGGTCCTTTGCTGCGGAGAAGGTCCCCGTGTGCAGTGTGCAGGGGCAGAGGCCACGCCCGCCAGAGACCCCACAGTGACCTTCCAAGTGCGGCCACGGGAAATGCTCACAAACGTGTAGAGACGCACGAACGTTCGCAGTGGAATCCCTTGTAGTAGAAGCAGCCTGGAAGCTTCCGTCAGCAGGAGAAGGAGTCAAGTGACTTCGGGGTCACCACCAAGGTCTCTTCTCCCCTCGCCACCCTCCTGTCACCAGGCCAGGAGCGGGGAACACACGAAGAACGAGGTCCATGACCGCCCTAGGATTTGTGGCTTCAAGGGAGGAACCCAGTGACAGTGACAGGAGCCCTGGTGTGAGGACCTCACAGCCAAGAGCTTTTTCTGGAATGTTCCCACCCATGCACTAACCCCACCGTCCAGCAGGTGGCGGCACCAGGCAGTTTGCGGCAGGGTCGGGGCTGGGGGTGGGGAGCCCTCGCAACCCCCTGTACGCAAGCTGGGGACACTGAGGCCTGAGTTCTTCCTACCTCTGCAGGCTTTCCTACTCCCAGAATCTTCCTTCCACACCAGGGGGTTTGTTGCTGTAGGTGCCATGTGTTCATGGCCCTTGTTCTGTGCTGGGGGCTCCCTCTGGAGTTTGCATCCCTGAGAGGGGAACAGGTGTATGCCTGATGGGAAGTGCCTGGCCCTGAAACATTGCCCTCATCCCACACCCAGCACAGTGTCCATGAAATTGTGTCCCCCCCCAGAGATGTGTTTGAGTTCTAACCCCATTACTTATGGATGTGGCCTTACTTGGAAACAGGGTCTTTGCAAATGTCCTCAAGTTAAGACGAGGGCATGCTGGCATAGGATGGAGCTCTAAATTTTGGAGCCCCAAATCCAATGTCAAGTGTCCTTATAAGAAAAGACACAGAGACAGACACACACCACGGCAGAGACTGGAGGGATGCGTCCGCAAGCCAAGGAGCACCAAGGATGGCCAGCAACAGCAGGATCTGGGAGGGGCAGGAAGGACCCTCCCCTAGAGCCTCCAGAGAGCGCAGCCCTGCCCACACCTCGATCTCAGGCTTCTGGCCCCAGAATGTGGGAGAATAGATTTCTGTTGTTTTAAGCCCCGTGGTTTGTGGTCCTTTGTCATGGTAGCCCAGGAAGCTGGTGCAGAGGGAGTGCACCGGAGTAGCAAGGGGGCAGGCCTGGTCCAGCACCCGGCTCACAGCAGCCCTGGGGCGGGCTGGCTCCCGGGCTGCCTGTTCTCTGAGACCTGCTGGGCAGTGGCCACACGTGGGGAGGTGGTTCCTCCCCAGACTCAGCACAGCTCTCTGTTCAGGGGCAGACCTCTTGGCCAGTGCTTTGTGTACACGTGTCCCATGTGTCCTTCTCCCTCCCTGGCCCCATGTGTGCTCTGAGGACATGGCTGCGTCGTGCTCCAGGATGAGGCATGGTCAAGAATCCTGCCTCTGCTGCTTGCAAGTGTGAGCAGGGGACTTTACCTCTGAGCTCAGTTTTTTCATCCGTAAAAGGGGCTGGTTACACACAGCTCATCATGCTGTTGTAAGGACAGAACCAGACACTGAAGCACGTGCATAGCAGGTGCTCAGTAAATGCCCCATAGCTACTGTAAGTATCAAATGCCTCTCAGAATGATGGACGAGGGAACGGACAAGAGACGGCCAACTCCTTGATTTCCACCGGGCAGTGGAACCGGCCCCGGACTGGGGGAGCTGGGGGTGGGTCAGGTGGGAGAGTCAGAGCATTTGTCTCTGGCTGGGCCCTTACTCAGAGAGGGTTTCACTGGAGAGCAGCAAGGAGAAAGCCCGTGCATGTGTAAGATTCACCCTCAAAAGACTCCTGAAGTTCCCGTGCTGTTTGGGGGCTAGAACTCTGGTGTTTGAGGGAAAACAGAGGTTCCGCTGGAAGAGTGTTGGAAACACATGAGCAGATGCTGTGAGTTTCCCGGGGGGAGCATGAGAGCTTCGGAAGCCTGGAAGATCTCTGAGATAGGGTGGGACACAAGGCACACGTCGGATTGTGTAGTTTTCTGGCAACGCGGGTTGGAAATCCAGCTTCAGAGACTACGCTTTTCAGTGCTCCCTGCCTTAAAATTCACTCACAAGGATCACGACAGCACCTGCAGGCAGGGGAGCGCAGAGGGCCTGGGGGCCTGAGGACAAGGGTGCCAAAAGGAGACAGAGGGGCCGAGGTCTCCCTCCACATCGTGGGCCTGCCCCGTCCAGCCCTCCTCCGGAGCATCCCCTGCGGCCCGAAGTATTTGCTTCCGTTTGTAGGAGGAATAGGGAGCTGAAGCCCTGGTTATGAGAGAAGGTTGAGGTTAGATTTTTGTTGCTTTATTTTCAGGTTAGGTCTTTCCATGGGAGTCCATGGGCTGCCTCCTAATGGGGGTGCTACAGCCTGGATATGAGTGGACATAGAGCCCTCTCAAAATAAAGCTGTGATTCTTGTTAGATTGGTCACTCACTCAAACTTCAACTTGGTGGGTATGGCTGTTTTAAATGAAACATGGGCCCAAAGGTCCCTGTACATCTTCTCTGTAGCCGATTCAGATTCTCAGGCAAGGCAGGCGAGATCGCAATCCCAGATACACAAGGTGCCTTGTGCATGAAGGTGTTGCTCTCGGTGTTAGTTACCATAGAAAATACTGGAAACAACTGACATGTCCCATCATAGGAGCTGGCAAAATAAATGCTGCTGCTTTCCTGAGATGAAACATTATGGGATCATCAGAAAGGAGGGTTAGAAATATTAAAAGGGGCCTGTCCTATGATCCAGCAATTTCACTTCCCCGAATTCATCTCAAAGACATACTTGGAAAGTGTGCCAGAGTTTCACAATTATTGTGAAAAATTGGAAACCACTGTCACCCAAGAGAGACTTGGTTGAATAAACTGCTGAACTTGGATAGAACAGAGTGGAATGCAGTTTTAGGGTAGAAACAGATGAGCAAGTTCAAGGAATTTAGTGAAGGGACAATGTAAAAGGTGCTGGTGGGGTTAAAGGAGATTCACATGGGAAACAGAAGCAACCCTGGTCTGGGTCGGGGTAGCTGTTAGCCCCCTAGGCTTCCAGGCGGGAATGCAGCCCCTGCCCAGGCAGAGCCGGATGTGGAGGGGCCAGGGGAAACGGCAGTCATGTTAGAAATTTGGCCACCGCATTTAAAAACGTATATGTGGGACTTCCCTGGTGGTTCAGTGGTTAAGAATCTGCCTGCCAATGCAGGGGACACGGGCTCGAGCCGTGGTCCAGGAAGATCTCACGTGCTGCGGAGCAACTAAGCCCGTGTGCCACAACTACTGAGCCTGCGCTCTAGAGCCCACGAGCCACAACTACTGAGCCCACGTGCCAGAACTACTGAAGCCTGTGCACCCTAGAGCCTGTGCTCTGCAACAAGAGAAGCCACCGCAATGAGAAGCCCGCGCACCGCAACGAAGAGTAGCTCCGGCTTGCCGCAACTAGAGAAAACCCGCGCGCAGCAACGAAGACCCAACACCGCCCCCCCCCCAAAAGTATATGTGTACATTCAAAAGTCCTAAATACAGTAGATTTCAGTGTCCTTGCTCTCCTAATCTCAGTGGAGGTATAAGACTAAAAAATGAAATAAAAAACATCGTATGAATATATGTATATATGTTAATACGTGTGTGTATATAAAATGAAAAAAATATATAATTGCAAGCGCATATGTAGGTATGATCTTAAGTTTGTAAGGGAACAAATATATTGATATGTAGAGTTTTCTTTTTTTTTAAATCACAGTCTGGCCAAGTGAGCGTCCAGCGGTGACGGTGACAACCCCAGGCGTTGGGGTTGAGGGTGATGTTTTTATCTTCTCTCTCATCACACTTTTTGGTCTCTGAATATTTTGCAACAAGTATGTACTATTCTTACAACCAGAAAGATGGCGATTTTGCAATAAATGCATAAATAAATGTTGCAAGGATAAGCGGTGTTTGCCAGGATTACGAAATCGCATGGACAGAGGCTTACTGACACACTGTGAAGTGGACGAGGAGGACAGGCTGCCCACACGTGTGCCCACGACCCGGCAGACAGAGCTGCCCGCCTGGGGAGACGAGGCCCCTGGGGCCTCCCCGTCAGGGCCGCGTGGGAGGGCCTGCTCTGCCCTTCCTCTACGCTCAGGTTTTCTTTAAGATCCACACCCCAAAATTAACCAAACGGGCTTTTAAAAGAGGACAGGGTGGGTCAGCGGCAAGGAAGGGAGCTGGACTCCGGGTGACAGGAGGGATCAGGTCAGGTCTAGACGGTTCTGTAGGATGGGCCAGAGAGGCCTCTACTGTGAACTGCAGGCAACATTCCTTCCCAGGGCCTCCTGCAGAACAGGTTTGGCTCCTGGAGCCTGCCCCCCGAGATGATGTGATGCTTACCATCTCCTGCAAGGGCTTCTCCCGGGCCAGGGCACAGTCCTTGCTGGACGCCACTGCCCTGCCTTTGCCCCTGATGTGAAATGCCATCACTTCTCCACTCTGCCCGAGGGGGAGGAGTGGCTGGGCTGCTGTGTGGGCAGAGTCCCTTTCCACCCACGGAGACCTGCCAGCAGCCTCAGGCTGCACCACCCACCCCCAAATCCCAGCCGTGGGAGCTGGTTACTCACAGCTGGGTGATGTCTCTGCTTCCTGGCCGGCCAGTGCTTTCCCATCCTGCCAAGACTTTCAGGAAGACAACTGGGATGGCTGGTGACCTGAGGGGTCTGGCCCTGAGTGGCCTTCCTGGCTGGCTGGGCCCAGGGCCATGCCAGGCACAGAAACAGCCTTGGTCCTCCCCAGCTGCCCAGAGGGGAGCCCGGCTGCGGGCTCAAGATCTACATGACCCTGACAGGCCTGTCCCTGGCTCAGGGCTGGCCTTGTTTCCCTTCCAGGAGGAATAAAAAGCAAAACCTCAACCTTTAGGCCCAAGGGTTTCCAGGCCGGCGGGTGGGGTGCTCAGGCTTGAGGTGCAGAGGCCATGGCCCTCTGACAGCCTCGACATGCTTGCTCACTGCCACTGGGGCTCAAGAGGTTAAAAAATTCCCACTGCTCAGGGAGGACAGGGTGGGCCCAGAGTCCCTGCCAGCCGCAGCCAAGGGCAAATGCCCATGGGCTCCCATGGAGCTCACGGAGGGGCTTCAGAGGTCGATGAACTTAGACAGGAAGAAAAAATTACATCCTTGTTTTCACCAACCTTTCCCTGATGCACACAGGCTCCAGACTCAGTGTGGGAGTAGACCTCAGGTGGGGTTATATCAGCCCAAGTCAGGGCAGGCATCTCAGAGCAACACCATCCTCGCCTCCAGCCTTATCCCCACTTTACAGATGAGAGAACCGAGGATGGGCAGGGTGACGTCATTACTCAAGGTTCTGCTTGTGAATAGTGGATCAGGATTCAAGCCCAGGTCCATCTGACCTCAGTGCTCACGCCCTGGACCCGTGCACCAGAACATACCATCCCACAGCTGCTGGTGGCCCCCCCAAGGTCCCACCCCCAGAAGGAGGGACAGTCACATTAGAGCTTGTTATTTAATGTGCTAATAAAGACATACACATCACTAGATCTCAATCTAAAATAATACTTTTATATAACTGTTTTGTTTATACCCTATGCATTTTTTTTTGCGGTACGCGGGCCTCTCACTGTTGTGGCCTCTCCCGTTGCAGAGCACAGGCTCCGGACGCACAGGCTCAGCGGCCATGGCCCACGGGCCCAGCCGCTGTGCGGCATGTGGGATCTTCCCGGGCCAGGGCACGAACCCGTGTCCCCTGCATCGGCAGGTGGACCCTCAACCACTGCGCTACCGGGGAAGCCCTACCCTATGCATTTTAGTTTGTGCTTTTAAAACATTATTCTGAGCAGGGATCCATAGCTTTCACCAGGATGCCAAAAGGGTCTATGGCACAAAAAAGGCTAAGATGATGCTTTAGAGCACGCCTGGAAAATGATGGCAGTGAGGAGGAGAATTGCCAGTTCTCCGAGGCAGGGATTTGCCTCTTCAGGTCACCGCTCTATTTCAGCATCTAAGTGAGCTCCCACTCCGGGGAGCGCCAAGGGTGCCTCGGGGAAACTTACAGCTTTTAACCAGCCCCCACCCCGTTATCCCTATAGACAGACTCCCTGGGAACCACACCCCTTCTGGTCAGGGTGCTGCCAGGGCTCCTCTCCTGCAGAAACCCTGGGGCGGCTGTGACCCTTGATGCCCTCCTGAGGAAGGGATGAGTCCTACAGGGTGGACACAGCACAGCTCTGGGCCAGACTAGCCTGGGTTCAAATCCTGGCCCCCACAATTTACTGGGTGACCTTGAGTAATGTCTCTAATCTTTTGAACCCTTGGTTTCCTCATCTGTAACATGATTTAATCAAACTTTAATAGAAGTGTTCTGTACTCGCTCACACATATCTGTGTGTCCATCCATCCATTCCCCGTCTGTCCATCCACCTGTCCACTCATCCATCCACCCAGCCTTCCATCCATGCATCTTACTTTTCTGTATTTCAGGGTATGTACATCTCTTCCTAAATACTTCAACATGAATATCATTAACAAGGCTTTAATATTTCAGAAGCTTAATCTTACTTCTGGATACGCAGATAACCAAGTCCTGCCTCCCCCTTGCTTCTCCCCACTTCCATCCTGCAGCCGCAGGCTGAGAGATCCTAAGCCAAGGGCCAGCAGGACCCTCTTAATTCCCACCCAGACCCCTGGTTCCTGGCAGACCCTCTTCCATGGAAAACCTGAGGACAGACAGGAGCTGGTGCCTTAGCTCACTGGAGGCTCGTTTCTCTCCAAGGCTTCAGCGTGAGCTGAGTGCTGCTTTTCTGCTATGGAGACATATGTGCAAATTCTCCCCCTAGATGTCCTACCATCTCTGGTTCTGACGCAAAGCTCATCACCTTGGACCAGCTGCTCCTAGAGGTAGCGAGCCCCCCATCACTGGGGTTAAGCAAAGACTGAAACGGCTCTGGACGGGGTGGGAGGAGGCCAGAGAGAGGATTCAAAGCCACAACAGAGGTTGAACTACATCAGGGTTTCTCAGCCTTGGCACTGTTGATGTTCCGGGCTGGATACCTGCCGTGGGGCGCCCTGTGCATTGTCGGATGTTATGCAGCCTCCCTGGTCTCTGTCCACTGCATGCCAGTAGCACCTCCCACCCAACCAGAAGAGCAACCAAAAATGCCTCCAGCCATTGCCAAACGTCCCCCAGGGGGAACTCGCCCCCGTTGAGAACTCCTGGACTAGAGGACATTGAAGGTCCGTCCCTTCTGTCTTGAAATTCCATGATTTATCCTGCTCCCAGGGTGTTCGCTGCCCCCCGCCCCACCCCCCCGCATAGTGCTGCATCCTTTCTGTTGCTATGGAAACTGGTGATTATCTTGCCTCTTCTGTTTCTCTTTGCCCCACTCCTTTGTGCCGCCTTTCAACCGACAAACCCATGTGTGGAGCCCAGGGGACATTAACACACAGCCCTGTTTGCTCTCGTGTCAGACAGGAGCAGTTGTAGCCAGACCTCCCGGGGTGGATTGAGGATTGAGCGAGCGGTGCCGGGAGAAGTACAACACGGTGCGGCAGGCACAGGGCACGGCAGCCGGTAGAACTGGGATGAAAGTCGGCGGGGGCGGCCGCAGCAAAGGAGAGTGCCCAGGTCTCGCTGGGCGGGCAGGGGGCGGACACCCGACCTGAGGTTGAAGGAAGGATTTTACGCGGAGGGGAGAGCCGTGGTTTGCAGGAGCAGAGGTGTGGCGGGGCTGGACAGGGTGCTCTCGATGCAGAAGAGACTAGTCTGGGGGCGGTCCTTGCCCCTGGAGGCAACAAGCCCTCCGAAGGCTTTTAGGCAGGGGGGTGAATACATCTATTGGGGGTGAGAAAGGGGCAGGGAGGGGACTGGGAGGCTGGCGGGAGGCAGTTACAGCAGCCCGGGAACTAGATGGTGAGGGCTGGTCCCAGTGGTGATGTCCAGAGGAGGGGCTGGTAGGAGGAACGCAGCGGGTACGCAGGTACTAAGAAAAAGGAAAAAGCCAGGGATGGGGCCAGGTCTCCTGAGGGTGAGGCAGACTTCCTAAGGGCGGAGCCAGGCGTCCTGGGGGTGGGGCCAGACCTCCTGGGATGAAACCAGACCTCCTAGGGGTGGAGCCAGGTCCCCTGGAGGTGGGGCCACGCTTTTCTGGGGGCGGTGCCATGTAGCCTGGGCTGGAGACTGGGGGCGGGGCCAGGCCATTGACCGGATGGAGAAGGCAGACAAACAGTATCTTTAGAGATCACTAACAAAGCATGTGCCTAGAAGGATTTGAAACAGCCTAGTGTCCATCAGTGGGGGAGTGGTGACGCCCCCCCAAGTCACAGCACACAGTGAAGGATGCATGCACCACCCCTGTGACGCTGCACTCCGTCCCTGGGGGAGTCTGAGCTTTCCTGCAGAGTGGACCCGTACAGAGCAGTGTGCTCCCCGCTGCCGCTTGGGGAAAAGAACAACCTGTGATCACGGTGCTTGTATGTGCATCCATATTCCTGGGGAGACCTCAAGAATCCGGTCAGCTGCTTCCCTCCAGGGAAGCTGGGTGTTGGGACAGGGCTGAGAAGGAGAGCCTTCACTTTGTTCTCATTTTATCCCCGAGCCTGTTGGGAACTGCACGTGGCTGCAGGGAACAGAACCAGACTCAGACCGTGGAATAAGCGTGTTTCGTCCTGGGGCCCTGAGGCATCCAGACGTAGGTGTCCTGGCTGGAGCAGTAGCTCCACGCTGGCAACAGTGACCTCACCCAGCTCCTATCCTCATGGCCACAAGACAGCGGCTGCACTGCCAACATCCTGGCCTTCAGGCGGGAAGGAGGGCAGACACCAGCTGTGTGGGAAGGACTTTTCCAGAAGCCCCTCCCTGACACCCATGTGCCATTGGCGGTGCTGGGCCCACACCTGCAGGGAGGGCTGGGCCACAGGCATTTTCAGCCCCGGACCTTGATGCCCTGGGCAAAGTTGCAGCTCTGGTAGGAAAAAGGAAGGGAGGCACGGAGACAGGGCGGGCACCCCATGTGCCTTTTAAATTATGTCCTAGGGATTGCTGTTACTTGTCTAGGACAAACAGACAGCTCCAACACTTCCTGAGGAGGTGCACAGCCTGGGCCTCGGCCCCCCACGGCAGCAGGATGCAGGCACAATATGGAGGGAGAAGGCTCAAGGCAGCCTGGGATGGGGACATGCCAGGTGACAGGTGAGGTGGCAGATGGTGGCTGAGGGGAATGACAGTCTGTGAGGTAATGAGGTAGCTCATTATCAGGCCATTTTTGTTGGTGGTGGAGAGCCCAGCTGCCGTCCAGCCTACTCAGCCCAGGAAGCTGAGCTCTGGGCCTGCGCTGCCTGTCCAGAGAAGGCACAGCCCTGTCTGCATGCACAGCGCCCTTTGTCACCCCTCCGTGATGGGCCAGGGTTCCCAGATCTGCCACCTGGAAACAGATATGCTTCACATGCAGATCCTGGGCTCCCCCGCCCACAGAGGAGGAGCCAGTGGGTCAGAGGGGCCCAGCAACCTGCTGTCTGAGACAAGCTCCCGGTGATTTTCAGACAGTCGAGTCCCTGGCTCAGTTACAGAGCCACACCCAGATGCGGCTATGAGCTGGGCACAATTCCCTTTATCTACGTTAGGTTCTGTTTAATCCTCACGGAGAGGGGGTGGGGGCAATCACCGCCCGCAAAGTGTCAGTAGTCCATTTCACGGACAAGGAAATGAAGCCCAGGACGTGAAATCTCTGTCAGGGTCACAAACTTGTCCAGGAGGAGCCTCCATCCTGGCAGACAGCCTTGTTCTCTGACTGAGCCTAGCACGGACGTTGTCTGGTGTAGGCTCACAACATACTTGAAGGTCTGGCATTGCTACTCCCCTTTAACAGTTGGGCAGACTGGGGCCTTAGGGGCTGTGTCACCGCTCTGAGTTCCAGCCCTACCAGAGAGTGGATGCTTGAGGAGGGGAGGTGGTAGTCCACCAGCCACACACCCCTCATCTTCTCTCCACCATAAACATCCTACCTGCCAGTCCCATCAGGCCGACGGTGAGTGAGGAACCTCGGCCCGCCTTTGCCTAGATCTCCGGAAGAGGGTCCTCGCACAGCCCGGGAGAGGCAGCCGCCTACCTGCCTACAAGTGTGGCCTTAGACAGAACCGCTCAAGCCCCATTCTGCCACCCTCAACCGGACAGGAAGCCCGGCCTCTTGGGGCATCCAATTCCTCGTCTGTAAAATAGGGGTGATGATGCCTCCTAGACGGTTTTGAAAATGCAATGAGATCTTGTAGGAACAGGGCTCAACCTAGATCTTGGCACATAGCAAGTACTCAAAATACATACTGAGGTGTAGTTTACAGGGCCACGTTCATTCGAGATTCCAGCTCTGTTTATACCTGGCCAGCCTCTTGACACCACCACTCTTGTTGACATAAAATTCACCACTGAACTCTTTTAAAGTGTACAGTTCAGGGGCATTTAGTACATTCTCAGCATTGTTACAACCATCACCACCATCTAATTCCAGAACATTTTCGTCACCCCCAAAAGAAACGCTATTCCCTTTAGCAGTCATTCCCTGTTTCCCCTTTCCCAGCTCTTGGCAACCGTGAATCTGCTTTCTGTCTCTAAGGATTTACCCGCTCTGGACAGTCCATATCAATGCAATCAGACAGTATGTGATCTGTGTCTGGCTGTTTCCGTGCAGCATGTTTTCAAGGTCCATCCGTGTTATAGCCTGTGTCAGCACTTCATTCCTTTCTGTGTCTGGATAATAGTGCGTTGTAGTACGGTGTTTATCTGTTTGCAAGTTGATGGACATTTGGTTTGTTTCCTTTGAGTAACTTTTTTAACAGATTTTTATTAGTAGACTTTTAAAATTCAAGTATAATTGACTTACAATATTACATTAGTTTCAGGTGTACAGCATAATGATTACATACATTTTGAAATGGTCACTGTAATAAGTCCAGTTACCATCTGTCACCATACAAAGTTATTATAGCATTATTACAACACTCGGCTGGATATTACGTTCCCGTGACTTATTTACTTTATAGCTGGAATTTTTTTTTTTTTTCGCGGTACGCGGGTCTCTCACTGTCGTGGCCTCTCCCTTTGCGGAGCACAGGCTCCGGACGCGCAGGCTCAGCGGCCATGGCTCATGGGCCCAGCCGCTCTGCGGCATGTGGGATCTTCCCGGACCGGGGCACGAACCCGCGTCCCCTGCATCGGCAGGCGGACTCTCAACCACTGCGCCACCAGGGAAGCCCTATAGCTGGAATTTTGTGCCTTTTAATCCCCTTCACCCATTTCACCCCTTCCCCACCCCCCTCTCCTCTGGCAACCACTGGTTTATTCTCTGTGTCTACAAGTCTGTTTCTGTTTTATTTTGTTTGCTCATTTGCTTTGTTGTTTGGATTCTACATATAAGTGAAATCACACAGTATTTGTCTTTCTCTCTCTGGCAGATTTCGCTTAGCATAATACCTCCAGGTCCATCCACGTTGTCACAGATGTCAAGATTTCATTGTTTTTTTTTAAGGCTGAGTAATATTCCACTGTATATATATGCCATATCTTCTTTATCCATTCACCCATTGATGGACACGTAGGTTGCTTCCGTATCTGTGCTATTGTGAATAGCGCTGCAACAAACAAGGGAGTGTATATGTCTTTGCCAGTTAGTGCTTTCATTTTCTTTGGATAAATACCCAGAAGTCGAATTGCTGGATCACGTGGTAGTTCTATTGTTAATTTTTTGAGGAATGTCTGTACTGTTTTCCATAGTGGCTGCTCCAATTAACCTTCCCACCAACAGTGCACCAGGGCTCCCTTTTCTCCACATCCTCACTAACACTTGTTATTTGCTGTCTTTTTGATAGTAGCCATTCTGACAGGTGTGAGGTGATATCTCATTGTGGTTTTGATTTGTATTCCCTGGTAATTAATGATGTTGAGCATCTTTTCACGTGCCTGTTGCATATATCCCCTTTGGAAAAATGTCTATTCAGATCCTCTGTCCATTTTTTTTTTTTTTTTTTTTTCCTCTGTCCATTTTTTAATTGGATTGTGTGTTTCTTTGATATTGAGTCATATGAGTTGTTGATATATTTTGGACTTTCTGTATTTTCTTTATATATTATCAGACTCAAATAGATTAAAGAGTTAAATATAAGACCTGAAATCATAAAACTCCTAAAAGAAAACGTAAGCAGTACGCTCTTTGACATCTGTCTTAGCAACAGTTTTTTGACTGTCTCCTCAGGCAAGGGCAACGAAAGCAAAAATAAACAAATGGGATCACATTACACTAAAAAGCTTTTGCACAGCAAAGGAAACCATCAGCAGAACAAAGGGGCCGTCTACAGAAGGGAAAAGATATTTGCAAATGATGTCTCATAAGGGGTTAATATCCAAAATATATAAAGAACTCCCGTGCTTTCCTGGAGGCTGAGTGGAATGTGTTTATATTCCGGAGCAGAGGAATGCCTAGTTCCTGGAGACTGGCATCCGCAGAGCCCTTGGGCCTCCCAGTGGCGAGGAGGGAGAAAGGACAGCTGGTGGGGACCCAGAGTTTCCACATCTGACCAGCCCAGGGGCTTGCTCGGACCGGGAGGCTCTTTTCCTCTCTCTCATTCGCTCAGCTTTTAGCTTTGGGCATTTAACAAATACGTGTGAGTGAGTGATTCATTCATTTGCTTATTTACTCAATGAAAAATATTAAAGTCTTATTCAGAAATGGTGGCCACAGAGGCAGCGCAGCCACCGCAGAGGCCGGGTCGCCGAGTCAGCAGCCCACCTCTGGACGTGGTGGAGGGGGAAATATAAAGTCAGGGTGAGCTGAGCATCCGCGGGAAGGACCCCACAGCCTCCTGTCTGGCCCTCCCTCTTCCCTGAAGGCCCTTTCCTGGTAACGGGATATCCATTCACTGCTCAGCAGAGTTCACAGCCTCTTCAAGCCTAAGGACAGGATCACTGCAAATCAGCAGCGGTGGCGGGCAGAGTGGTCCCTGTGGGAAAAAGGCAGATGAGGCAGGGCTAGGGGGACGGCCTGGGGAGCCCTGGTCCAGGTCATTTGTCAGGGGGAGACCGAGAGTGGGGGCCGCACTGCCTTCTTATCCCACAGTAATGGCTCAGTTCAAGATTTAGACGAGTGGGGGCCTCCTTGGGGGCGCAGTGGTTGGGAATCCACCTGCCAATGCAGGGGACACGGGTTCGAGCCCTGGTCCGGGAAGATGCCACATGCCGCCGAGCAACTAGGCCCGTGCGCCACAACTACGGAGCCTGCGCTCTAGAGCCTACTAGCCACAACTACTGAAGCCCGCGTGCCACAACTACTGAAACCCGCGAGCCACAACTACTGAAGCCCGCAAGCCACAACTACTGAAGCCCATGTGCCACAACTACTGAAGCCCGCAAGCCACAGCTACTGAAGCCCGCATGCCACAACTACTGAAGCCCGTGTGCCACAACTACTGAAGCCTGCGAGCCACAACTACTGAAGCCCACGTGTCTGGAGCCCATGCTCCGCAACAGGAGAAGCCACCACAATGAGAAGCCCGCGCGCTGCAACAAAGAGTAGCCCTTGCTCGCCACAACTAGAGAAAGCCTGTGCGCAGAAACGAAGACCCAACGCAGAAAAAAATAAACAAATAAATCAATTAATTAAAAAAAAATTTTAGACGAGTGGCGCTCTGAGGTCTCTCTTTCTGGCGTTTTCCTGCCTGACCCACGAGATCTGTGAGTCCTCGCCGTGGCCTCTTCTCTCTGCCCTCTGCCCTCCCCTGCCTCCCGTCGATCACAGTGACCAGCACACCCAGGCCGAGGTGGGGCCGCCCAGATCTCGCTTCAGTCTCATTCCAGAGCTCCACCTTCCTCTGCCAAGCCCTGGTATTGCCCCACTCCGGGTCCCCACTTGCCTCCCCGCCTGGGAAGACAGCCCTGAGAAGCCTGGTCCACCTGGTTCTCTGCCCCTGCCACATGGGGGACCCTAGTCTGGGTCACCGCTGTGGTCCCCACCCCCTGCTGCTTCGAGGCTGCCATCATTCCCGGGAATGGCGAAAAGTGGGCCATTCGTGGGATGTATCCAAGCCGGCTCCCCTGAGTCCTGGCAGACTGCCCAGCAGAGTGGGCACTGCCTCCCCTAGAGGCCGAGTTGGAAGTTTCTGGAAGGAAGTCGTTTGTCACAGTGATAGGGTGCCATCCGCACTTAAGGGTGTGGGCAGGGATCTCAGACACACCACCGGAGCAGCTTCTGACATGTCACCTGGTTCTAGGACATCCTTTGGGACAGTCATGCAGGGGAAAAACCTGTTTGTAACTGTGCTCGTTTAGGACCAAACTCTATTTTACACACCTGTGGGAAGCATGGTTTTGCACGAGTTTGCACCGTTGGCAGGAATGCAGCCGTTTTGCAAATGGAGGGGACACTGCGTCAGGTTCAGAACTTTGCCAAGAGGTTTCCGCCACGTTGGAAAGCCATGTGACTGGCAGGTGGGTCCCACTGTCACACCCGGGTCAGGTGCCATCTGTCACTGTTGCGCTCACATGAGCCTGTGCACCAGTGCAAGCAGCTGAGGTCCAGGGAGGCTGGGCTGAGCATGGACGCATTGAAAATCCCGTTACTTTATGTTTTTGTCTGTTCCTTCTAGAGCTGCTGCATATTACAGCTGGGGCGTTATGTGGAGTTGAAAATATTGTTCAGGATTCTACGAGTTTTATTTCAGGATAGCAATGGGGGTATAAAATTGTTTGCTATGAGGAAGGGCATTGGTCTGTTGGATTGGGTGCCCTTGGCTGAGGGTACTAACCCTGGTGGTTGTGCCCGTGTTGCTTTTCTTTTCTAGCTCTGCCACTTGCTCTTTTTTTAAAAAACAACTTTATCGAGGTATAATTGATATACAAAAACCTGTGTATACTTAGTGTGTACAATTTGGTGAGTTTGGACATCTGCATACACCCATGAAATCATCACTGCAGTCAAGTAATAGACATGCCCACCCATCACCTCCAGAAGTTTCCTCATGCCCCTTTGTCATTGTTTTTGGTTTGGGGGTTTTTGGTGGCAAGAACACTTAACATGAAATCTCCCCTCTTAACAAATTTTAATGTGCCCAAACAGAATTGTTGACTCTAGGCACCATGTCATGCAGTGTATCTCCAAAATGTATTGACCAATGCTTTTTTTTTTTTTTAGAAAAATTAGTTTCCACTTTTTATTATGGACCATTTGAAACATACCCAAAAGTAGAGAGAATACCATAATAATCCCCCATGGAGCCATCTCCCAATTTCAACATTTTGCCAATCTTGTTTTAGCTACCTGCCGCTCTTTTTTTTTTTTTTTTTTGCCCCCAAATTTCCAAGCCAATTCCAGACATTTTGTCATGCCACACCTAAGTATGTTAGTATGCTCTCTGATAAAGACGTTAAAAAAAAAGAAGTGCCCATTGTACCGCCAGGACGCGTAACACAATGATTAGCATTTCCTTAATATCATCAGTAACCACGTTGTGTTCAGATTTCTCCAATGCGCCAATGACATCTCATGTAATTTCTTTTAACATCGTTATTGGAGTATAATTGCTTTACGGTGTTGTGTTAGTTTCTGCTGTGTACTTAATTTCTGTTGGAGTATATTTGGTTTACTATGTTGTGTTCGAGTGCAATTTCTTATAATTAGGACCCAGCATGGGTCGCACGATGCGTTTTATGGTTTTGCCCCATGCTTTTGCCCTCCCTGGCCCCTTCCTCCTCCCCCCTCCCCCCCATCCCTCCACGGTGCACCTACTGCGTGCCAGGCACTGTGCTGGGGACATGGTTGTGATAAAATTCGCCTCCTTGTTCTGAAACGACCTCAAATGATATGGGTCCTTATAGGGGGACTGGAGGGAAGCAATAAAAAAGGACACAAAAATAACATAAATTTAGCAAGAAGATTAACATAGATTTAGCAAATCTATGGGGAAAATTGCATATATGCATGGGAAACTGTCCGCAAGGAAACACCCCAAAATGTTAATAGTGGTGATCCCTTGGGAATAGAAAGGGCAAGTATTTAGTAAAGATGGTGTTGGACCTACATGTGCATCATACACACACAGCTTTGGGCCTTTTCACAGATGCAAACACCATGTAGAGTCCAAGCAGCAGAGGCCCAGCCTCCCTTCCAGGCCCGGCACCTCCTCCAGGCTGGCCACCCTCCTGGCTTCTAATTCACAGGTCAGTCAGGGCACCTGAGAGGGTCCGGCTTCTTGCCTGTGAGGGTCATCCTTGTGCCAGATCAAGTTGGTTCATTTCTTCGCCATATAGTGCAATTGGGATGTTTTAAACTCTTCTTATGCTTATTTATATTTTCTCATTTTTCTACAGCAAATATATATTCCATAATGAAACATATTTTAAAAAAAAAATCAAAGGGGAAAAAGAAAAGCTAGGAGAATTCAAGGAATTGCAAGGAGAATTCAAACATTAACCACAAAAAAGGCAGAGTCCTGGGGCTTCTGGTTCAGGAACAGCTTCAAAACATATAATTTCTGGCCAAGGCCAGCCTGTCTGTCGGCCAAGTGGGGGGAGCGCAGGCAGCGGTCACCACAGGCGACGTCCTCCTCTGGTCCCGTGACCCCGCCCGCCCGGAGCAAGCGATTGAGGCCAGAAGCCAGGGAGGAGGTGATGAGCTCCTCTGCTTGCAGGCATACCGCTCCTAGCCTTCTGGTCTCTAGCCTTTTTCTTTCCCACTAAAGCTTGCAGTAGGGAGAAAAGGAAACCACCCTCGGAAGAATGAATGGTCAGGCGGGAGGTGCCGTGGGGAGTGGACACGGCCCAGCATGCTGCGGGCAGACGCTCACTCCCTCCTGGTGGCTGTCGCAGAAAGGACACAGGAGCTCGCACAGGCTCTTGGTGACGGTTCTGCAATTTGGAGGACACACGGGGTCTCGCCTCCCGTCTGGGCCCTCAGGGTCCAGGTGGGTCCAGACCCACACCTGTCACTTCAGGCCGTGTGAGCTTGGGGGAGTCACTTCTCTCCCTGGAGTCTTTTATCCCGACTTTAAAGTGAACATGCAGACCAGATACACTCTAGATATGCACCTAGGCTGAGAAGGAGCCGGAACAAAAGGAAAGGTGGTGGGTGGAGGCATCACTCCGCTGTGTGGCTCAGAAGGGAAAAGAGGCTTGTTTACATCTTCAGATACAAGCCTTAGAGCCTCAGAGTGTGGGCTGCGGAGTCAGGCTGTCTGGCTTGGCATCCTGGCCCCACCATCTACCAGCTGTGGGGTTTTACGAAAACCGCTTTGCCTCTCTGAGCCTCAGTTCTCTCATCTGCAAAATGAGGATAATAGTAGGACCCATTTACAGGGCTCTTGTGAGGTTTGAAAGGGTAATAAGGGTAAAGCTCTCAGGATGGCGATGGACCAATGATGGGTGGTCAGTAACTATTATTAGGTGTGCGAACACATGTATACACACATAGTCCACACAGTAGGGTATTATTCAGTTGTGAAAAGGAATGAAGGCAACCTACAGAATGCGAGAAGATATTTGCAAATCATATATCTGATAAGGGGTTAGTTTCCAAAATATATAAAGAACTCATACAACCCTATATCACAAAAACAAACAATCCAATTTATTTTACTTATTTATTTTTAAATATTTATTTATTTGGCTGCACTGGGCCTTAGCTGCGGCACGTGGGATCTAGTTCACTGACCAGGGAGCGAACCCGTGTCCCCTGCTCTGGGAGCACGGAGTCTTAGCCACTGGACCACCAGGGAAGTCCCTCCAATTTAAAAATAGAGTATCTGAATAGACATTTTCCCAAAGAAAACATACAGATGGCCAACAGGTACATGCAAAGATGCTCAACATCACCAGCTCCTGCTGTCTTGGTATTAATAAGGTGAATGATAACCCACAGCCCTGTTTGCTGAGGGCTCTCCCCTGATCCAGCGGCTCCCTTCACCTGCCTGAATTCTCTCTGCTGTCCTGGAGATGGTCCTGGAGATGGGTACAGTTTTGACCCTGCTTTACAGATGAAGAGAGTGAGGCTTGGGGAGGAGAAGAGGTGGCAGTAGGGGATTGAAAACCCAGGTCCGTCTGACTCCAACACTTCTTGACATGGGGGAAATCCCAGAACACTGCATGAGGCAGGAGTTGCTGGATTCTGTGTCAGTAATGTACCTCAGGAAGAAAACTCAACAGGGAGCTAGTTGCCTGCAGCTGGGAGCTGGGTCTGAGTTTATTTTGTAGTATTACAATCCCTGGAGGGGCAGCCGGTCAGGGCTGCGAGGGAATTGGCAGAGGATGGTGGAGTCGGAGGAGAAAGAGGAGGAGGCGTTTACCACCGTGCTCAGCCCCACGTGCTGATGGCTCCACGCTGGTGGCTCCTGGGCCATCACACTCCTTCTGAGGCCAGGATGCTGTGAGGTGTGGGTGGTGAAGCCAGCTGGACTCCCAAGTCTGCCTGCGTCCCGCCTCCTGGCCTCTGAGGGAGGCTGAATAGGTGTGTCAGTTATCTGTTGCCGCATAACAAATACCCCCAAACTCAGGGGCTTAAAGTAGCACATGTGTATTAGCTCATGGTTTTTGTGGGGCGGGAGTCCAGGAGCTGCCTGAGTGGCTGCAGTCAAGGTGGTTGTGCAGGGTGTCAAGGATCCAGTTCCAAGCTAACTCTGAGGTCGTCGGCAGCCCTCAGGGCCTCGCTGGCTGATCACGGGAGGCCTCCATTCCTTGCCTTGTCTCTGCAGAGGGCAGCTGGCTTCCCACAGAGTGAGTGATCACAGAGAGAGGGAGAGAGACAGACAAAGACAGAAGCCCCAGTCCTCTTATAACCTGATGATGCCACACCACTCCCGCCTGTTCTATTTGTTAGGGTGTGTGCGGCCCATGCTTAGGGCAGGAGAATTAAGCTCCACCTCTCAAGGGGCAGAGGGTCCAGGAATTTGTGGACATACCTTTAAACCACCATGACGGGTGGCCTCACCCTGCTAGGGTGTGCGGTTCAACCGGAGCTCTGATCCTGCTGTGATCTTCTGCTGGGGAAGCAGAGGACACGGTGGATTTGGAGGCTGCAGACTTGTGCCCGTCTCCCGCCTCTGCTGCTTCCCCTCTGAGCGTTTTGTCCTCTTTGTCTGAAAACAATGACTAGAAGGAAAAATCAAGAACCCCCCATAGGCTTACCAGGATGTGGGATAGTTAACTCAGCTGGGGTTCATTCTCACAGTGGAATAACCTCTATCCTACCTTTAAAATGAATGAGAGCTGCAGGAATCAACAGAGATGAACCTAAAACGTTATATCTGGTGGAGGGAAAAAGAACTGCTAAAGGATTTGAACAGTGTGATAATCTTCGTGGAAATTCTGTAGGACACACATGATGGCAGATGGTGGGAAGAACACTCAGTAACTCTGCAAGAGGTCGCCTCTGGGCCTGGTGAGAGGGGAGGTAGAGCTTCCACTCTAACTTGAACTGCTTAAAAAACTCTCCAGAGCAAATATGAAAAAGATAAACATTTGTTCAGTCTGGGTGGTGGTACATGGGTGTGTGGTACAGGCTGGGCTAGTCATAATTTTAAATCTTGAGTGTGTTTTTTTTTTAAATTTTATTTATTTTTGGCTATGTTGGGTCTTCGTCTCTGTGTGTGCTCCTTCTCCAGTTGCGGCGAGCGGGGGCCACTCTTCATCGCGGTGCGCGGGCCTCTCACTGTCGCGGCCTCTCCCATTGCGGAGCGCAAGCTCCAGATACGCAGGCTCAGCAGCTGTGGCTCACGGACTCTAGAGCGCAGGCTCAGTAGTTGTGGTGCATGGGCGTAGTTGCTCTGCGGCATGTGGGATCCTCCCAGACCAGGGCTCGAACCCGTGTCCTCTGCATCAGCAGGCGGACTCTCAACCACTGCGCCACCAGGGAAGCCCCTTGAGTGTGTTTTGACAGTGGAGCTGCCGTGAAGATGTCCTGGGGAGAGGTGGGTTGAATGCACCCCCATAGACACTAACGTGCTAGAGACTCACAGGGTCATCACGCTCCTGTGATGTGCATGGATGCTCACGCTTGTACCACGTGCAGATTGCACGTGTCACTGAGTTGCGATACAGGAAGCGGTCATGTCAGTGTGTAGTAGAGTCTGACTCCATCTTGGATGTTGGGGTGCTGGCAGCTTTTAAGCCTCCACCCACCTCCTCCAGCCTTAGGCCCCGCATCCAGGCAGGCTGATAGACGGTGGGTGCTCCATCCTTCAGAGCTGCTGGACACTTCTTTCTGAGAGCAGGACCCCTCACTCGGCCCCGCCCCCAACTGCAGCAAGACCAGGCCAGTCTCCTCTCCCAGCCATTTTGGACCAACTTCGGAGGCTGCCCTGCTCTACCCAGAGAGCCTCATCGTGAGAGCATGTGCCGCTCATCACTCCCAACGTGAGACCCCCGCTTGGCAGGGGGCTGGATCCAACCCCATCCCTCCAGCCTGGCCACAGCACACTGACACCTGGGAGCTCTCACCTCCTGATTCAGGAAGGTCAGGGCCAGGTGAGTCCCTAATCCACGCACACATTGACATCTTTCTTTCCCGGGATAGGACAGAGGTTGGCATCTCCCGCTCGGAGCTCTGTCCCGCCTCCCTCTCCCCTCCCTCCCCACAGCTCCTCCCTGGGATGGGCCCCCAGGGTCTTTGTGGGAGAGAAAAGGAGGGCAGCTCCCACCGGCGTGAAGCAGACGCCAGCCCGTGGGACCTCTTTCTTCCTCCTTGGCCATCAGTCTTCATGGGTGTGTGGCTCCAGGAAGCTGGAAAGAAAAGATGGGGGGCACTGACCCTCCAAAGGTCCCCAAAGCACTGACAGTGGAACTCAGCTGTCGGGGATGGAGGGGCCCAGAGCACCCTACACCTGGCATCTTAGATTCCACGAAATATGGTCAGTGTTGGTGGCAACGTGTGTGAAACGTGATTGTGTACCTGTCTGTCAGCATCGTGCATCCTGAGAATGGGCCGGGTATAAAAACGACCCCAAAGGTTTGCTGTGAGGTTAACATTGAACCACATGAAATTGCCCTTTTGGAGGGCAAAAATGGTCACAGATCTGCAATTTCATGTGGTTCATACAGAAAGCAAAAACACCCTACGAATTCTGTGCCCTCCCCGCTACTTCTACCTGGAGCAGAGTTGTTTGTTTGACCCCTGAGCCCAAGAAATGCCCAGGCTTCTCAGCCCCTTGGGCTGGAGCCGGAACCCAGTGGAGCACGCTGCATCTTACGGGGAGAGCGCGAGGAGGGCTGCACGGACGCTCCCGTCCAGATGGGGTCTCCCTCTGCCCGCTGTCCGCTCCGGGCCTGCCCGCAGTGCCGCTGCAGGGACCGAAGCCCGCAGGCCGGAGGCTGCAGGAAAGGCCCTCCCCTCGCAGGGCTGGACCCCAGCCGCCTGGCCTCGGTGCACAGAGCTGGTCTCTCGGCTTCTCTGGGTGGATTGGATTTGCTGGAATTGGCTGCATAAACAGCCCAGCTGGACTGGCGGCTGATGGCAGAGATTCAGGCCTCATGGGGATACGTAGGCAGCATGCCAGGACGGCCTTCCAGCCCCGCCACTAACACTGCCTGGGGCTGTGGTCTGCCCTGCCCCACCGAGCACCCAGCTTCCTACAAGAGGGGCTGGCAGAGAACAGCCCCTCTTGAGCGCCTGAGCACCCCCCGCACAGGGCAGGGAGTGGTGGGGGTGTGTCCTGGACCAGGGGCATCACACCACCTGCCTTAGAAATGCAGTCTCAGGCCCCGCCCAGTCCTGCCAAATCAGAATCAGAGCCAGGACATTCTGTGCATGGGAGGTTGAGCAGTGCTGTAACAGGGAGGGCCACCAGGCAGCAGAAGCAGCAGCGGCCGTCGCAAAATGCACGTGCCCTTTGGCCTGGCCGGTCTGCGTTTTGGAATTTATCCCAAGGAAACAATCAGAGATGCACACAGGGAAATATTTGACCTGGTAACGCAGCACTTACCGTGATGTCCTGCTCCAGGCACAGCGGGCGCGCCATTCATTTCATGTCCTCGGGCACAGCCCTGGGAGGGGGCTGGCTGATAAAGAGGGGACTGAGGCTCACAAAAGTTAAGGATCCCAGGGTCCCTCCAAGTTTGGGCTGCCTGGCAGCAGTCCCGCTGCCTCCCTGGGTGAGCGTGGCCATCCTGGTGTCCTTTACAAGTAAGGGGGCATCCACCCCGCTGGGGTGGCCAAGGGGGACGTGGTCTGTCTCTGTAACGGAGCATCCTGCTCTCTGGTTTGGGGGCATGGATACCAGCCCGTGGTAGGGCTGTCACATACACTTGAACAACACCCCTCCAAACTGGGCTGACGTCCGTGCTTTCCTCCTTCCTTCCTGCTCCTGTAAAACATCCCAGAATCCCACTGGCGTGGCTTCCTGGGGGTGGGGACACGCCTGTCCTCCCAGCCAAGGCCTATGATCAGCTCTTGCTGCCGAGGCTGCCAGTGGCCAGTGAAGCCCTTGTCTGCGGTGAGTCATGCTGGCATTGCCACGGGCAGCCTGGGCAGCCGTCATTCTAGAACATGGTGCTTAAGACTAAGGGGAGGGCGGGAATCAGGGGCCTCCCGTCACCGCAGCTCTGGGAGTTCCACAGTAAGTGGGTTCCCAGGGTTCTTGAAGGTGCTGGTAGATGCACATGTCCACACAGACAGGCACGGTGGCTTCCCCACCATCTGGGGACGGCGTGACAGGGGCACAGGCAGCCCAGCATCAGTTACACGCTGGACCCAGAGACACCTCTCTGTCTGTCTTCCAGAGCCCGAGAGAGGAGGAAGCTTGCCCCTTCTCCCCCACCCTCCGTCCCCCCACTGCGGTTCCCATTCCATTTCTGCCCATAATGAGGGCACTTCAGAGGCAGCGTGCACTCTGGAGCCAGACTGCCTGGGTTCAAATCCTGGCCCTGCCCCTTAGCAGCTGTGTGACCTTGGGCAAGTGGCCGCACCTCTCTGTGCCTCAGCTTCCCCCTCTGTAAAATGGGGTCATAATAGTACACTTAGCTCATGCAGTTGTTGTGAGGATTAAATGAGTTAATACTTGGAAAGCATTGAGAACATATGAGCACGATGTAGCCGTTATAAAGTTCTAAAGGGATATAAACTATATTTGCATATAACGTTTGCTGTTACTGACAGCTATAGACAGATACTAGCAACCATTAGGTTGGGCTGTAGAAGACAGTTTAATGAAATGAGAAAATATTCAGGACATGTGCTAAGTGAAAAAAAAAAAAAGGAAGTACAAAAGAGCCTCTTCCTAATTTTGTAAAATATATCTGTGTTAACTGTGCGCAGAAGAAAAAGACTGGAAGCAACAAATCCGTTGTTAACTGTGTGACCACTGGGCGTTGGGCGGATGGTGGCTTTCATTTCTTGTGTGTGCTTTCCCGTATTTTCCAAAGTGTGTACAGTAAGTGTAATTGTTATAACGTGAACCAAGTACATTTAAAAAACTCCTCTCAAAGAAGAAAGCTGCAGTTTGGGAGGCCCTGACCCTTGTCATGTTGGGGAGCTACCTTTCCTTTCCCAAAGCTGTGGCCCTCCTGCAGGGTGAAGGTATGGGGGGATGGACTGGTGAGAAGTTATGAGAATCCTCTCTCCTTCCCCAGCCCTCCAGGGAACGCAGAGACACTGGGCCAATAGGCTCAGCCCCTCCCCCCTCCTGGCCTTCTGTTTCCTTTCCTGGGCGTGCCTCCCACGTGGGGTTGTTGTATGGATTCAGTGGGTAACACCGAGGCCAGGTCCTGACACACAGATCTTCATAAACAGAGGGAGCGTCACCGCCTGCAGCCAGGTCAACGCTGACAGTCACACGTGACCTCATTCTCTGCAGGGAGGAGGGGCTGATTCTCCTCCCCATGCGACATGGGGCGACTCTGAGGCTCAGAGAGGCTGAGTGACTTGCCCAAGGCCACACAGCTAGCGAGGGGCAGACTTAGGACAGAATACACATCCTCTGAGTGCGCTCCAGGCTTCTGGAAGTTCTTTATTCAGTCGGTGATTCCTGAACTGACACTATTTACCAGCCAAGCCTGGCCTCCATGTCGTCGGTAACTGTAACTGCCATTTGTCAGCAGAATGCGCTGAGCTTCTACAGACAGCTTTGTGGCCACGTGGGCAAAGGCCACACCTGTCTTGTTCTCTGCCACATCCCCAGCCCTGGCCTGGGGTTTCTGGAACGAATGTTGTGTGAGCCGTTGAGGGTTCGGGGTGAAGGGCCTGTGTTTGGGAGGAAGGTGGGGAAGAAGCCGGTCTGCTCAGCTCTTCACACGGCCGCGTGCAGAGCAGGTCCCGCCAGCTCAGGGCGAGGCCTGTTCTCTGACACGTGGGTCTCGCGGAGGCTGTGACGGACTGCGATCACCAGACTCAAGCACGCTCCAGGGTCTTGGCCCCCAGAGGGTGGAGCTTGACTTGTGCTCACGCTCTGTAATTGTCCCCCTCCCTGTGTCTTTCACTTCTCACTGGCCCTTCCTCCAGGAAGGCCTACCGTGTCAGATCAGCTCTGGCCACGGTGGGGGACAGGAGTGTGTGGCTCAGAACCTGGTCTGTTTGGGCATCTGAGATGTTTTCCACGTTGCTGGGGGGCAGATGACTCTGACATCATTGGCTCAAACGCCCCCCGCCCCATCCCTAGGGCACGAGGCTCTCTTTGGGAGGAAAGGCTGCCATGCTCTTAAGACATAAGCAGGGGTAGGTTGATGAGGAGTGACCAGTTGTCTCAAAGGAGTCAGTTGTGTTAGTTAAGATCCTTTAGCAGTGACACCAAAAGCATGAGTGATAAAAGAAAAAGCAGATACCAAGGACTTCATCAAAATTAAAAACTTTTGTGCCGCAAATGATAGAACCATGAAGAAAGTGAAAAGACAACGCACAGAATGGAAGAAAATATTTGCAAGTCATCTATCTGATAAGGGATTTGTGTCCAGAATATGCAAAGCATTCCTACAACTCAATAATAGAAGTACAAATTTAGAAAAGGGCAAAGGGTTTGGATGCATATTTCTCCAAAAGAAGACATACGAATGGCCAATAAGCACGTGGAAAGATTCTCAGCATCACTGGTCACCAGGGAAGTAGTGCAGCTGGCCTGGAAAACAGTCTGGCATCTCCTCCCGAGGTGAAACAGTCACCATATGAGCTAGCGATTCCACTCCTAGGTTTATACCCAAGAGAAATGAAGACATAGGTGCACAGAACACTTGAAAACAAATGCTCACAGCAGCATTGTTCACAGTTGCCAAAAATAGAAGCAACCCAAACGGCCATCAGCTGACGAATGGATAAACCCAATGTGGTCCGTCTACATAATGGAGTGTTACTCAACCATAAAGAGGCGCGAGGTACTGGTGCTAAAACATGCATGAACCTTCAGGACATTATGCTGAGTGAAAGAAGCCGGTCACAAAGGGACCTTATTGTATGATTCCCCTCTCTGTGGAATGTCCAGGACAGGCAAATCCATGCAGACAGAAGGCAGGTGAGTGCTTGCCAGGGGCTGCGCTGGCGGGGGAGGATAACGAGTGACTGCTGATAGATATGGGGCTTCTTTTGGGGGGTGATGGGAAGGTAAAATTACATTGCAGTGGTAGTTTATAACTTTATACTAAAAACACTGAATTATACACTTTTAAGTGTATTATATGGTATGTGAATTATATCTCAGTAAAGATTTTTTTTTTTGCGGTACGCGGGCCTGTCACTGTTGTGGCCTCTCCCGTTGTGGAGCACAGGCGGACTCTCAACCACTGCGCCACCAGGGAAGCCCCAGTAAAGATTTTTTTTTTTTTTACATCTTTATTGGAGTATAATTGCTTTACAATGGTGTGTTAGTTTCTGCTTTATAACAAAGTGAATCAGTTATACATATACATATGTTCCCGTATCTCTTCCCTCTTGCGTCTCCCTCCCTCCCACCCTCCCTATCCCACCCCTCTAGGTGGTCACAAAGCACCGAGCTGATCTCCCTGTGCTATGCGGCTGCTTCCCACTAGCTATCTACCTTACGTTTGGTAGTGTATATATGTCCATGCTACTCTCTCGCTTCGTCCCAGCTTCCCCTTCCCCCTCCCCATATCCTCAAGTCCATTCTCTAGTAGGTCTGTGTCTTTATTCCTGTCTTACCCCTAGGTTCTTCATGACATTTTTTTCCTTAAATTCCATATATATATGTGTTAGCATACGGTATTTGTCTTTCTCTTTCTGACTTACTTCACTCTGTATGACAGACTCTAGGTCTATCCACCTCATTACAAATAGCTCAATTTCATTTCTTTTTATGGCTGAGTAATATTCCATTGTATATATGTGCCACATCTTCTTTATCCATTCATCCGACGATGGACACTTAGGTTGTTTCCATCTCCAGGCTATTGTAAATAGAGCTGCAATGAACATTTTGGTACATGATTCTTTTCGAATTATGGTTTTCTCAGAATATAGGCCCAGCAGTGGGATTGCTGGGTCATATGGTAGTTCTATTTGTAGTTTTTTAAGGAACCTCCATACTGTTCTCCATAGTGGCTGTACCAATTCACATTCCCACCAGCAGTGCAAGAGTGTTCCCTTTTCTCCACACCCTTTCCAGCATTTACTGTTTCTAGATTTTTTGATGATGGCCATTCTGACTGGTGTGAGATGATATCTCATTGTAGTTTTGATTTGCATTTCTCTAATGATTAATGATGTTCAGCATCCTTTCATGTGTTTGTTGGCAGTCTGTATATCTTCTTTGGAGAAATGTCTATTTAGGCCTTCTGCCCATTTTTGGATTGGGTTGTTTGTTTTTTTGTTATTGAGCTGCATGAGATGCTTATAAATTTTGGAGATTAATCCTTTGTCAGTTGCTTCATTTGCAAATATTTTCTCCCATTCTGAGGGTTGTCTTTTGGTCTTGTTTATGGTTTCCTTTGCTGTGCCAAAGCTTTGAAGTTTCATTAGGTCCCATTTGTTTATTTTTGTTTTTATTTCCATTTCCCTAGGAGGTGGGTCAGAAAGGATCTTGCTGTGATTTATGTCATAGAGCGTTCTGCCTGTGTTTTCCTCTAAGAGTTTGATAGTTTCTGGCCTTACATTTAGGTCTTGAATCCATTTTGAGCTTATTTTTGTGTATGGTGTTAGGGAGTGGTCTAATCTCATACTTTTACATGCACCTGTCCAGTTTTCCCAGCACCACTTATTGAAGAGGCTGTCCTTTCTCCACTGTACATTCCTGCCTCCTTTATAAAAGATAAGGTGACCATATGTGCATGGGTTTATCTCTGGGCTTTCTATCCTGTTCCATTGATCTATCTTTCTGTTTTTGTGCTAGTACCATACTGTCTTGATTACTGTAGCTTTGTAGTATAGTCTGAAGTCAGGGAGCCTGATTCCTCCAGCACCGTTTTTCGTTCTCAAGATTGCTTTGGCTATTCAGGGTCTTTTGTGTTTCCATACAAATTGTGCAATTTTTTGTTCTAGTTCTGTGAAAAATGCCAGTGGTAGTTTCATAGGGATTGCATTGAATCTGTAGATTGCTTTGGGTAGTAGAGTCATTTTCACAATGTTGATTCTTCCAATCCAAGAACATGGTATATCTCTCCATCTATTTGCATCATCTTTAATTTCTTTCATCAGTGTCTTATAATGTTCTGCATACAGGTCTTTTGTCTCCTTAGGTAGGTTTATTCCTAGATATTTTATTCTTTTTGTTGCAATGGTAAATGGGAGTGTTTAAAAAGGTCTTTTTGCCAGTGCCAGAAAACCCAGCTCAGAGTGGTGTACACAAAAAGAGATCTGTTTGCTTCTGTATCAGTAAGTGGGTAAGTTCAGACATACATCTGCCCTCAGGTACCGCCTCATTCAGGGACTAAATCAGGTCCTCAGCACCTGAGTGAAGACGCCCAACACATAGGCTGAGAATCAGGGAGAATCTGAGTGCTTTTGCCTGAGCAAAGGGTAGTGGATTCTTCGCAACCCTGTGTCCACTGCAGGCTCAAGCTGGTGCAGGACACAGCTGCTCAAGAGGAGGAAAGGGGGGCTACATCCATGTGGAAGGCACGGTGTGGGGCAGAGCTGGACGAGGGGAGGAGCTGTCCCCAGGCCCAGGTAGCCCTGAGTCACCCCATGGTCCTCGGCAAATACTTGCCCACCTTCTTCATTTCATCACCCCCAAAACGTACCCCCAAAATCCTACTGTGGATGGACACTGAGTTGGGTTGGAATGGGAACCCAGCAGCCACGGTCCCTGCTTGTGATCATCTGGCAGAGAATACAGACGGGGAGCAAGCCTGGACCCCACGGTACACCAACTGCCACAATTTAGAGCGTCCAAGGAGCTACGGCAGCGCAGGCAGGGCCACCCGTCCTGGCCTTGGAAGCGGTAGGGGGTCAGGCAGACTTCCTGGAAAGAGTTACTAAGCAGAGACGGGACAGGTTGCAGCAGGAGGGCGAACAGAACAGGTGAAGGCAGAACCAGCGGGGGACCTAGGAGCAGGGAAAGGAGTAGGAAGGGAGGAGGTGGGAGGGAGAGCCCGGTGCTGGTCAGGGAGGCCTTCTAAACCCTGTTAAGAGGGCTGGGTGTAATCCCAAGGCCAGTGGGCACTGACAAGACCCATCGTTGACAGGACAGGCTTGAACTCACCTGGCCTGGCCCGCACACCTAAGGAAGCTGGTCTGTGCTGGTCGGGGCTCCCATCCGCTATCGTGACTTCCCCTCCCCCCGGCCTCTGAGCCGGTCTACACTGGCTTTGATCCTTGATACACCCACCACCTATGGCAGCTCGCCCGCTGCCCACGGCCCTCACCCAGACTCCACGACTTTCATCTTCCTCTTTGATGAGCCAGCAAATCACAAGCATCTTCAGGCCAGACCCCCGACACACACGCGCACATGCACGCGCACACGCACAGCCCTCCAGCTCACCCCTCCGGACACACAGTGGATGAGGGAGAGGCAGGAGAAAGCCACTGGCTGCCTCGTTCTAATGAGGTCTCATCACACTCATCAGCCCTGGGAGGCAGAGAAGGAGGGAATAGAGAAAAGCCATCTGGCTGGGAAGGCTTTCCCTGGATGCGCCTCTGCCTCCGACATCCCACCTGCTGAGCTGGCAGTGTGAGTGAGGTGTCCTAATCCTCCCGCCCCCTGCCCGTGGACTGTGTCCCCAGCGCCACCGCCATGACATCAGTGTCAAGCAAGGTCAAACACAGATCGAAAGCAGCCCCAGCTAACAGCACCTCCGGGCTGCACCGTTCCCTTATGTGACGCGCTTCGGTTCAACAGGTGCTTAGGGAACACCCACCGTTCATTCATTCCTTGCTTTGTTCATTCATCATTGACTCAAAATGCAACGATCGCATTCCTGATGTGTGCCAGACACCGTGCCGGGCGCAGAGGGGGACGAGAGGAATCGGATGGGATCCCACCTTGCAGTGCTCCCCCTGCCATGTGTGTGAGTGGGTGAGACCATGAATTAAAAGCTAACTACATGGCTGAGTGGCATGTGCTAAAGCCAGAGGAGCACAGGTGCTGACAAGGCTCGGAGAAGAGGCACCTGCCTAACCTGGGATCCCTGGAGAGGGATGCCGATGGTGAGTCCTGTGACTGAATAAGTGTTCCTGGGACAGAGATGTGTGCACACATTCCAGAACACATAGATCAGAAAGCAAAAGTCATTGTTTTTAATAGCCCTAAACTGGACACAACCAGCCTGAATGTCTAGTTACAGTAGAACAGCTGAGTAACATTTGATGTATTCACACAATGGAATATTATACAGTTAAGAGAATGAATGAATCCCAGAGACATACAACCACATGAATGACCCTCAGCGGAACGTTGGGCAAAAAAAAAAATGCATGTAGTATAATTCTAGTCACATAAAGTTCCAAACAGACGAAACTAAACTACAGGGTTTAGGGATACATATACACAGGTGGCAAACTATAAAGAAAAAATGATATTTACAAATTCAGATTAATGGCTCTGTTTAGGAGAGGAGAGGTTATGATTGGGGAGGGGCACACTGTGGGTTTTTGGGGTGACGATAACGTTCAACTCCTTGGCCTGGGTGGTTATTCATGTACAACGCTATATAACCATTCATTAAAATGTCTGATATGTGGCTTGACCACAGATAATAGCTTGTCTTCCCCAGTGAGGGGACGTTTACACACTTGAGACAGAAAAGTGTGGTAGATGCAAGCGCATTCTTTGCTGTTGGCTGATTGGGTTCATTTCCACCTTGCGCAAGTGACTTGACCTGTCCGAGCCTCAGGTTTCTTCATCTGTAAAATGGGGTTAATGATAGTACCAGCCTCATAAAGTTGTTGTAGGATTAAATGTGATGGCAAATGTCAAGTGCTTGGCACAGAGCCAGGCACACAGATGTAATAATTAATCATGATCACCATCACCATCACCACCAACATCACCATCATCACCACCATCACCATCACCAACATCACCATCATCACCATCACCACCACCATCAGCACAGCATCACCACCATCATCACCTACACCACCACAGCCTCTCTTTTTCCTTCTTGCTAATCCATCCAAATCACTTCTTCCTTATCCTTCTCTTCCTTCTTTATTCCTCTGGCACTCTCTTCTTCATGATTGTCTTCATCTAGAAATTGAATGACCCGCTGACGGCGCCCCCTGGAGTCATAAATAGGTCTGGATCTTGGTAAGTAAGGACGTAAAATTATACCTGCCATTTTTCAAAGCTCTTTCATTCTCAGTTTCAAATCATCTGTCCCATTGACAGAACACACATCCCAATTTATTTTATTTTATTTATGTATGGTTCATTTACAACATCATGTTAGTTTTAGGTGTACAGCAAAGTGATTGAGATTATAAATATATATTCTTTTTCAGATTCTTTTCCCTTATAGGTTATTACAGAATATTAGGTAGAGTTCCCTGTGCTATGCAGTAGGTCCTTGTTGGTTATCTATTTTATATATAGTAGTACGTATGTGTTAATCCCAACCTCCTCACTTATCCCTCTCTGCCCCATCCACTTTGGCAACCATAAGCTTGTTTTCTTTTTAAAAAAATATTTATTTATTTAGCTGTGCCAGGTCTTAGTTGCAGCATGTGGGATCTTCGTTGCCGCATGTGGGATCTTTAGTTTTGGCACACTGGATCTTTCACTTGTGGCGTGTGGGATCTAGTTCCCTGATCAGGGGTCGAACCTGGGCCTCCTGCATTGGGAGCGCAGAGTCTTAACCACTGGACCACCAGGGAAGTCCCCATAAAGCTTGTTTTCTATGTCTGTAGGTCTGGTTCTGGTTTGTTTATAAGTTCATTTGTATCTTTTTTTTTTTTGGTTCCACATATAAGTGGTATCATATGATGTTTGTCTTTCTGTGTCTGACTTCACTTAGTATGATAATCTCAAGGACCATCCATGTTGCTGCAAATGGCGTTATTTTTTATGGCTGAGTAGTATTCCACTGTATATATGTACCACGTCTTCTTTATCCATTCATGTGTCGATGGACATTTAGGTTGCTTCAGTGTCTTGGCTATTGTAGACAGTGCTGCAATGGACATTGGGGTAGATGTATCTTTTTGAATTATAGTTCTCTCTGGATATACACGCAGGGGTGGGAGTATGGGATCATATGCCAACTCTGCTTTTAGTTTTTTAAGGAACCTCCATACTGTTCTCCATAGTGGCTGCACCAATTTACATTCCTGCCAACAGTGTAGGAGGGCTCCCTTTTCTCCACACCCTCTCCGGCATTTATTATTTGTAGACTTTTTTTTTTGGCCACGCCGCTTGGGGAATCTTAGTTGCCCAACTAGGGATTGAACCTGGGCCACCACTGTCCTAACCACTGGACAGCCAGGGAATTCTCATATAATCAGGCTTTTTCATGATGGCCATTCTGACGGGAGTGAGATGATTTTGACTGGTATTTTGATTTGATTTTGCATTTTGATTTGCATTTCTCTAATAATTAGCGATGTTGAGCATTTTTTTTCATGAACACACATCCCAGTTTTTGCCTCAGAATCTGCTTCCTCTAACTTGCACTAGAAATGCCAATCATGTCTTCTTCTTGCTGTCACAAGGCAGGACCCCACTCCCTGACCACAGCTGATTGGGTCAGGGATGGACACCTGACTCTAGCTGACCTAAGCTGCATCTCTCCAGGGAGTCAGGATCCAGAGAGTCAAGGTTATTGACTGCCAGGGTGTTGGACTGAGAGGTGACGGGAAGAGCACCCCGCAGCAGAGAAAGCTGGTCTGTGGGGAGTGGAAACGCAGAGCAAACAGCAGGAGAGACAGTGGAGCTCAGGAAAAGAGGGACTTGGGTTCTGGTTTCTGTCCAGAGCCTGATTTTGCCTCCGTCTTTAAGATCAGAGAGATCCTCCTCTGTTCCACTAAATTGCACATTCTTATCCCTGATGGCCTGTGGTTTGCATAATATTTTTCTTTAAATGGATCTTCCCCTGGCCCCCTTTTTAAAAACATGGATAGATTTATTTTCAAAGAAAACTTTACATTCGTGATCTGAACAGAAGATCAGTAGCATTTGATATTCTCAGAAGGAAACTGTAAAACTAGAAATAAACAATAAATAATAATAGATATAAACATCAAAAATTAAACAGTGAATACAAGGAAAAAATAAGCCCAATTAATTTACAAAGTGTTTATCTGAGAAATGCACATTAAAATCATAATGAGATACCACTACACATTCACTAGAATGGCTAAAATTAGAAAGACTGACATTACCAAGTGTTGATGGTGCCGTGGAGCTACTGGAACTCTCGCCTTCTGCTGGGGGCATGCTAACGGATTCAACCACTTTGGGAAACTAAAGACTAAAATTAAATGCATTTGACATTTGAACAACACAGGTTTGAACTGTGTGGGTCCACTTAAAAATAGATGGATTTTTTTTGACAGTAAATACTACAGTACTAAACGATTTGTGGTAGGTTGAATCCGTGGATGCAGAGAACCTGCGGATACAGAGGGCCGATTATAAGTTATATGTGAATTTTTGACCGCACGGAGGGTGGGTGCCCCTACTCCCCTCGTTGTTCAAGGGTCAACTGTATACTTCTCCTCTAGTCCCAGTAAGTTCATGCCTAGGTGTATACCCAAGAGAAATGAGTGCCCCCCAGAAGACACATAGGAGTGCTCATACCAGCTTTATTCAAAATAACGCCAAACTGGAAACAACACACCTGTGTATCAACAGGAGAGCAGAGAAGTACATTGTAGTACATTCATGCAATGGAACAGTAACAGCAGTGAAAAGAACAAAGTGCAGTTGCACGTAACAGAACAGATGAATCTGAGACATAACGGTGAGTGAAAGCAGCCATACACACACGTGTGATTCCATTAACATGAAGTTCCAAGGTAAGGCAAAACGAATTTGGGGTGATACAGTTCAGAATAGCTATTCCCTGCAGTGGGTGGAGGGGCGATGGGTGGGAGGTGCTCAGGGAAACGTCCTGTATCTTGAGCCGCGTGGTGCATGTATCTTGTTACCGTGAGGGGTGGGTACCTGAGGGGTGGGTACCGGGCAGAGCAGAGCGGCCACCTCGCGTCAGGGTACTATTACTGCCGCTATTGCTGCCAGCTCCTGATGGCGTGATCCCAGCAGGGAGCGGGAGAAGGTAGTTTAGGGAGAAGGATGGCGGGGATGTTGCCGGACAGCAGGGAGGAGGGGGTGCCCGCGTGCTTGCTCCGAATCTAGACTCTGCCCCTCACGGGCAGGTTAGCTCACGTGCCCGAGACTTTCCTCATCCGTAAAGTGGCAGCATTTAGGGGCTAATGTGGCTTGGGGGTTTCAGGGCACTGAGCCCAGCTTGCAGCAAGCACCCACTGGCTGTCCTAATGAGGGATGGTCAAGGATGAGGGTTCCTGACACTCTTGGCAGAGAGGACAGTTTGAATGAGTCTGGAAACACTTGAACTTGGAGTGTCAAGCTTGGAGAACCAGCTCCTACAGGATTTACTTGCCTATCTTAGGCAAATTGCTTATCTGCTCTCTGCCTCAGTGCCTTATCTGTGACCTGGGGACCAGCATTTCCTGGGACTAAGATGTGGGCCTTGCAGCCACAGGGTGGAGAGAAGAAGCACCCAGCAGGGTGTCTTAGGGTAGCATTTCAAAGCTCAGATTAAGTTCTCAACTTTTCTCCTGAGCAGACTTTTGACCCTGGAGCTGGTCAGCAATTAATCAAAAACAAAGGATTCCTTTGTTATCATCTCCACACAGATCAACCCCTGGGGATGGGATGCTTGCCCTGAAGCCTGGGTGCCAGCGTCCCAGAGCAGACCAGGAGTGAGATGCCCCAAAGAGTTCTCCTTGCCTTTCGTTTTTTAAAAAATATTTGATTAATTAATTAATTTTTTTATTATTTTTGGCTGTGTTGGGTCTTAGCTGCAGCACGCGGGATCTTCGTTGCAGCACGCGGGCTTCTCTCTAGTTGTGGTGTGCGGGTTTTCTCTTCTCTAGTTGAGATGCGCAGGCTCCAGGGCACGTGGGCTCTGTAGTTCGCGGCACACGGCTCTCTAGTCAAGGCACACGGGGTCAGTAGTTGTGGCACACAGGCTTAGTTGCCCCGCGGCATGTGAGATCTTAGTTCCCTGACCAGGGATCGAACGCGGGTCCCCTGAATTGGAAGGCAGATTCTTTACCACTGGGCCACCAGGGAAGTCCCCTCCTTGCCTTTCTGGAGCTGACACTTGCTAGCCATATGTGGCCTCGGGTCACTCACTTTACCTGCTTGAGCCTCAGTTTCCCCATCTTTAAGGAGGAAGTGATGGTCACAGTCTGGACTCCAAAGGGTCCTGCCAGGAATTAGATGAAATCAGGTGCTCAGGGTCCTTGCAACAGAAATCGGCCAAGCACATCCAAGAAGCCTGTCTACTCCTCACTGTGCTCCCATCCAGGGCTGACATCTTTCCCTGCCTCTGGTTTGGGGAGAATGAAGAGCCCAGGACAGTCTCAAGGTGTAGACCTTCATGGGCACCTCCAAGCAATTATCTTCTCTTCTCTGGGTCCTGAGCAGGGACAGGCGGAGACTTACAACTGGAAGATGAATGATGGTGGTTTGGGAGAAGGAGAGAATGGGAGGGGGAGGACCCGGGGGCCTCCAGCACCTCTCCGCCCGCTCGGGGCAGAGGCAGCTCCTGTAACAAGATCATCCTCATTCTTGGGAAAATTATCCCTGGAAAGGGGCAGGGATAATACTAATAACAGTTATGAGTTATTGAGGACCAATGAGGCGGTGAGGACCGTACAAACACCTTACTTACCTGGGTTGAGTCCTTTACTCTTTGCCCCAACCCTACAAAATAGGAACAGGTGTTGGTGCCATTTTACAGATGAAGAGAGAGAGGCACAGAGCCATCCCATAATGGGCTCCCAGTGAAGAAACAGCTGAGCTGGTTTTCACACCCTGGCAGCAAAGGGGACTGCGCAGATGAGATCACGGATGCCTGTCTTAACAGCTGCTCCTGGAGCTGTAGCCAGGCAGAATTCCCACGTTTGCATGAGTTTGTGTAGTGGGGCCAGTTTTGGGGTGGAGAGATCAAGCCTTGGAAGCTGGCCTGGGTGACCCTAAAAAGATAAGCCCTTCTGAAGAGGTTTGCTCATTGCTTACTACGGCCACAGTCCTGATAAGTAATCCATGGCACAGCAGGGCAGGGTCACACTGAAGTGTAGGAAGAGTAGGCGGGGACTGCTAGGGGAAGTCCTGCAGCCTGAGAGCCGAGGGACCAGGGAAACCATCTTGCTCCCCACTTTATAGGTAAAGCCACTCGGCCTCAGGAAGCTCTGGGAGACTTGCCCAGTGTCACACAAGTTAGTGTCAGAACTGAGACCAGAGTCCAGGTTCCCCAATGCCTGATAGGGTATTTGTCCCTCTCATCACCATACTTAACACTAACTCTTAGGTCAGCATATTCATGCAACAAAAGTGTACTGTACACTGACTGTGTTCCAGCTTGGGGGGCGTGAGAGTGGGTGACACAGATGTGGCTACATCTGCATGCAGTCCATTCTGGTTGCTACTGCTGTGTAACAAATATCCCCCAAATTTAGTGGCATAAAACGGGCTATTATGGACTGAACATTTGTTTCCCCCCCGCCCAGTTCATATATTGAAGCCCTACCCCCCAGTGTGGCTGTATTTGTAGACAGGGCCTCTAATGAAGTAAAGTTAAATGAGGTCATAAGTGTGGGGCTCTGATCCCTTAGGGTTAGTGTCCTTATAAGAAAAGACACCAGAGAGCTGTCTCTCTTTCTCCTTCTTGCTCTCTCTCTTGTTCTCTCTCTCTCTCTCTCTCTCTCTCTGCCATGTGAGGACCCATGAGAAGGCAGCCATCTGCAAGTCACGAAGGGGCCCTCTCTAGAACCTGACCATGCTGGCACCATGATCTAGGACTTCCAGCCTCCAGAAAATAAATTTTCGTTGTGTAAGCCACTCAGTCTCTGTTATTCTGTAATGGAAGCCTCAACAGACTAATACACAGGGCTTGGCAAACTTTTTCTGTAAAGGGCAAGATGGTAAATATTTTAGGCTTTATGGCCATGTGGTTTCTGTCCAAATTATTCACCTCTACCATTGAGTGTAAAAGCAGCTATAGCCATGTGTAATAAATGGGCATGGTGTGTTCCAATCAAACTTTGTTTATAAAAGCAGGCAGTGGCCCCTGAGCTGTAGTTGACGTGACCTCTGCCTGACTTCACAAAGCAATAATCATCTATTTTGTTCAGAAATTGAAATTATGATGGAAACAACCTAAGTGTCCGTTGCTGGACGAATGAATAAAGAAAATGAGGTAGATATAGAAATAATGGAATATCATTCAGCCATAAAAATGAATGAAACCCTGCCATTTGCAACAACCTAGATGGACCTTGAGGGCATTATGCTAAGTGAAATAAGTCAGACAGAGAAAGACAAATATAATTTCATTTCACTTACTTGTGGAATCTAAAAAAAAACAAAACAAAAGCCCACAGATACAGAGAACAGATTGGACTGGAGGTTGCAAGGGAGGGGGGTAGGCAAAATGGGTGAAGGGGGTCAAAAAGTACAAACTTCCACTTATAAAGTAAATAAGTCACAGGATGTAATGCACAGCATGGTGACTTTAGTTAACAGTACTGTGTTGCAGATTTGAAAGCTGCTAAGAGAGCAGATCTTTTTTTTCTTTTTAATACATTTATTTTATTTTTAGCTGCATTGGGTCTTCGTTGCTGCGCATGGGCTTTCTCTAGTTGCGGCGAGCGGGGGCTACTCTTGGTTGCGGTGCGCGGGCTTCTCATTGTGGTGGTTTCTCTTGTGGAGCGTGGGCTCTAGGCGCGTAGGCTTCAGTAGTTGTGGCACGCGGACTCAGTAGTTGTGGTTCGCGGGCTCTAGGTGCTCAGGCTCAGTAGTTGTGGTGCATGGGCTTAGCTGCTCCGTGGCACGTGGGATCTTCCCGGACCAGGGCTCGAACCCATGTCCCCTGCATTGGCGGGTGGATTCTTAACCACTGCGCCACCAGGGAAGCCCTAAGAGAGTAAATCTTAAATGTTCTCATCACAAGAAAAAAATGATTCTGTAGCTCTGCATGGTGATGGATGTTAATTAGACTTATTGTGGTGATCATTTTGCAATATATACAAATATCAAATCATTGTTGTACATCTGAAACTAGTATAATGTTGTGTGTCAGTTACACCTCAAAAGGGAAAAAGAGAAATTGGAATTATGACAAGGCATGGGGGGGAAAGCCCCGTGGGTGGGGTCTCTGATCCACGTGGCATTTGCTGGTGTGGCCGGACAGGAGCTGGTGGACTGACTTTCAAAATGGTGTGCTTACAGAGCTGTCAACTGGGGCTGGCTGTTGGCTGGAAGTCCAGCTGGGGCTGAGGGCTGGAGGGCCCATTTCTCTCCTGGTGAGCCTCTTCACAGGCTGCTTGGGCTTCCTGACAGCATGGTGAGATGGGCCCATGCTCCCAGATCTCAAGAGCATGAGGCAGAAGCTGTGTCACTGTTTACACCCTAGCCTTCGAAATCACATTGTACCACTTCTGCTATACTCACCAGCCGGCCCGCCTCCCAGCAGATAGAGCGCCAGTATCACGTTATGAGAGCATGAAGAACGGGAGCTCCCGATGCAGATGTCTCACTGTGTAGGGTAAACACAGGCACATTCAAGGACACAAACGGGAAACTATAGATTGCAGCTCAGGTCTCTGAAGGAAACACGTGGGCTTCTGTGGAGGTGAGAGGGAGGCATTCTTTATATAGGGAAAAGAGGAAGCCTTTCTGGAGCTGAAACCGGAAAACTTCCCGGTCCCAGGAAGAGGGAGTGGGCATGGGAAATGGCAATGCACACCCTGGAGGCTGGCAAAGCAGGCAGCTTGGGCTGGAATCCTGCTTAATCAATATCTTCCCTTTGGCCGCGCACTTCCCGGAGCCGGCTTTAACCTGGTCATTGTGGAAGCCCAGGTCACCTGAGGAGTTGCCCGTGGAGTCACTAACGTGAGCTGTTCACCCCAGAGCCTGGTGCACAGAGCCATGAAATTCCTCATGGTGGTCTGGCTTTTTGTTCCTTCTCCCTGGCTTGTGTTTTGAGATTGCTGGGTGGTACTGTGTTTATAGCCTTGGACAGTTTCCTCCAAAATGAAATCAATACCGCCAGCCCTACTTTATGGGAGAATGATTTCCAAATTGCACAGAATGAATGCCCCTTATATCTGCATTTCAGGGAAGAGAGTCTGTCACTGTGGCAGCTAATCTGAGAGGAGGCAGGGTCATGGAGGGGGGCGTGTGGCGTGTTTGGAATTGCCTGGGGGAAGGGTATGCATTAGCCAGAGGTAGAAGGCGCTGACCAGTAATTGCTCGGAACCAATCACCATTTCCCAGCGAGATCTCAGTTGCAATCCACTGCTTGTGTGAGGAAGGGCTGCTGAATCAGCAAAAGAGAGCTTGGAAATAAAATGAAAGAAAGTGCAGACTGTCCAAGGGAAAGGTCAATTTTATGTCAGCAGTGTTGAGGGAAGCAGGCTGAAGGCTGGGCATCCCATGTAGAAAGCCATGACCTTTGCTGGGGGCTGGGCTTCTAATAACACCACTTCCCACTTCTTGAGCGCCTACCGGGCACTGGGCGCTCAGCTGAGCTGAGTTCTCACAGCGACCTGATGGGAATTGCCCAAAGCCACACAGCTGCTGGGCCATGGAGGCAGGATTTGAATCTCAATCTTGAGGAAAGTCTGCAGCCCTTTCCCTTACATATTCATGATATCTTATTTTTCATTTACACCGAACAGCCGTGAGATACTATTTTATATCCATTTAGAGAGAAAAAAAATAAATGCAGACCTAAGTCTGATAACACCGAGTTTTAGCCAGAAAGTGGAGAACCAGAAGTGCAGTGCACTGCAGGGAGAGAAGGAAATTGCTCCAGGTGTTCCGGAGAGCCATTTGGCAACTTCCATTAAGTCCAAGATGTGCTCTCCCCAAGAATTCCACCCCTAGGAGTTTAGAAAAACCTTCCGGAGAGTACAGGGAGGCGCCACCTAGAAGGTGCATTGAATCACTGTAACTGCAAAGTCACAAAGCAAAACTGAAAGCTCCCTAATTGTCCCTCTGCAGGGGGCTGGTAAAGAGAGGACTGCCCTGCAGGCTGGTGGCCCTTTAGGGAGGGGGCTTTGGTGCTCAGGTCAAGACAGGAAGTTGAGCGTGAACTCTGGGAGAAGGAGGAGGGGCTCGTTTTCCAGTGAGAGCCCGTTTGGCCGAAGGTGGGAACAGTGCTGGCAGGCGGTGTGAGCAGGGCCCCTGGCTAGCGGTGACTTCAAAGTGTAGCTCTTTGGCGTCCTAAATCTCAGCTCCAAGGCCTGTCTTGCAATTCCTGACTCTGCTCGGCCCGAGTCACCCCCTGCACTCCAACGAGCCCCGACCCTGTGCAGTCTCCCCCCGCAGCACTCGGGTGCTGCCGTTTGCCCAACACGTTCCGGGAGAGCTGGGAACTCGGGCTCCTGCCTACGGATTTATGGGCCAGGAAATGCATTTCAAATTGGTCCCAGGATACTCGGATCCAGGAATCAGACACCATCTCTCGGGGGTGGGGGATGGGAGTATGTGTGGAGAGAGACCTAATAACGCCCGAGTGGCGATCCCACTTTGCTCCCCCAAAGCACAACCGCTCCCGGGATGGGGGGGCTACCTGTTGGCCAGGGCGCGGGGGAGGGACGGAATTTGGGTGTCTTTACTCCAAGGTATGTGCGTGTAGCCGGACTTTCTCTTAATTTATGGGTCGGGGCTAATCTCCAAATACCAGTTTTCTAAGGCGAGCATCACCCTTCCCCCTAATGTGGACCCAAACTGCCTGTAAGGAAAAAGGACGGATCATTTGTCGTAGAGAAAACCACCTGTGGTCCGCCAAAAGCCTCTTCAGTCAAGTCAGGGCCAGGCGTCGCAGGCGGGAACCGGACGCGAGGGGCGAGGCTCGGGGTGGGGGAGCCGAAACATGCGGGGCGCCCCCGGCCCACCCTGGGGCTGCCGTGCAGGGCTTCACCTCGCAGCTCCCGGGAGGGGGCAGAGAGCGCCCTGGGTGCTGGGCGCCTTCCCGTTACGCAGTTCCTGTCCCTTTAAATCCAAGTCCCGGGAAAGGGGGGGCTGGGGCGCCCCGGCTGGACCCCTATTTCCAGGCTGGCCCGAGCAAGAGGGGAAGGCGGGCGGGCGGGGCGCCTGGGGCCTCCGCCTGCGCCACGCGCCCTAGACCAGGAGGAGCAGCTCCCCTCCCCAGGCAGCCGGCGCGCCGGGGGCGGGGGGCCGGGCGGGGGCGCGCGGGCGGCGGGGTGCGGGGGCGCGCGCGCGGGCGGGGCGCGGGCTACGGGCGCGCGCCGCGCCGGCCCGAGCGCGCGAGCCGGTCCCGGAGCGCACGCCGCCGCTGCCGCCCGCCGCCCGCCGCCCGCCGCCGCCGCCGCCGCCGCCGCCGCCGCCCGACCAGCCGCATTGCTGCTGCCGCCGCCGCCCGGCCCGGCCTGCGGCCCCCAATATGGTGCAGCCGCCCGCGCCGCCGCCCGTGCCGCCGCCGCCCGCGGGCCCCGCCGCCGCCCTCGGGCGCCCGCAGCGCGGCAGCCGCAGGTGGGGGACTGCGCCCCAGGCCTGAGCTCCGCTGTCCCCGCCCGGCCTGCGCGGCCAGCCCGGCGGGCTCGCCTCCGAGGGGCACTTGCAGCTGAGGTGGAGCCGTTTGCACCAGACGCTCCTGCTCCTGCCCCCTCCCTCCCCCTCCCCTCCCCTCCCCTCCCCCGCCCTCCTCCCCTCCGGTCCTGTCTCCAGCGGGAGCGCGAGACGCTGGTCAGGCTCCGCGGCGCAGCTCGAAAATGAATAATCGCCCCCAATTGACTTAAATTCCACCGAAGCCGGCGCCGCGGCCGCCCGCCGACCGGGACCTGCTCGCTGTGTTTTTTGCTTTCTCCATTCTTCCTTTAAAAAAAAAAAAAAAAAAAAAAGCAAAACAAAACCAGCCAGCCAGCCAACCAAGACTCCGGTTTGTTGATCGCCTTTTTTTTTTTTTTCACCGTTTGCGGGATTTGCAAACCGAGTTACATGCATGTCCAGTGGGGGTAGGTTTAATTTTGACGATGGAGGGTCCTACTGTGGAGGCTGGGAGGACGGCAAGGCGCACGGCCATGGCGTCTGCACCGGCCCCAAGGGCCAAGGCGAATACACCGGCTCGTGGAGCCACGGCTTCGAGGTACTGGGCGTCTACACCTGGCCCAGCGGCAACACGTACCAGGGCACTTGGGCGCAGGGCAAGCGCCACGGCATCGGCCTGGAGAGCAAGGGGAAGTGGGTGTACAAGGGCGAGTGGACGCACGGATTTAAGGGGCGCTACGGGGTGCGGGAGTGCACGGGCAACGGGGCCAAGTACGAAGGGACCTGGAGCAACGGGCTGCAGGACGGCTACGGCACCGAGACCTACTCCGATGGAGGTAGGTGCGCTGGGCGCGCGGGGGCTGGCGGAGGAGGGACCTTCTTCTCTTGCCTCTTCTGTTTATCTCTGGGGAAGTCCAGCTTTTCCCTCCAGAGGGCCGTGGGCACCTGGGGCATTTCCTGGGGCTCCCTGGAGGCCACAGCGGCCTTGGCTACAGGTTGCCCCACTGCCTGGCGGGGGACAGTGCCCCTGTGCTAGCTGAAGGGTGTTGGGGGCTTTCCAGGAGCAGTGCCAGGCCCGGGAGCCGCGGAGCTGAGCAGTGTCAGTGCATCGTCCAAGAGGAGGCCGGAAAGGCCAGACTGGGCCCGCGGCCTCCTCCGGTACCCAGCAAGGGCGCAGGGGGCCTGGGAGAGGGCCCCCTCCCCTTGTTGGCAAAGCTCCCTGGGTGTCGGCCTCTGGGAGTCAGGCCCCAGCTCTGCTGCTTGTTTTCCTGCGGTGCCGACGGGCCTCCCTTAGTCCTGATCAACCCAAGCCAATGGAAAGAGAGTGGCTGGGAGAGCTAGAGGCGGGGGCTGCAAACCCAAACCATCACAACAAGGCAATAAACTTCTAGGTGGTTGGACGCGGGCTAGCACTGCCAGAGCAGGCTGCTGAGGGGAGGGAGGGAGGGAGGCCCATCTGTTTAGCGCGAGCCCAGGAAGCTCGCCTTTCAGTGGCTGAATCATTTTCACCATTAGTTTAGGGGTGCTCTGCGCCTTCATTCTAAGATGCCACCACATTCCCGGCTGGAAGCCAGAGCGCTGCCCGCCTGCCCACCCGCCGCCGCGGCTGTAAGATGGTTTCTGTGCAGGGAACCCTGGCCAGCTTTGCGGCTGTCCCCCCCTCCCCCCGTCCCAGACGGTCCGGTGTCCACTCCTCGGGGCGTCTGAGAGGCGTGTAGCATTTACTGTTTCTGCAAGCCAGACCCCAAACGAGCCTGCTCTCCAGAGGCTCCCTCCCCCACCTAGGAGCTCATCCCCAGAAGTGGCTCCATGGCTCCCCAGTAATTTTTCAGGCATGCATGCCTGGGAAAGCAGTGGGGCCCAGCGGGGACTTGGGTGCTTCGGCACAGAAATCACGAGCGTACGTGTGGTCTCCTGCTCGCTGCCTCCGAGTTAAACACCTGCTCCCCGGCCACATCCACAAGTGATGGAGGGCTGGAGAGTAATTATTACTTTGGCTTATACAGCCGAGAGGCAGGGTTCGTTATTCGCCCGAGGGGAGGAGGCGTGGGGGGCAGTTACTTATATAACGCTCTTGCCTGTCAAAGCCGTGGCGCCCCGTCCCAGGCGGCCTCTTCTGTGCTGTTGTTGTTTTCCTGGAGTGGGTTGGAGAGCTTCCCTGACCCTGGGGTGCTGGGGCAGGCTGAGCAGACGTCCCTCCCTGGGTTCTAGGCCGCGCGTGTGTGTGTGTGTGTGTGTGTGTGTGTGTGTGTGCGCGCGTGTGTGTGTGTGTGTGCGTGTGTATGTGTGTGTGTGTGTGTGTGTGTGTGCGCGCGCGCGCACGCGCAGGCACGGCAAGGCCCAGGCGCAGATGTGGGTGGCTGAGGTGGGCGGCCGAGCAGCTTGGCGCTCCCAGCTGGGCTCTTTGGGAACCCGGGGACCGTTGTCACCCAGGGGCTCTGTCTGGCCGCTAGGCAGATCCGTCCCTCCAGAGGTGCTCCCAGCTGTGCCTGCGCCTAGAGACTGGAGCCTGGGGGGAGAAGAGCCCCGGTCCCTCTGGAGCTCAGCAGAGTGCCTGAGAGTGAGGTCCAGCACCCCAGTCGGCCCACCTTCCCCGGAAATCTTCAGTGGCCCACAGAATTCTATGCTCCGTTCCACAGACATCTACTGAGTGCCTACTCTGAGCAGGTGGTCGGGGCTCTGGGAAAACAGCAGACGGAAAGCTGTGCCCTCACAGAACTTCCATTTCAGAGGGAAGGGTGGTAATTTCGCTGTGAAGGCTGGGAGGGGAGGGTCTGATTCTGTGGCTGGGCGTGAGCGTAGGAGCAGATGCGTCGTTGTGAGGAGTGCTGCCGTCGTTGGGTGGACATCCTTGGGTCTCTACCCGCCATTCAACCGGCTACGCCGTGTCCACTCCCTAAAGCACTTCCGTCTGCACCGTCTTGCTTGAGTCTCACACGTTGGAGGGGCAAGGGTCATATCCATCACAGACAGCCAGGGAGGCCCCGGAGCCCCCGAGACAGGATAGAACCCCCAGCCTTTGGTGGCAGAGTCGAGGGTTTGAACCCCTGATCTGTCCAGGGTGGGGCCCTCTTTCCTCACATCACACCACCTGTATGCCAGCCGAGGCAGGCACACAGATGCAGGGCGCCCGGCCGACTGCTGCCTTTTGGTTGGCAACAGGGCATGATGGAAAGTCGAATTGACCTTTCTGGCCTGGAATAATCAGGCCCAGACATCTGGGGCCACTTTTCTGGAACGTGGTCCCTGCTCCTCATTAGGAAGGAGGGGACTGTTGAGAATGTTTGCCCTCAAGCAGCGCGTGGGGTGAGCAGAGCCAACATGGGGTGTCGTAATCTGCTAGAACAGAACGGTGGGCCCCCTCGCCTGCTCCCAAGTCAGCTGGTGGGCGGGGGTGGGCCATGTTTCGGAGAGGGCAAGGAGAGCCTTAATGAGTTCACGGTCCTGACTCCAATCCTACTTTTCCTTTGCACAAGGAGTGGGAGTGTTGGGCAGGCACCAGCAGAGCTCCCGAACTTCAGCCCAGCTCCCAGTGCTGACTTGGGGAAGTGGTGATTTTCATGAATAATGCACCAACGGCAAATGTAGTCTACATTTAGCTGGAATTGGTATGGAATCCATTTCAGCTGGGGACACTTCTGCCAACTCCCCCTCCTCCAGGTTCCTCCTCCCCCGGGCGCAAGGCACGCATTGCTCACTAAAGCGAGCTGAGCGGCCTTCACTGTCTGTCAGGTGACCCCGCATTGACGGTGAGGCCTGAGGGCCCAGGGTGGCAAGAGCACATGCTGTGGGGTTGGCATCCGTTGGGCTTGAATCCCAGGGGTGCCTTTGCTCTGCTCTGTGACCTTGGGCAAGTTACTTAACTTCTCTGAGCTTCTGTTTCTGAAGCTGTACAAAGGGCTGATAATAACTGTAAAGTAGGTGGAGATTAATTGAGGCGGTGTACACGTCAATGCCAGGAATAGAGTAAGCATTCGTTATTATTTAACACTGTTTTATTATTACAGTTCATATGTGATGCATGTCACTTACAATGATCATTATTAGAACCAACAGGCAGACACGATGATAATGATAATGAAAATGATGATAAATGGCAACGTTCAGCCCTTACTGCGCGCCGAGCGTGGGGCTAGTGTATGTATAATTACAGCACTCCATTCCTGTACCTCCCCGGGCCTGGTTTTCTCTGTCCTCCCATTTCCCGCATTGGGAAGCTGAGTCTCAGAGGAGCCAGATGAGTTGGCTGGTGAACGCTGGGCGGCACCAGGATTCACGCTCGGGGCAGTGGTTCCAGATCCCGTGCTCCTGTGTGGAACACCTGTCTCTGAACTCCCTCGTGCAAAACTATCTCCTTGTTCCTTCCTCTTCCTCCGTACCCGTTTTCCTCTGGGTGCAGCAGAGGAGTTGTAGGCAGATGCACATGGGCAAGCACCACACCCAGGCCCTCTTCTCTGCTCGCTGGACCCCTGCTTTGCTGTACAGGTAAATATTTCCTGCTGGGTGCCATGCACACAGGATCCCACGGACCAAAAGTTACCCCCCCCACAAATAAAACCCTCCCACAGCCCGAAAGATATGAGTCATTGCACACACCCGGCCGCTCCCCCTCAGTTACAGATTCCGTTCACCGGCCCAGATCCCTCAGCCCACACACGAATCACACACGCCCACAGTCAAAATTCAGATTCCCCGGTGCCTGCGCGCACACACAGTACACCTGTCACCCAGAGATGGTTTCCACCCTGTCTTCCAAAACACAGCCATGTGCATCCTCCAGCTTTGTTCGATTGCCAGGTACTCCAGATCCCTCCCAGCTCCAGCTCCTGAGAAGCAGCTCTCCCTGTAAAGGGAGGGTGCCAGCCGCGGAGCAGGGCTCAGATACAGATGACTTGCGGCTTTGTTTCCACTTTAAATACATATTTAGGCAGTTAATGCCCCCTTGAAGAGGGAAAAACCCTCATCCAAAGTCAGTGACCACTGGTCGTGTTTTCGGTGCTTGGCCAGGGATATGTGAAAAGTAAACTGTTTTTTTTTTTTGTTTTTTTTTTTAATCCAAATGCTCAATTTAGGAGGAAGCAGGTCCATAGACACGGGTATTACACCAATAGGAACTCATTTCAGAAACAAAAGGCAATTGGAGATAAAAGCATCTCCTCGGAGAGCCTTTCAGCCCCTTTGGGGAGGGAAAAGTCTCCATGAGGTGAAAGGAGAGGGGAAAGCAAATAACTAGTTCTTTGTTGCCAATAATAGCTGAGAAAGGAGTGTAGCTGAAAACTCCCCCCATGCAGCACAGCCCCGGGGCGATGTAACGAGCTTTATATTAGGAAGCCTGACTGGGCTGGTGAGGAGCTAAGTATCAGCATCCTCCGAAAATAGCCCTCCGCCGGCTGGCTGGTGAGTAGCCCTCGCTGACGCTAACAGTTCGCGCAGCGAACCCGGGGGAAGGGGGCCGTGCGCCCATCTTCCCTGAGGATGCCGTGGAGAGAGGACGCCCCTGGGGGAAAATGGTGATGGTGGCAGTAGGGGGTGGGCCAGGAACGTCTGCCCTTTCTCTTCAAGACTGTTTCTTCCTCATCTTCTGCCAGGCCTCCACAGCTCGAAAGACAGCTAGCTAGCAAGCATGAGCTGATAATTCTGTATAAAACATTCCTTAGGTCCTTAAATGTCAGCAAGAGATTAGATTTGTGAGCCCTGGAAGAGAGGATGATGTTTGCTTGAATTTTCTGCCGTGGTCCATCCCTTCTTGGATTAGCCACTCCCCAATTTGTAGTTTCCTGGCTTGTGAAAGGTCACGTGGTCAATGAAGGTGGCACTGCAAGGGGTCCTGGCCCCGCCGAACAGGCTCTGTGGACTGGAGGAAGGGACCGGCTCTCCCATCATTCCGGAGAGGAGCTGTCCCTTCAGCACCTTGGAGAGCACCCCCCGCAAACTGCCTGGGCTGCCAGGGAGCCCGCCTTGCTCTAATTCCTCCCGCCAGTACCGGCCAGTGACCACCTGGCCCTGACCCCTCCACACTTGGCCACCAGAAGTCTTCCTGCTCCCGCTCTTTCAGTGTGTGGGTTCTGTGATCCATGAAACACCACTACTGGGGGTGTTTGTTTTTCACCCCAATCCTTTCAGTCTTTTCTGAAAAAGTTGAGTGCCTTCTAGATGTCTCCTGGTGAACCAAGAGAGCATTTCCCAGCTAGGGGAGGCAGCTTTGGGGTGGGATCCTTTATTAGGACTCATGGAAATAAAACCTGAGGTTTATTTCTGCCTTGGGTTGTGTGTGCTCAGTTCCTGTGGGTGTACAGGGGTTATAAGTGCACACCAGGGACATCCCTGGTGGTCCAGTGGTTAAGACTTCGTGCTTCCACTGCAGGGGGCATGGGTTCGACGCCTGGTCGGAGAACTAAGATCCCGCATGCCACGCAGTGTGGCAAAAAAAAAAGAAAAGGGCACACCAAAGGCAGCAAAGGAACGATTTTGTCTGTAGCAGCGAATGAAAGACTGTTTTGCTTCTGTTCTCTTTAAACGGGCATCAACGGATTAGTCATCTACACCAACCCTGCCCAATCTGTATGTGGCTATTTGAATTTGAATTTAATTACAATGAAATGAAATTTAGAGACTCGGCGCTTCCGTCACACTAAGCCACATTGCAAGCGCTCAAGTGCCACCTGTGACTCGTGACCACCACCCTGGACAGTGCAGAGACAGAACATTTCTGTCATCACACAAAGTCCTGTTGGACAGCGCTGGTGTGGAGTGTAAGAGTCATGCAGGAAGGGCTGTATGTCTGTGCCGGTCACTGTTGAATGTCCAGTAACTAAAGTAGTGCCAACATACAGTGGTCACTCAATAAATACTTGTGGAATGGATCAACTGTGCAAATGTAGTAGTGTTTCGTGATTTCATCCACTGTCATCATTTCACACATCCATGTTATTGCAAGAACTTAGAACTGGATGTAGACAGTTAAAGGGGAATTTTAAAGCTCTTTAAAGCATTGCCATTATAATTCCCTTGTCGGTTTTGTTTTTTATCAGCTCTGTCGTTGCTTATAGAGACTGACAGTGCGTTACGTGAGTCAGGTGGATGGTGTTGAATAGAGCGCATAATAGAGATAATGTCCTAGTGCTGCAAGGCGTTCATGGCCAGAAGACTTTTTTTTTTTTTTTTTTTTTGCGGTACGCGGGCCTCTCACTGTTGTGGCCTCTCCCGTTGCGGAGCACAGGCTCCGGACGCGCGGGCTCAGCGGCCGTGGCTCATGGGCCCAGCCGCTCCGCGGCACGTGGGATCTTCCCAGACCGGGGCACGAACCCGCGTCCCCTGCATCGGCAGGTGGGCTCTCAACCACTGCGCCACCAAGGAAGCCCCAGAAGACATTTTTGGAGCACTGTCTAATGAGCAGCTTTCGTTGTAAAGTGCTAGGAAAGACGAGCAGAAAAATAAGTACCCTTTCATCTGCGCACTTTCTAAAGATCCCTTTTCCTCAGTTTGATTCATTCATTCATTGAGAAGCATTTACTAGTTCCTACAGTGTTCAAGCCATAAAGACTGAAAAGCTCAGGTCCACTTTTGATGAATCCACCTGGCAGTCTTTGCTGAGCCTGACTCTGTGTCTTAGTTCATTTGGGCTGCTGTAACGGAATACCATGGGCGGGGCAGGGGTTGGGGGGTTTTAAACAACAACATTCATTTCTCACAGTTCTGGAGGCTGAGAAGTCCCAGATCAAGGCCCTGGCAGATTTGGTGTTTGGTGAGGGCCTTCTGGGTTGCAGACTGCCACCTTCTCTGTGTCCTTACCTGAGGGGAGGGACAAAGGAGCTCTGTGGGGTCTCTTTCATAAAGGCACTGATCCCATCACGAGGGCTCCACCCTCATGACCTAATCACCTCCCAAAGCCTGTACCTCCTAACTCCGTCACTTTGGGAGTTAGGATTTCAACGTATGGTTTGGTGGGGGTAGGACACAGAAATGCAGTCTAGGGGCTTCCCTGGTGGCACAGTGCTTGAGAGTCCGCCTGCCGATGCAGGGGACGCGGGTTCGTGCCCCGGTCCGGGAAGATCCCACGTGCCGCGGAGCGGCTGGGCCCGTGAGCCATGGCCGCTGAGCCTGCACGTCCGGAGCCTGTGCTCCGCAACGGGAGAGGCCACAACAGTGAGAGGCCCGTGTACCGCAAAAAAAAATAAAATAAAATAAAACACAAGAAACAGGAGGACATGACTTTTACCAAGAAGAATACGTAACCTGTATGCAAAACTAAACTATGTAAATTAATTACGGGTTTCTTATGCCAGACTTTGGGCATCCCAAATGGAAGGACCACAGGTGAGAGTTCTGAGAAGGGGAGGGAGAGACGTGTGTGTCCTTGAGTGAGCAGCAGAGACGTCCCTGGAGGGGCCCCTGAGCTGTGTCTGAATGACGGCGGGCAGTGTGGCTGTTACCCCAGGGCTGAAGTTGCTGACTTTGAAGGAGGCTTGTTCTCGGCCTTGGTTTTCTCATCTCTGCAATGGAGTCATAACAGTTTCTTCCATTTCCACCTCCCACCTTCGCGGGAATGTCAGAGGTGTTGATTGGAATGCAGGGAGGGCTCCCTGGTGCTTTTGGAGACCTCTGAACGAATGGAGGGGCAGTCTCCACTGCTGGTGCTGTCCTGCCACTGTCTGTTACTCGGGCCAGTGCGTCCCACACATGAGTGTGTGTGAGAGTTGATTGCTGGCCCCCTGCTGAATTTCTGGGTCTGAGGTGTCGCCCAAGAATTTACATTTCTTACAAGTTTCAGTTGATGCTGCTGCTGCTGGTCCGAGGACCCCACCTTTAGAACCACAGTGCTGGGCGGTGCCTCTTAACCCTGGCTGCACAGTGGGACCACCAAGGATGATTATCCCTGGAGACTGTTAGAAATGCAGAATCTCAGGCACCCGCAGACCTGCAGGGTTAGAATCCACATGCTTGCAGGACGCCCGGGTGGTTCTCATGTGGGCGGCTCCGTTTTAGCACACTTGTCCCAATCTTGGCTGCTCACGGAGTCATCTTGGGTCCTTTGGGAAATGCTAGTGCCTGGGCCCCACCCACACATGCTGACAAGGTGGTCTGGGTGTGGCCTGAGTGTTGAGATTCTTTTTCAGAGTGTCCAGGTGATTCTGACATGTGTCTCAGGTTGACGGCCTCTTGCCCAGAGCAGCCTCAGCCACATGTCGGAACCACTGGGACAGTTTCAGGGAGGGACCCGTCTGGGTTCCACCCAGCACTGCTCCAGCCAGGATCTTGGACGGTGGCATCTGGCTTGGGTATGTGATAAAAAGCAGGCAGGGCTGAGAGTCGCTGCTCTGGACAGAGTTTTTTAAAACTCTGGGCCAAGTGGCTCATGAAAATGAAAGAGACTGTAGCGTTCCCAAGCACCACATGTAAGTGCTGTTACGTTTCTGCTCTGTCAGCAGTGGCTTCCTCCTCTGTGTCTGTGTCTCCACTTTGTTTCTTTTTTTAATATCTATTTGGTTGCACTAGGTCTTAGTTGTGGCAGGTGGGCTTCTTAGTTGCAGCTCCAGGGCTCCTTAGTTGCAGCTCGCCAGCTCCCTAGTTGTGGCACGTGGGCTCCTCAGTTGTGGCATGCGAACTCCTAGTTGTGGCATGCATGTGGGATTTAGTTCCCTGACCAGGGATCGAACCCGGGCCCCCTGCATTGGGAGCACGGAGCCTTACCCACTGCGCCACCAGGCAAGTCCCTCCCCTTTGTTTCTTGTAAGGATGCCTCTCATTGGATTTCAGGCCCAGCCAAAATCCAGCGTGATCTCGTCTCAAGAACTTTAAGTTCATTGAATCTGCAGAGACCCTTTTTCTAAATAAGGGCACATTCCCAGGTACCAGGGTTTAGGACATGGACATATCTTTTGGGGGACACTCTTCAACCCACTACAATGCCCTACAGGCTTCGGTTTGAACGTGCTCCGAGGTGCATACATGTTAACTAGAATCCTAAAGCCAGGAGATTCCTTTGGAAGAAGGATAATCACTGTTTTTAACATCCACTTTGTCCCAAGTACTGGGCTGTGCACTTACCATAGATGTTACTTCTTTTAGTCCTTAAATCAGTGCTTTAGGGTAAAGCATGTGCTGTCATTTAAGGGATGATGAGAAAGTGAAGCGTGGCGGGTTCCGTGGCTTGACGAGGTCGCACAGCCGGGGGCAGTGGGCCTCGGCTGGCCCAGAGCCGCCCGTGGCACCTAGCGATGGCATTTCCCAATGGAGCAATCATTTCATCGCCCACCCCCAACCCCACCCCATACCTTACTGTGGAGGAAGCTGAGGCCCAGAGGAGTCCAAGGTCTAACAGTGAAGCAGAGAAAGGGAAGGATGACACAGTCTTCTGAACCTGAGCCTTTGCTGGGCCTTTGCCCAGCCATGCATAAACTTGTGGGGTCTCCCAGACCCCTCTGAGAGCATTTGGAAGCTGTGGTCCTCTCCCAGGTGGCAGGCAAGTACCTGTACTCATGCGATGTTTTGTGGGCACCTCTGGGGGTCGAAGATTCCCTGAGACTTCTCCATGGACCCCGGATAAGAGCCCTTCCATCCTCCACGGATGTCCAAATGGGCCGAGATCCCACAGCCAGTGGGAAGTGGGAGCAGGGCCTGCGGAGTCCAAGGCGGAGGCCTGGAGTGGGCAGTGGGCCTCTCCCTGTCCCTCCTCTCCTGTTGAGGGTGCTCGGTAGCTTCTCCTGGAGGACTCCTGGGTCCACCCTTGCAGCCAGCATCTGACGCTCTGACCTCCCTCCCATCCCACTCCCCCCAGCTCACTGCTGTCGCTCTCAGGCCTGGCGAGTGTCGGGCCTTGAGCTGGGGAGTTGCGCAGGCTTCTTTCGTGTGTCTCCCTGTGAGAGAAGCATGACTCCCCCGTTTTACAGGTGGGGAGCTGAGGCTCAGGCAGGCAGTGGAGACGGGAAATGCTGAAACAGGGCTGACCTTGCAGTCTCTGGGCTGATCGCCTAACCCCGGCCACCTGGACAGGCTCCCAGGGGAGAGCCCAGGGGCCTGCAGTGGGGCCATCTGACACAGGCAGTCCCAGGGACCACGCCTTGAGAAGCACCTGTCCCTCCCACCCCGCGAGCCAGCCTCTGCATCAGGGCTGAGGACGGCAGATGGGAGGAGGGGAGGCATTGCCAGGTGGGGGTGGGTGGCAGCCACACTGTGGGCAGGTCAATGGGGGAGGGTTTCAGGAACCAAGGGTGGCCAGGGGACCCCTCCCAGGAGCACGAGGCGGGATGTTACCTGGTAGGCCGGTGTCACAAACCCGGGCAGGCTTTGTCGGAGGCTGGCTGTAGGAGCCAAGCCAAGGGGCTGTGGGCCGTGCAGCCAACCTGTGTGCATGGCCTTTTCACAGCCCCACCCCTGGCCATTGGGTTGCTTACTGCTGAGTTCAGAGACGTAGCCGCAGTGGTTGAAGTCGACTTTGGTGAGGACGGTGTGTGGCGCCAGGCGTGGCGCCCCTCTGCTGTCCCCTCTGGGCGCTCCGTGTGCACACACGCCTGTGCGCTGGCTCCCGTGGCCTCCACGCTCTAGAGGGCAGAGGCCTGTCTGTCAGGTTCCTGACTGCGGCCCCCGGTACGGCCGCAGCACCTGCGGCAGGGGGAAGCTCGGGGGACCATGGTTGGACGATGCATGAATGACACACCAGCAGAGAGCTGAGGATGTGAAGGGGCAGTCGTGTGGAGAGTGGGAGAACGAGCAGGTGGGGAGAACGACACGTGCAAAGGCCCAGAGGCAGAGGTGTGGGCTGCAGCAGAGTGAGGGCAGAGGGTAAGGGGTCTGAGCACAGCTTCCGGGCCATGGGAAGGACGTTAGATTTTGTCCAGAGGCCAGGAAGGGCTCTGAAAGGTTTAAGCAGGACAGCAACGCGATCTGATGTTTGTCCTTTTGTAATTAAACGTTTTGTTTCCAGATAATTGTAGATTCACGTCCAGTTGTAAGAATAATACAGGGACATCCCCGAGCCCTCCACCGTGTCCGCCCCAAGGGTAACATCTTGCAAAACTCTAGTACAGTGTTATAGCCCAAATGCCAACGTTGATACCGTCCGATGCAGGATATCCCATCACCACAGGGACCCCCGGTCCTCCTTTTATGGCCACACCCACTCCCCCCTCACCCCCGTGTCTCCTCAGCCTCCGGCAACCACTGATCTGCGCTCCATTTCTCATTTCAACAGTGTTCTACAAATGTAGCCTCTGGGAGCACCTTTGCCGCTTGCCGTGCTTCTCTGGAGCCCGTCCAGGCCCTTGTTCCCGTCGACGGTCGGTTCCTTTTACTGCTCACCGTGCCCCGCAGAGCGGATGGGGCGCTGCCCCGTCACCGTCCGGGGCGTCTGGGATAGTTCCCGCGTGGGACTGTTGGGAATACCCGCCGCTGCTAACTTTGACGTAGAGGCTCTGTGTGAACCTGAGTCTTCATTTCTCTGGGATAAATGCCCAGGAGTACGTTTGCTGGGCCGTGTGGCAGTTGTACGGTTGTGTTTGGATAATCACTCTGGCTGCCAGGTGGGGAAGGAAAGGGGGGCCAGAGAGGAAGCTGGGGGACCCTGGGAGGCGGTGCACGTGTCTAGGGGGGAAGGGATGATGGCCTGGGTCCAGGTGGTGACAGTGGGCTGGGGAGAACCAGAACCCTGAGAGCTCAGAGGTGAGCAGAGCAGGCGGGCAGAGTCCGGGACGGTCAGCACCCAGGCACCGGGGACACAGGGGCCCCTGGGGGAGGGGTGGGTGTGGAGCCAGGTGAGGATGGTGAGGCTGTGGTGGAGGTTGTGAGTCTGGATCTCAGTGGGGTATCATACTCTGGGAGTTGGTAGCAAAAGGCAGGAGAGAGGTTGTCCCTGGAGGGGCCCCAGGGCTCAGAATCGGCTGAGGAGGGGGTCAGGGAAGGGAGGAGGGTGGAGACAGGCCCGGGGGTGGGGATGGGTCAGCAGGAGCAGAGACGGGATGGGGACCCAGCCCTCACTTGTCCCGGCCACGTGGCCACCATTTTTGTCCATTAGGAAATCTGATTGCCCCACACCCCGTGAGGCCAGGCCCACACAGTTACTATGCCCATTTTACAGACGAGGAAACCAAGGCCAGGGGATAGAGTGACTTGTCAAAGTCACGTGGGAGATTTGGGTTCTGGAAGCCACAGAATCACACAGCACAGGGCTGAGTTCAGACCCCAGATCCTTGGTTACGAGCCTGCGTGGGGCGTCCTGAATGTTGTATGCGAGCCCAGGCAGGGATTTCTGAGCTGGCGCCTGGTGTGCACAGATGCTCCATAAATAAGCTAGTATTACCGCTGTAAACCATTTACAGACACCACTGGTGGCTGACAGTCCCGCTTCTACGCTCCCCGTTTTCCCCTCCTATCCTCGTTACATCCTAGAGGTGGCATCAAGCCTGCACCCTGAGAGAAGACAAGTGGTATTGTTTTACTGAGACATAATTTACATAAAATCCGTCCTTTTAAAGTGTACAATTCACCGCTTTTAGAAGTTCACAAGGCTGCGCGGCTGTCACCACACCCTCATTTTAGAACTTTTTTTTTGTCACCCACAAGAGAAACCTCGTTACGCATTAAGCAGGCACTCACCATTGCCGCCCCCGCCCCCGCCCCCACCCACCCTTGACAACCCCTAATTTGCTCTCTGTCTCTGGATTTGCCTGTTCTGGACATGTCAAACAGATGAAATCCTACACTATGTGGGCTTCTGTGTCTGGCTTCTTTTATGCAGTGTCTTCAAGGTTCATCCACGTCCCATGTATCAGAACTTCGTTCGTTTTTAAGACTGAATAACATTCCACTGTATGGATAGAGCTCAGTTTGTTTATCCGTCCATTCACTGATGGACATTTGGGGTGGTTCCACCTTTTGGCTCTCGTGAATAGTGCTGCTGTGAACATTTGTGGACGCGGTTTTGTGTGGAAATACGTTTTCCATTCTCTTGGGTGAATACCCACAAGTGGAATTGCCAGGTCATATTGTGACTCTTGTGTTTCACCTTTTGAGGAGCTGCCGCTCTCTTTTCCAGAGCAGCTGCACCGTTTTACATTCCCATCAGCAGGGTTTGAGGGCTCCAGTTTTTCCACATCCTCTCCACACCCGTCATTATCTGCCTTTTTGATTATAGCCATCCTGGTGGGTGTGAAGTAGTATCTCACTGTGGTTTCAATTTGCGTTTCCCTAATAACCAGTGATATTGAGGATCTTTTCATGCGCTTCTTGGCCATTCGTGTGCTTTTGGAGAAATGTCTGTTCAGGTCCTTGCCCACTTCAAGATTGTGTTTCTTGCCCTCTTACTGTTGAGTTCTAAAGCTTTTCTGTGCGTTGTAGATAACCACGGTGACTGAAACTGCAGCGTCTAAGTCCTAGCCACCACCAGGGTGCCCGTTGGCATGCTGCCCCCCCAATTGGATGGTGGATTCCTTGAAATAAATCGTGGGTGCCTTCCTCTTGCCCCCAGAGTACCTAGCACGGTACCAGACAGGGGCTCAGTAAACGTCGGGACCTCAGCCCACCAGCTAAGCGGCCAGGTGGTCCTGTCCAGTTCTCAGCGAGGTGGCTTTGATGGGCTGCATTTAGGGTCTGTTTTACCAGCAGCAAGAGAACAGCAGTGGTATCTGCAGGGAAGCTGGGACCCACACAGGTATTTATTGAGCACGGACTGTGCCGGGCAATGAGCTGGCCCCAGGGAGAGCAGGGAACCAAGAGCCCCAGGGCGGTGTGTGCATTTGCACAGGCTGGGGACCGTGTCAGTGAATCCTTTACATTTAACACTGACGGGATGGAGGAAGCTGGGCCCATGCTAACATGGGCGCTGGCGGGTGTCTGGGGCATCCGGGAAAGCCTTCTAGGGGAGCGACTTTCCCGCAGAGACCCGAGGATGGCAGGAGTGAGGCGGGTGTCCGAGGCACACCAGGAGGAGCATTTTTAAGCACCCAGAGGCAGAAGGAACAGGCCCGCCCCGGAAGCACGGCCGTGGGGCCACGGCCTGACCCTTTGGGTCTGCACAGAACCAACCTGATTGTCAGGAGAAACAAGAGCCAGGAGGTAACCCACCAGGGACCGAGGTCCCAGGCAACAGCTGGGCCGGAGCCTCCCTGGGCCCTGGTGTGCCACGCTGCCCGGACGGCACCTGTGTCCACGGTGCAGGGCTCAATATGGAAGAAATTAATCGTGGGTCCCAGAGAGAATGCGGCAGAAATATAGCAGAAGTCAGGGTTTTCTCGGGGCTGGATCCAGGCTGCCATGTTGACAGTGACCGTGAATCGACAGGCGCAGAGTGTCCTGCTAGCTCGAGGCCAGGCAGGAGGAGGAAAGGACAGGAGTGTTAGTGGAGAGACGGAGAGGGAGGGAAGGGGGCAGGGGATAGAGACAGAGACAGGGACAGTGGAGAGAGAGAGACAGAGACAGGGACGGGGAGAGGCAGGGCTGGGGACGAAGAGACAGAGTTGGGGGTGGGTTATGGAGGGGAGGGGAGGGAGAATGAGCCCTTCCTGCTGTCAGGGGCACACGTGTGTTATTTCTCACTTCGCCTCTTGTTTCTAAGCCCAGAGCCCAGCCCCTTCCACATACCTTCCCATAAAGTCCCAGCAGCAGCCCCTGAGGATGGCTGTCCTCTAGCCCAGAGCAGCCCAAACCCACCCAGAGCAGGGCCACCCCGGCTGTTGCTGTGCCCCAGGCAGGAATCCCTGCCTCAGTGGGCAGCCGTGTGCCCCCGTCTCGGGACACTGAGGGGCGCTAAGTAGATCTGGGTCCCCAGGGCACGGGGGTCTCTAGGTGATGCCCAGCAATGCTGCGCAACCACCCGGCAGCCCAGGGCTTGATCCCACTTGAGCTGCTCTCAGTTTGGCCCAAAGTCCTGAGATGAAAATGTGGGTCTGCCTCAGCTGCCCATGGAGCAGGACCCCCCGCCTGGGGACAGCTCTCCATCTGCTTGGAGATGCCCCCTGCGTCATCCTGCAGGAGCGGCCCAGGCCCAAGCCCACTGCCCAGCAAGCCGCGGGAGGGTTGTCAGGGCTGATTCTGAGCTGGAGCCAGTCAGGCTGCACGGTCAGCCTGGGGGCTTCTGAGTTCCCTCAGCACCCGCCCCCCGCCCTGGGGAAGGCAGACCTGTGCCTCCAAGCCTCCCCGCCCACCCACAGTGGCCAGCAGGGAGGAGTTCCTGTGGAAACGCCCAGAACTCCCTCAGGGCGTAGAGGCCAGCCCCCCAGGAGCACTTGCTTGGAACAATGGGGAGCCCTGGAGCGAGAGGGTGTTAGAAAGAGCCTGCTGTGGGAGTGGGCTTTGGGTGGGCCGTTTGGGGAGGGTCTGAGGAAGGGGGTTCACCCTGGAGTGGGTGCTGTCGGAAAGGGGGACAGTCCTCTGATGGGGGTCTGACTCATCTCCGGAGGGAGGCGAGGATGGAGCTGAAATGATGAAGGGTGCCTTGGCCTCCTTGAGAGTTTGGCACTGTGTGGGTGGCCGGGTGACCTGTGTCACTCTGTGGTGGTCAGAGCAGCCTCGTCTGAGGTCCTGTTTACGTCCAACGGAAGGACAGCATAGCCTGGCTGGCCGGGAGCCAGGCCAGTGCCCAGGTGTCCGGGAGCCTCTGGGGGAGGGATGGGAGCCCCTCAGGTCTTCACACCATCGGACCGCCTCTCCCAGCCGCCTTCTGCCCTCAGAGCCGCCGTTCTGGCCGCCGTGCCTCGAGGACCCTGGGCGATGGCTGAGGGAAGTTTCTGGAAAACCCAACCTCAGGGGCCTGTCTGCCAGGGGCGCAGGCCCTCCTGCCTGTGTGGCCGGGGACCGTGCAGGGCCTAGAAGGAGCGTGGGCCTTAGGCGGGAGCGATTGGGGTGCAGTCTGGCCAGGTTCCCTGAGGCACGGGGGGTGCTGGGACCTGAAGGAGCCAGGTGAGGGCTTGCTGGGGGCACCCAGAGAGAGTCAGGGTCCCCACCCTCTCTCAGAGCCCGCCTGGAGATGCCCAACCCAGCTGCAGCCCCAGGGCTGACCAGGAGTCGGGGTGGGGCTGGGGGACACGGTTTGGCCCGAGGCCTGCCCCGCCTCAGGCCCCCTGAACATTGAGTCCTCCTGGGCGGTGCAGGGCTCCTCCCTCTGCGCTCCGGGTTCCTTCTCAGAGCCGCTCTCTCCAGAGACGCCTGTGGAGCCTGTGATGTCCCTCCTTACCCTGGGGCGGCGGGGTGCGGGGCCAGCTGTCCCCCCACTGGGCCCAGCACAGCTTGGAGCTGCGTCCGTGGGGGCCGCAGGGGCAGCGTGGGGCCCTGGCACGGTGTGTCCTGGGCCTGGTCCACCCCTCCGCTGACCGCTCTGGCATCCGGCAGGGTGGGCGTGAGCTTCATCCTCAGCTCTGGGGCCGGCAGGCCTGGGTGTAACGCTGTCCCAGGGCGTTTGCAGCCACCCTCACTGGACGTGCTGTTTCCATGGGTGACAGGGTCACGGGTTTGGCGAACGCCGCCATGGTTTGCTGCCTGCCTCAATCCCAGGTGCAGGCTGGTGAATATAAGGATGTAATTTCTTCCCTCATGATCCCCAAGTCTGTCCTACCCCTGGGAGTCCGCAGACCCCAGGTTGGGGGGCCCCTGCACCGGCCCCGCCCTTTGGGAGCAAATGTCACGTCTGAAATCAGAGTCTCCTCCTCCGTGTCCTGGGTGGAATCCTGACGGGAGCCTTCTCCACCCCCTGGGCCACTGGGGCCTGTGGGTGGACTTGGGGGTGCCCTGTGGAGGTTCAGGGCACAGCTTGGAAGCACTCCCCAGCTGTGCGGTGCCCCCTGGCTGCAGAGCAGGCTTTCTGGGAAGTCCTCATCTGTGGGGTCCCCATGGAGCCCAGTAATCAGGGGGATTGTTTCTGGCCTTCACAGGAAGTGGAGGTGTCCCCACTGGGGTGGTCAGGGTAGTTGTGATGTCAGTCAGGAGTGGGCAGAGACCCCCAGACCCCCGCCCCCCAGGGCAAAGGAAGGGTGGGCCCGCCTCACCCCCAGGCCCACTCAGACTGCAGGGGCTCCACTAAGCCGATGCTCTATTTTTAATAGTTTGAGGTGCAGTTCACACACCATACAATTCACCCATTTAAAGCATACAATTCCATGATTTCTAGTATATTCACAGAGCTGTGCAGCATCACCAGTCAATTTTAGAACATTTTCATCACCTCTAGAAGAAGCCCTGTCATCCCCCCTCCCCCTGTCATCCCCCCTCCCCCTGTCATCCCCCCTCCCCCTGTCATCCCCCCTCCCCCAGCCCCTGGCAACCGCAAATCTGGTTTCTGTCTTATGGATCTGTCCGTCGTGGACATTTCATGCAGATGGAATCCTGCACTGTCTGGCTTCTTTCACTCCCTGTAATGTTTTCAAGGTTCATCCATGTTGTAGCTTGACTGTGTGCCATGTGAATATTAAGACAATAATGTTCCAGCCTACGGATGGACCATATTTGGTTTATCCATCATCCATTGATGGACCTTCGGCTTGTTTCCCCCTTTTGTTCCCCCCTTTTGCTGTGAACATTCGTGTACAGGTTTGTGTATGGACGTGTGTTTTCATTTCGTTCTTTGCATTTTGGGGTATAAACCGAGGAGTGGAATTGCTGGGTCAGGCGGGGCCTCTAGGTTTAACTGAGGGACTGCTGGGCTGTTTTCCAGAATGTCTGCACCATTTTACATTTCCATTCAGCTTCTTTTTAAAGAATCTTCTGGAAGTTGAGATGTCCTTACAGGCCCTCTACCCCTCACCCAAACCTGGGGATTTATTCCTGGACGCGGTGAAGTCTATGTTTGGAGAAACTCCTCATTTCTCAAGCACACCGTCTGTGCAGGGCACAGGACCTGCTCAGTTTCGCCCCCTGCAGGTGGCCCTGCCCACGTTCCTGCCCCTCCCCACCAAGTGCTACTCTAGTTTCCTTCATGGTGGGGTTCACCTAGTGTCTCTCTGTCCCCCTACATCTCAGGTCCGGGAGGTTCTTTGCTCTCTGTACCCTCAGCCCCTGGCACGCGGAAGGTACCTGGTAGACAAACAGTCATTTAGAGTAGGGGGTGTTGCCGCGCCGCGGGAAGCGGGTGGGAGGGGGAGGTGGGAGGGGCCCTGAGGAGGTTCTCAGGGCAGAGGGTGACCAGCAGTCCCGCTCTCTGTGTCTCGGGGCTTTGGAAAAAGAGGCGGTGCAGGGCCAGCTTGTCCCCAAGCACGCCCTCCTTCTTCTCAGAGAGGGTGGACGGGAGGGGAGGATGTCTGTGAGGAGACGGCAGAGACCTGAGGGTGGATCAGGCACCTGGGCGGGGGCTCCATGGGGATGCATCAGGCACCTGGGGGAAGGGCTGCGTGGGGACGCATCAGGCACCTCGGTGGCCTCCGTGGAGCTATAACACGCACCTGGGTGGCCTCCTCAGGGATAAAAGAGCTCAGAAGCTGCTCCCGGTGCTGGTACCCGGTCGGTTAGGAGCTGCAGCCCAGCACGTTAGGAGCTATTTTATCCCCATTTTACAGGCGTGGAAGCTGCAGGTAAGTAACTTGCCTGGCCTCACGGCTTAGTGGTGGTGGAGCTGGACTTGAACCCAGGGTGCGGCAGGTGTCCTGCCCACCCCTGTTGCTCCCTCTGCCTGTCCCCCTGCAGCAGGAGCCCCATGCGGGCCTCAGCCATCCCCTCTCCCCCCCCGGGGGTCCTGCGCTCCAGGAACTGGGGCCTGTGGGGGGGGTCTCACTGGGGCCCAGGCGGGCTGGTGGTGTGGAACCCCTGCGTGCGGTTGTGGGTGTTAGTGTTTTCCTGCGATAACGGCTCATAGCTCATGTCACATCTCAGAGGGCTCGGTGACCCACCTGAGCCCAAATCCTCCATTTTTTTTTTTGTTTTTTTTTTTTTTGCGGTACGCGGGCCTCTCACTGTCGTGGCCTCTCCCGTTGCGGGGCACAGGCTCCGGACGCGCAGGCTCAGCGGCCACGGCTCACGGGCCCAGCCGCTCCGCAGCATGTGGGATCTTCCCGGACTGGGGCACGAACCCATGTCCCCTGCATCGACAGGCGGACTCTCAACCACTGCGCCACCAGGGAAGCCCCCAAATCCTTCATCTTAATCTGGGTGCTCGGCCTGCAGCCTGGGCCGCCTTCCTGGCGTGTTTGGTGTGTGTGTATAGAGCGCCTGCCCTGGGAAGAGCCGGCGGGGCTCCCCGGAGAGTGTGAGACAGAGGCTGCTGCCTGGGGTGAAGCTGGGAGCTTGACCATCGGGCAGATTTTCAGCAACAAGATCGTTGGTCCTCAAAAAACATAACATGAAAAAGAAAACGATTGTTGGTCCTGAAATAAGAATCACCTGTGAGCTTTTAAAACCCTCTGCTGCTCAGGCCTTGCCTCTGACCCACGGAATCGTTGTCTCTGGGTGCACTGGGTGTCAGTTACTAGTTTTCAAGGTCCTGCAGGTGGTTCTAACAGGACAACCTGGGTTCTTGATCTCGAGTGGCATCTGAGTCACCTGGAGGGCGTTACAGCCCCGGTGGTCCGCCCACCCCCAGAGTTTCTGCTTCAGTGGGCCCGGGGGAGCCCAAGAATCTGCATCTCATCAAGGTCCCAAGTGACGCTGATGCTGCCGGAGAACTGCAGCACAGGGCAGCCGTGGCCACCCGTGTGCATTGCGGCCCCCCAGGTCCTCCACCTGGTCACGGGCTAGACTGTCGCGGCTTGTGATGTGACGTACTTAACGCAGCGCCTGCCACGCGCCCTGCACGATCCTGAGGCGCTTTGCAAGTGTGAATCCTCTTACTCTCCACGAGCATCCCATGGGGTGGGTATTGTCACTGTCACTCGTCACAGCAGGGGACACGGAGACCCAGCAAAGTCAGGTGACTCGGGCCAGCTCTGAGGGCAGTGCAGTGTTGGTCTGACCCCAGCTCCTGGCTCTTCACCCCCACGCTGTTCTCCTCTTCTGTGGCTCCGAGAGAGAAGTAACTTTGACCCCCATTTTGCAGATAGGGAAGCAGAGGCTCGGGTCAGGTCACCTGTCCAGGATCCGAGCTCAGACCTGCCTGACTTCCGGCCACTCTGGTCATGGACCCTCTCCCGTGAGGGGGCTCCCTCGATTCTTCCTCCCATCCCTGCCCTGCACCCCCTGCTGCCCCATCTCACAGTTATGTCCATGAACCCCTGACCTGTGAGAGGCCAGCCCTGCGGGCCTCGGGCAGCTGAGCCTCAGTGCCTGCTGGGTGACCAGAGAGGGGAGCACGGGTCCGGGAAGGGTGCTCCCCGGATGGCGGGATTGGGAGCCCTGCGTTCTATTCCTGTCTCCCCTGTTCAGGCCCAGAGGGAGGGGCATGAAGGGTGAACAAGGGTGGTCCCTGCTCACTGAGGCCCGACAGGATATGGCGCTGAAACTTGGAAGCTGGAGTCAGGGATGCCCAGGTCTCCAGAGCCTGCACCTTGAAACCATTCACACCACAGAGAAGACAGTGCTTGATGTCAGTGGCGTCCGAAGCAGCAGCCGGCCTCCCCTGAGCAAAACCCAGGGTTCTCCTGACGCCCGGGGCCAGCTCCTGGGTGTTGGGTGCAGAGCTGCGTCCTGAAGGGACCCTCCTTCAGGATGAGTCATCCGGCCATTCTGAGTGAGGAGCCCCAGTCCAGAGGGACCTGGTGTAGTTGGAACTGCAGGCTGTGTCCTTCGATGCTGACCCCTCTGTTTTCGGTGGGCAGTGGAGAGGGATAGTCCCAAACGTGGGCCTGGGAATCTGGCACACATGGCGGGGGTCCTAGCTGAGCCGCTTCCGTCAGGACTTTGGGCAAGTGACTTAACCTTATCACGCCTCAGTTTTTTTCTGTCTGTAAAATGGGTACAGTGTCTCCCTCATGGGCTCTCTGTGGGAACTGACTGGCTTGGACCTGCCGTGAGCACTTGGCAGGGGGGAGAGGAGCCTCTGCCGTCCCCGGGAGGTCAGGGCGACAGGCGAGCAGAGGGGGTCTCCTCAGGGAGTGCAGCTCAGAGGGAGCCAGGCTCCCAGGGGAGAGGACGCTGACTTGGGGTCTACAGACCAGCCACTTCTCTGACTCATCCTCGATGTGCACGTGTCAGCCGACGGTGCCAGGTGTGGGCCTCGCCTCTGATGGGGAACAGGGGGCATTGGGGCTGGCCCCCACATCCCCGTGGCTCCTTCCAGTTCTGGGGACAGCTGAGTGGGGAGGTTCAGATCTTCGCCCCTTCCTGCTGTGTGGCCTTGGACAAGTCACCTTACCTCTCTGAGCCCCCTGTTGTGATGACAGCTCCTGGCCCTCCGTGGATGGTGAGAGCTCAGCAGATGTCAGCCGATGGTGTCCCTGGACACCGTGGCCGTGGTTTCTGACTGGGCTGCCCTGGAACGTTTTCTGGGTGCCTGCAACTGAGAAGGCAGCCAGTGTGGGGAAATTCTCAAGGTAAACTTAACAGGGTTCATTCTTTGGAAGTTAGGTCCATCTCTTTTCTTTTTTCTTTTTTTTCTTCCTGACGTGGAAAAGACTTCCCCTTTATTCATAATCACCAAAACTTAAGCAACAAAGATGCTCTGGAGTAGGAGTGGATGACACAGTATGGTTCAGGTCCACAGAAGACGCGGAGGCCTTAAGTGCCTATGACAGTCAGAGAAGCCAGCCTGAAAAGGCTTCATACTGTATGAGTCCAACTCTGTGACTTTCTGGAGAAAGCAGAACTATGGAGACAGTCAAAGAACACTGGTTGCCAGGGGTTGGGGGAAGGAAGGATGAACAGGTGGAGTGCAGAGGATTTTTAGGGCAATGAAACTATTCTGTGTGACACGGTGATGGTAGGTACAGGTCGTTACGTTTGTCCAAAATCACAGGATGGGCGACACCAGGAGTGATGATGTATCGGTATTGGCTGATCGACTGTAACAAATGCACCGCACTCATGTGTGTCTGTACTTGCACTCAATTTTTCTGTGAACCTAAAGCTATAACGTCTAAACTTAAAAAAACAAAACAAAACAACCCCGCTAAACCTTCCCAGGATGAACGGGTGAGGAAAGCAGAAGGAGCAATGCTGGCGTGAAGTCGGCCAGGTGGGCACGGCCTAGGGTGCTGGTTGAGCTTGTTTCTTGAGTCTGGTCCTTCCCCGGCCATTGGGGACCCCCTGCCCACACCGTGGAGGTGGGCATACCTTGGTGGCTCCCTGGTTTGAGGCCAGCCACGCCTGAATCCCCTCCCCTCTGGGCAACACAAGGATGAACGTGGGGCCCATGTTTGCTGGTCTCCGTGGTGTCTGTTTTTGCTCTCGACCCCTCCCGGCCTTGGGGTGGCTTCCTGGCTGGTGACCTGGTCTCAGCGCGGCAATGGCCATCGTCTGCATGCGATGCTCATGGCCTCTCCGGTCACTTTCCTGCCTCCAGTCTGACATGTCTGATGCCTTCTCAGGGAAGCTTGCCCCCTCCGTCCCCCCAAGAAGGCCACCGACCTGCCACTTGGGCCCCCTTTCTGGCTTTCCCACCAACCTGCTAAATACTCGGGCTGGGCACCTACCAGGCCAGTGTCCTCTGTGAGGAGCAGGGCTTTCCCCCAACACCCAGGTTCGGATCCCGGCCCCCATGAGGAACAAATGCTGAGTCTTAGTTTCTACAGCTGGAAAAGCAAGCATAACGTCACTATTGTGAGAATTTTCTCATGAAAGTCTTTCTTCCCATCCCTCTTGAAAAATTTTAATTTTTATCAAGATGATGTGCCCACAGTTTAAGATGTCAATTAATGCTAAAAACAACAGTGTTTAGGATAAAGCCCCCTCCCTCTACTGCTTCCAGAACTACAACTTTAAACTCCTTCAGCTGTGTCTCCAGACACTTAACTCCAAGTTTCTACATCTGTACTTACTGCTTTCTTGGTTTACGATCACTTTTAGCTGTTATGTACTGACTCCCTACTATGGTAGGTGAAGATTCTGTCTTTTAGAACCACCTTTCTCTTCCCTTTCTTAACCATTCCATCATTGTTAGGTCAATTCTGTTAAATCCATAGCTCTCATTATTAAAAGACTGGGGTATTGAGGCAAGCAATGCACTGATTCTGTATACACGCATGTATTGATACTTTTCATGTGCAGCTTGAGTTAGTAATCGCCTCATTTTTTCAAAGACATAGTTTCCTTTAAAACAGTGGTTAATTCGTTGCCCAACTTCCAAATGCTCAGAAAAATATCTCTCAATGCTGCGTTTTGCATGAAACATCCACCAGATTCTCTCTCTATATATACAGTATATACACATTTTTTAGATTTATATATTTTCCTTCAGTGTTTGCTGGAAGACATATACAGTTGACCTTTGATCGGTGTTGGGATTAGGGGCTCCGACCCTCCACACGTTTGAAAATCCATGTGTAATTGATAGTCAGCCCTGAGTATGTGCGGTTCTACTGTATCTGTGGATACATCTGTGGATTCAACCATGAGTCATGTAGTACTGTAGTCTTTACTATGGAAAAAATCCGTGTATAAGCGGACCCTCACAGTTCAAATCCGTGGTATTTTGGGGTAAACATATATAACATTGCTCCTGGAAATTCCCTTTGCCACCTCATGTTTGTTGGACAACCTCCCCCCCATGTCTTTCCTCTTCTGTGATTTTCTCTCTCATTTTGGTGGAGTACATCCTGCAGTAGCTTCCTGAGAAAGGATGCATGGAAGATAGATAGTTTTTGTGGCTTAATGACTTGATAAGTTGGTTGTATATGTAATTCTAGATTGAAAATCATTTTTGTTCAGAATTTGGGTGGGGGTCATTTCCCACTGAGGTCTAGGTCTCGGTGTTGCTGTGTCAAGAGGTCTCATGCCCTGCTGACCCTCAGTCCTTCGTGTGAAGTCTGTCTTCTCTGGAAGCATTTGGGATGTTTGCTCACTGAGGTTCTGAAGTTTCTCATGACTTTGTATGAGAATCTTTCCTCCGTCGTGCAGGGTGTCTGTGAGCCCCTTCAGCCTGGACGCTCACATCCTCCAATTCTGGGACGCTTTCCCATCTTACGTCTTTGGTAATTTTCCTTCCTTGCTTTCTGGAACTACTAATTTATAGATTTGGGGCCTTCTGGATGACTCATGAATGACTCTAATTTTCTTCTCACTATTTCTCACTACTTTGCCCACCTCTATTTTGTTCTAGTTTCTGAAAGGTTTCCTTGGATTTATCTTCCAACTCACTTATCAAAATTTTTATTTTAGCCATCAGGAGCTTCCAGGAGCTCTTTTTCTCTGTTTCTTTTTTCTTTTTCCTTTTTTATTGCCTTTGATTCTCATTTTGAGGATACAGTACCTTATCTCTATGAGGATTTAATGTTTGGTATCTATGTCTTCCACACCCTGCATTTTTCATGATTCCCTCCAATTTTTTCTGCATTTACTTGTATGTTTTGGTCTCTTTCCTCTTGGAGGCTTTCTCCAAGTGTCTGATGACGCTGGGCTCTTCACTTATTGCAGTAAGGCACCAGAAAGCTGACTGAAAGCTCTGTGCAGGCTTCACTGCTGGCCTGATCCCGTTTCTCCAGAGAAATTCTCCCCATCCTGCCTGGGTGTAGGAATTCCAGCCGCCAGCACCTGGGTGGTCCGGGGAAGCGGGCAGGGTCTCTGTTCAGAGTGAAGACTTCCTCCTAATAGTCCCGGGTCTGGTCCCATGCCTCCCCCCATGCTCCTCACCTGCCTGGGTCCCCTGGGGCATGGTTTCCTGGTTCACGCAGAAACTTCCTGTGTCACGCAGGAGGGGAGAAGGCGCTCTTTTTAATTCACGATTGATATGTTCTCGGCACCTGGCTTTCTATCTTTTCTCTAGATTTGTTCTCCTAACTTTTAGTTCTAATTTATGTAGTTTGTAGGTCGCCTGGCTAGAGACTGAGAATCCTGTATTAGTTTGCTAGGGCTGCCATAACAGAGTGTCACAGACGGGGGGCTTAACCAGTAGCTACTTATTCTCTAGCAGCTCTGGAGGCTGGGTTCGGGCTCTTCTGAGGCCTCTCTTCTGAGGCCTCTCTCCTTGGCTTGCAGACGGCCACCCTCTTGCTTCTTCTGCACATAGCTGTCCCTCTGAGTGCACTCCTGGTGTCACTTACAGGAACACCAGTCATACTGGATTAAGCCCCCCCTTCCCCCCGCCATGGTCTCATTTTTTAAAATATGGTAAAATACACGTAACATAAAACTTCTTGGGGCTTCCCTGGTGGTGCAGCGGTTGGGAGTCCGCCTGCCGATGCAGGGGACGCAGGTTCGTGCCCCGGTACGGGAGGATCCCACATGCCGCGGAGCGGCTGGGCCCGTGAGCCATGGCCGCTGAGCCTGCGCGTGCGGAGCCTGTGCTCCACAGCGGGAGAGGCCACAGCAGTGAGAGGCCCGCGTACCGCAAAAAACAAAACAAACAAACGAAACCTTGTTATATTAACTGTTTTTAAGTATGTGGCTGACTGATATTCAATATATTTATAATGTTGTACCGCCGCCATCACCACCATCCATCTCCAGAGAGCTTCCATCCTGTAAAGCTGCACCTCTCCACGCCCGATAAACAATAACCGCCCTGCCCCCCAGCACCCAGCCCTGTGCTTCCTGTCCGACTCGTAACTACTCTAAGAGTCTCAAACGTAGAGCCATTCGGTATCTATCGCTTTATGACTGACTTAATCTCACTGAGCGCAAGGTCTTCAAGTTTCATCCAGGTTGTAGCCTGTGTCAGAATCTCCTCCCTTTTTTATTTTTAAATTTTTATTTTATTTATTTTTATTTTTGGTTGCATTGGGTCTTCGTTGCTGCCTGCGGGCTCTCTCTAGTTGCGGCGAGCGGGGGCTACTCTTCGTTGTGGCGTGCGGGCTTCTCATTGAGGTGGCTTCTCTTGTTGCAGAGCACAGGCTCTAGGCACGCGGGCTTCAGTAGTTGTGGTGCACAGGTTTCAGTGGTTGTGGCTTGCGGGCTCAGTAGCTGTGGCTCGCGGGCTCTAGAGCGCAGGCTCCGTAGTTGTGGCACACGGGCTTAGCCGCTCTGTGGCATGTGGGATCTTCCCGGACCAGGGTTCGAACCCGTGTCCCCTGCGTTGGCAGGTGGATTCTTAACCATTGCACCACCAGGGAAGCCCCCTCCTCCTTGTTAAGGCTGAGTAATATTCCATTGTGTGGATGGACTGCATTTGGTTTATCCATCATCTTTTGATGGGCACTTGGGTTGCTTCCACCTCTTGGCTATTTTGAGTAATGCTGCTGTGAACGTGGGTGTATGCGTATCTTCTTGAGACCCTGCTTTCAGTTCATATGGGTACATACATGCCCAGAAGGAGCCATCAAGTGACAAATGGGTTCAAGGAAGGAGGGAGGGGTGTATCGGGTGCCAGGGGCCGAGGAGCAGCCGCCTTCTCCTTGCTCAGAGGGAAGAGGCCCAGCTGCTTCTGTTGCCACGGCTCCTGTCTCGTTTCTTTCTCTGCATCTTCGGGCAGGTAGTAGTCATGTGACCTTCACCTCCTCCCTCCTAGGAGTCCAATGGCATCACCTTGTCAGGGTCCCAGCGACCCAGGGGGAGAACGTGCTGGCCAGGGGCAGAGTCTGACCGGGGCCTAGTCATCTGTGTCCCCAGGCCAAGCCAGGTCAGTCCAGTTGGGTGGGAGGTTTCTGGACGGGAAGACTTGGACTGTGGCATCGGCACCTGGGTGTGTGAGCGCCGTGTAGGGCCAACCAGGAGAAGGGGTGGTTCAGCCACCTCCAGGCCTGAGCCCCCGTCTGCTGCGGGCTCCAAGCCGCTCCCAGGAAGAGCTCCCCCGTCCAGGTCTTGGCCTCTGGAGGTCACCGCATCTGGCCACACTGACCTGGCCCTCTCCTGGACGTATGGCAGAGGCTGCGTTGTCCCCAGGCTGGTCCCCTGGGCTCTGTGGTGAACGCGTTGGAATAATTTCACCGGGCAGGCGGGGGCTTCAGAGGAAGAAAATAAAAGCGTGCGAGAGGCGTGTGGGGCCCTGGGGAGGCACGAGTGACTTGGCTAGAGCCAACTGCCCACGCTGCCCAGGATGCCGGCTGCAGGGGTCGAGGCCCAGATCTCTGCTGGCTGAGGGACGCGGGTTGGAGTCGGCTTTCGGACTTGGACCCGGTGCTGTCCTGAGCCAGACAGCGCCGGTGCCCACAGTGTGCCTGGAGCGATGGTCTCGGTGGCCCTCAGAGTGGGTCCCCGAGCACAGTGTTGGCTTCACCGGGGAGCTTGTCAGGAATGCAGAGGCTCTGGCCATGCCCACCCGGCTGGGTCAGGAGTTCGGGGGGTGTTAACTCGCCCTGTGATCAGGGACACTGCCATCACCCAAGCCTGAGACCCGCCGGTGGTCACATCTCATTTGCTCTTCCCTACGAGCCTGGGTCGCTCCAGTTGGCATCTTACAGGCCATGTTTAGGGAGGTTGGGCCTCCCTAAGGCCCACTCAGATCTCCTGATTCTGGGTTCCGGGTGATGGGGACAGAGGGGTCGTCCCTCATCTTCATGGCGATGGGCACGTGAGGTGGCAGTGGAAGTGGCAGAGTCCCTGAGAGGGTCACCTGCGTGCAACCCTGCCCTCCCAAGCTTACCTGGAAAGAAGCAGGGGTGTCCCCTTGACGATCTGTCCGCATCTGGGCGTCTCCCTGAGAGGGGCAGCCACGGCTGCGGGGCCCGGGGTCGGCGGAGTGCAGAGTGCAGACAGGAAGTTGCCCCTGCCCTGGGGGCTGCACCGGCCCAGACAGACCCCACAGCACCGCAAGGGTGGTGCCTTGTCGGGCCGTGCGTAGTCTTCTCTTTGCGCAAGGCTGGCTTCTGTCTTTCCACATACAAGCTGCTTGGGGTATAAAACAGAACAGTGGATTTAGTCTTTTGCAAATAACCAGCCGGATTCAATGGAACCACCATGGGGAATCAGGGCCTTGAATTCAACCTTTTGTCTGTTGCCCCAAACAAGAAAGCAAGAGGGGGAGGAGAAAAGACTCTGGCCCAGTGGAGGCCGGCCCAGAGCCTCCCTTTGGGAGAAGCTGTCTCCTCGCTGAGGGCCCGCGTTCTCTCTCCTGCTCTGCACCAGCCCTTTGCTCTCAAGCGGCGGGGCCCAGCTACCCCGGCAGGTCACAGCAGAGCTGATCTGGAGCGTATTTCTCTAATAGCAACATCCATGTTTCTTACTGACTTCAGCTCTAAAATCAGAGGTGTGTTCCGACCGGGAGCAAAACTGCAAATACAATAAAAACTGCAAGCTGCAAGCAAGGACAGCGCAGCTGCCCTGTCACGCCATGTGCAGGAGGCCATGCCCACTGCTGTATGTGCCTGGGGGGTGGGTACAGTTATCACCCCCATTTCACAGGTGAATAAACTGAGATCTGAGAGGTGGAGTGAGGTCCCCCCGGTCGTGGGTGGGTGGAAAGGCCCAGCTCTGGACTCAGGGCTCCTTACTTCTGGCTCACACACTGCAGGCTCTACTCTCCCGAGGCTCCAGAACCGCCCGGCAGGCTGGCCCAGCAGGGCCCCGTTGGCCTCAGGAGTTTGTTTCAAAGCCCCGTGTCCCTCACTCTACTCTCAAATCGCCTAGAACGGGTCCAGCTCATCTTCTGTCTTGCTTTGGGATTTGAAATTATATATTTCTCACTGCTTCCGTTCATTTTTGTGTACCAGTCATTAACCATCTTGTCTTCTGTAAGTGACCTGAAATTTCACTTAACGTACAACTAGCCATTTTAAAGTGAACAGTTCAGCGGGGATAGAACACATTCACGACGTTGTGCAACCACCACTTCTGTCTGATTCCAGGCCGTCATCTTCGTCACCCCAAGACGAAGGAAACCCCGACCCCATTAGCAGTCACTCCTGTTCCCCCTGCCCCAGCCCCTGGCAGCCGCCAGCCTGCTTTCTGTCCCCACGGATCTATCTGTTGAGGACCTGGAGTGATGTATGTATTTTAGAGCAAAGGCTGGCTGAGTAGCTATTAGCTCCCTTTTCCTCACCATTCGCTCTTGTCTGGGCGCACCCTGCATGCACATTTCTGACCCTCTCCAGCCTCTGCTAATCTGTTCGGGGACCCCTGGAGTCACGGAATTGAGGAGTAATATGCCGAGCAGTTCTTTTCGCTGATGTGGAAACAGACTCGGAGGCCGTGGTTGGTTCTGGTCCCTCAGGTCTGCAGGGGCGCAGTGTCGAGGCTTGTGGAAGGCCAGGGTGGCAGGACCCGGGAGCTCGGAGTGGGAGGGAGGCTCCAGCCCCCACGTGGGACCCTTGTGCTGCCTGCTCCGTCTCTCAGAGAAAGCTGGTGTTTGCCTTTGTCTCCATTTATGTGATAGACTCTGCGTTCACGTCTGGAAGGTGGGAACGATGCCGTCCAGCCTGTAGAGACGTGGGGTAGATTCCGTGATTGGGCAGGGTGGCCCGCTTCCCAGCACCTCCCCATTATCACCCCTTTATCTGAGGGAGGGAATGTGGGCACTCATTTTCTCAGGGGTGGGGTCCGCTGCACCACGCAGGATGCCAGCTGTTGCTCCCAGTCTGGCACCCTCGGGACGCGGTGGGCAGGAGCTCACTGGGTGCAGAGCCCGGGTATGACCGCGAGCCCTGGGTTTGAATCCCTCTGCTTTGGCTGCCTGGCCCCTCTCTGAGCCTCAGTTTCCTCATCTGGGAGGTAAAAGGCTGTTCACCCCTAAGGGTTGTTTTTTGTTGTTGTTGTTTAAAATTACTTATTTATTTTTTGCTCTGTTGGGTCTTCATTGCTGCGCACGGGCTTTCTCTAGTTGTGGCAAGCGGGGGCTACTCTTCGTTGCGGTGCACGGGCTTCTCGTTGCAGTGGCTTCTCTTGTTGTGGAACACGGGCTCTACACGTGCGGGCTTCAGTAGTTGTGGCATGCAGGCTCAGTAGTTGTGGCTCGTGGGCTCTAGAGTACAGGCTCAGTAGTTGTGGCACACGGGCTTAGTTGCTCCGCGGCATGTGGGATCTTCCCAGACCAGGGCTCGAACCCGTGTCCCCCGCATTGGCACGCGGATTCTTAACCACTGCGCCACCAGGGAAGTCCTATCCCTAAGGTTTTGATGATGAATATTAGTTACCGTTAACTGAGCATTAACGACCTCCCAGCACTTTACACGGATTACATGGATTACCGCGTTTAAGCAGCACAGCCACCGTCCCCATTTTACAGATGAGGAAACCGAGGCACAGAGAGTTAAAGCAGACATTCCCAAGGGCACAGATCCAGAAGGAGTGGAGCTTGGATTTGACCCCGTGTCTGCTCCACTCCTGACTCCTCCCTGTGCCCCCATATCCACGGCCTCCACAAGGCTGTCTGTGCAGCTCCTGTGCATCCTTAGCTGAAAGCCCAGCCTGCCTTGAAGGGATGCAGGGGTGCTGGCAGGGAGGTGGGCTGAGTCTCTTCATGTAGGAGCATCCTCAGCTTTGGTCGGGGGGGCACCAGTGGAACCCAGGGTGACATCTTGGCAGGTCCCAGCTGGGGCATCTGGATTCATTCAGCAAATAAACATGGGACACCAGTTAAACTTGAGTTTCAGATCATCAGTCAGATCATTTCTAGTATAAGTATGTCCCATGTAATATGTCTCTAAAAATTACTTGTTCATGTGAAATTCAGATTGAACTGGGCGTCCTGTGTTTTATCTGACAGCCCTGTCGCCAACCCACAAGTGGCAGTGGCAGTAAGCTGGGGGTGAGAGGTCCCTGCAACAGCAGCCTACGCCCAGCTTGCACTGGCCACAGGGAGACCCACTGTCCAGGCAGATGGGTCTGGCCTTAAAGGGCCAGCTTCCCGCAGGCCACCCACCCCAGGCAGGGGAGGGGCCGTCCAGGACCAAGAGGCTAGTCTAGGTTCCTTCTCACAACCCCAGGTGCAAGCCCTGAGTCTCTGCCCCAGCGTGGGCAGCTGCAGCCTGAGGCAAGAAAAAGTGTAGGTTGGGGCGGGGTTGGGAGGAGGGAAGAGGGTGGGGAGCCGCACCCTGTGGAGTGTCATTTAATTTGCGTAACTACCTGTGGCAGGAGAAATTTAGACCCATCCCATGGGAGTCACACAGCCTATAAGTAGAGCAAGAATATGGGCCCAGTGCTGCTGAGTTTATTTTATTATGTAAAATACATAGATAACTGGGCTTCCCTGCTGGCGCAGTGGTTAAGAATCCGCCTGCCAACACAGGGGACACGGGTTCGAGCCCTGGTCTGGGAGGATCCCACATGCCGTGGAGCAGCTAAGCCCGTGTACCACAACTGCTGAGCCCGCGTGGCACAACTACTGAAGCCCGTGCGCCTAGAGCCCATGCTCCGCAACAAGAGAAGCCACCGCAGTGAGAAGCCCGCGCACCGCAACGAAGAGTGACCCACGCTCGCCACAACTAGAGAAAGCCCGCGTGCAGCAACGAAGACCCAATGCAGCCAAAAATAAAATAAATTTTATTTTTTTAAAAAAGATACATAGATAACATAAAACTTGCCACTTGAACCATTTTTCGGTGCACTGTTCAGTGGCATTAGTCATACTCAGAATGTCGTACAACCACCACCTCTACCTATTTGCAAGACTTTCGCGTCACTGCAGACAGAAACTCTGTACCCATTAAGCAATAATTCCCTGCTCCCCTCCCCCCGCCCCATCCCCACCATCTACTTTCAGTGTCTCTGAGTTTGACTCCTAGGTATCTCATATAAGTGAAATCAAATAGTGTGTGTCCTTTTGTGACTGGTTCATTTCACCTAGCAGAGTGTCCTCAAGGTTCGTCTACATTGTAGCAAATAGCGGAGCTGCCCGTCCTTTTGAAGGCTGAATAATGTTTCATTGTTTGGATGGACCACATTGTCTTTGGCTATTGTGAATAATGCTGCTGTGCATGTGGGTGTGCAATGTTGATTCTTTTGGAGATACCAGGCCTGCCAGTTTTCATGCCTTAAGGTGTCCTTGCTGAGTGGTCTTCCCAACTCTTCTTGGATGCCTCCAGCAATGGGGATCTCACTGTCTTCCAAGGCAGCCTCGTCAGTAGCCAGTTTGTAGCCTGGATCTGTGTCCTTGTAGCTGCCCCTTATGGGCCCCATGAGCCCTGTTTGGAGCTGCTCAGCCAGGATGTGTTTCTTCCTTCTTCTCTTCCACCCCGCTCTGTGTCTTCCCAGGTTGGGCCTTCTGCCCACATGGCCTGGGGAGCCCTGCAGGTCACTGCTGACTGCCTCAGCCTCTTACTCCTCCCATCGCCCTCCCCGACCTCTAAGAGAGAGAGAACAAAATCCAACCGTGAGAAGCAGGAGGGAAGGGTCTTTAAAAACACTATCAGTGGCAGGAATCATAAAAGCACCTGTGGTCTGATGGTCTGTCTACCTCGATGTAAACCTCACCGAGTTGCCCCAAGACAGGGCAGACCGTGGCGGCTGCATTGCCCTCCCGCACTCAAGCTCACCCTCTCCTGTGTCTCCGCAGGGACCTACCAGGGCCAGTGGGTCGGCGGCATGCGTCAGGGCTACGGCGTGCGGCAGAGCGTCCCCTACGGCATGGCAGCAGTCATCCGCTCGCCCCTGAGGACCTCCATCAACTCCCTGCGCAGCGAGCACACCAACGGCGCCGCGCTGCACCCCGACGCCTGCCCCGCTGTGGCCAGTAGCCCAGCCGTGTCCCGGGGGGGCTTCGTGCTCGTGGTGCACAGCGACTCTGAGATCCTCAAGAGCAAGAAGAAGGGGCTGTTCCGGCGCTCGCTGCTGAGCGGGCTGAAGCTGCGCAAGTCGGAGTCCAAGAGCAGCCTGGCCAGCCAGCGCAGCAAGCAGAGCTCCTTCCGCAGCGAGGCCGGCATGAGCACCGTCAGCTCCACGGCCAGCGACATCCACTCCACCATCAGCCTGGGCGAGGGCGAGGCCGAGCTGTCAGCCATCGAGGACGACACCGACGCCACCACCACCGAGACCTACGTGGGCGAGTGGAAGAGTGACAAGCGCTCGGGCTTCGGCGTGAGCCAGCGCTCGGACGGGCTCAAGTACGAGGGCGAGTGGGCTGGCAACCGGCGGCACGGCTACGGCTGCATGACCTTCCCCGACGGCACCAAGGAGGAGGGCAAGTACAAGCAGAACATCCTCGTGAGCGGCAAGCGCAAGAACCTCATCCCGCTGCGTGCCAGCAAGATCCGCGAGAAGGTGGACCGGGCCGTGGAGGCGGCCGAGCGGGCGGCCACCATCGCCAAGCAGAAGGCGGAGATCGCGGCCTCCAGGTAGGAGGGCAGGGGGCGGCATGGGGAGGCGCGGGGTGGTTCTGCGTCACGGGGCCTGGTTTGCTTGGTTGTGCTGCCCAGGTTGAGGGCTACACTGGTGTTTCTCAAACTGTGCCCTGTGGAGCCCTGGGGTTCCTCAGAGGTTCCCAGAGGCGCAGCAAGGAAATGGTTGATCTGAGGGGTTTCTGGGTCTTACAGCCTCCCCTCAAAGGGAGCAGACCTCCCTTCCTCTCTTTTACTTGTTCTGTATGCTGGTGTTTAATGTAAAACATTGATGGATAAAGATGGTGGCCGTTCTGCTTGGTAACATGCATAGGACGGCTGCGGAGTGCCCACTGCTGCAGGGACGTGGGAGCAGGGTGGCAGCTGTCCCGGCCACCCCAGCCCGAGGCCCAGATTCCCCATGGGCCCTGGATTCGGCACCAGCTGGACAGACCGGCTGTGGGCACTGGCCTGGGGCTCACTTGAGGCTTGGCGCTGTAGGCCAATAGCTGTTCTGAATGGGATGCAGGACTTACTGCATTTAGGGTTCAGCGGGGCCACCAGGCCCTAAGCGGTGGGTCCAGAGCTGACCATTGGCGGGCTCCGTGTTGGATGTTGAGGTGTCTTTGGTGTTGGTACAGGGGTGGGGGCTTCAGAGCTGGAAGAAGGGGCCCTGGGTCCCCCTGGGAAGCACAGAGGTAAGTGTGTGAGCCTGGGTCTGCCCCGCTTGGCTGTGGGCAGCAGGAACCTCCAGCCACAGCTTGAAGGAAGCTGCCCTATTGCAAGCCAAGGCCCCCAGGTGGCCATGCTCCTGGGCTCTAAGGAAACAGTTCCTGACTTGAGTTCATCGAGAGCTTCCCACCGCTGTCCCCTTTCCTGGGTCCGGGTAAGGCCCTCGGGTCCGCCCTGAGAGTCATGGGGCCTGGGACGGGGATCTGGGGTTGCTTTAAATGCCTTAGGCTGCCCGGGCAGGAGGTGTTCGGGAGGACAGACGCTGAGTCTTTCTGGATGATTCTGTATTCCCGGCCAGCGGCAGGCCTGGAGTTATTCCAGGGAGACGCCCAGCTCAGTTCCAGTTCAGGCCTTCCCAGCCTTGTCACTAATAAAACTTTAGCTCGTTCGGTTCTGGTCTCCAGTGACCTTTGATCCACACTGAGAGAACAGAAAAGGTGGCTGCGGGTTGTTGGCAGACTGTCTGCGGCTCCCGTCTGAGGTCTTGGAAATGAAACCCATTCCAAGAAGCTGAAGGGAGATGGAATTACAACCTTGAATGTCGGGGTCCCGCACCGCTCTGTTCACCCCTTCCTACTCCCCCAGAAGTGTTCAGGCCGCATGAACAGAAGCAGCATTTGTGACCACTCACCTGGTATTTTAAGATCAAATTTGGTTCCATAGTTACTTTTTCCATTATACATGTAACACTTGCTCGGGATGGAAAAGGCAGGGAGCCGCAGCCTGAGGGCGGGTCTCACGCGTCACCCAGAGACTCCAGCTGGCGTTTGGCGTATTTCCTTCCTTCCAGTAGTTCATCTGTTTGTCACCTTTGTGTTTGGTTGCGTCATTGACCTCAGTGGACCCAAGGCACTTTCCAGGGCAGGGGGACAGTGTCGTCAGAAATTGAGGTGCCTGTGAGGCCGAAGCACTAGGATTTCATGGACAGTATTCCCCGGAACTGACTTTAAAGTCCGACACCCAGGCGAATTTCTTGAGACTGGGGACATGGCACACATCTGCGGGAGGTGTTTTCTGACACCTCCCACGGAAACTGCGGGGGGCTGGTCTTCATGAAGGAGTCCGTGGAGGTGGTGGTGGTGTGGGTGGAGCTCAGAGCCAGCTCCCTAAGGAGCCCCACCTGGGACAGGCTTCCCACCTCTCACCTGTGGGATGAGAGCGGCGGCTGCCCGCCTGCCGCAGAGGCCTGGGAACTTCCCTGACAACGGCTCCGTGTATCGGGTGCTGGCTCGCTGAGACGTCCAGCCTGGGCCCATCACTGCTGAGCAGCCCGGGGGAGGTGCTCGCTCCCTCTGGGCCACAGGTTACTTGCGGAAGGATGGGATGGAGCGACATGCAGTGCCCTCAGCGTGTGTGGGGCCTGGCGTGCGCCGCTGTCACCCTCCCAGGCGTCCCCTGAGCTGGGCGGGCCCCTCCCCTCCCGCCCCAGGCCTTGTGGGGAGGTGGGTGTGAATGCACACCCATGGTGTGATCTCAGCCTTGCGGCTTTGTGGTGCCCGGGGTCACCCCTCGGAGGTGGGAAGGGACAGTGTCCTCGGTCACCACGACAGAATTGAGGACGAGCCTCCGTCCCAGGCTGTGGTGGGAGCTGCACTTGCCGTGTTTCTCGATGAGCTTAGATTTGAAAAAAAAGAAAGAAGAGAAAAGGAGGAGAAGGACCAGTGGCGGCTGTCCTGGAGAGTGAAGCCAGTGGATGCGGGCGGGTCGGTGCCCACCCTCCACCGCAGTGTGACAGTGGCCACGGCAGCCGCCTGGGGCTGTGGGGCGGCCGGGTTCTGGCCAGGCGCGGGGAGCTGCGTCCTCGGGCCCCAGCCGGGCTCGGTCGCTAAGCCGAGTCAGTGAGAAACGGTTTGGTGTGTCCTCGTCGTGATGCCTGGGACCTTCCCTGGGGGGCGCCTGCAGTGAGGACAGGGGCGCAGGCTTTCCTGGGAAACGGGGGTGGCACGGAGCTCGGGGTCTGAGAGGGGGTCCCGTTATGTCCGTTTCAGGGCGGACCGCACCTGTAGCTTCTAAGGGCTGGGCCCTGGCCCCGCCACTGAGATGGGTTCCCAGCATGGTTTCCAGCATCCCTGGCCCCAGTGTGCGCTGGGATCACCTGGGGGCAGACGCACAGGCGGCCCACCCCAGAGATGCTGAGCTCCTTGCTGGGGCTGCCACCTGGGCTTCAGAGCCCTTCGAAAGCTCTCCAGGTGATTCTCAGGTGCCCTCGGCACCCTCAGGAGGTGTGTAACATGCAGATGGTCGGGCCCCACCCCCAGGGCTTCTGCCTCAGCAGACCTGGGTGGGGCCTGAGAACCTGCATTCCAGAGGAGCTCCCGGGATGCTGGTCGGGCAGGCCTGCCGCTCTCGTATCTCCCAGGAGGCCCCAGGGAAGAGGAGACGTACGCAGACATGCCTGTGAGCAAAGGCGGGAGGTGGAGGAGGTCCCTGCCCCGTCAGACAGCATCAGAGGCCCTGCCGTGCCCCAGCCGTGACTTCTCAGCGTCGTGTCTGCGCAGGAGCTCGTTTTGAACGAATGCGTGAATAACTGCTCAGGCCCCACCCCCTCATGTTGTCAGAGGCCCCGGCCACCTCCTTTGGTTCTGGGTCCTGGACGTGTGGCCCTGGCCACGGTGGGGCAGGGGACCACCAGGCCAGGCTCCCGAGAGGGCTGAGGGTCCCTTCTTGCTTCTCAGTGCCCGCAGATTCTCCAGGGTGCGAGGCAACCCCGCCCCCCACCCCGGGGTCCAGCAAGGCAGTGTCTGCTGGTAAAGTTCATGGGAGAGAACTGCGAGTTTCTGTGGGTTTAGTCTGTCTCGGGGCCGGGCCCGCCCTCCCGCAAACACGGGCCAGTCCTGATCCGGCCGCGCTGCTGCGCCTCGCGGGTCCTCTGGCTCCACGGAGGGGAGGAGAGGGAAATCCCCCGCCCCAGGGTCCTGCGTTGTGGGGATTATGTGACAACTCGTTGCCCCACCTGGACACCCTGCAGGTACCAGGTTCGCGCCTCAATGTGCCCTTTCAGAGGGGCAGGGGCTGGATGGTGGAACAGACGCTCGTGTACCCCCCCCACCCCACCCCGCCTCTTGGCCTGGTGCCCTCTGGTGCTACACCCACAGCCTGGAGCTGGGAGCCACCTCTGCTTCCCGGGAGTGACCTCTGTGCTTGCGGCTGAGTGGGGAGCAGCTGCAGGCAGGGCGGCCGTGCTGCTCCAGGATCTCTTGTTCCCCGAGGGGCGGGCAGCCCTGGACGGGCCCGGGTACGGGGGCAGGAGGTGGGGGCAGCCGGGGCACCCGCTTCTGCGCGTTGAGGCTGCTGGGCGGTCGGGGCGGTGGACGGCGTCGTGGCCCCAGGCCCGCGTGCGGCCGTCAGTTGACACCCTTGTCTTGTGATGCTTTGCTGAGTGAGCAGAATCGCGCGCTGGGAGGGACCTTGACCAGACGTTTAGGTGTGGAAGATGACAGTTCTTGGCACGTGGGCAGCCGTTCCTCTCTCCCGCACCCACGGCAGACGTGGCTAATTGACGGCTGCGCTCAGAATCCTCACGCCAGGCAGTCCAGCCCTTCTGAAGGTCGGAGGTCATCCCTGCCAGCACGGTGGGAGAGTGGACCCCGCGGGCAGCGTGCCTGAGAGCCGGGCCCCCGTGCCAGCAAGGCAGCGCCCGGGTCTCAGAGCCAGGCAGTGGCCCAGGCGGGACTAGAGCTCACATCTCGGGCGCTGCCTACTGCCCTGTTCCTGTTCTCGGCCCCTTCAGACCTGCACCAGATTCTGGGGACCCTAACTGTGAATAGGGGGGTGCTGGCTGGCTTCCTTAAAGTGCTGTCCAGATACAGCCCTGCCCCTGGGACAGGCAGGGTTTGGCGTATGAAACCTCGGGTGAGGCCTACTCGGGGAAGGGCTTCCAAATCCCCAGTCGCTTTTTTTTCTTTTTTTTCCCCCAATTATTCCACATAAATGTATTGAATGTCAGGAACTGCGTGAAGCATTGAATACAAAGATAGGTAAGACGTGGTTCCAGCCATTTAGGGAACTTAGTCTACAAGTTTAACATTTATATTAGCAGATATTCTGCTCACTTCAAGAAGGTCTTGTCTTGGTTTTTAAAAAAAAGAAATAGAAACGATGTCATTCTTTTTCTGATTGTAACGTTGCTGTGCGCAGTCGCTTTTTTTATGCCCGGCCCTGCGTTGGCACCTGTCTGGGCCTCAGGGTGACCTGTTCGCTTTAAGCTTTCTGCTGTGGCGTCTCTGCCCCTGAGTTATGGATCTTCACCAGGCTGTCCCCAGAGCCCTGGGTGCAGGGGGACAGCGCACAAGACCCCCTGTGGGGTCTCCCAGACCGGGAGGGTGGATTATTGCTCGGAGATTGCCTGGGGCTCTCTAACTGGGGCATCTTTCCATCTTAAAGGAAACAAAATATTGGAGGATCTGAAAGTGGGGGGCGGGTAGTGGTGTATTATTGTTTTAAAATATGTACCTATCATTCCTTGTTAAAACGTTAAGAGTCATATATCCCTGTAAAAAACGTTAACGCAACAAGGCAGACCGGTATCAAGTAACCGTGTCCCACCGTGGGCTGTCCATCTCCTTAGAGGGAATCACGGTTTTTTCAACACGTGTACAGGTAAGTGTGTCACACCTACATGATTCCCGGTTACGGTGATGGAATTGTACTCGACTTGTTTTATAGCTTGTTTTTCTTCTCCCCTCACTTTTATCCGGGACCGCTTTCCATGTCAGGTATGTTTCCTTAGCAGCTGCATCATATTCCATGGTGTGGAGGCACCACAGCGGTCCAACTTACTCTGCTAACAAATGTTTCGGATGCGTCCCATCTCTCAGTCTTACAAACAAGACTGCAGAGACTGTCCCCTGTCCTCCGCGCCGCACCCCCCGAGCTGCTGGCAGGGGTCTTTCTCACCATGATGCCACAGAGCAGGCATGGCTGAGTGACATGTGCATTTAAAGATTGTGGAAGCTGCTGCCACATTGCCTGGCCACAGGCTGCACCAGTTTACCGTGGCTGGGTGGGAAGGCTCCAGGAGGGGGAGGTGGGGTGGCCTTGAGTGACTGCTCTGTCATCGAGGGGTTTCTCCCTGCAGTAGGCCGATAACAGCCCCCCAAAGCATCCCCGTGCTGATAATTCCTGGAGCCTGTGGACGTGTGACCGTCTGTGGCAAAGGGGACTTGGCAGATAAGATTACATTGGGATCTTGAGATGAAGAGATTCTGCAGGATTATCTGGGTGGGGGGCCCAGTATCGTCACAGGGGTCCTTAGTAGCGGGTGGCAGGAGGTCAGAGTCAGAGCTGTGATGATGGAAGTGGAGGTTGCGGTGATGTGGCCACGAGCCAAGGGATGCAGGAGCCTCCAGACTCTGGAAGAGGCCAGGAAACAGATTCTCCTCTGGAGCCTCCAGAGGGAACCAGCCCTGCGACACCTTGATTTCGGCCCATAAGACAGGCTTGTTTTGGACTTCTGACCCCCAGATCTATAAGGTAATAAATGCATGGTGTCCTAAGCCACTGTGTATGTGGCGAATTGCTACAGCTCCGTAGGAAATCCATAGGCTCCCGGCTGTAGCCGAGGGTGGGGTATATCCCCGGTGTCCCCCTTCTGGAGCGGGCATGCCTGTCCCCTTCTCGCTCCCACCAGGCGGCCTGCTCTGCAGCCGTGCTTCCAGGTCTTGCAGATTTGGGCTCTCTGCGGCTTCCTGCCTCCGGGGGAGGGCCGGCCATGTGCCAGGACAGGCCTTCTGGTGGGCGACAGCCATCTGTTCCGGCTCTGCCCTCCCAACATTAAAAAAAAAAAAAAAAGGAACAGGAGAGACTGGGGGAGTGGGGTGCTAGGTCCTGAGAAATGCCTGCATTGGGGACCAGCCCGAGGGCTCCCTGGGGGTGAGAGGCTGCTGCCTCTGGGGCCACGTGTGCCCCAAACTTGGGCTCCGTCCCGGAGATCCAGGAACCCTTGGCCTTGGGCCTGTGTCTCGCGTCTGTAAGGTGCTTCCCGGGGCCTGGCAGGTGTCGGCTTTGGGTGCCAGCTTCTGCCCACACCTCTGTCACCTCCGGTCTGCACGCGTGGGCTTGGGGATTCGGGCTGTCAGATGGGATTAGGATCGTTGCCCGCCTTGCTCTGTGCCACTTGTCAGACAGAACGCACGGGGCCTCTTACTCACCTGCAGGCAGCTTTCCCACCTGGCATCAGAAGGGCACCTGGGGTGACATGCCCTGGCCCTGGCCTGGGGTTCTGGGGCAGTTGAACCTACCTTCCACTGAACTCACCCCTTCACAAGAGAAGCTGTTGTCTCTCACACGGCCCTGGAGAAAGGGGTTCCCAAATGGTCTTGGTGAGCTGTCCCCAGGCTTCGTGACAGTAGGGATTTTTTCCTCTAAATCTAAACCCAAACCCTCCTGTTACAGCTGGAGCCAGTTTCTTTCCCATCTTTGAGGGAAATGGTAAATGATTCCACCGTTAGTAGTGCTGTGGCCTCAGGCACGGTGCATAAACTCCCTGGGCCTTCACTTCCAACTCTGTAAAATGGGTTGAAGAGAGCGTGTGCCTGGCAGGGTCATTGTGAAGAGTGACACATCACCAGGAAAGACGGGACACCAGGCTGCCTTTGTTAGAGCAGGCGGGGGTGGGGGATATAGGGAAGACTCCCCTGCCCTTGACTCCTGGGCAGCCGTGGAGCCTCAGTCTCCCCACCTGAGTGAAGGGGCTCCCTAGGTGCGGGGACTGCCATATCCACACTGGTCAGATCTGAGGAGTTTAATTTGAGGTTTTTTTTTCTTTTTTCTTTTTTTTTTTTGGCTATATCGGGTCTTAGTTGCGGCACGCGGGATCTTCATTGAGGCACGCAGGATCTTTCTTTGTGGCATGCGGGCTTCTCTTTAGTTGTGGTGTGCAGGTTTTCTCTTTTCTAGCTGCGGTGCGTGGGCTCCAGGGCGTGTGAGCTCTGTGGTTGTGGTGTGCGGGCTCCAGAACGTGTGGGCTCTGTAGCTGGCGGCACTCGGGCTCTAGCTGTCCCGCGGCATGTGAGGTCTTAGTTCCCTGACCAGGGATCGAACCTGCGTCCCCTGCATTGGAAGGAGGATTCTTTACCACTGGACCACCAGGGAAGCCCCTAATTTGAGTTTAAACTGAGGCGTTTCATCAGATGGAAGTTCAGTCCAGCCTGTGGTAGGTTACATGTTTGTTCCACATTCCCCATGCCCTTGTCCATGTGACTGTGGTCCCTTCCCACTGGAGGCTCGGCCACGGGCTTTGTTTGGTCCGTGGGACCGGCCTGGAGTGACGGAGGGTCCATCCCAGGCTGAGGCCCTGGGACGCTCGGTGTGTTTCTGCTCACCCGCCTTGTAATTCTGCCATCGCCATGACAACATACCCTGGGAGCCCCCATCCCTGGGGGTGAGGGACACTTGGGAAGACCTGATGCACGAGCAAGAATAAGTGATTATTTTAAGCCACCTACTTTGGAGGGGCGGGGTTGTTAAACAGCGATGTTTGGCATCACTGACTGCTACAGCCTTCAGCGGGTGGTTCTGGAGGGAAGAAAGGAGTGTCTTCACTGTGCCTGTCTGCACACACCACGGGCTCTGGGCCACACTGGACCTATTGGTCCTTTTTGGAAACACTCCTGGTCCTTTATATGAGTGTCCTGGGGCTGCTGTATCAAAGTGCCTCAAACTGGGTGGCCTAAAACCACAGAAATGTTCTCTCCCAGTCCTGGAGCCGGAAGTCCAAAGTCAGGGTGTTGTAGGGTTGCAATCCCTCTGGAGGCTCTAGGGGAGGGTCCTTCCTGCCTCTTCCAGCTCCTGGGGGCTCCAGGTGTCCTTGGCTGGTGTCTGCATCCCTCCAATCCCTGCCTCTGTGTCTGTCCTTCCTTCTTATAAAGACACGTCATTGGATTTAGGGACACCTTCATCCAGTGTGACCTTATCCTAATTACATCTACCAAGACCCCATTGCAAATAAGGTCACACTCTGAGGTTCCAAGTGGATGTGAACTTGGGGGTCTATGCTCTGCACAGCTGCACCACGGCCGCTGCTCCCGTGGCCATGAATGCCTTTCTTCCTCCTGCTTCACCTTGACCTCCTGCCTCTGGCGTCGGGCCTGCCCTCTAGAGGGCTTGGAGCAGAACTTACTACTCTCCTGGGTAGCCCCTCCCCCGCCCCCAGTAGTTGTGTCTTTGGGTCTCAGGGTCTTATGTGCTCGTGGGTCGTGTACCCCAAGCTCAGAGGCGCTGCTTTTGCTTTCCCAACTTTTTCTAACCATGAACATCTTCCGTGAGAGGCTACCTTATCCTCATCTAAGGTGTGTCCGTGTGTGTGTGTGTGTGTGTGTGTCCGTGTGTGTGTGTGTGTGTGTGTGTGTGGACTTTGCAGATGGTTTGGCGGAATGGAAGGGGGTTTCTTTGGTCGCTGTTTGCCGACCAGGCTGTTTGCACAGTGCCCAGCCTCTGCTCCAGCAGGAGCTTCAGGCTTTGTCTGCTGTCAGCTTCCCCCATCCCCGCTGCCACCTCAGACTCTGCCCCGGCCTCCCTTTGCCTCTCCCAAGACCTGTTAGTGGGCTCTGCCAGGTGGGGGGTCATCTTCTCCCAGCCTGTCTGGTACCCGGAGAAGTCATACCACGTGAGCATGGAAGTTACGGATTTGATCGTAACGGCAGTGAGTCAGGAGGGAGAAACGGAGGGAGGAACAGAGCAAGATCGGAAATGGGAACATCTCACGCGTAAGCACCTCTCTGAACTTAGTTTCCGTTGTTAAAAGACCTATATGTTTTGCATAATGGAGCCCCTAAATGTATATATTTTAGGGGATTTTGAAGAGTCATCTTGACCACTTGAGGTTTTCTCCAAACCTAAAGGCTGTGTAAAACGTGACTTGGCTCTATTAATCAGGACTCTGCTGCAAGCAATAGAATCGTAGCTCAAATTAGCTGAAGCAGAAGGGGACTGTAGGGGACTTCCCTGGTGGTGCAGTGGTTAAGAATCTGCCTGCCAATGCAGTGGACATGGGTTCAAGCCCTGATCCGGAAAGATCCCACATGCCGTGGAGCAACTAAGCCCGTGTGCCACAACTACTGAGCCTGTACTCTAGAGCCCGTGGGCCACAACTACTGAAGCCCATGCGCCTGGAGCCCGTGCTCCACACAAGAGAAGCCACTGCAGTGAGAAGCCCACATACTGCAACAAAGAATAGCCCCCGCTGGCCGCAACTAGAGAAAGCCCACGCGCAGCAACGAAGACCCAATGCAGCCATAAATAAATAAATAAATAGATAGATAGATAAAATTTGTATTAAAAAAAAAAAAGAAAGAAAGGGACCGTATTGGCTCCCATTTCCTGTGTTGGCTTCAGGCAGAGCTGGATTCAGGAGCTCAGATAATGTCAGGGCTCTGTCTCTCTTGGTTCTGCTTTCCTCTGTGTGATAATTTCATTCTCCAGCAGGTTTTCTGTGTGTGGTGGGAAAGGCCACCAGGTCTGCGTTCACATAACCCTTAGAGTTCTCGATCCCGGTGGGAGAGAGAGACTGTTTTCTCCCAGGGTCCATACAGTGATGATCTGGAATGGCTTGGATTGGCTCTGCTGGACTCACCTGCCTACTTACTACCCACAAGGGATGGAATTTCCTGATTGGCCAGGCTGGGTCATGTGCCCACCTCAAATGTGACAGTGGTCAGAGAATGGACATCCTGATACCCCACCAGGACGTGTAGTGGGGGAGGGATGGTCCCTAATGGGGGGCGCTGGGCAAACAAACCATCCAGCTTCAGCAGGGAGCAGGACCGGTTCATGTTGTCATGTCCACGTGGAAAGTAGCAGTGCCTCAGCCACTCTTCTTTCTACGGAGACATATTCACATACCATAAAAATCCCCCTTTTAAGGTGCACAACTCAGTGGTCTCCAGTGTGTTCAGAGTTGTACAACCGTCACTGCTGCTTTCAGAACGTTTCCATCGCCCCAAAAGAAACCTGCACCCCTGTGCCAGCCTCTCCCCCAGTCCCTGGCAGCCGCAAATCTACAATCTGTCTGTGGATTTGCCTATCCTGGACACTTCATATAAGTGGAATCGTACAATATGTGGAATACGTGGTCTTCCATTTCTGGCTTCTTCATTCAGTGCAGTGCTTTCAGCGTTCACCCCTTTTGTCGTCTGTGTCTGAGCTTCATTCTTTCTACGGCTGAGTAACATTCATGGTACAGATGGACCCCATTTTGTCGATCCACTCACAAGTTGAGGGACATTTGGGTTGTTTCTACTTTTGTCTATTATGAATAGTGCTGCTGTGAACGTTTGTGCACAAATTTTGGGGTGGATGTCTGTTTTCAGTTCTCGTGGGTGGATACCTGGGAGAGGAGTTGCTAGGTCGTATGGCCATTCCAGGTTGAACTTTCTGAGGAGCTGCCCCACTCCTCCGCACGGTCTGCCTCTTCCACGTTCCCGTCAGCACCGCACGAGGGTTCCCACGTCTCTGCGTCCTCGCTGACACTTGTTACCGTGCGTCTCTGATTCTAGCCGTGATCCTGGGTGTGGAGCGGATCTCCTTCTGATTGCATTTCGAGCATCTTTCCCTGCGCTTGTCGGCCATCTGTGCGTCTTCCTGGCAGAACCGTCAGCAGCTTGGATTTTTAATAAATATTTGTGTCGTCTTCCCTGTGGGCTGTGTTTGCTAGTTAGAGGCACCCACCCCATGGGGCTGAGCTGCCCTGTGCTCTGGCGGGGCCTCTGCAGGGTGGTGCTCGGGAGAGCTCTGGGCTGGGTTCGGCCGGCACTGAGGGAGGGACCCCTTCCCCAGCAGCCTGCTCTGCACTGACCCGCCTGACTCGGAGCCCTCGGCCGGCAGTGCTGTCCTGGGGGAGCAGCAGGGCCACCCTGGGGACAGACCTGACTCTTCTGCAGTTGTCACCAGGGAGACCAGGTCCCTCCTGCCCCAAAGCCCTGGTGAGCTCATCTTCTAGAGGAAGCAGGGCCCTACCCCCACCCCTGCCCAGCTTGGATCCCTCGGGCACGGGGTCCAGACTGAATGAAGCTCCTTAAGACCCTGCCCCCTCCCTGAACCTGAGGTGCCGCCAAGCTCCTGGGACCTCGCAGGAGCATCAGGGACGCTGGAGGGTGTTTGTCGCTTGGCCTCTTTGGCTCCCACACCCTCTCCCTTGAGCCCCCATCCCTGCCCTGGGCTCCTAGGATGCGGGAAGGGGAGGTGGAGGCAGTAGAGCCCCAGCTCTGCGTCTCAGGCCTCAGTGCCACACCCCAACGCCAGGGACTGGTGAGAGGCCACGTATATGGAAAGTGTAGCACAGTACTTATTGTGGGGGGGTTTGCGCTGGGGTGAACAGTGCCCCCCCCAGAATCCATGTCCACCCAGAACCTCAGACGTGAGCTTGTCTGGAAATAGGGTCTTTGCAGGTGTAGTTTAAGATAAGGTCACACTGGGTGGGCCCTAAATCCAATGGCACGTGTCCTTATAGGAGGCCACGTGAGGACAGAGGCTGAGATGGAGGGACACAGCCACAAACCAAGTGTCATCTGGACCCCCAGGAGCTGGAGGGGCAGGAAGGACCCTTCCCCAGAGCCTCTGGAGGGAGGGTGGCCTTGTGACCCCTGGGTTTCAGATTCTGGCCTCCAGACTGTGAGAGAGTAAATCCTTTTGTTCTGACTCACCCGGCGGCGTGTGCAGCAGCTCAGGACTCTGTACCTGCCCATACCACCTGTGTGTCGTCTCCTCGGCTGTAAGAGGAGCTCTCACACCTTCACGGGGACCCAGGGGCTGCCCGGCAGCCTTTCCCTTTTGACTTGGGCACATTCATCACTTCCTCTCCATTTGGAAAACTGCCTTGAGTAGGAATTTTCCTGAGGAAATGAGGAAACTTAAGCAAAACAAGGCTTCGTCCCCTCCCCATCCTACCGCTGCTGTCCAGCCTGACTGTGCAGGGCTGGCTCTCTGCAGAGGCAGGTCCCCTCCTTCCTGGGTGCACAGCTGGGGGTGTCTCTGGGCTCCCCCTGCAACGGGGTGGCCACAAGCCAGGCGGGAGCCGGAGAGCAGGTGCAAATGACCCTCCGCTCCGGGCGCTTGGTTGCTTCCCTGTCACTCGGCTTCACCACAGTGTGGCCCAGAGCCGGTGTTGACCTGAACTCTGACCCACCCCTCCCCCAAGGTTACTTTTGAAGAGAATTCCAGGCATCATACCCTTTCATGTATGAAAATTAAAATAATTTAAAAAAACATAACCTCAATATCATCCCCCCCCCCAAAATAACACCAATATCTAATATTAAAATCCAGCTGCGGCTCTCATTCTGCTGGGTGCCTCATTCTGAATTAGTTTACTTATTTAAATCAGGACTGAAATAATACCATACACTGTAATTGGCTGATATGTCCCTGGTCTCTTAAGCTGCAGGTTCCCTCGCTGCCTTTTCTTTTTTAGATTTTTAATTTTTATTGGAGTATAGTTGATTTCTAATGTGTGTTAGTCCTCGCTGCATTTTTTCCCTTGCAGTTTGTTTGTTGAGAAAACCAAGTTGCTTTTCCTGTAGAATTTCCCACAGTCCGGGCTTTGCTGAGCGCCTCTGGGGGTGGGCTTAATAGGTCTCTCCGTCCCGAGGATTTCTGAAACCGGTAGTTAGACCAAGGGGCGTGATCTGGTTCTGCTTGCTTGTTTGTGTAAGAATATTTGCTGGGTGCTCTGAGCAGCTCTGAAGATAGCAGGACTTAAAGGCCGTCCTGCCTCTGGGTGAGGTCACTGGTCAGTTGTGGCCATTGCCGGGTCATGTTTCAGGAACACCTGGTTTTGGCTTTAAATGAACAAGATATAAGCGTGGGTTGCATCCAAGCTGTTACCCATCGTTGGGCCTGTTTGTTACAGCACTTAGCCCAGCCTGACTGATACATTGACTGCTGAGCTGATGCCTCTCCTGCTGCAGCATGTGTGTGGGGGAGGGTGGTTCCGGCCCTGCGCAGGCAGCTGGCTGGACCCCAGAGCCCCAGGCGATGAGGGCCCCTCCCCGTGTGGCTCATCTGCAGGCAAGCCTGGTGCTGGCCCCTCTGCAGCCCTGCAGCCCTGCGCGTGGGTGAAGAGGTGGTTGCCTGGCTTCCGCCGGCCCAGGGAGGCAGCTGCTGGGAGGAGGGCGGTGGGGCTCTGCGCCCCCAGGCTCTGAGACAAGACTCTCCTCCCGCTCCGGCGTGGGGGAGCCTTCCCTCACTCTTCCCTCAGCCACTCGTGATGTTACAATACACTTTCTTCTTCTTTTTACTCAACTCAAGAGTCAGATCGAAACGCTGCCTCTAAGCCCCACCGCCCACGGGGGCCACTGCCCAGGGTCTTTCTTCCCGTTCACACAATGCACGTGCGTGCGTAGAGGAGGCATGTCATGTCGCTTCTGTAGTTCCAGAGTCACTCTTTATTCACAGACCCTTTTTGAACATTTCTGTGTGATACACACACCCGCTAGAGGTACTTCTTCTCCGGAGCAAGCTGCCTTCTAGGGTGTTCTTCATGTGAGGCTTTAAACTCACGTGTGGATAGTGTCCTATCTTTACAAAGAAAAGAAGACGAAAAGTATACATTCATGCACGTATACTGAGAGTATACATTTAGATGCTTGGTTCTTGGCCGTGTGGCTCGATGCCTCTAACTTTGACAAGCCCCTTACCGCCCCTGGGACTCCCCTGAGACGGGGGTGGGGCTGAGATCTGCCGGCTGACGGCTCAGAGCAGGCGGTGCAGAGCAGGGTCCCCTATCCTCCCGGCACGGGTAGGGACCCAGGAAGCCCATGGGGAGGACTCAAGTCTGTAGCCACAAGCCCCCTTGAGTTGGCCACCCGTCCCCTCCCGGGACTCGAGGCTGTGATGCTGGCATCAGCTCCCCAGTGAGGCTTTGATGTGAGGTCTGTGGGGCCTGCCCTTCTCAGAGGGAATCGCGGGGAGTGGAGGAATCTGGCAGTCGGGTCCAAGCCCTGGCGGGGTTCTCTGTAACCTCAGGCTTGCTTGTCAGACGGCCCCCCTGATACCCACAGAGGTCCTGCTTGACCAGCTGGGAGGCTAGTCTCGTGGGACCAAGTGTGGTGGCCAGTGTCGCCTGCGTGGAGACTGACCCAGCTCCATGGAAGGTCTCCACCAGTGCAGAGAGGGGATATCAGGGCGGGGGCACAGGACCCCTGCCTCTGGGACCGGGCACAGCGGCCTGTCCCTAGTGCCTCGTGTTGGGTCATCTCTGCAGTGGACAGAGGGGCACATCACAGCCTGCTCTCTCTGTCCCAGTGCTTCCAAGCCTCGGGATAAAGTCCAGATCCCCAGCGGGATGGCAGCCCTCCTTGTATTCTGGCCCTGTGACCCGCCACCCCGACTGCAGTCCTGCGCTGCAGCCCCACCACCCTCTGGGCAGCCTTCCTCTTTGCACATGCTGTTCCTTCTGCTTGGAATGCCTTAGCTCCACCCAGCCACCTCCTATGCATCCCTCAAGACCCAGTTCAGACGCACCTTTCTGAACTCATCCCCAACTCTGAGAGGAGTTTTTATCTATTTGTTGGAATTGTGAGTTCCCTGAAGTTATGACCATATCCTTCTCAGTACCCAGTAGGTACAGGAGCGAGGAGGGGAAGGAGGGGATCTCTTTAATAAAGAGGAACGCGTCAGAGTAATACATGTTGGGGCTGTAGGGTCGGACCAGCCGTGGTAGTCCGACCTCATGTGAGCCTTCACTCTGAGCTTGTTTCCCCATCTGTACGTCAGGCGTGATGATAGACCCACTCCTGGGGCAGCTGGGATGGACCGGGAGGATGCCTGTGGAATGCTCAGCACATCCTTGCCCCCAGGAAGCCCTCAGGGATTGCATTTCTACCTTGAGATCCTCGGGGCAGTTGGAACTCACAACAAGCTCGCTGAACACTAACTCAGGAATCAGAGGAATTCTCCTGCCAGGCTCTGATCCTCTCACCGCCCACAGACACTGTTCCTCAGGTCCTGGTCACTGCCCCGCTCTCTCCTTGTGGAAGGGTGACCACACGCGTGGACTGGTCACCTGGGATGTTCCAGCAAGGATTTCAGATAAATCCCTGCCCTGGTTTGGCTCCAGGAAGACACTGTCGCTGCAGGCGAGCTGTTCTTTGTTGCCGAGCACCCAAAGGGCGTGGCGAGCGGGTTCCTGTCGCCCACCCTGGACAAAGGCTATGTGCCACCAGTTTGCCTCGGGGGTCAGAGGGGTGGCGCCTTGGGGCTAGAAAGGGCTGGTGGTCTCGTATCTCTGGCCTCGTTGTGGCCCTGCTCTTTCTTCTTCAGTCTCACTATTCTGTTCGAGGCAGGAGGTGGGGACCCCCATCGCAACATCCCCTGCCCATCACCCCTGCCGGGCACGTGAGCTTCGACACAAACCCATCACGCACAGGTGCAGACCTGGCCTCAGGCCCACCAGCCACCTTGGCAATGTTGCCTCTCCTTGCTGAGCTAGTTTCTCTGTCTGTAGGACAGGAATCATTTGCTATTTTTGTTTTGATTTTCATTTCCCATTTCTCTTCAACAGTCATAACAATTCCCAGGGGTGATAGTCAAAATACTTGTCAACCAATCAGCACAGCACCAGCCAGCATCCCTACAGCTGCATGGAGAACCAGGCACCTGTCCCTGTCCACGCTCCTACTCGGCCCGCCTCTGAGGCAGTTCTGGGTTAAATGAGGAGGGAGGCAAGTGCACACAGTACGCTGGCCCAAGCACACCTGGAATCTCGGCTGCTCTGCTGCCGTCACTGCCCCCCACGCATTCCCTTCTACCACCGCTTGGCCAATCTCTGCAAGTTGACTTGAGTAGGGGCCGCCAAGGTCGGAGTGTCACCCATGACAGTGGAGCCTGGATAGTGGGTCTCTCCAGGGTTGCCAGCAATACCAAGTTAACCTGTCAGGGTGCCCTGACTGTGAACTTGCTTCCCCGAGCTGGTCAGCTGAGCGGGACACAGCCGGGTGCCCTGGGGTCTCTATGCCCCGTCCTCACAGGCCCTCAGGGTAGCACGGGAGCCCGTGCGCCTGTTTCACAGCTGAGGAAGCTGAGCACCTTCCGTGCCTTGTGCCTCTCTCCCCACTCCTGGCATCTTTGTCCTCCTCTTTGCCTGGTGTCTTAGCTCAGAATGCGTGACAGAATCTCACAGACTGAGGGTTTACACAAGACGCAGTTTCTCCCAGTTCTGGAGTCTGCAGAGTGCAAGGTGAAGGTGCCTGTGGGGTTGGCTCTGAGCCTCTCTCCTTGGGGCAGGCGGTACCGTCTCACTGTGTCCTTACGTGGCCCGCCCTCCACGCATGCAGAGAGCTGTCTCTCTTCTCCTTCTCATAAGGACACCAGTCCTATTGGATTGGGGCCCCACCCTTATGACCTCATTTATCCTTAGGTACCTCCTATAAGTCCTGTTTCCAAATATAGTCACATTTAAATTTCAAGGGATACAAAGTTCTGTCCATGGCACCTGGTGTGTATGGAAGGAGGCCAGATTGACAAGACCCCAAATAACAGTAATTTAAGGTCTAATACAGGCTGCAACATGGATGAACCCCGAGGACATGGTGCTGAGTGACAGAAGCCAGACACGAAAGGACAAATCCTGTCTGACTCCATTCATGTGAAATACCTAGAAGAGGCGAATTCATAGAGACAGAAAGGAAAGTAGAGGTTCCCAGGGGCCGTGCAGCAGGGTGGGCAGTGACTGCCTGTTACTGGTATAGGGTTTCTGTGTGGGGCAGTGAAAAGGGGTTTGAAATAGATCGTGGTGGCAGTCGCACGACACTGCGGATGACTCCACCGCCGCTGAGCTGCGCACTCCAGGTGGCTGACGTAGCAGATGTTATGTATAGTTTGCTACAATAAAGAAGCTCACAGCAGCGCAAAGGAGATGCTTATTTCTTCCGAGATCAGACGAGATCGGGCGCGTTCAGGGTGGTATCGCCATAGACGAGATGCTTATTTCTTACGTGTAACATCCATGCTGTCCCCTCCAAGGAGCACATGGTACTGTGCTCACACCCCATTGGCCAGAATGTAGTCACATGACCACCCAGCTGCAAGGGAGGCTGGGAAATGTAGTCCTTATTCCAGGTGGCCATGCACTGCTACAGGGGAGTGGGGCCAGTGGTTACTGGAAGGGCAACAGCTGTTCCTGCTACACCTGGCCACAGAATGGCCATTCTTGATGACCTAGGTGAGCCCTGGGGGCCAGGGTCCAGCGGCGTGGCCTGTGCTGCCCTGTCTTGGGGCTGTGGGACCTGGCTTTGTCCACCCCACCTGCCCTAGACCCCTCACTCTTTGGGTGCAGGGTGCTGCCCGTTTGTTGACTGGTGTCTCCGGGGTCAGATGAGAACCTGGCACGTTGGAGACGCTCAGCAAATACTTTACGAATGGGTGAGAGCAAGTGAAAGTCCGTTCCTGGGGTCATAGCCGTTCAATAGCCGAGCCAGGATGTGAAGCCTCAATGCAGCATCCGGGTGGAGACTTCTGTGTTTGCCTTTTGGGAAGAGCATTAGGACAAGGGTTCCATCTCTATGTCTCCCTCTCTCCACCTGTGGACTCTGACACAGACCCAGGGCATAACGGGCAAGGGAGGACAGAGAGAACGAAGACTTGCAGCTGACCCCACGTGTGGGCAGCGGTGGCTGGGAGGTGGCGTGCGGGGCTGTGCTTCCGCCCTGGGAAAGCTGAACAAGCAGCCGGCCTTCCCGACTGTCTTCCTTCTCAGGCCCTCTGCGTGGGACCTGCTGGTGGGGTTTATGTGAGGGAGTCTGAACCCCAGCCTGGTGGACACGGGGCGGGCGGGCGGCTGGGAGCCGGGCTGGGTGAGGGCCTGGAGCAACAGCGCCTGCCCCCTCAGCCCGGCTCCTGCCTTTCCGACTGAACGCGCCCTTGTTAGCTGTTCCTGGCAGGAGGCTTGACTGCGGAATAATTACGTGAAGTGGCTGAACAAGGGCACGATCACCAGCAGGGTGCCACCGTGTCTGCAACCTCGGTCAGCACTGGTGCTGGCCGAGACTCCCGGCCAGTCAGGGGGCCCCAGCCCAGGCCGGAGACAGCCCGCCCTGCATCTGGGGATTGGCGCTGGTTTGCAGGGCCCCCAGGCCCCGTCCTTCCCCTTCCCCCTTCCCCTCCCCTTCCCCTCCTCTTCCCCTCCCCTTCCCCTCCCCTTCCCCTCCCCCAACACCCCTCCTCCCTTCCCCCAGCCCCTCCTCTCCCCTCCCCAGCCCCTCCTCCTCCCCCTCCCCAGCCCCTCCTCCTCCCCCTCCCCTTCCCCAGCCCCTCCTCCTCCCCCTCCCTCAGCCCCTCCTCCTCCCCCCAGCCCCTCCTCCTCCCCTTCCCCAGCCCCTCCTCCCCTTCTCCCAGCCCCCTCCCCCTCCCCAGCCCCTCCTCCCCCTCCCCCAGCCCCTCCTCCTCCCCCCTCCCCCAGCCCTTCCTCCTCCCTTTCTCCCAGCCCCTCCTCCTCCCCAAGCCCCTCCTCCCTGGGTCCCATCTGGTCCCAAAGGTGGCAGCCCCATCCAGCTCTCCAAGGTCTCTTCTCTTGACACCCCCTTCCCCATGCTGCAGCCACACTGGCCCCTGCAGCCAGACTCTCGGGTTCTGTGCCTCTATCTGCAGGGCCCCTGCCTGCTGTTCTTTACCTGAGCCTCAGCACCCCTTCTCCAGAGCCTTCTGAACCCTCTCCAGGCTGAATGAGGTGCCCCCTCTCAGAGTCGCCACTGCCCGTCCGTCCTGGTGTGTGAATGGCCTTGGGTGGGGTTCAAGTCTTGGGGTCTTGGATGGGACAGGGTCCCCCATACTTCACGCTATAGGGGGTCAGCCAGGCTGGCCTGGTGAGAGGTCACGGGTGTGCCGTGGCCCCTGTGGAGGAGAGGCCTTCCCGAGACCCCCAGGGGTGTGTGGGCGCCCAGGCCCCAGTCCTGCACTCACTTCTCTGAGACACGGGGCAAGCGCCCGCACATCTCTGAGCCTCAGTTTCCCCGTCTGTGGAGTGAAGCTGCCACAGGACCCGTAGAGAGGCAGTGGTAGGGACCGAGGGGGTGGTGCCACATTGCTAGTCGAGCCCTCAGCTCCCAGGAGGTGGGGGCTGAGTTGTTAGTGTTTCCCGGGAGAACTTTCTAGACCAGCGAGTTCCCTCCTAGAAGGGCTCTCCCTGGAGCCTGATGCGGGGGACTGAGCCTTTCCCCAGAGCAGACCTGGGCGCCTTCTCGGGTGGATGGAGGTCTTCAGGGTCGGTAGTTAAGGGGCCCCGGGAGTCGTTCCCAGGACTCTGCTCTGGAGGTGGCTGGATGACTGTCCACTCACCCGCCCCCGTGCTCCCTGCAGAACTGGCCCCTCGGCCCTGCACTTGTCCTCCTGTTTCCCTGCAGCCCTCAGTCTCCCTGGGTCCTGGAGGGGAGACCACCAGCTCCCAGGAGGGTCTCCATGCCCCCTGCAGTCACCTCTTCCTGGATACGCCCATGATCACATGTTAGGTCACCTCTCTGAGCCTCTCTGTCCTTGCCCACAAGATGGGACGGCGGGACCCCCCCATGGGGCGTCCTGGGCACTCAGTGGCGAGTCCTCATAAAGCTGGAGTCGCCCGGCTGGATGTCAGCTTTGGGGGAATCCCACGTCCTCCTTGGACAGAGCCGCTGGATCTCCTGGAACTCACTGTAGTTTCTCTGAGCCTAGTTTTCCCATCTGTCGAATGGGATAATAATAGTACCTGCCTTTCAGAGCTTAGAACAGTGCCGGGCACGGAGCGGACTGACAAAAATGCTGTCTCATCCCCCCGGCCCCCATCAACACAACGGCTCAGAGTGCGGTGGGATGGGGACAGTTACATCTGCGTTGCGCTGGCTTCTAGAGGAGATGCGCGTTTCCCCATTTCCCCATGTGTGAACGTAGGCTTCTGGCCCCCGAGGCGGCAGAGCCTGGGCTTTGCTGCCAGGGGAGCCTCAGATGGTTCATCATGTGTGGAGGTTTCAGATGCCTAAATTCTGGTGGTTTTAGGCCTTGATCTGTCACGTGCTCACCAAGGAGCTGGCAGGACGTGTGACTGTCACAAACGTAACACAAATGACTTTACACCACAGAACAATCGGTTTCTTCGTAACATCACGTCTTTAATTTTGTGTGTTTAAAACCATCCTGAAACAGGCCGTGGGCTTCCCCTGCCCACCGCTGGCCCAGAGGAGTTGCAGACGGCTACCCCGTGTCACTGGGAGGTGCCTGGCCTTGAGGTGCTCCGTCCACCTTCGAGGACCCCGGGGGCCAGTGGGTTTTGTTGGCAGTGGGCTCTGCATCCCCGTGAAACAGAAACCATGGAAGAGTTAGATTCTTGCCCCACCGCCTGATTTTGCCAGGCTCGTGTCTGATTTCTGATACTGTCGGCTAACAGGCCTGGGTTAATTTTACGGCTGTTGGTGGTGGAATTGGGCACTGGCGTCTTTGGGGGTTTGTTTTAGGGCTGAGCACCTGTGGGGTGGGTACAGCAGGAGGCTCAGGGGCCTCAGACCCTCCTTTGCCGACCCCCCAGCGGCCTCTCTGTGGTCCACCTGGGGCTGGCCCAGGGTGCGCCGAGCCCACTGAGGGTTGGGCCGTGCACAGCCGTCTCCGGGGTCGAGGTCGGCTGGTGGGTGAAGAGTGTTCGTGCGCTCAGCCCTGCCCCCAGCGTTTGCAATGAAAACATGGATTTGCTTAACAGGATTGATACAGTAGGGAACAGTCTGAACATAAGGCAAATCACCTGTTTTCTCACAGTTTCATCCACCAGAAGCCCTGGTGAATGCGGACATCCCGCTGCACCGAGCCACAAGGGAACGCAAACACGTGGACACCCCAAGCCCACCGTGTCGGTGCTCCCGGGTGTGAGGCCCCCGGCCCCGCTTCGGGCACACCCATCCCACCCACGCCTCGTCCACACTCCCGCGTTTGTCAAGCGCAGAGGCACTGTAGTGGGTATGTGTTGCCCACCGAACGTGGGAGGCGGTGCCGTGCGTACTGCTCCCGTCTTTACGTGCTCCCTCAGCCGGGTCTGGCAGAAGCCCCCCTCCGTCCTCACTCTGTAGCCCCGGGCGTCTGGCTATAATTGCCTCGGTCTCACCGAGCCTGGCTGTGTCCCAGGGCCTCGTGTGGGTGACTCACCTACCCAGTAACCGTCCCACTTCACAGATGGGAGGATGGTGGGCGGTGCTCAGTGGCTGAAGCCAAGCCCGAGTCTCCTTCACCGTCTGTCCCCAGGTGTCTGGCTCGGTGCCGCCACCTGAAGACACAACAAGATTGGACCAGCAGGTCCTTCCTGAGGGCCCCGGGTAGGGCTGGAGACAGGTCACTGGAGCCAGTGGTTCAGAGCTGCAGGTGCAGCAGGGTGAGACTCTGTCGCCTCTGGGGCCGCCTAGTGGACAGACGGCCGTCACTGAATAAGTGACCTCGGCGGAGGCTGGTGGCAGGCGGAGAGGGGACGCCAGACTCAAACCCCCTAAGCGAGGGCCGCCCGCCCTTGCTGTCCTCACGATGCCTTGGTGACAGGGGTGTCATGGGCCGTGCTTCACACGTGGGGAAACTGAGACCCCGGGGGCCCTGTGATTTGTCCAGGGTCCCACCTAGTAGCCAGCATAGCTCTGTGAGGCCCAGGTCATGGCAGGGTCAGCCTTGCCCCCTGCCCGGCTCGGATGTCTGTCCCCAAGCCTCCACTGCTCAGAATTTGAGCATCTCATGAGCGGGAACCGTCCCATCTCTGCTCACCTAGCTCCCTCCTGCAAACGGTCAGCATGCAGTGGTCGTTTCTTGCAAGATAAACCTGGGAACTGTCACCCCAAGCTCATCCCTTTGACGTGTGGGCGCGTGAGGAACCGACAGGAAGTAACGGGCTCATTGCAAGTGGCTGGACTGGAACCTTCTTCCCTGGGGAGCGCTCAGGGACCCCCGCCCCGGACCCTGGGCCAGCGCTGCCTGGGACCTCCTGTCTCACCTTGGGGGCTGGTCCCGCAGGCCAGGGACGGCAGGGGCTCTGGTGTCTCCCACCTGCCCGTCTGTGTGGAGACCTCGTTCTTCCTGCAGGCTGTGGGAATGGTGTCCCGTGAGCCCGTGGCATGGAGCCTTCACCACGCCTTCCCTTGTGGCTCTGAAGCCTGGACCCCGCCCACGGGCTGGTGGCGGCAGGGGCAGGAAGGTGGGGGCGGAGGGGAGGGGTGGGAGAGGCTCACCGAGCGGGACTCGGGGCCCCCGCAGCTCGCTGACCTCTAAAACTGTCCCCTGCCCGAGTCCAGCTTGTGCACATGTCCCACCCAGCCGGCACCTGCCCACCACGTCCACGTTCCTCCCTTTGATGAGGCCATTTAGACAAAGCGCCTCGTCTGTTCTCCAGAATGTCCCGTCCCCAGTTGGCACGTTGGTCATCATTGGCTCCGTCCTGGGCTTTGAAGTCGGATCTAACGGTTGACCCTGACCCCAGGCAGCCTGTGCGGCACCAGTGTCCCGACACCTGCGTGGAGAACCGGGTCCTAGTGATTGGTGGTGACAGCTGAGGATCTAGGACAAGGTACCCCCATCTCAGAGCCTCGGAGATAAAGGGGTGAGACTTTGACCCACAAAGTTCCCCTAGATCAGTGTCATCACGCCCTTCCTGTAAAGAGCAAGACAGCAAGTATCTTGGGCTCTGCCGGCCCTGTGGTCTCTGTCATAGAATCTTCTCTTTTTCGTAAAATCCTTAAAAATGCAAAACCCACTCTCAGCTCCAGGTGTCGGCCACATTTGGCGGTGGGCTGTAGGTGGCAGCCCCCTGCCCTAGGCCAGCCCCCTGCCTCTGTCTGTAGGCGTCGTGCTGGACTCCAGCTTGACGGGCACTGGGCTCCATCCGTCCTGCTTTGGGGGTTTCTTTTCTTTGGCTGTGCATCAACGAGCAGAGCGTGCCGGCCCCCCGTTTCCTCCGACGTTGGTTCCTTGTCCTTCCTCCGTCTGCTCCGGGCCCCTCTGCCCTCAGCGGCACCTCCTCCAGGAAGTCCTCCTGATCTCCGTCCCAGCCTCAGCACATTTGCTGCCTGAACACTCGAGAGCTTGGCCTCAGGTGGAGCTGACCTGGCACTTGGAGCTGGCCTTGCTCTGCAGTGTGGCATTCTCCGGTGTGGAACTGAACTGGACTTGCGGTTCCACCGAGGCCCGTCCCTCATACAAGCACTTGAAGGTGGGTCCCACGCTCACACACTTTTCAGGAACACCCTTTCCGGTTCTTCTCAAATGGTGGGTGAGCACGGCTGAGCCTTAATCCCACTCGGATACACAGAGGAGGCGATACCATCTCCCGTCTGTCGTGCGAGGGTCGGGGGAGCTTGACTCCGTGCAGAGCGGCCCATCAGGCTGGCCCTGCCCGGTGTCCAGGGACAGTCAGAGGAGCGGATCAAGGCGGGTGAGGCTCCAGACAGGACGGGTCCCATCCCCTCCCTCCCTGGCATGACGGATGCTCAGTCTCTACAGAGGTCCTTGCGTGGCTGGCGCTGAGCCCCTCGTGCCCTCAACATTACTGACCAAGCAGCTGGACTCCAGTGCCGCCACCTGGCCCTCCTCCACAGGGAGCGCCGGCTGGGACAGGGACCTCTTCGCCGCCAGCCGGCTCCTTGCACCCGCCCAGATCTGGCCTCCAGGGAGCTCCAAACACCTTACAAACATCTCATTAATCCTCTCTGAGGTCCCGTGAGGTTAAGCTCATGCAGCCCTGCCTTCGGAGAACTGAAGGAAATTAGTAAGGACATCTCTCCCAGCGTCTCCAGCTGGACGCAGGAGTGTTGAGACGCTGCTGGCCTCTGCCATCTCGTGCCAGATGGGACAAGGGATATCTGTAGTCGGGGGAGGTCTGCTCTGGGCCCTCCCAGGGGTGCCATCGTCTGCAGCGGGGGGTGCGGGAAGCAGGAGGTGCAGGGGTGGAGTCGGCTGAAAGCCCCTGGTCTCCCCTCCGCACCTGCGGGAAACCTGGTCAGGTCAGTGGGTAGAGGATTCCTGATCCAGGAGGCCCCCCCTGCAGAGTGGGGCTCAACGCCCAGAGCGGGTGTCTCGTCTCCCCAACACCTGACTCGGGAGAGGCTGAGAAAAGGAGAGACTGGTTACCTGAAGGCTAAAGCTTGCGCCCAGACTGGTGCCGTATCCGAGTGGGAAGGCGGGCACCTGAGCTGGACCGGCAGGATCTCTTCCTCCCCGCCCAGCTGCTTGTCTGTCACCTGAGGCAGGTTGTTGAACCTCCCCTGTGCCTCGGCGTCCTCTCCTGTAAAGTGGGTCATCCTAGCACCAGGTGCTGGGATGGGGAAGTGCAGGGCGTTGGGCTGCTGGCACCAGCAGGCAGGATGTGTGAGAGCCACCAGCCCGGGTGGAGGGGGAGCCCAGCTGGATCAGGTAGAGGGAAAGGAACAGCAAAGGTCGTGGCAACAAGAGCCGCTAGTCCAGGGCACGGCTCTGGTGCCCGGCCCTGCGGAGGGCCTGCGTGTGCGCCCGCTCTGGATGAGGATCTTACGTGTAGGGGCTCTGGGGCTCGGACAGGCTGGAGCCACGTGCCGGCGTCCCACAGCAAGGGTCCGGCTGCATGCGGAACCCAGCCCCGTGTCCTCTGGCCCAAGCGCCCGTGTCCAGGAGGCCATGGGAGTTGTTCCTTTAGCCCATCTCAGCCCTTCCGGGGTGGAGATGTGGAGGCTTTCTGCAGCAGGTCAGGGATGGAGCGAGGCCCATCCCATGGCCGGCAGCTGGTTCCCAGGAGCCCGAGGCCCTGAGCGAGCTCGCTGTCACCCTGCAGGGGCAGAAGGAACAACAGGACAGGGTTGTGAGGAGGGGTTTGGACGGGCACGGGTGGGTTGAGTGCTGCACCCACGGCTGCTCAGCTGCAGGGTGGCGGCCTCAGGGGGTCTGCCAGGAAGATGGCACCGCCTCTGAGTGGCCTTTGTCTCCACTGCTCCTGTCACTGAGACCCTGGCAGAAGCGAGCCCGCGTGTAGCGTCCGCGGGGTGTCGGCAGTGCAGGGCCCTCCCCGCAGGCCTGGGGGCACGGAGCACGGCCCGTGCCGCTGTCCAAGGCCCCCCAGGGCCCGGCCTGGCCTGATTTTGTTTATTCCATCAGTCAGCGCCTGTTGCTTCTGCTGTGGGAACAGCCAGGTGCTGGGATCCGCGGGCGGACTCCGGGTGAGGGTCCGTCCCTCACCCACGGCGCCATCCCCCGGCCGGCCTCCCCCCACCCCCCCACTCCTCCTGTGGCTCGCGCCGGTCCGTCCTCCTTTCCATCCGCTCATTCATCAGGCGAGTGTCTCCTGAGCAGCCTCTGTGCCCTGGGCACCGGGGGGACGGTCGCAGGACATTCTCAAGGGACTGGGATGGGGTGGGGGCAGGTGGGCGTTCCCGGAGAGCCCCAGAAATACACTGATTCGTCCGTTCACCAGTTGCCCCATGGGGCCCTTCCTGCCCCCCTGCCGCTGTCCTCGGTACTTGGGAGGAAGATGCTGCTTGGGGGCTTACGCTCTAAGGCGGGAACAGGAACTGGGATGAATGTCCCGGGGTTCTGAGCGTTGAGGGGGAAGGGCAGACTGAGGGCGCAGGAAGGACTTCCTGGAGAAGTGACCTCGGTCGGAGATCCAGGGGCCAGCGGGAATGGGTCCTGGAGTCTAGAGGCAGCGTTGTCATCACCAGAAGGCGCGGTGGGGGTGGGCAGGACGCTGGGTGGGCTGCGGGCAAAGGGGTTGCCCGCGTCCCCCGCCCCAAGGGGCCCCGATACTCGGTGTCACCATCTTGAAATGCCTGACCCTTTGCATCTGTGTCGAGGGAGGTGCAGTGGGGCAGCGAGCAGGGCCTTGGCCTTGACCACAAGGGGCGGGTTTGCAGCCACCCGCCCCTGACCTCTCCTGGCCCCCGCACGCCCCCCACCTGCAGCGTGGCCGGTCTCGTCGGTGAGGGCACCCTCGTCCCACCACTGCCCTCTGCTCCGTGGGGCCTGGTGTATCAGGCCGGGTGCACAGGGCTGTCCTGAGCCGGCCGGGTCACGGCAGTTTGGTGGGAGATGGGGGGCAGGCCACCTCGAGGTTCCTGGAGAGCCTAGGAGGCCGGCAGTCCTGGGCCCAGTCCACACGTCGTGGACAGACTGGTGCCTTATTAAACTGAATACAGCTGAGTTATTTCAAAGTCCAGGTTTCAGGCAGGGCATTATGTAGGCAAACCAGAGGACAGGGACGCACTTCCAGCTGGCTTCTAAGTAACAGGGACTCGATGGGGAGGGGCCTTACATGCTGGAGAGAGACAGTGCCCACCCCTGCCCCGGCCCCTCCCGACACCCACCCTGTCTGGGCGCGCAGACAACCCCGGGGAAACGCGGTGCTGGCATCGGCCGTCTCCCACTCGCTCAGTGGGTATATAGGCTACTTGCGGGGCGGCAGCTCGCCTGCTATTCCTGGTGTGCGGGGGCTCGGGGTGTGGGGTGAGGGGGGGGCGCTGGGTCTAAACATAGACCACAGCGGGGGGAGGCGGCGGGAGGGAGGGAGGAGTGATGTTGGAAAGTCAACCCTTTAAGAGACTTGGGTTTCTAATGAGCGGGAGCCTGTGGGTTGCCTTGGCAACTGGTGTGTGTCTCCCCCCACGCCCATGCCCACGCCCACCCCCCTGATCACAGGCCCTTCTCTGTGGGCTTGCCCGGCTCCGACTGTGGCTGGGCTTCTGGCTGGAGGTGGTCAACGCACCAGCCGTGCCCCCGGCAGGGCCCTGCCTGCAGAGGCCTCAGTGTTCTCACCTGCACAATGGGGTGGGGGATGGCTGTGGCGGCCTCAGAGTTTCTTTATGAGCAGTGCTACAGAGCAGCAAGGAGACCCACTCCCAAAGTGCAAATTAAAACTACAAGGACATATATACGTTTTAAAAATATTTTCTTCTTAATAAGTGTATTTATTTATTTGTTTATGGCTGCGTTGGGTCTTCGTTGCTGCGCGCGGGCTTTCTCTAGTTGCGGCGAGCGGGGGCTACTCTTCGTTGCGGTGTGCGGGCTTCTCATTGCGGCGGCTTCTCTTGTTGCACAGCGCGGGCTCTAGGCTTGCGGGCTTCAGTAGTTGTGGCTCGTGGGCTCAGTAGTTGTGGTGCGCGGGCTTAGGAGTTGTGGCTCGCGGGCTCTAGAGCGCAGACTCAGTAGTTGTGGTGCACGGGCTTCGTTGCTCGGCGGCATGTGGTATCTTCCCGGACCAGGGCTCGAACCTGTGTCCCCCGCATTGGCAGGCGGATTCCTAACCACTACGCCACCAGGGAAGTCCCAAAACTACAAGGATATTTAACGAAAGAGAGAGAAAACTACACGGATATAATACTGTTTCACCTGTCAGCTTGGAAAGGAACAAAAAATGGGTTCCCGCCGAATTGGAGTTGTGGGGAAACGGGCACCCGCAATCCTGGAAACGTGTCCTGAAGATGGATTTGTGTGCGAGATACCAAATGCACAAGGATGTCATTGGACCTTGATTTGTAAAAGCAGAAAGTGGAGAACAGCCTACGTGTCTGTCAGCAGGGCAGGCGTAATGTATTTTGGCACAAAATCCATTAAAAAGAACAGGAAAGGCCTGTTTGCTGGTGTGGAACAATCTCCAAGGTACAGTGTTCGGTGAAAACGACAGAGAAGGCCAGAGGTAGAGCCAACTGGGGTGAGCTGACAGCCGCGTCCAGACTCTCTAGCGTGTGAGCGTGTGAGGGCCGGCGTCGTACACGCAGTGCAGGTTCATGCCGGCATCGGAAACAGTATGGAAAACAGTGGGGAAGTCATAAGCAGAGGCGTTCAGGACATATTAAAGGCAAAAACGAGTCACAGGAAGAAGTATGTAGAGTATGACCCCGTTCGTACTTCAGAAATCAGATGAGCATGCGTGTCAGTACAAGCCTCCCCCGCTATCCGAAAGCAGAGCGCTTCTGTGAAACTTCTCCTGAGCCGGAACAGCATAAGGTGAAGAAGCAATGACCTCAGGACACATCTGGCTGTCGGATGCCCAAAACAGTCCAGACGCAGCACAGATACTGACACACTTCACAGCTCTGGCGGCCTGATGCTGAGATGCTGAACGTGGTCCCCCAGGAAGGAGCTTGATGGGGGCCCTCTCGCTGCAAAACAAACACTGAACACTGTTTTCAATTTTCTCTTCTCATAAGCACGAAAATCTTCTTTCAGTTATGGGAAACGGGGATGAGTGTAGGTCTTCTGTAAAAACAAAGCGGCGTAAAGTGACCTTTGGAGAGGCAAGGGATTCCCGTATGTAGAAAAAGAGCTGGAAGGGCGTCAACCAGAATTAAGAGTAGCTACTGTGCGGTGTTGAGTAGATGAGGGAAAGCTTGGAAGGGGAATTTACATTCATTCTCCACAGTTTTTATTTAAACCTTTTTTTTAAAAAAATTAATTAATTCATTTATTTTTGGCTGCGTTGGGTCTTCATTGCTGTGCACGGGCTTTCTCTAGTTGCGGCGAGCGGGGGCTACTCTTCGTTGCGGTGCGTGGGCTTCTCATTGCGGTGGCTTCTTGTCGCGGAGCATGGGCTCTAGGCATGCGGGCTCAGTAGTTGTGGCTCGCGGACCCTAGAGCGCAGGCTCAGTAGTTGTGGCGCACAGGTTTAGTTGCTCCACGGCATGTGGGATCTTCCCGGAACAGGGCTCAAACCCATGTCTTCTGCATTGGAAGGCAGATTCTGAACCACTGGACCACCAGGGAAGTCCCCATCATATCTATTTTTAATGGTCTGTTTAGCTAGGTATATATCTCTCTCTTTCCTTCCTCCCTTCCTCTCTCTTTCTTAATGGCTGTGTTGGGTCTTCGTTGCTGCACACGGGCTTTCTCTAGTTGCGGCAAGCTGGGGCTACTCTTCATCGCGGTGCGCGGGCTTCTCATTGCGGTGGCTTGTCTTGTTGGGAGTACAGGCTCTAGGCGCGTGGGCTTCGGTAGTTGTGGCACACGGGCTCAGTAGTTGTGGCTCGCGGGCTCTAGAGTGCAGGCTCAGTAGTTGTGGCGCACGGTCTTAGTTGCTCCGTGGCATGTGGGATCTTCCCGGAACAGGGCTCAAACACGTGTCTCCTGCATTGGCAGGCAGATTCTCAACCACTGCGCCACTGGAGAAGCCCCTAAACCTTTTTTTATTTTTTTTAAATTTATTTATTTATTTTTTGAACCTTTTTTTAAAGAACACACGTGTACACACACACAACACTCATGTATGTGTGTGTGTGTATATATATATATATATATATATATATATATAATATATTTTTTAAAAGCCACACTAGCCGGAAAGTGGAATGTTTCAAGCCCCCCTCTTCAGGGTCGTCCCCACCACCGCCCCAGGGCCCCTGCACGCCACTCCCCCCTGCCCTGGGCCTTGGCGCTCGCTGCCTCTTCACCCCAGGGCTCTTGGCGGGCCAGCCCCTCCTCTCCTCTCGGGCCTCGGGGAGGCCCGTGTCCCCTCCGGAGCGTGGCCAGTGCTCGCTGCTCCGTAGTCAGGTCCAGACCGGCCTCCTCATCAGGACTTCCGCCCGGTCGGGGCAGGACCTGCCCCTGTGCGCTGGGTCCGTGGTGTCCCCACATGTCCAGCACATGGTCACACCAGGTCAGGACACCAGGAGCAAGTGGACAGGTGAGCCCAACAGACCTGCTCTCCCAGCGGGTGTCGGTGGTGACTGAGCCCTGCTGTGGGAAGGCATTTCCGTGTCTGGGTTGAGTTTTCTACCCTCCTCTCTGTCGTTTTCTGTTTTTTTCCAGGAGGGTGGTTTTCTAGACTTTTATGTATTTTCATGGGAAAGGGTTTCTTTTAACTCGGAAAAGAACAGCACGACAAAGGAAGTTCAGAGATGGCCAGGGCAGCGCGGAGAGCAGGGAGGGGGCTGCGGTGCTGGCCTGCCCCCAGGTCACCTGTCCCACCTTTCCCAGCACCACCCCCGCTGCACCCGATTCAAATGCAGCTGCCTCTCCCCTGCCAGCCCTTGGCCCTTAATTCCTCCCTGAGAGAAGTACTTCCATCAGAACAGCAACGAAACAGAAAGCAGGCTGGCTGGCAGCGGGCTGCCGGGGAACAGGGAGGGAGTGACGCTGATGGATATGAGGTGTCTTAAAGGTGACGAGAACGTAAAACGAGAGTCATGCAGCCATCGCCATAACCTAAATATACTAAATACCACCGCTCCCTTAAATAGGAGGACGTTCTGGTGTGTGGCTTACACCTCAGTAAAGCTGCTTTTTAAAAAGCCTCATCTACAGAGTATCCACTAATATGGAAAACTGGGCTGTGTGCTGTCTATGCCTTATCTCAGGAATCTTTACCAAGATCCCACGAGGATCCCTGTACTATAGCTTCTTCAGTTGAGGAGTCTAAGGCCCAAAGAGGCATGAGCTGCCCCAGACGAAGCAGCCAGTGATCAAGAGGCTGGATGTCAGCACTCACCCATTCAACCCCATCACACCTTCCTGGGCAGTGACACTGGTCCTGGGAAGCCCGGAATGCTCCTGGGGGGTGGGAGGGGCTCAGGACTGCTTCCTGAGGGTGATATTTGGCCTGGGATCAAAGGTCCCAAAGAAATGGAGCATTAATACCCCATAGTAGGTTAAATGGTGGACCCCAAAAGATCTGTCCAGCTGGAACCTCAGACTATGCCCTTGTTTGGAGTAAGAGTCTTTGCAGATGTAATTAAAGCTCTTGACATGAGATCGTCCTGGATCAGGGCGCCCTAAATGCAGTGATGAGTGTCCTTATAAGAGACAGAAGAGGAAAGACGAAGAGACACAGGGAGAGGCCACAGGAAGACGGCGGCAGAGGCTGGCTGCAGCCCCACAAGGAACGCCAAGGACTGTCAGCCCCACCGGACCTGGGAGGCAGGCCCGGGACAGAGTCTCCCCTGGGCCTTCGGGGCGGGGGGAGGGTTGGACTTCCCACCTCCAGAGCTGGGAGCGAATAAGTTTCTCTTTTAAGCCCCCAGTTTGCGGTCGTTCATTACGGCAGCCCCAGGACCCTTCTGCAGATCCCGAGGCTGCTCCCGGGTGGGGTCTCGGTGTCGGGCACAGGTGCCTCCTGGCCTCAGATCGTGCCCCACGCCCCTGGCAGCCGGGGCCTTGCTCATCTCCAGCTGGTGGGCGGAGCACTGGAGGCTGCACGTCCCTCTGTGACAGCCTTTGACCCCCATCTGTTTCTGTGCTTGTGAGTCAGCCTCGCTGGACCCGCTGGTACACTGGACACCATTTCCTTCTTTACTTTGAGTTTTTCTTCCTCTGTCTTTGAAGATGTTTTAGTAGGAAAAGAAAAGGGGGGAGGAGGTGGGGGAGACCTGGCAGGAGGCAGAGAGGCTGGCTGTCGTGGTTTGATCCAGAATGTTCTCCGGCTCTCTGGGCTGCTCCAGTCTTTGATGTTCAAACTGGGTCTGACCAGATGAAATACCCTTTTCAGGGACTCAGGTGGGGTTCAGGCACTACAGACCCCTTCCCCCCGACTCCGAGTTTCCTGGCTCCGGTAGAAAACCCCACTGAAATAGTTGCAACAAGCGACTTGTTTTGTATTCTACTGTTGTTTTTTGACTTTAATCATTTTGGAAGATATTGCCAGTCGCCTGCCTTACTTGTGTGGATCGGCTGAGGCAGTGGACGGGCGCGCGGACAACAGATTTATTTCCTCCCAGCCCTGGAGGCTGGATGGCTGACATCAAGGTGTCGCCAGGTTGGTTTCAGAGATTCTCTCACCGGCACGTAGACGGCTCTGTCCTCCCCGTGTCCTCATGTGGTCTCCCCCCTGTGTGTCTGTGTCCTGGTCTGTCTTCTTCCGAGGTCACTGGTCATAGTGGATCAGGGCCCACCCAAGTGACCTCATTTTAACTTGATTACCTCCATAAAGGGACTCTACTTCCAAATAAGGTCATGTTCGGGGGTACCGGGGTTAGAACTCCAACGTGTGTATTTGGGGGAACCCAAATCAGCCTGTAACATACATGTATTTTCGGTAATGCTTAAAGATCTTCCCAGAATTGAGAAAGAAAAAAACACACTTTTCAGGCAGGAGGAGAGTCCACCTGCCCTTGGGGGCCGAAAGCCCCGCATTCCCTGGGGCGATGCTGGATCTGTCCCTTTGTTTCCTTGGGCCTTGGTTCTCTCACCTGTGAATTGGATCATGTGGCGATTTGACACCCCCCGCCCCCGGCTCTGGTGCTCACCGCAGCCCCCTCCTGTCCTGCATCATCAACGTCCCCATCGGTCAGCGGGCTCCGGTCAGCGCCTCTCCTAATGAAAAAGCCTCGATTCCACAGCTGCCCATTTCCTGCCCCATCTCTGCTCTCCTCCGTGGCCCGAAGGTGTGGACAGGGAGAGCTGACATGGCCGTGGGGGGGGGGGGGACGACATGAGGTCCTGAATGGGGAACCCAGGGAGCAGCTGACAGGGCCACACGAGGCCCTGGGATGCAGCTCCTGTTCGGTGGTGTCAGGAGGCTGTGTCCTCCCCCCACCGACCTGCCCCAAGAGCCCCGGGCTCTGCCACCACCTCCCAGGGCCCCGGGCAAGTCGCTCCACCCCTTTGGCCCCAAGTTGTCTTGTCTGCAAGATGGGGGCCTTGTCCACCTCGTGGGGCCCTGGGGCTGAAGGGAGGGGTGCACGTGAGGCCGATCTCCGGTGGCCACAGTGTGCGGTGGCTTGAAGTGGAGCCTTAGCTCCCTGACCGGGAACTGAACCCAGGCTACTGTGGTGAGAGCACCAAATCCTACTCAGTAGACAACCAGGGGCTAGGGGCTGCAAGTGGGACCCCGGTTCTTGTCTTCTTTGAAGAAAGAAGTCAGCAAAGAGACAGAAAATTTGTGAAACAGAATGTTTATTAGAAGCAAAGTACACGCAGAAATACACAAGGGTGGGCTCGGAGAGAGAGCCGCGTGCTTTGGGGGCGGTGCACATTGCTCATGTGGGGGCAGCCTTCCGGGTTTTCTCTGGCCAATCATCTTGCTTTGTCTGGCTTTGTGTCCATATTTGGTCTGACCAAGGGCCCTGCCACGTGTGCACCCATGTTTTACCCACGACGGATTCCAGCGTGAGGGTTTCTGGGAGGTTGGCAGGACGTGTTATGGGCTGGCACCCCCTCCCTCCTCTGACCCCTGAGGAACGTCTCCGCGCATGTGTAGCGTGGGAGGTCTCCTTGACCCTAAGCATGAGCCCAGCTCCTCCCTCCTGCCTGCCTTGCCATTATCGTGCAGTGTCGACAGGAGACAGAGCCCAGCTGCTCACCTGGGGCCCAACTCTCTCCTGTCTCAAGGCGAGACAGCGCAGGGGTCCCACTCTGCCACTCCCGCCCATGTGAGGGGCTCGGGGCTGACCGGGTTGCCTATAGCCTTGTCATCTTGGGGGAGCCGCCGTGGCCACGACCATACTCTCACTCACTCACTCGGTGGTCTCGCGCATTTCCGTTTATGCACCGTTTATTGGGACTCACGGCTCCTCGGCTGGAAGGCAGCCCTTAGCGAGGATCTAACGATGTGAAAGCAAAGGGCTAACGCATGAGCCCTGCCTGCGAAAGGAAGGCTTGTGTGCTGTTCCCGCCTCTGTTTCCCCTCAGTTCTGGCTCCGATCCCTCAGCTTCTCTTCAAGGGAAGTACAGCTCTCGAGTCTGCCCTAGAGACGCCTGCCCTTCACAAGCCCCGTGCGGGGTCCGGGACAGTAACAGGTCTGGCACTGCCTTCGAGGCAGCCTTGCAAACAACAGTTAGAATGAAAGGACCCTTCAGCAGGGGTGGGCGGGGCTGGGCTGCCTCTCAGCCCAAACAGTGCCAGCCTCCATCCCCCCTCAAGTGGGCTGAACGGTACCCCCTAGAAGACACGTCCACCCGGGAACTGAGAGCAGCCCTCCTGGGAAGACGGTCTTTGCCGATGGAAGTGAATGAAGGATCTGGAGATGCAGTCGTCCTGGATGAGGGTGGCCCTGAGTCCAACGACTGGTGCCCTTACAGAGGTAGGGGACCACTGTACCAGAGAAGATGGCCACGTGAAGATGGGGTCTTAGAACAGTGTGGATCAACCTCAGTTAAGCTGTTATAAAAACAGAGGGAACAGGCCAGTGGTTACGAGGTCCAGACACCATGTCTCCAGCATGACCTGACAGGAAGACAGCATGAGCTCTGGAGGACAGGGGCCGGCGTCCCCTTTGTCCAGGGGCTGTGGGGACCAGAGATGGACGTGGAGCCGGGTCACGGCCTTGGGCAGCAGGGGCAGGGCTGCGGGCTGTCGGGCAGACTGGGCCTCGTCCCTCCTTCCTTGGGGCACCAAGGACCTCTGGGCCTGTCGAGGAGACCTTGGCACCGAGGGCTTCACGCCCAGCCTGACGGCCCCAGTTGGAACCACATGTGGGGTTCTTGAGGCTGCTGCGGGACCCTGCAGGGCCGTCAGGAGGCGGAACAGGGCAGGTGGGACCCCACAACACCTGACTTCAGTTTGGAGCCTTTCCCCCTAAATGTGCCCAAGGCACATCTGCACCTCTGAAAGACGGTCGATCACGTGGCCAGAGAAATGTGTGTACCTGTCCCACCCTCAGCCCCAGGCCTGGCCCTAAAGCGCCACCCAGGCAGGTGTGCAAAACTGCTGCTTCCCGAGCAGAGGAAACCTCCCCAGCTGTGCCTGTACCTCCCGCTCCCTGGGAGCCCCGTCCCTGTCCCCGCAGCGCAAGCACTGCCCCTTGCTGCCTGCGGTGCGACCTGGGGCTGCTCTAACTAGCGGCCCCAAGCCGGGGCGCAGTCTGGAGGTTACGAGTCTGAGGCCCGCCTGTGGGCGGGGCCGTGCTCCCTGCAGAGGCCCCGGGGGAGGGTCCCTCCTGCCTCTTCCAGCTCCTGGGCGCCCCGGCGTATCCCCCGCCAATCTCTGCCTCTGCCTTCATACGGCCTCTTCCCCATGGAAGGACGTGTGTCATTGGATTCAGGGCCGCTCTTGTCCAGCGTGACCCCATCTTAACTAATTGCATCTGCACAGGCCCTATTTCCAGATAAGGCCACGTTCGCAGGCTCTGGGTGGACGTGAATTTGCTGGGGATGCTATTCACCCCAGTACAGGCCCTTCCCAGGCAGATGCTCACGACAGCCTGTGTCACTCACCCTCTGGATCGATCACTTGTGGACTCGTGGCACCTTTTCGAGCTAGAAGAGAACTTGGATCCTCGATTGGGCCGAACCAGCAAAGGGACGTGGATGCCCAGACCCTGTGCCTCGGTTTCCTCACTTGTCAGTGAGAAGCGATCCCCACACCGACCTCAGGGTCGTCACGGACGTGGAAACGAGCCGGACTGTTGGCCGCCAACAGGTGTCATGACGCAGCATGTGACAACTCCTAACCCCGGGCGTCCCAGCATGCACACAGTAGGCGCTCAGCAAGTGCTGAATTGAATCTGGACGTGAATGGGCGGGAAGGGGGCCTCTCTTCGGAGATCCCAGGGACTGTTTTAGCCCCTTGGTGACCAGCACTGGTGACAGCTGCCTGGAGGCTGCGTCCCCTGAAAACCAGGATGGGGTATCACAGACCCGGCTGGAGGAGTGGGCTCAGGTTGGAGGAGAAACAAGGAACGGGGCGAGGAGAGAAGGTCAAGTGTGGATTGGGTCAGGGAAGGTGGCGGCCACGAGTGGGACGGCACGCCCCGACTGGGGCAGAGGAGAGCTGGAGGGCCCGGGGCGGCACTGCGGGCGGGCACACCTCGATCCGGGTGCAGGAGCGCGTTGACTGGGTTCACCGCGTGTCGGCAGAGTGCGGGGCTGGCTGCAGATGTGCAGTAGCCGCTGGGCAGGAGCGGCCAGGAAAGACCTAGGCTCCCACTTTCCTGCAGTGGTTCTCCGAGTGGGGCCCCCAGACCACCAGCAGCTTCACCCAGGGGTGCTAGGAATGCAGGTTCCCGGGCTCCGCCCCAGACCTGCCGAGTCAGACACTTGGAGGGGCGAGGCCATCTAGGGTTTTATCACACCCGTTGCCAAATAAGGTCACACTCCCCGGTTCCCGGATGGACAAAGTTTGGGAGGGACACAGGCAGGTCACCGCACAGCCCACCCGTCCAACCATCTGACACGCCTGTGGCTTTGTCTCGTGCAGCCCTGTGGTTGGCTATCCGTCCCCTGCGCCGTCTATGGGAGATGGTGTCCCACGTTGGAGGGGGCCCTGCCCGCCTTGCCCCCTGGTCGGCAGGAACGCAGGGCCCTCCTCTCGGGGAACCGGGGGTGCAGGCACTGCCGGGCACGCCGGTGGAGCTGCCGTCAGGAGGTGGGGGCCGGGGGCTCGCAGGCCGGCTCACAACGCTGGCCCGACCCTCCTCGGTGTCCCCGGAGGGACCGGTGCCCAGGGGAGCCGTTACCTGGCTGCCGGCCGAGTCCTGCAAGTCTCACTTCAGGGGAGCGTTCGCGATGCCTCGGGAGGTTTCTTCTCTATTAAATGCAGTCGCCTTGATTTAATTTTATTTCAGGGTTGCCGCAGCATGTTCTTTTTATATACGTGTGAACGTGTATGTGTAAATATACGTATGATGTTGGGGAATTAACGGCCGTGTGTTTTTACTAAGCAAAGCTGCGGGAACCAGATCGTGGCCCCTTCGATCCCTCGGGCTGTGTGTGTGTGTGTGTGTGCGTGCACGTGTGTGTATGAGGGGGCGTCCCGAGCAGGCGGGCGCAGCGGGCCCTCCTCTCTGGGAGCCAACGGTCGACCAAATGGGAACCAGATCTGGGGATTGGGGCTCGGCCACACCCACCACGCTGGCTTTGAGGACCGGGCCCAAGTCAGGCGTCCACGCAGCCATCTGAGGGCGGCGACCCGGCTCTCACTGTCCAGCAGGGCCTCCCTAGGAGCAGACCAGCCCCGTCCAGGGCAGTCAGCTGGGCAGGAGGCGCCTTTGTTTTTATTTCCGAGGGTTCGGGACAAACAGGGAAGCACGTGCTGTGAAAGCTGGGCCTCTGTCGGCCTTTTGGACGAACCCCTCCCTGGAGAGACTGCTGTGTCTGAGCCACGTGTCCATCAGGGACAGAGGGGACGGCACACGTGTTTACATGCGTGCCATTGGGACGTGTGTGCAGAAATGCGCTGGAACGATGCCTGTTAGCCTGACCTTTGAAGGGATTTAAGCTGGGTTCTTCGAGATGGGCGCTTATTTAGGGAATGTTCTCTGAGCGAGGAGCCATCAAACCCACTACTTCAAAGCACACAGACCCTCGCTCACGTCCCCGTCCCCGTCCCCGTCCCTCCGTCCGGCACGCTGCACTTGGCCGTCGCTCTGAAGGCTCCGACTACCCGCCGGCCCCCCAGCGTCCCTGCAGTCCGGCCCCGCCTCTGCCGGTCGCGTTCCTGCCACCCCATCCCTTTGCGGGGGTCGGTCCTTCCTACCTCTTGGTCCAGAGCCCCATCTGGGCTCCACAACCATCAGCACTTGCGCTTTCGGAACAGTAACTGTCAGGTGTAGGGACCTGCTGTTAGCAGGCGCCAGGGAACGCTCCCGGGGGTGTAGGGGGGTGGGAAGGGGTGTCGGCCCCAAGCCACCCAACCTACATGGAGCTGCGCTGGCCCCTCCCAGGCCCACGGTGCTGGTCTCTGGGTCGTTCCAGCCTTTTGCATTTGGCACTGAACTCACCCTGCAGGGCCCCACGTCCTGCACTGGGGGTCTTTACGGGAAGCCCCCCCACCCCGCCCCCGAAACTTTGAGGCCCAGAAACTTCATCCACGCCCAGAGCCCGGCCCGGCCACCTCTCTCCTGAGCCAAGGGTTTGATTTTGTCTGGCAAGTGCCCTGAATGGCATCAACGCCGTTCCGTGCTTGCCTTGGCCCCTGGGGAGCTCAGAGCCCTCCTGGTGCCCTGGGCCCTCCAGCACCCACTCTGTACTCACCCCTGGCTTCCATCCTCCCGCCTGACCTTAAGATACTCCGCTGTCAGTGCACGCGTCGGCCTGCTCTTGAGACCGCGAGGTGGCGTTTCGGAGGGGGCTCTGAGCAGCTCGTTTTTTATGTCTCAGGGCAGAAAGAATTCAACGAGAGGCAAAGCGATAGATAGGAAGTGATTTATTAGAATAAGACACTTGTGAGGCTTGCGGGCGGGCGGGCGAGAGGGTGCTGTACCCAGAACTCAGTGGGCTAGTTTTATAATCAAAGGAAAAGTGAGGGAGGCGGCAGGGAGGGTGAAGACCACCTTCCTCCTCATTCTTGATGTCACAGTCCCATCCTCTCCCACGTCCGGCAGGGGAGTTTCCTCATCTCTACATGGTCAAGCCGGGACTGTCACGGCACAATGAAAATGAGCAAAAAGGTGGTAGCGTATACACTAAAAATGGTAAATCATCTCAGGTTTTAGTATAACGTCGCCTTTTCCTTATATTTTCGTCTTTGGCGCACACAGAGGAGCGTGTCCTCGGAATCATTAACTTACTGAGCTCACTGGGCAGGATGTGGGTCTCGTGGCGCCACTGTGTTACTGTTTGGGGGCATGTCTCATGCTCCTGTTGCGTGGTTTTGTTGCTAAGCAAACCTGCTTTCTTGAGTGATCATTAACTCACAGGGTCTCCCATGCTTTTCTCTTTACTTAAAATCCCCTGTGGGATTAACTATCGAACCACCTATTTCGTCCCTTTCCTCTGTTCCGTGCCACTCTTAGGGCTACCAGACAACTGCTCTGATGACGGGTGTGCTGGGGACGCGACAGCCCTGTCCCCCTCAGCCTCCCCGGACCTCCCGTCCTCACAGCCTCCTCACTCGGGGTGCCTCCACCGCTAGGTGCACGGCCCTGACACGTTTACTTCTCGGGGTTCCGTTGTCTGTGACGGAAGCACACTGCATCCCGAGGGCTGGGCCCGTCCCAGACACGGTCTCCGAGGGCCTGCTGGAGGCTCAGGGTGGATGTCACCAGCTTTGGGGACGCCCCGTCTGGTCAGCCGTGATGCTCATCTACCAGCCGACGACCCCGGGTCCCCGGGATCAGACAGCACAGCGTGGCAGGGCACTCGGCTCAGACCCCAGGAGCAGCTCCGGGACTGGCACCGCCGTGTGGCTGGGAAGCGGGGTGGGCGCCGTCTCCGTGCAGCAATGGGAGGGGCTTTGTCAGCGCTGAATTGTGGCTCAGACCCCTGGTGCTGGGGGTGCAGGCGGGAGTGACTGCCCTGGGGATGGGGCTCTTTCTGGGGTGGTGGGAAGTGTGAGAACTAGACAGAGGTGGTGGCTGCATGGCCTGTGGACGTGCTGGATGCCTCTGACCGGGGACCTCCCAGGTGGTGCACCTTGTGATGTGCATTTCACCCCAGTCAACTCAGTCGTGCATGAAATGTCCACAACAGGCAGCTCTACTGATTGCCTAGGGCTGGTGGGGAGGCTTTGGGGGAAATGGGGGTGATTAATAAAGGTAATGGGGTCCTTTGGGGGTGATGGAAAGTTCTAAAATCGGCGAGGGTGATGGCTGTACAGCTCCGCGAACAGACTAAAACCCCCTGAATTGTATGCTTGAGAGGGGTGAGCTGTATGCTCTGTGAGTTACATCTCAATAAACCGTTACTACCAAAGCCAAACCCATGGCACGTTCTGGAAAAGCCACATCATCCAGCAGAGGCGAGCTCGGGCCCACGAGCTGGTTCTGGGCCGAGCTAGGGCCGTGCCGTGACAGAGCGCCTCTCGGCTGCGGAAGCCGCCCTGCGGGAAGAGAACCAGGTCGACCCGTCCGGGTGCTTCGGGCACCCAGTCCTGCCCCCTGAAGGGCCTCACACGGACTCAGCTGGGGAGGGGCAGCTGAGCGCCCGGCGGGAGGTTGTGCTGCTGGAAGCGTCAGGGCGGTGTCATCGGCTCATTTGGATTCGCGGCCCCGTGTCCACCCGGGGGTGTGCCCCGCCCAAGAGCAGTGCCACCACTGGCTCTGTCCATCGCCCCCACAGCTGCTAAGCGGCGTCGGGCCTCATCCCGGGCCACAGACTCGCAGACCAGGGCTCAGACTTCACCACGCACACCGGACTGGTGACACCAGCTTCCAGGGGACAGGGTTGGGCTGAAGAACTGCTTGGCCGGGGGCCCAGGTGCAGGGCGCTGGGACGAGCGAGGCCCCTTCACACAGGACGGCAGGAGGCTGGGCAGGCCAGGGCGGGCCGTGCGCGCCGTACTCCTCGTGCCCTGCGCCCTCTTCTGAGGGCGGGCTGGTCCTGCCGTCGAGCCCTCCCCTTCCTGCCCGAGGCTGGCCAGTTGCTCACCCTGGAGGGTGGCCCGCTCTGCCCACAGTGGGGGGGGAGACACAGCCGCCCCCAGACGGTCATCTCTGGTCGGGTCCACATGGAGCACCTGCCCGCCCCCGGAGGTTCAGAGATGAGTCAGTCACGGGTTGCGGTCTCTAGCCTGTAGCCAGGCCAGGGGACGGAGGGAGCCTCCTGGCGGCAGGACCTGGGCTCACCCCGGATGAAGACAGCCCAGGCTAGGCAGGTCCTGCTCTCGCTCGGGGGCGGTCTGCTCCATGCTCAGAACAGCTGGCGGGCACCCTGGCCTGGGCGGTGCCCGGGGACGTTTGCCGAGTGAGTGAGGTCTCGGGCATCCTGTCCCGGCCCCTCTGCTGCAGCCACCCCCCACCCCGTGCCTTCACCGCCCTCCCTGTCTCTCCTGCCCAGGACCTCCCACTCCCGGGCCAAGGCCGAGGCGGCCCTCACCGCGGCTCAGAAGGCCCAGGAGGAAGCGCGCATCGCCAGGATCACTGCCAAAGAGTTCTCCCCTTCCTTCCAGCACAGGGAAAACGGTGAGTTCCGGTGCCGCTGGGGGCAGGGCAGCCGAGGGGGGGGGGTGTCCCAAGGCACATCCGACGGTTCCGCCCCGCAGCCGCCATCAGCCCACTGCCTCCCTCCGTCTGCTTCTCCCCCGAGACTGTGTGTGCACTCCTCCCCCTAGGGTTATGCTAGAACCTGTGTGACTGCTCTGTCTGACGAGGCTGCTGCCCGCCAGGCCGGGACTGCGGCCACAGGTCTGCATCCATCCTTAGCTTCACCTCGTCTCACCCGATCCATCAGCAGCCACGCGTGACTGGCAGTGGCCAAGTCGGTCAGCACAGCTCTGGGACACTGGGGGGCGGGCCTCCTGCCTGTCCAAGGGGTGGGGCTGGAAGGAGCTAGAAGCCACCGAGAGTCAGCCAGACCCGAGGCCCTCGTCCCCCCTTGGGGGACGGGCCTGAGGGTGGCAGGGAGGCTGGAGCAGGGACGTCATTGATCCAAGAGGCCCGCTGAGGCCGCGATCCTCCCAGCCCGACGCGCCGCCCCACCTGGGTCAGGCTTCCCAGAGCGAGTGGAAGCCTCGCGAGGTTGGGGGTGGAGTGTGTCCCGGGACCACGCCCTGAGCTCTCCTCCCAGAGCCTGCAGTTCTTGGCCCTGCTGGTAGGATCCCTGGGCTTTGGCGCAGCCTTGAGAACCACAGGACCCAAGATAGGGAACAGAAGCGTTCGAATTCAGCCACAAACACTCCATGTCCTGCCTTGTAGAAGGTCACCTAGCACGAGATGTTTTTCTTATCGTCAGGAGGGGTCCGCGGGCGTGGGACCTCAGAATCCCCGAGCAGGCCAGGCCAGCACGTTCTCGGGCCTTGGGTCACCCCTGCAGCCGGGGGCATGGACCAGAACTGTCCACCCTGCCCGTCCCAATCTGGTCATCCTTGAAGTGCCCACAGAGGGGAATTGGAGGGTCTATTAGGGGCTTTGGGAACACTGCCCTCCCACTTCCTTCGCCCCATAGCCCGCTGGTGGGCAGCGAGGGCCCTGGCTACCTGCCACCATAACCCAGTCCTGGTCCCCTGCCATCCTCAGGTGAGACTGGGCCTCCACACAGAACACCCAAGTAACCCGCCTCTGTGCTCCCCATCTCGTCCCTGATCCAGGGCTCGAGTACCAGCGGCCGAAGCGGCAGCGTTCCAGTGACGACATCGAGGTCATCTCTGCCGGGACACCCTTACAGCAGGAGAGCCCAGAGCTGTACCGCAAGGGCACCACCCCCGACGACAGCCCCCTGCAGAGCTTCCCCGCCAGCCCCACGGCCACCCCTCCACCGGCCCCCGCCTCGAGGAACAAGGTGGCCCACTTCTCCCGGCAGGTCTCGGTGGACGAGGAGCGGGGTGGGGACATCCAGATGCTCCTGGAGGGCCGGGGAGGGGACTGCGCCCGGAACAGCTGGGGAGAGGAGAAGGCTGGGGGCTCCAGGGGCGTCCGCAGCGGCGCCCTCCGCAGTGGCCAGCCCGCGGAAGCCTTCCGGGCCCGGGGCCCAGGCCACAGGCAGCCCAGCAACCCCAAGCCCCGGGAGCGGCGGACGGGGTCCCCCACCACATTCTCCTGGACTTCCCACCACCGGGCCGGCAACCCCGGCCCGGGGAGCACCAAGCTGCTGGAGCTGGACGAGGAGAAGCTGAGCAACTACGAGATGGAGATGAAGCCCCTGCTGAGGATTGACTCGTACACGCAGGAGGTGCACCCCCCGAAAAGACGCTACAGCAAGGGGGGCACCGACGACCGGGGCTTCGGGGCCCAGAGACTGCGGTCCAAGTCCCAGAACAAGGAGCATGCCAGGCCGGCCTTGTGCGCGGAGCCCGCGGTTCAGAGGCTGGAGAGCCTGCGGCTGGGGGACCGGGCGGAACCCCGGCTGCTGCGCTGGGACTTGACCTTCTCTCCGCCCCAGAGGTCCTCACCGGTGGCGCTGGAATCAGACGAGGAGAACGGGGATGAGCTCAAGGCCAGCACGGTGAGTGGACGCTAGCGGTCTGGGGCCTGAGAGCCTGGCCCCCTGGGTCTTCCCCGACCCTCCAGCTCTCAGGACCCTCCTCTGTAGGAAGCCCACACGGGTGCGGGCTGTACTGCCTTGGACGGGTCCCTGTGAGGGCTACTCCCAGGCGCCATCCTTTCAGCAAGGGCACTTGGGTGGTTTTGGAAGCTCCCCAAAGGAAACGGGGCAGCATGGGACCCCGCCCTTGCCCCCAGACCTCCTCCTGCTGATCAGGATGGTCCTCACCTTGGAGGAACGTCCTGCGTCCTGGAGGGAAACACAGAGGCCAGAGCCGGCAGGACACACGCGGGTCTGGCTCCCATGTGGGCGAGAGGGACAGAGTCCCCCAGGCCTGTGGGATCAGACGCGCGGGGTGGGGCCGTGACTCGCCTCGTGGGTGAGACCCGCCCTTGGCGCACTCCTCCCATGGAGGGCGGGTGGTGTTGAGGAAAGAACAGAGATCCTGGGCCAGGCTGAGGGCTGGGGCTCTTGCACCCAGGGGACACCTCCTGACCCCTGGCCTACCGGCTCCCACCCATAAGCACTCCCCACTCCCTGGACCGAATGGCAGCGGGAATGGCCCGTGAAATGCCTTCTCAGCCCCACGGCCCAGCGCTGACGCCCTGTGCTAACGGCCATCAGGCCCCTCACCCGCTGGTGGGGCACAGCGTGCTCGGCCCCATTTGAACACGAGGAAACCAGAGGGCCTGCCTTGCGGGGCATCCCCACGGGGCCCTCTGGGACTCAGCACCTGCCAGGCGGACCCCGGGGCCGAGAAACTTTCTGTTGGAAGGTGGCCCTCGAGGCCACTGTGAGCATCCGTCTGGGAGGCGGGCTAGCTCCTGTGACGCGCCTGCCCTCTCTGAACCCAGGTGCTCCCGCTGGGACCTAGATACCAGCTCTATTCCAGAAACGCGTGTGGTGTGTGCGCGCACGTGGGTATTTTAGGAAGCCGAATGATGGGCAGGGTGGGAGATGCAGGAAGGGGTTCTATATTTAGCTCGCTGAACCGTGTTGTGGCTTTAAGACCTCTTCAAGCGCGTCTTGGGTGCTTTAAAACAACGCTGCTGCGGGCAGCGGCACGAGCACGTGGCCACCTCCAGCCGGGCATGTACTCACCGCTGAGTGGTTCCACGGGAGGGGGCTTCCAGCAGAGGCCCAGGGTGGTCGGGACAGCTGGTGCCCCTCATCCTTGTCCAGCACCGTGGCCTCGGCACCGTCACCGCAGAGGCTCAAGGACAGCGGGTTCGGGGTGGGGGAGAGGCTGTGGTCCAAGGGCCAGGTGGGCTCGTGCCCCAGGAGAGCAAGGGGCTCCCGGCGGCTGCGCAGCTCCTGGGCAGTTGTTCACTGAACCGAGAGGGCTCACCTGGCGTCCCAGGTGTGCAGAGCTCAGGTGGTTATGCTGGGACCCAGGCGTGCAGGTCTGAAGGGGTCAAAGCCTCAAGGACTCCACACAGAAGCTCGTGGGAGCCTCTGACCACTGCCTGAGCCTTGCGTTCCCCCGACCCTCTGGGAAGCCCTAGTTTCGCTCAGGAGGAGGGGGTGTGGCCTGGGGCTCACCTCCTCTTCTGCTTCTGTTCCAGGGCTCGGCGCCTATCCTGGTGGCCATGGTGATCTTGCTAAACATCGGAGTCGCCATTTTGTTTATTAACTTTTTCATCTGAGGAGATTGTCGCATTAGCAAAAGCAGCTGGTGTACAAACGGGGGACATTAAAAGCAGAACGACAGAAGGGAAGGCTCGTAGCTCGGACACCCAACGACAACTTCCTGGTCTTCTCACAGAACCACGTGATTGGGTATTACTCACAGTTTGCCTTTTTTTCTGGGTCATGTTTTTTGGATTTTAGCCAAAATTCTTTGCTTGTATAACACTCTGCTGTGTGGCATGGCAGAAGGAGGCCAGCACGCCGACCCTCCAGCTTGACGTGGAAAGAGAAGGGATCCCGGCAAATCAATGGCAAAAAATACAGTCACCACCATCATCACACCCCCGTCTGGGACGTGGAAAAGGAGGCAACCAGAGGCAGAGCCCCTGGAGCGTCCGACGGCTAGTGGGTGGCAAGCCCTGGCGTGAGGCACGGGAGAGGGCGCCCGCTCCAGCTGGTAGTGGCCTGGGCCTTTTTCATCTGTGCTGCACACTTACTTCCTTAGGGAAGCAGAGACCTGCTTTCTCTTCTGCCCATGAAACGACCACAACCCGGCCCTCCTGCAGCCCCGACACTGAGTCTTAAGGCAAAGTCCTTCTTTTCCCCACTGTCTCCCCCACCCCAACCCCAGACCCCAGGGCTGCTGTGCTGTGGGCATCCAGGGGGCTGGCACCAGGGCCAGGGAGCACTGCGGGCATGGGGAGGGCCTCACTGGACAGCCTGCCGTCGGGCCTGGGCTCAGAGCACGCGGCGTTTCTGCACTGCGGATGCAGGCTGTGCTTCCAGGCTGTCAGATGTCCGCGGCCCCGACGGCCCTCACACGATGTCGTCCTCTCAGTGTGTCACTGAGCCCACGGGTTTTCACATTCTTGTCCTGTGCCTGCCTCGACTTCCCTCACAGATATGCATATTTCTTCCAGATGCCTCACCCATACTCGGGAGCTGGTCGGGTGCCAGGACAGGAATGTGTTTGAAACCCGGTGGCTTGACAATTCCTGAGAAATCATGACATATCCATCTCCAAAATATGCAACATACCTTGTTTCAATCCAACAAAACCAGGTTCCTGGTGTGTCTGCCCTTCCTGCCAGCGTTGTCCCACCGTCCAAACAAAAGAATAAGGTCCCGGACTGTCTGGATGCCCCGTGGTCCCAGCCATGGAGCAGCCCCGGCCACGTGCATGGATGTGTCTGTGGGGCCCGGGCACGTCCAGACGGGGCCCCTGCACCCACGCCTGGGAAGGTCCTGGGCACGGCCGTCCGTGGACCCTGCCTTGCTTTGCTTATGTTCAGCTGTTTCTCTGCTACCTTTCGAGCAGATTTCTTTACTACACTGCACTGGATTGCTATATTTTTAACCAGAAATAAACTAAAGATTAGAGCATGTTCCCGTTAAATTCAGTTTTTTTTTCTGTTACATACTCACCCCCCGACCCTTCTCACAGTTTGGTTGCGTTTGGGGGGTCTCCTTTCAGGGAGTGGGGACACAGGAGAGGGAGGGAGGATCCACAGGAAATACGTCTCTCATGATGATACTTTCTAAAGGGGTATTCCATGTTTTTGTACATCTTACTTCCCGTTCCTTTTTTACAACTGCGTGGTTGCCGCAGCCCTGGAGTGAACCAAATAAACATGCCTGCTCCTCGCAGCTCTCTGCGTCGTCCGTGCTGGGTGTGTGGCTTGTGATTCTGTCTGCAACGCGCTGTGAAGATTAGAAAGACTTCTGTGCATTCCAGTAACTGCAACACAAAATGGTACCTACACAGGCAGGTTGCATCCTCACACGTGAGCACACACCGTGAGGTAACGTAGCTACACAGAAAAGCAACAGCACAAATGCCCATCACTCGAGGCAAGCAGTGGTTTCAGGGCTGGGGGCTCAGGGCTGGCCAGCGTCCCACCATTTGTCTGGCTGCCAGTAACACAACTGAAAACCAGAGCAGCACCCACCTTACTGCCACTTCCCTACACCTGGGTGAATTCCGAGTGGATTCCACCGAGACCACGATGTACTGGGTCTGAGAGGCCCTAAAAGCTAGTTTTTACCTGGTTTCCAGAGCAGGCTGCCCTGCACACAGGCCTAAAGCTTTCGCTCAGCCTGGCCAGTCTTTCCTACCTGCCGGAGGCCAGGGTTACCGGCAGGCGCGCCCGTGAACCCCTCTGGGCCAGGCTGGCTGACCCCGCTTCTGGCCGGACGCCTTCCTGGTGGACACGCGGGACAGGGCAAGAACAGATGCTGTCGCGAGGCCCTAGTGGCGCGGAGCGCTGACAGGTTTTAATTAATCCCAGAGCAACCCCATGAGAGTCATCTTCTCTCCTAACAGCTGCTTCTGTGCTCGAGATGTGAAAACCAGAGGCAGAGAAACTGAGTTACCTGAGCTGAGCCGGGGAGCGGGGGGACAGGCCACCCCCCGCCGCCCAGCCATCCCCCACCCCCAGCCTGGGAAGCTGCACCCGCACCTCACCTGCGAGAGCGGGAGAGGACGCTGCACAGGGTATGCGACACCTGCACCCAAACGACTGACGAGGAAGACGGTGCCCATGCAGAAAAGCTCAGCATGGCCACGAGAACACAATGCCCGCGGCTGAAGCCACTCCAGGGGAGGGCGGAGAGGGCTCCAAACACAAGGACTTCCCACACCCCGTCTAACAGCCATAAGCCCATTTCTCTGTTAGACGCCCTCTGGGTGGGGCGTGGGAGGATGACAGGCACTCTCCTACACGCACGAAGACCACGGCTCCCCCGGGCTGCACGGAGAACGCGGTGCGGGTCCCACAGACTCCCGCCGGGCCCGGCAAACATCCAACGCCCAGCCTGGCCATCAGAGTGCTCCCTTTCATCTCAAGAGCCCCACTTTGGACAGGAAGTTATACAGCCGCCCCATTTAAAAACCAAAGGGCGTTCCCGAGCCCAGGGGAGAGACCCAGGCAACAAGCCCAAGACGCTCTGGACCGCTGGAGCAGACGAACATTCAGGAAAGTGAATGAAATGAACTGTGTCTGGTTTTCACCCTTTTCTTAGCTTGGGTACCACCCCCCTGGGTCCTCCAGGCGTCCTGGGGGGAGGCCCACCCACTCTGGACCGAGCTCAGCTCAGCCTTACAGGTCTCGTCTCCAACGCTCCACGCCTTTCGTCTCAGAAATTTACCGTGAAGGTGCCTCCCAGACGTCACGACCTCTCTTCTCACTGCCACGTGGGCCGCCCACCCACGGACGGCATCCAGCTTGTCCCGTCGTGACATCGAGTCAGCACCACGACAGTCACTGTTGATCTTTCCAGGGACGAGGATTTGCTGCTGGTCAGCGAAGGAGGAGGCTCAAGAGTCCAGATGAGGGCGCAGGAGTGAGGGGGGTGCCGGGCTCGGGGCCTGGTCAGTCTCGCTCTCCTGCCCAGGGCTGTCCAGGTGTCAGGAAACGGGCAGGAAGCAAACACTGAAAAACCACCGGCCCCAAGTGCCAACTAGTGTCACTAACGCAGCCTTAAAAGAAGAAAAAGTGCAGCTGCCTTCGTGTAAGACCACAGAACGAAGCCGCTCCTGTACAGCACGCCCGCGAGCCCGGACAACGTGACCTCAAGGACGTGGACCACCCTCCAGGGTGGGTACGAGGCGCCGGGCACCGAGATGCTGGGGCCCGTCCTCCAGCAGGGGCTGCCAGGCGCCCAGGGGACCAGCAGGAAGGAGGCGGCCGCACGGGGGGGCCCAAAGCAGGCGGACACCCGAGGGCGACGGAAGCAATGCCTAACGCTCCCCAGACACGGCGCGTGCGTTAGCACAGACGGAGCTTCTGGAGTCCGCTTCCACCCCAACGTGGAAGAGCCTGGGATGCAAACGGGCAACACATTTTGTTCCAGATCGTCCCCCACCTCAGGGAAGCAGGCACCCCCGGGGGTGGATCACAGTGTGGACGCAGCCAGCCCCGGGCGAGCCTGGGTGAGCAGGCCCAGGCCTGGATCTGGGGCAGCAGCCCTCTCGCGCCCACCTCGCTGCCCCCAACACACACCTCTCACGGTACGCTGGGGCTCACACGGCTATCACGTGTGCACACCCTTCCCGTCCTGTCACAGGTGGGTGCAGGTCTCCAGTGTGCAGCCGCTGCCTGGAGGCCCCAAGGAGTGGCCGAGACGGGCCTCGGCTGGACCCTGCCCTCCACCGCCTGGCGGTTCCTCGTTCAGCCCATTTCAGTAACTCACTCCACGCCTGCCAGGACGCTCAGACACCAGGCTCCTCCTGAGAGGTCAGCGCTTGACACACCCAAGGCAGGCGCGAGAATTCCTGGTCCCTTCAGAGCAGAGCACACTGATATCCCAGGGCCTCCTGCGTGTGGACCACAGAACAGACCGAGGGTTTTCCGGCAGGTATTGTGTTCAGCCGTGACCAAGACACGGGCCTGGCCCAAGGGTGCCCCCCTCTAAGCGCCATCAACAGGACCATCAGGCAGCCAACTGCCGCTCAGTGGGTGACTCCCACCCCACACCAAGCCCGCAGAGGGCAGGCACAGGGCAGGAGGGGCCGCGCTCCACTGCCCCAGCAAGGGCTTCCCAACACTGGGAGCTGGTACGGCGAGGAGACGGGCATGAATGCAGGGGGGCAGGGTACGGCCTCCCCCCGTGCTGCTCCTGCACCCCTGGGACCCCCAGCTCTTCCCACTGGGCGCCTCGGGGAACCCAGCTCCAGTGACAGCAATGTGGCCTGCGCTCACCGCCGGGCCTGCCGTGTGGCAGTCCGCCCCGCGCTGCAGAGCCGTGGCTCACGTGTGGGCACATGAGCCCCTGATGCTGACCTGGTGCTTCCCTGACAATGTCCTCCAGCGGGACCCTGCTTATGGGTACCACCCACCATCTCCAAAGAAATGCCACCCGACGCAGCCTGACTGAAGTAAACCCACACGGTCCGTTCCGTGCGGGTGAGCCCTCACTCCAGAGGTGAAGCCACTAACCTGACACAGATGCCCTCCTGTGGATTCTCTCACACATCAGTCTCAACCTGCACTTTCTTTTCTCCCTCCTTATGTCCTGGTGCGTATAAAATGTTAATACAGGCAATCGTTTTGCACACTGACAAAAAGGCAATGTCGACTGTGTTCTGATTTTTCTCATTGATGAAGCGGTTAAAACGTTACCCTTTGCCTTTCTTCTCTTCTTTTAGCTGGAAAAATGGCTTAGTTACTTACCAAATGAAAATAACTTTCCTTAACGAATGTAACTGTTTAAATCGTACCGCTACTTCGTTCTTCACTACCTGCGAGTGAGGGACGCTGTCGAGATTACAGAAAACTTTCCCTCCTTTTGGTAATAAACGTCACCATCTGAAAGCTTGGTAACCTGCATCATCTCGGTGTAAGTCAGTGTCTTCACTGCAGATTCCTTCTATTGCCCACGTTTTGAGATGCACACACACAAACTCCTTCTCACGGAACCAGGTTTATGTTACCTGACGGCGTCGGTCTATCGTGTTTGGAGGGTCTCAGGACCCTGAGCAGCACAGCTCCGAGAGCAGGGATCTGAAATGCGCCCCTTCCCTCGCCAGCGCTGCCCCACTGGGTGCCAGCCCCTCACCGACCCGGGAGCCCACCTCGCGCCCGCTCCCCTCCGCCAGCCAACGGAGGACACAGAGGCGACTCGCAGAGGCACACTCTGCCGAGGGACCGCCCAGCAGCGTTGTTCCAAACCTATCTTAACTTTCTGAAACTTCGACAGCCTTGTGTCTCTTGGGGCGGTTACTCTTTCCTTCCGACTGGAGTCTCTCTGACCTCCACACCCTTCCCGCACCCCCATCCCTGCCCCAAGGCCGGGAGGAAACCGCCTCTCCTGCGTTCTCGGCTCAGGGCCCTGCGCTCCACGAGCTGCCCTGGTCCCGGTCCTGACCCAGGTCCAGGATCAGAGAGAGCCCCCGCTCTGCCCCCGCACAGCCTGCCGACCCGGCCTGGCCCTGGCTGCACCGCGCGGTTCCTCGGCCCCAGACGGCACACATCCGGGGGGCTCCGAGGTGAATGGCTGGGCTGGCCAGAGCCTAGATCACCTCAGCCCTGGCCCCGTGGCCACCAGCTGCGCCAGTCGGTGCCTCAGCTTCCACTGGAGGCTGTGTTCAGAGCCCTGATGACCAGGCCTGGCCTCAGACGGATCTTCCACAGAAGTGCAGGTGACCGTGGTCTAAGCTCTGGACCAACAGCTTCCACACAGCTTTGCTTTCTGACCTAAGACACCTGGGAAGACAGCAGCGAGCAGAGGCATCGCACGCCCACCCGAGCTGCAGCCACCGCGCTCCTCCAGGCAGGACCTACTGCCCCTCCCTGGCCACACTCCTCCAGTGGAAGCTCCAGGCACACTGTCACATTCTCATCCCCACACGGGGGGGGGGGGGGGTCCCTAAGCACAAGTCTCTCTCGTGTCACCTGGCCAGTGCCTGAGCGAGGCCTCAGGAGGGCCTCCTCTACCCAGTGTGGACAGCAAAGCAGCCGTTTCCCCGGCAGCCCCGCCCAGCATGTGGTCCCCCAGCACGTTTCTACTGTCACGGAGCACTGACTTCCTGCCTGCACCGACTTGGTACAAAAACCGGATGTCACGCTGCGATAAACACCACTGTCACATGCTAACAAACACGCCACAGAAGACTCTGTGAACGACAAGGATCTCCAAGCTCGCTGTGTGCTTCCCTTGATTTCTGCTCAATGCAGTCCAACCCCAAGGAATCCACCGCCTTAGACCAACCCTCTCAAATTATCTAAGCCCGACGCCGTCAGCCAGCTGAGCTGCTCCTGGGAAGCAGGGAGAAAGCAGCACAGCTATTCACACTCAAACCCCACAAAGCCCTCCAGGGGCTCTGGTGTGGTGTCTGCAGGAGTGACGGGGCCAGCTGGTGGGCACCAGCGACAGACAGAGGCAGAACCCGTCTAAAGGGGGACAGTGAGGGGGTCTTACCAACAGGTCAGCAAACCCAGGAGCAGGCAAGACAGACGTCCACTCAGGGCCCTCGCTGACCCTGAATACAGCTGTCACCCTGCTGTTTTGGCTCCAGCAATGCAGGGAACAGAGGCCTAGGGCTCTGTGCTGGCCGTCCAGGTGCCAGGAGCATTCGGTTCAGCAAACCAGCTGCCGGCAGGCAGAAGGGGGAACGGTGCGCTGGCCGCTGCCCTCCCTGGGGACCCGCAGTCCTGCACCGTACACCCACCTCTCCCTGCAACTGCCCCACCCAAGGGACGCTCTGATCACGGGGGTGACACAGCAGAGGCAGCTCCCCGTGTGGAGCCTGTGCTTGTCTTCCTGTCACTCAAACGGCGTCCTCAGCAATAACCCCGTGGACAGGACAGCAGAGCAAAGAGCAAAAGAGAAGTTTCTTCCGGGGGTTGTCATCTTTTTCTACTTCTTTGATTCCAAACTACCTTCCTTGGAGTCTCACCTGCTTGCAGGCTCCTTCCTCTGTAATAACAACGGCCCCGGGGAAAAGAAGCCTGCGTTGGGGCCGACGCTCTCCCAGCCACCTCCTCCCAAGGCAGCAGCCAAGAGAGCGGGAGCTGTACGCCTGGGCCTCGCACCGCGAGCACACAAGGCAGGTACCGGGAGGGCCTCTGTGGCCCCCGCGGGCCTGCCGTGGCATCCAGCCTGGCTTTGAGCCCTGCCCGCCTGCCCCAGCACCCACGGGGAGCCGCAAGCAAGATGCTGAAGCCGGAGCGCCTGCCCAAGCCCTGTGACCGGGACCCCCATGGGCTCTGCCAGGCCCCGTACCAGAGGGAGGCTCTGGTGGGCAGAGGCGAGGAGAGAGCTTCCTACTTCTGATCCGCGTGCAGTCAGGCGGGAGAAGTCTGACGAGTGAGGTCACACGGCCAGAGGTGCGGGGGCCGAGCACGGCAAGAAGATAAGTGCTGCTTGGGGTGAAGGGCTGCTTCTGGGCAAGCTGGCCTCAACCTTCCACGGAAGCCTTCCCGGGCCCGGGCCCGCTCTGCTGGGTGGGTGCGCCCACTCTCCACTTTTAACTTCCAGGTCATGAGCAGGATGGCCCGTTCAAGGTAACGATGGGCTGTTCGGCCTGTCACTGAAAACTAAGAACCCTGCTTTCTTGTTACTGATGATCCTTTAGATGAAGGTGAATTCACCTGGTGTGAATTCAAAGCCCAAGCTCTGCCCCAGTTGCATAAATGAAGAGCAGCCTCCTGCCATTAGCCCTGCAGCAGGCGCCAGTGAGCGTGCCCGGCAGGGGCCGGCGAGGCCGTGTGGGGACAGGGGCCCGCCCTCCGCTTTCCTGTCCTCTTCTGCTGCTGTGCGAATGACGACCTTGAGCCCGAAGGGGAGAGGGCAGAGCACAGCTCCACCACCTCCTCCCCAAAGGTGGGGAGCGGCCAGAGGAGCTGCGCACACGGCACTCCAAGAGACCCCAGGCAAAGCCACATGGCAGAGCGAGCAGACCAGCCCACAACAGGCTTTATTCTCCAGAGAAGCGAGAAAACGCGTACAGGAGGCGCTGGGCGGCTACCGGTAATTTTTAAAAAGGAAGGAGTCGGCTGAACGTGCAGGCGGGCAGAACCCGTCTCCTAGTTTTGCAGAAGGGAACCCCGCAAAGCCCGCGGCGTTCCACTTCACGATCAAGGTGCCGCCTGCCGTGTAGGCGGCTCCCCCTCACCATCAGCTCGGCCCCGACCCAGCCAGAGGCCCCGCCAGAACCACCGGGGCCCGGAGGCTGCACAAAAGACCACCTTCGCGGCAGCAGCCCCCTGCCAAGTCCAGTTTATTTTAAACCGCACGCAGCGCACTGAGGGCAGGGAACCCCACCCCCTCAGTCTAAGCTCTGGCTGCTGCGCGGCTGAGGCTGAGCCATCAGAGAAAGCCACGGCCACGGCCCGGGCGGCTCTCAGAACTCTCCTCTCTGGGGCCCGGCGTCGTCCGCGCCAGCTTCGCCCACTACTGCTCGGTCCTGGGCAGGGAGTCTGCGAATGGCTCACCGGGCGCCGCCGAGGGGCGTTGCTCTTTTGTGGGGAAAGGGGAATAAGAAAGAAACGGGTTCAGTCGGGGAAGGAGCGAACGTGCTGTGAGCACCCGGATTTACACGGAGGCCGTCACGACCCTGCTTAAACAGCGAATGCTCAAACGTGCTCCAGACACAGTTAGAAAAAACACTTCAGCTGGCCTCAGGAGCACACCTACATAGCAAAGTCAAATTTTAACAGAAACTTGGCAAAATTTTACGTACCCTCGTCACCGACAAAAATGAGGGCTCCGGCAGAGAAGTGACCTGAGCGGTGAGCCCTGGGGCCCCTCCTCAGCACCGGCTGTGGCCGCGCGGCCCCCGTGGCACACTCACCCCTGGCCTCCTCGCCGCTGTCCTCGTCCTCTTCACTCTCCCCGCCGCCCTCGGCGCCCTTGGCCTCGTCGCTGTCCTCCTCCGAGTCCGTCTCCTCCAGCCACTCCTGAGATTCTTTAAGCAAAAGCAAAAACCAGTGTCAACACGACCAGGGCACCGAGGAAACTGCAGGCGAGCCGCGGCCGCCCCCAGGAGCCCACCTTCTGCCTGGACACGCGGATGTGCATGCGGGGGCCCCGACCCCAGCACGTCTGGAGCTCACGGCAAACATCACATCCCCACGTGTCGAGGCAGAGACAGGCAGAGTGAGAATCTGCGCTCCAAGACAGCAGTCGTCTCGCACAGCCGCTCAGGGCCTCTGCCCAGACGTGTGGATTGTAAGGGATTTCAGCCTCAGACCCAAGGACTGCGCAGTGACCGAGTCCAGCGCAGCCTGTGGTGCAACACGGCAGCGGAGACGGGTGGGCCGCTAGTCTGCTCCTGGGCACACACGCGCACCGCGGGGAAAACATGCATCCAGTCCGCTTTGCCGGTGCAGGTCCGAGGCTTACAAGTGGTGTCGGGGTGAGCCCGCTCCCTCCCTCAGGCCCCCTGCAGGGATGGCCGTGCACAGACATGCCCCTGGGCAACAGGGCCCTCCCCCCGGGACTGAGGGCACGGGGGCGAGAGGGGGCAGAGGCGTGCAGCACTCTCTGTGGGTGCAGGGCAGACAAGTTGGGGGGGCTCCCGAGGCAACTCCAGAGGTGCTACCCCCTCACCTGGATCCATCTCCACCAAGACGGTCCACTCCTCCATCTTGTGAAGGTCGAGGCAGTACAAGTCGCTGAGGGTGACCTGGCGGTCGCCAGCCTCAAACATGCCCCCATAGAGGTAGAGGCGCCCATGCTTCACGGCCAGCATGGCGCTGGAGCGGGGGCTAGGCTCCACTGCAGGGACCCCCGCCTCGTTGGTGCCATCGTCGCTGTCGTCGGACTCGGGCTGTCCCGCCGGGCCCAGGGCAGCGAGCCCCTGCTGGATGGTGACCACGGTCCCGTCCTCTGCCACCAGCTCTCTGACCACCTGCAGGGGCTCCTGGGCCCCAGTCCCCTTCAGTTCCTGCTTGCTGGCACCCCTGGGCTCCCCTTTTTTGCCCCGCCTGCGCCTCCTCTTCTCCACCTTGGGCCCCTGTTGATAAAGAGCAAAGGCACCGCGACTCAGGACGGGGGTCAGCGAGCACCCGACAGCCAGAGGACCCCCGTCCACTTGCTGCCCCTCCCCAGGGAGCACACCACCCCTGCCTGGTGTGACCTCTGAGGGGAACAGGCGGCAGATACCAGCCCTTACATGCTGCCCGACTCCCCTCAGAGGCGCCAAGGCACTTCAACCGGAGCCAGCCTTTGCCACACAGTGGACCATCCGCCCTCCTTTGGCCACAGGGCCCTGCTTCTGAGGCCCCTGACCTGATGAAGCCCCCAGGGATGTCATTCCCGGGACAGCAGCCACTGTGCCGCGTCTCTCAGGCTGGTGCCGGCAGGAGGGGCAGAGGTGACCCGGTCCCTGCTTACGGTGACAGTAAAGATGGTGGCAGCTCCACAGAGCCTCACAGACAGAGGGACCAGGGAGGCCCTGGGCATCACTGATGGAGGTGACAGCCGGGCAGGCCCTGCGCTGGCTGCAGGTCTGGGGCCCAGGCTACCTTCAGCTGCCCCGCGAACCAGCGGTTCCTGACGGGGTCGTAGAAGTGCAGGTCGCTGAGGAAGTGGCCCTCCAGGCTCTCGTCCTCCTCGTCGTCACACACCCCCCCAAACAGCAACGTCTGATGGTTCGGGGCCACAGCCACCGAGAAGCCGGACCTTGGGGTGGGCTTGGCTCCGGAAGGGTTGACCCGAGTCCAGGCCCATCTGCCTGATGAGGAGAGGAAATAGGGATGGGGGGCCTGCAGAATGCCATGGCCGTCATTCTGTGCCTGCGGGTCCGGCACACCCTGGAGGCCATGCCTCCTCCTCGAGGGTCAGTCTGCACTGAGGTAGGAAACCTGTCCACACACCCTCCCAACACTTGCCCAGGGGCGCCGTGCGGCTGTGATGTGAAGGGTGAGGGAGAGGTGGGCGCACCAGCTCCGGGGGATCCCGTATACTGTGCCCTCGGGCGGGGCCCTCCGACCTCAGACACCCCCAGAACCTCCCGTGGGCCACGCACTGTGGTCCTTCCTTCTAGGCGGGCGCCGTGTTTACGCAGCAACCCTCAAGATGTGGCCTGGCACAAAACATGTGGGAGTCTTCCCAACATGTCCAGAAAAGGGAACTGGGATGTTTTTTCTTTAATGAACATTTAAAAGAAGCGAGAGAAGCAGCCAACAGCAAGCCTCCCCTGGAGGCGCAGCCCTAGCGGCATGACTTGTGGGCCACAAGGTCACTCACAACAACCAGCATCTCAACGTTTAAAAAGAAGAGGAGAAGCACCAGCGTGCCCTGCACGTGGCTGCGGGAGTCGCTTTCCCGGCTGTGCCGGATGCGTCTCAGGACACGCCATGTACTTTTCACTGGGGGCCAAGGGCCTGACGGCCAGACGCGGGGGCTGAACACAAGGGCTGGGGTCCCACTGCCTAGAACACAGTCCACTTTCAAGTTCAAGTGCGCTGACATGTAAAAGGGGCTCTAAACCTTGGCTCCCACGTCCCCGTCAGTCACCGCAATCCGGCGTGGTTGGGACCTGAGAAACGCCTTGTATGTGACGTTTCTGCAGCCTCTGCTTGAAGAACGTCACAGCAGGAAAGAGGAAACGTTCCTGCCCAGCAGGCCTCTTGTCTTACGGAGACGGGTCTCACAGGGGCCAAGGGGCAGCCAGGACCACACGGGCCCCATCCGCTCAGGCCCCTCTCCCATCACGTGCACCATGCAAACTAATCACCTCCCGACTTCTGAGCTTGAAAAATGAGCACTGGGAAGCCACCCTGTTGTCCATCAACAGAGGAACGGATATAGGAGATGTGTGTGTACACACACACACACACACACACTGGAATATCACTCAGCCATGAAAAAGAATGAAACAATGCCATTTGCAGCAACCTGGAGGGACCTAGAGACGATCGTACTAAGTGAGGTCAGACAGAGACAGACACCATCTGACACCACTTACATGTGGAATCTGAAAAGACGATACAAATGAACTTATTCACAGGAGAAACAGACTCACAGACAAAGAAAACAAACGTATGCTTACCAAAGTGAAAAAGCAGGGAGGGATAAATTAGGAGTATGGGATTAAGAGGTACACACTACTATATATAAAATAATTAACAAAAGACCTTCTCTATAGTACAGGAAGCTCTACTCAATATTTTATAATAACCTACAAGGGAAAAGAATCTGAAAAACAACATATACACGTATGTATGACTGAATCATTTTGCTGTACACCTAAAACTAACACAACATTGTACATCAACTATGCTTCAAATAAAAAACCAAACGAACAGTGGGCACTTCAACCCCACAAGATGCCGTCCAAAAGTCTACGCCCTAACGTTAAGCTAGAACAAATGAGAGATGACACAGATGCCGGGGCCCCGCCCCCAAGAAGGGAGCTGTGGATGGACTGACATCACCTGTGTTTCTAACTCAGTGCGTCCTCAACGCCCCGGAGAGGACACGGGGGCTGTTCATGGAGTGCCCCACCAGCCCTGTGACCCTCTGCCCGCTTCCCCCAGCGACACACTGACCACCCGCGTGGTCTGTCACCTGCACGGCGCATGTACCTTCTCTTCCCTCCTCAGCCTTCAGCAGGAACATGTCGGAGTGCTGGGTACCTCTGTCCACATCTTTCCTGACTCTCTGCAAAAGGAAAAGGGAGCCGTGACAAATACCACGTGCTGTGCCAAGCCACGCAAGGCCCCCCAAGCCTGTGGTCCCGTCTCCCATGGAGGTGACTCGCTAGCCTTCAGACCAGCCTCAAAATCTGAAACACAACAGGTTCCATCCAGACCGCCTCTGAACGGAATAAATGACCACAGGCTGGGGACACCCCAGAGCTCTCCTCTCAGAGCTTCCTGTGGCTCCGAGCCGAGCCCTGCTCTGGATGGGCGGGGTCGCCGCAGGGACCCTCCTATCATTACACAGCCACCCTCCATCTCCAACCCCTGTGCCCTCAATTCCCATCGCCTTCCCAGGAATGGGATTCGAGCTTCGGTGCGAGGATCAAACGCTCTGTGCAGAAGCCGGCACAGCCATTTAAAGAGCTTTCCTGAGCTGCAGACAGCACAGCCCACCTCCACCGGGTCTGCTGCTTCAAACCAGGCTTACGACGCTGGGCAGACCACACACTTCACTCTCCCGAGCGGCACCCCAGTCCTCACGCTGCACTGAGACTGCATAGTCCTCTTTTCCAGCAGGCTAGCAGGGCAAGTGGCTGCCACTCCCATGCCCACCCTTCCAGGCCAAAAGCCCAGCACTCTCAGGAACTAAATCCACACGAGGGGCTTCCCTGGTGGTACAGTGGTTAAGAATCCGCCTGCCGATCCAGGGGACACGGGTTCGAGCCCTGGTCTGGGAAAATCCCACATGTCGCGGAGCAACTAAGCGCATGCGCCACAACTACTAAGCCTGCGCTCTAGAGCTCACGTGCTGCAACTACTGAGTCCGCATGCCACAACTACTGAAGCCCACGCACCTAGAGCCTGTGCTCCACAACAAGAGAAGCCACCACAATGAGATGCCCACGCACCGCAACCAAGAGTAGCCCCCGCTCACCGCAACCAGAGAAAACCCACATGCAGCAACGAAGACCCAACACAGCCAAAAATAAATAAAATAAATTAAAAAAAATAAATCCACACGAGGCCTTGCCCACTGGCCGCACACTGCAGTAATTCAGTGCCGTCTGCTTGTGTCGCAAACTTGATCACAGCCGGGCTCCAGCCCTTCCCTCTCAGCCCCTTGCCCTCCTGCACCTGCGGGCATCCACGGCACTGCTCCGCCGACAGCAACCTTCCTTCCTTAGAACCAACGAGCTGAGGGGAACTTTCATGCTGTCACATTTCAATACACCCCCCGAGGCCTGTACGCCAGAGCCCTCCCTGAGAACGCCGCTCTGCCCGCCCGGGGCCACGGCTTCCACACAGTGGCCGGCGTGGCAGAGCCCGGGGCTGGGGAGGCAAGGAGGCTGCTCCCCATGAAGCATGTAACTCCCACTCCACCCCCCCTTCCTGACAGGGGTGATGAGAGGCCCGTGCGCTAGTCCCTCACCCAGTGGCCTGCGCTGTCCTTCCAGTAACGCGAATCACACTGGCCGGACACTCACCCTCCTCACTGGACCAGAGGAGGACGCAGAATGTGCGTGAAGCTCTGGAGCTGTCGAACTTCCCCCAGGGCGTGCAAGGCTCTGCACGGGGTCTCAGCTCGTCCCCAAGGGGAAGTGGACGTTAACGCCACGGAGCGCCGACTTGGGCGTGCACCTGACAGAGCATTCCTTCCGCTGCTCGCAAACCTCTGTCTCGTACAGTGTTAATGGAGCCCAAAGACATCTGAGAGAGACGTGTACCACGCAGCTCCTGTGGAGGGCGTTCCCGCCCAGAAGAACCCCAGTGCCACACCCACGCCTTTATCACCAACTCTGGTAAATCCCCCGTGAGTGCCGACAGAGCAGCTTCTCACTGCCATCCAATGCCGAAGGCCTGGCGTGAGTGGTTCCTGAATCAAAGGGACTCGGATCATCCCCCAGCTGTCCGTGTGGCTGCAGAAAAGCCGCATTTGGGAGTCAGGCGCTGCTTTGACTGAAGTGGCATCAGCTTGACGAGGGCTTGCTGTTCGTCACCCGGTTTTGCTGAGGAGCATCTACCGCGATAAAGCATCAGTTCTGGGCACTGCACACAGCTTCTGGCGACAGCCGCCTGTTGCGCAGGGCCCTCCCAGCTGTCACGCGTCTAGCCACACCCCAGGCAGGTCACAACCACAAATCCCAAGTCAGTTTTCCTTTCCAGAACAAGGGCTGGCCGCTGGCTGAGTGGGGGTGTGGCAGGGTGGAAGGAGGTGGCCGGGGCACCTCCCTGCCACAGCCATCATTTACGCTGCATGTTTCGGGGGCGTGTGGATAAGAACGCAACGTAACTGTAAAGAACCTTAGTATGTTCACACAGGAGCAGATCAACACCACCTCTGTCCACTTCTCATTCAACAGAAAGGACTGTTCATATTAATCCAATGAACTATTATTTGAAGTTTTCATCGCTGGTGAAACTGAAAAGGCAGCAGACAGAAGTCACTCTGCATCCCACACACACGTCTTACCTGCTTCGAGTAGCCCCCGTAGATGACGATGCTGCCCTGGGCGGTGACGGTCATCTGGCAGCCTGACCTGGGTGTGGGCCCAGTCCCGGACGGGGACAGCCTGCTCCACGTGAAAGCGTCCAGGTTGAAGGCATACAGGTCATTGTAATAGATGTAATCTCTGTTATAATATAGGAACACAAACAAAAAGGCGGTGACATGAAAACGTGAACTTGATCTAAAATAAAGGTACGTTTGCTACCGTATGTACTAAGTTATTGGTTTAATTAAAGTTTAAATTCATAGGAAAGGACAGCAAGCCTATGTGGGTTTGCACTTGAAGCCAGAAATAACGCTGGCCCAGAGAAGCACTATAACATGCCTGGATCCGAAAGTCTTTTCCTTCTGAAAGTTACGTGATACATCCTTACACAGCTTATACAATCACAGTCTTGCAAAACAACTACATTAGTTTTCTGTATGTGTAACTTTAAGCGGGACAATGAACTATGTACCAATACCCTGCATCCTCATAAGGGAGATATTACAGCTTGGCAAGGGCTGTGGAGACCCCGGGCTGGGCAGAGATGGGGCAAAGCGTTCCTGGAACTGAGAGAGAACTCCTGGAGCCCACAAGCCCGAGCCAAAGCCCAGAGGCCATGGCTGAGGCATCCAAGAGGCACAGCGACCTTGCCCTGCTCAATGCTCCTGGGGCTTCAGTGGCAAAGGACTCAAAACACACATGGGGCCTTGAGGAGGGAGCACGTGTGTGAGGAAAGCATCGGTTCTGCCAGAGACACAGAGGCAACCGTGTGTCCTGACGGGAATTTCACAGGTGGCCACGAGCAAAGCCAAGGGGCCTCGGGTCAGAATTACACGGAAGAATGAGAGATGCTCCCCAGCTACTCCACACGGAGAGCTGGGCCCGATGTTCGCAGGAAGAAAGCATGGATGCACGGAAGGACCGAGCAGCCCCACCGGTCAGACATGATTCCTGACTCTCCTGCTGCACTCAGATCACCCACGTCTGGCGCCCTGCAGCCAATGTGCAGGTCACTGAGCTCCCCGGAATGCTGTCCAAAGCAGGGCACTGGGAACAGGATGAGCCACGTGACCTCTCCACCAAACACATCCTTCCGTGGGAGGAGGGCTTTTAAGTAGATGAACTGAGGAACCAGGGGCACAGTTTTTAAAAGACTTCACCACATTCCACAGTTTTCTCAGATTTCACGTTGCAAATTTCCAGGAAAAAAAATATTCTATTCTGCACGTAGGGTAAACAACAACTGTCACTGGGTTTGAAAGGTCAAACTGTACTTTGTTTAATATGGATGGTGACCACAGATATCTGTTTGAGGAACTTCAACTTTTCTATATGTTTGAAATACTTCATAAAAAATAATTTTAAACAAGGTAACAGATAATAGCTTTTGAAAAACGTTCTGAGTTTGAAATGGTTCCAAGTTACAACCACTGTAAAACCTGACTCATTTTGTAACCTGTGAGTTTCAGGAGAAGGGCCTGTGTAGACCCCACTCACTGTCCCGCACACAACAGGTGCTGCATTAACACACTGGCGTCTCATGAACCCCCGTGTCTGCAATGGCAAACAATTATTTGCTTTGTTCAGGGTTTTAAATGTAAACAACAATCCTTTAAATAAGAATTTTAAAAAACAGAGCAGGCTCTCTTCTCCAAAATGGCAAGAAACCAAACACGTGCAGGTCAGGAAACGGACCACGGGCAGGAGATGGACCAGGACAGGGCAGGGAGCCGGGGTGGAGGCAGGAGACGGACCAGGGGTAGGAGATTAACCAGGGTGTAGGCAAGAGACAAACCAGGAGCAGGAGACGTTACCAGGGGCAGGGAGCCGAGGGGTGCAGCACGACAGAATATGGGAGTAACTGAACATCTGCAATCTTTGGTCGAGGACAAGTTCTACTACTTAACAGTTATCTTGGTTTCCTCATCTTTAACTTGAGATAATATAACCTACTCTCCCTATAGCTTGGTTTTTAAGTGAATTCTGTAAAAACCACTTGGTGAACTTTGTGACGAGACATAAAATTTAAGCACTATGATACCCAGATTACGCCTTTAAGATACACAATCATTCCTTGTTTTATGTGAATTCAACTTTAAAAATCTCCTCCCAAAGCACTTAAGAATTATACCCTGGGAGACCTTCAAGATGGCAGAAGAGTAAGACGCGGAGATCACCTTCCTCCCCACAGATACACCAGAAATACATCTACACGCAGAACAACTCCTACAGAACACCTACTGAACGCTGGCAGAAGACCTCAGACCTCCCAAAAGGCAAGAAGCTCCCCACGTACCTGGGTAGGGCAAAAGAAAAAAGAAAAAACAGAGACAGAAGAATAGGAACGGGACCTGCACCAGTGGGAGGGAGCTGTGAAGGAGGAAAGCTTTCCACACACTAGAAGCCCCTTCACTGGCGGAGACGGGGGGGGGGGGGGGGGGTGATGGCGGGGGGAAGCTTCGGAGCCACGGAGTAGAGTGCAGCAACAAGGGTGCGGAGGGCAAAGCGGAGAGATGCCTGCACAGAGGATCGATGCCGACCAGCACTCACCAGCCCGACCAGCACTCACCAGCCCGAGAGGCTTGTGCTCACCCGCCGGGGCGGGCGGGAGCTGGGGGCTGAGGCTCGGGCTTCGGAGGTCAGATTCCAGGGAGAGGACGGGGGTTGGCGGCGTGAACACAGCCTGAAGGGGGCTAGTGTGCCACAGCTAGCCAGGACGGAGTCTGGGAAAAAGTCTGGAACTGCCTAGGAGGCAAGAGACCATTGTTTCAAGGTGCACGAAGAGAGGGGGTTCAGAGCACCGCCTAAACGAGCTCCAGAGACGGGCGCAAGCCACGGCTATCAGCTCGGACCCCAGAGACGGGCAGGAGACGCTAAGGCCGCTGCTGCCGCCACCAAGAAGCCTGTGGGCGAGCACAGGTCACTCTCCACACCTCCCCTTCCGGGGAGCCTGTGCAGCCCGCCACTGCCAGGGTCCCGGGATACAGGGACAACTTTCCCGGGAGAACGCAAGGCGCGCCTCAGGCTGGTGCAACGTCACGCCGGCCTCTGCCACCGCAGGCTCGCCCCGCACTCCGTGCCCCTCCCTACCCCTCCCTCCCCCCGGCCTGAGTGAGCCAGAGTCCCCGAATCAGCGGCTCCTTTAACCCCGTCCTGTCTGAGTGAAGAACAGACGCCCTCCGGCGACCTACACGCAGAGGCGGGGCCACATCCAAAGCTGAGCCCCTGGGAGCTGTGAGAACAAAGACGAGAAAGGGAAATCTCTCCCAGCAGCCTCAGGAGCAGCGGATTAAAGCTCCACAATCAACCTGATGTACCTGCATCTGTGGAATACCTGAATAGACAACAAATCATCCCAAATTGAGGAGGTGGACTTTGGGAGCAACGATATATATATTTTTTCCCGTTTTGTCTTTTAGTGAGTGTGTATGTGCATGCTTCTGTGTGTGATTTTCTCTGTATAGCTTTGCTTTTACCATTTATCCTAGGGTTTTGTCTGTCAGGGGTTTTCTTGGTTTGTTTAGTATAGATTTTAGTGCTTGTTATCGGTGGATTTGTTTTTTGGTTCGGTTGCCCTCTTCTTTCTTTTTTTAAAGTACTTTTTAATTTTAAATAATTATTTTTTTATTTTAATAACTTTATTTTATTTTTCTTTCTTTCCTCCTTTTTTTCTCCCTTTTATTCTGAGCCATGTGGATGATAGGGTCTTGGTGCTGCAGCCGGGTGTCAGGGTTGTACCTCTGAGGTGGGAGAGCCTAGGTCAGGACATTGGTCCACCAGAGACCTCCCAACTCCACGTAATATCAAACAGCGAAAATCTCCCAGAGATCTCCATCTCAACGCTAAGACCCAGCTCCACTCAACAACCAGCAAGCTACAGTGCGGGACACCCTATGCCAAACAACTAGCAAGACAGGAACACAACCCCACCCATTAGCAGAGAGGCTGCCTAAAATCATAAGGTCACAGACACCCCAAAACACACAACCAGACGCAGACCTGCCCGAGATAAAGACAAGGTCCAGCCTCATCCAGCAGAACACAGGCACTAGTCCCCTCCACCAGGAAGCCTACACAACTCACTGAACCAACCTTAGCCACTAGGGGCAGACAGCAAAAACAACAGGAACTACAAACCTGCAGCCTGCGAAAAGGAGACCCCAAACACAGTAAGTGAAGCAAAATGAGAAGACAGAGAAACACACAGCAGATGAAGGAGCAAGGTAAAAACCCACCAGACCTAACAAATGAAGAGGAAATTGGCAGTCTACCTGAAAAAGAATTCAGAGTAACGACAGTAAAGATGATCCAAACTCTTGGAAATAGAATGGAGAAAATACAATAAACGTTTAACAAGGAACTAGAAGATCTAAAGAGCAAGCAAACAATGAAGAACACGATAAATGAAATTAAAAATTCTCTAGAAGGAATCAATAGCAGAATAACTGAGGCAGAAGAACGGATAAGTGACCTGCAAGATAAAATAGTGGAAATAACTGCTGCAGAGCAGAATGAAAAGAATTGAGGACAGAGGCTTCCCTGGTGGCACAGTGGTTAAGAATCTGCCTGCCAGTGCGGGAGACATGGGTTCAAGCCCTGGTCTGGGAAGATCCCACATGCCGCGGAGCAACTAAGCCCATGCACCACAACTACTGAGATTGCACCCTAGAGCCACCGAGCCACAACTACTGAGCCCGTGTACCACAAGTGCTGAAGGCCGTGCACCTAGAGCCCATGCTCCCAACAAGAGAAGCCACCACAATGAGAAGCCTGCACACTGCAACAAAGAGTAGCCCCCGCTTGCAACAACTAGAGAAAGCCCATGCGCAGCAACAAGGACCCAACGCAGCCAAAAATAAAAAAAATAAAATAAATTTATATAAAAAAAAAGAATTGAGGACAGTCTCAGAGACCTCTGGAACAACATTAAACGCACCAACGCACCAACATTCGAATAACCCCACCAACATTAGGGGGTCTCAAAAGCAGAGGAGAAAAAGAAAGGGACTGAGAAAATATCTGAAGAGATTATAGCTGAAAACTTCCCTAATATGGGAAAGGAAATAGTTAATCAAGTCCAGGAAGCACAGAGAGTCCCACAGAGGATAAATCCAAGGAGAAAAACACCAAGACACATATTAATCAAACTATCAAAAATTAAATACAAAGAAAAAATATTAAAAGCAGCAAGGGAAAAACAACAAATAACATGCGAGGGAATCCCCATAAGGTTAACAGCTGATCTTTCAGCAGAAACTCTGTAAGCCAGAAGAGAATGGCAGGACATATTTAAAGTGATGAAAGGGAAAAACCTACAACCAAGATTACTCTACCCAGCAAGGATCTCACTCAGATTTGACAGAGAAATTAAAACCTTTTCAGACAAGCAAAAGCTAAGAGAATTCAGCACCACCAAACCAACTTTACAACAAATGCTAAAGGAACTTGCCTAGGCAGGAAACACAAGAGAAGGTAGAGACCTACAATAACAAACCCAAAACAACTAAGAAAATGGTAATAGGAACATACATACTGATAATTACCTTAAATATAAATGCATTAAATACTCCAACCAAAAGACGCAGACTGGCTGAATGGATACAAAAACAAGACCCATATATATGCTGTCTATAAGAGACCCACTTCAGACCTAGGGACACATACAGACTGAAAGTGAGGGGATGGAAAAAGATATTCCATGCAAATGGAAATCAAAAGAAAGCTGGAGTACCAATACTCATATCAGACAAAATAGACTTTAAAATAAAGTCCAGGGCTACCCTGGTGGCGCAGTGGTTGAGAGTCCGCCTGCCGATGCAGGGGACACGGGTTCGTGCCCCAGTCCGGGAAGATCCCACATGCCGCGGAGCGGCTGGGCCCGTGAGCCATGGCCGCTGAGCCTGCGCGTCCGGAGCCTGTGCTCCACAACAGGAGGGGCCACAGCAGTGAGAGGCCCGCATACCGGAAAAAAAAAAAAACAAAAAAAATAAAGTCTATTTTATTTTAGATGTTACATAATGATCAAGGGATCAATCCAAGAAGAAGATATAACAACTGTAAACATTTATGCACCCATCACAGGAGCACCTCAATACATAAGGGAAATGCTAACAGCCATAAAAGCGGAAAGCGACAGTAACACAATCACAGTAGGGGACTTTAACACCCCACTTTCACCAATAGATCATCCAAAATGAAAATAAATAAGGAAACACAAGCTTTAAATGATACATTAAACAAGACGGACTTAACTGATATTTATAGGACATTCCATCCAAAAACAACAGAATACACTTTCTTCTCAAGTGCTCATGGAACATTCTCTAAGACAGATCATATCCTGGGTCACAAATCAAGCCTTGATAAATTTAAGAAAACTGAAATCGTATCAAGTATCTTTTCCAATGACAACACTATGAGACTAGATATCAATTACAGGAAAAAATCTGTAAAAAAATACAAACACATGGAGGCTAAACAATACACTACTTAATAACCAAGAGATCACTGAAGAAATCAAAGAGGAAATCAAAAAATACCTAGAAACAAATGACAATGAAAACACGACGACCCAAAACCTATGGGATGCAGCAAAAGTAGTTCTAAGAGGGAAGTTTATAGCAATACAATGCTACCTTAAGAAACAAGAAACATCTCAAATAAACAACCCAACCTTACACCTAAAGCAATTAGAGAAAGAAGAACAAAGAAACCCCAAAGATAGCAGAAGGAAAAAAATCATAAAGATCAGATCAGAGATAAATGAAAAAGAAATGAAGGAAACAATAGCAAAGATCAATAAAACTAAAAGCTGGCTCTTTGAGAAGATAAACAAAATTGATAAACCACTAGCCAGACTCAGCAAGAAAAAAAGGGAGAAAACTCAAATCAATAGAATTAGAAATGAAAAAGGAGAAGTAACAACTGACACTGCAGAAATACAAAGGATCATGAGAGATTGCTACAAGCAACTCTATGCCAATAAAATGGACAACCTGGAAGAAATGGACAAATTCTTAGAAAAGCACAACCTTCCGAGACTAAACCAGGAAGAAATAGAAAATATAAACAGACCAACGCCAAGCAGTGATATTGAAACTGTGATTAAAAACCTTCCAACAAACAAAAGCCCAGGACCAGATGGATTACAGGCGAATTCTATCAAACATTTAGAGAAGAGCAACACCTATCCTTCTCAAACTCTTCCAAAATATAGCAGAGGGAGGAACACTCCCAAACTCATTCTACGAGGCCACCATCACCCTGATACCAAAACCAGACAAAGATGTCACAAAGAAAGAAAACTACAGGCCAATATCACTGATGAACATAGGTGCAAAAATCCTCAACAAAATACCAGCAAACAGAATCCAACAGCACATTAAAAGGACCATACACCATGATCAAGTGGGGTTAATTCCAGGAATGCAAGGATTCTTCAATATTCGCAAATCAATCAATGTGATACACCATATTAACAAATTGAAGGATAAAAACCACACGATCATCTCAATAGATGCTGAAAAGGCTTTTGAAAAAATTCAACACCCATTTATGATAAAAACCCTCCAAAAAGTAGGCATAGAGGGAACTTATCTCAACATAATAAAGGCCATATATGACAAACTCACAGCCAACATCGTTCTCAATGTGAAAAACTGAAACCATTTCCACTAAGATCAGGAACAAAACAAGGTTGCCCACTCTCACCACTCTTATTCAACATTGTTTTGGAAGTTTTAGCCACAGCAATCAGAGAAGAAAAAGAAATAAAAGGAATCCAAATCAGAAAAGAAGTAAAGCTGTCACTGTTTGCAGATAACATGATACTATAAATAGAGAATCCTAAAGACTCTACCAGAAAACTAGTAGAGCTAATCAATGAATTTGGTAAAGTAGCAGGAGACAAAGTTAATGCACAGAAATCTCTTGCATTCCTATACACTAATTTTGAAAAATCTGAAAGAGAAATTAAGGAAACACTCCCATTTACCACTGCAACAAAGAGAATAAAAGACCTAGGAATAAACGTACCTAAGGAGACAAAAGACCTATATGCAGAAAACTATAAGACACTGATGAAAGAAATTAAAGATGATACAAACAGATGGAGAGATATACCGTGTTCTTGGATTGGAAGAATCAACATTGTGAAAATGACTATACTACCTAAAACAATCTACAGATTCAGTGCAATCCCTATCAAACTACCACTAGCATTTTTCACAGAACTAGAACAAAAAATTTCACAATTTGTATGGAAACACAAAAGACCCCGAATAGCCAAAGCAATCTTGAGAAAGAAAAATAGACCTGGAGGAACCAGGCTCCCTGACTCTGGACTATACTACAAAGCTACAGTAATCAAGACAGTCCGGTACTGGCACAAAACCAGAAATATACATCAACAGAAAGCCCAGAGATCAACCCACACACATATGGTCACCTTATTTTTGATAAAGGAGGCAAGAATATACAATGGAGAAAAGACAGTCTTTAAGTGGTGCTGGGAAAACTGGACAGCTACATGTAAAAGAATGAATATTAGAACACTCCCTAACACCATACACAAAAATAAGCTCAAAATGGATTAGAGACCTAAATGTAAGGCCAGAAACTATCAAACTCTTAGAGGAAAACACAGGCAGAACACTCTATGACGTAAATCACAGCAAGATTCTTTCTGACCCACCTCCTAGAGAAATGGAAATAAAAACAAAAATAAACAAATGGGACCTAATGAAACTTAAAAGCTTTTGCACAGCAAAGGAAACCATAAACAAGACGAAAAGACAACCCTCAGAATGGGAGAAAATATTTGCAAATGAAGCAACTGACAAAGGATTCATCTCCAAAATTTACCAGCAGCTCATGTAGCTCAATATCAAAAAAATCACCCAATCCAAAAATGGGCAGAAGACCTAAATAGACATTTCTCCAAAGAAGATATACAGACTGCCAACAAACACATGAAAGAATGCTCAACATCATTAATCATTAGAGAAATGCAAATCAAAACTACAAATGAGGTATCACCTCACACCAGTCAGAATGGCCATCATCAAAAAATCTACAAACAATAAATGCTGGAGAGGGTGTGGAGAAGAGGGAACCCTTTTGCACTGTTGGTGGGAATGTAAATTGATACAGCCACTATGGAGAACAGTATGGAGGTTCCTTAAAAAACTAAAAAGAGAATTACGATATGACCCAGCAATCCCAGTACTGGGCATATACCCTGAGAAAACCATAATTCAAAAATAGACATGTACCACAATGTTCACTGCAGCACTATTTACAATCACCAGGACATGCAAGCAACCTAAGTGTCCATCAACAGATGAAAGGATAAAGAAGATGTGGCACATATATACAATGGAATATTACTCAGCCATAAAAATAAACGAAACTGAGTTATCTGTAGTGAGGTGGATGTACCTAGAGTCTGTCACTCAGAGTGCAGTAAGTCAGAAAGAGAAAAACAAATACTGTATGCTAACACATATATATCGAACCTAAAAAAAAAAAAGTTATGAAGAACCTAGGGGCAGGACAGGAATAAAGATGCAGACATAGAGAATGGACTTGAGGACATGGGGAGGGGGAAGGGTAAGCTGGAATGAAGTGAGAGAGTGGCATGGACGTATATACACTACCAAATGTAAAACAGATAGCTAGTGGGAATCAGTCGCATAGCACAGGGAGATCAGCTCGGTGCTTTGTGACCACCTAGAGGGGTGGGATAGGGAGGTTGGGAGGGAGACGCAAGAGGAAGGAGATATGGGGATATATGCATAGCTGATTCACTTTGTTATACAGCAGAAACTAACACACCATTGTAAAGCAATTAAACTCCAATAAAGATGTTAAAAAATAAAAAAGAATTAAAAGAAAAAAGAATTATATCCCCTTTTCTCAACTAATGAAAATATTTTTTGTTCGTGAAAAAAATCTGAAACCTTAACTGAGCCAGATTGACACCAGGATGCCTCAGCTCGGGTAGGGAACAGTGAACACAGCAACGCTCGCTCCCGTTAACGTACCGAGTGCCACTCTCTCCACATATATGTGCAAGGACTTATTTTCACGAGCCAGTGAGTATCATAAAAAATGTGTGCCAGGGGCTTCCCTGGTGGCGCAGTGGTTGAGGGTCTGCCTGCCAATGCAGGGGACATGGGTTTGTGCCCCAGTCTGGGAAGATCCCACATGCCGCGGAGCAGCTAGGCCTGTGAGCCATGGCCGCTGAGCCTGCGCGTCCGGAGCCTGTGCTCCGCAACGGGAGAGGCCACAACAGTGAGAGGCCCGCGTACCGCAAAAAAAAACAAAAAAAGTGTGCCAATGGAGTCACACTGAAAAAAGTGTGTGTGCTGCCACCACCACGAGTTGATGAGTATGTTATTTTTTAAAGGAGTAGGGAACAGAGGAGCATGTGAAACGAGGCACCAGCGAGAAAGCCATCCACCCACCTTGTCTGACACGGCCCGAGGTCAGAGGAAACGCACCACCTGCGGGGCCTGCACCAGGCATCAGAGCAGTCTGGACGTCTTACCCAGAGCCTTAGAGTTTTACAACAGTGGCAGGAACTAACCTGTTCACCAAGGGTCTTCTTTTTCTGGACTGAACTAATAAGGACATTCAAGAAAGTATCAGTATAGATGATGGGCTTAAAACCCCCGGAGAACATGCCGCCAGGCTGGGCACATAAGCACTGTGGCGACAAAACCAGGCACAGCAGACCTGGATGTCCCCTCAGGTCCCTCTGCAGGATGCAAGCTGCCACATATTCCCCATCGGGCAGATTTTAAAGTTATTTTAGCCTCGTGCTTCTCAAAGTGGGGTTCCCTGGCCAGCAGCATCACCTGGAGGCTGAAGAAATGCAGATTCTCAGCCCAATCCCAGGCCAATGGAGTCACAAATCAGAGTCTGAACAAGCCTTTCAGAGGATTCTCAATAGGCTGAAGTTTGAGAGCCAATCTTAGATAGGATTGGCCACATTACTTGCAGGCCTTGGTGCAAAATAAAACTGTGGGAACCTCTGTTCAGTAATTATGAAGAATCCCACGACACTGACAACAGAGCATTAAACCAAGCTCAGGGCCCTCCTCTGCAGGTGCCCAGGCCGTTGGCCCTGGTTTAAGGGATGGGCAGCATTTTCCACGTGTATTCAGAATGGTTCTTCACATAAGGAGCCCACTCCTTACAGCTCCAGGAGACATTGTCCTCCTGTTTGTACTGACCTTGTACTCTCATGGAAGCCACCAAAAAGGATTAACTGTCTCTTCCAGGCCACCATCCGATGTCCACTCCGTCCTGAAGGACCGCCTGGTGATCTAAAATTGAACAAAAAAAAAAGAGGAGCTTGGCAGATGGCGGAAGAGTAGGACGTGGAGCTCACCTCCTCCCACAAATACCAAAATACATGTACAAGTGGAACGACTCGCACAGAACATCTACGGAACGCTGGCACAAGACCTCAGACTTCCGAAAGCACAAGAAAACCTCCACATAACTGGGTAGAACAAAAGGAAAAAGAAAAAAAAAGTGAAAGGGGTTGTGACGGGACCTACACCCCAGAGAGGGAGCTGTGAAGGAGGAAAGGTTGCTGCACCGTAGAAAGTCCACTCATCATCAGGGAGATCAGCCTGGACAGACGGGGAGCTCTGAAGCCTCTGAGGGGAGCGCAACAGCCAGTTTGCGGAAGGCAACACGGAGAGCGCCCTGCACAGACAGTCGGTACAGCTGCCCTGCACTCCCCAGCCTGAGACGCTCATCCACAGGCACGGGGGGCGGCTGGGTGCTGAAGCTTGGGCTTCGGAGGTCAGACCCAGGGAGAGGACCAGAGCTGGCACACGGAGACAGCCTGAAGAGGCTGGACTGTGGCAACTGGGGGTGTGCTCAGAAGAAGCCTGGGCCTGTCAGAGAGGCAAGGCGCCATTGTTGGGGGGCATGTAAGGAGAGAAGGCGGACCACCATAAAAGCTTCCTTCCTTGTGCACGTGCTCTCAGTCAACAGGACACCACCTACACAAGCTCTGAGCTGGGTGTGAGCCGCCACCACCATCATGGGCTCTAGAGGCGGGCATGGGCCATCGCCACTGTAAGACACACACGAGCAGGCCCGAAGCGCTGCCCCCCGCTGTCCCGGGAGTGCACAAGCCACGACCACGAAGCCCGCGAGCAGGCCCCAAGCGCTGCCCCTGCTGTCCCGGGAGTGCACAAGCCACGACCACGAAGCCCGCGAGCAGGCCCCAAGCGCTGCCCCCCGCTGTCCTGGGAGTGCACAAGCCACGACCACGAAGCCCGCGAGCAGGCCCGAAGCGCTGCCCCCCGCTGTCCCGGGAGTGCACAAGCCACGACCACGAAGCCCGCGAGCAGGCCCCAAGCGCTGCCCCTGCTGTCCCGGGAGTGCACAAGCCACGACCACGAAGCCCGCGAGCAGGCCCGAAGCGCTGCCCCCCGCTGTCCCGGGAGTGCACAAGCCACGACCACGAAGCCCGCGAGCAGGCCCCAAGCGCTGCCCCTGCTGTCCCAGGAGTGCACAAGCCACGACCACGAAGCCCGCGAGCAGGCCCCAAGCGCTGCCCCTGCTGTCCCGGGAGTGCACAAGCCACGACCACGAAGCCCGCGAGCAGGCCCCAAGCGCTGCCCCTGCTGTCCTGGGAGTGCACAAGCCACGACCACGAAGCCCGCGAGCAGGCCCCAAGCGCTGCCCCTGCTGTCCCGGGAGTGCACAAGCCACGACCACGAAGCCCGCGAGCAGGCCCCAAGCGCTGCCCCTGCTGTCCCGGGAGTGCACAAGCCACGACCACAAAGCCCGCGAGCAGGCCCCAAGCGCTGCCCCTGCTGTCCCGGGAGTGCACGGGCTGCTGCTGCCACCACAAGACCCATGAAGAGGTGCCAAGTGCTGCCTGCACTGTCTCCGGAGGGCATGGGCCACCACCACCAAGAGACCCGCCAGCAGGCGCCAGTCATTGTGCCCTTGCGGGAGCATGCGGGCTGCCACCGCCACTACGAGAACTGGGAGCAGGGGCCAATCGCTGCCCCCGCTGCCCAAAAGGCTCAGGGGCCGCGGCCACTGCAGGGAGACCAACGAGAGGCGCTGATCGCCGCCCCCGCCACACCAGGAGCGCACGGGCCACCGCACCTGCACGCCCCGTATCAAGGGGATAACGTCCAGCATACACTGAGGAAAGAGGCAGCAAGCATCCAGACTGAAAGCAACCCCTCAAAGCCAGACAAGATGGCGGAGTAGAGGATCGCGCTCACCTCCTCTCAAGAAAACTCCAAAATCACAGCTAACTGCTAAACAACTATCAACAAAAAAGATTGGAGGGCTTCCCTGGTAGTGCAGTGGTTAAGAATCCACCTGCCAATGCAGGGGACATGGGTTCGGGCCCTGGTCTAGCAAGATCCCACATGCGGCGGAGCAACTAAGCCCGTGCACCACAACTACTGAGCCTGCGCTCTAGAGCCCGCGAGCCACAAATACTGAGCCCTCGTGCCACAACTACTGAGCCCTCGTGCCACAACTACTGAAGCCCACGAGCCACGACTACTAAAGCCCGTGAACCACAACTACTGAAGCCCGCACACCTAGAGCCCATGCTCCGCTACAAGAGAAGCCACCACAATGACAAGCCCGCACACTGCAATGAAGAGTAGCCCCCACTCACCACAACTGGAGAAAGCCTGCGCGCAGCAACAAAGACCCAACTCAGCCATAAGTAAACAAACAAACAAGCAAATTTTTTTTAAAAAGACCGGAACCTACAAAAAAAGATATTTTACACCCAAAGACAAAGAAGAAGCCACAACGAGATGGTAGGAGGGGCACTTTCACAATATAATCAAATTCCATACCCGCCAGGTGGGTGACCAACAAACTGGAAAATAATTATATGGTAGAGGCCCTCCCACAGGAGTGAGAACTCTGAGCCCCACGTCAGGCTCCCCAGCCTGAGGGTCTGGCCTCAGGAGGAAGAGCCCCCAGAGCTCTTGGCTTTCCAGGCCAGCAGGGCTTGAGTGCAGGAGCTCCACAGGACTGGGGGAAACAAGAGACTCCACTCCTGGAGGGCACACACAAGATTTCGTGGGCTATGGGACCCAGCACAAAGCAGTGACTCTACAGGAGCCTGGGACAGACATACCTGCAGGTCTTGGACGGTCTCCTGGGGAGGCAGGGATCAGCTGTGGCTCACTGTGGGGGCAAGGACACTAGCGACAGCGACAGAGGCCCCAGGGAATATGATCAACGTGAGCTCTCCTGCAGGTCACCATCTTGGCACCAAGACCTGGCCCCACCCAACAGCCAGCAGGCTCTAGTGCTGGGATGCCTCAGGCCAAACAACCAGCAGGGGAAACACAGCCCCACCCATCGGCAGACAGCCTGCCTAAAGTTGTAATGAGCTCACAGTTACCTCTAAGCACACCCCCTGACATGGGCCTGTCCACCAGAGGGACAAGACCCAGCTCCACCCACCAGTGGGCTGGCTCCAGTCCCTCCCACCAGGAAGCCAGCACAAGCCCAGCATCAACCTCACCTACCAAGGGCAGACACCAAAAACAAGAGGAACTGCAATCCTGCAGCCTGCAGAAAGGAGACCACAAACACAGAAAGTTAGACAAAAAGAGATGACAAAGAAATATGAAGGAACAAGATAGAAACCCAGAAGAACAACTAAGTGAAGTGGAGATAGGCAAGCTACCTGAAAAAGAATTCAAAGTAATTATAGTAAAGATGACCCAAGATCTCAGAAAAAGAATGGAGGCACAGACCGAGAAGATACAAGAAATGTTTAATAAAGAGCTAGAAGATTTAAAGAACAAACAGACGAACAACACAATAACTGAAATGAAAACTACACTGAAAAGAATCGACAGCAGAATAAATGAGGCAGAAGAATGAATAAATGAGCTGGACAACAGAGTGGTGGAAATTACTGCCACAGACCAGAATTAAGAAAAAAGAATGAAAAGAAATAAGGACAGCCTCAGAGACCTTTGAGGCAACATGAAACACATCAACATTCACAATATAGAACTCCTAGAAGAAGAGAGAGAAAGGGTCCAAGAAAATAGCTGAAGATATTATAGCTAAACACTTCCCTAACATGGGAAAGGAAACACTCACTCAAGTCCAGTAAGTGCAAAGAGTCCCATGCAGGATAAACCCAAGGAGGAAGACGCCAAGACACATATTAACGAAACTGACAAAAATTAAAGACAAAGAGAAAATATTAAAAGCAACAAGGGAAAAGCAACAAGTATCATACAAGGGAATCCCCATAAGGTTTTTTCAGCAGAAACTCTACAGGCCAGAAGTGAGTGGCATGATACACTTAGTAATGAAAGGGAAAAAGCTACAACCAAGAATACTCTACCCAGCAAGGCTCTCGTTCAGATTCGAAAGAGAAATTGGAAGTTTTACGGACAAGCAAAAGCTAAGATAATTCAGCACCACCAAACCAGCTTTACAACAAATGCTAAAGGAACTTCTGTAGGTGGAAAAGAAAAGGCCACAACTAGAAACAAGAAAATTATGAATGGGAAAGCTCACCAGTAAAGGCAAACACACAGTAAAGGTAGGAAATCACCCACACACAAATATGATATCAAAACCAGCCATCGTGAGAAGAGGAAAGTACAGATGCAGGATATAGGAAGCGTGTTTGAAATTAAGAGACCAGCAACTTAAAACAATCTTGTATATATTCAATATATAGACTGCTTTACGAAAACCTCATGAGAACCGCGAACCAAAAATCTACAATAGGTACAACAGACACACACACAAAAAAAGCAATCCAAACACAAGACTAAGTCATCAAATCACAAGAGAAGAGAACAAAAGAAGAAGGGAAGAAAAAAGACCTGCAAAAACAAATCCAAAACAATTAACAAAATGGCAATAAGAACATACATATCGAGAATTACCTTATATGGAAATGGTTTAAAGGCTCCAAACGAAAGACAAAGACTGCCTGAATGGATACAAAAACAAGACCTATATATACGCTGTCTACAAGAGACCCACTTCAGATCTAGGGACACATACAGTTTGAAAGTGAGGGGATGGAAAAAGGTATCCCATGCAAATAGAAATCAAAAGAAAGCTGGAGTAGCAATACTCATATCAGACAAAATAGACTTTAAAATAAAGACTGTTACAAAAAACAAAGAAGGACACTACCTAATGATCAAGGGGTAAATCCAAGAGGAAAATATAACAATTGTAAATATATATATACACCCAACATAGGAGCACCTCAACATGTAAGGCAAATGCAAACAGCCATAAAAGGAGAAATTGACAGTAACACTGTAATAGTGGGGGGCTTTAACATCCCACCTACATCAATGGACAGATCATCCAGACAGAACATCAATGAGAAAACCCAGGCCATAAGTAACACGTCAGACCATCCAAAAGCAGCAGAATACACATTCTTCTCAAGTGCACATGGAACATTCTCCAGGATAGGTCACATGCTGGGCCACAAAGCAAGCCTTGGTGGATTTAAGAAAACTGCAATCATATCAAGCATCTTTTCCGACCACAACACTATGAGATTAGAAATCAGTAACAGAAATAACTTAAAAAAATAACAATACAAACATGTGGAGGCTAAACAACATGTTATTAAACAACCAATGGATCACTGAATAAATCAAAGAGTGAATAAATAAATAACTAGAAATAAAAGACAATGAAAACACGGGAATCCGAAACCTATAGGATGTGGCAAAAGCAGCTCTAAGAAGGAAATTTACAGCAATACAATCTTACCTCAGGAAACAAGAAAAATCTCAAACAACCTAACTTACACCTAAAACAACTAGAGAAAGAAGAAGGAAACACAAAGTTAGTAGAAAAAAAAAATCATAAAGGTCTGAGCAGAAATAAATAAAACAGAGACAGAAAACAATAGCAAAGATCAATGAAACTAAAAGCTGATTCTTTGAAAAGATAAAATTGATAAACCTTTAGCCAGACTCATCAAGAAAAAAAGGGAGAGGGGTCAAATCAATAAAATTAGAAACGAAAAAGGAGAACTTACTACTGACACCATAAAAAATACAAAGGATCATAAGAGACTACTACAAGCAACTATATGCCAATGAAATAGACAACCTAGAAGAAATGGACAAATTCTGAGAAAGGTACAACCTTCCAAGATGGAATCAGGAAGAAATACAAAATATGAACAGACCAATCACAAGTACTGAAATTGAAACTGTGACTAAAAAACTTCTGACAAACCAAAGTCCAAGACCAGATGGCTTCACAGAGGAATTCTATCAAACATTTAAAGAAGAGTTAACACCTATCCTTCTGAAACTCTTCCCCAAAACTGCACAGGAATAAACATTCCCAAACTCATTCTATGAGTCCACCATCACCCTGACACCAAAACCAGACAAAAATACCACAAAAAAAGAAAATTACAGGCCAGTATCACTGATGAACACAGACACAAAAATTCTCAACAGAATACTAGCAAACCAAATACAACAATACATCAAAAGGATCATACACCGCGATCCAGTGGCATTTATCCCAGGGGTGCAAAAATTCTTCACTATACGCAAATCAACCAGTATGATACACGTTAACAAAGTGAAAAATAAAAACCGTACGATCATCTCAATAGATGCAGAAAAAGCTTTTGACAAAGTTCAACACCCAGTAATGATAAAAACTCTCCTCAAGTTTTTGAGGGAGGGAACGTACCTCAACATAATAAAGGCCATAGGCCATAGATGACCCACCCACAGCTAACATCATTCTCAATGGTGAAAAGCTGAAAGTGTTTCCTCTAAGATCAGGAACAAGACAAAGATGTCCACTCTCACCACTTTTATTCAACATAGTTTTGGAAGTCCTAGCCATGGCAATCAGAGAAGAAAAAGAAATAAAAGGAATTCAAATTGGAAAAGAAGAAGTAAAACTGTCACTGTTTGCAGATGACGTGATACTATACATAGAGAATCCTAAAGATGCTACCAGAAAACTACTAGAGCTCATCAATGAATTTGGAAAAGTTCCAGGACACAAAATTGATGCACAGAAATCTCTTGCATTCCTATACACTAACAATGAAAGATCAGAAAGAGAAATTAAGAAAACAATCCCATTTACCACCGCATGAAAAAGAATAAAATACCTAGGAATAAACCTACCTAAGGAGGAAAAAAGACCCATACCCTGAAAACTATAAGACACTGATGAAAGAAATCAAAGATGACACAAACAGATGTAAAGATATACCATGTTCTTGGACTGGAAGAATCAACACTGTCAAAATGACTATACTACCCAAAGCAATCTACAGATTCAGGGTAATCCCTATCAAATTACCAATGGTATTTTTCACAGAACTAGAAAAAAATTTTTTTTAATTTCTATGGAAACACAAAAGACCCCAAATAGCCAAAGCAATCCTGCGAAAGAAAAACGGAGCTGGAGGAATCAGACTCCCTGACTTCCCACTATGCTACAAAGCTATAGTAATCAAAACAGTATGGTACTGGCACAAAAACAGAAATATAGATCAATGGGACAGGATAGAAAGCCCCAAAATAAACCCATACACCTACGATCAATTAATCTATGACAAAGGAGGCAAGAATATACAATGGAGAAAAGACATTCTCTTCAATAAGTGGTGCTAGGAAAACTAGGCAACTACATGTAAAAGAATGAAATGAGAACATTCTCTAACACCATATACAAAAATAAACTCAAAATGGATTAAAGATCTACTGTAAGGCTGGATATGATAAAACTCTTAGAGGAAAACATAGGCAGAACACTCTGACATAAATCACAGCAATATTTTTTTTGGATCCACCTCCTAGGGAGGAATGAAAATAAAAACAAAAATAAACAAATAAACAAATGGGACCTAATGAAACTTAAAAGCTTTTGCATAGCAAAGGAAACCATTAAAAACAAAATGACAACCCACAGAATGGGAGAAAATATTTGCAAATGAAGTGACTGACAAGGGATTAATCTCCAAAATATATACACAGCTCATGCAGCTCAATATCAAAAAAAACAAAGAACACAATCAAAAAATGGGCAGAAGGGGCATCCCTGGTGGCGCAGTGGTTGAGAGTCCACCTGCCAATGCAGGGGACATGGGTTTGCCCCGGTCCGGAAGATCCCACATGCCGCGGAGCGGCTGGGCCCGTGAGCCATGGCCGCTAAGCCTGCGCGTCCAGAGCCTGTGCTCCGCAACGGGAGAGGCCCACGTACCGCAAAAAAAAAAAAAAAAAAGGGCAGAAGACCTAAACAGACATTTCTCCAAAGAAGACAAACAGATGGCCAAAAAGCACATGAAAAGATGCTCAACATCATTAATTACTAGAGAAATGAAAATCAAAACTACAATGAGGTACACCTCACACCTGCCAGATAGCCATCATCAAAATATCTACAAAGAATGAACGCTGGAGAGGGTGTGGGGAAAAGGGAACCCTACTACACTGTTGGTGGGAATGTAAATTGGTGCAGCCACTATGGAGAACAGTATGGAAGTTCCTCAAAAAACTAAAAATAGAGCTACCATATGACCCAGCAATCCCACTCCTGGGCATATATCCAGAGAAAACAATAATTCAAAAAGATACATGCACCCCAGCGTTCACTGCAGCTCTATTTACAATAGCCAGGACATGGAAGCAACCTAAAAATCCACTGACAGAGAAATAGATAAAGAAGATGGGGGCTTCCCTGGTGGCGCAGTGGTTGGGAGTCTGCCTGCCGATGCAGGGGACACGGGTTCGTGCCCCGGTCCGGGAAGATCCCACATGCCGTGGAGCAGCTGGGCCCGTGAGCCATGGCCGCTGAGCCTGCGCTTCCGGAGCCGGTGCTCCGCAACGGGAGAGGCCACAACAGTGAGAGGCCCGCGTACCGCAAAAAAAAATAAAAAATAAAAAAAGAAGATGTGGTATGTATATACAATGGAATATTACTCAGCCATAACAAAGAATAACATAATGTCAGTTGCAGCAACATGGATGGACCTAGAAATTATCATACTAAGTGAAGTAAGTCAGACAGGGACAAATATCATATGGTACCACTTATATTTGGAATCTAAAAATATAATAATAATACAAATGAACTTATCTACAAAGCAGAAACAGACTCACAGACTTCAAAAAAAAGTGATGGTTACAAAGGGGAAACGTGGAGGGGGGAGGGATAAATTAGGAGTTTGCAATTAACATATACACACTACTATATGTAAAATAGGTAATCAACAAGGACCTGCTGTACAGCACAGGAAACGCTGCTCAATATTCTGTAATAACCTATACAGGAAAAGAATCTGAAAAAGAATGGATATATGTATATGTATAACTGAATCACTCAGCTGGACACCTGAAACTAACGCAGCACTGTAGATCAACTATACTCCACTATAAAAGAAAAATTAAATTAAAAATAAAAAAGAACCACTTTTTACACCAATTTATTCTGTAAGCACTTACTGGGTACCATCAAATTTGACCACAAGCTACCAAAACCATCCTGAGTATAACTAACTATTATAAACTCTAGAATAAAACAGAAGAAAATCTCTATGACCTTGGCACAGATATAGATAGAAGCTAACAAACTGGACTCCATCCAAATAAAAATCTTCAGCTCTTCAAAATAAACCATTAAAAAATAAAAAGGCAAGTGACGGACTGGGAGAAGTATTTGCAAATATACATCTGCAAGTGACCTGTATCCAGAATATATAAAGAACCCTTACTACCTTATCAGTAAGATAAACAACCCAATAAAAACACAGGCAAGGGCTTCCCTGGTGGCGCAGTGGTTGGGGGTCCGCCTGCCGATGCAGGGGATGCGGGTTCGTGCCCCAGTCCGGGGGAATCCCGCGTGCCGCAGAGCGGCCGGGCCCGTGGGCCATGGCCGCTGGGCCTGTGCGTCCGGAGCCTGTGCTCTGCGGCGGGAGAGGCTGCGGCGGTGAGAGGCCTGCGTACCGCAAAAAAAAAAAACCAAAAAAAACCACAGACAAAAGATCTGAACAGAAAGTTCACAAAAGATATGAAAACAAAATTCACAAAAGATAGAAAAATTATGTATAGACATACAGACGACTAACATAAATATGAAATGTGGTCAAGGTCATTAGATGTCAGCTGTTTAATACCAGAAGTGAGCTCCTCCCTGCACCCCCCCCCCCCCGGGGGGGCCTGAGACAAAAGATGGCACCCAGAGCTATGAGGCCAGGAAGCGCTGGAGTTCGCTCCCCCTCCCCCTCTCCGCTGTGGGGAGGGTGAAAACGGGACAACAGCTTCTCACAACTGCCACACACAGACTCAGCACACAACCTAGCAATGTGACACCAGACATCTATTCAAGAGAAATGAGAACACAGGTTCACACAGACACCTCCACGTGTTCAGAGAAGTTTTACTAACGGCTGTCCAAAGCTGGAAGCGGTGGAAAGTGCTCCGAGTACACAGATACACAAGGTGTGGTGTGTTCGTCAGAACACGCGTCTGCCATGGAAAGGCGCCACACACCACGACATGGGCGGTCTCAAATACACCACGGACAAGGGAAGCAGGGAGACGGAGGAGCGTGGACTGGGTGACTCCACTTGTAAGAGAGCAGCTGCCTGGGGCCCAAGCTTAGGAGGGAACTGACTGCAAAGGGGCAGAAAGGAACTTTGCAGGGTGATGGAACGTTCTGTTTCGGGTATGCGGGTGGCTACACAGGTATATATAGTTGCTGAAATTCATCTAACTGTACACATAAAAGGTATACATTTTATAGAATGTAACTGTATCTCAATAAAACGGATATAAAAATACACAGCAATAAAAAACAGGAAAAGGGACGTCCCAGCTTCTGGTTCAGCATATAAGGAGCCTGGAAGTTGCTACTCTGTCCTATAAAAAGCTAAACAGACTGAAAAATCCACAGTTCTTGATCTGTAAGAGAGGTGAGGACACAGGGAACACTGCTGCCCACAGACTGGAGAGACGGGCAGTGACACAGAGTTGTGCTCGGGGCAGGGGGGACACGCACAAGCAGAAACCCCGGAAGGAACCAGTGCTGGGGTAGAAACCAGGGTAGAAACCCTAGCTCAGCTGGAGGCCCAGTGCAGACAACTCTGAGAGTGGGAAGCCCCAGGTGGACCTCATCACCAGGGTACCCACAATATTGTAAGATTTACCGCCAGGGGCTCGACCAAAGTCCCACAGTAAATATCAGAGAAAAACCCCCTTGTGCCTCTGGCAGGGGTAGAGGAAAAGGAACCACTTGGAGAGACATCAGAGCCCTGTTCTTAACAAGGCCGGCCCTCGAGGGAAACTAGTTAACCACAGCCTAAGCTGCTACGTATTAACAGAGCCAAAATGACCTGGAGGAAGAGAAATACCCAACTCCAGCCCACTCCAGGCACCCTGTCCCACCTAAGGGGATGGAAAAAACTGAGAAACACTGGAGAAGTTCATGGTCCAGAGGCACAGGCTTCACTAGAAGACCTAAACCCAATCAAAGGACTAGCGAACGCTTCCCGTCCCCCCTCATCACCAGCGACCTATTTACAGCAGTTCCTTTAACAGATACATCATGTCCCGCAATCGAGAAAAAATTACAAGGCATACTAAAAGCAAAAAACACAATTTGAAGAGACAAGTGTCACAACCAGACATGGCAGGAATGCTGGAATTCTCAGACCAGAAATTTGAAACTATGTTTAATATGCTAAGGGTTCAAATGGACAAAGTAGACAGCATGCGGGGGCAGATGGGCAATGTTAAGCGGAGATGGAAGTCCTAAGGAAGAACCAAAAAGAAAGCCTAGACGTGAAAACCACAGTGACAGAAATGAAGAATGCCTTTGATGGGCTTGTAGTTAGACTGGACACAGCTGAGGAAAGAATCACCCAGCTAGAGGATATCTCAATAGAATTCCTGAAAACCAAAAAGCAAAGAGAAAAAGACTGGGGGGAAAAAAAAGAACAGAATATCCAAGGACCGTGGGACAACCACACAAGGTGTAATGTACATGTAATGGGACTATTAAAAGGAGAAGAGAGCAAGGAACAGAAGAAATATTTGAAATAACACTTATTGAGAATTTCCCCAAGTTAAATTCAGACACCAAACTACAGACCCAGGAAGCTCAGAGGATGCCAAGCAGGATAAATGCCAAAAACTACACCTTGGTATATATCATTTTTAAATGATAGAAAATCAAAGATAAAGAAAGTATCCTGAAAGAAACCAAGGGAAAAAACACCTCACCTATAGAGGAACACAGATAACAATTACATCCAACTACTCCCCAGAATCCATGCAAGCAGGAAGAGACTGGAAATGTCTAAAGTGCTGAGAGAAAAAACCCCATCACCTAGAATCCGTCAAAAGTGAAGGAGAAATAAAGCCTTTATGAGACAAATAAAAATTGAGAGAATTTGTTGCCAGTAGACCTGCCTTACAAGAAATGTTTAAGGAAGTTCTTCAGAGAAAAGGAAAACAATATAGGTCAGAAACTTAACTGATCATACAGGTAACAGTTTGTTTAAAATAATAATGGCAACAATGTATTCAGTTATGTTTGCTTTTGTGCCTGTGTGCGTGAGTGTGTGTATACATGTATATGCCTCTAAGGAATATATATTTGTGTGTGTATATATACTCACATATGGGTACATATAAGTGAAATGAATGACACAATGATACAAGGGATTGGAAAAAGAAATTAGGATTATCTTGTTCTTACAAGGTACTCACACCACCTGTGAAGTGGTATAGTGTTATTTGAAAGTGGACTTGGATTAGTTATAAATGTATACTGCAAACTATAGGGCAACCACTTAAAAAAGTAAAAAAGAAAGTATAACTGATATGCTAAGAAAGGAGAAAAAATGGAATTATAAAATGCTCTATTAAAACCATAAAAGGCAAAAAAAAAAGAGTGGAGGATAAAAACAGGAACAAATAACAAGGGCAACAAACGGAAAACTATAACAAACATGGTAGATACTATATCAGTAATCACTTTGAATGTCAATGGTTTAAATGCACCAATTAAAACACAGACACTATCGGAGAGGATCAAAACACAAGACCCAATTACATGTTATCTACAAGAAACCCACTTTAACTATAAAGACATATATGGATTAAAAGTAAATGGAATGGGGACTTCCCTGGTGGCGCAGTGGTAAAGAGTCCATCTGCCAATGCAGGGGACACGGGTTCAAGCCCTGGTCTGGGAAGATCCCACATGCTGCAGAGCAGCTAAGCCCGTGGGCCACAACTACTGAGCCTGCGCTCTAGAGCCCGTGAGCCACAGCTACTGAGCAACCCCCACTTGCCACAACTAGAGGAAGCCTGCACACAGCAACAAAGACCCAATGCAGCCAAAAATAAATAAATTAAAATAAATAATTTGTTTAAAAAAGGAAATGGATGAAGAAAGATATACCATGCTAACAATGATCAAAGGAAAGTAACAGTAGCTATATTAATTTCAGATGGGGCCGACTTCAAAGCAAGGAAAGTTGTCAGGGATAAAAGGGGCATTACATAACGATAAAGGAGTCAATTCTCTAAGAATACATAACAATTTTTAACAGGTATGCACCTAAGAACAGAGTGTCAAACTACATGAGGCAAAAACTAACCAAAGTGCAAGGAAAAACAGATGAATCCATTATCATTGCTAGAGAATTCAATGCCCCCCTCTCAAAAATGGACAGATAAGATACAGCAAGCAGAAATCAGTAAGGATATGGTTGAACTCAACAACCATCAATCAAGTGGATAAAACTGACAACAACAGCAGAACACACATTTTTCTCAAGCTCACAAAGAACATTCACCAAGTCAGACTCCATTCTGGGCCATAAAACACATTGTAACATTAAAAGTATAGAAATCATATAATGTCTACTCTTAGACCATGATAGAATTAAACTAGAAATCCGTAACAAAAAAAATAACTGGAAAATCCCAAAAAAGGTAGAAATTAAACAACACACTTCTAAATAACACATGGGCCAAAGAATAATTATCAAGGGAAATTATTAAATATTTTAAGTCAGATGGAAATGAAAAGACAACTTACCAAAATTTGTGGGATGCCGTGATAGCAGTGCTTAAAGGGAAACTGATAGGGTTGAATGCACATATAAGAAGATCTAAAATCAATAATCTAAGTTTCCACCTTAGGAAACTAGAGAAAGAAGAGGAAATTAAACCCAAAGTAAGCAGAAGAAGAAAAAAAAAGAATTATAGCAGAAATTAATGAAATTGAAAACAGGAAATGAATAGAGAAAAAATGAACAAAACGAAAAGCTGGTTCTTTGCAAAGATTGATAAAATCAATAAATCCCTAGCCAAGTTAAGAAAAAAAGAGACAGGATACAAAGCACTAATATCAGAAATGAGGGCTTCCCTGGTGGTGCAGTGGTTATGAATCCGCCTGCCCAGGCAGGGGACATGGGTTCGAGCCCTGGTCCAGGAAGATTCCACATGCCGTGGAGCAACTAAGCCCGTGCACCACAACTACTGAGCCTGTGCTCTACAGCCCGTGAGCCACAACTACTGAGCCTGCATGCCACAACTACTGAAGCCCGTGTGCCTAGAGCCCGTGCTCCACAACAAGAGAAGCTACCACAATGAGAAGCCCACGCACGGCCACTTGCCGCAACTAGAGAAAGCCCACGCACAACAATGAACACCCAACAGAGCCAAAAAATAAATAAATTTAATAAATTTTAAAAAATGGCTTCCCTGGTGGTGCAGTGGTTGAGAGTCTGCCTGCCGATGCACGGGGCATGGGTTCGTGCCCTGGTCCGGGAAGATCCCACATGTCGCGGAGCGGCTGGGCCCGTGAGCCATGGCCGCGGAGCCTGTGCATCCAGAGCCTGTGCCTCGCAACGGGAGAGGCCACAACAGTGAGAGGCCCGTGTACCGCAAAAAAAAAAAACAACAAAAAACAAAGACCCAATGCAACCATAAATAAATTAATTAATTTATAAATTTATTAAAAAAAGAAATGGAAGAGAGGACATCACTACAGATCACATGGAAATTAAAATGAAAATAAAAGAATACTGTGAACAATTCTATGCCCACAAATTTGACAGCCTGTATGAAATGGACTTCCTTCAAACAACTGTCAAAACCCACACAAGAAATAAACAATCTGAATAGACCTATGTCTATTAAGTAAAAGTAATCAATAATTAATAACCTTCCAAAACAGAAAGCCACAAGACCCAGAAGGGTTCACTGGTGAAATCTACCAAACATTTAAGGAAGAAATTATACCAATCCTCTACAATCTCTCTGAGGAGAGCTTCTAGCCTCTATCCAGCATTACCCTAAGGACGAAACCAGACAAAGACATTATAAGAAAACTATAGGCCAATACCTCTTGTGAACATAAATGCAAAAATCCTCGACAAAATATTAGCAAACTGAATCCACAAAATATAAAAAGAAGTATACACTATGACCACGTGGAATTTATCCCGGGTAAGCAGGGCTGGTTCAAGGTTTGAAAATCAATATAAGCCATCACATTTGACAGACTAAAAATGAAACATCACATGATCATATCAACAGTTGAAAAAAAGCATTTGACAAAATCTAATATCCATTCATGATAAAAAACTCTCAGTAAACTTGGAATAAAGGGGAACTTTTCCAACTTGATAAAGATCTACCAAAAAAACTACAGCTAAAGTCATACTTAATGATGAGAAACCTGAGGCTTTCCCACTAACAGCAGGTACATGGTAAGGATATTCTCTCTCACCACTCCTTTTCAACTTCGTACTGAAAAGTTCTTGCTAACACAATACGGCAAGAAATGGAAATAAAATGTATACACGTTGGGAAGAAACATAAAAACTCTCTTTGTTCACAAATGACATGATCATCTATGTGGAAAATACTTAAGAACTGACAGGAAAACTTCTGGAACTAGTAAGCATTTATAGCAAGGTTCTAGGCAACAAAGTTAATATGCTAAAGTCAATTGCTTTCCTATAAACCAGCAACGAACAAGTGAAATTTGAAATTAAAAGCAGTATTGTTTACATTAGCACTACAACATGAAATACTTAGGTACGAACCTAACAAAATATACATAAAATCTATATGGGGAAAACTGCAAAATTCTGATGAAGAAAACCAAAGAACTAAGTAAATGGAGGGACATTCCGCGTTCATGGATAAGAAGACTCAGTATTGTCAAGGTGTCAGTACTTCCCAACTTGATCTATAGATTCAACAGTCCCAATCAAAATCCCAGTAAATTATTTCATGGATATCAACACACGAATTCTAAAGTTTATATGGAAAGCCAAAAGACACAGAATAGTCAACACGATCTTGAAGGAGAAGAACAAAGTTGGAGGACTGACGTTACCTGACTTCAAGACTTACTATAAAGCTACAGTAATCATGACAGTGTGGTGTTGGTGAATGAGTAAACAGGGAGATCAATGGAAGAGAATAGACAACCCAGAAACAGAGTTCCATAAATACAGTCAACTGATCTCTGACAAAAGAGCAAAGGCAATACAATGGAGCTAAGACAGTCTCTTCAACAAATGGCGTCGCAACAACTGAACATCCACATGCAGAAGAATGAACCTGAACACAGACCTTTGGCAAAAAATACTCAAAATGGACCACAGGCCTACATGTAAAGTAACTGATAGATAAGCTGGACCTATAAATGTAAAACTTCTGCTCTGCAGAAGACAGTGTCAAGAGAATTAAAAGTCACAGTCTGGGAGAAAATATTTGCAAAAAACACATCTGATAAAGGACTATTATCCAAAATACACAAACAACTCTTAAAACTCAACAGTAAGGAAACAACCTGATGTGAAAAGAGCTGACGTGTGGTCACCCGGGCACCCTCACCAGGTACCTCTGCCCACCCTGTTTTGCGCTGGTGCTATCTCAATCTCGCTCTCCCACCTACACAATCCAACCATGACGTCAAGGCTGCAAAAGATGGTTACAACCTGAGCTGCCCAGTCCAGGACTTCTCTCTACAAGGCATTATTCTCCATTTATTTCCACAAAGCTTTCCCCCAAACCAGGTGCCCTAAAATAAATACAACACAAAGACTCTCAAAATGAAAGAGAAGCTTGAGCTGCCCAACCCAGCGTCTCCCCACTAGCAAATCTCAGATGAACATTTCATCACACACTGCTATGAGGACCTCCAGGATCTTCCCTTATTCCAACCTAGAAAAAATTCCATTCTTCTCACCTTTCTTGAAATGCTTGAACATCCTAGTCTCTCTCCCCTAATGCCCTCAGCTTATTAACTTCCCTTTTAATGTGTCATTCAAACCAACCACGGTACTCATCCATGGAAAGTCAACCAAAAATCACCAGTTCCTATTCCTGAAGACTACATCCTGCTAATCTCATCTTTAAGCATCAGCCTTGGAGTCGCCTCACCACATGTAGATGACTACCGGCGTTTCAACTTACTAAATACTTCTCTTCTACTAGCAAGGGCAGCTTCTTTAAATGCTACATTTATATGCAACCTACAAGGAAAACTTATCCCACTTCAATTTCATCTTGCTAGATTTGGTCCACAAAGAGAATTTTGGATGCTGAACTGCCAACCAATTTATTTGCTTTTCTTCCTAGTTTTGTATTTTTTTAAATTTATTTATTATTTATTTAAAAAAATTTTTTTGGCTGCCTTGGGTCTTCATTGCTGCGCGCAGGCTTTCTCTAGTTGCGGTGAGCGGGGGCTACTCTTCCTTGCGGGACACGTGCTTCTCATTGCGGGGCTTCTCTTGTTGCAGAGCACGGGCTCTGGGCGCACGGGCTTCAGTAGCTGTGGTGCACGGGCTTAGTTGCTCCACAGCATGTGGGATCTTCCCAGACCAGGGATCGAACCCGTGTCCCCTGCATTGGCAGGTGGATTCTTAACCACTGTGCCACCGGGAAGTCCTTTCCTAGCTGTTTATCACCCACAAATCTAGTAAGCATGTTTTCTTTTCCAAATTCATGATAAAAATCCCAGACGGACAAGGTTCAGGAGGGTCTGCACCACGCCACGACATCACCACCACAGGTTCACACCGTCACTGGGCACTGACCCTGCCTGTGCACTCTGCACGGTGAGAGCAGCGCTCTCCTCGGAGCTGGCCCCACTCCACAGGCTGAAGCGGCTGGCACGACTTTTCCACGTCCCGAGACTGGGTGCCGAGGAGACAAGCCACAGTGTACAGCTGCACAACAGAGAAGGTGAATGAGAAGACCACCACCGTGCCGGGCAAGCAACAAACCCCCCTTCTGAGAAACTGTCTGTTACGGCACTTTACAAGTACAACCTGGGAAACAGGTTTTCTTTTAAAAACTAATAGGTTTGCTTCCAATTCTACTTCAAAAAAAGGTACACAGGAGAGCCCAAAACGCTCCCAATGTTACTCCAGTAACCATGAATGGAATGGCCCAGTGACCTATGGAAACAGCACCAGCGAGCCAAGTGATTGATCTCTAGATGACTCCCCAGAGCCGAGATGGCCAGGTTAGGGCCTCCTGCAGCCTCTGGCCACAAATCTCATGGGTGTTCTGTCCTTTGGTGAGCCAGGCATTAAGGACTCAATTAACTTTCTGTGGCAGCAGCCAAGTACCACTGTGTTTTGTAACCAAAAAGGGAAATGTTTTCTATAAAAAGACTCCATATACCCCTTTAGAAAATAAAGCTACCCAAAAAAGCCTGTTTATATTTGAATCTCCAACAGGCACTTTTCAACTGCCGTCACTCCTAAATATGGAGTCTTAAAAAATTAACATGTCCTACTCAGCCAGCTCTATAAGCAGCGCAAAAATACATGTGTACTGTCGTGGGAGTGAGTGCTTCCAGCGCATCTGAGCTGCGTGCAGAGCAGCACTGCGGCAGGGCACACTGCCACTCAGCATCACCCAGGCCCCTTCCAGCCAGCTGCTGTGGTGACATTTACAGAAGACGCACACGCGTCTAATAGCTCCATGGGCTTCGGGTACAAACAGAGTGTTAAGCACTCAGTATGCAAATGCTTCCCTGAGTTATCTGAAAGCTTACACCTTACAAAAGATACACCATAGTACCATGCTGTTCCCGAGATATTTACTGAGCAAAGGAAAAATTTCTCTCACCAACCCGGAGATTCAAGGCCACACAGGCTGACCTGACGGGGAACTTAGTCTAGTGGCCCATCCTCAGAAAAGGAAAGGGTCCTCCTCCAAGAATGGTTCCGACGTGGAGAGCAGGCAACGCAGGCAAGAGCATCTCTCCCTTCATCAAACAGGGCACCTTCAAAATTCAGCGCCACTTTTCCAAGTACCACTAAACAACAAATTTGGGACTTAGTAAGTATTTACTCACATTGCACAGAATAACTAGTAGCAGTCTCTAGAATCCAGGCAGCCTATCAAACTGTGCCCTTCTACCTTAACTATTACTATTAGTAACGAAACCATCTGGGGAGTGTTTATATATAATAACCCTACCATAGCGGAGTCTGCGCTGTGAGAGACTGAGCAGGCAGGCAAATGCTGAGTCCTGCCTTTGGTGTCGAACTGCCCTCAGACTCACACGGGTGCACATACACCTAAACACAGCCCACTCTCCTCCCCGACCTCCTGGAGGAGATGCAGCGGGGAACAGGGGGAGAGGCTGTGTATGGTATAAAAATAAAAACACGATTAGTAGACAGAATCTGTGTTACCAAATCAGGCCTTTTTTTTGTTGTTTTTTTTAAATCAGGTCAGTTGTGCAGGCACGTCCCACCGAAGACAGACACTGCAGGGAATCTCAAAACATCTGTTAAAGTTGGTCACACTCGTCCAATGTAAACCAGGAGGCTGTGCTGACATTTAAGCTCTGGTCTTCCTGACGTTAGTAACACTACGACCTTTCCTCTCATTTTCAAACTGTTATGATGTCAATTAAATGTTGCAAGAATGGAGAATGTGCATAAAGGAAGACAATACAGACTCCTAAGGGTCTGCTCCTTGTAAACAGTGCTACAGATGAAACCGGAGACGGGCAAAATTGAAAGACAAAGCGGATGCCTGGGAATCAATCACCCTGCCCTCCCACGAGAAAAAACTGCTTAAAAGCCCACAAAGGGACTACATATACCACATGCTGATTTAACTCTGCCTCTGCCGGCCTTTACTGTTATGTAACCTTTTCTTGGTCTCAGTCTCCCCAAACTAAAACTACCCCCACGGGAGTGAAGAATGTTTCCTAAAAAATGAATGCACAGAATTCCCTGGTTAGGACTCGGTGCTCTCACTGCCAAGGGTGAGGGTTCAAAACCTGGCCAGGGAGCTAAGATCCCGCAAGCCGTGCAGCATGGCAAAAAGAATGCAGAGTGCCGGGCCAAGTCCTGGAGACTGAATAAATTCGGTTCACAGTGACCTCTTCCTGCACTTTTCCCATGATTTGAGCTCACACCGTGTGGATTCCCCCAGACTCAGTGATCTTCCCCAGAAATAGCAATATCAGCCTTCATTTTGGCTGAAGCGCCTTCCCTTTTCTTTTAGGTCAGTAAGAAAAAATTACAGAGGAGACAGCAGCCATTGTGTCTGCCTATTAATAACCAAGCCCAGTTCCCAGTGGCGGCAGCTCCAAGGCAAAACCCCACGTGCTGTAACCCAGCCCCCAGGATCGATAGACCAACTTCAGTAATTAGTCGGCCTGCTTCCGCCGCTACACCGGGTCTCGTCAATTAAGCATGCACAGCCCTGCCAAACAACAGTGGGGCAACGCTTTCATTGTGGAATAAGTAGTAAATTACAAAAGCAATACCCACACCGTTTTTCATTGTTAAGGATCTAAGAGGCATTTTACATGAGTTCTCTTACTTCTGAAAAGGCAGCCGACGTTTTCACATTAGTGAACAGTGCTCAAAATATGCATGAGATGCGCCAGTAGGCGAGGCCTCCAGCTGTGATCCAGGGCCGCCTGGATCAAGGTCACTAAGGGGGGTGGGAAGGGGTTACTGTCAAATGCAGATTCCTGAGCCCCATCTTAAAGCGGCTCTGAATCAAACTTGATGTTTAGGGGGACGAGGACAGGAACATGCATTTTCAGAGCTCCCTAGGTGCTAATCGGTGCAAGGAAGCCCAAGAATCACCCAGAGAGGTATCCTCTCAGCTCTGAGCCATCTCCCCAGGCTGACAAGTCTCCCAGCCACTCCACCACCGACTCTTGCTGTGAAACCTTGGAAGTTCTTTAAGACACCCCCTCCAAAGTGCAGACAGGGCAGCCACCCCGCGGACTAAGTATGTGCTACACTGTGAAGCGAGGGTGGTCCCTGAGAACAAGTAAGAACTGCCCCAGACAAAACACCTGTGCGCTGCAGACAGCTGTGCCCACAGTGCCTGGGGAGAAAGTCAGACCCGGGGACAAGGCTCCAGGAACACATGCCCTCTGACTTTGAAACTCTACCTCTGGGCCAGTTTAAGTGTTTCTGGAGGATAAAAAATAAACCTAACTGAGACTCCTAAGAGGAGAGAAGTGAAATGTTCCCGACTGGGAAGGCTAAGGATTAGACAGATGTCAATTCTCCCTAGGTGAAATCGACAAACTGCGATCCAATCGAAATCCCACTGGAACGTTTATAAAACAGAGCTTGAACATTCTGAAGCTCTTATGAAAAAAAATGAGTGGGGCTTCCCTGGTGGCACAGTGGTTAAGAACCCACCTGCAAATGCAGGGGACTCAGGTTCCAGCCCTGGTCCAGGAAGATCCCACATGCCGTGGAGCAACTAAGCCCATGCACAACTACTGAGCCTGCGCTCTAGAGCCCGTGAGCCGCAACTACTGAGCCCACGAGCCACAACGACTGAGGCTGCACACCACAACTACTGAAGCCCGCGCACCTAGAGCCCGTGCTCCACAACAAGAGAAGCCACCGCAATGAGAAGCCCACGCACCTCAACGAAGAGTAGCCCCCGCTCGCCACAACTAGAGAAAGCCCACAGGCAGCAACAAAGACCCAATGCGACCAAATATTAAAAAAATATAAAAATTTTAAAAAAATGAGTGCATGACAAAGAAATGTTTTAAGTAAATGAGAAAAACCTTCCTGCTATCCAAATAAACCACAGAGCTATAGCGATTAAAATGGAGCAATACTAGAACAGGTGGGAAGAGAAGATCAAGGAATCAGAAGAAAACCCGGAAACATCCAGACCCTTCTGGACTGCGTGTGTGCACGCATGTGTGCCTGCACCGGCTCTCTGGCCCAGTCTGCAGGCACACGTGCATGCACACACACTCAGGCACGTGCTGCTCTGTATCTTAGGTTTCTGCACAAGCTTTTTTGTACAACATGAGAGGGAACATTTCTTTAGGGTATACTCCTACAGTGCACATGGGGTCGAGGGGCAGGCGCAAGCAACAGGACGCTGGAACCACAGGTGCTGCGGGCGACACTTCAGCCAGCGGGAGGGGCCCCTGCTCGCCCAGCCCTCGCCGCCTGACAGTCCGGCCTTCCGTGTGAGCCACTCGTGCTGCCTTCTCACGTCCAGCCGCTTGCTGCTCACTACCCTACACAAAGTCTCTGTCCTGAGCGTGAGCTCGCTTCACGCTGTAAACCTGTCCCCACTCCCACTTTCCTGCGGCATCACTCCTGATACAAAAACCTTAACACTTCCCACGGTCAGACAGCCACCCTCTTGTGGCTTCCGGTGTGTGACTCACTCAGGGAACCTTCCCTGAGACGTGCTTGCTCCTTACACACGGTGGCTGCAGACACTGTAACAGCAAGGAACGGGCCACATAGGGCGCACCTTCCTCGCTGGTCTCACAGAACACGCTGGGGCGGGGCAGGGGAAGGGCTGCGGCTGTGCGCATGCCCAGGCACCGAGCCCAGGGCCCACGACGGCAAAGGGGAACGGAGGTCGTCACCCCACAGTATCTCTCACACACCGCTGCCGATTTCTTGCATCCCACCAGGGGCCTTAAAAACAGAGGCAGCCTCGAACACCACGCACCCGGGGACCGCAGGCACGCGAAGCAGCAGAAGCACAGAAGCTGAGCTGGCCGTCTAAAATCTCCCGGCAAACACGGTAAGAGGGGAAGCCAGGGGCAGACCTCCGTGCCCCAACTTTCAGCCCCGCAGGGACCACGGGCTCTGGTGAAATGCACCGCCGCACCCTGGCCACAGAAGAGAGCAGCTCAGCGCAGCTCTGCCCGGCTGCCCATCTCCCCACCGAGAACCAGAGATGACGGCCCAGAAGGTAGGCTCAAAAAAAAGATGCTGTGGACAAAAAAGACAAAAAATAAAGCGCCTAACCCTTTCCCTGCCACATCACTCTATCCAGGCTAGAACAGGGGTGCCGAGAAAGGCAGCTCAGTTCTGTCTCTGCCCCTTCACATTAGCATCTCGCAGGTTCCCCAGTATACCTTTAGGAATTCTCCCACTTTAATTACAATCAGCAAAAAAGTAATGAGAGACCTGCTCATCAGGAACGACTTCTGACTTAGGACAGAGGCCTCGCATGCCGAGCAGGCGCAACCAGGCCGACGACGCCGGGACACAGCTCACGACGCACAGTGAGGCGGGGCTCGGGACAGCAGGCCCGGCGAGCTCTGCAAAGGGCACTGACTGCACAGCACTAGGGCCTCCCTGCTTCCCTGGAGCCAACACCTGCAATACCTGTCACAGAAGCGGAAAGGTCTGGAGGCCACGAGAAAGCACGCGCCACAGCACAGCCCGGCAGGGCACTGCGGGACAGCCCACAACATGCCACCACAATCAACACCAGGCCCCACGGGTGCTGCAGGCCCCACGGGGCCGTTCACCGTCCCTCACCCATACGCTACAGGCAAAAGCTACCAAAGCTGACAAAAATGCAACGAAAACATCAAGAACCGATTCGCCAGAAGTGAACAAAGACATAACAACTGGATTTTGAAAAGAATAACTGAAGCAAAGCAAGAAAGACAAAAAAGGGTACATGCTCTGGGCCTGAACACTCTTTAAATTACGGGGAAAATGAAAATGACCAGGTCTCAACATATACACAATGAAATCAATTTTTAATATGAAAAGTTCTTAGTTGCCATGCCTTTCCCAAAGCAAGTAAGACAAGAAGATGCAGGCGGCGCTCGGGAGAGCACACCAAGGCTCACCCTGGGTCCAACTTTACTAGGACTGCTCTCCAGAGCTTCCCCGGCAGCTTAGCGAGCTTGGGGATCTCTGAGCACCTTCCAATCACTCTCACGGTCAACTCTTCACACGGTTAGTCTAGCACTCCAGGCTGGAAGCCGATCTGAGCAGGCCGACAGCCGGGTGTTCACGGGCTCCTAAAAGGCCCCTCAGGGGACCACGGAGCACACCCTCCAGAGACCTCCCTCGGATGCAAGTCCCGGGACCTGACAGCAGCACTGTACCCCCCCGAATTCCACTCCGCTGAGGCGGGGAGCCTGGCGGCCGCTTTAACAACACAGAGCTGGTGCCCCAGAGCCACGCATGCGCTCCACGAGGGCAAAGCCACTGACTCGACTTTCAGTCTGTCACGCTACTAGGCTTCTTCTTGTACATAATTTATACGCAGACACACCGTCCGTCTCTCTACAGAGTCAGGTGTGTGGCTCTGGCCACGGAGACTGCAGGGGTGAACGTGACAACCACACGTCAATGTCACCGACAGAAGCAGGAATCGAGCACCAACGATGGCCGAGCCTTCTTTATTCAACAGTGACATAAAGGCTTCCCTGTCCTTCCTCTTATACGCTCCACTATTCCTACGTCAAACAGACCTAGCCGGATACTTCCTCTCAGTGACACGGCACTCCACGGGCAGCAAGATGAAACCCAGAGCTGCCTCTGGGGCGATAAACGGACAGGAGAACTGCAGGAAAACATGACCACTGTTGACGCTGACGAGGGGAGGGAGGACCAGGAAAACGAACCCGGATGCGGCGCTGGTCCCAGAGACCCTGGCAATGCCTTCCACGAAGCCAGATGTCAGGCAGCCAGCACCGGGCCGGGCCGCTCCGCGAAGGGGAAGCTCCTCCCTCACTTTGGTCACCAGCCAGACTGGTCTCCCAGGCGGGGCAACCGCGCTCCTCAGAGGGCTGGAATTATCCCACAAGAGCCGACCCCGTCACCGTGAACCCCAGACGCCGGCATGGGGCAGGGGCGGGCCCAGGGGTCACGCTCCTCACCTTACCTGACTTGCTCCCACGTCCTGGTGGCCAAATGCAGGACCCAGAGGTCCCTGTAGTGGTAGAAGTGCTCTCCATCGGGAGAGGCAAACTCCCCGCCAAAGATCCACAGCTGTCCGCCGCCCTGGGGCACCATCACAGCCTGTTGAGAGAATGGTGACAGGTCAGGGCACAGCCATACAGCTCTCGGGGAAAACCGGAGCCCCTCCCCCAGAACACCCGGTGCCAAGCCCTGACCTCGTCTTCAGATGCCTGCCCCGTCAGGTCCTTCTCGTATCCTGCCCCTCTGTGGTTCTGCTGAAGGCCCAGGACTCACAGGCCACGTGGGAACGAGGCGGGACCGCCTGGGCTGACAGAGCCACACAAGCCATTGGTGGGCCAGCGCGCCCTGAGAGTCACCAGCCCTGGGCCCAGACAGCGAAGGAGGCAACTGGGCCTGTCCTTCACACCAAGGGGGTGCAGGACGGGAACCCGTCGAGGGGCCGTCTGGCCAGGGGCTCACATGCAGTGCCAACGGCAGCAGGCACAGTGTGGCCGGGGCAGGGGAACTGGGTCGGGGGCAGCTAGACGCCAGGTGCTCCAAAGCAGCCCGTGTGAATGCCTCCTGCCCTCGCAAACCGCCACGGGCAAGCACACAGTGGGCGGTCAGATGGTGGTTCCCAGAAGGCCCGCCCCGGGCACCCTCCGAGCACCCTGGGGCTTGCACTGCAGTGCGGTCCTTCGCTTAATTAAGCTTAACGCTGCAGAACTGCGGCTCCATCACCGATGCTGCTCCTGTCCTGGACTAACTGGAGGGTCCTGGTGACACACTTAGGGTGATGTGCCCCCCACCACCACCATTTTCACTCAGTCTTGTGCATCCTCTCAGGACTGACCTATCGAGACAAGCCAGCTTCCTAGGACTCTAAAACCCCAGTAATTATAAAGAAAGAAACTGACCACTTCAAATCTTTAAACCAGACGTGAGGATTAGCTCAGGCCCAAACCTAACACGTTTTTTTGAGCTTAATGAAGTTTAGGTAGTACTTTCACGCTACTCGATACAATGTAGTTTTGAAATATCATATTATAGAAGCTACTGAACGTCCCAGGATACCACCACAAATAATGCATTAACTGGGAAGAACAGTACAGGGAGAACATATGTATATATACATACACACACACGTGCACATACGGGCACACACACGTATACACACGTATGTACGTGTACAGTCCAACTAATATGAAATGCATAGAAATATGAATCACAGATGCAGAGAAAAGATGCAGAAAATATAAACTAGGAGTTCTGGAAGAATGGACAATGGACTTACTCTGCTTTCATTATCTTCATTTTTTTTTCACAATGAATATTTATTACTTACATAATCAGTTTTCAGAGTCATTCTTAAAAAATGAAGTCAAACTCCAGGCAAGAAAAAAGACTGTGACCAGAGTGTGTCTCCCACGTCCCATCACAAGCAGAACTCTGGGGACGACACGAAGGTGGATTGATGGCCAGTGATCTGAAGGCTCTGTATTAACCTCCTCCTCAAAGACCATAAACACCAAGAAAGAGCTAACATACTACTCAAGAGAAGATGCAAACTATAGGGACAGGCATATAACTTCCACTTCTGCCCAGGCTCAGCAATCAGCACCATGCCAGCCCTCCCACTGTAAACAAGGAGGAAACTGGACAAAACCCATGAAGCACGACAGCCAGACAGCACGACGTGCAGGACCGTGATCCTGAGACACGGTAAACGGGCAAGGTCAGCCGTCTGACCCCACAGGCAGTTTCACAGCCTCGTGGTCCTGCTGAGCTGAGGAAACAGAAGCCAGAGCTCCAGGATGCTGAGGCAGCTGGAATTTGCAGGGCCGAGCACCCTGAAGTCTGGCTGGGTCCCCCGGGAGCCCATAAACACCAAGCTGCACGTGTGCAGACTGAGACCACCCGAGGCCGGGCACACGGTGGGCACCATCACCGTGAGGCTGAAAACTTGAAAACGACCTGAGCTCACAGGGGGCTCGGAGACAGACAAGTTCCAAGCAGAGTGACAGGTGCCACTGAATACCCAGGGCGTTCACTAGAGACCCCAGCGAGGCCACGCCATAGAGCTACCATTCTTCGAGAGCCTCCAGAGGCTCATGGTGATGTGCACGAGGCTGCGCCACCCACCAGAATGAGACTCACCATCTGTTGATGAATGAAAACAAGCGAGACGGTCGGCCCTCCAGCTGCCCTCTGCTGAATGGCGCCACGCTCATGGCAGGAGGGGCCTGGGCGTCCCAAACACCACCCACTTTACTAGCGTGACACAGACTGAGGACGCTGTCTCCTTGTGGGCCAGGCTGAAACTGCAGAAGGCACCTCAACAAGGACAAGCTGACAGAGGAGGAGTATGAAGACCCCAGGGGAATGCTGTGAATGCGAAGACATGTGAGAATCTGAAAAAACAAGAACCGCCCTAGTGCTCAGGGGTGTATCTCAGCTTTGGGGCTTGCCCAGGCTTCCCTAAGATCTGCTTTTGCATCCACAAAGTCTATCATCTAACCACACAGTTCCAGCAGAAAAATGTGACCCACATCAACAAAGTTGGTCAACACAAAGAGACCAGAAATGATACAGATGAGAGAATCAGCAGACAAGGACTTGAAAAGTTATAAATATGTCCAAAGACTTAGGAGAAAACATGAACATAATAAACAAACATGTAAACAACCAACATTCCCTGGATCTAACAGAGGCAAAGCACTGCCCAGAGACCAAAGTAGGACGGCACTGCTCCCCATACAAGGCAGGGCTGTCCTAGCCAGCATCTACTTTGCTACTTGTCCCACGAGGCTGTATGCTTCCCAGGTGTTTGGGTTTCTGTATTGTTGTCTTAACCGGAATAAAATCATGTCTAGAAAACCTTAACTTCACAACTCTCCAAAAAAAGGCACAATGGAGTCCAAACAACATACAGGCTCTGTGAATGGATTCTGACATCAGCCACATATACGTCAGCTTTCTGAAAGCCAAGTCCTAAAAACGTGCCAGGCCATCAGGACCAAAGGAAACACAAAATATGGGACATCACCAAGAACGGCAAGTGTGTCTTTTTTGTCGCTGTAGCCCAGCTCTAGAAGAGTGCCTTGCATGTTAAAGATGCTCAGAATTTCCCAAGGAACAAGCCTGCAACACCTTCTCGGATGGACGGCAACGAAGCTGTGTGAGCTGGAGGAAAACACTCCCTGCAGCTCATGTGGGCACTGTCGGTGCAATTCTGCTCACGCAGGAACAGGCATTTTGTAAACACTAACTCTTCTACATAAACGGCTTACTGCTCATGCTTGCACCAAGGCCGACGAGAACGGAGGTGACATTTTTTTAACCATAAGGAACCTTCTGTTCTACTGTATGAGAGAATGCATTTTGTTTCAAGTGAGTTTAGTTAGTCATTGCTTGGGGAGAAACAAACCATCAGGCAAGTAACAAAATGTGAACTCCGTCTGCGCCCGCACCTCCCACTCCCCCACGCCTCAATCCTCAACAGTCCCGTCAGCCCGTCCAGGCAGGAGCGTCTGAACATTCTCCCCAAGGGAGGGTGCCAGGAGGGGAGCACCTGCCAAAGCCTGACAGGTGAGGCCTGACAGGTCGTCGTCAGGCACACCTTCAATGGGCCTCATGACCCTTTCCCTTCTCTCACTGGCTGTATTCATTTCAGAAAAGGCCACTGAACTCTCAAATTACACGCTAAAATAACTTAACCACTGGACCACCAGGGAAGTCCCGGGTTAAGACTCCACGCTCCCAATGCAGGGAGCATGGGTTCGATCCCTGGTTGGGGAACTAAAATCCCAAAAGCCACACAGCACAGCTAAATGAACGAATGAATGAATGAACAAAATAAAATAACCCCCCAAAAATCTAGAGAAAAGACAGAACGAAGGGTCCACGTATAAGCTTTCTCTTTCTACTCATTTTGCCCCTGATTCAAGATAAAGAACATGGCTTCTATAATCACATTCATAACCTAGTCCATCATGAGGAGAAAACTTTTTTAAATATTTATCTATTTATTTGGCTGCACCGGGTCTCAGTTGCAGCACGTGGCATCTAGTTCCCTAACCAGGGATCAAACCCGGGCCCCCTGTGTTGGGAGCACGGAGTCTTAACCACTGGACCACCAGGGAAGTCCCGTGAGGAAATTTTTATGTCTCAGAATTTAACGTAGTGGAATTTGAACTGTAATGACCTTTAGGCAAAAGACTTTATAAGCAATTATCTGTTTCCCACAGCCCTGATTTGGTGTGAAATTCACAGAGTAAACAGCAAGCCAACCTTATCTACAGGGATAATAAGCCTCAGACTCATAAAGTACTCACAGGATGCACACACAAACCGGAGCCTGCCAAAGTAACTTACTTAAAAACCTCAGACTTTTTGTCAAAAGTCTCAATGACACTAAGACTTCAAGGACAGAGTTAACTACTGATTAAAACGGATAAGAAAACGAACACCAAAGAAGCCCCTCAGTCTGCGTTCCTGGGGCCCAGGAACTGGAGAGGCGTTGAGCGGGGAGCCCTCCCCACCGGATGGGCCAGGATGGGCCAGGACAGGACTAAGTGCTTGGCCTGGAGGCCTGGGGTGGATGCATTCTCAGAACTGGAGAGGGCTCCGGCGAAGGGACTAGAACTTATCAAGATCCATTTATTAGTCTTACTAAGTTATAGTTTTTAAATCAGAAAGCAGTGCATGCCTCTCTTCCAGAAGATGAACCAGTCCAAATGCCTGCAAGCCCGGCTATGCACGAGACGCCTATGCAGTTCAGGCAGTCAGCTCCCCCTCACAGACCCCATTTCAATCGGGAGGCTATTCTGAGCACAGGATTAGAAAAAAGAGAAACACACACTGTGGAGGGATGTTTCAGTCATGCCGCAGTAGGCTGACACTGGAGAGGTATCACTCTTTCAGATTACCTTTTGAGCCCCAACACTGCCCCGGGTACAATAATGGACAAGAAAGACCAACGCCTGTCCTCGTGGAGCGTACGAATGTGGAACCATGAAACCAGGACGCCTTCCCTGGTAAGTCATCGGCTCTGAAGGAGCTCGCTGGGGTGAGCGGAAACGAGCTGAAAGCACGCCGACCTGGCGCTGCTCCCTCAGCGTCCCTGGGCACGGCTCACTTCACTCTGCAGTAGCTACTTTCTGTAGCCACTGACACCTTCCGTTCTGTCTTCTTGTTTTCATCTCTCTGGTCACCAGATCTTGGGCCTGTGGGAGCCTCTCTCACTCAAATACAAGAGCCTTTTTCTGACTGCTCCACGCCAGGCACCACGTCGGTATTTTTACCTGGCTTCACACCACCTGCAGGAGCAAGAGTTCATCTCCAGCCTCACAGGTGAAGGCTAAGGGTGAAGCAGCTCAGAAACAAGGCCAAGTTGGAGGCGGCAGAGTGAGGACCAGGGGCAAGGTCCAGCGTCTCCATACCAGGCTACCCGCCATTACCAGCTCTAAAGGTCTGTCGTGGAATCCTGAGCCAGAGCCCCAGTGAGAGAGGAGGGGAGGCTGATGGCCATACGGACACGTACCTGGTGAGCACAACGCCTCGGGGGTGGGTTGGGGATTTCGACTTTAGTCCAGGCGTCCTTCCTGATGTTGTAGATGTAGAGTTCATTATATAAAAAAGTCTGCAGAAAGGAAGAGGTACTTTAGCGTCACGAATGGTGCTTCCACACAAGCGACAGCAAGTGGAACTAGGATCTCAATCACTAGCTCTCCTCAGGAAACGTGTTTTCTAAGGCTGGTCCCCGGACCCTTCAGGGTGATGACACAATGACAAAGACCATCTCTGGACCGCCATGCAGGGAAGGCGAACTCAGGATTTTGGAACTGTTTCATCTATAGCTCTGAAACCCAGGGCTTTCTGGTCTGCTCAAAAATAAAAATTACAGGTTTTACAATTTATCAATTGCTCTGCAATTGATCAGCACTTTCCCTATTCAAACACCTTTGGAAACCCATCATGAGGAAGAACAGCAGGGTACTGGCCCACCTCACGCAGGCGGTAAGAGACGTGACCCTAAAGGTCCCTAAAGGACCCTGGTGGCTTGTCAAGGACCATGGCCCAGGCCAGTCCTGACATGTAGACACACAAGAGGGGAGCTCAAGGACCATGAATATCTGATATCAGCTTAAAATGAAGTTTCCTCTAAATGAGACCCATGCAAACTTGGAGGGAACGAGGGGATACACACGTAACTTTTTGGCCACTGAAACAGTCACCTCCGAAAAGGATTAATTCTTCTTTCTCAGGATGAGCACAGAGTGAGGCACTTAACCTGCAAGAGACACAAGCAGCAGCTCAACACAAAATCAAACCGCGTGACGCCCAAGCTGAGAGCCGCTCTCCTTTCCATCAGAGGGCTTCACCACCAGGGACGTGCCTGTCCTAAACTTCTGTGAAAGAGGAGCCTGGCGCTGAGGACAGAAGCTGAGGCACCGCCCTTAAAAGCAGCCTCACCGTCAAGACGCTAACACCCCGGCTCAGTCTCTTACGAGGGCAGGGGCTACTCACACAGCGTTTGGCTGAAAATCAGCAGCAGTGGGAAGTCCAGGGGCTCCTATTCATGTGCCAATTTTCCAGAACTGTCCTGTTTCAAAGGTCTATCCTCTTAAATCACAATCTAAACTGTTCTAAGAGGTCCAGTATTGAAGCATTTCAATATACAACCCAGATCCCTTCCATCTAGAAAATGCAAATACTTTTCTACTTACTTCACACACGAGGACAAGGGAATAGCCATAAGGGAATTGTAAGGAGGTCCTGACCATTGCAGCAGGAAGTAATGAAGGGTATGGTGACTGAGAGGGAAAATACCCTTCTTGCAGAAACCCTTAGAGCGGCATTCCCCAAGGTGCCCTCCACCACGTTAATCCCACAGGACGCTTCTCAAAGGGAAAAGGGTTTCAAGGTCAAGGAAGTCTGGGAAATCTGAAAACGTTTTCTCCTGGGGATTTAATGTAGACAGAGACGTTCTATAGGGTGAGAAACGCTGTAGCCAAACCCTCAAGTCAAGAAAGTGCACCCTGGGCTCTGGTACAACCAAGCACCTCATCCTCATGTCCCCATTAAACTACCTCTGAGCCAAGACGTGGGGACGCACACACTTAAACTTGGTAGTTTTCATGGGTTTTTCCCCGTAATGCGATAGAGAGGTGGAGGTGAGAAGGTACTAAGGTTACCACCGAAACGTCTGCATCCCAGTAGATCTCAGCTCCAACTGCTCCCTTCTGCCAGGAGGCTTCCCAGCTGACCCATGGAACTGCCAATGTCTCACATCACATTGTGACATTACACCTGGCCTTTTTGGGCAGCATACTTTAGGAAAAATGTCATCCAAAAAAATGAACCCACATTCAAAGTGAATTCCCTCAAGGGTGCTGTACAGATAAAGCCTCAAAGGTCTCAAGGACTTACCCGCTTCAACAATTCAGATGAAAACGTCCACCGACCACGTGTGACTCTTATGCTTGGCCTCAACGATAACGTGATAAACACAAAGAAAATAATAGCAGATTCCTAACGGAATTTAAGAGCCAAAGAATAAGAAGGATCTGCAACTTTGGGAGCGGCTGCACAGTCGCTTGTGTCTGCTCAGGGGTAAGCACACTGCTCCCAACCCTGAACAGGTAATGATCGCACGCCGGGGGCCAAGTCGTGGGATTCGGGGCCATGCCCTGCACCCACTGAAGCAGAGGGGGCACTCTTACCACCTCCCTTCCTGAGGTGCTAGACCAAGGCGTCCACTCAGGCCTGAGGGAAACAAAGCAAATCATTTCTCAACTGATCAAGACAGCCCCGGATGCTCGTGCAGTTAAGGCATTTCCCCTTCTCCAAAGGACACGGCATCTCCTTATCAGGGTCACTCAGCCTCCCTGGGCTCCTAGCTTGATGTACTCCGTGTCCGGCCTCTGCTCTGCCAGGAGCAAGTGTAAGAACTATTGAGCCTGAATCCATGATCAAATTAGAGAACTGGCATTCTGGAGCCAAGGGGACAAGAAGAAAGGAGCAAGAAGCCAGTGAAAACCACAGCCTGGGGCTTCCCTGGTAGTGCGGTTGTTAAGAATCCACCTGCCAATGCAGGGGACACAGGTTTGAGACCTGGTCCGGGAAGATCCCACATGCTACAGAGCAACTAAACCCGTGCGCCACAACTACTCAGCCTGCACTCTAGAGCCCGCGAGCCACAACTACTGAGCCCGCGAGCCACAACTACTGGAGCCCACGCGCCTAGAGCCTGTGTTCGGCAACAAGAGAAGCCACCTTAATGAGAGGACTGCACACCGCAATGAAGAGTAGCCTCCACTCTCTGCAACTAGAAAAAGCCCGCGCAGAGCAACGAAGACCCAATGCAGCCTAAAATTAATTAATTAATTATTTTTTTAAAAAACAAAAGAAACCCCACAGCCTGCTCCTTCCACAGGGTCTCAAATCCTACAAAAGATGCTGGAGCTCCTCACATAAACTACAAACCCACCTAAAATGGCTAACAGTTTACGCTAAATGGTCACACTTTTCACACGAGAATTTGAAAGCATTATGAACGAACACAGCAAAAAGCTATCACGATTTTAAGTTTCGCACCGTGATGGGCCTTTAGAAACCTAAGAAGCAAGGAGAAGCTCACGGACTGCCCACAGACTGTCACCAGGTGGCGAGCAACCAAGCCCACACAACCTCCCTGACCGGCAAAGCAGCTGTGCCAGGAGAGCTCATTACTGTGTTTCTACACGACAACGAAGCTGCGTTGCCTCACTCCCATTCTTCCTAAGTGGAAGTGAAAAAAATGTTTTGTGGGAGCTGATCTGGCGGGTTTTCATGATGAAAATGTCCCAAGTGCCTGGTTACTTACAAAAACACGGTGCCTACTTCAAGCACTTTTCCAATCTATACCAGAAAACTTCAGGTCAGAAGCTACACTGGAGAGTCCGTGCTGCTTACCTTGGAGAAGGTGGGGAGCAGGGTGTCTCCACGATCCGAGTCTTTCTGGCATCGAGAGCCTGGAAGTGGGCTATGAGGGCTTCGAGGTCCTCCTATAGACAGACAAGCCACCACACGTGAGACGTTTTCTTAAACCCTATCACGGGGCCAGATGCCTGGGTCAGCTTTCCCCAGCCCCTCTGACCTGACCGGGGTCCAGTCACATCAGTGAATTACAACTTGTTTCTCCCATTTCAAACACACAGAACCTGACACACGCGCAAATGCTCAGGGCCTGACCTTTCCGCGCACGGCATGTGCATCACCTCCTTCCAAACTCTCACCCCGCCCCCCAAGGCCTTCCTCTCAGACAAGCCCACCCAGCTTCACGCCAACACCTTCAGCCACCCCTGGAAACCCAGGCCTGGGCTACCGCACCAGCCTGCTTTGCTGTCTGCAGAGCAGGGTCTGATGTTTTCTTGCTCACTTATTTATTTTGTTGCCACCTCCCTCCCACCAACATAAAACATAAGCTCCAAATGAACCAGACATGTCAGTCTGCTTAGAACGGCGCCTGCGCGGTGGGGGCCCGACATCTCTCAGCTGCAGACAATCCGTGTACGAAGGCCTCCACCTTCGCAGAAGGACCGCAGAAACCAATTTAGACGTTAAGGCGCCCATTTCCGTGCACAGCTGGGTAGCACTGGCACTCAGTCTTCCCGCCCTCAGTCCCTGCATTTACAGTAGTCCCGCCCACCCCGCAGTGATGCATGATGTCTGTCACGGGAAAGTCTCCCATCCTTCTCTTCAATGCTCAGCCCAGCACCTTGCTCATGCTGACACCTGGCATCCGTCCCCCACATTCTTCCTCCCATCCCATCCCACCCCACCCCACACTACCCCGGCTCTCCTTCCCAGGCTCCACATTCTGCAGGGCCTGAAAGCAGGTCTTCCAGACCCTTCTCCCTCCCTCGTCTGCCTCACGTCCCACCCCACCTCCTCACTCTCCCAGCCGCACTGGCTTCCTCTCAGCTCCTTTCCTCAGAGCATCACACCCCCTGGGCCTGAACAGCCACCCACAACCCCACCCCCACCGTGTGTACCCCCTTCACCTTCCCGAAGGCAGCCACTCTCTGGAACGGAGGGCTCGTTACTCTCACACCATCTCTCTATACTTTTACTACACGTTATGTATCCCTAAACTACGTACGTTATTGTTTTAGGTTTTTCAATTCCATGTAAATGTTATCGTACTGAACATTCCCTTGCAACTTGCTTTTCTGCTTAACACTGCTGAAAGAAAGGTCTGATGCCCTGAACCCGTTCGTCGTCATGGTGGCGGAGCTACATGGCTTCTGCACCATCCAGCTGCTGCTGAACATCTGGGTCAACTCCAAAATTTTCTTTTTTACAAGAAATACTACCTCGGCCGTTCTAGTACCTGTCTTTGTGTAGCTGGGGGTAATTTTTCCAAAGTAAACCTCTAGGTGGGTAACTGCTAGGTTGTAGCTTCCACTTTTCTAGGTATTGACAAATTAGGACCCAACTGGCTCTACCAATTTTCACCTTCGCGGGAGTCCACAAAAACACCCGTCATTCTGCTACTCCTACATGTAATTAGGTACTCAAGATAAGTTACTGAACCGCTGCACCCTTACAGGAAGACGTGCGTGGAGAAGTGACTGCTGGGGCCTCAGTAAGCTCAGAGCTCCCAGTCCACTGTCACTCACCCGGGAAATTGTCTTCCTTAAAGGGAGAAGGGAAGACGGGAACAAGGTGGGAGGAAGGCGTGGCTGCGACGAGCAGCGGCAGGCCTGGAGGGAGAGCTGCTGTATCAGTCCTGGGGCGAGTGGCACTGACACCCACCTGGCTAGGCCGGCAGGAAGCATCAAACCCCGTCACGCGAGGGCAGGCACGAGCACGGTGTCTCTGGTTGGGAGCAGGCCTCGTCGACCCCTTAGTTAGGAGCACAGGCTCTGCCGTCGTGTAACTGAGCAGGACCCTATGAAGCCTTCCGGGAACAAGAAACCGCACCCCTCCCCCCCCCCGCCCCCCCGCCAACATGTCCTCTGCCTGCCTCTTGTCTGTAGAAAAACTTTAGCCTCCTAGGCCTTCCCGAGTTCCAAAGAATAAATTTAATCAGAGAAGGGAGAAAATGCAGAAAGAAGAAAAAGAGTCAAGGAGGACAAAATAATAATAGTTTGATCTTAAAGTCAAGGATCTTTAGTCCCTCCTCAACAGCTGCATTTGATACTCCGTGCCATGTCCTGGGAGCTGTTTCGCAGACATGGAAACCCTCACCAGGTGGAAGAAGTTAACTACATGCTGCCCACCGGAACGCAGACCCCAGACGGGCTGGAAACAGGTTAATGATGTTGACTCCCGATGACCTCACCACCAACCAACAAGAAGAATGTCCACAAGCTGATCACACAGCCCACAGCACCCCCTCCCTGACCCTGTCTTTAAAAACCTTCCTTAAAAGCCTTCGGGGAGGTCGGGTCTTTTGGGCACCAGCTGCCTGGACTCCTTACTGGGCACCTGCAATAAACCCCGCAGTTTCCCTCACCACAACCCAGGGTCTGTAGGTTGGCTTTGCTGCGTGCAGGCAAGGGGACCCAACTTTGGTTCGGTGGCTGTCGGGTGACTCGCTTCAACCCCCACCTCCTCCACATCTCGCCAGTTAATCTAGTAGCCGCTCCCCATGCCCGCACGTTGAACAAATCTCACCAGATTAAAACAAGGTCCAGGAGCCAGGTAAGCTTCCCTCCTACCACTCTAAGGCAGCACTTCTCAAGCGGCTGAGCATCCCAATCACGGGGCCGAGGGGCTGGGACAGGGCAGGTCTGGTAGCACAGGCAGCCTAGTCTGGGAAAGCCTCTCCAAGGTGACAACAAGCTGAAAGATGAAAAGGAGCCAGTGTAGAAGAATGTATTTGGGGTTGAGGTGCAGAAAGAAGGTGGCATATCTGAGACACAGCACAGGGTTGTGTGGCTGGAGGGGAGTGAGCCCAGGTGATGTAGGTCTCCCCAGCAGGGTGAAGAGATGGAGCTTCAATAGGACAGTGTAGAAGGGGAGGAATCTGCGCGACAGCCACTTGCAGGTGTCAACCAGGTATCTGAGACATGAGTTCTGCACTGGGCAGAACTCCAAGTTGTCCCCCAAGACCACTCGCTTAGTCCCCCTGCCAAAAAATAATAGGAGACAGGGAGAGAAAAAGCTCAACCCCATTATTTGACAGATGAGGAAATGGAGACACGAATGCCTTAGGAAGAAAAGGGACAAGGGTATGTGGTTAAGAGCTCTGGATCAGGGACACCCAATCAAATTCCAGCTCCAAGCCACCTCACAGCTGTGTGACCCTGAGCTGCGTGTAACCTGTTAGCTTCTGACTTCCTGTCAGATGGGGACGCCAAAGCTACCTAACTAAATTGATTGTAAGAATTAAAGCCCAGAGAGCACAATGCCTGGCACGCAGCAAACACTCATTAACCACTATAAACCGCCCCGGGTTAGGGAGCCCGTGAACAACAGTCAATTAAGAGCAGAGAGCGCTCCTCTAAGCTTAGCACTGATCCATGTGTACACACTTCTAAAGATAGAGAGAAAGAGGGGGAGAGAGTAAGAGGGGGAGGGAGGGAGAAAGAGAGACAGAGACGGAGAGAGACACAGAGAACTGTTTTGGAACGCCCCACAGTTCCACTTACCTATTCCACTGACGCTCACTGCTCAGGGCTGCCGTGAGGATCACGTACCCTCTTTTAAAATCGAGGGCTGAGGCTTGCAGAGGCGCGCCCGCTCAGCCCGGCCCCTCCCAGCGCCCAGCACACGGGGCCCGGCTACGCACGAGAACCGGGACGAAGGAGGCCAGCCCGCCTTCCGGCCCCGCTCACCTCCTCCTTCTGCGAGCGCTTGGACACCTTCTTCTCCATCTTGGCGGCCGTCTTCTCCGCCCCGCGGCCCTTCTTCTCTTTCTTGCCCTTCTTGCCCATCGCGCCGGGTCAGAGGAGATGCCGGTACGCCTGCAAGTCTCGAGCGGCGCGCAGCGCGCAAAAAATACGTGCTAGGCGGCGCGCAGAAAGCACGTCACTTCCGGTCCGCCCCCACCGCGCGCTTCCGAGAGAGTGGGCGGAGCGGGCGGAACGGGCGGAACGGGCGGAGCGGGCGGAACGGGCGGAACGGGCGGAACGGGCGGAGCGGGCGGGGCGGGCGGGGCGGGCGGGGCGGGCGGGCCTCGCTCCGGGGATGGATGTTTTACTGGTTGTCTGTGCTCCGCCTTTGGAGACGGGTTTGAGGGCCTCGGGCTCTGGGTGGCGTCCGCCTGGAAGCAGTGGGGCCCCGTCTCCGTCCCCGTGCCGTCCGCCCTCAGCTCGGAGACCTCCTCCCGGGGACTCGATGCCTGCTGTTTCCGCCGCCACCGGGCCCGGGCCTGAAGATTGGCTTCAGTTTCTGCCGTGTTTACGCATATTGCTTAGTGCATGCACATTGCACAGTGACCCAGTTGGGTGACTTGGTAAATGAGCCGCGTTTTGTCAGCGCGAGCCCTTGTACGAGTCAAATGATTGCTGTGCCTTCGTTCCCCACAGAAACGCTTATGCCCTTAAAGGATTCGCAGACCCTGAGCACCAGATATTGTTAGGGGCTGAGGGTACTGTGCTCAGCAAGAAAAACAGCCCTGCCAGTCCGCCTTCTAGGTGACTCCTTAAGTGTCCTGTGTGAGGCGACTTGTTTCTCCATGATCGAGCAGGGCTGATGACACCCCCTCCAAGAGAAGTCAGTGTTCCAAGTCTGGGAAGCCAAACCGCCCGCTAGCATTTGACTCAAACGACTTAGTAAATGGGAAAAACCACAGGTAGAACGTGGAATGCTATGGTTTGGACAGAGCAGAGTGAAAACGCTTCTCATTGCTTAGAAGATGTCATATTTGGGCTTGTGATCAAGGAAACAGGACAAATTAAGGACAAGCACAAGCAAACATTTGGCAAAGGGAAAGCATAAATCAGGAAATAATCTCCTTTCCTACTTTGTGGGTGAACCGCCACAAGGCTCAGCCTTAAAGAAATTGAGACAGGCTGAGACCTGGGACCTTTTGGTGCAGTGCTTGCACCTGGACAAATCTCGTCCAAACAGAATACAAAGAAACTAAGGGATTAAAAATAACTGCATGAAAAACAACAACAACAACAACAACAAAAACTGCATGCATGTGGCAGTTGGGGCAAACTATGAACAAGATACAAAAGGACCAAAGACCCAACTGCCACTTCTGAGGAGTCAGGAAGCAAAGCACAGGTACTGCAAATGATCCCTCTACTTAGCACCGCCAAGTTGGGGGGTCAGACCACCCAAGCCACTGTTGGGGACCAACCCGTGGACCCGCCTCTGCCCTCACCCCATGTAAGGTACAAGCTCGCCCCCCCACCCCCATCCCCCGTCAGGGGGTGAGCAAAGGATCCTGCTACTTGGTTTCGCTCCCTCGTGCTGCAGCACAAGTCCCAATAAAGCCTTGCCTGAATTTCTTCTCTGGCCTCTTATCAATTTCTATTGATTAAGGAGTCCAAGAATCCTAATCGGTAACAAAATCAACTTAGATCCAATCAACTTACTAATCTCTGAGCAGCCAGGGAGGAATGCTTTTTCAGCCAACTCCAAGCCTTGTCCATTAACCTAGTCTTTCAGAAGAAAAATAGGGCTTCCCTGGTGGCGCAGTAGATAAGAATCCTCCTGCCGACGAAGTGGACATGGGTTTGAGCCCTAGTCCGGGAAGATCCCACATGCAGCGGAGAAACTAAGCCCGTGCGCCACAACTACTGAGCCTGCGCTTTAGAGCCCTTGAGCCACAACTACTGAAGCTCATGCGCCTAGAGCCCGTGCTCTGCAACAAGAGAAGCCACCACAAGGAGAAGCCCACGCACCACAGCAAAGAGTAGCCCCGCCCGCCACAAGTAGAGAAAGCCCGCGCACGGCAACGAAGACCCAACGCAGCTAAAAATAAATTTAAAAATTAAATCTTTAGGGTTTCCCTGGTGGCGCAGTGGTTGAGAGTCCGCCTGCCGATGCAGGGGACGTGGGTTCGTGTCCCTGTCCGGGAGGATCCCATGTGCCGCGGAGCAGCTGGGCCCGTGAGCCATGGCCGCTGAGCCTGCGCGTGCGGAGCCTGTGCTCCGCAACGGGAGGGGCCCGCGTACAGGAAAAAAAAAAAAATTAAATCTTTAAAAAAAAAGAAGAAAAATAAAATTTGGGGAACTACGGGGGGTGGGGAGGATGGGGAGGTGGAATAGGATTCCGGCTGCCGCCGTCCCCAGCACCGATTGTAGGAGAATGTGAGAACACGTGAGATGATAGAGAAAAGAACCAGCTAGAAGCCAACTGGAAGGGAGCTGCAGAATTTCACAGTACCCTGGCCCCTGAACCTGCAGACATAATCACCTTCAACAATGAGCTACAAATGGCGAAAGCCTCACTAGTGCTCCTCAAAAACCGTTACCTTCCCTCTAGTGCAATATGACTAAGAGCATGCCTAATCCTTTTATACTTTTCTGAGAATACTGGGTAACCTGGAGGCAATACACTTGAAGCAAGATGGCCCTTCAGTCACAGCGCATCTGTCTGCAACACATTACAGTGGTCGCCTCTTAAGAGCTACGGAAGGGGGAGCCTATGCCCTGCTGAGGATTTGGAAGGATCTGATAGATGGAGGATTTTGTACTCTTATTATCTGAAAGAATCTTGAAGCTCAGTTGGAAGGCTCTTGGAATTAATAGTGTCATGGTGATTTACGTGAGGTTGAAACTCTCATTACCAAGAAAGAATAGAACACTTAAAATGAGATCAGAATCCTAAAATAGTAGAAAGATGAAGTACACGGTCCTATTTTAGTGAAATTCACGTTTTTGAAACTTTAATGAATAATCTTAAATCTAATATATCATTAACATTTAGAGTGTACCTTTTGTGTGGTCAGGCGCCCTCTGCTGTCTTCAAGTTGAAATCTAGAAGAGAAAAAAATATTAACAATGCACCTAACATCTAATTACCCTCACCACAAATAATCAGTGTAATTGGAGAGATCTCCCAAGTATGCTATAGATGCAGTGGGTCTTTGTACTTTCCCACCTGGAAAGTGATCATATTAAACCCACCCACCTACTACACAGAACTCTTGAGAGAATCAAGTGAAATTTAAAAAGCATAGAAAAGTAAAAAGCAAAATACAAATTTAAGAGATTCTCTGTGCTGCAAAGTGGGGTCACGGTTTTGAACTGGCTGACGATCATTTCATTTAACAACATGAATTGGTTACCACAACGCGGGGATGTTGTACCGGGACACGAGACAGAAAACAGAAGACCCAGCCACCAGCTTCAAGGAGGTTTTCTTCTAATGAGATCAACATGATGACACTCCTCAAATGCTCTGTGAAATGAAGCAGGGAATAAGTACAGGAGAGGATGTGGGGAGAAAGGGAAGAGGGAAGGCAAGGGAGGGAGGGACATCAAAACCTTTGTTTCATGTATTTTGTCCAGTTTAATAGACATCTGAGGGGAAAGGGGGAAACCCAGTCTCTCTTCTCCATCGTGGCTGAAAGCAAAACTTTCTCCTCTTTGGGGTCAAAGTGTGCTGTTTAATTTCCAAACATTTGGAGATCTTTCTGTTATTTATTTCTAATCCAATTCACTGATTTGAGGGATCTCAGAATTCAGTGCTCTCCATGTCCCTTTAATTCTGCTTCAGCTGCATCTTACAAATTTTAATATGTTGTTTTGATTTTCATTCAGTTCAAGACACTTCCTGATTCCCTTTTCGATTTCTTCTTTGACCCTTGGGCTACTTAGAAGTGTGTTATTTCGTTTCCAGATATTTGGAGATTTTCTAAAGATCTTTCTGGAGAGTAATATTTTTTCTCCACCTGCTTTTGCGGCTTTTTCCTTCATCTCTATTATCCTGCAGTTTCACTAAGATACGTTTAGATATTTATTTCTTTGTATTCACTTTGCTTGGGAATTGCTGGTCCTCGTGAGGCTGTGTGTGGTGGCCTTACAGGTCTGGGATTTCTCTGTCATCCTCTCTTCAGAGGACGCTGTTGCCCCCTCGCCTCTCTCTTCTGGGTCTCTTAACCTCTCTTCTCCATTTTCCCTCTGTTTGTCCCTCTATGCTGCATTCTAGATAATTCCTCCTGGTTTATCTGCTGGTTCATGGATTGTTTGCTCAGCCCCATCACATCTGTCTCACTTGTCCATATAATTTTCTATTATGATTAGTAATTTTCAGAGGTTCAATTTTTCTCAAATCTGCTGGATCACTTTTATAGCTTTCAGTTCCCTAAAGATGTTTTCACGCTGGTCTTGTCCTTAAATAATGTATGTTAATCGGTCTGTGCTGCGGTGACGCTGCTCGTATCCTTGAAGAACTGCTTGTGAATAACCTTTGAAAGATTTCAGCGAAAGCATCTTTTTCCCAAGGGTAATTGCTTTTGCTTCTGCCAGACATCCTCGGACACTGCCAGCTCATGACATCCTGAGTCCAGATTAGTGTCTTAAGTTTCTTTTGGACAACCCAGGTGATGTAAATTGAGGCTGAGCATCCAAGGAAAGCCTGGATGTGGTTACAGTATCTCAGGGACCTTGCCTTCCCACATACCCCGCTCGGCACTGGGGTGACTTTCTCTGTTCCCGACGTTCTGGGCAGCAGGCTTACTTCTGCTCCACCCTCATCCTCAGGCACAGCTCTTGGCACCTCAGCTTCATCTGCAGGGAATGGCCCTGTAGTTCCCACCTGGGACAGCCTTGGATTTGCTGAGCTTTCTCCTTGCCCTTCGAGGCTGTCAAACCCAAGTCAAACATGGCAACCCTCGCCCATGCCGGAAGCAAAAGCCGTCTCAGAGCCCAGCCTCTACTCAGTTTTTTTTCTGTATGTACCTCCCGTTAGGTTCCGATTTGGTGATTCTTTACTCCTTGTTACCCTTCTGATGCCTTTAAGAAGACTCATTTCAACATTTATCCATCATTTTCTAGTTTGAATGGGAGGATTGGTCCAGATAACTTAGTCTACCATATTACAGCACTGCTTCAGTCTTCAAATGGTATTTTTCAGCGTGTCATTAATACACTAACTTTTAAAATTCGGAAAATACAGGCACAGCCTGTCTTTCTTCGCTCCCACGCACATCCACGCTTAGCATGGGGGGGAGTTTCCTGCTGACTGATTTTAAGCAAAGATCTGTGTTGTAGTTTCACTCATCTGCTTGGCTCACACGTGCAGGGTTTCTTCATCCTTGCCATTGCCCCATCTTCTTTATCACCCATCTCGGAGCCATCACGTGAGGATCAGGGACATTCTGTAAGTCATCAGATGCCAAAACTGGGGAGGGGGAAACACCAAAACCTAGACAATAGTGCAGGAAATGCAACAAAAGACAGAGCCATGCTGGGTATGTTAACTGCAAACTCGAAACGGACCCGTAACATCACAGCGAGTCAGGGAACAGGTTGCGATGAAGCCAACGACCTTGCGTGCCGCCCTGTGAGCCTGCAACTGCTCATCTGTTTCCCGGCCACTGTGTCCCCTAAACCTACCCAAACGCAGCCCAAAGCCAGCTATCCTGCACGCAGATTCCGAGGCACCAGCCTAGAGAACACGCAGTGTGCGAAACTGCAAATCTGTCCCCAAGGTTAAATTTGTTTTTAAAAAGGTAAAACTCCTTGCCCAAATAGTTGGAGATATTGGTGATTCTTTAAGTTGATTTTTTTTTTTTTTTTTTTTTTTTTTTTGTGGTACGCGGGCCTCTCACTGTTGTGGCCTCTCCCGTTGCGAGGCACAGGCTCTGGACGCACAGGCTCCGCGGCCATGGCTCACGGGCCCAGCCGCTCCGCAGCATGTGAGATCTTCCCGGACCGGGGCACGAACCCGTGTCCCCTGCATCGGCAGGCGGACTCTCAACCACTGTGCCACCAGGGAAGCCCTAAGTTGAGTTTTTAAATCCCCATAATATCACTGTTTTGAGCATCTGGCCCTTTAATCCTGCCTGACCCAGGAACCAGCTCGGTTTTCAAGCCTGATCATCTCACAGTCAACAACTTATGCTCAGGGTTCACAGCCATAGCCCCTTAAATTCCAGCTGCCTGGCTTTGAAAATAGATCTCACGGCACTAAACGTTCTAATTCTCCAGAAGAGCTGTTCTCTCGCCTCTTCCAGAGAGGCTCTGACCTCAGGCCATCTGGAGGGGGCCAGGTGTTAACCCTTCACGGAAACGCAGTTCTGAAACCTAGGTTCTCGGCAGAGACCTAACCACATCCTCCTATCCTTGGCCATTAACTGCGTCATTCATGAATGATGCAATTAATCTAAAACATGTGAAATGCAACAAAGACTTCTTCTACATCAAAACCTGAGAGTTCTACGTTGTTAGAAAGCACTCAAAGACCGGACTGGAGAATTGGTTAAGTGGTGCCCAGTATTTCAAAGGCATGCCAGGAATAATGTTCATGTTATCTGATTTCCAAGTAAATCAAGATTTTCCCATTAACGCATTTCCTGGAATGGTCCCCAGGATACGCTAGGAGCTTACTGCTTTATAGTTATCCATGTGCTGTGTCTCTCCTCCGCTAGGTGTCAGTCTCCCTCAGGCTGTATCTCATTCACCTTTGTATCCCCAGGACAAAAATGTTGCACTATTTGCTAAATGTTAATAAATTATGAATAAACAGTGAATGAATCAAAGCCCCCAAATGACACCACGACTTGATGCAGAGAAAGTTTGTCCAGCATGGTCAGAGGAGGGGAATGTTTGAGCTGGTCAAATATTTCACAGTAATGTCCTGTATGTGGATCATTCATTCCCAAAGACTAAGAACCACACACATGGGAAATCAAAACTCAAGGGAGATAAACATGAAGATCTAGAAAGATCTATTAGAGGAACACAGGACCAGTGAATAAATGCACAGTCGACACATGCCTGTCCTATCTTCCCTGTGAAGCAGCTTTGATTGCAGGTTTGATCCTCTCATAGCAAACTGTTCAACTCTAAGGGGTTTGTGGTAGGCTCTCACCCCGATTCCTGTCTCACACTTGCTGTTTTTCCTTCCTCCCTTCTCTTGACTGAAAGGAAAAGGCACAGCGTAAAAGTTGTCAGTTAAGTTGATCCGGGGACCTTCCTGAGGACTATATACCCCTCTCAGAAGAGGTGAGGGAGAAGCCAGGATATATAGGAATTCGTGTAATCAAGCATGAAAAGATTACTGCTAATCACAAAGAACGGACATCTCAAGTTAATGATTTTAGTGTGCTTTTCTATGTATGGAAAGATGCAAGAATCTGGGGTCATTGAAACTTTTCCTTAGATATGTAACTTCACTATCTAGGGGGTCTGTACCCAAAGCACAGAGTGTTTCCTGGGTTTTTTCCATCCTGAATTCCCCTCACTGTTGGTGGGCGACTGCAGGGGCCAAAGGCTCGATACTTATAGCCGTGGAGTGGCGGGCAACTTTTTTTCCTTAACTCTCCCTTCCTCCCTTCTTTCTCTCTTTCTCTTTCTTTCTCTCTCCATCCCCCGCCCCCCTTCCTTTCTTAGTGTTTCTCCTTCTGGCCTGAGAAGGAAGGCCTGGGGTAGACAGGGGGAAATTCTGCCCCGATGGGCCCCGGAAACACTGTCAACGTTGAGAGTAAAAACAAAAAGTAGGTTATTCCGGGGAACGGGTGGAAGCTGATCAAAGGCAAAATCGTGACACCGGTGAAATTGCTGTAAAGCTGTGCAAGGCCCTCATGCTGTACTGCCACCCGGACCCTCCCAGGTGGGGCTCCACTCCGAGGCCTTAACACCCCATCCAAATGTCTTACCTCCCGGTCTCTCAGATAACCTCTCTCGAGGACGACAGCATTAACTAGTGATTTTATAAGTAACGCAGATGCTCCACATCACACGTCATCAGGGAATTGCAAGTTAAAACAGCCAGGAGACGCCTCCACACACCCATCAGAACGCCCGAAACCCAGAACGCTGACGATACCAAATGCTGGTGAGGACCTGGGGCACGTGTTTACACGAGTCATGTCGGGGAAGACTTTTCCTCTACCTTCTAGGTTCTTCTGCCTGGTCTATGAAGTGGATTGGCATGGGACAGATTAACGGGAGGAAAATCAAAGATTAATAACACGTGTACATGGGAGAGATCCAGAAAGGCTGAGTAACTCACCAAAATGGCCGAAACCCCCGCCCTAGATACCATTTGCAGCTAAACACAAACGAGGGTGGTGTGTGCAGTGGTTTGGGACTTCAAAGGGGAGGAAGGTCATTCACGTGGAGATGTTTGGTAAATATGGTTTGCTGGGCTGGGCAGAGACAATGGGACGCTGAGTGGACTCTGATCTCCACGCCTGGCCCATATTCTTTGCAGACATATCGGGTGATAGCTCTCTTCTGGGAACAAGCCCTCTGTCTAAATCCTTCGGGCAGTTGGAGGAAGGTCAGAGTTTCTTCCCGAAGTCTTTTGGTGTCTTGATTGTTCTCAGCTTGAAATAATTTGCAGGCCAGAGACATTTTGGGTGTCTCTGGCCTGCAAATTTTGTTCCCCTACAGTAATGTATTTAATGTTACCCTCGATTCATCCAAAACAAAGTAGCAAGCCTGTAAGAGCAGTGCTACAGCAGGTGGGGTCTCGGGGGCCAATGCCCACCTCCCAGAAAGTAGGTTTAGGGGGTGCTCTCTCTGGGACACGGATATGAAAGTGCAGGCTCTCGAGTGGGTGGCATGCAAGGCTCACGGTGTCACTACAACCTGCTCACCGACCAATTGCTGTGCATTTGACGTTAATGGTTGCTTCCTGGCTGGCAGAAGACCCCGTCTTCCTGGGATACCTCTGAGATACCCCAATAAAGATGAGGAAACATCTGTCACAGGCTGGGCCGCCTAGCAGGGGCTCTACCCACAGGCACATGGGAAATGTTCACATTAGTATATGTTTAATAATAATAATAAAAGAACAAGAAAAAGAGAGAGAGAAAACCCAGTCACCAGACTTACCTCATTAAAAATTACCAGGTACTGGGACTTCCCTGGCAGTCCAGTGGTTAAGACTCCACGCTTCCACCACAAGCAGCACAGGTTCGATCCCTGGTCGGGGAGCTAAGATCCCACGTGCCGCACGGTGCAACCAAAAAAAAAAAGGAAATTACCAGGTACTATGTGAACTGGGCAACCTCCCCCTGCCCTGACCCCTCCCCACTTCTGACCCTTGACATGGAGGAGGCATCGAAGGGTCTGCTGTCAGCATTACTTGGTGATAAAATAATGACTTGGTGACAATATTCTTAAAGGCAGAAAGGGGTGTCTCGTTTTGTCTTAGCATCAGGCCACTTTGGTCCGAGTGGCCAGGGCAGGGCAGGCTGAGTACCTTCTGGCTTTTGCTGAGACAGAGCCGACCGGACCCTCTCCTGGGCCGAGGACGGAAAGACGTAGATTGGGGGATCTGGGCTCAGCAAGGGCAGACGGAGCTCCCTTAGGGTTGAGGAGCAGCCCCATGGTCCTAGTGGACCACCAGAACCCATTGCCGGGAGCCAGGCCCAGGGCCACGGGGCTGTGGACATAGTCCGCACAGGGAGAAAGGGGCCTGAGGGGTGAGCTCACCCTCCCCCACACACCCTCATGACCCCCCGCCAGGAAGGCGCCCGTGGGGTGGGGAGGGCCTGGGTCACCCCGGACGGGACGGACAAACCTTGGTGTCCCCAGGCTCCCGTGGGGGGATGCAGACAGCATAGAAGCCGGGAGAAGCACGGAGGCAGCAATATGGGAACTGGCCACCAGAGGTCAGCCTTTCCCCACAGACGGCCGCAGGCCATGTGACACTGACCTTGCATCATCCCCGCATGGCGTCCAGGAGGAGGGCCTGGGACTCACCACTGCTAGGGCTGAGCCCGCAGGAAAACCCCCGGCACTGGAAGTAGGAGCAGCCACAGCTCTCCGTGGCACGGACTGTGCCCCCTGCGCCTGTCACACTGGAGGTTGGCTGGTCCTCAGGCAGGGAGCCAAGAGGGGCCGGGACGGGAGGCTGGGAAAAGTAGCTCTTCGAACTAACTTACCTCCCTGATGAATAACGTGTTAGGCGCTGCGTTGGTTTTTGGTTTGTCGAGGGTTTTTTTGGCCGCGCCGCGTGGTTTGCAGGATGTTAGTTCCCCGAACAGGGATCGAACCTGGACCCCCGGCATTGGCATTGGAAGCTCAGAGTCCTAACCATTGGACTGCCAGGAAGTCCCAGAAGCTGCGTTTTTAAGAGCGGTTTCGGTGCAGGCTTTGTGATCGTTTTGTAGGATGAACCGAGGGAGGACCAGGCTTGCCAGCCTTCAGATAGGACACCGGGGCAGGCACAGCCGGAGCCCTGGGGCCCCAGAGGAGTCGGCCACGCTTTCCTAATCCGGAAAGATGACGGGGATGTGGGGGGGTGATGTCTGGGAAAAGGGTTGTTTGCAATCCCTGGCGGCACAGTCACCCAGTGTCTTCAGATGTCTATGGAAACCTGAAAATTACTGTTTGCTCAACTGTTGGGCACAGGAAGAATCCTCCCTCCTGCCTGCCAGGTGAGGAAAGCAGTACCAAGGGCTCACGTGGAGGCCAACTGTTTGTTCTTAAAATCTCAACCTTCAAAACTGATCTCTGATCTCTGATGACGTCATCTCTGATGATGATGATGACGTCATCTCCGTCATCAAAGTGTCGGAAAGAACTAGAGCCGACCCACCTCTGTGCTTCCTGCAGTCAGACCCACGCGGCTCTCTCCACCGGGTTTATAATGGGCTCTCCGGCCTCACCCTCTGCCCTCTGCCCCTGCACCTGCCCCCGCACCTGCCCTCTCCCCTCCCGTGTCTTACTATTGCTTTCACCTTTGGCTCCTTTTTTTTTTTAAAATAAGATACTTTTCCTTTGGAATACTTTTAGATTTGCAAAAAAGTTGCAAAGATAGTTCTGAGTTTTTGTGTGTTCATCTTCCAGTGCATGGTAAGTCGGTCAAAATGGAGAAACCAACACGGGAACATGACTGTTAGCTAAGCTGCAGACGTTATTTGGACTTGGCTGGTGTCCCCACTGAGAAGTGGAGTATTTTCTGCCATATCAGTAAACAAAGGATGTCACAGTCGTCAGCGCTTGCAGCCACTGCCGGTGGTGAGCCGTTGAGGGAACTCTGGAAGGAGAAGAATACCTGCCACCTAGCAGCCATCAGACTGCAGCCACTCCCCATGGTGAGCCCTGGGGAAACTCAGGAGGTGAAAACAGCGGATACTGGCCCCAGAGAGCTGAGGTGTATATCAAAGGAATGAGTTCAGTGAGCCCAGACTCTTGCATCTTCCCATACATGGAAAAGCACTAAATTCCTTTAACTTGAGATATCTGGTTTTCCTTTAATTAACAATAATCTTTGGACGTTCAGACTACCTGCCTTTCCTTGCAAAACTTCGATATAATCTGGCTGTACCCGCCCTCGCCTCCTGGGAGCAGTTCTCTCAGGGTTACTTGCGATGCTGCCTCCTGGGCTTGAAGTCCTAAAACTTCCCGCCGAATAAAACATAACTCTCAACTTTTAGGTTGTGAATATTTTTTTAAGTCGACATCACTAATATCCTTTGTCTGGTCCCACTTAGGATCCCATGCACATCACAACGTTGCATTTAGATGCAGCTCACTTCTCAGAGTGCGGACTTCAAAGCACCCCTGCCCACCTGGTGTGGCTCCCACCCAGAAGACCCCACCTGCTGCTCTTGGGAGAAACGCCCTGAGTGGAAGTGTCCGGCTGTCTCTGAAATGTCTTTGGGCTACAATGGAGACCTTCCTTTGGAAGGCCTTCCTTTTTTTTTTTTTTTTTGGCGGTACGCAAGCCTCTCATTGTTGTGGCCTCTCCCGTTGCGGAGCACAGGCTCCGGACGCGCAGGCTCAGCGGCCATGGCTCACGGGCCCAGCTGCTCCAGGTGCTCCCGGACCGGGGCACGAACCCACGTCCCCTGCATCGGCAGGCAGACTCTCAACCACTGCGCCACCAGGGAAGCCCTGGAAGGCCTTCCTTTGGCCTCTCCCCAGGCAGCCTCCACAATGGCTGTCCTCCGTCCCTTTGGGGTACCCTCTGTCCTCACTGCTCCCGTCGCCTTGCTCTCGAGATTCTGAGTATCAGTCATTCACTACTTAGTATATACCCCGGGCTTTGCTCAGCAGCTGTGAAGATTCAGAGTTCTCTGGGGTGGGAATCGTCTAGAATCTTGGGTGGCATTAGGGATTAAAGCTTTCTTTGAGAGTCCCATTACTTAGAGAGTTCCCCTCACTCCTGTGACTGTGGCCCTTTCTGCCCCTTCCCCACCCATGCCTGGAATAGCACAGATCCTCGTGCTGTGTTTCACTGATGCCCACCCCACCCCCCAGAGTTTCCCCCGAACCCCATAGCTGAAGCACCGACACAGGACATCATTTAAGACTCACTTCCATGCAGCGAGATGAGGTCTTTACTCGAAAAAAAAGGAAGGGAATCTGTAAGAGAATCTTGTTGAGGCCGGGCCCTCCTCCACCACTGGTCTCCCGGTAACCAGGTAACCAGGATACCTTCCTCCAGCTGCCCAAGGTCATGGAGTTCCACTCAGAAAACCAAAACAAACCCCTAGGTAAGGGATGCAAAGATCAAAATGTCCCCACCGTGCACCAAAGGGAACACTGAGTTACCTGTTTCTCCCACTCAGGGGCCGCCGGCCACAGGGAGCCGGGAATGTTAGTAATTTCATCCATGGGACAGTCCTTATTTCATGTGATTGTCAAACGAGGCCAAAGCCAGGGGTCTGAGGAGCACTGGTTTTCTGAATCAGTGACCACAGTAAAAGCTGCAGTGACCTGCGGGGCCGCATAACTGAGCAGAGTTCTGAGTCGCTCACCCGGAGCCGCTCGGCCCTTCAGGCCAGACCTGGAGAAAGTGGACAGTGTCTTACCCAGGTCCCGGTCTTTCTGCAGTGGCCTCTAAACAATCTTGGGCTGGGAGAGCTCGTGGCCCCTGCACACCTGGGAGGGCGGAGCTTGGGGAGGCGGTTGAGGCTGAGGCGCTGAGTCCTGTGCCCCGCACCGGGCAGTGGCTCCACCTGTGAGCTCCGTACCCATGGTTGTGCCCTCTCCCTGCTCCCCTCGCCCCAGGCCCGAGCTACAGTTCACTCCACATGCACTGCCCAAATTAGTCTTCCCCCTTCCCCTTCCCCCCGTGTTGCCCTTGCAGAATACCCCTGGGTTGATTCTGCAAATCTGGGAACATCCAGGAACAGCACAAAGAGAAGCCACTGGGGCTGCAGCCATGCAGCCAGGACCAGGGATCTGCTGCCCTCGTCCAGGCCCCGAGCCCCGGGCCACAGGGGCCTCTCGGCTGAGGAGCTTTCTGTACCTGGGACAGGCCGGGAGCACGGTGACACCCACTCCAGCCCCTCCGGCTCCCGTTGAGCTGTGCCCTGGCTCAGTGACCGTCCCTTTCCCTGGTTCCCCATGGCCACCCCACATCCACTTCCACCTCCATCTACTCAGGACAATGATACCAGAACAAACCCCCTCTTACCATGCAGCAGTGGCCTCAGATGTTACCCCCAACCTAGCTCTTCCCTGGTGGCGCAGTGGTTAAGAATCCGCCTGCCGATGCAGGGGACACGGGTTCAAGCCCTGGTCCAGGAAGATCCCACATGCCGCGGAGCGGCGAAGCCTGTGGGCCACAACTACTGAGCCTGCGCTCTAGAGCCCGCGAGCCACAACTACTGAGCCCACGCGCTGTAACTACTGAAGCCCGCGTGCCTAGAGCTCGTGCTCCGCAACAAGAGAAGCCACCACAATGAGAAACTCACGCACCGCAACAAAGAGTAGCCCCCGCTTGTGGCAACTAGAGAAAGCCCGCACGCAGCAACAAGGAACCAACGCAGCCAAAAATAAAAATAAATAAATTTATTTAAAAAAAAAAAAAGAAGTCACCCCCAACCTAGAGAGAGAATAAACCTGGGTGACTGTACCAGGTGCAGGACCATGGTACAGGAAGTCCATGCAGGGCAGGGTGAGCAGGGACTCTGGACCTGCTGCTTGATTTTGCTGTGAACCTATAACTGCTCCAAACAATAAAGGCTATTGTTTTAAAAAGCCAACACACTACTACATATAAAATAGATAACCAGCAAGAACCTACTGTATAGCACAGGGAACTCTACTCAATATTTTGTAATAACCTACAAGGGAAAAGAAGCTGAAAGAATATATAGATATAAAGATATAGTTTAAAAAGCCAGCCTCTGGCTTGGCCAACCCCATTCCCTCCATGAGCTCACTAGGGGATTAGAAGTCTCAAGGACACCTGGGATGATGGAATTAGAATATCCCTGAACTAATTTGTCCCACATTCTTTGTTTCTTTTTGAATTTTAAAACATTTCTCCTTCTCACCTTCTACTTCTCTTAAAGCATTATTTATGGTGTTTATTGACTCTTGTGTTTCTTCTAATTTAGTCTTCACTTAGGAAATGATTTTTTCCTCTTTTTTTTTTTTGGCACGCAGGATCTTAATTCCCAACCAGGGATCAAACCACTGCCCCCTGCAGTGGAAGCGCGGAATCTGAACCACTGGGCCGCTAGGGACGTCCCTTTTCTTTTCCTTTTCTGTTTAATTTCTTTTTTTTTTTGGTTTATTTATTTGTTTATTTATTTATGGCTGCGTTGGGTCTTCGTTGCTGCACGTGGGCTTTCTCTAGTTGCGGCGAGCGGGGGCTACTCTTCGTTGCAGTGCACAGGCTTCTCATTGTGGTGGCTTCTCTTGTTGTGGAGCACGGGCTCTAGTCACGCGGGCTTCAGTAGTTGTGGCTCACGGGCTCTAGAGCACAGGCTCAGTAGTTGTGGCGCACAGGCTTAGTTGCTCCGCGGCATGTGGGATTCTCCCGGACCAGGGATCGAACCGGTGTCCCCTGCATTGGCAGGTGGATTCTTAACCACTGCGCCACCAGGGAAGCCCCCTTTTCTTTTATTTTTAATTCTTTTCTGGAGTCTGTCATTTCTGAGTTTTAAAAATTGACTTATAATGGTGTTTTTCTCATATTTTGTATCATTGTCCTAAATATTTTTAGCTTATTTTAAAACAGCATGTTTCAGTTTTTATCTTTTTTCAACGCCTCCTTCTAAGTCTTCTCATTCTCTGTAGGAATGTCATTCTGCTGCTTATTCTCATTTTTCCTGTAGTAACTTTGTATGGGATTTGACCTTGATAGTTTTCTGTTGCTTTTTTTTTAAATAAATTTGTTTATTTATTTTTGGCTGCGTTGGGTCTTCATTGTTGCCCACGGGCTTTTTCTAGTTGAGGCGAGTGGGGGCTGCTCTTCGTTGTGGTGCATGGGCTTCTCATTGCGGTGGCTTCTCTTGTTGCGGAGCATGGGCTCTAGGTGCGTGGGCTTCAGTAGTTGTGGCTCGCGGGCTCTAGAGTGCAGGCTCGGTAGTTGTGGCCCACGGGCTTAGCTGCTCCGCGGCATGCGGGATCTTCCCGTGCCAGGGCTCGAACCGTGTCCCCTGCATTGGCAGGCGGACTCTTAACCACTGCGCCACCAGGGAAGCCCTTTCTGTTGCTTTTTATGTGAATGTAATGTTCATGAGCTTTTAGCAGGAGACCTGGTTCAAAGGCTTTTCCTATTTCATAGACACACTTCTTCTGTTGGTCTCATGTGATTTTAACACACATGGCAGCAGCTCCCCTTTCATCCCCACCGTCTCCCTCATTTGTCCCCATACTCCCTGTCCTGCTTAACTCTGATCCCAGCCCTGTGGTTTTCCCCCCATGTAGGGCTCTGTCCTGGAAGGAGGCCCAGGTTGGCCATTTTGAGAGCTCACAGGGCCTGGACCATTCCAGCCCCTTCAGATACGACCAGGTTGCCCCGCACTCACCCCACTATCGCAGCAGCCACGCCTCTGCCAGCTTCACCTGCTGATGTCAACCTGGCCCACTGCCGCGCTGTGCAGGGCGCACCTGTGGGCGTTCGGGGGCCCTACACTCAGCATGTAACTGCCCTCTGCTCTCTCCGCACAGACCCCGCACCGCATGGTCTGGGCCTACAGACGCTCAACCCCACACACTGAGGCTCCAGGCTGTGTGGGAACACCTTAGCTCCTTGTTTTGTTATAGATGTTGTCCATGGAATGTTTTTTATTTTAAAGATATATTTCTTCATTCACTTAAAATGGCAATAATAATCCTATTACATGTTAACATAAAAAGCATTTTTTAATAAAAAGTAACTATATCTCTGAAAACACAACATTTAGTAACAAAAGTGTCATTGTTTCATGTTCTTGCAAATGTCTTAATGTCTGGATTAACAGAAGACAGTTGAATTCTTGGGACTTCCCTGGCCGTCCAGTGATTAGGACTCTGAGCTTCCACTGCAGGGGACACAGGTTCGATCCCTGATCGGGGAACTAAGATCCCACAAGCCACGTGGTGCAGCCAGAAAAGAAAAAAAAAAAAAAACCCAAATAAACAAAACCCACCACTTTAACTAAAAAAAAAAAAAGAAGACAGTTGGATTCTTACATCTGCTTGTGCATTCAATCTGTTGGGCTGTAGCATGTCACGTGGCCTCTGGGAAACTCCACCATATACTCTCGGGAATTTTTCTTTTTCTATCTGGTGTACTACCTGTTTTTAAGCGGGGCTCTTGGAATATCCAAAAACTATGTTACTACTTCAATCTTCCCAGAATCCTTCATAAGCTTTTTAATGGGGGGGGAAGGGGGAAGAAATAGCTAAAGCTGTGATATCCTTTCTCACCCCATACATTTAACACAGCCAGCGTGAAACAGCAGGAGAAAGAAATTAAAGGCATAAGCCTTGGGAAAGGAGAAGTAAGTTCTCATTATTCAGACACAACATAATGTAGAGTTTACCAAAAGAGTTTACCAATCATCGATTAGAATTAACACTTAAATGTGGCTAGATTGCTGGATACAAGATTAACATACAAATTTCTTTTATATATATAGCAGCAACAAGCAAATAGAAAATAAAAATCTTCGAAAGTTACCATTTATATACTTAACTGGAAGGGGAGATACCATGATCACAAAGGTGGCTTTCCCAGGGTGAGGCTCATCCATTGCACTCCGGGTGTGATGACTTCTGCGATTTCCCCAAATGTGGGAAACTCGACCGCACAGTTTGTGGTAGTGGAAGGCTGCGTTTGTGCTTTTCCCCTGGGGAAAAGTTACCATTTAGGGCTTCCCTGGTGGCGCAGTGGTTGGGAGTCCGCCTGCCGATGCGGGGGATGCGGGTTCGTGCCCCGGTCCGGGAAGATCCCACATGCCGCGGAGCGGCTGGGCCCGTGAGCCGTGGCCGCTGAGCCTGCGCGTCCGGAGCCTGCGCTCCGCGACGGGAGAGGCCACAACAGTGAGAGGCCTGCGTACCGCAAAAAAAAAAAAAAAAAAGTTACCATTTATAAGAGCATCGAAAGATGTCAAATGCCAATGAATAAATGGAACAAAAGATGTGCAAGACCTCGACACTGAAGACCACAAAGTGTCACTGAGGGGAAATTTAAGGAGCCCTGAGTAGGTGGAGGCACAGATGTGACTAAGTGAGGGAAGACTCAACATCAGAAAGGTGTCCATTGGTCCCAAACTGATCTATAGATTCAGTGCCACCCAACAAAATCCCAGAGGGTGTCCTGTGCGCATGTGCGGGCCGTGCACATGCAAACTGACCAGCTGATTCTACAGTTAAATAGAAATGAAGAGGATGGAGATGACAGAGCAGCAGGGAGAGAAAAGGGGCTTAGTTTCCAAGTGTCATCAGAAAGGGGCAGCGCGTGCAAAGTAATGTGCCGGCAAGAGCTCGGACGTGTTGTAACTTCTCAGAAAACCAACACTTTCCTTTAATCCCCAAAGAGATGGCTTCGGTACATTTTATGCCGCAGGAGTTGAGAGTAAGGAGGAAACCAGGACACGGCTTGCACTTTCACTGACTGCCTAACTGCTCAGGGCCTGTGGCAACTCGGTCTAGGCATCTTGAGACCAGCTCCTGATCTCTCACATCAACTCTGACGCCTGGCATGCCCGGCCTCCCCTTCTGCTGGCTCCTTCTGGGGTCACCTCAGTTCTTTGGCAGGGTTTTGCCCAGTTACCAGGGGCCTCCAGTTCAAAAGGCAAAGCCAAACTAGTTATTGTTTGTCAATTTCATTTTAAAACGACTGGCAGATCTTTGGACCAAAGTGCAGTGTCAGGAGCCACTCACGCTCTTTGCTTGTGTTCTACATGGCCCGCAAGTCTGCATTCAGCAGTTTCCCTTATTCCAACCCAGGACTCCTGCCTGGGAGGCAGGAGGAACCAAAGACCAGGAGGGGAGTCAAGTGGGAGGGAAGCAGCTTCTGAAACCTGTGCAATCGGATTGGGAGAGCCATTAATCCGCTGGAATGAGACTCTGGCATTCCGGGGTCCCTCCGGCTGTTTCATTCCTTGGGAATTAGCGCATAGGATCCTGCAGGTTTCAACAAACAAGGCCAGAAGAGGGGAGCGGGTCATGCCCTGAGCATCCGAGGCCGTGGTCCTGGGTGGCCCATGAGGTACCAGCTGATGTGCAGGGTCCCTCCGTCCATGAGATGGTCACGAGTCAGTTTCAACTGTCCATCATGTGATACAAATGAGGCTTAACAAGGATGCAGAACTTCCCGTGTGAAATGTGTTTCACATGCCCACCAAGAGTGGTGGTGTAGGTGGGGGTCTTCTGATGGCAAACTCCTACAGCAGTCCCCGCCCCGCAGCCTCTCGGAGGCTCTGTGTGACCCTCTCGGGCACCGTGGACCCTCTCCCGTGTAAAGCAAGCCGAGTCCTTCTCATTGGGTGTTTGCTTTTGGCCTCTTTGCCGGGCACCTTGGGGGTCTCCAGGACACCAGAGAGCTCCTTCCTGGGGGAGCAAATGAAAATAAACTCACATTAGGGTTTCCATTTCTATTAACTCAGAGAAGACTTTTGCTTCCCTGGCCTTCCATCTACTTGGCTGGTGGACACATCTTTTCAGCCCTAGGCAAAATCATGCAACATTGCATTCTCTGGAGGTAATCGTATAACTCGCTATAATTAACAGCCACGCGAGACTGTGTGAAGGTCCCTGGGACAGAGGGCAGGAATGGCACACGTGCTGGGACCTGGCCGTGCGCGCCTCCCGGGCGTGGCTGCCATTTGTCTCTGAGCATCGCCACCCTCCATGCTCCCCAAGGCTCTCCCACCCGGAGGAACCAGTCACACTCTACCGCCAAGATGCGGGTGCCATTTATCTCGTCGTTACAGAGCTCGGCCAAGCTGTGGCACCAATAAATATTATTCCCTGCTGCCGGTAGCCAAGGCCAAGCTCAGATTTGGGGGTGGAGGTCAAACGAGCAAGGTTCCCAGATGATGGGGGCGGAGGGGGGACAAGACAGGAGCACAGAGTCTCCGCTCCTGGTGTCGCTTTGTTACAGTTGGAGGGAACCTCATTTGCTGAAGTGGCACAGTGAACGCCCAGAGGCCGAGACTTGAGCCTCTACACAGGACACTGCCCCTTCTGTTCTTCCCCCGCCGAGGCCAAGAGCTCTTTGTGTGTCTGAATAACTGGCCGGGAACTGGACAATGCTCCGTGCCAAGACCGGTGATGGGCCGGCTTTAGCCTCTGCTGGAATTCCTTGTTGCTTTACAAATATTTGGTGAGTGTGGTCGGCCCGCTCTGGGCACACAGAGGCCTCGGCTCTCACGGAACTCACAGCTGGTCCTCGGAGGAGGACAGACAGGAACAGGTGAACGGAGCCACAGGTAGTTTGGGACAATGATAAATGGGGGAATGAATGAAACAGGGCAGCCTGGTAGGCAGGACGGGGCCTCCTTCAGGGCAGGGGCGGGAAGGCTCCTGAGGACGGGTCCTGCTGGAGTGACTTGGGTGTCAGGGGCTGCTGTGCTGTGATGAGGGGTAGGCGGGGGGACAGGACCACCTCCCATGGGCGATGGGCATAGACAGGGGTTTGGATTTTGTTCTAAGCACCAAGGGGTGCTGGGCTGTGACATGAAAGGGCCTGCCGTCTGGAGAAAGGGCACTCTGGCCACTGTGGGGTGACAGCAGGCTGGGGAGGTGGACAGGGTGACCACGACCTGACCCCAGGAGGAACCTGTGGATGTGCGGCCTCACGTGGCAAAAGGGGCTCTGCAGCTGGGATTAAGTGAAGGACCTTGAGGTGAGACAACCCTGGGTTGTCCGAGGGTCCCAATGTCATCCCGAGGATCTGTATCAGGGAGACAGGAGGTCAGAGTCAGAGAAGGGGAGGTGAGGACAGAAGCAGAGGTCGGAGCGGTGTGGGGCCACAAGCCAAGGAATGTGGCTCCTCTAGAAGCTGGAAAAGGCAGAGGATCCTCCCCTGGAGCCTCTAGAGGAACCAGCCCTGCGATCCCCTGATTATAGCCCTGTGAGACCCAGACTGAACGCCTGACCTTCAGAACGGTGAGACAGTAAATTTGTGTGTGTTAAGACACGACACTGGTGGTAATTACACCAAAGGGAAACTAATACACATGGCAGGAGGCCACTGGTGTGGTCCAGATGAGAAAGCTGAGTACCCAGGTGCCCAGGTTTGCTGACATGCTTTGCGTCACACAGCACAGAGAGGAAGAAACAGCTGAGGGTCCCACGGCAGGCAGGCAGGAGGGGATGGGGTCTTGGCTGACCAGCAGCCGTTGGTCCCTGTGTTGACGGGGAAGCTCTGGGCCGGAGTCAGAGCCGTGGGGGGCGGCGAGTGGGCACGGGTGATGGTGAAGGCCCAGGAGGGTGGTCCTCCACGGCCTGTCTCTTCACCTTCACCCTTCTGCTGTCTAGCTGCCCCGAGACACCGCTGTCCAGTGCGTAAATAATCAGAAAAGATGATTTTAGTTCTTTTGGTCAAAAAGTCAGGTACTGGGACTTCCCTGGTGGCACAGTGGTTAAGAATCCGCCTGCCAACGCAGGGGACATGGGTTCGAGCCCTGGTCCGGGAAGATCCCACATGCCGCGGAGCAGCTAAGCCCGTGTGCCACAACTACTGAGCCTGCGCTCTAGAGCCTGTGAGCCACAACTACTGAGCCCGCATGCCACAACTACTGAAGCCCGTGCGCCTAGAGCCCACGCTCCACAAAAAGAGAAGCCACCGCAATGAGAAGCCCACGCACCACAACGAAAAGTAGCCCTGCTCGCCACAACTAGAGAAAGCCCGTGTGCAGCAACAAAGACCCAACACAGCCAAAAATAATAAATAAAATAAATAAAAATTTTTTTAAAAAGTCAGATACTTTCCTGTTAGCCTGATTTCACAATAAACCCAAGACAGAAACAAATGGCAAGGAAAACACAGAACGAACAAGGTCGGCATAGAGATTAAAGGGGCCAGAAATATATTAGACATACATAAGATAAATAAGCAACAAGTAATTAACATAGAGCACAGGGAACTATATTCAACGTCTTGTAATAACCTATAATGGAAAATAATCTGAAAAAGAATATATATATATAAATCACTTTGCTGTACACCTGAAACACAATATTGTAAATCAACTATACTACAATTAAAAAAAGAAAGAAAAAGGAACATATTAGAAATAGGAACCAACAGGGTGTCTGAGTGTCCTGGGGCCGCCAGAACAAATTACCACAAACTGGGGGCCTTGAAAAAACAGAAGCTGATTCTCTCCCCGTCCCAGAGGCCAGAAGCCCAAAATCAAGGTGTCGTCGGGGCTGTGCTCCCTCTAAAAGCTCTAGGAGAGGGTCCGTTCTTAACCCTTCCAGCTCTGGTGGCCGACAGTCCTCGGCATCTGGGCTTATACCTACATCCCTCCAATCTCTGTCCATCTTCACAAAGCCTCCTCCTCTCTGTGTCTTCACGTGTCTTTATATAAGGTCACCAGTGATTGAATCTAGGGCCCATCCTCACTGGATTTAGTGTCCCCCGAAAGGCATGTCCATAGTCCTAACCCCTGGTACTTGGGGATGTGACCTTATTTGCAAACAGGGTCTTTGCAGATGTGATCAAGTTACAAAATCCAGTGACTGGTGTCCTTAAAGAGGCAGAAGAGGGAAGTATGAGATGCAGAGACACTGGATTTTCCAATGGCCACGTGAGGACAGAGGCAGACATTGGAGAGATGCAGCTACAAGCCAAGGAACACCAGGAGCCCCCAGGAGCTGGAAGAGGCAGGAAAGGTGTGAAGATTAATTTTATTCGTCACCTTGACTGGGCCCAGCAGTTTGGTCAACCATTATTCTAAGTGTTTCTCTGAGGGTGTTTTGGATGAAATTAATATGTAGATTGGTGGGGGCTTCCCTGGTGGTGCAGTGGTTAAGAACCCGCCTGCCAACGCAGGGAACACGGGTTCGAGCCCTGGTCTGGGAAGATCCCACATGTCGCGGAACAACTAAGCCCGTGCGCCACAACTACTGAGCCTGTGCTCTAGAGCCTGCGCTCTAGAGCCTGCGAGCCACAGCTACTGAAGCCCGCACGCCTAGAGCCTGTGCTCCGCAACAAGAGAAGCCACCACAATGAGAAACCTGCGCACTGCAACGAAGAGTAGCCCCCGTTCACCACAACTAGAGAAAGCCCGTGCACAGCAATGAAGATCCAACACAGCCAAAAATAAATTAAAAAAAAAAAAGTAGATCGGTGGACTGAGTAAGCAGGTTGCCCTCCATAAAGTGGGTGGGCCTCATCCAATCAGTTGCAGGCCTAAACAGAACAAAGAGGCCAACTCTCCACTGCGTAAGAGAGAATTCTTCCTACCTGATGGCCTTTGAACTGGGACAACAGTTTTCTCTTGCCTTTGGAACCTGAAGCATCAGTTCTTCCTGGGTCTAAAGCGTGCTGGCTTTTGGACTGGGACCACACGACAGCTCTCCTGGATGTCCAGGGTGCCGACCTTGGGGCCTGTCAGCCTCCACACTCAAATGAGCAATTCCTTGGAATAAATCTCTTTCTGTATGTGGAGCCATCCTGTTGGTTGTTTCTCTGGAGAAGCCTGACCAGTACAGAAGGCTCTACTCTGGAGCATTTGGGGGGGAGCTCAGACCTGCTGACACCTGGACTTCACACTTCTGGCCCCCAGGACTGTGAGAGAATCCATTCCTATTGTTTTAAACCACACGGTTTATGGTAATTCGTTACAGCAGCTCTCAAAAACCCAAACCAAACCAAACTCGAAAGAGAGGCAATACTGAGCTATTTAGGGAACCTGTCCCTAGAAGCCTCACTCTTGTTCTGAAATGCACAATTACCCACGTGCACACAAGATTCTGAGGGCGGAGGACGCTTTAATTTCACAGCTTCCCCCAGAAGAAGAGCCAGACTGCTGTCCTCCCCAGCCCTCAGAGGAGATGTTACCGGGAGAGAAGCCAGGTTTACCTCTGAGGACCCGACGGGGAGGAGGATGGAGGGGGAGGGAGGGAACTTCGCCGCCGAGGACTTTGGGTTTCTGTAGTGTTTGCGTTTATAACAAACTTAAAGTTAACACGAGAGGAGCTGTAACCGTGGCTTTTAGATGAACAGTTCCCCTCTCTGGGCCTCTGTCTACTCTTCTTTCTAATAGAGCACATTCAACTAAGAAGACCTCCCAGGCTGCCTTTCCAACTCTGTGGCTCCTGTGACCAGCGGCTGGAGGGCAGGCCAAGTTGCCGCAGGAGCCCCGATTAGAGGTGCCTGGTCAGGAAACAGCCGTGGCAAGCGCGGCCGCCTGCTGCAGGTCCCCTGGAAGAGAAGCCTGGAGAAGGCAGGTGGACCTCTGCTGATTCCACGGGTGTGACTCGGGCGCTCACCCCTTAGCAGGTTGTCAGGGTGTGGACCTCCCTCCCCCAGGCTCTGCATGGCCCTGTCAGAAAGTCCCCTAGACCAGCCGTGGACCAGGGCTACCCCCATCCAAGGGGCCAGTGCCTCCACACCCCGGCACCTCGGGGCAGCCCGGGGTGCCCGCCAGGAGGGCCGAACATCTGACAGGACAGAGTCTACGTCCTCTCGGCCGTTTCCTCCCAATCTGACAAGTTCCAGCACAACCTGGTGGGAGTGGTGGACAAGGTCACAAGCAGGGGTCCTTCCCCGGCCAGGGAACTGCTTGCTTCCTGGACCCCAGGGCTCCGGCCTCCCTGCTTTGGCCGGTGTTGGTCCTTCTTCGCAGCCTCCCTCCTTCTCCCTGCGCCCCTCCCTGCTCCCACTGTCACAATTGAGTTCCATGGGTTCCCGAGGCTCTGACCACCTCTGCCAGGAAGCCCCCTTCCCCACCGCTCTCACAGAGGCAGCTCCTAGGCCTGCCCTTAACACCTGGGAAGCTGTGAGGCTTGGTCCATCCCAGCGGATGGAACAGAGGTGGAATGTAAACACAGGACAGAACTCCCCTCACATTTCAAGACCCCACCTTCCCACCCCCGCCAGGGGCCACCAGGCCTTGCACGGGACACCCTGTCCCGGCACAGCGACATCCCCTGTGATCCGAGCTGCCCCTCCAGGAACGCTCCTCTACCTGACGAGGCTAGAGGCTTGTGAAAGGGGTGGGATTTTGCTCATTCTGAGGCCCCTTCAGGTCCTAGTATGGGGTCCTGCCTTGGGCTGCCACCCCAACGTGGTACAGGGTGGATTAACATAGGCACACAAAGTCCGTAGGGCCTACAACTCCTCTCCTTGAATGTGGGTGTGCTCCGTAGCTGCTGGACGAATACAATCTGGAGGAAGTGATCTGTAAGAAGTCTGACCACCGTGAGACTGCCAGCCTCTGGAAGGCCCCATGGAGAGGCTGCATGGAGAGAGAGATGCCCGCCCAGCCCCCGCACGTCCCGCCATGCCAGCCCAGGACCAAGAAGCTGGGAGAGGACACTAGATCCACCTGCCCCATGGTTGCAGCTGTGTGAGACACTGAGCAGGACCCACCCACTGAGCCCAACTGCCCAGAGCCAGGAGCCCTCATAATAAATTGTCTTAAGCCAGTAACCTGGGGGCTGATATTAACATGGCCATAGCTGGAGCAGGTGGCTTGGCGAGAACTACAAAAGTCTTCCCCTTGGGGAGATTTGTTGTTAAAAAGACCCCCTCTGGGTGGGCACAGTCCCACAGGAGGCTTAGGTAGTGGACAGCATCTCTGTACAAAGACACAGGTGCCCCGTCCTCTGATGAAGGAAGTCCAGGCCAGGGTGCCTCTGTGCAGTGTACAGTCTGTGCCACTGTACATGGCGGCCCTGAGTAGAAGCCTCACTACAGACAGAAGGAGAGGGGAAGGGACTTGCCTGGCGGCCCAGTGGCTAAGACTAAACCTTCCAATGCAGGGGGTGCGGGTTCGATCCCTGGTCGGGGAGCTCTCACATGCCTTGTGGCCAAAAAACCAAAACATGACACAGAAGCAATATTGTAACAACGAATGCGATAAAGACTTAAAAATGGTCCACGTGAGAAAATAAGAATCTTAAAAAAGAAGGAGGTGGGAAGTGTCCGTTTCGGATGAACGCTCCACCACTGTCCCCATCACACCGCCACCGCGCCTGCTGCTCAGTCATCACAGGGCCCCTTTCTCCTCCTGGCCCATTCCGGCTGCCGGGGAGCTCAGCCGAACAGGGAGCCGGAGGAACATGCCGGCAGAGGCAGGCCCGGGTGCCAGGAGAGCGTGGAGGAGGGTACCAGGGAGGCTGTCCGCCAGGCCCTGCGACCCACGGGCCAGGACTTGACCCGACCTCCCGGGCACAGCTCTGTAGTCACTGCTCGTCCCGGCCTCGTCCAGCCCCAGGGGAGCCCTTTTGAAGTCTGCTGCTGGGGACGACGCACGGGAGCCGCGACCTGGAACCCAGTAGCCACCCCGCCCCGCTGATCTTTGGCTGCATCTGCTGCAAGCGGGTGTGCCTCTCCCGACCATCTTCCCAGGTGACCCCAGCTTCCTGGAGCCACCTGGCGTTGTGACGCAGCCTGCTCTGCCTGGACCTGAAAGGCTGGCTGCTGCATCTCCCCGCTCCCCTACGCACTGCAGGCACCTGGGGGTGTCCTTGCTCCTGCCCTTGCCCGCCCCCACGGCCCTCAGCTCCAAGGGCGGTCCCTAGGCTGCCGTCCTTGGAGGCCGCCTGTCCCGCCCTGGTGGAACTGAAGGGAGAGCAACAGCTTGTAGCACTGGTGAGAAAGGCCTCATCCTCGTCCCGCCTCCCCGAAAACCCCTGAGGGATGTCGAGTAAGGGGCCTGCACCCAGAAAAGGGTTGTCCACTGTATTCCATATCTTGGGGCCTGATGGCGGGGGAGTGCGGGGCAGAAAGAGGAAACCCGGCCTCCCGTCCCTCCCCCACCGGACGCCGACATTTCACGGGGACACGCCTGGGCCCAGCGTGGCCTTGCCGGCCTCATATGCCCGCCCAGCTGCGGCGCTGGGGGCCTGCAGCCAGTGACCCGGGCTCCCCGAGCGCCACTTCTTCCCGAGTAGTGATGGTAACAGAGGTAACAGACGCCCTCCGCACTGCGACAGGGGCTCTCCCTGGACCAAGCCCCAGTCAGGCGCCTCTGAGCACTTTTTCAACGAGGCCTCGTCCTTGGGCATGTCCTCGAGAGCCCAGTTTTAGCCAGAAGCCTGCTCAGTGGGTTTAGCCAGAGTCGCCCGCCTTTGATTTCTGACCACCCGACCTCCTCATCCCCACGCTCCCTGCTGATGTCTGACCCCCCTGGGCTGCCTTCAGCAAGAATCCTGTTGGGTCTGGGTAGCCAGAGTCTCCCTCATCCATACCTGATGCTTCCTACTATTAATGTTTCCATCCAACGACCCCCACCTGCTCCTTGGCCGCAAGACCCCACTTGCTGACGCTGTATTCAGACTTGAGCACTCTCCCCTCCTGCAAACCCCACTGCAGGGGCCCTACACCCATCGCGACGTGACGGCCCTGGGTCGGCCTCACCATCTTTAGCACGTGTGATGAATCATGTTTTCTTTCACACCCGTGGTTCACTCAGGTGGGACGGAGGGGAAAGAGCCCCCGGAGCCCCCAGCACCATGCCTGCCGCGGGACAGAGGCCATAGCGTGTCTTCTCCGCTTTCTAGGGAAATCTGACTTTTGAGAGGGAGATGTCCATGTTCCAGACAACCAAGCAGGTGCTGGGGGCCTCTCAGGAGACCTCCGAGAGGACCGAGAGTCTGTATTCATATCAGGCGGCGGGTGCCAGCTTCCCCTCCTGTGGACGTCTGGCAGGAGCCTCCTCCCAGCAGCCCAGCCGCGAGGAGGGCAGCAGAGCCCAGGCAGAGGGCGGCCAGGCTCCAGAGAGACCAGGGCCAAGAAGCTCAAGGGACAGGGTGATGTGGACGTGGCGGGCTGAGGGACGGGATGGGACATTCCACTGGGTAGAGGAGGAAAGGACAGCTCACTGGGCTGTGCTCGGGGCCTCCAGGCTGGCACCCCCAGGACACTGGGCATTTTTGATTGTCAGTACTGGGGTGGATGGGCAGTGCCATGACATCTAGGGGTGGAGACCGGGGTGCTTTTCGACCGCGTACGGTGCACAGGACGCGCCCCCGTCCCCCAGATGCATCCAGCCCAAATGTTCGTGTGGTGGGCGTGCACCCCTGTGACAAAGGGCACAGCCCCCGAACTCCTGCCATTGCCCGGTTCTCTTCATTCAGGCAATGGTGACACGGAGGACAGCTAACCGGCGTCAGAGGCCTCGCCCAACACACAGCTAAGCAAAGGCGCGTGCCTGCCGTGCAGAGGCAGCATCAAGTCCACCCGGCCCCTCTCTCTGCAGGCACGATGCTCCCACGTCTAGAAAGCCCCACTGCGTCCAGGATCTGAGCCTCGTCCACAGTCCCCGGGGCTGCTGAAGCCGGTGTTTCTATCCCTCTTGAGGACGTCGCCCCTCCCCACCACCCCACCTCTGACGGTGTGCCTGGGGAGATGCACACACAGTCACTCTGACTTCCCCTCCTCCCTTCTATGCCCACAGCGTTTGTAAGGGCTCCAGGAGGACGCAGGGTCCCTCCGTGGTCCCCCTCTTGCAGAATTCCAGCCGGGCCCCTCCAACTCCCCGCCGAGCAGACTGCCGGCAGCGCCACCCCTCGTCTGTGCTTTCCGTGTGCGCGCGACCGCGGCAGCAGCCGGTTCACTCGCACGTCCCACGTGAACGGCCGCTCTGGGGAAGGAAGCCACGCAATCCCGGAGCCTCTTGCATCAGCCGGCAGAGGCAGCCTCTGCGCGAGGGGGAGGGGACGAAGAGGCCGCCGGAGGCTTAACCTGGCTCCCAGGTTCATTGATGCGAGGAGATGAACGTGTCCCTGGGGGCTTCTTTCTCAACAGAACACGCTCCATCGTCTCTGCCCAGGCCGGCCCTCGTATAAATGGAGACCGGCTGTAACGGGGCCAGCGCTCCTTGGAGCTGCTCTGACAGGTGCCCGCCTTTGCCTGTCTCCGAATCACTGCTCACACTGAAGGGAGGGTCTGCAGAGCCAAGCGTGGGATCTGCATTTTGGTCTGATGCAGCGAGGCTCTGGAGGGAGTCACGCTGATCGAGCACGGATATGCAAACCAGGACCCGCGCACCCCGCAGGACGGCAAAGAGGCTTCACCTGGGCCATCTCTAATCAACTGGTCCTGTCTCAATCCCTGAATGGCATCTGCGGGGTGCCTGGCAGTGCCTGGAGATATTTTTGGTTGTCACAGCAGGGGGTGCGGGGGCGCAGGAGGGCATCTAGTGGGGCCGGGTCAGGGATGCTGCTCAGCTCCTACAGTGAATGCATAGGTCACCCTCCTCCCCCTCCAGCCACAGAGTGATTCAGCCCCAAATGTCGATAGCCAAGACTGGTAAACCCTGGCTGCAAGAGAAAGAGAGCTGTAATCCACTGCTTATGTCTGTCACTGGCACAGAAAAGGGAGGTGGAGGTGTTTGGACCAGGGCACATGTCACCCTATTCCGGGGTCCTGTGATGTGGTGGCCTTATGTGGGTTACTGCTTTCTCAGGGATGGTTTTTATATGGTCCAGGAGTTGAAATCTCACATGTCTCCAGGGGCCAGACCCGGAAGAGAAATGAGTTGAGTGGGCAGGTAGAGGTGATGGTTAGATACCAGGACAGCTGCTGTGTGCTCCAGCCACTTCAGTCCCTGGGGACGGACAGCCTGACATTGCTAGATCCTTGGGGTTTTTTTTGTTTTTTGTTTTGAGACAAAAAATTTTTAGAAATTTGGTCATTTTTTAAAGTGAAGTTTCCCGATCTTTGAATATTAATGCATATTATTTGAAAATAGTGTGTGTGGGGGGAAAGGAGTCTGTGGGTCCCCATCAGCTACCCCTGTGCTGGTCAGGCAGGTCCCAGCGCCCTAAGTGACCGTGACTGCACCTGCTCAAATGATAGCAGTCCCCACATGGTCCAGGCCAACAGGCTGTGATGGATTGTATCACCACCTGCTGGAGGATGCTCACTCCAGGGCCTGGGGCTGAGAGCACGGTGTGCATGTGAGGAGAGGGTGGGAGACAGTGAGACCCAGGGGCTAGTCCATGGTTGGGCTTGTGGATCCTGGCCCCAGACCAGCACCTCCCAACTGGATCCCCACAGCACCCTCCAGGGACCCCTTATACTAAGGACCTCTGGGCTGCACCCAAGATCTGCCAAGCCAGAATCTGTTTTTCAAGGCTTTTTAGTAATGTTCAGTATCTTTATGTGGAGTTGGGTTACTCAGTGTATGTGTTTGTCCCAACTCATCCCATGATGCACTGCAGACGGTGTACTTTGTGATGTGTAATTTTACAAAAGGACGAAGGGGGCTTCCATGATGGCACACTGGTTAAGAGTCCGCCTGCTGATGCAGGGGACACGGGTTCGTGCCCTGGCCCGGGAAGATCCCACATGCCATGGAGCGGCTGGGCCTGTGAGCCATGGCCGCTGGGCCTGCGCTCCACAACGGGAGAGGCCACGACAGTGAGAAGCCCGCATACCGCAAAAAAAAAAAAAAAAAAAAAAGAAGCAGGAACAGGAAATTCCCTGGTGGTCCAGTGGTTAGGACTCTGTGCTTTCACTACCAAGAGTGAGGGTTCAGCAAGCCTCACGGGGCGGCCAAAAAATAAATAACTGAAAAGAAGGAACAGAAGGAAGAGAAGAGGGAGTGTCGAGGAAGAAGAAATGTTCCTCTACCCTGTGAAAACGAGCAGGGCCCTGTGGGGCCCTCTGGGTACAAAAGCCCCTCTGTGTCCCCCATTTCTTATTTGTAAAAAAGGCTTTAGTCTCCTGAGCCTTCCCTGAGTTCCAGAGAGCGGACTCAAACAGTTACTAATTAGGGAAGTGGGGGGACACAGGAACAAAGGAAAAGCAGTTAAGCAAGAAAAGTAATGAGAGTCCTAACAATAAACAGAACCCTAGCTCCTCCTCAAGGGATGTACATAATAATATGACGGATATCTTCAAGTTCTGCAGAAACTAAGAACCCCCACCCAGGTGGAGGATGGTGACTACATGCTGAGACCCCTGGCCCTGTTGGAACCAGAAGGCCGATGACTGAGATTCCTGGGACACCACCCTGTTGCCTCACCACCAACCCATCAGAGGCCAAGTCCACAAGATGCAACCCTCACCCCAAATGTTGCCTTTAAAAACCCTTTCCTGAAAGCCATCAGGGGTTTGGGTCTTTTGAGCATGAGCTGCCTGTACTCCTTGCTTGATACTCTGCAAATAAACACTGTACTTTCCACCTGAAACTAACACAATACGGTAAATCAGCTATATTTCAATAAAAATTATGAAAAATCAATCAATAAATAAACACTACCCTTTCCTTCACCACAACCTGGTGTCAGTAGATTGGCTTTGCTGTACAGCGGGTGAGGGGACCCAATTTCAGCTCGGTAACACCTTCTAGGTTCTTTTGGCTGGCCTAAGAAGTAAATTGGCATGAGACAGATTAAGAGGAAAAAAATCAGACAGAATTTCATAACATCACCCAGAAAAACTGAGTAACTTGCCAAAATGGCTGAAGCCCTCACCTTAAACACCACCTTCAGGTAAAGACAAATGAGGATGTTGGGGTCGTGGTTTGGGACCTCAAAGGGGAGAGAGGGAATTCACAGGGAGATGGAAAAGCACATGTCTGGTAAACAAATGTTTGCTGAGCCTGCAGAGACAATGGGACACAGAGTGGACTGTAGTCTGAGTTTCCTCACCACACCTGGCCTCATTCCTTGTGCAAATCTCTGGTGACCATGCTATTCCTGAAACAGGCCCTCTGTCTAAATTCTAATTCAGTAAGCTAAGACAGAAGATCAATGCCTCTTCCTGAGTCTTTTGGGCCTTATTGTTCTCAGCTGGAAATAATTCCCAGGCCAGAGACATTTGGGATGGCAAATTTTGTTCCCCTAGGAGAGAGAGCGGGAGAGAGAGGAAGGGGGGGGGGAGAGGGGGAGAGAGGGGGGTTGGAGAGAGAGAGAGAGAGAGAACCGTAATGCAACATTTGAACACAAGTGGGCTGGTCTCCCACCTCCTGGTCCAATAGGACTGATTTCCTGGGGTTTCCCAGACCCCAGTCATCCCACGACTCAACCAACCATCTCACTTTCTCCCCAGCCGCTTGTCCTCTCACTATGTTTCTTTAAATGGACTCACTTTATTTACTTAAAGGGAAAACCAGCCGTAAACAGAAGGTAACTGTAAAAAACAATGTAAACAAAACACCGCCTTAGATTTGCAGTGGGGCAGAATTCGCCAGCCCCAGATGTGTCCTTGTGGAGTACCACATTAAGCTGGTTATTTTCCAGGCCACACCAGACATGGTGAAAAACTCTGAAAGCCAAGTAGAAGTTACCCTTTTGCAAGAATCATTGCCATCTGTAAGGGAAATCTCCGGCTGTAAGGGTGCCTCCTTCTCTGTATCCAGAAGGAAAAGACCACATCTCTGGAAACTCTCATCAGTGGGGAAGTCAATGATGTAAATCTCCATCACGACCTCATCCTGGACCACCGGGCTTTTCCTCACTCCCCACACCTGGCCCTCCCCTACACTCAACACCCTCTTTCGTGTTTAGCTAAAGATGCTATTTAAGGGGAGGGTTTTGGCCATTAAACTTCTGTTTGATTTTTTCCCGTTAGTCAGTCTCATGTCAATTTAATTCTTAGGCCAGCCAAAAGAACCTAGAAATTTCTTCCCCCACCACCGATTCTAGCAGGTTCGGCTGTTTTGCCAAAGGATGGGAACAGCGGGTCGGCCAAAAGGGAAACTCACAAGAGTTGAGAGGCGTTCTAACTGGGACTTTCTCAATGCCACTGGAGGGGCTGTGACGGGGCGGGTGAGGGCAGAGGCACCCGCCACGTTTAGGGAGGGATGCCCTGCACCTCACTCCCTGGTGCAGCTGGCTAGCAAAGCATGGGAACAAGGCCCCCTTCCCCTCCAGGCTGGGCAGCTGGGAGCCTCGGGCAGGTAGGGATGAGAGCCGGCCCCAAACCACTGGTCAGAGCAAAGTCAGGTGACCAGAACCTGCACCCACAGGTGTGTGCCCCAAAGAAATGAAAACGGGCTTCCGAATGAGCATTGTTCGCCGTGGCAAAGCGGAAACAACCAGACATCCATCCGCTGATGGCAGCAAGACAAACAGTAGTACTCCAGCCAAACAATGGAGCATCACTAGGCCATAGAAAGGAATGAACACTGACACAGCTAGCACGTGGGAGAACGCTGACAGCATCCCGTGCTGAGTGAAGGCCGCCCGTCACAGAAGACCACATAGCATGATTCCACGTGTATGAACAGTCCAGAAGCAGCAAATTCACAGACACAGAGAGCACGTCAGTGGTTGCAGAGACTGGAGGAGGCAGGGACGGGGCATGACTACCGATGGCTACGGTGGTTCCTTTTGGGGTGACGAAAATATTCTGGGACTGGATAGAGGTACCGGTTGTACAACATCGTGAATATACTAAATGTCGCTGAACTGTAGACTTTAAAATGACTGACTTTATGTTATGTGAATTATACCTCAATGTTTTTTTTTGGCTGCGCCGTGCAGCTCACAGGAACTTGGGCCACGGCAGTGAAAGTCTGGAATCCTAACCACTAGGCCACCAGGGAACTCCCTATACCTCAGTTTACAAGGCTTCTAAAAATAAATTTTTCAAAAAGGAAGACACTCTGGGGGCTTCCCTGGTGGCACAGTGGTTGGGAGTCCGCCTGCCGATGCAGGGGACGTGGGTTCGTGCCCCGGTCCGGGAGGGTCCCACATGCCGCGGAGCAGCTGGGCCCGTGAGCCATGGCCGCTGAGCCTGTGCGTCCGGAGCCTGTGCTCCGCAACGGGAGAGGCCACAACAGTGAGAGGCCCGCGTACCGCAAAAAAAAGGAAGACACTCTGGGAGAGAGGACAGAGATGGTTTATGGCCTGAGGCTGATGTTCAACCTCTGCACAGCGGGCACCCCCCAGTCCCTCCCAGGGTGAGGGCCGCTGTGCTCAGCCAGGTGTGCTGGCCCCAGGAGGACAGGCAGTAGACTCAACTAGGAAGGAAGGGACCTGAGACCCCGGCCCTGCGTTTGCTGGAGACCCTCTCCCCCTTCCCACTTGCAGCAGGCCCATCCCCCAGGCCCCGGGACATTTCTGTCACTTCTCCCCTGTCCTCCCCTGACCAGCTCCTCGCCTGGCGATGTGGCTCCACAGTGGAGATACAAAGGGCGGCCAGTCTCCAGCCTGTCAGAGATGTCCTGAGGTCACCCTCTCTCTCCAGAGACTCACGGACACCCGCAAACACACCTGACACCAGGGAGGTGACAGCCGTCGGCAGGCTCATCCGAATATAGGCGTCCACACAGTCCTCCTGCCAGATGGGAGAACTAGCCCCGTTGGAAAAACCCACCCACATGGAAGCGACGAGGTTGGGGTGCCGGTGGGGGGCTGCAGGGCTCGGACTGACCCGGGGCTCCCCAGGGAGTGGTCGGGACCACCTATGCCAGACACGCCAGGAGCTGCTAACACACACCCACCCCATCGTGGGTGGAACAGTGACCTCCACCTGGAAACACGGATGTGACCGGATTTGGAAATAGGGTCCTTGTAGATATAATTCGCTAAGTTTAGGTGGGGTGTGAACTGAGATTAGGGTGGCCCTATATCCAAGGAGTAGTGTCCTTATATTTGAGGTGCACACAGAGGGGAGGCCGCGTGAAGATGGAGCAGAGACTGGAGGGATGAGGCCACAAGCCAGGGACGCCTGGAGCCCCCAGGAGCTGGAGGAGGCAGGGGGACCCTTCCTCGGAGCCTCCGGAGGGCACCCAGCCCTGCGACCCCTTGATTTCAGACTCCTGGCCTCCAGGCCTGAAGGGAATAGATTTCTGTTGTCTGAGCCCCCGGCTCCTGGTCATCTGAGCCCCAGGACACCGAGGCAGCACCGCCCACGCCCGCTCCTGGCCTGGTGGGTGCGTGGTCTCAGGGCCTGTGTCCCCCGCAGGCCTCCAGGCCGATGCTGAGGGCTGCTGCAGTCTCTCACGGCCCCACGGGAGCAGGGGCCCCTCTCCCCGGGGCCACGGCCAGCGCCCACGTGGCTTCACCGCGTGGTGACTCACGGAGCTGCTGCCTCTGCGAAACACAGCCTCTCCCTTTTGGTGCCACGGAGGCAGCCGTGTCCCCGCAGCCGTGACGACCGCTCAGAGCTTGGGGACGCGGAGGGCAGGCCCCTCCCGAGAGCAGCACCGCACAGGAGAGCAAGGGTACCTGTCGCTGCACGGCACCCTCCAACCCAGGTGAAGCGGCAGCCGAGGGGGAGCTGAATGGGCAAACAGAGCCACAGGCTGGGAGCCCGGTGGCCGTGGAGGGAAGGCGGTGGCCACACCCGCTCTCACTAACCTCCTGCTGGAGCTGGAGGGGCCAACTCTCTCCTCCAGCGCCGGGTCCTCGAAGCAGCGGGGAGGCCGGCGATGCCCGCTGCAGTTCGGCTGCCTGGAGGGTCCCTGGAGGGTCTTATTCTCTGAGCCGGAGCCCACAGCTCCGCCTGGACTGGCCAGGGAAAAGGCTCAGAGTTCCCTGACCTTCTGAGCCCTTTGAGAGGAAGCTGCCTGAAGGAGGTGGGGATTCTCCCCAGATGAGGGGCACCTGGGCCGGACAAACCAGGACAGACCAGGATGGAGCAGTGGGCGTGACCTGATGGGCTCCTCCTTCTCAGGGGCCAATCCCCAGCCTCAGAGCGGGGTTTGACTTCCTGTCACCGCGGAGCTCTGGCTGGAGAAAGCTGGGTCGTTCGGTTCAGCAGCTGCGGGCACAGTTTCAGCGCTGGGTTGTAAATTAGGAAACAGCAGAGAGATTCCTCCTTTTGTGGAACTCTGCATTCAGGTGCTTATTCCAGAGACAAAACTAGGAACATACCTGGACAAGAGCACTGGGCTCTGGGGTAAAAAGGTGGGGGTGACTCAGTGGGATTAGAACTCGGTCTGGGGACTTCCCTGGTGGTGCAGTGGTTGAGAGTTCGCCTGCCGTTGCAGGGGACACAGGTTCGAGCCCTGGTCCGGGAAGATCCCACGTGCCGCGGAGCAGGTATGCCCGCGAGCCACAACAACTGAGCCCATGCACCTAGAACCCGTGCTCCACAGCAAGAGAAGCCACCACAGTGAGAAGCCCGCGCACCGCAACGAAGAGTAGCCCCCGCTCGCCGCAACTAGAGAAAGCCCGTGCGTAGCAACAAAGACCCAATGCAGCCAAAAAATAGTTATATATGTGTGTATATATATATATATATATATATATATATTTTTTTTTTTTTTCGGTACACAGGCCCCTCACTGTTGCGGCCTCCCCCGCTGTGGAGCACAGGCTCCAGACGCGCAGGCTCAGTGGCCATGGCTCATGGGCCCAGCCACTCTGCGGCATGTGGGATCTTCCCGGACCAGGGCACGAACCCGCGTCCCCTGCATCGGCAGGCGGACCCTCAACCACTGCGCCACCAGGGAAGCCCAACATATATATTTAAAAAAAAAAAAAAGAACTCAGTCTGGATGTAGGGGGCGTGGGTTCAATCCCTGGTCGGGGAAGTAAGATCCCACATGCCACGAGGTGTGGCGAAAAAAAAAAAAAAAGTCAAATGGAAAGGCCTTGCTGAGCATGTGACCTGTGACCGACCCTAGTGGTAGCAGGTGAGGGAGGTCTGGGGCCGAGTGAATCCCCAGCTGAGTCCGCTCTTCCAGCCCCTGCTGGGAGCTCCCAGGCTGGGCAGCAGGCTGGCCTGGTGTACCAGGGGCTCTACTGAGTGTGGCGGGAAGCAGCACGCTACGATGGATGCCCTGGTCCTAAGAGCAGAGCATGGAACGGTGCTCTCAGCTGTGAGGTCCGGCAGCCTCTGGCTGTTTCTGTCTGGGTCTGTGGTTCTGAATTAATGCTTATTAACGTAAGCGATGCCAATCCAGAAATGGAAGCTGCTGGAGTATCATGGGGTGCAGGACACCTGCAAAACCCAGCAGGTGTCCCCAGGCATCAACACCTGTCAGCCACGTTGATCTGACTCAGTCGATCCTCACAGCAGCTCTGGGAGTTGGCCCTTGTGTTGGGGACACGTGGAGGCTGAGAGGCTGCCATCTCAGCCAGGAGGCCGTGGTAGCCCAGATCCAGGCCCCCCAAGCCTTCTCGCCCTCACTGTCTGGGGCGGTTACCCTGCAGGGTGAGGGTGAGGGGCAGAGGTGGGAAGTCCCACTGGTCTGTCTGCTTCACCCCTGGCTCCCTGTTAACTGTGGTTTGCAGGGAGGGTCGTTTCCTCCGCAGTGTAAAGACTCTGGTCTAGATGGGGTGGTTGTCAAGTTTCCCGAGATTCCAGCTTCACCCCTTCCCCATCACCCACGCACACTACCATCCGGGTCGAGTTTGCGGGTGGGCCCCGCTGTCCCACCAGTGGACATGTTACCAGACACCAGGGACTTCTACATGGACCCAGATTGGAGATCTTCACATCGGGAGACAGGGAGAGTCCTACGCGGGCAGAGAGTCCCACGGAATCTCTAGTGGGTTAAATGGTGACACCCTCCCCCCCCAATTCATGTCCACCCATAGCCTCAGGATGGGACCCTATTTGGAAATAGGGACATTGCAGATGTAATTAAGGCAAGGATCTCAAGATGAGCTCATCCTGGATTAGGATGGGCCCTAAATCCCTGAGAGTGTCCTTGTAAGAGAATGGAAAATGCACACAGACTCAGAGACACACGGAGAGGCCATATGAGGACAGAAGCCTCGATGAAGAGGCAGGAAGGACCCTCTCCCATCATCCCAGGAGGGATCACAGCCCTGTCCACACCTTGATTGTAAACTTCAGGGCTCTGCACTGCAAGGGGGTAAATTCCTGTTGTTTAAGCCCCTGGGTTGTGTTAAGTTGTGACAGCAGCCCAGGAACACTGGTCCAAAGAGCTGCTTGCCATGCATCTCCACGAAGTGTCCCCAGTTCGGACTTTCTGGGATGGGGTCACACGGGGATGGCACGCGGTCCAGGATTCTCTCACCCAACGTGAGGTTCGTGGACCTTCTCCACGTGGCCGAGGCCGGGCATGGCTGGGCCATCATCCTCATCACCGTTTATTACCCAACCTGTGACCTCACCACAGTCTCTCCCTTGATGGTTCACGAGGCCCCAGGCAGTTCCCAGATTGGGCTGTGGTGACCGGAACATTCTGAGACTGGCCCTGGGCCTTGCACACACCTTGAAAGTGTGTGCTGGGTGCACACCCAGAAGCGAATTAGTGAGTCATGGATTCTAGTGAAAGCTGCCTTACCACTTCCAAAAGGGTTGAATTCACTTATACCCGCTCCCAGGGAGATTTGTCTGAATGGAATTTGTGCCGCTTGCAGAGTCCTGAAAAATGTGTACAGAGCTGGACTAAACTGGTCCAGATCATTGAGATCAAGATGTTTAGTTCCTTTTGGCAGAATTAATGATTCCCCGCTGCGCCCTGGCCTGCGGGCCTCCGGTGCTCTCTGTCAGGACATCGGCAGAAACACGCTGTCGCGGGCCAGGTCTCCAGTGGGGTCCCCAGCATCTCACGTTTGACGAAAGATGCAGATTTCCCTTTGGAAGGGGCCAAAGAGAGAAGCAGGCATGGACAGGCGAGCGGAGGCTACTCTTCGTTGCGGGCTTCTCATTGCTGGGGCTTCTCTTGTTGCGGAGCTCCAGAAATGGGCAGAGATGCGGGACACCGTGACTCTCGGGCGGAGACGGGCCGTGACCCGGGGTACCAGCCCCCGCGTCCCCTAGGTTTCCTCCAGTGCACGACGGCATGGGGAGGAACGTACAGGTGGAAGAGACCCCTCCCCCGCCCGGCTCGGCCCCTCTTGGGTGGCCTCCCAGGAGCATCTCTGAGGCAGGCTTACTGGGGTGTTCCGTGTCCCGCTGAGATGCACGGGGTCACGGCCGAGGCCCCAGCCGACCCCACGGGAGCTCAGGGGCGGGGAGGCCCCGGGCTTGTCCTGAAACCGAGTGGGGCCCTGAGGGAATCCGGGCATGGAGGCCCTTTTGGCCCCGTTTCTTGTAGGCAAGACTCCAGCCTCCACGACCTTCCCTGAGTTCCAAAGGGCAGATTTGAACAGTTGGCTAATCAAGGGAGGAGAAGCCACGAAACCACCTGAGGCGAGATTACAGGGACCAGAGAAGCCCATCAAGGTGAGACCGACCACCTGAGAGCCTGCGCACCCCTCACCTTGTCGGCACCCCACTCTGAACGCTTCTTAGAAACCCTCATCACATCCTCCCAGGTCGGGACGCATAGTTTTTCGAGGCAGGAGCCTGCTGCGTCCCCCTTTGCCTGGCAAAGCAATAAAGCCATCCCCTTCTACTTCACCCAAAGCTCTGCCCCTGAGATTTGATTTGGCACCCGTGTACAGAGACGCTGAGCTTTCGCTTACAGTCCCAAACCGGGGACACCCGGGGACGTGTCCAGTCGTCACTGGATGCTGGCCGCCCGCAGAGACAGGGTTAGCTCTGGGGGAGGAGGGCCCCTCCGGCCAAGTGCAACTAGGGGAGGCCCAGCTGAGAGTGGTCAGCGGCCACCCTGGCAGGGTGGGCCCCATGCCCACAGCGTCCATCCCAGCTGCCCGACCCAGGCAGGCAGGCAGGCATCTGCCGTCGGGGGCCTCCAGCTGGGCAAGCCGTGAGGAGCGCCACCTGGGGGAGGGGTGCCTCTGGCAGCCTCTCCCCCACTCCTCCGCCTCTTTCTCAGGCCCCGGCCAGAGAAGTAGCAGCTCCAGACCTCACGCTGCGCCCAGCCACGACCCGAGGAAGAAAACTGCCTCTTCCTGGCACTTTCCCCAGAAGGCCCAGCACGTTTCCCTCAGGCCTCGGGCCTCTCTGAGCCACTGGCTGCTCCTGGAACACGTGCTGGACGGGCGTGTGTTTGCCCATAGGCCCACCTGTCCCTGGAGCGGTGGTGGGCTCAGGGTCCCTGGAAGGGAAGGAGGGTCCTGCGCAGACATGGGTGTGCCTTGGGGGCGGGGAGAGTGAGGCCGCTTCCCTTAACTCTCCCCACCTCCTACACCCACCTCACAGGTGGGAAAACCGAGGCTTTGGCGGGGGAGGAGGTTGCTCAGACTCTCATAGCTGGAGAGCGTTGGGCCGGGAGTCTTCAGGGAACACGGCACGCTCACGTCCGGGAGGACTCAGGGCAGCTCGTCCCCCTTCTCTGGCTTCCATCTGAGTGTCTCTGGGAGTCCCCAGCAGCCCATATGTTCTCAGAGGTGAGCGAGGGAAAAGCCAAAAGGCAACTCATGACATTCCAATAAACCTCCTGGGATCTGAGAGAGGTCCCAGGATCCCAGCACCCAGAGAGGGAGGGGGGTGAGGGGTCAAGAGAAGTCAGCAGGTGAGCTGCTCCACGAGGAAGCAGCACGTGCAAAGGCCCTGGGAGTGTCCCAGCCGTTGAGAGGCGGCCCATCATGGTGGGGTGCAGAGGGAGGGCGTGAGTGGGTCAACAAAGGTTGGAAGAGCAGCCAGCGGCAGACGTGCGAGGTCCTATGGAGGTGGGTCTTTGTCTCAAATGCAGTAGGTGTTGCATTATGTCTGTCAGATGGGTGGGGTCCTGGGGTCTGCTGGGCACATCAAGAATGCACAGCAAGATCCAGGGAGCCAAGCGTCCAGCGCACATTTAAACACACGTGTAGAAAAGTGTGTGACTCTTTCATGCGCAGCAGGATCAATTTCCACCCGACTAGATCTAAGTACAGAACAGCGCCAGCGTCCCAGAGAGCCTGCTGATTTTTTAAAAAGCTAATTTAAAAGTAATGTTTCTAAAAAATAAATAAATAAAATTAAAAAAAAATAAATATATTAAAAAATTAAAGTATTGTTTCTGTGAATGTGTAAATCACCCATGGGATTCAAAATTCAAAAGGTATAAAGGGTGCAAGATGAAAATATGTTTCCTGCCCCTTCGCTGGGTACTCCAATTCCCACCCTGGAGACAGCTGGGGTTACGAACTTCTGCAGAACCCTTCCAGAGACCTTCCATACTCAGAAAAATACACTTGTATAGTCTTTTTTCCCCTTTTCTGTAAAAACCGTAGCATACCACGCCCACCACTCCATACCCTGCTTAGTGGTACATGCTGTTTATAAGGCGAGCCGTCCGTCTTTGTCTTCCTTTTTTTGGGGTAACGGCTTTATGGAGACATAATTCACATACTGAACAATTCACCCATTTAAAGCATACAATCCAATGGGTTCTAGTACATCAGCCAGCGTTGCGCAGCCAGCACCACAGAACCTTCTCATCACCTTGTCGGTCTTCACGGCTGCCTTGGACTCCTTTGTGGGCTTGAGCCAGTTTCTTTAAGCAGCTTCCTATTGCTCCGCCGACGCTCCTAAGAGATCAGGCGGCCTCAACGCCTGTTTCCTGCTTCCCTGCGGTGGGCACGCCTGACTTCGACCCTGCACACACATCGCCCTGGGAACCTGCATGCACCGGGCTTATCGGGTGAGGTTCTGTCTCCCCGACGGGACAGGCAGCTCCCAACCCGGGGGCTCGTGGGGAGCAGAGGAGGGCAAGGCCAGGCTCTCCTGTCCACAGCCCGTGAAGGGTTCGGGCAGCAGGCAGCGGGAGGTGGCCGGGGTGGGGGGCGGCATGCCAGGTACAACAGGAGAAAACACCCCCGACTTCACGTAGAGGGGGCTGAACTTCACCGAGCCGCCAGCCTGGAGAAGAGCCCAGCCCAGCGCCCCTGCCCCGAAGACCAGAGGACACTGCCTGGCTCCCTGTGACGAGGCCGGACTCGGACCCACGAAGGACCCACTCTTCCCCCCGACCCAGGGAACACAATGCTCATAACCAAACTCTGGTGACCTTCCCTCTCCGCCCAGACCCCCGAACTCAGCCCCTCAGCCGGAGGTGACAGCCCCTCCTGGAACAGGCCACCTGGGGGATCTTCTCTCCCCATGCCCCTCCCAGCCGCCCTCACCCCACCCCCACCCCGGCCCCTTCCAGCCCCTTCCCCTCCCTGCGGAGGAGACCCTAACCCTCCCCCAGCTCCCCCGAGACGACTGCCCGTCCTGTGGTCAGGGCCCATCTGCAGTGACCTTTCCAACATCCCTCCTTACTCAGGCCAGATCTGGCTTCCATGTGACATTTCTTTCCCTGGGGGATTCGCAGCCCGAGTCAAGGGACAGAGCCCAGAGATAAAACAGGAGCGGCTTTACTGGAAGACCCCGCCCCCGTGGCTCCTTGAGAACCAGGCAGGGCCGTCCCACGAGACCACCTTCAGAGCCTGGAAGACGTCATGGTAGCCAGAGGGACGGGCGGGAAGCGCAGTCACGTCCAGGGGCACCCTCCCGCTCCCATGGCCGCCCGGGACACAGCGGCCCTTGGCAGTGGGAAAATGTTCGCTCCCCGGAGGAACCAGCCTCGCCGGCTGTGCAGGAGGGATGATGAGGTGGAACCCTGTCGAGACGAAGAGCGGCCCAGCCTGCAGCCTCTGGAGCAGGGAGACCCAGTCGGCCCTGAGGGCTCCTTACCCTGGACTTGCTGCATTCCCAAGTTCAGGGGCCTGGCTGGTCCAGAGAGCGCAGGTGGCCACTACCTGCCCGGGCTCGGAAGGGTTGGGACCACGAGGTGGGCAGGGCCAGACCCACGCCGACTTTGGGCCCCAGAGCCCTCCTTCGGGGAGGGGGCGAGGGTAAGAGCCCGTCTGGGGGCCACATGCCATCCTTCGACCAGCCTTCACAGAGATCAATGAGGGAGAGTGGCTTCTGGAACCTTCTGTGCCCCTCTTTGACCCAGAGAGGATGTGTTCTCCGGTGAAACGGGTAGAGACAGGTTCTGTGAAGATCTGATCACCCGGGGTGTTGGTGTGACCTAGGTGTTTAACTTTAATCACCGTTGAGTTCCTACTTGCAGAATTAAGTCACCCTGTGGCTGGAGAACAAAGATCTGGGTCTTGCCAGACTCTGGGCCCCAAGAAGTAACGAGTGCAGCTCGGGGCCTGTGTGGCGTGGCCGGGCACACGAAGAAATTGAGGAGCAGTTTCTGGCAGGAGGGTGAAGGGTCCTGGGGCCCCAAGGGAGGCTGGTAGCCTGGCGCAGCCCCACGAGTGCAGAGGGTGCCTTTGGGGGTGAGGATGTGCTGCTCTCCTGGGCCTCGGGCCACCCCCTTCACCATCTTGGAGGCCATGGAAGGGTCACACGTTTACGACGCACGAAAGGGTCCTGTCCAGAGGCAGGAGCGCCAGGGGGTGCTGCTTCCTCCCCGGGGTCCTTGTAACATCACAGCGTGTCTGAGCTCTCCCACTGGGCCCGGATGTCACCCCCCGCCCCCTCCCACTCCCACTCTGCCTGGAATCCAGTTCCGCTTGCCTGGCCCCCATCCCCAGTCTGCAGAGATCCCACGCCCTCACCGTGGTTCTGGCTAACCCCACGGGCAGGGCTGGTTCAGCGATGTCAGAGGTCCCTGCCTCGCTGCCGACAGCCTGACCCCGCCCGCCGCTTCCCCAGGCAATTTCCCAAGAATTCGGTGACTACGAGAAGAGGCCTCCCATCCCACCACCTTCTTCCCCACCTTCTCCAAACAGGCTGCTCTCTCCGTGCACAGGGTTGGGCGAATGTGCCCTGGTCCCCCACCCGGAGGCATTTCTCTTCTCTCGCTCCCTCCTGCCCCAGAGGACCCTGACCAGCTCCGCTCAGGCCACACGCGGGGGGCAGTTCATTCAGGTTGCTTTGAGACCTGTCCTTTCGTGTCCAGACCCTTTTCCGTCAGTGACCGTGAAAGGCACACTCGTTAAGGGCCAAGGAACGATCAGGATGCCAGTGCCCTTTCATGTGTCCCACCTGCTCCCATGGAGACGGAAGTAGGACTTTTAACACACTAGTCAATGCATCACGGTCTGTGCATCTCACGGAGCTGCCCCTGGGGTTTTGTTCAGCTGGTCTCCCTGGAGTAATAGGTTTTCGCCAGCAAAAAGCGAAGCTACATGGTGCTCAGGGACCCTGGGCACCCAACCCGCTGGGGGCAGCACCAGGACCTGGCCCGTGGCTGGTACTCCCTTGCCCCAAGCCCAGGGGTTGGAGTGGAAACCTCCCCAGGGGCACCCAAGGCCCCTGGTCCCAGCAGCCTGGGCTCGCTCGGCAGCTGCCGTGGATGAGCCTCCTGCCCTCGTTGAGGTTCAGGCGGCCTTCCCATCCTGGCACACCCCCGTCCCGCCACGCAAGGCCCCTCGAGGAGTGGAGTTTGCCGGCATCGAGTGAGGGCTGGCAGGGCTCTGGGCCCTGCTCCACCCCGAGGCTGTGATGACTACCCTCAGGGCTGTTGTGGAAGCCTGTCCCTTCCCTCCGACCCCAAGATGGCACGTGCCTCCTCCCGACCCGGTGCTGGTCTTGGCCTGGCTGTCGCCCCAAGGCCAGGCCTGTGCTCCTCGGTCCCAACTTCAATGTCCCTCCTGAGAGGTGGACCCAAACTCCCCCCTCTCATCCCCTCGCCTCCTCCCTGGCCCTGAGCACCCACCTGTGGCCTCGAGGAGGCTGTTGGCAAATGAATGAATGAATGAACGAACGAACTGGGCAAGGAGGTGTATGATCAACCCCCCCCCCAACCCCAGGAACCTCCCTACAGCCAGAACCTGGCACTGAATACAAGACAGAAAACCATCAGCAGTGCTTATAATTCTTTAGAAACAAACAACCCCCCCACAAAACACAGAACTCCCCATCCCGAACCAGCCAAGCATGTAACAGGTTAGCGGTTGGCAGAAGAGAGAGGCGTGAAGTCACACACGTCACTGCGCGACATCGTGGTGGGTGGCTGGCGTGGCTGGGACCCGTGGAGCAGCTGGGCTGCACGCCACTCCCACGATAAATAAACACGGTGCCAACAGCATCCCTTACACTAGTGAGACGTGAGGACGAAACAAAGCAGAACGGCTGCACACTTGTTATGCCAAAATGTGGCTTAAAAAAAAAAGTAACCCACGAAGGTGAACGCTCAGGACACTTGTCAGTAGTGTGGTCAGGAGTGGAGTCTCTGCCCCAGAACACAGACACGCCTGCCTTCTAAGGGGTGGGCGTGGCGGGCAGAGCGGGGGCCCTGGGCTGCACGGGACCCCACAGCCTCAAGAATCACAGCCTGGGCCCACAACCTGCCTTCCCACATGCTGTGGAGAGCCACGCTTCAGAACTACCTCTGACCTTTCAGTGCGTAAAGGGACCCCGTCACTCCTGCAGGGGTGGCACCACCCCACTTCCCCAAGATGCACATGGTGGGAAGGCCACTGCAGTCTGGAAAGGGACACCCGGCTCCCTGCACTCTGCCAGGTCACATCCAGAGCCAGTGGTCTGACCACGATGCGTCCTAAGTGTCGCCCCAACACCCTGGAGGGAAAGAGGCCAAAATCTGCTCAGCGGTTGCTGGACCCCAGCGGAAAGGCAGTGGGCAGTGCACCCCAGGCAGCACCCTGCCCGCCCCCTGTGCGAGGGGCTGCGGTGGCTACGACGGCCAGTCTCCTCCTGAAGGGGCACAGTCCCACCAGGCAGGTAGTACAGCAGCTGCGGGCCCCATTTACAGGTGAGAAAACTGAGGCCCCAATACAGAAAGTCTAAAACCAGGTCTCTGACCTCCTGGATGACATTCTGCCTTCAGACGTTGAGCTGAGCCCCTAGATGCGTGGTTTGCAGCCCCGGGACAACTGAGTTGGTGAGGAGACTTCCGTGGACGTCGGTCCTCCTCACACGTCAGGCGCTACAGGCGGGCAGGGGTCTCCTGACCAGCACGAAGAGGGAGGGGTGGACACGTGGCCACCTCTGTTTCGGCCTCAATGCCCAGCCTGGCCCCCTGCAACAAGCTGCTTGTCAGGTCTCTCTGGGCCCATCGGACCATGTGGGGCCCCGGAGCCCAGGTGGGTGGCAGTGGATGGACTGGCCACTCGGAGCTTACATGGCCCCTGGGAAATGGCTATAGCTGAGCAGTGAGGCTCAATGCCCAAGGGCTAGTCTCATCCTTCCCCTGGTGGGAAGGTCAGGGGTCAGAGACCAAGGCAGAGCCGCCAGCGCCTAAGAGGGGCCTGGAGGGAGCCGATCTGACCTTTGGTGACGCTGCTCCCCAAGCTGACTCTGTGGACAGTGACGGCACAGGAAAGCCAGCCGGTGGCCAGGCCAGAGGAGCTTCTGGGCCTCGGCTGCCTCCCCTGGGGAAAATGCTATGGGAACCACAAACACAAAGCCTGCGAGCACAGCCTCTCCGGAGGGGAGGGTGGGTGTACCATGCTGGTATCAGCGGGAGCCAGACCCCCTGAGTCAGGTGGCCTCCAGAGCAGGTGCAGTCAGAGTGCCAAGGCCTGGACTCTAGCTCCCCGAGCCTGGGACAGGTGACAGGGGCGGGGACAGCAGTGCCTTGGCCAGCAGCTGAGAGCCAGCCCCAGATAGCTGGCAGGTCTGCCGTCCAGCCCTCGAGGCCCGGGAGAGCTGCCTTGCGGGAACACAGAGGAGAAGCCCATGAAGGGTCACCGCGTCTGCTTCCAGATTTCAAGTGTGAAGCTTTCAAAAGACTAGAGCTTGGCTCCAAAACCGATGCAGAACAGACCTGAAACAGCACTGCCCACTTGCCCACCATAGGAGCTGCTGGAAGCTTCTGGCCTTTGCTCAGGCTGGTGTCCAGGGAGGGACTGTACAGTCAGGAGCCCAAAGGTGTCCTGAGTGACAGGGTCTAGCCCCCAAACTGGCCCCGATCTGCACGTCCCGGTGGGAGGTCCGGGGTCTCCAAGCTGCCCCTGACTTCCACTCGGATCCCCCTGCCCGTGGCAGGCACCAGGGCACCACTGTCGATCAGCCCAAGGCCTTTCCTTCTACAAGCCTTTCATTCAGATGTTCTTTCTTTTCTGGGGTTGGGAAGGGAGCTAGCGCAGGTCTTTAAGGCAACGAGACACGAGCACGTGGGTTAGTTTCACGAAAGTCACTACATCTACGGTAACAGAGAAACGGCAAAGCCCAAGCGCATGTGTCCAGGCCACCGTCCAGAGGGTTCTCGGGGGGGTTCTCAGAACCCCTCCGTTCTCGAGACGTGCCGGAATCTGGCGACAGGATCTGGTCCCTCTGAGGCACATCGTGCTACGGGTGGCATTAGGGGAGAAAAGACGCGCCGCCCCCCCCCCCCCGCCAACACACGTTTCTTTAAAAAATAATCATCTTGGTGGTGTCGACGCGACCTAAGATTAAGTTAAAACAAAAATAATAAAGGGACTTCCCTGGCGGTCCAGTGGTTAAGACTCGGTGCTCCCAATGGAGGGGGCACAGGTTCAATCCCTGCTCGGGGAACTAAGATCCCACGTGCCGCACGGCGCGGCCAAAAAAATAAAATAAAGTTAAAAAAAAGTACAAATACACAAAGGTGAGAAGGGAGAAGGCCCGATTCGGCAGGAAGCCCCGCGGCCTCCTCGGCCCAACGTTCCCGCCTCCACGCTCGAGAGGTATCCACGGACATCCGTCTTCTGGGACTAAATTCGTACCAGGGTTCACAGTGGCCCGGCCGCCACCCTGGGGGAGGGACAGTGGGGGCCCCCAGCTGAGCTGCCTGGATGATGGAACCGGAGTCGCTTTCTAAGGGGTGGGTGGTTTAAAACAATCTCTGCGTTTTCTTTCCGGCAGCTTCTCAGATCCTGTCGCTTACGTCTCCTGGGGAACCACATGCATGAGCTTCTGGCAAAGGACCGTCGTGGAAACTGCCAGGAGAAGAGCGGAGTTACTTGGGGATCCTCTGGTCCTGGGCCTGGGGGGTCAGGGCAGCAAGGGATGTGGGCTCACCCCACCCCGTCCTGAGGTTGTAGGAGAAGCCAGAAAGCCAGAAATTTATGTGGAACCTCCCAATTTGCGTGTGTGTGCGCGCGCGTGCGCACATCGGGCCTACAGGCCTCCTAACGGTTACGTTACTCAGGGAGGTGTGGCCAAGGATCCCGGCAACAGGCGGGTGCCGGCTCCACCCCTCATCCCGGTTCAGACCCCAGGACCATCGAGAGACGTAACTAGATGGTGGCCCCCCTGCTGGAGGCCTGTGACACCACACCTGGGCCACCGCCTGGCAGACCTCCAGGACCGGCAGCTAGCACGCCCACCGCGGACCTCAGAGGGGCTGGAACAGGCGGGTGTGCTGGCGCCCAGGTGAACCCATCACCCACAGAGCCTTCACGAGCATCACTCGGGGGAGATTTCAGAACGGAGGGGCCCTACTCTAGGCCCTTGGTGTGTTCTGACAGCTCTTCAACAGGGACTACAGTCCGGGCTGGAGGCAAAGCTCCAGCAACATGATGGACAGCGTCCTGGGCCCCGGGCAGGTGCCCATCAGAATTCTGGGACGGCTACCCTGGGGATTTTGAAGCCCATGCAGAAGCCTGTCACACTAACAGCGGTCTCGGCACAGGGTCCTGAACCAGGCTTGTAAATGAGCCCCGTGGCCACAGTGCAGATCCTGTTTTCTCCTCCTCAGCCGGCTGGGTTTAAGCTGGCGGCAGACGGGGATTTCGTTACTTGGCAAGAGCGGCCTGGTTTTCTGGAATCCCTTGTTCTGGGATTAGCTGGTGCGCAGCTGAGCGCCTTACCCTGAAATACGTAGGCTAGGTCACCACCAGACACGCCCAGCACGGTCTGCTCGGCCAGGGCCTCACACGTCCCGACCCCGACCCCCGCTGACCCAGGGCCGTGGGCACTGCCTGCCGCGTCACTCCTGGCCAGGTGGGCGGGGCAGACCCCAGGGCGGGTGGAGGAGGCCCGGCCTGGGGGGAGGTACTCACAGATGCCCTGCAGCAGCCACTTGGGCTTGTTTTTCCACCAGACCCCGAGGAAGTAGATAGGCAGGCCACTGAGGATGATGGTGAAGCCGATGCCGCACTCCACGGGGGTCTTCCAAAAGGAGACGGCGATCAGGAACAAGCAGGCCAGGATGAACAACGCCGGGAGAGCCAGGTGGACCTGGGGAGGGGACGCAGCTGACACGGGGAGCAGGACCTCCCCGCGGGTCCTGCACCTGCGGTGTCCTGGCCAGCCCTGGGAGCATGGCGCCCTCCCTGTGCCCCCGCCAGAGCCGGCCTCGCCCTTGGGCCCACCCAGCCCCTCCCATGGACTGCCCCCCCCCCCCCGACAGCCCTGCGCCCAGCTTATCCTTCCGGATCCAAAAGGGCCCGACCTCCCGGGCTGCTGCACTCGCCGTGCAGCGTCTCCAGGGTTTACTAGGGCCTGAGGTTCCCCTGGGTCGTGCTGGCCTCTTGAGAACCTTGTTCTCCGTTTACCCACCTCAGCACCCAGCGCTGGGCAGTAACTACCCAAAGCCCAGCTGGTGCTGGCGGGTGAGCTGGACCAACCAGGCTTCCCAGGTGGGGGAAGGTGGGCCCCCCTGGTTCCCACATCGCAGGGCGGGACCCCGGCCCCGCCCCTCACCACTGTCCCGTGGTGTTGGGGCAATGCCTCTGGGAAGGCCGTGGCCACCCGCTAATAGGCAAGGGGCACCCACCTCCTCAGAGAGTCCTTGCGGATGGACTGGACCACAGGCTGCGTGGCTGCTTGGCAGACAGCCCCGCCCACACAGGGCCCAGAAGAGGAGCCACAGAGGCACCCACAGCACAGCCAGGGCCCCAGGGACACTTGTCCCCTGTCTGCACCCACCGTGCCTCCTGCCAGGCGGCCTGTCCACATCCGGAACCCGCCCTCTGTCTACACCTTGGCAAGAGACCCTGGGGTGAGCGAGGGTCCCGTCAGGTCGGCCCTCATGCCTGCTCCACCCCCAGCTCCACAAGGATAGGCCTGCTCCCCACAAGCAGGGAGCAAGGTGGTCTAGGGCACTGAGGTCGCCGGGTCCCCTGGTGGAACCTGTCCAAGACAGGAAATCTGGTCCTGGCTGGCACTGCAGGACTGCTCGGTGGGCGAGGGGCCCGTGGACAGGCGCCAGCTGCTGGCCACATGCCACCAGGACCGGAAGAAGGGCAGGAGCTGCCGGTCGGCAGCCGCCACACCACGGGCTCTGCCCTCTCACTCCGGCATGACTGTCGGGGGCATAGCTGACGTGCTCACCAGGCCTCCCCAGCAGGGGTGTGATGCCCTTTTTGGAGAAACAAGGTCGCCCTTGGGCAGCTGTGCCCAGTACTGAGTTTATGAGGACACAGAAAGCCGACCTCAGGCCGGGGGCACGGTGGGCAGCCTGGTCCCGAAAAGCCTCCATTCACTCAGGGGCAAAGTCAGAGGACGCGCCCCTCCCCAGACAAGGTGGGACCCGTCCCCTCCGCCCACGTGCAGTCTGCTCTTGGCCACCCCGGCCGCCCGGGGCCGCAAGCTGCTTACTTCTGCTCCTCTCCTTTCGCTAGAAGATAAGCTCTAGGAGGATTAGGTGCTGGGGGTGGGGGGTGACTATCGTGTCCTTTGACGAACCCCAGCACCTAGAATCAAACAGTCATCAACAGAACTCAAGGCTTTTCACCAGGGCCCTTGGAGAAGGGTGCCCTGAGCTCCGGTGTGCAGAGGGGACAGAGGCCCACAGAGTGACGCTGGCTGCCCGGGCACACGTGGGGACCGCGCGGACGCTCACCTTGATGGGCCGCTCCAGATCTGGCTTCTGGTAGCGGAGCCAGATCATCCCGATGATGGCCAGGGCCACACAGAGCCAGTTGAAGAAGCTGAAGAAGTTGATGACGGAGAATATGTCTTTGGAGAAGGCGTACAGCAGGGTCATGGCGCACTGCAAGCACGGGGATGGGCTGTGAGCTGCTGCCGCCGCCGGGACACATCTGGCGGGCGGGCTGACCGCACGCACCCACTCCCGTCTTAAAGGAAGATGTGGTCTGTGGGACACGCAGGCCCTCACGGCAAAGGAAAGCGCTGATGGGGAAGGGGCCAAGGCGCCTGGATTTCAAGGAGGGGTCACAGCCCACGCGCTGCCCTGCGGGGGAGGTTTGGCTTCACACGCCTCCAGGTTGTTTCTGCTTCTTGTTTCTCTCTCTCTTTTTTTAAATAACCACCATGTATTAATTTTGGAACGAGAAACAAAAAACCATCCAGCGCCATGTGGAGTTCAGGGGAGAGTGTGGCAAAGAGCACGACGTGGAGACACACTTCGCGCTACAGCCCGTCTCACCCCCACCTTGGCCTCCGGCCCGCAGCCCGGTGACACTAGGCGGAGCCGGGACGGCGTGGCCGCTCCCCGGACTCCCTCTGCAGAGCCCCCAACAATCCCCGAGGGACATGCCCACACTCCACCTCACCCCACCAGTGACCCCCGCCCCATGGAGGGTGGGGACTCACCGTGAACACGAGCGAGGGCACGGGCGTCAGCAGCTGTGGGTGGATCATGGAGAGAATGGAGGGCAGGTGGCCCTCCCTGGCGCCCACGAAGAACAGCCTGCGGACAGAGGGGAAGGCGGTCGGCCTTGGCCGAGGGACCCAGGCAGGTGGGGAGCGGAGGGGGCCTGTGCTGAGGACCGGGCTCCCTGCCGTGGGCCTTGGTGTCCCCCACGGAGCCAGCTGGCAAGGGGCCCTGTCACCTCCAGCCCCCCGCAGGGCTCACGTGAACCCACGAGAGAGCCTGGACGGACACAGCAGTTGTGTCACCTCTGGGCAGGAACGTGCGTTATTTCTGTGTCACTTGAATGTTTTGACAGCTATGTTATTACTCAAAGTAACAAAAAATAGAGCTCTCCGAGAGCACGCGAGAAAGCCACACGTAGCAGCTCCCCACGCGCAGCCCCGCCCGCTCCCCCGCTCTGCCGCCAGAGCCTGAGTGAGCGAGGGCGGCGGCCCTGGCGGGGCTCACCTGGAAGACGTGAAGAGGGACCCGTTGACGGAGCCAAAGCAGGACAGACCCACGAAGACGGGGATGATCCAGGACATGACGCCCAGGTGGTAGTTCCCAAAGTCCTAGACGGACGCTGAGCGTGAGCCCTGCCCCGTGACGCCCCGACTGCCCCACCTGGCCGTCCGCAGGCTCCTCACCGCCCCCCACCCCCGGGCTGGCCCACACACAATCCCCTCCCCGAGGGCTCAGTATTTATTCGGAACGTGGGACAGGCCTCTGAGGTGGGGCTGGAGGTCCGTAATGGACTCAGCCCCTCGGCTCTAAGAGCGACCATCACTGGAACCACCACAGACGTGCCAACTTAAAACTGTCCAGGGTGGTCTGGGCACCAGTGCTGCTAAAGCTCCCTGTGGCCCCCACATACAGCCAGCGCCCTGCACCCGCTGGCAGGCTTGGTAAAGCACCAGCTCAACCCCTCTGAGTAGGCGCACACTTTGCAGACGAGGGGCCCGGCCCGCTTCTCATCGTGGGCTCGGAGGGCCGCGGCCGGCTCTTAGCGGCAGGTGGCATCTTACCACAGCCACAGCCTCCGACGTGAGCATCTGCTCAGGGGACAGCGTGGTGAAGTAGGCCAGGTTCGTCAGCACGTACACCAGGGTGACGATGGGGAGGGAGATGATGATGGCCAGGGGCAGGTTTCTGCAAGGACCGGGCGGGCACATCACCAAAATGAAGCCCACCACGGGGCCGGGCCCGCCCCTCGCTGCAGGGGAAGCGGCACGTGACCAGCAAGTGGCTGGAAGGTGGCGCTTGGGGCAGGGCAGCTGTGCAAACCTGGGCCAGCGACTCAACCCTGCCGGCCTCCACGCCCCCATCTGTGAAATGGGCTTCCTGCCCATTCTGAGGACGAACCTTCTTCTAGATCACACGGCCCCCATGATCCTGACCCCAGGGGCCCTCCCGGAAGGCCATGCACGGCTTTTGTCGGGGGCTGGGCTGAGCCCAAGGATGGGCTCTTGGACAGAACCAGGCTTCTTCCTTCTCTCAGGTGAAAATGATAAAAACACGCGTCTCCGTTCGCATACATACCTGTAGGGATTAATCATCTCCTCTGTGACAAAATTCAAGTAATTCCTAGAATTGAGAGAGCAGACTTTTATTATACGTTCCTCCCGCAGTCATCGGGAAGAAAGAATGCAGGTTCCACGGGGAGTCCGACCTGGCTGCCCTGGGCCGGTGGAGAGGGGACGCCCACACCCCCAGGGACACTCACTCCCTCCTGGTGAGCAGCGGGGGCCATGGGGGCGCCTCCTGAGATGGCGATGGTCCTGCCCCTCCCCAGCGCCATCCCCCCTGGGAAGCAGCACCGTCCCTGAGGTGTCAGCAGAGGTTTATCTCGGGGCCCCATTCTCGGGGGCAGGACACGAGCCGAGAACAGCACTGCTACGAGGGCCCCTCTGTGCTTCCTCGGGAAGCATGGGGTTTCCTGCCCCCGCCCCGTAGAATTGCCCGTGGATGGCCAAGAGGTGTGGATTTCTGGACACTTTGGGGTCTGGCACGTGTGCCCCAGGGCCCGGATGTTCTAGAACCTACCATCCCCCGTAGGCAAAGAGGCCGCTGTACAGCGCCAGCACGATGTTCCCCACGTCCACTTTGGTGCCTTCAAACGAGGACTTGGGGTCCAGATTGGATATGTTACCTGGCAGGGGCCAAACAGACAGATAGGGATTCTGGGTTAGAAATCGTGGCACGGAGGCCAAGCCACAAGTTCCGCAATGTTCCTGGATCAAAATACAGTAATAGACAAAAATGCAACAGATTAAATGCACCTGTGAGCCCCCAGACTCCCAGGGGCCGGGGCAGGCAGGCAGGGTGAGTGCAGTTCGGCTAGGTCTGAGGCCCCTGGCCCCGCCCACTCGAGATGGGGAGGGCAGCTCTGCAGACCCCCGGCCGGGCGGACACCCAGAGCCCATCTGTGCCTGTGGGACAGGATGCCTGGGACGGGCGGGCACCGGGGTGGGTCTGCCTTGCCTGGGCTGCAGGGCGCTGGGCGCCTCAGAGGACGCTCCCTGCAGATCTCAAGATGCGGCCCAGTCAGGGCACCTGGGCTGCGTCTCCACTCTCCCCCTTAGTGTTGGGAGCCCAGAGCTGCTAAGCGTAAGCCAGCCTTCTCGTCTGGGCACACGAGCTCCCAAAGACGACCTGGACCCGCCCTGGGACGCGGCTGCACCCGAGGGGCTGCAGCTGGTGAGGGACGGTGGGCTCAGCTCTGTTCCCTAACCCAGATGGACGTACTGGGCTCTTGGACACAGGGGGTCGGCTTCTCTGCTGACCATTTCCACCCTGAATGGCCCCAGGCGTCCTGGGCTTGTGGCCGTTATCGCTCCAACCTCTGCCCCTGCCTTCACTGGCACCTCTGCTGTGGCTCCTCTTGTGACCCAAAAGGACACCTGTCATTGGACTTAGGGCCCCCCTAACCCAGGATGATCTCAGCTCCATCTTTTCCTTAATTACACATATAGAGACCCTTTTCCTGAATAAGGCCACATCCACCGATTCCATTGGACATGTTTTGGGGGCCACCACTCAATCCAGTATGGTAGACGTGAAATGTGGGGGCCTTAGAAGGGTCCCTGGCTACTAGGACAGTGTCTGGCCCTTTCTGAGGCTGTTACACCATCTGTGAAATGGCCCCATAACACCCAGGCCCAGAAAGACTCGCTCCATAAGGAGGGACCAGCCTGCCAGCCAGGTGCCGACGGACACGGGCAGGGGCTCGGCCAGACTCCACGGGGTTTTCGTTCCTGGCTCCCCGGCTCTGGGTGCGGCCGTGACACAGGCCCCATGGCTCTGGATATGAGGGTCTGTGCCCCGTGCTGCTGAGAAGCACATGGTCCAGGACCCGAGGGACCAGGCTGAGACGTGACCCTGGGGCTGCTACATGGATCACTGCCGCCCGTGGCTGGAGGATCTGCAGGTCCCTCGGGGGACGGGGGGATGGGGGGGATGGAGGACGCCATGCCTTCCACAAGGGCGATGGCCTTGGTCACCCCAGGAACACAACACGGTGATGGTATGAGGAGGTCGAAAAGCGGACCCGTGGCAGGGAGGCTCCCATAAAACCCCGTCATTCTACCCAGCCAACACCGCGGGGGGAGGGGAGGGACCCCAAGTTCCTTTCTGGGTCCAGATGCCCTGGATGCCTGGACTCTGCCCTGTAGGTGTGCTCAGGCGTGAGCTGGGAGAAGGACTTAGGACGCAGGAGGTCCCTTCCGCTCCCCAGATGAGGCCACGGTCTCATGATGAGAAAAGGCTCCAGGGAGGCTGGCACCTCACCCAGCCCGCCACCCACACGTGGATCTGTGTTGGAGGCCCGGGTCCTGAGACCGCCTGGTCACAGGGTGGTCAGCAGGCTGGTGGGCGGGGGCAGTGCAGAGAGCCGGCTCAGGACAGGGCACCCCAGCACAGCACCCAGGGCCTGGCTGCTCCCCATGGAATGTTCTGGAATGTGCCTTCCTTTACATCTGTGGGGAGGGGGAGGGGCATCTGTCCCACAAGTTGGGGAAGCTGAGGCTCAGGCCACCTGCCCACAGACCTGGGTCTGGCCTCCTGAGCAGGCAGCCGCTCCCAGACGCTGCAGCTGCTCCCGCGACCCCAGGTCTCCAGAAGACCCTGCACCCCTACAGGGTGTTGCTGCTGCCCGTCAGGGTCTTGCAACTACTTCTGGAACATTAAAGGCCTTTCACAGCAAGGGCTCCTTACAAGTAAGGCACTTGTGATTTTCTCCTCAATCTGCACCATTTCCCCATCAGGACATACTTCGATCTCCTGCTTGTGCTTCAAGGGGAACTGCTTTTCGCACATGCTGGAAGATAGATCTTGGTGCAGCCATTAAAACTGGCTCCCAGGACTTCCCTGGTGGTGCAGTGGTTAAGAATCCGCCTGCCAATGCAGGGGACACGGCTTCGAGCCCTGGTTCGGGAAGATCCCACATGCCGCGGAGCAACTAAGCCCGTGCACCACAACTACTGAAGCCTGCACGCCTAGAACCCATGCTCCGCAACAAGAGAAGCCACCGCGATGAGAAACCTGCGCACCTCAACAAAGAGTAGCCCCCCGCCCGCCACACTAGCTGTTCTGGCCCAAACGCAGACTGAAGACTCTCACGGGCTCCACTGGGGGCCTCAGTAGGACAGGTGTGGCCAGGCCGTCCTGCTGGGAGCTCTCTTGGTTATCCGGGGCCTCATTCCCTGTCTACAAAGCACCCGAATGCCCTGGAGGAAAGTGGGCATCCAGGTGCACAGAGGCCAGCACACCCCCTGCTTCTCTCCTGGCACGGTGGTGCGGGGGGGAGGGGGTTGAGGGGGAGCTCCGCCAGGAATGTGGCTGCTTTGGGCTCCGATCCGCCACTGCGAGTCCCTCTGTGCTGCCCCCTCCCTGTCACCTCCCTCCTGCCGACAGTCAGCGCCCGATTGGGTGCACACGTGGGCCCCCTCGGCAGAACTCCTGGGTCTGTCCAGCCTCCGTCTGAGCTGGAGGGCCGCCTGGATCAGACCCGCAGCCGGGCTGGGCACCCGACCAAACACTGGCCGAGTTCTGCCCTCCTCTCCACGGGCGCCTTGGAATGGGCGCCGGGCCTGCTGGCTCTGCACGGCACTTGGCCCCGGGACCCCCAGGACAGGCACGGCTCGGGGGAGCCCGCCCGGGGACAGTGGCTCCGCCTGCCCGCGCCGCCCGGGCATCCTGTTGGGGCTGGAGCCCTCACAGCAGGTGGGCTTGCAGAGGTCTGGAGAGCTGGGGGGGCGTGCGCGGCACCTGCCTGGTAGTCTCCAGAGCAGTAAAAGAAGCAAGGGAGGCAGCCACACCCCGTGAAATGATGTGTGTCCGCAGCCGCTTGGTGCCTGGCGGCCACCGCAGGGGACACACAAGAAAACCCCCTGGGAGGGCAGATCAGGGCAGATCCCAGACCCCGCACGGTGGTCTCAGCCACCCACCGGCCCCAGCAACCAGGGGACATGCGGTGATGGGAGACACTTGGGATTGTCACGGCTGGGGGCGTCATCCAGTGGGTGGAGTCTGGGTGATGCGAATACCCGGCAACACACGAGACGGCCAACACAGCAAACAGTGCCGGGCGGGATCCCGCTATAGACGGTGCTGGCAGGTGCGTGGCTCATGTCCTCGGCCGTCCCCCCAGTGGACCCCAAACCGGGATGCCATCCTTGTTAAAAACACAGAGCTCCAGATGCCGGCCAGACACGGGATGGATGACCTCGTTAACACCCCACCCACGCCCATGACCGCCGAGCTCCCCACTCCAGCTCTGTCCTCATGGGGCCCCCAGGCCCACAGAAGGCAGGCAGGCAGAAAAGTCATCACGATGGACAGGTGGGGGAGCGCAGGCCCTCCCGCAGGGGCTGGGGGTGTGGGTCCCCTGGGCCACCCCGTCTCTGGGGCTTCTCGGCAGGCCTCAACGCCGCCTCTAACTCGCTGCTCACCCAGAAGGTGGTGCCACCTGGGGTGGGTCCCGCCCCGCCCCGCCCCGCCCCGCCCCCAGGCTCACCCGCAGTACAGGCACAGGCAGGCCCCGAGGCCGCTTCATAGGGTCTGCCCATCTCAGAGGGCCGCGGGAAGGTGAAAACTAGCGCAGAGCCACATCCTGGGCTCTCTGGCAGCCTCGGGAACCAGGCTGGCTGGGGTGGGAGTGTTCACAAGGCCCCAGGAGCCGATTTCAGGGAAAGGAGCCCAGACCCCTGCGTCATGCAGACAGAGCCATGGCAACCCTCGACCTGGAGCTGTGCGCGTGGGGACGGGACCAGGAGCCCCGGGGGATGTGCCAGCCCCTCTGAATCAGAGGACAAGGGCTCCTCATGGTGTCTGCGTCCCCCCAAGATCCTGCCGGGCTTACGTCACACTCACCAAGGCTTGGCCTGGGCCCGGGCATGGGAACCCACAGTCTCTCAATGCCCAGCCTGGAGATGGCAGCTGGGGGCAAGCTGGAAAAATGCCAGAGCCTCAGGGTGACCAGGCCGTGCCCTGCCCAGTGCTCTCCCTCCTGCCTCTGCCCACGGGCACCCCTCTCAGGACGCTGACGCTGACTGTGAGAAAGTCATTCCCCGAACCAGGGTGGGCGGGTGTCCACTGTGCAGGAACCTTCCACCTGGTCCCTCCTGAACCCTCTGGGGTTCCACATAATGGTCGTGTATGTGGTGGAGCGCACTGCACAGGGTACCCCCAAAGTTCATGTCCCCCTGGAACCTCAGAAGGTGACCTGCTCTGGAAAAGGATCTTTGCAGATGTAATCAACGCAAGGATCTCAAGGTTGAGACCGTGGACGAGGGTGGGCCCTAATTCCCCGAGAGCGTCCTTATAAGACACAGAAACACGGGGGCCACGTGAGGACAGAGGCAGAGTGATGCAGCCACGAGCCCGGGAACCACTGGAGCTGGAAGAGGCAAGGACGCTCCTCCCTCCAGGTTCCAGAGGGAGCTCGGCCTGGTTTTGGACTGCCAGCCCCAAGACTGTGAGGGGGTAACTGCTGTCGTTTTAAGGCCCTGGTCTGTGTCCTGTGCTGTGGCTGGCCCACAACACTCCCGTTTCCGCTGTGCCTTCACAGGCATGGTCAGGACATGCCACAGCCATGGCCTTGGATCCCGCCTCACCATCACGGGCCAAGCGAGCAGGTGCTTGGCCGTGGGACTGAGCCCCATCTGAGAGTCAGCTCTGTAGGACCCCTGCCCTTAGCGGGTCTCCTGCTCCACCCAGAGACCAGGCACCCTTGGGAGGCTGCATCCCACAGCTGGCTTGCCGCGGGTCCCTCTTTCTTGTCTCCACACCCCGGGCTGAGCGCACGGTGTCTGGTGCCTATTCTCCGCTCTGCCTCGGGGGTGGTGGTGACGGTGCCCATTCACCGTGGCCAGCGTCTGTCTCTGGTGTCGTCCATCTTTTAAACTCCTGGAGGAGCTGACCCGGGGCCTCAGGATCAGCTTCAAGCCTCAAAGGACCCTCTCTGCACTGCACAGGCTGCAGAGACCCCTGGGCACAAAGTGTGCCCAGCACAGGGCTGTGTGGCTGCCGCCCCCGTCCTGCTGCGGCCCCGTCCGAGCAGCTGACCACCCAGGGCACGGGTGAGCAAGGTCGGCAGGGAGAGAGCCAACTTCCAGGCCTTTGGTCTCATCCCCGAGGGCAGCACAAGCAAAGCATGTGACTTCCCATCTGTGATGACTCTGGACTCGGAATCTGCACAGAGCCACGCAGGCTGATGGAAAGGTCTCAATTAAAAACAATCAAAGAGCACCCGGAGGGCTTCCCTGGTGGCGCAGCGGTTGACAGTCCGCCTGCCGATGCAGGGGGCGTGGGTTTGTGCCCCGGTCCGGGAAGATCCCATATGCCGCGGAGCGGCTGGGCCCGTGAGCCATGGCCGCTGAGCCTGCGCGTCCGGAGCCTGTGCTCCGCAACGGGAGAGGCCACAACAGTGAGAGGCCCGCGTATCACAAAAAAAAAAAAGAGCACCCAGAGGAAAGAGCCACCCGTGTCCAAGCCCTCCCGCGGTGGCTGAGGGGTGCCCATGTCTGCCGCGCGACCTGCTGCTCTGGGCATTGGGTGAGGAGCAGACTGGCCCGCCCTCCCCCTTGGCCCCGCCCCTGTCTCCTGGGGCACAGGTGACCGTGGGGAGAACTGAACCCCAGCCACGTGGCCCCCGTTACAGCACCCTGCGGTCCCGGCATGACCCTGAGCCCCTCTGAGACGGCCTCCATCACAGGGCCCCTAAGTCCTGCACTAGGGGAGGCCGAGCCCGGGCGCCCCCGAAATGTCTCCCCTCCCTGTGAGGACAACAGCCGGGCTCACAGGCCGCCCGAGCTGCCTGCCCACAACCTGAAGACAGTTTCAGGCGGCACCAAGGCCTGGGGCCGCTGTGGCTACTGTGGCCACTTCACACATGAGGACACCAAGGCTCTAGCAAGCGAAGGGCCCTGCTGAGACCCAGACCCTCCCAGCACGAGGGTCTCCTCCCTGCCCCCCAGTGCTCTGGCCACCTGGCTGGGCTGCCCAGGGCCTTCCCCACCAGCTTCGGACACCACCCTGGGACAGGACGCAGGGTGGGCCGTCCCTCGAGGGAGCTCTCGTCCCCGCACACAGTGCCCATCGTCACAGGCCTTGTGGGGTCATGACTGGACCCCGACCCTGCTACAAGCCGGGCAGGGTTGGGCCACCACTGCTCTGTGGCCTGGGGGCCCACTAACCTAAGAACTAAAACACACACTGTCAAGTGACTGCCAGCCGAGTCCCAGCCCTGCGGGCACGCTGGCCTTCACAGCTCCACCGGGGCCTCCCCACTGCCAGGATCCCCTTCGGCCCAGGTGGACCCCTGCCACCCCTGCCCTAGGTCACTCCATGGCAGTGCCCGGACACACATGATCAGCACAGGGGCCAGGAGCCTCCACGCCCAGGTCTCCCGGACACGGGGGCCTACGTCTCAGCGCCAGGTGATCTCGCAGGAACTGCCATGGAGGCCAGGGCCCGGGGCCAGGCCTGTCGGTCCCCCCTCCTGTGAGCTCCCCCAGGGGGCACCCTTAACCTGCAGGGTGACACCAGCTGCTCCAACTGCTCCAGGAGATGCCGGCCCGCCCACCGGAGGACACAGCCGAGCAAAACCACAACAGTCCCATTGTGTGTCCTCTAGGAGGGGCTGGGGCTCAAGGCACGAGCCTTCCCCACTCCCACCCTCCAGTCTCAGAATGGCCTGGCCTTGGGCCGTGGGCCTGCTGGGTGTTGTAGGTAAAGGGCCGACAGGGAGAAGTCAAAGCGGGCACGGAGTGCCCTCTGCCCACCGCTGTCACTCAGCCCTGGTCCTCGGGGCGCCCCCTCCACATCACGCGCCGGGCCTGCTTCTCTCTGCAGCCGCCCCTGGCCAAGCCTCCGCCACCCACACTTCATGGCCACCGGGCTCTGAAATGCCGGCCTGATTTCAGTGCCCCCCTCCTGAGAAGGCTGGGGGGAATCCAGAGGCCTCGCGTGGTGCCAGGCCCCGCATGCGTGCCTCCCCCGGCCTCCGGGCCACCTGAGCCCCTCCCCGGCCCTGCAGAGCCAGCCCTGGCCACACCAACTCTGAGCCTTCATCCAGCCGTCCCTCTGGCCCTCAGAAGGGCCTTCCTGATCGGGGCCGAGCCCTGCCTGCCCGTCTGCGAGTCTCCTGTGCACATGTTTGATGTCTGCACACCAGACACAGCGCGAGCCCTGGACGGCAGGGCCGAGTCCTCAACTGGGTCTCAGCACAGAGCCACACCCGGGGCCGCAGAAACTTCTGGTGAAGGTGGGCAGGACTGCCCACGAGTCTCACTGGCGACGAGGACGAGGCCTGGAACAGAGGCCTGGAACCTGGACCTGCCAGGCTCCACGCCCCAGCCCCTTCTGCAGCCCCCAGGCCCCTCTGGGCACCAGGCAGGCCAGGCGGGGCCAGGCACTGGTAAAGGGCAGAGACGGCGCGTGGGCGGGTCTGCGAGATGCGGGTCATGTCCTCCAGATGCACCGTGGCTCGCAGCCAATCTGGGCACCATCACGCTGAGCCCCTGCCCGAGGGGCCCTGGCCCTTCCGCCAACATTCAGCATGGGATCCTTGGGGCAGCCGCCCAAGGGGTAAGTCAGGCGACTCTCGTGGGGAAAGGGTTGTTTTCACAAAGTGTCCTCTACAAGGGAGGGCATCCATCTGGGAGGGAAACCAGCGGACAGGAATTTTGCAGACACTGCACTGCCTCCCAGGTTCAGAAAGGAATGGCTTCGGGGGGAGGACGTTTTCGATGGCAGTAGAATTATAAACACGTTATGTATTCAAGCTGAACAAAGGCGCTTTGCTATCCCTGCTGAAATTTGTTTTTACAAAACTCCGGCCCCCCTACCTTCTTCATCAGCCTGTAGCTAATCACACCAGCCAAGCAAAACCTTCACCAGCAAGTCCTCCTCAAATGACACTGAGCGTGCTCCCCAGCTAGACCGTCTGGTGGGCGCAGGATGGATTTTTCCTCCTACCCACTGGTTTCCACCCATAAGCTCTCAGTGGCGGGGAGTCCCTCAGCTCCCTTAGTGCTCCCGTCAGCACTCCTGGTACCTGGAACCCAGCCCGGCCGGGGTCCTCCAGACAAAGTCTTGTCTTTAGGAAGATGCTGGAACCCGAGATCCCAGGAAGCCAGGGGACACAGAGGCTGGTCTCCCCGCTCCCCGACACACGGGGCTACGGGGGTGGGGGTGGTGCTGCTCTGTGTCGTCACGGTGACCTCAGCCCCTACGAGACCACAGATCTGTGGCAGCCACGCACAAGGCTAGCGTGGGCCTGCCATCCAGCCATCCTGGAGAAGCCAGTACCTCCGTTCACCAAGAGACACCCTCGAGAATGTTCCCGACAGCATCCCTCTCAGTAGCCAGAAACGGGGAGGCTCCACCTGCCCACAGCATAAACTTTGCGGCACATTCACGAGAACGCAGCCCAGCGGGAAGACACACTGCCACCAAACGCCACTGCATCGGCGCCCATCATGGGAGGGGTCGGCATGGCGGGCAGCCATCCACAGGGCACGGGGACCCTGCTGGGGGCTGGGGGCACGTTCCCGTGTGGAAGATCCAGCGGCACCGGCAATAGCACCTCTCGGCCGTGCTGCTAATGCAGGAGGCGCGTCGCCAAGCTCTCCCCACGAACCACCGCCCACCCCGGTCACCACCAGGCCCACCCTGTGTGGGCAGGACAGGCGGACCTGTTTCTCCTGCTGCTCTGGGACGGACGACCCGCCAGGTGACGTGCAGCCCACCTAACTCAGTGTCAGTGCTTCTCCCGGGGCCGCGTGACGCGCCGACTCCAGTGACACCCGTTAGCTAAGGCGGTGGATTTGGGGCCGGGCGCTCAGAGACGGGGCCCCCTCCCCCTCCCCCCACACGCCCCCAGGCTCAGCAGGGCCTCCCGGGACAGCGGGGAGACCCCAGGGGCTGCACTCACCCTTCCCGATCTGGATGAAGCCGAGCAGGATGATCAAGGCCAGCGCCAGCAGTTTGGCCGCGGCGAAGGCGTCCTGGACGCGGGTGGCGGCCTTCACACTGTAACAGTTGACGGCCGTGAGCAGTACTGTGGAGACAGGGGCAGCGAGTGAGTCCCGCGGAAACGCGGGCAGAGGGGCTGGCGAGGAGAACCCCAGCCCTGAGGTCACAGGCTGAGAGACAGCTGTGAGCCCAGGTGCCCCCCAGGCTGCCAAAAAGGTCTTTTTGTCCTAATGAATGAATTTCAACACGTCACCGCCACCTGAGTCCCTCCTGCAGGAGCCCTCGAGGAGAGCGCTGTGCTCAGAGCAGGCTGAACGCCCACACTGCCATCTCGGGGGCGGGGGGGCGGGGGTGCTCAGTCACCTTTCTGCTCCCACCTGACACTTCAGCACAAGTGTCAGGCTCTCCCACAGGCACCCAAACTTCTCAAGGTGGGAACCCTCTCTTCAGAGGGTCCTCGTAGGATCCCACAGGGGCACAAGGGGTGCGGCATCAGCCTGACAAGCCTGGGGTGGGGGGGTCCACGGGGGCTGAAGGAGATGCACAGCCCAGGCTCCCAGTGGTGAGAATAGCAAACGAGCACGAACTCTGCGGCTGGTGTCACAGCAGATACTAAAGACCCAGACTCCACGCCAGTCACCACCACGGGGAGGGACAGGAGACACGGGGGGGCGGGCAGCTAAGCCAGGCTCCCCAAATGTGCCGACACACGCAGGCCCCGCCTGGGACCCCAGGGAGACCCTCCAAGTCCTGAGCAGAGGTGGAGGCAGCGCTCAGTCTTCAGGGACCTCGCCAGCAGCCCCTCTGCAAACTCACCACAAAACAAAATTAGATGAAAACAAAGGCAACAAACCAGCACTCAACACCCGTGCCTTCCTACTCGGTGGTTCCTACCTCTCGGCCGAGTCGCACGTGGAAACACGCACGCCGTGAGGCCAGCGCTCCAGTGCCCACGCCACTGCTGACGCCAGCTACCCAGGGAGATGGCCGGGGCGCAAATGGGGCCTTTTATTCTCGGCAGGCTGGCGGTCGAACATTAACCAGCACAGCCTGGACCCAAGGGAAGGGCGTCTGTCCACCATGCCCCGCACACACCGGCTTTTCCCAAGGGCTGCGGTGGGTGAGAAAGTCTGGACCGGGCTTCTGCTCCAGACAGAACCAATCCCGGGCGGGCAGATGCCATGTGGCTTCTTCCCCCAGCTAAATCAATTACGTGTACTTTTACAACATGAGGGAAAGGCCGCAACGAAATAAATCCACGATGTTTAACTAGATGAGACCTGACAGTTCAGGTGTGAGAAAAACAGGAAATGGCCCCCTGAGCTCTGGTTAGGACCGGGGGCCCACACTGAACCCCGCCCACGCTTAGTGCTTCCAGAAATTAACTGATACCCAAATACCGCCCGCCCCATCACTTTCTCTTTGCTGCCCTAAGCCTGGCCGATGCAGCGGCTGACCGCGACTGTTTGCTACGCCCTCAGGAAGTTCAGGCTGAAAACTTTCAAAACCAGTTGCTTTTGGCTGCTACCCCTAAACTGAAACCCTCAGATGTTCCCAGACCAGATATGAAGGCAAAGAGCTGTCACAAATGGACCTGGAGTGGCCCTCACTCGTGGGGACCCGGGCCGAGTCTGCACCTGTCAGAGGCTCGTGATAAAATGAGCTGCCTCAGGGTGGCGGCGCTTACACGAGGCTGTGAGAACGGGGGGACAAAGTATCCATGTCACAGCACTGAAGCCATCTCCGGCAGCAGGAGCTGAGCCCGGGCTCAGATGAGGGGGCCGACGTGTGCAAGGGACAAACAGGACCAGTGACCTCCGCCGTGTGGCTCTGGGGTGGACAGAGGGCTCTCAGTTCGGGCCCTCGGGACCAACGCAGAGACAGCTGTCCCGTATTAAGTACATCAGCACTGCCATTCCCAGCACAGAAGAGGAGACAGAGGCTCAGAGAGGACCCCTGTACACGGCGCTAGGGGCAGAGCCAGATCTCTGAGGCCCGTCTGATCTCAAACAGCCAGGTCGGGGGCGGGGGCGGGGGAGGAGGTTGAACAGCAGAATTACCTTCTCCTGGGCATCCAGGCTGGTGCGACCTGCCACGTGGCTAGGACCCAGGGTGAGGGGGCCTTGGAGGGCAACCCAGGTTCTTTCCCATCACTGGCCCCAGGGAGCCTGTGCACAGTAAGGCGGGGAGGGGGCTTTTCCAGGACAGTCGCACATTATGGGGAATGTGGCAGCCCTGAGGCCTTCCCTTCCGGATGCGCCAAGAGGCTGACAGATTGCATCACACTCCTCCATTCATGCCAGGCAGGAAGCGGGGAGAGCCGTGGCCAAGCCACACACGGGGAGGTGGCTCTTCCCGCCGCCAGCCCTGCCCAGCTGCCCTCACTGTTACCGCTGCACGACTCCCCTGGTTTGACTCACCCCATTTGGGGTGTGCACCCCAAGGGGAGCAGGGGCACCTCTCCCCACCTCACAGATAAGGACCTGGAGGATCCAGGAAGGGGGTGTGGCTGGCCCAGAGCCCCAGCCCCAGGGCCATCCCCCTGCAGTGGTCACTGGGGGCGGGACAGACCGAGGCCCAGGGCCCCTCCTCTACCGACCCAAGGCCCTCCCCTTCAGGAACACAGGGTGCCACCCTGCCTGTGCAGAGCGGAGCCCACCCGGCAGGTGTCCGAGCCCTGTGGACAGAGGGTAATGTTCCTTGAGCTCAGCTCCGTGTCAGAGAGTGGAGAGGCAAGGCCGGGCTGGCCGTCTGCAGTAGGGAGGGGAGCAAAGTGGACTTTGTAATATTCACTTCCTTTACAGAAAGAAGAACTGAGACGCACGATGGAACTTTAATGTCCACTGACTTCAGCTGATGAGGGAACAAACGCTTTATTATCCTCCCTAGCGTCCCTCCTAGAAAACTCTGAAATGAAACAGAATCTAAAGTAAATCAGGGGATTCACTAAGACCCGTGTCTCTTAGCCTTAAGGAAAGCAGCGCTGGGAGGCTGTCTGGGAGGCTGGATTTGCCTCTCGGCTACACTGGTTTTAGGCCCCGTCACCTGGACAAGGTGCCTGACTCTTCAGAGCCTCAGCTTCCACGCCCGCAGGATGGAGGGGGGGTGACAGGGACACGAGAGGCTCCGGGTGTCACACAGGGTCTGCTGCCGCCACTACCACTACTCGTGGCAGTACCCCCCCCGCGCTGCGTGGCAGGGGGAGGACAGTCTACCCCAGCGCACCCGCAGGCGGGCTGCTGGGTGAGGCCAGCACACTGGCGGGAGGGCACCCCGGCTGGCAGCCGGCCCCCTCGGGGTTCCCCGTGCCAGCACCCCCAGATAAGCACCCCGCAACAGCTGGGGCCGGGGAGATAAGAGCCCAGCGGCCTCCGGAGAGGAGCGGCAGTGGGCTGCGTGCAGAAGGCGGGAGCGGGCGGGGCCTGGCGGCTGGTGCCACGGGCCAAGCGGGAAGCCCGCCCTTCAGGGCTGTGCCTGTCCTGCCCTCATCCCGCCGTGACACAGTCACCTAGCTGGCCTGCAGGGGCACCCCAGCTCAACCTCGCAAATGAGCCGGGGTCCCCGGGGCTGTGCTGGAGGGCCCGCCACCCTCTGCAAAGTCACCGTTCCTCTGCCAACGGACCCACGAACTCGCACTCACACCCTGGTCCACCGCTCCCCACCCCAGGGGCTCCACCCATACCCCATCCTCGTGCCCGAGACAGCAGGAAGCGCTGCCCAGTGGGGGAGGGAGAACCCCTTGGCTGGCCTCCTGGGCTGCTCTCACCCCATGGCCCTGGGGACAGCCGGTCACACTTAGAGCCGGGCCATGAGCGCCAACTCCAGCTGCGACCTGGCGGACCAGGTGGCTTGAGTTCAGAGTCCTGTCTGCAGACCGCGAGGGCCACACGTGCCCAGGGGGCCACCCGGGCCGAGGACAGGGGCTGGCCCACGGGCTCGGGGATGCACGGCAGCTCCCCCATCTGTTATTTCTCAGGACCCCCCTTGGGTAGCGCCTCCGGGACCCTCCCAGAACCTGAGCACAGGGTGGCCGGCGGGGAGCTGCCACTGCTCCGCCCACCAGCGTACAAATGGGACGGGTGCCACCAGTCTCTGGGAGGGCGCTTATCTGAGCAGTTCCCAAAGGCTCCTGCCCAGCCTCGCCTGACGTGACCTCTCACCCCGGCCTGACCGGTTATCTCACTCTCCAGGCCCCAGGGTCCACCTCCTGATGATAACTCTTCACACATAGGCTGCTGTCAGCTGTCAGCCACTGAGGGCCAGCCTCCCAGCCCCTGGTACATGCTGCGCAGCCGACTGGCTGTCTCACTCGCAAGGGAGAGCTTGAAATGCAAGGGGACCTGTTTTCATTTTAAAACACCAAAAAAAAACAAAACAAAGTACAAAAAACACACCCAAATCTTAGTTCCCCGAACCCGCACCCCCTGCAGTGGAAGCGTGGAGTCTTAACCACTGGACCACCAGGAAAGTCCCTCTGCTCAATATTCTGTTAACAACCTAAATGGGAAAAGAATTTGAAAAAGACTAGATATGTGTATATGTATAACCGAATCACTTTGCTGTACACTTGAAACTAACACAACATTGTTAATCAACTATACTCGAAAATAAAATTAAAAAATTTTAAGTTAAAAAAAAAAAACAAAAGAAACCACACACCCAAATCCATTTCCCTCTCTGACAGAGGGTGACACCCTGATGGGATTTATCAGGCCCAGTGACCAGGGCTGCCCCTGGATTTTGTGTATGCCAGTAACAAAATCTTCAACAAACCCGGCAACGAGGGCCAAGTATGAGCACCTGCTGCGTGCTCTCCATCGTTCAGCGTCCTCGGCACTGCCGGGGGTCCCCTCACCCTCACCCCCTCTGCTGACTCGAGGACAAACACACCAGACAACAGCATGACTGACGCCAAGAGAACCATCTGAAAGCAAAGCACCTGGGGACTGGCTGGCCCCCCACTCATGAGAAAACCCGTCTACTGTCCCCACGTCTCTGATGGGGCCGCAGCCGTGGACCCTCCCTCGTCCCCGGCCCAGTGTCTGTAGGGACCGTCCCCCTCCAGGATGGAAAGGGGAGTGCAGGTATCACTTGGGTTTCATGCAGGGTCCACGGGTCAGAGCCCCAGAGCCTAGAACCTCACTACCAAGTGAGTCCTACGAAGCCGCCAGTGGCATCCTCAAACGAGTCTCTGAAAAAGGTGCTTTCTGTACGTGGCTTCAGGACGCTTAAGAAAAAGGGCCAATACTTGAGGCAAAGCCAGTCTGAGGCCCAGCGGTAACTGCCACTCCACACAGGTGGGAGGGGCCGAGCCGCCAGCCAGAGGAGCCCCATTTTACCCGCAGCTCTGCCGGCAGGCCCCCGGCGGCCCCCGAGACAGGAGCGGAAGTGGCTGGCAGGCGGGGCGTGCTGCAGGAAGCCGGGCCAGCCTGGTCTCTTGGGGCAGCAGCTGTGACGGGGCCGGAGAGCAGCAGAAGCTGAGTACTGTGACTGAGGCCGGACGAGCCCTGGGCCCAGGCAGCCGGCCCACCTGCCGTCCGGAGCCTCTACCCGCCGAACAGCAGCACCCGCGGGGCCCCTGGACCCGGAGCCCCGGCTGCAGGTGGGCCGAGGCTCCTCGACTGTGGCCAGGGAAACCCTGGGCTTGCGTGACCCAGGCGGCTGGGAGAGTGGCCAGCAGCGGGGGTGACCACCGACAAAGCGTCCAGTCGCTCTGGCGTTCTTGTCCTGCCTTTACTCTACTGTCCAAAACCGCCCAGCACACGGGGACCCAGGGCCTCCACTCTGGTCCTGGACACCCAGATATCCACTGGGCTTGGTGAGAGCCCCCTCCACCCCAGGCCCGGCCCCCACAATGGTCTGTGCCTCCACACCCAGCACCTTCCCCTCCTGCCCTAACTCTGCTGCCTCCTAATAACAGATAGGTCTCCCCCCCACCCCGGAGCATATCAGAATCCCTGAGGACCTCGTAAAACAGGTCCCCGCAACCCAGAGCGTCTGACTGGGCAGGCCCGAGAACCTGCATTTCTCACAGTTCAGGGAGAACCAGTGGGTGACTTCACGACGTGTAATTCACCTTTACTGGCTCTAAGAGAGTGCACGCACAGGACCCAATTGTACCCCAAACGCCTGAGAAGGCCGACCTCGCTTCCAGGCGCGCTCAAATACAGAGCCCGCTCAGGGTGACAGTCCGGCTCCTGACACACCCAGGACCCCACCACCGGCCACTCCAGATCGGAGCCTCCAGAGAGTCTGGAAAACTGAAAGAAAATGAAGGAATTCTCAGGGGCAGGGGCTGCTCAGGTGGCTCCAATTCCAGTGTCTGATCTCCGCCAAGAGAGGCAGCGGCCACAGGATCCAACGGACACGACACCTCAGTCCAGTTGGGATGATGCCCCTCCAACACCCCCACCCTTGTCGAGCCACTGATTTCCTGCAAAAAGAATTGCTAACAGGCCGAGTCACATTTTCAAATGCGACCAGCCCTGGAACGTGTTTCACGTTTTCCATTTTTAACTGGGGCTGGGTGACGCCTGGCCACAGAGCTCCCCTTGCTTGGTGGTGGGGGTCTCAGCACGCATCAGGAACAGGGCTGACACTTCATTTCAAAACACACCAGGACTTCCCTGGAGGGGCAGTGGTTGGGAGTCTGCCTGCCAAGGCAGGGGACACGGGTTCGATCCCTAGTCTGGGAAGATCCCACATGCCGTGGAGCAGCTAAGCCCGTGCACCACAACTACTGAGGCTGCGCTCTAGAGCCCGCGAGCCACAACTACTGAGCCCACGTGCCGCAACTACTGGGAGCCCACGTGCCACACTTTCTGAAGCCCGCGCACCTAGAGCCCGTGCTCCACAACAAGGGAAGCCACCGCAATGAGAAGCTCATGCACCGCAACGAAGAGTAGCCCCTGCGCAGCAACGAAGACCCAAACACAGCCCAAAACAAAAATAAATAAATTTAAAAAAATAATAATAAACAAAACATACCAGAAAAAGGCAGATTCAGTTCACTCTGAGATCTGCTGACACCCGAGCCCTGAAGTTAGCAGAAACCCCGCAAGTCTCACTTTTTTGGGTTCTTCTGAAGCAGAGCCCTGCAGAATACAGAGGTTCCCAAAGGTCCCCCCGCCTCCAACCCCAGCCCCAAGGACAGCCAGGTCCTTAGGAGGGAGCCCCCCTCCAAGTCGGCCCTGATTTCTAACATGCTGTGTGACCTTGGGCAGGTTACTCGGTGGGTCTGAGCCTCTGTTTCCTCATCAGCTAAACAGGAATACTGCTGCTGGCCCCACGGGTGCGTTTTAACATGCAGACACGCCGACTGGCACGCCTGCCGAGCGAGGACGTGCTGAGGCCGGCTGAGGCTGTGTGTGCAGGGGACTCCGTGGTTAGTCTCCGTCCCTGGCTCGCACCTCTGTGGTCTGGAATCCCCCCCCCCACCCCCCCAAACCTGCTGCAGCACCTGAGGGTGAGAGGACACTACAGCATCCACACAGCCCCCTCATTTGCTAGTTGGGGTCAGTGGAGCTCAGAGAGGTTGTCCGACGTGCTGGAAGTCACACAGCAGTCGCCAGGGGAGTGGGGTGAGGACGCCCAGGCCTCCTAAGTCCCACTCCCATGTTCTGGCCACTTGACTGGGGTCTTCAACCCCAGCTGCCCGTGACAGGCTCCCCCCCACCCCGCTCCCCCAGCACACACTATGCACTATTACAGACCTGGCTCTGCCTGGGAGGGCCTGGGCGTCAGTCCTCCGACCATGTGCTCCAAGGTGCAGCCAGGGAAGAGACCCACCAACCACAGCAAGTCCCACAGGGCCCCACCCACCACGAACACACATCTACTGACACCCGTGGAGGAGAGGGGACGGCTGGGTGGGGGGCACAGAAGCAGTCTGTCGCGGTTTGGGGGCGGGGGGCGCCTGGCAGGGCTGACTTCAGAACCCTACGACCCTGGACAACAGCCCGGGCTGAGAGTCCCTCCCCATACAGCGAGAGGGCAATCCCTGGTCACCTGGGATGAGGCCAGACGTGGACCCTCGACGACCCTCTGTGCCTCAGCAGGTGAGCTGGCCCCCCAACCCCCCGACCCAGGAATAAGTGCTCATAACCGGATTCTGGTGACCTTCCCTCCCCACCCAGACCCCCAAACCCGGCCCCTCAGCCCGAGCTGTCAGCCCCTCCTGGAACAGGCCACCTGGGGGCAACTTCTCTCCCCACGCCCCTCCCAGCCACACGCACCCCACCCCCGCCTTGTCCTTTCCCTCAGCTCTGCAGGGGTCTGACACCACAGCTGGTAACACGTGGTTGCTGCTGTGTGGGGTGCCCAGCCAGGGCCCCTCTACCTGCCGCTGTGCCAGACACACCTGCTCTGTCATGCTGCGTTCCTGGACAGTCCCTCCAACAGCAGACCCTTGCTGTGACGGGCCGGCCAATCGCACACCCCCTGCGGGCAGAACGTGATCACCCCACCGCGCCCAGGCTCTGGAACACAGGCCCCGCGAGGCCCGGCACCCAGGCCCCGGGTCACGCAGCCGGAGAGCCAGAGCCAGGGCCCTCGCAGGCCTGCCAGCTGACTCAGGCTGACAGGGTGCCCTAGAAGGGGACCAGCTGAGGACACAGCCCTGCAGCCAGCGTCCATGCCGAGGGCTGAATCTTGTACCGGCCTTGGGCAGCTCACGTGGACAGGGACAAAGCGCTAGGGGGCCACGGGGTTACGGTGGGCCATGGGCCCACGTCTCTGGGCAGGGACCTCAGTTCTGTACTGGCTACACTCGGGGCGACTCACAGACGATCAGGCTGCCAGCCAGCAGCCAAGGTCAGGGTGACGCAGAGGGCAGATTGGGTTCCCTGCAGCAGGCTGGAGGCTTCACAGAGCAGGCGCATCCCACTGGGGGAGGGTGGCGCAGCCTGGAGAACGCCCCTGCCTGAAGGCAGGTCTGGACACACAGGCAAGGGGGTAAAACCACACCCCTCCCTCCGGCTGCCCCGCCAACCCACACTCCCAAGCAAGAATGCAGGATCCTGCCAGGACTGAGGAAAGAGTTGGGTGGGGAACTCCTGCCAGGATGTACAGGGGACCCCAACCATCGAGCCAAGAAGCTGCTGGACTGGGCAGTGGTCCTGCTGGGGGAGAGGACAGGACAAGGCCCGTTGGTGGGGACAGGCATGCTCTGGGCAGCTCCCCCAGCCAGTAATCCAGACAAGGGCCCAGGAAGGTTACCCTGACTGACTGGGGGTGTGGAATCACATGCCCCCCGGTCCCCGGCACCTGCTGTGAGTCACCGCAGGGGACAGGAACTGGAGACCAGCGTGGGCATGGGACAGGGCCCGTGGCCACTGGGTAGATGGAACTCATGGGGCAGCTGTCAGCCACCCTGCCCTGGAAGCTCGTCTGCAAAGTTCTGAGAGGAAGAGGGAGGTTTTTCTAGATGGTTTCCTATAAGGGGTCCGACTCCTCACAGTGCGGGGGCAGTGCTTCCCGGAGAGCCCAGGACACACGCACACCTCAGATCCACTAGTGTGTGCCCCTGACGACCTGGTGCCTGGACATGGCGACCGACACTGTCCTGGACGCCTGATACCCCCAGCACAGACACGGCCGTGTCCCCACGCCGGATGACAGAGGCGGCTCCGGAGGGGAAGGGCACCACAGCCCCGGCTCCCGCCCACCGCGCCGCAGTCTCCCTGGCTGTAAAGTGGGGGTGATGACACTGATTTCAAAGGCTGGGCCGTTTATGCTGTGACGGGGGCACCGCTCTTGGGGGCCGGGGGGAGGCTCCCAGCCCGGACGGGGCCCCGGGGTTCTGGGAAGCTCTCACCGCGAGTCTGGGGTGAACAAGCAGGGTGGAAACCTCTGAGCAGGGTCTGCACATTCCATGGGATCATCAAAGGGGTCCGTGACCCAGAGGAAAAGGGTCAGAAACGCCCTCCCTCAGTCATGCGCTCTGTGAAGTACCCGCCACGCCCCGTGACTCGAGCCGGAGTGCTTTCAAGTCTGGCCCAGGTAGTCGGATTTCAGGGCTAATTACCATGCTATCGTCTACACTCAGCTCACAGCTCGCGATTCTGGGGTTGCCAGCTCCTTGGAAACACCCAGAAGCCTCTGCTTCACGTGGCGAGGGGTTCAGGCCGGGCGGCTGGCAGGCGTCCAGACACCCTGAGCCGGCCTTGGGCTGTGTGCCGGCCTCGCTGTGACAGGCCTGGTTTGAGGCCCGGGGACACAGCGGTGGACACGCCAGGAAGCCTGGGGGAGAGGGTGTGCTGCCACCCCCTACCCCCTTCGGCTCATGACCCCAACGACCAACTTAGCCTGGAGCCAGCTGGCCACGGCTCACCCCCAGCCACCAAACCCCTGCCTCATCTGTACCCTCCCCTGCGGGGGACATTTGTGCCCCAGCCCTGGGCGGGGCCGCCCCCCCAACCCCCGGCAGGGCTGCGGTGCCGCCTGTGCGATGGGCAGCTCAGCTCGGCTCCTGACAGGGAGACGCTGGCCTCCCTCTTCCTCTCCAACGCTCTCCTTCCTTCTTTCCGCCAATAGAGGGGAGGAGAGCAGTTTGCAGGGCGGCTCAAGAGGTCAAGGGCGAACGCCAGAAGGAGGGCACTGCTGAGAGCAATCACAGCCACCGTGTGACCAGGGTCCCCGGGTGCCATGCTCGTTAGACATGCAGTGGCCGAGGCTCCTCACAAACACCCACCACGAACCCCCATGTCACAGATGCGGAAACTGAGGCTAGGAGGTCCCGCGAATTTCTCAAATCAGAACCCGGGTCTGTCCACGTGCAGAACGCAGGCTCTTTACCTGACACCAGTGGAAAATATCTCAGGTCACAGGTCCCTAGAGGAACAACAGCTGAGGACCCCCTGCCCCCACTCCACGCAGGTTTGCCCGAGTAAGGGTGACAGTGGCGGGGGGGGGGGCGGGGGCAGCTCACTCTAGGGGAGCCTTGGCAACCCGGTCTGTCCCCTGTGAGAAGGCAGGAAGGAAGTGCTTTCCAGGCCACACCAAGGGCCACCAAGCTGGAAGGGGACGCAGAGTCCCACTCTTGGCCACCAGCAGACCTGCCAGGTTCTACAAGATGGATGGATGATGTGCATGACAACTAGGGGGTCTGGGTGGCCGTCCTCCCCAGTGGGAGAGGGAGAAGGGCGGGCGACCGGGTCTGCAGCCACTTCCCTGACACCTACGTGTCCTGGGCAGGAGTGACCACAACAACTCAGACAGGGCACCATCCAGCAGAGGGAGATGGGAGCCTGTTCAGACGCCTTCTCCTAGGAGCTTCTCCATGAGATAAAGGACTCAGTTAGGTCGCAGCTGTTTCTGAACCACAATGGCTCCCAGGTACCTGCCCTGGGCAGCTCCTCTCTGTGTATGCCTCGTCCAGCCTCTCCAGATCCCACTGGACCCATCACAGAGAGAGGCGGCCAGGAAGGCTAGAGAAATTGCAGACGAAAACCCGGCCAGGCGAGAACCTCACCTCTCCCGAGTGACTTCTGTCGCAAAGATAAAACCCAGTGTCACCTGAATCTCAAAGAAACGCTACCAAGTTTTCGCTAAGTGATAAATAACCTGTGCAAACCAAACTCCCGGGGCCATCGGCAAAGAGTTACAGAGCTCGTGTCCCTCTCTCACCTTCATGACTCGTTAAAAACATGGAAACACCAGGGCCACACCATGAGAGGGCCCCGTTTCGTCAGACCCACCAGAAAAGGGGCTCGTCCCCTCCCCCCGTTTATGCTGTCAGTGGGATCATGCTAAGCACCAAAGCCAAACTGAGTCACAACAAGCAGAAAGGAGCTGTCCCGGGGCGAGGCCAGGGGACAGGAACGATCAACTAGCAAAACCGAGAAGAGCGCGGCTCCTGAGCCCAGGATACACTGTTCAAAGATCAGGCCCCGGGGCCGTTCATGAAGCACCAGCACGGGCTGCTGGGCCAGGGGTGCACGTGCCCCCTGCGGGGAGGGGCCCAGGAAGCAGGCGATGCAGAGGGCCCTTTCTCCTCTCGAGGAGAAGTTCTAGAACCCAGCCTGTGTGCGATAATCGAACAACACTCAAAAACTTTCTGTGGCTTTTTGCTGCCTTCTCAGACACCCTGAAGAGCAGGCCCCCTCCCTGCATGGCCATAACCTTTCTCTGTGCCCGTGAGAGCAGCCCGGGCCAGCGGCTCCGAGTTCCGCCAGCCTCGCACAGGCCCACGTCCCCCTCTAGACACAGCAGGCTCTAGACTAGCGCTCACTCCTGCAGACAACATATCCCTTTTTGTTACTGAAAACCTCCTTTCCATCAGAAAAAGCAACAAACACCCTAGCTCACACCCAAAGGGGTGCTGTTCACGTGACCCTCCACGCTGGTGACTGGAGTCTTGGTGAGGGTGTACCCGCCACAGCCCCTTCAGAATCCACCCCGAGCCTTTACCGGCTTAAACCTAAAAGTTTAAGAAAGTAAGGGATCCATTTTCCAAGACTAGAAAGTGGGCCCTTTAAAGGCAGTATCATGTCATTACGTCCTGGGCCGAAACATTAAATAAGACCTAACAATGATGAAAATCGCACAATTAAAATTCTTTAATTGGGGCTTTTCCTTACTCAGCCCAAAGCACCGTCTGAGAAGCCCACCAGAAGCCACAGTTTCCCCCGTCCTCAGGCAGATCGACTGTTGCTGTGACTATTCCTAGATTTGGACCAAAAGTTTTTATAAGCGGAGATCCTCATCGCTGAGACTCCCCCAAAAGGCAAAACGCTCCCCCCCCCTCGCCACAGCGTAGTTGCTCTGTCAGAGTGTCAGGTCTCCTGGGGTCACCACTTCCCAGAGCGTGCCTCAGAGTTCTGAAAGCCCCTCAACACTACCACCACCACGCAGTGAGCTTATGCGGGAAGCTGGTCCCCAGGCTCAGAATCCCAACAGCATCGGCATGTACTGCTGGTCAGAAGCCGCTCCAAGGGATGGCACAGTCCCCTGAGTCTTGGGGCTCGGACAGAAACCACAAACCAGCCCTGTTAGCTCTGCACTTCTGTGTACCGTCAAGGTGCAGACAGAGCCTCAAATCAGGTGGCAGCTATGAAAGCAGGACACTTCCGTCTTGCAAGCCTCCTTAGACGTTCGCCAAGGGGTAGGCAGAAAACTGCAGCAGCCACAAAGCAAAGAAAATTGCGTGGCTTTTGGTACAAGTGATTTTTTTTTTCCTGAAATCCCACCAGAAAACAGCCCACCAACGTACCAGGACCTCCTCCACCAACATACTGGGGCCTTATCCACCAACATTCGGACTGTACCCAATGGCTGTATTTCAGCACAGCTTGGGACCCCAAAGCCACCCTGCACACATTTAAGTTTCAGCCAAGCACCTCTCTTTTACAACTCACTAGGCAACCTTCAGGGGACTCAACACTGCTGCCTACACGAGCAACTCATTCACTGCCCACACAGAATCTTATTACTATTTGGTTTTGTATGAGTCAGCCTTTCCTGATTAAGCTGGTTTGAATGAGGTGTGGGGTTTTTTTTTTTGGTATTTTTCTTTTTAAACTACGATTTCTCTCTTGAAAAAGGGAGTTTCATTTGGGAACTCAAGCAGACAGGTAGTTGGCTTTTCAAGCACTCCACGTGGGTGCCTTGCAAGAAAGTAAGGATATTGCTTCACCTCCAAGAGCTCTGGATGAACTAAGTGGAAAGGTTAGTTCCGGCCTGAGGCTCAGGGCGGAGACCCTGCTTGCTGTCTGCAGAATTCCCAAGGCGGTGAGGAAACGAATGAATGAAACGCACGTGGGTTCTGGGGCTAGTGTCCTCAGTCTAAAACTGCGGGGTCGGCCCGGGGCCGCGGAATGTGGGCATGGTCCAGGAGTGCGGGAAGGGGCCGGGACGCGGGCGCGCGGCGGCCTCAGCTCGGCGCCCCCCACCCGCCCGCCCGCCGGGGTCCCGGGGCCGATACTCACGCACGCAGAGGCAGGCCACGAGCTTGGCGGCCTCCTCGGGCACCGGGCAGGTGGGGAAGAGCGGCTTGAGCAAGTACGTGGCGAAGACGAGCGCCACGATGTACTGCGAGGAGGGCCGGATGATGAGCAGCTCGATCCAGAGCTTGAGGAAGGCGGGCAGCGAGCCGTAGACCTCGAGCATGTAGGCGTAGTCGCCGCCCGACTTGGTGATGGTGGTGCCGAGCTCTGCGTAGCAAAGCGCGCCCACGATGGAGAACACGCCGCACACGGCCCAAACCACCAGCGCCAGCCCCGGCGAGCCCGCCTCCTTGAGCACGCCGGTGGGTGTCACGAAGATGCCCGAGCCGATGATGGTGCCCACGATGATGGCCACGCCATTGAGCAGCGTGATGTTGCGCTTCAGGGTCACACCCTCGCCCTCCGCGCAATCCGCGCGCTGCGCCGCCAGCATCCGCTCCCGCGCCTGCCGCTCCTCCTCCTCGGCCGCCGCGGGGGCCGCAGCCGCGCGCCGCTTCGGGCCCGAGCCCGCCATGCTGCCGGGCCGGCCGCGTAGGACAGGGCCGGACAGGGCCGGACACGGTGCGCTCGCCGCCCAACAGAGAGAGCCCGCTTTGCCGGCGTGGCCGCTACGTTCACCGGCTCCGCGCTGCGCCTTTTATACGCCGCCGCCGGCCCCGCCCTCCAAGCCCCGCCCCCTGCCCGCGCCGCCCGCCCTGCCCTGCCCGCCGCCGTTTACTCGCCTGGCTGGGGTTCGGTCCCCGCCTCTGTTGAGAGGCACCGGCCGGCCCCGCCCCGCGCACGTGGAGCTCGCGGTGTCCCGCGGAGCATGGCGGGCGGTCCGGGTCCCACGTGGTTCCGGGGGATCCCAGCTCCGCCCCGCGCACGTGGAACGCTGGGCTCCTTGTCCTCCTAGCTAGCTCTTTCGTCGCCCCCGCCCCCCCTCCCGCGGTGGCCCCGAGCGCGCACTGGGGACCCCGCTGCTCGTGTGGGAGCGGGCGGTGCAGCAGGGCCGACCTGGGGTCACAGCACAGGATGGATGGGATTTGGGGCGCCTTTGGGGCTCAAAGAAGGCCTGCTTGCTTCGCTGGCGGGCGCCCAGCCCCGAGGTGGTAGGCGCCCTCATGGTCTGCTCACCCTGGGGACTTGAGAAGTATTAAGATGATCAGAACCACCTCTCCTCGGGGGGAGCTAGAGGGCCTGAGGTCCTGAATCCCAGACTTAATGAGTGTGATCTCAGAGAAGAGAGAAGCGCTGAGGCCACATCTGAACTCATTCCTGGGCTCAGAAATTCTCATTTTATCCCAAGGGGAACCTCCTTGCCAAAGAGCAGCGTTCAGGGGCTCACAGATTTGAGAGGTAGCGACACAGACTCTGGGAAACCAGGAATCTGCAGAAGCTCAATTAAATTGACAAAATGGGGGCTCCCTGAAGGAGCACCGTGAGAACTCCCTCCCCCAAATCTACCTGGAAAATCCAAAGGCAGGCTGCAGGGTGAAGGGGCTTTAGACTTAAAGAATTCCAGAGGCTCCTGGATAGGAGGGGCGGCCAGGTAACTAGGGGTCAGAATGGGGAATGCAGGATGACAAGTCACCCCAGGCCTGGAAGCAGGAAAGAATCAGAAATACTACCTGATGGGCTTCCCTGGTGGCGCAGTGGTTGAGAGTCCACCTGCCGATGCAGGGGACACGGGTTCGTGCCCTGGTCCGGGAAGATCCCACATGCCACGGAGCGGCTGGGCCCCTGAGCCATGGCCGCTGAGCCTGCACGTCCGGAGCCTCTGCTTCGCAACGGGAGAGGCCACAACAGTGAGAGGCCCGCGTACCGCAAAAAACAAAAAACAAAGAGGAATACTACCTGATTGACATGTACACAGGGAAAGAATTTAGAATCCCATCGCAGGTGAGTTCAGCCAAGGCATGTCATTTGGACCTTCCACGTCCCCCCCAATCAACCCCCCCTTAAGAGGCCAGCCCTTCATCTGCAGTGTTCCGACCAAATGAAATCTTGGCGGCTGGAAGGTCACACAAATATTAACTTTCAAAATGTCTAAGTTGGTGGCTTAGGGGGAATCAGAAATCATCTCTCCGCTCTTTTTCTTCCCACTGTCCTTTCCAAGGGTGCTGCTTGGCAGAGACCAGATGACCAAGGGCTGAGCAAACTTCCTGAGCCTTTATCAGGTGCTGTGCTGAGCCCTCGGCGTGCAAAGCCTTATCAAATAGAGGAGGTGCCGTTGCACGAGGAAACTGAGGCTTAGCAGAGCAATGGAACTTGTCTGACCAGTACCGTGAACCTCCATGGTGTACTTCCGGTCGTTCTGCCACCCCTCTTCTTGTGGTTTATTTACCACTAAATACATCTTAGGATGTATTTTGCTTTCACGAGGATGGCAGTTATCTGGCAATGCTCTAAGGAGAGGTCCCAAGCACCTCCACCCTGTATTCCCACAGCTGACACCTGCAGGTGCCGGCCGCTGCACCGGGCTCCAGGCAAGTGACAGTGAGTACCTCCTCCAGACACAGAGAAGCGATCAATAATTGCACACGAGAGTGTAAAATTAACAACCGTGATAAGCCAAGGGCCCTAAGGGGCCAGAGAGCCGGTCGGAAGGAACCAGGACACTCCAGTCCAGCTTTCCTAGAGTGAGGATTAACAAGGGAGGCGGAAGGAGCAGAACATGCACGTGGACTGTTGGTGCCTCCCATGGGGGCTCCGGGGAAGCTGCAGGAGACTTAATAGCTGGAAGGTGACAACACCGCAGGAGTGTCTCCACCATCCCGCAGGAGACACACCACCACTGTCAGTTTCTGCTTGGTTTTCATATGATACCGTACTAGATTTCCAAGGGCAAACTTGCTTTGAAATATATGTGTGTATATATATATACATGCATACTTATACATGTGTGTATATGTACACGTATGTGTGTATCTCAGAATTCCCTGATGCAAGTTAAACGGAGCGGTAAAACGCCTTACTGGAAATCTCTCTAAAATCTTAGCTAGGAGCACCATCTAGTGGTGGAATGACAAAGGAGCTTTTTGTCCGAGGCAGGTTCAATCCGCTCACTTTGCCTTACTCTTTGCAGAGCTAACCAGTAATTTCTTAAAAGTTGTGTCATTTACGACCCCTTTGGGGAAGCCTCTTCCTCCTGTTTGGAGGCTCAGCGGCTCTGGTTCCGATCTTGAGAGAGAGAAGCCCGTCACAGGAAGACAGGCTGGGTGTTGGGCCAATGTAGGAGCTGCCTTGAAGCTTCTCCTGCACGTTCTCTGAACTCTGTTCTGTTACCTCCAAACCTTCAGTGATTTTTTCAGATTCTTGATGGAAAAACGTGGGCTGCAGAAAACGGGTAGGGGGTTGGGGAAATGGGTGAAGGTGGACAAAAGGTACAAACTCTTACCCCCCAGTAAGACCTGGGGGGTCCAATGTGCAGCATGGGAACCATAGTTAATAACACTGTACTGTATATTTTGCTAAGAGATTAGATCTTAAAAGTTCTTATGACAAGAAAAAAATTTTAGGTATGTGAGGTCATGGATGAGAACCGAACTTTTTGTGGCAACCATATTGCAATATAAACAAATATCAAATCATTATGTCATACATCTGAAATTAACGCAAGGTTATATGTCAGTAAAACTGGGGGAAAGGAGATGGGAGGGGGATTTCATGGCAGCAGTATAAACCATGGGCTTGAGAGTCAGACTGCCTGAGTTCCCACCTGGGCCCCGCTGCATACCAGCTGAAGGAACTTGGGCAAACCCTACCCCGCTCTGGGCCTCAGTTTCACTTTCTATAAAATGGGAATAATAGTACCTACTACAAATGAACTGATATATGTAAAGCACTCAGATCAGTGTCTACCCCCAAAAAAACAACTTCATAAATAGCAGCCCCGGGCAGTAGTAATAGTGTCTATAAAATAGCTGGAGAATCGAAGAAATTTACACCAAAATGGTAACAGCAGCCAGTGTAGAACTGCACTGGCTCTCATGCACACAGAGGGGCTGGTGGCCCAGGCTCCAGAAGGAACCTCTGGTGGGGTCACCCCAAGCCTTGACTTCCACATCTGCAAGACGGGGGGAAGTAATAGTACTTCTTTCTTACATTGTTTGAGGTTTAAGTGAGACAAGGCATGGACAACCTCTCAGGCAGCGCCAGAGTAGAGAGTGAGCACCCTGCCCCCTTTGACTAGGTTGACCTGTGTCATCCTTCTGTCTCATTGGTGAAGAGGCAGAAAGTTGGGAAGTGGGTAAACAAGACAGTTCTTTGCATGTTGTTGCAATCTCGGCCTTCTTACCGCTCAAGGTTTGTGGTTTTGAACCCTCCGAAGAATCCAAGGGTGATGGCCTGGGGTATGTATAGTTCTATTACATCCTGGCGCTCTTTTTTTTTTTTGCGGTACGCGGGCCTCTCACCGCTGTGGCCTCTCCCGTAGAGGAGCACAGGCTCCGGACGCGCAGGCTCAGCGGCCATGGCTCACGGGCCCAGCCGCTCCGCGGCATGTGGGATCTTCCCGGACCAGGGCACGAACTCGTGTCCCCTGCATCGGCAGGCGGGCTCTCAACCATTGCACCACCAGGGAAGCCCCTGGCTCTCCTTTTGAACTCATTCTTTTTCCTGGAAAAAAAATGTACCCGATAAAACCTTCATTGGTGTGGAAGCTTCCCCCGCTTCAGGTGGCTGCGCCGCTGTGTTTGTTCAGTCGTATGGAACAAATGTTTGTGGTCTTTTCACGTAGCAAGTGTCTTTTCTTCTTCTTGAAATTTGTTTTTAAAAGCCGTGCTTTCATGGTGCTCAGCTGTTATTTTTCTTCCTGTCTGCATGCTTGAAAAGGTGGGACTGCCCTTAGCAATCTCCGAAGTTAAGTTCTGTTTTCCGAGCAGGTGGGTGTGCGTCGCCATCACAGTGACTGTTGAGCCCGGGCCAGGACTCGAAGATGTTTTACGTCATTTAGTTACTGCATCAGCCATGGCTAGACCCCGATTGGGGCTGGAGGAACAAGACAGGTAGTGAGTTCAGTGAGTGGTCAGCCCGGGCTCAGACCCACGGTGGGCCTTTAATCGCAGCTGCGATGCTATGGCCTCGCTGTCAGCCAACCGGGTCACCTGCCCTCCAGGACCAGACTGGTGAGCATGTGCACTCTTCTGGCCAAAGTGGCTTTATTTTAGCTCTCTTTGTGGCTCCGGGCAGTTTCACTTCCCTCACTGGAAACCCCCCATCCTTGTGGAGGGCAGGACACGTGACTTCCCTGCACAGGCTTTTCGGCTCCCTTCAGATGCTCAGCGAGGTCGCCCGATTTTCTGAAGTTCCTATGGTGGACATGGTGATTGACTCTGTAAGTCTGGGTAGAACCAACGCCTGGGGATTTCTGAGACATGGTAGAAGCAAAACTAGAGATCTTAGGGCTAGATTGTCCACGGACGGCTCCATTAAGTTAAAACAAGAAAAATGAGAGTCTGCCTGGGTTTCGGGCTCCAGGCTTGTGACAGGTCGCTGTGAGGCTTTCGCCTTCCGTGGGCTCGGCTTTCTCCATGTGCTCAGAAAGCGGGCCCTTCTCCTTGACGATTCCGGAGGAGCGATACTGTAGTAGCAAACGGGACTTGAGAGTTCAGGCCTGCCTGTCAGCGGATAAACACATGTGGCCCATGCACGCAAGGGACTGTCATTCAGCCATAAAGAGGGGGTGCCGACACACACCACGACATGGATGAACAGTGAAAACCCTATGCTCCGTGAAAGGGCTGGATGCATGGTAGCGTATGGTTCCATTTATACGAAACGTCTAGGAAAGGTGAATCTGGAGAGACAGAAAGTACGTTAGTGGTTGCTGGGGCTGGGGGAGGGGGATGGGGAGAGAGCGGTAGCAGGGACCAGGTTTGGGGTGATGAAATGTCTTGGAACTAGACGATGGTGAGGGTTGCACAGCAATGTGAATGCCCTAAATGCCACCGAATTGCCCACTTTGGAATGGTTAATTTTATATTATGTGAATTTTTACCTAAAAAAAGCATGCAGGCCTACAGTCAGAGGCCCTGGGTTCAAATCCCGCCTCTGCCTCTGTGGCTAATGGGGCTCCAGGGAGGGACACCACTCAGCTTCTGGAGACTCAGTGGTAGGAGCAGGGTGAAGCCCCCATTCCTGACAGAGCTGCAGCCGGTGGGCTGGTGTGAGGGTGCAGCCAGAAATTGGGCCAGTGGACTGGCTGGCTGAGTGCCCAGATCCCAACCTCGACATTCCCAGCAGAGGCTGAGCTGGACCACGTGTCAGAGGAGACATGGAGAGAACGGTGGTTCCACAGCCCACCCATGACCATCCCGTGACGAGCGGCCGTCCCTTGTTAGGGCCTGGTCACTCGTCCAGGTCCTACCCCCACAGGTATGGGCTTGGGACTCAGGGTCCTCCTGGGCTTTACTCCAGACACCTGGGTTGACCAGCCAGAGGACTGGTTGCTGGACTTTGGTCTGAGTCCGATTTCTTCACACGGATAAAATGCAATCAGCACTTCTGTTCTCATCGTGCACCTTCCTGCATGGGCTCGTTTGGGAAGCACTACTGCCCTATCCCACTGTTACCGGTTAAAGTGTGTCCCCCCAGAACAGGATGTTGCCGTTCTAACCCCAGAGCCTCAGAATGTGACCTCCTTTGGAAATAGGGCTGCTGCAGACACAATGAGTTAAGATGAGGTCATCGTGGAGTGGGCTGGCCCCTAACCCGGGATGGCTGGTGCCCCCATACCAAACGGCCATAGGAAGACAGACATCCAGGCCTGATGCAAGGCAGAGGTTGGGCGGATGCGGCCAAAAGCCAAGGCCACCGATGACACCAGAGCTGGAAGAGGCAGGAAGGACCCTCCCCTGCAGGCTGCAGGGGGAGCTCGGCCCTGACGCCGGACTTCAGGCCTCCAGACCCTGGGAGGATAGACTTCAGATGTTTAAAGGCCCCAGTTTGTGGAACGCTGTCTTGGTGGCCCCAACCCGCTCTGTGAGATGTTACAAAAGGTGGAAATCTTTCCACGTGTGGGCCCCCCCTTGGACCTCACTGTTCCGTTACTCTGTGCCAGGTGCGGGAGGTCCCGCCCGGCCAGTACGCAGCATCCCCCCGAGTCTCTCCCTTAACACCTGCCTCCCTGCGCCGCCAGCTGCGTGGAGAACCCGGCCTTTCCCGAGTGAGGTGAGGGGCGCGCAGGGCCAGCAGCAGCTGGGGAAACTGCCCTGGAGAACCAGCTCGTGGCTGGGAGGAGGGAGAGCAGATGGGATGCTGTCCTGCCGGGAGCCCCATGGGGGTCCCGCAGACGCTGATGTGAGCCTGCAGGTCCTCCGGGAGGGACATGTGGAGGGAAGGGTGGGAGCATGAGGTGGCCTAGAGCGCTCAGCCAGCTCCTGGGGTCCAGCTCGGGCAGGCACGGACTGGGTGAGGGGCTCCGGCATGATCTTTTCTGACCCCGTCCCCAATTCCATCCCGAGTGGACACAGTGACGGGAAGGTCTCAGCTGTCTCTGCCCCCCAGGCCCACGTGGCTGGACAGCTCCCTCAGACCCCGGGATGAGACCCTGCTCCCTGCGCCCAACCGCCGAGCAGTCCATTTTGGGGGCATTACATGTGTCACCCCAAAGCAGCCTGGGCTCCCATGCAGCCCATGGGGCTGCCCTGCTGGCCGAGGGTCTGAGAATCTTCCCCCACCCAGCATACACCTCTGCTTTACCACATTTTGCCCCTTTAGTTTCCAGAAATGAGTGGGAAATGGAAAAACAACAAGGCTAAGGCTAAAAATGTAGCTCTCACAACTTAAAATGACCAAAGAATGTCAGAGCTGCAGGTAGCGGGAGGTCTTTCTCCATGCGTTCCTGAGAGCTTCTCTGCCCCTGGCCTTCCCGGTCAGCCGAGGGCAACTCTGTCCTCCAAGCTGTTTGCACCAAACCCCTTGGCTTTATCCCGATACCCCACTTTCTCTCGCACCCCCAGCCAGTATGGCTGGAAAGCACAGAGCAACTGTGTCCCACATCCAACACTTCTCACCACCGCTGCCGGCTGGATTCCACCTAGGGTTTGCCCGTCACCCCACATCTCCCCAATTTGAGAATCTGAGTGAGACGTACCCCTGCCCTGCAGCTGTCCTCACACCCCTCGGAGCAAAGCTCCCACCTACATGTGAGCCCCAAGCCCACTCTGGCTGTGGCTCCTCTGATCAGGTCTCTGACCTCTTCTCCTGCCACTTTGCCCCTTGAGCACTTTATCCCAACCATGCAGGTCTCTCTGCCGCTCCTGAACCTTCCAGAACCATCCCCACTGCCTGCACGGCCCACCCCCTCACCTCCTGCAAGTCTTTGCTCAGAGGTCAGCTCCTCAGTGAGGCCCACCCTGACCGGTCACTTGGCTCTCTGCCCACACTTTGCTTTTTTCTGGAGCCCCGCTCACCTGTAGCTTATCTCCCACTTGCTCGCTACACCTGCCGTCTCTGGACCATCTCCCCTGCTGATGTAGACGCCATAGGGCCCAGGGCCTGAGCTGCTTTGCTGTTTCGGTCACTGATTTTCCCCAGTTGTCTTGCACACTAACCGGTACACGCTGGCAGGAGGTGTTCGATAAACAGTGATGTCAAATTGCAGTGAAGCTGTGTGTTTCATTATGAAATTATGAAACAAACCAAAGACTGTGGCAAGTGGAGCCTGAGTGTCATGCCTGCTTTTGATGTCCACACCTTTGATTTGTGTTTATGTGCTCAGGGACCTAGCACACCCGTAGGGTGGCCCCCTCTGAATTTCCAGAATTCAGTAAAAAGGATCAGAAGATTTCACTTTGCTTAAAAATAATTTCCCTATTTCAATGCCAGTAAAGAAACAAAACAAAACAAACACAAAACCTCGCAAACTGACACAGGAAATTCTGACAGAGAATAATCTCGACACTGAAAAAATATACAGCTTTTATCTTCAACGCAGCGGTTCGTGAACGTATCTTAAGGATGGCGGAATCAGAGGGTCTTTCTTTCCTGTTGACAGACATTTTAACATTTCCACAGACATGGGAGCCAGGCATTCCCACTGCTGAGCCTCCAAGCTGTGACCCAACCCGCGTGTTAGGAAATTTGGGGACGAGCTGCCTCTCACGTTGGACTTGCCCCTGACAGAGAGGAGGGCTGAGCCTGCATCCCACATGCCACGCTAAGCAGCGCGGGGGTCGAAGCAGCTCTTAAAATTCTGTCGAGTCTGGAGGGACCTGTGCTCTTTGCCGTCAGTTTTCAGAGCTGCTCACCTGGGCTACTTTGTCCTTCCTCCCAGCTCCTGGCACAGAGGCTGATGGGAAAACACCACGTACACCAGGGTAGGGATGGGAGGTCAGAGCTGCAGAGGCAGATTTCAGGAGCTGAGAGTTCAATTGTGTATTTCAGAAATGTCTGGGAGAGGACTTTGCTGGTGGTCCAGTGGTTAAGAGTCTGCCTTCCAATGCAAGGGAAGCGGGTTTGATCCCTGGTCAGGGAATTAAGATCCCACGTGATGCGGAGCAACTAAGCCTGCGCACCGCAGCTACTGAGCCCGCACGCCTCAACTAGAGAGAAGCCCACGCACTGCAACAAAGCCTGCGAGCCGCAGTGAAAGTATTTTATTTTGTTTTATTATTTTTTAAAATTTATTTATTATTTTTGACTGCCTTGGGTCTTCGTTGCTGCGCGCGGGCTTTCTCTAGTTGAGGTGAGCTGGGGCTACTCTCCGTTGTGGTGCACGGGCTTCTCACTGCGATGGCTTCTCTTGCTGTGGAGCATGGGCTCTGGGCGCGCGGGCTTCAGTAGCTGTGGCTCATTGGCTCTACAGTGGAGGCTCAGTAGTTGTGGTGCACGGGCTTAGCTGCTCCTCGGCATGTGGGATCTTCCTGGACCAGGGCTCAAACCCGTATCCCCTGCATTGGCAGGCGGATTCTTAACCACTGCGCCACTAGGGAAGTCCCGAGCCACAATGAAAGATCCCACATGCCGCAAGAAAGATCCCACGTGCCGCAACTAAGACCCAACGCAGCCAAGTAAGTAAGTAAATAAATAAATAAATAAACAAATGTCTGGGAGGATATTGTTAACTCTTTATTAACCACCTCCTGTCATGAGGGCCGTACACTGTGGCTGCTCCTTGCTTCTCCATGGTGAATCGTGCCCGCCCCACACCTGCCCCACGCAGATCCACACCTGCTGCACTTTGCTTCTTTCTCTGGACTTCTCAAATTATAGGCATCAGGTTCTCTGATTGGAGGTGAATTTCGGATTATGTTACATGAAGCATCTAATACCTTAGCTTTCTTCCATCTACTCAGCTAACACGTCATGATCGCTAACTTTGGAAGAACAAAACGTCCGAGGACCCATGGCCTGTGGGTGACCTGTAAGCACCTGAGAACATGGGATACATCTGAAAACACACATGGGCAGGATGGGCACAGCACAGAGGGCTGGGTGGTAGGAGGAAAGTATCACAGGAGTGGAGGCTTTGGGCTGAGCCTGGATGATGGAAAGAAGTTTAGGAGCAGAGCTGGAGGGGGAAGGGCATTCCCAGGAGGGGCCGGTATGTCAAGGGTGCGGAGGCAGCGCACACAGCAGACGGGGGACGGCCAGTAGCACCCGGCTTCGGGAGCTGGAACACCTCGGGTAGTTTCCACCGAAAGGATATTTATTCAGTGCTGTGAGCCAGCAAATAGGTGAGGACACCACCCTTGGGGGGAAATCAGTGGTGAACGAGGTAACAGAACGATGTCAGCAGTGGGTGCCCAGACCCAGACCCGGTGGGCTCAGAGGCTGTGCCCCCGGCAGAGGCTGTCGGGGGTGGGGATGGGTGGTGCCCGTGCCGATAGACAGGGCACAGCAACCCAAGCCGGGGTGGGGACCTGAGTGCAGAGTTCCACGGGAAGGGAGCTTGGGGGTCCAGATCACATAGGAAGAAGCCGGTGCTTAATTCCAAGTTTAGTAGAAGGCTCGGTCTTGCACAGGGAAGCAGAATGGTCAGGTTGACATTCCCCACCCAAATCTCTGCACGGCTAAGAGAAGAATGCATTAGGTGGGGACGGGGACAGGCTGGAAGGAAGTGGTGGAACCACAGGGCTGGCGATACCATTCTGGCTGGAGCTGGGGGCGAGCTGGGGGCAGTGAGAACGCGGAGAACGGAAGGTGGACGTGTGGCACGGAGGGGTGCCACCAACTGGACCCACTGACCCCTTGCACGCGGGAGTAAGGAGCATGGAGCACCGGGGGACTCCCTGAGGCTGGCCTTAGCTCTGAGGAGGCCTCTGGGCAGGAGGGACAAGCCCTTTAGAACGAGGAACCCTGCTATTGCTGGGGTACAGCTGTGCACCAGGCGCAGTCTAGGGGCTCCCAGGGAGCGGGTGTCCCGGGAGAGGAGGAGGGAACAGATGTCAGGCAGGTGGGAGAGTGGGGTGTCCAGGCCTCCAGGGATGGCTGTGGGGAATGCCGGCGTGGGAAGGGGCCAGATTCCTGGCTGGCACAGAACAGACAAAGTAGAGTGTGTGGGCAGGCGCCCACATCTGTACTTTTGCAAAACGAGAAAATAACATAAAAGCAAAGGGAGGAAGCTTTGAAGTTTAAAGGCTGGCCAGGAATCGCACAGCACACTCGTAAACTGCAGTCACAGGGACAGGTCCCGCAGACCCAACGGCCCTCAGGATGGGGAGGGGCAGCGCCTGTGTTTGTTTTCTGTACCGTGGCTTTGAGGGCTGAGATCAACGTCTTTCCTCTCCGTGTGTTTATGGTTTCTCTGCCCAGGCTCCGCGTGGTCCCCAGGAGAATCTCGCTGTCCCAGGGCTAACGCCAGATATTAAAAATAACGTACAAAGCAGAACATCTACCGCGAGACAAAGACTTCTGTGCACACAGAGGAAGGCCCTCCATCACCATGAAAGAGGAGATGGAATCACCCGCTTGCTCTTGGGGCTCTTTTTGGGACAGGATGTCACCGTGGGGCGGGTGGGGTCTGGCTCAGGGCCCTGCGGTCCTTTCTCCTCCCGCAAGGCCCCTCTGGACACTGGCCTTTCTCCGTCCCGAAGTCCCTGTGGAAATGGACGGCCTGTGCACAGTTGACACATGGCTGCTCTCTCCCTCTCCCCCAAGTCCCAACCCGGAGACGCCCCTCCAATTATCAATACTGTCCTTCCTTCCATAGCTGGGAACACCACCCTCAGAAGCTGCAGGACGTCTGAGCAGGTGCCTTTGGGGCAGAGTTTCCATCAAAGTAAAACTGCAGGTCCTTATACTGTAAGATTTCTCACTCAAGTGTAAAGTTCAGGACTTTGGGTTTTCGCCCTGAGGCTACAACTTGTCTTCAACTGCACACATCACAGAGGAAGAAGCAAAGGCTGCACGGCCCCAGAGGATGGCCTGCAATCCAGGTGGGCTTCCTGCTTGCTCTGCCTTTCCTGCTCCCCACCTCTCCAGCGAGCTCGATTTCCCCCATTAAAACCTGGGGGTGACCCCACAGAGCTTTCACAGAGCTTGTTACAACAAAGGTAAATGGGGTGTCTGGGGCCTCATCCTCACCCACACAATCCAGTCGCCGGGGAGCTTTTTAAAAACACCATTCCGGGCTTCCCTGGTGGCGCAGTGGTTGAGAGTCCGCCTGCCGATGCAGGGGACACGGGTTCATGCCCCGGTCCGAGAAGATCCCACATGCTGTGGAGCGGCTGGGCCCGTGAGCCATGGCCGCTGAGCCTGCGCGTCCGGAGCCTGTGCTCCGCAACGGGAGAGGCCACAAGAGTGAGAGGCCCGCGTACCGCAAAAAAAATATCCTCAACAAAATACTAGCAAACAGAATCCAACAACACATTAAAAGTATCATATACCATGATCAAGTGGAAATTATCCCAGGGATGCAAGGATTCTTCAATATACGCAAACCAATCAACATGATGCACCATATTAACAAATTGAAGGAGAAAAACCATACGATCATCTCAATAGATGCAGAAAAAGCTTTTGACAAAATTCAACACCCATTTATGATAAAAACTCTCCAGAAAGTGGGCATAGAGGGAACCTACCTCAACATAATAAAGGCCATATATGACAAACCCACAGCAAACATCATTCTCAATGGTGAAAAGCTGAAAGCATTTCCTCTAAGATCAGGAACGAGACAAGGATGCCCCCTTTCACCACTATTATTCAACATAGTTTTGGAAGTCCTAGCCACAGCAATCAGAGAAGAAAAAGATATAAGAGGAATACAAATTGGAAAAGAAGAAGTAAAACTGTCACTGTTTGCAGATGACATGATACTATATAGAGAGAGTCCTAAAGATGCCACCAGAAAACTACTAGAGCTAATCAATGAATCTGGTAAAGTTGCAGGATACAAAATTAATGCACAGAAATCTCTTGCATTCCTATACAGTAACAATGAAAGATCAGAAAGAGAAATTAAGGAAACAATCCCATTCACCATTGCAACAAAAAGAATAAAATACCTAGGAATAAACCTACCTAAGGAGGTAAAAGACCCATACTCAGAAAACTATAAGACACTGATGAAAGAAATCAAAGATGACACAAACAGATGGAGAGATATACCATGTTCTTGGATTGGAAGAATCAATATTGTGAAAATGTCTATACTACCCAAAGCAATCTACAGATTCAATGCAACCCCTATCAAATTACCAATGGCATTTTTTACAGAACTAGAACAAAAAAAACTTAAAATTTGTATGGAGCCTCAAAAGACCCCGAATAGCCAAAGCAATCTTGAGGGAAAAAAACGGAGCTGGAGGGATCAGACTCCCTGACTTCAGACTATACTACAAAGCTACAGTAATCAAGACAATATGGTACTGGCACAATTATAGATAACAAATATAGATCAGTGGAACAGGATAGAAAGCCGAGAGATAAACCCACACACACATGGTCACCTTATCTTTGATAAGGGAGGCAAGGATATACAATGGAAAAAAGACTGTCTCTTCAGTAAGTGGTGCTGGGAAAACTGGACAGCTACATGTAAAAGAATGAAATTAGAACACTCCCTAGCATCATACACAAAAATAAACTCAAAATGGATTAAAGACCTAAATGTAAGACTGGACACTATAAAACACAGGAAGAACACCCTTTGACATAAATCACAGCAAGATATTTTTTGACCCACCCCCTAGAGTAATGGAAATAAAAATAAACAAATGGGACCTAATGAAACTTCAAAGCTTTTGCACAGCAAAGGAAACCATAAACAAGACGAAAAGACAATCCTCAGAATGGGAGAAAATATTTGCAAACGACTCAACAGACAAAGGATTAATCTCCAAAATATATAACCAGCTTACACAGCTCAGAATTAAAAAAATGAACAACCCCATCAAAAAATGGGCAGAAGGGACTTCCCTGGTGGCGCAGTGGTTGGGAGTCTGCCTGCCAATGCAGGGAACATGGGTTTGAGCCCTGGTGCGGGAGGACCCCACATGCCACGGAGCAACTAAGCCCGTGTGCCACGACTCCTGAGCCTGCGCTCTAGAGCCCACGAGCCACAACTACTGAGCCCACTTGCCACAACTACTGGAGCCCATGTGCCTAGAGCCCATGCTCTGCAACAAGAGAAGCCACCACTATGAGAAGCCCGTGCACCACAACGAAGAGTAGCCCCCACTTGCCACAACTAGAAAAAGCCTGTGCACAGCAAGACCCAATGCAGCCAAAAATCAATCAATCCATCAATCAATTAATTAATTTTTAAAAATGGGCAGAAGACCTAAACAAACATTTCTCCAAAGGAAACATACAGATGGTCAAGAGGCACATGAAAAGCTGGTCAACATCACTAATTATTATTTCTCTAATTATTAGAGAAATGCAAATCAACACTACAATGAGGTATCACCTCACACCAGTTAGAATGGGCATCATCAGAAAATCTACAAACAACAAATGCTGGAGAGGGTGTGGAGAAAAGGGAACCCTCCTGCACTGCTGGTGGGAATGTAAACTGATACAGCCACTATGGAGAACAGTATGGAGGTTCCTTAAAAAACTAAAAATAGAATTACCATATGATCCAGCAATCCCGCCTCTGGGCATATACCCAGAGAAAACCATAATTCAAAAAGACACTTGCACCCCAATGTTCGTTGCAGCACTATTTACAATAGCCAGGTCATGGAAGCAACCTAAATGCCCATCAACAGAGGAATGGATAAAAAAGATGTGGTACATATATACAATGGAATATTACTCAGCCATTAAAAGCAACAAAATTGGACACGGATGGACCTAGAGACTGTCATACAGAGTGAAGAAAGAGAAAAACAAATATCGTATATTAACGCATATATGTGGAATCTACAAAAATGGTACAGACGAACCGGTTTGCAAGGCAGAAACAGAGACACAGAAGTAGAGAACAAACGTATGGACACCAAGTGGGGAAAGCGGGGGAGGGTGGTGGTGGTATGATGAATTGGGAGATTGGGATTGACATGTATACACTAATATGTATAAAATAGAGAACTAATAGGAACCTGCTGTATAAAAAAATAATAAAATAAGGAAAATAAAATTCAAAAAAAAGAAAAAAGAAAGAAAATTCAGTCCCTCAATTGCACTGAACACAGTTCAAGTGCACAATGGCCATGTGTGTCCAAGGGCTGCCCTGGAGGACGGTGGAGTTCTAGAACATTCCACCATCAGAGAGAGTGTCCACATCCTGATCCCGTGACCTGTGGATGTGTGGCCTCACACGGCAAAGGGACTTTGCAGGTATGATTAAGTTAAGCATTTCGAGATGGGAAATGATCCTGGCATCTGGGGGGCCCAGTATCCTCAGAGGGTCCTTATGAGAGGGAGGCAAGAGGGCCCTAATTCGTGGCCCTTTGTTCTGGCGGTTGCAGGCAACTCCCTATGGGCTAAAGCCCACTTCACTTGAGACTCAAGGCTGGCTACATTTTCCCAAAAGACAAGAAACAATTTGGGCTCCAAACCCAACTTTAAAATGTCTCTTTCCCTCCTGGATCCCACGGGTCTGCAGCGGTTGTAGTCACCCACCCACCTAGTGCTCTGCTCCAGCTGGGGCAGCTGTGCTCAAACCAGTCACCAATGCACCCAAACTCTCTTGTTTGACTCTGTGTCCCATGTAAGCCGACATTAAAGCTTGTTGTGCTGCGTTTGGTCAGCATTGTCATTTGATGGGCAGTGGTGAGCAGTTGTACTTTTCCAGGAAAAACGTGTATAAGGAAGTTTCGGATTGCTTTCTCTGTAGTAGGTGCCAGGACATTGAATAGCCCAAAGCCAGACAGTAAATTGTTGATACGACAGGAAGTTCTGTGATTGGAAAAAAAAAACTATAAACCTCTGTCAAAATAAACCACATCCGTAATATAGGGTCCCTTTGGTCTTAGATCTTTTTTGTGGACTATAATAATTCTGTTTATTCTTTATCTCCCCAAAAGAAATGGAGTTTATCACTGTACCTTGGTAGGCACATGAGTATTTGCTTTCTTTTCTGGGCTGTTTTTTCCGTGTTTTTCTGACAGTCAGGTAATGTTGGAAGATGACGTGATTGTTTGCAGAGCTGCATCTGTACCGGAGGGGAATGTGTTTAATGCTGTGAAAATAAAAATACCATAATCAATTAGGATATTATTCAGCCTTAAAAGGGGAGGAAATTCTGACACCTGCTAGCACATGGATGAAACCTGAGGACATTATGCTCAGTGAAATAAGCCCGTCACAAAAAGACAAATACTGCCTGGTTCCTAGAGCAGTCAAAATCTTAAGAGACAGAAAGTAGGATGGTAGATGCCAAGGATTGGGGGCGGGGGGAGGAAATGGGGTGTTAGTGTTTAATGGGGACAGTTTAAGGTGAGAAGGTTCTGGAGGCGGATGGTGTGGATGGTATCAACACAGTGTGAATGCACTTTATACCACTGAGCTGTGGTTAAGATGGTAATTTTATGTTATGTGTATTTTACCACAATTAAAAAGACCCCGCAGTGAGAAACCATTACACTCCGCCCCCGCAGAATGACCACAGTTAAATGGTAGCATGTCCTGAGCAGCCACTTTGGAAAACTCCTTGGCCACCAGCCAAGAAAGCAGAAGCCTCTGGAAGCTGGAAAAGGCAAGGAAACAGATTCTCCCCTGGAGAGTGACTCCGGAAGGAAGCAGCCCTGCTGACACCTTGAATTTGGATTTCTGGCCTCCAGACTGTGATTCAATAAATTTCTGTTGTTTTAAGCCCCCCAGTTTGTGGCTGTTATGGGCTGAATTGTGTCCCCCTCCCCAATTCACATGTTGAAGCTCAAAGCCCCCACTGTGGCTGTCTTTGGAAATGGGGTTTTTAGGAAGTAATTAAGGTTAAGTGAGGTCATAAGGGTGGGGTCCTAATCCAATAGGTTTGGTGGTCTTATAAGAAGGGGAAGGGAGCGAACTCTCTCTGTGCACCAAAAAAGGGCCACTCAAGGACACAGCAAAAAGCCAAGACCCTCCCAGAACCCAGCTGTGCTGGCACCTGGTCTCAGACTTCCAGTCTCAGAACTGTGGGAAGGAAGATACATTCTGCTGTTTCCCCCCCACCCCCAGTTTGTGGTCATTTTACAGCAGCCCCCGGACACTGATACACCAGGAATTTGGAATTGGGAAGAAAAGACGTTAGTCCCAGTCTGTGTTGCCAGGGCGTGGCTGTCTGGAGAGAGGACACCATGGACCTGAGAGAGGGCTGGGTGGATGACCCCAGTCAGTGGAGCTCACTTGGCCCCTAAGTTCTGTGCACTGCTGTGGGTCCCTTGAGATAGTCTGTGTCCCAGATTTCCATTCCCTATTGCGCTTAAGCTTCTTCTTTTTTTATTTATTTTTTTATTTTTATTTATTTATTTTTTGTGGTACTCAGGCCTCTCACTGCTGTGGCCTCTCCCGCTGCGGAGCACAGGCTCAGGACACGCAGGCCCAGTGGCCATGGCTCACAGGCCCAGCCGCTCCGCGGCATGTGGGATCTTCCCGGACTGGGGCACGAACCCGCGTCCCCTGCATCGGCAGGCGGACTCCCAACCACTGCGCCACCAGGGAAGTCCAAGCTTCTTCTTTTTTTAAAAAAAAAAATATTTATTTATTTTGGCTGCACCAGGTCTTAGTTGCGGCACTCAGGATCTTTGCTTTGGCATGTGGGATCTTTAGTTGTGGCAGGCAGACAGACTCTTAGTGCAGCATGCATGTGGGATCTAGTTCCCCGACCAGGGATCGAACCCAGGCCCCCTGTATTGGGAGCGTGGAGTCTTACCCACTGGACCACAGAGGGATTCCTGCTTAAGCTTCTTTGAAGTGATTCTTTTCCTTGCAACTGCAAAGTACACTGACTAAAACTGCGACCTCTTTCTCCATTTTTAATTTCAGAGGTTACATATGATCAGAACACGAAGCCTGGGAAACAATACTTTCTCCTGTTAAAGTCAGGTCCACCCGTTAGCTTGGATGTAGTGAATTTAGGATCCTGCACCGTCTTCAGTGGCTGGAAGGATGAACGGACCTCCCGCTTCATCAGGGGCTGAAGTGGGCGGTAGTTGTTCACCATCGTCTTCTCTTCTTCACCAAGTGCAGTAAACATGAGTGAGCGAAACGCGGCCAGCTGGAACGGAGAGCAAGCAGAGTAATCTGGCTGCAGCTAGGGTGTGAACCAGCTCCCATGTCCCTTGTGTCGTGTGTGGTCCCCTTGCATCCCTGAATCAGGGATGGCCCTGTATGACCAATGCAACATGGTGGAGGTGACCCCAATCTGGGTCAGAAAAGGCATGGCAGCTTCCACCTTGGCCTCCTGGACCACCTGCTCTGGGGAAGGCAGCCGCCGTGCTGCAATGACTCACAAGCAGCCCTCTGGAGAGGCCCACATGGAGAGCAACTGAGGCTCCCAGCCAACAGCCAGTACAACTTGCTGGCCACGTTGGGAATGAATCCTCCAGCCCCAGCTTTCAAATAACTGCAGCTGACATCTGACTGCAACTCCACAAGAGATATATCCTCAGCCAGAACCACCTGAATTCTGACCCACAGCAACCCTGGGAGATAATAAATGATTATTGTTTTACTAAGCCATTAAATTTTGGAGCTATTTGTTACACAGCAATAGATAACTAGTTTATATACTATAAATGCTAATGTAACATTTGATTCACTTTGCACTCCAGGAACTAAGAGACCATTTTTTATGTATCATCACATCTGTTCTCAGAATATACTATGTGCTCTGTGAGAATAGCTTTCACGCTTAATTAAACACAGAACTGGGATTATATCTGCATAGTGACCACCTATTGAGCAAGTCAGGTCTGCATGGTTGAGGCAGAGCCCCCTGGAGTTGTGTAGGGTGTGGAGCATGCTCTTCCAGACACTCAAGCATGGTGTGCCCACTCGTGTGCACCTGTTTTCACCACTTGTTGACTCTCAGAAAAGCCTGCTTGGCAGGCCTGTCCCTGCCGTCCAGGGGGTGCACACACTACCTCCCCAGCCCCCTGGGAGGGTTGGGGGCTCTGCTCTGGATTTTGGTGTAATACTCACCCACCACTCTGCCTTAAAACTATTGACTTACGTTTCTATTTTCCTGCTGGGTAGCAGTGCACAGAGACTATGGTCACTGCTCTGTCACCCCTCCATCCCTCCTGCTCGCCCACCCTCTCCTGCTACAACATCTGACATCTAATAAGTGTTTATTATGCGTTTGTTGAGTGACAGAGGGGTCTTGGTGACAAGAGCCATTTTCTTTTCTTTTTTTTTATTAAATTAATGTTTTTTTTAAGTCTTTTAAAAAATTAATTAATTTTTATTTTTGGCTGCATTGGGTCTTCGTTGTTGTACACGGGCTTTCTCTAGTTGCAGTAAGTGGGGGCTACTCTTCCTTGCAGTGCGTGGGCTTCTCATGGCGGTGGCTTCTCTTGTGGTGGAGCATGAGCTCTAGGCGTGTGGGCTTCAGAAGTTGTGGCAAACGGGCTCAGTAGTTGTGGCTCGCGGGCTGTAGAGCGCAGGCTCAGTAGTTGCTCCGGGGCATGTGGGATCTTCCCGGACCAGGGCTGGAACCCGTGTCCCCTGCATTGGCAGGCGGATTCTTAACCACTGTGCCACCAGGGAAGTCCCAGCAAGGGACATTTTCAACCACGTCTGTAACAGTTCTGGTTTGGGGGAAAGGTGGGTGATGTGCACCCACATTCCACCTTCAGCCTTTCAAAACAAATAGCATCATCCCATGACTTTATTTTATTTTTTAAATTTATTTATTTTATTTATTTATTTTTGGCTGCATTGGGTCTTCGTTGCTGCACGCAGGTTTTCTCTAGTTGAGGTGCGTGGGCTTCTCATTGTGGTGGTTTCTCTTGTTGTGGAGCACAGGCTCTAGGCGCATGGGCTTCAGTAGTTGTGGCTCGCAGGCTCTAGAGTGCAGGCTCAGGAGCTGTGGCGCACGGGCCTAGCTGCTCCATGGCATGTGGGATCATCCCAGACCAGGGCTCTAACCCATGTCCCCGGCATTGGCAGGCGGATTCTTAACCACTGTGCCACTAGGGAAGCCCCATCCCATGACTTTAAAATTAGAGGCTGTGGACTTCCCTGGTGGCACAGTGGTTGGAAATCTGCCTGCCAATGCAGGGGACACAGGTTTGAGCCCTGGTCTGGGAGGATCCCACATGCTGTGGAGCAGCTAGGCCCGTGCGCCACAACTACTGAGCCTGCGTGCCACAACTACTGAGGCCCACACGCCTAGAGCCCATGCCCCGCAACAAGAGAAGCCACTGTAATGAGAAGCCCGTGCACCGCAACAAAGAGTAGCCCCACTCACCGCAACTAAAGAAAGCCCGCGCGCAGCAACAAGGACCCAATGCAGCCAAAAATAAATAAATAAAACAGAGAAATTCATTTTAAAAAATAAAATAAAATAAAATTAGAGGCTGTTTCACAGAACTGAAAGGCTGGAAGGACTTCCAAGGACTCATCAAGAGCCCTCAGAAAACATAGAGCTGAAGGTGAGGTGATGAATGCTGCTGTGATCGATTAGAAATGTCTGTCCCGGGCAGAGGATGGGACAGTGGAGCATGCTTGCTGCATATCTGTCATCCCTAAACTGTGCCCTAGACAGACTTTCTCTAGATTCTGGAGATTTCCAGAGAAAAAGATACTTTAACTTTTTAAAAAGTATATAAGTAATATCTACTTATTTTAGAAAAAATAGAATATTTAAATAAGGATGAGAAAGAAAATAAGAACCACTGCAGATCTGTGACCATAGGACAACCAGGATTAACTTTTAGGTGCACATCTGTGTGACAGCTTAGGGCATTGCTCAGCAAATAGACACTCACCTCCTCCCTGCCCCACTGGCGTTGGCCTGGCCATCATAACTTGCTTTGACCAACAGGATGTGAGCGGGTGTGATGCAAGCAGATGCTGTAAACGTGCATGTGCAGTTTGGCTTGTCTTTTGCATTTCTGTCACGAGCCATGAAATCCAGCCCTGGGTGGCCACTGGTCCAAGAAGCATGAGAGACACTGGACCCAACCCAACCCCTAACGATGGCCTAAAACAGATTCTCCCAGCTCCCAGGGACCCTTGAGCAGGAAAATAAATGCTTATTATTAGTCATTGAGTTTTGGGGTGGTTTGTTACACAGCATTTTGTAGCAATAGCTGACTAATACAATCCTTCTGGAATTTTCTCTGGGCACTTATAGTTCCATAACTTCTTAGCACAGCATGAGAGAAAACCCTCTGCGGTCTTGATTTCCTACTGCTCTATCAGCCAAAGAAGGAGAACAGGCTCTAAAAGCTTCTCTTCTCCCTCAGTGACCCCACTTCTTTCACGGCTCTCCAGCATTCATCTATGACATCCCTTTCTTGGTTAATTTATTCATCTAAAGCACCCACGGAGGTCCCAATATGGGCAAGGACCCATGTCCCAATTATGTCACTTCTGTTCTTTAAAGTCGCTTTACCCCAACGAAGACCAAAGAGCAAGTACTGGCCTCGTCCAAGCATTTTTCATCGGGGAGACTCTCCATGCCTGAGGCTGACCACTAAGATTAGAAGGTGCTGAACATAACTGTCCCGCCTCAGTTCCCTCCCTTCACCCCGCCTTCCCTCCCTGTCTCTCTGTGTCTCTGTCTCTTTCTATCTCTGTCTCTCTGATTCTCTCTGTCTCTGTCTCCCTGTTTCTCTCTGTCTCTGTCTCCCTCTCACCACCAATATCTCAAGGTCAGAAGAAGACCTGTGATATGGGGAACTTCTGCTCACTCCCCAAGAGCTCCTGTTTCAACTGGAAGATTCTCCTTGTGCAGGAACATCTATAAGGTACCAAAGCACGAAACTCTAGGATGCTTGTTCACACTATCTTGGTGAAGCCACCAAACCGGAGGGATTCCCGTGCAGTTCTGTGCGCTGGATACAGGCGCCACTCACCTGGTCCTGAGCCACCTCAGTGGGCTTCTTGTGGATGATCCAGGTGACCGACTCAGCGAGCGGAGGCGTGGTCAGGGAGCCTGGATACGTCCAGTAGTCCCGGCAGGCGGGCAGCAGGCAGGAGGGCTGGAAGGGGCCCAGGGCCGCCCGCGCGTCCTGGGGGAGGAGACCGCAGGCTCTCAGGTGGGTGGAGGAGGCCGGGGAAGGGGTCACCACGCTTGGCTTTATCTCAGTGATGTGGCCTGGAGAAGAGCATGTCTCCGAGATAAAGGCTGTGGTCGCGGTTGTCACATTTGGAAACCGTAACAAGAGAATGTGGCCCTTCCACGCTGAGCAGGGATGCCCACCACAGGCTTGTAGTTTTTCTTTTAAGGCTACTCACTTTTGTATACCTTGGCTGTGAAAATATCACACTTTTAAAAGCTGACGTCAAATAACGTACACAGCATACAATTTACCATTTCAACCATTTAAAAATGTACAGTTCAGTGGTGTTAAGTACCTTCACATTGCTGTGCAACCATCACCACATCCGTCTCCAGAATCTTCTCATCTTCCCAAACTGAGACTCTGTCCCCGTTAAATACCAGCTCCCCATCTCCTCCCCCCGGCCCCCAGCACCCGCCCTTCTACTTTCTGTCTGTATGAATCTAACTCCTCTAGGGACCTCGTATAAATGGAATAATACAGGATTTGTCCTTTTGTGACTGGCGTATCTCACTCAGCACAATATCCTCAAGGTCCATCCATGTTGTAGCCTATGTCAGAATTTCCCCCCTTTTTAAGACTGAGTAATATTCCACCGTGTGAATGGACCACATTTAGTTTATCCATCATCCATCGATGGACACTTGGGTGGCTTCCACCTCTTGGCTGTTGTGAATAAAGCTGCTATGAACATGGGTGTACAAACATCTCTTCGAGACCCTGCTTTTAATGATTTGGGGGATATACCCAGAAGTAGAAATGCTGGATCCCATGGTAATTCTATGTTTGATTTTTTGAGGGACCACCAGACTGTTTTCTATAGCGGCTGCACCAGAAAACATTACACTTTTAAGACAGCTGATCCTCTCTTTGGCAGACCTCCCCAGCGTGAGAGCCATGGCAATTACAAACGCGCAGGGGGACGCCCTGCACTGGCCGAATTCCCTGACTCGTGCCAGAATTTTCCTTCTCATCAGCGAGGGGTGGGATTGATGGACTGAGTCAGCCCAGCTCTCCAGGCTGCTCCGTCAGCACGTGTCCTGCTTCGGAGCCTCATGTTCAGAATCCATGTTTGCTTGGTTTCCATGCTCTAGAGAAGCACAGGGAGAAACCTGCCTCTCAGTTCCTAATGACCCTGATGGGGTCCCACCATCACTCACTCACTCAGAGCTATTCTTGAGCACCCACAGTAAACCCGACTCTATCTTAGGTGCTGGGGCTACAGGAGAGACAAACTACCCACTTTCGTGGAACTCACTTTTACTGGAGGAGAGCAGACGGCACCCGGAACAAATAAGTAGAACATCTAGTAGTTTACACAGCGATAAATGTGATGGGGAAAAATAAGGTAGGACAGTGAAGTAAGAGATGTGGGGAGTATAGGCTGGTGTTTTAGGAGGGGTGGCCCTGAAGGCCTCCCTGAGAAGGTGACGTCTGAACAAAGACACGGAGGAGGTGAAGGGGAGGAGATTTCTTTGAGGCAATGGCCAGTGCAAAGGCCCCGAGGCAGGGTCTGGCCTGATAGGCTGGGGGATCAGCAGAGAGGCCGCAGGGCTGGAATGAGCACGAGACGCAGAAGTGATTAAAAGAGATGCGGGGGGTTCCCTGGTGGCGCACTGGTTGAGAATCCACCTGCCAATGCAGGAGACACGGGTTCGAGCCCTGGTCCGGGAAGATCCCACATGCTGCGGAGCAACTAGGCCCGTGCGCCACAACTACTGAGCCTGCTCTCTAGAGCCCGTGAGCCACAACTACTGAGCCCATGTACCACAACTACGGAAGCCTGCACACCTAGAGCCCGTGCCTCACAACAAGAGAAGCCACTGCAATGAGAGGCCCGCGCACCGGAATGAAGAGTAGCCCCCTCTCGCCACAACTAGAGAAAACCCAGGCACAGCAACAAAGACCCAACACAGCCAAAAAATAAATAATAAATAAATAAATTTATTTTTTTAAAAAAAGAGAGAGATGGGAGGGGGGAGGGGGGGACACCCTGCTTCTGCCCAGGGCTGGGGACCCCCGAAGAAACGCACCGGCAGAGGCAGGGGCTGGGGGGCTGCTCTCTGGATGCTGTGGACAGAAAGCAGGGCCTCTTGGCTGGTCTCTGCCTCGTTGGAAGCAAAGCTCCTGGAGAGCTTCTGCTCAGAGGGGAAAGGCTCAGAGAGGTCCCTTGGGTTGACGGGCCCAGGACGGGGTCTCCACCCGGCCCCCCATGAAGTGAGCGAGCCGAAAGGCTGACGGGGCAGCCCTGGGAGAAGCAGGACACCAACCAGTGCCCAGCCGGACCGGAGCCTGAACCAGGGGCCCAGCCGCATGCGGGGCAAGCTGGGAGACAGTCAGCACGAGGCACCTGTTCTCGGGTTCCCGAGGAAGGAGGCTCCCTGCTGCTGGGTGCCCCTCCCCCCGGCACTCAAAGGCAAAAGCAAGGAGCCACTGACGGCTTGTCCCCGGTCACTGACTCACCACTCAGCCACGGGGAGGTGGTGTTTAATCTTCTGGCAGCTGGAAGGGGGTAAACTGACTCTCTGCTAGATGGTCGCCAAGCACCTTGTGCCGGGCTCCACCTTGTAACCAGTGTCTAGTTGACGGCTTAAAACGGCATGACTGAAACACGCCTCCCGAAGCGCAGCGCCCGCCCACCTAAAGTGCACGGTGCTACGGCTGTTTGTACATTCACAGACGGACACGCAAACCCTCAGCACTGTCGCTTCTAGAACATGTTCGTGACCTCAAAACAGAACTCCAGAGAAGAGAGCCCAGTAAACACTCTTTAGCCGTCATTCCCCCTAACCCGCCCACCTGCCCTCACCCTGCCACAGGCCCCACCCATCTGCACATTCTGGACGTTTCCTAGAAATGGAATCATATAATACAGAGAATTCTGCGCCTGGCTTCTTTCTCTCAGAATGATGCCTTCAAAAGCCGTCTCTGTTGTAGCAGGTGTCAGAGCTTCATTCCTTTTTATGGCTGAGTAATATTCCACTGTGTGGTCTACTCAATTCTTGAAGGACACAGGTCACATACGCACATGGGACAAGATGCAGGAAGTACCTGCGGGTGTGCGGCGACAGATAAATGCCCCTCCTGCCCCCAGACCCCAGCCCCATAGGCACTGACGTGCCAGACGTCCTCTGAGGCTCTCACCTTGGATTTTCAGAACCAGCCTTTACGTCTGTTTCACGATAAAGAAAGAAAGATAAGAACTTCCGAAAGCCACGTGATTAGATGGCAGCAAACCCAGATGCTACGGGATGTCTGTCCCATCCCACAGAGCTGGACACCACAGAGGTGCCTCCTAAGGCTGAAAATTTTAAAAATCAACCCAGACATTGAGGGAACCCAGGAAGGAGCAAAGACTGTGACAAATGACTTGAGCCAATCACCCTTCCGACCCACGGGACACAGATCCCTGCCCTCTGAGGCGGGAGCTTACTCTCTTAAGATTCTAACTCTTATTCTTCTGGTGAGGAAACTGAGGCCCAGGGAGCAGCATCAGGACCAGAACTGGGCCCAGCAGCTTCCTCCATCCCCTGCCAACACCGTTCCTCCTGCAAGTTTGCCCAGAGCCTTCGGGGAAGCAAACAGACCCCTTAGCACATAGCACCTCATAGCAGCTCTTTCTTTCCCACCAAGCGGTGGAGACCACACCCTGAGGGGGTGGCTGCCACCAGGGAAACGTCCAGGTTTACTCTGGCTGTGGACCAGGGAGGAGATGAATGCTCCCGGCACCTAGACCTTGCTGAGTTCCTGAGCTGGCAGACGGGGCAACCGGGGTGGGGGGGTGATCTGGTCTGGTCCCAGGAGGTCAACATCAAGGGGCGGGTGCCACACAGATCAAACAGCCCCTGTGAAGCTGCCGAGGAAGGGCTGGCCCCCATCTCCCATCTGGAGCCGCTCTCGCCATTGTTAAGACAGGTCGGAGACCCACCCGTCCCCACGTCCAAGGACCACGGGTGACTCCTGCCCTCGGAATTCTTTTGTTTGGTGCTGAACAAATAAACTGCAGTTTTCAGGAATTTCCATTTCTCCATCAAAGCCCTCTCTCAGCTGATACTGGAGAAAAGCTACCTTGCTGGCCTTGCTGTCTTTCGGAGCTATGCTGAGTGCAGCCAGGTGTGCAGGGGAGCTGGGCAGGATGGGTGCGTCTGCAGGACCCCTTGCCCCGTCTCCCTGTTCTCCCAGGATGGGGCTGACCCTAAGGATACCAGGTGGCTTGCAGGTGGACATTCTTAAATGTCGATAGTTGAGAATTTATTTCAATTGGTTTTATTTTTTTTATTATTTTTTAAATATTTATTTATTTATTTTTGGCTGCGTTGGTTCTTCGTTGCTGCGCGCGGGCTTTCTCTAGTTGCGGCGAGCGGGGGCTACGCTTCGTCACGGTGCACGGCCTTCTCATTGCGGTGGCTTCTCTTGTGGAGCACAGGCTGTAGGCACGTGGGCTTCAGTAGTTACAGCACACGGGATCAGTAGCTGTGGCTCATGGGCTCTAGAGCGCAGGCTCGGTAGTTGTGGCGCACGGGCTTAGTTGCCCCGTGGCATCTTCCCGGACCGGGGCTCGAACCCGTGTCCCCTGCATTGGCAGGTGGATTCTTAACCACTGTGCCACCAGGGAAGTCCGCATTTCAATTGGTTTTAAAACAAACATTATCGCAAACGGATGCTGTTGCCTGGGACAAGGCTAAAGATTTTTAAAAAGTGGATCACTTTCATCAAAAGTACTAAGTAACTAATAGTACCACAGGTGGGTAGACAGGCAAAAACCTCCAAGATGCTGCCTGAATGGCTGAATGTTGGGAAACCCCATTACGCTGAGGAGGGAGGGCCCGAGAATTGCAGGAACACCTCGAAGTCGGTGAGCCGACTCGAGACACAGCTGGAATCAGCTCCAGGGAGTCCCAGTTCCAGAACTGCACTCAGACCCTCTCTGTAACGCTCTTTCCACCCAACTGCTTCCTTTTTTTGGTTATTTTTTTGGCAAAGTAGTCACCACTCTAAGCAATGTCGCTTTTCCAATTACGTTGATTTCAAAATACGTAGCTTACCTTGTGCTTTATGTCCGGCAAGACTGCCACCAGCTTCTGCAGTGCCTCATGGCGGGCCCCCAGCTGCACAGCGCGGCACGCCGAGCCGTCACGTGACGGGGCAGGGGACAGGGTGACAAGCACACGTCACTCTAAGCCGACCGTGTTTAGAGAGCAGATCTGACCAGGAGAGCTGCACCCCAGCAGGCTTACCTTTAAAAACACGCCTACCACCGCCAAGCCGTCCTCTCCCATCACGGCTTCTGTGTAGTTTTGGTATTTCACGGCGTTCCAGTGAACTAGATGCAGCTGGAACCCAGAAGAAAATTCCCTCCATCACCGCGTAGCCGAGAGAGCTTAACCCGCCGCTCCTCCCTCTGTGTGGCTGACGTGTGCCCGATTTATGCTTTTAATGAATCCACCCACGGCTGCAGGCCGGTTCCCCCAGCCAAAGCTCGCTCGAACCCCAGAAAGCAGGGCCTCGGCATTTCTAGGGGGAGAGAAGGGAGGCTCGCTTTAACTTTGTCAAACAGAAATGGGTGGTTGGATTGTTTGCTACTGCTCAGGTAGCCTTGAATGAGGGTTGCCAGATCAGATACAGGACTCTCAGTTAAATCCGAGTTTCAGATAGACAACGGATCATTTTGAACCTAAGCACGCCCCCCAAATGGCATTTTTCTACATCTGTCACCCTCCTCTGAACTTCACCTATGTCCTTTCTTCACACACCCTCCGTTGGTTTTCCTAAGTCCCAAGTCAGCATCACTACTGACCAGATGACAAGGATTTAAATCAGCGGGGAAACAGGCTGGGGGAATGGGCTTTCCTGGGCCCTGGTGAGTAAGAGGCAGAACCAGGACCCCTGGGTTCTGTGTGAGGGCGCGTGGGCCGATGCTGCGTTTGGCTCAGAACCAGGAAGGGTCCTGCTCCAGCATGCGTGGTGGTGGAGGCCTTTCTGAACGGTGACCCAGGCCATGAGTCCACAAGGACTCGGCCCAGAAAGTCCTCCAGCCTCTCGTGGTCACCAAGACCCTCCCCCATGCGGCTGCTGGACTCCAGGGCCCGGGCAGCCCTGCCAGGGGGGCGGGGTCCACATGTCTCCAGGTGGCACCTCACTGTCAACAAGTCTCAGTGCTCCTGGCCACGCACACCAGGGACCGTGAGTGTGGCGTGGCCTCCCCCTGCCCTCCCGTAGCTCACCTCAACCCCCCACCCACTGTCACGCGTGGTCTTCCAGAAATAGGGACAGCTGGGCCTGAGGTCCCGCCCACAGCCTTCCTCTTTCATGGACCCCCACCTGTGGGGCTGGCCTGGCCTCCCAAACCCCACAGGAAAAGGCCCGCTCCAACATGGGCCGGAGGCACGGCCGGGACAGTCGGGCAGCCCCCGCCCACCTGGCTCACGGACAGCCCCTGGTGGGTCCCAAGCTCTGCCCCCTCTCCTAAACAAGCGAACTGCAGCAGACTCCTCTATTGAAAGAGCTGCTCACTAGAAACCGAGGTACAGGTGCACAGTTACTAAGAGGAATGAGGTTTACTGAAAGTAAATGTGTTGCAAGCCGCTGTTCCTTCATTTTTGTCATATTTGTCAAAATGTGTGTAATTATAACAATCAATGGAACTCCCTAATTATCAACTGTCCCCAGAGGCCACCTCTGGCTGTGTGATCGCAGTGATTTTCACTTTCTGGTTTGACTGGACTGTCGGTCTATTTTAACCATAGTATTACTTCCGTAACAATGGTGACAAGAACAGTCCAGAACTTGAAATACCTCTAAAATCCAGGTGGCTGGTGGGTGGACAGAGGGAGGGCTGGTGGACAGAGGTGCAACACAGTGAATTTGGCACACGTCAATCACAGGATCTGGGTGGTAACCTCACGGGTTCTCACTATACAGTTCTTTCATTTTTTTTGTAAGTTGGAAACATTTCATAATAAAATATTGGGGGACACCAGTGAGGCACTACTTACCACTCCATAACCACCCAAATCCAATTCCTGACCTTTATCTCTACTCCTTTTCTTTACTGACTCCCACTTTGAAATGTTGCAAATATCACCTTGTTTTAAGATAATTTCTATTGTAAAGATTTTCTATTCTCAGTATAAGATCTTGAATGCCTCGAAGGACAGGAAGCTTCTCGCCTCCCATCGACCAGCCGCAAGCGCGTGGCTGAGCGAGAGCTGAGGGCACAGACGCTGCTCCTGAATCCCAGCTGCCTGACTTCGGCAAGTTACAATACCACTCAGAACCTGTCTCTTCTCCTGTTCACTGAAAGTGCTCACAGTATCCTCCCCTTAGGAGAGTCGTGAGGTTGAGTGCGTGGGGTGGCCAGTGGTTCTGGTTTGAGCACTAAGGGTCCCGTGTCCCAGGAAATCCATGCTGAGCAACCGGGATGCTTGATCACCTGACGTGGAACCCGGCACGCGGGAAGTCCCCACACATTAGCTGCTACGAACCTCTGCTGGGTACACGTGATCGTCCACCGTGTGCTCTGAGCCCCACTCGTTCACTGCTCCCCAGTGGAAGTGGAACTGCTTTAGTCTGTAGTGGTTTTCCAAGGGGCCACCGCTAATTCCTGGAAGGTGAAGCAGTGGAAATGGCGTGTCAGTCTGGCTGCGCGGCTGTGGGGTTGCTGTGACACTGGCTACATTGGGGTTACTCGGTTTTGCTCTCAAGAGACTGATATCCTGCTGAAACCACAAACTGAAACGTGGGACCCTGTCTGCCCTGTCACCTGACCCCATCACCTGGCCCCGGCGGGCCCCCGGCAGCGCACAGGAAACACCCGAGTGAGGCGGATGCCAGTGCCGCCACCTGGTGGCAGTAGGGGGCCTCAGCCAATTGCGGGCGGCAAGAAGGCAAAGCAAAACCATTTCGGAGATGCGTGCCATGCGGGTCCTGTAAGATTTCCAGACCTTCCTTTAATTAAAAAAAAAAAAAAGAAAGAAAGAAAAGAAAAAAGAGATGTCTTTCAAATGACAGAAGAGCAGATAAAATTCTATCACCAAATAATTTCATAAGCTAATAGGTAATGAGCAAGTTGTTTAAATAAACAGATTCTGAGATATAAAGTAGTACATTTTGGGGACTTCCCTGGTGGCGCAGCGGTTAAGACTCCGCGCTCCCAATGCAGGGGGGCCCGGGTTCAATCCCTGGTCAGGGAACTAGATCCCACATGCATGCCGCAACTAAGAGTTCACATGCCACAACTAAGGAGGCTGCATGCTGCAACTAAGGAGCCCACCTGCTGCAGAAAAGACCTGGTGCAACCAAATTTTAAAAATATATAAATATTAAAAAATAATAATAAGGTGTAACGTTTTCCACCAGGGCTGATCTCCAGGCAGCCCCTGCTCGGTCTAGCCTCACTGTATGACCACTTTCTAAGTCACCCTGCATTCCTGGTGAGGCATCCCCAAGAGCTGTTAGCGTGATGCACACAGGCTCATCATCCCTGAGCACCTGTCATGGCGGCATCTGCTCTGAACTGTGGGATTATGGGCGCTGTCCCAAGAGGTCCAGGGCCACGGCTGGGAGCCTGCATTTGAATGCGCTCCCGGGGGGCCTTGATGCACAGGGTTTAGCCTGTCTTCCGGTCTTCAGCTGCACTTTGCTAACAGATTTCCACCACCAAGTGCTACAAACGTAATGGTAACGGTTGGACATCCGCTTGTATCCGAGGTGAGCGTAGTGTGACACTGGGATCCTCGGACAGGTCTGGAGGACACTGGCACAGCGGCGGCGTGAGTTCCCGGGGTGGGGGGAGGGGTGGGCATTGCTTGCGTCAGCTCCTCCATGCGGCAAAAGCAGGGACGACACTTAGTGACGTGATGGATGCCGCTGAAAGTGTCAAATACGACTGGTAGGGGTGCTTCTGCTTTGTTTTTGCCATTGAAGGTACTGGTAGCAGAAAGCACTGAACTATAAACTGGAAAAACAGATTCAGCCCATTATTCTGCCCTCGATCAAGTCATGAAGCTTCTCACTGTCTGTCTTCACTTGAAAGCGTTGGTCTAGAACGTCGTTACGGGCATCTCGTCATGAGGCTCTATGGCTTTATTCTCCTGAACACCCACAAATTATATCTCACTTGAAAAATATACAGAGAAGTATCTCATCCCCCCGCAAGTATAAAAAATCAGAGTAAATCATGAAGCCTGAGTCCACGGGTGTGGAGGAGCCGCTCTGCAGGCAAGAAGCTGACGTGGATAGAAAACCTCCCTGTTGGGTTCAAATCACAAGACTTTACTGGATTTTCTGTGATTGAGAATACAAGGGGGTGATTGTTTTCCTTTGAGGGGTGAGGATACATGAGCCTACTGACCTCTGTAGTTTTGTGTTGTTTTTGAATTTTCTAAGAGAGGCTAAAGAGGTTGTCAGTAATCCCGGGCACGGGAGCCAGGATTCGAAGCCAGGTCTGATGCCCAAACCCGTGCCTTGAGGACAAAACGTCATCTGCGGAAATTACAGAAGCTTGAAACACCAGCAGTGCGATCTTTGTGCCACTCCTGTCTGGCACTGTGTATCATGCTGGACGGGGAGGTGGGAGCCCTGGCCAGCAGACACCTGGAACCGCCAGAATGCACTGACTAGTGCGTTTGCTGTGTGACCTCGAGCAAGTGGATCAGCCTCTCAGAGCCTCAGCTGTCCCACCTGTGAAATGAGCAGTGCTGGCAGGATGGCCTCATAAAGTGCAGTCAGACGGTGATGACAATGATGGTGGTGACCACACACCACGTAACTTTTCAGGGACTGGGCTCTCCTTCATGTAATAACAAAGCAAGGATTCCTAGCTAGGTGGTCCTGGTGGTCCCTCCCAGCTCAAGCAACTGAGGACTCTGATGTGTAGACACCACACAAGGTCTCCAGAAAGAGCGACACCAACTGCACGAGGCAAAACCCCACCACAAGCTGGGTGTCGGGCAGACCCCGCCAAAAATAACCTCGTAGAAAAACCACTCCCAACTGTGGCCACCAACAGAGAGCAGGGAAAGGGAGGGGGCCGGGCACGAGCATCGCCCCCGCCTCCGGCAGGTGAAGACTTTCCCAGGGTCACCCTCAGGGCAGGCCTGGAGCCCAGGGACCAGGGCCCCACGCTCTCCCCGCATCCAGCTGCCCCCAGAATTCTCCAAGAAGCAGCCTCTCGCAGGGGGACTCCCTCCTGTCTGCTTCCCAAAGACAGCTGCCCGTTGAAGGAAGAGAATGTGGACGGAGGTCAGCTTTGGAATCGGGCCTGCAGGGAGGAATGTTCCTCTCGGTGGGGACTCTCCTTCCGACTGCAGGCTGACACCTGGTCGTACGTAAGCGGGCGGGGGCTACCCTGAGCTGGGACCAAGCAAACTCACAGCAAACCTCGCAGGCTGCTGCCCCTCGCCAGCTCTGTGACCTGCAGACGCAGATAAGGAGGAAAGCACAGCTCGAGCATCTCAGGGGGGAAGCGAAGAGGGAGGGGAGGCGTGGCCAGAGGAGCCCTGGTGCCACAGGCTGGGCTGCAGTGGCGCCCTGCGGCCGGTCGGTGGTGCACCCGGAACCGGGCACTGTGATGCCCTCAGCCTCCCTCCTTCAAACACATTTCAGGAGAGAAACAGCATCAACTGTATAGGAGCTGCTTGAGTACAAGCTCGGGCGTCAGACTTGTACATCTTGAGCATCTTTCAAGTCAGGGACAGAAGACTCTCTGGAACGACGTCTCTAAAATTAGATGGATGGGCAAAGACAGCCACTAGCCGAGTGCCAGCGTCTCTGCTGAAAAACCGGAGAACAGTGCCCCGTTTCTGCAGGTGGTCGGGGATGCGCTCTGGGTCGGTGCTGGCGCCATCGCCTCCGAACGCGGCGATCTCGGTCCGGCTACTAAACTGTTCCCAGCCTCAGTTTCCCCGCCTGTAAAATGGGGAGGGTCCTAGCACCTACTCCATGGGACGTTGCCAGGATTAAATGCAAAGTTCTCAGCAGAATGCCCGGTATTCTGGAAGCACCCAAAGGACGAAAGCCGGCAGCCATGGAACATCTCTGCGATGGGATGAGTAAAGGGTCTCATCTGTTCTCACGGGTCAGCATCTCCTGCGCCCTGGGCACTGTGCACCCACATCTGTCGGTGCCCGTGATCGCCAGCGCCTTGTGGACAGTCAGCATGAGCTCTGAGTGTACTAACTGACAAGCCAGCATTCACCCAGTGCCCGCTACACGCTGGGCATCGTGCAAAGCATCCTACCTTCCCCAGTGACCGCTCCTCACAGTGACCCTGCGAGCAGCTACTACTGGCCCAATTTTGAGATGAGGAAACTGAGACTCAGGGGGTCAATCACCTGCCCCAGGTCCCCCAGCAACTCCACCTCAGGCCTGCTTGGGTCCAGCCCCTCGACTTTCATGGCAGGGTTCAAGCCAAACGCTCACCTTTTCCCGCCAGGAAAGTAAGGAGTCCAGTTTAAGGCGGCTGCCCTGGATAAAATAATCTCAGTGACCTTTCATAATGACCAGTGTCAGAGTAATTCCCTTCAAAAAAACAGGCGTGGGGCTTCCCTGGTGGCGCAGTGGTTAAAAATTCACCTGCCAATGCAGGGGACCTGGGTTCGAGCCCTGGTCCGGGAAGATCCCACATGCTGCGGAGCAACTAAGCCCATGCACCACAACTACTGAGCCTGTGCTCTAGAGCCCGCGAGCCACAACTACTGAGCCCGTGCGCCACAACTACTGAAGCCTGCACGCCTAGAGCCCGTGCTCCCCAACAACAGAAGCCACTGCAATGAGAAGCCCGCGCACCACAACGAAGAGTAGCCCCCGCTCGCTGCAACTAGAGAAAGCCCGTGCACAGCAATGAAGACCCAACGCAGCCAAAAAGAAAAAAATATATTAATTAATTAATTAATTTAAAAAAGAAAGAAAGAAAGAAAAAGAAAACAGGCGAGCCCAATTTGTGACAAGGGGGCCTTTAGCTCACCAGCCCCCAGACTCTGCCATCCGCAGGGCTGTTCACAGGCCGGAGGCCATGCATCCCCCTGGCAGTCTCTGGGAGCAGGTGTGTCACGACGTGTAACTGGGGAATTGCATCTCCGAGGACAGAGATGTTGGAGTCTGGCTGCAAGCCCAGATGCTACTGTCTCTGTCCTCACAACAGCCGCTGATAACAGCCGTCAACTTGTAGTTTGGTGCTTTGACCAGGATAAGCGGGCTGTTGGCAGGCATGGTTGTCTTAAGGCTTAAAATAAGTCCAAGAGCAGGTTGACATGTTCTAATTAATCCAAACTGCAAATGACTCGATGGTGCCGAGGAGCAGCCTGTTCTTGGTGCCCCTCCAGCATTTAACCAACGTTCCCTCCGACACTCTACGCACAAGCGCAAAGGCTCTCCGTGGTTTCTCTGGATTAGGGAGGTCTTTGTCATTCTCTCCAGGAAAGCGGGAGCCACAGCTGGCGGCCAGTGCGCTGGTGGTGCCTGAGGGGCATGACCCCACCCGCAGTACCCCAAAATCCAGAAATGAGGGAGGTCAGATTGCTTTCGGGGAGCTAACCTCTGGGACCACCACACATCGGCTCTGGGTTTGAAGCCAGGCACACGTGAGCACAGCCCCTGGTTTCAGGCGGCGTGTCCCACACGGTGGTCCTATCTCTCTGGACCTCAGGCCTGATGTCTGTAAAACGATAATGATGCCCCCAGGCCCATAAGAATGTGGCGAGCATCAGATACAGTAGCGCTTACCAAACGCTCCCTAGCACGGCCCCTGGCACCCAGGAGGAGCTCAACCAGTGGTAGGACCTTCTGTTATTACGACCGTATTCTGGTTATTATTACATCATGATCACCATCTCGTCATCCAAGCAGAGGTCTGCAGTCACCGGAAATAGCCACTATTACTCCCAATATAGGACCTGCATGTAAAGACTTTGAGGGATAAATGTATCTTAAGAGAGTGTCCTTTAGAAGGGGCTCGGCCAGCCACAAAGCGTAAAAAGGAAAAATCATGCATTCATTCAACAAATATTCATTGAGTTCCTACGATGTGCCACAGCCTCGGCTAAGTGTTGGGCGTGGAGAGGGTGACACGGGGCAGCCCTGCCCCTCCCGGAGCATGGACTTCCCAGGGGCAGGCAGGCAGTGAGTCGTGGACATGTGGACAAGGACGGGGTGCTCTAGGGGGATCTGAGGGGTGCGGGGCATCAGAGAGGGCCTCCCTGAGGAAGCAGGGGTTCAGCTGAGCCGTAAGAGGGAAGAGGAGGTCCGGCTGTAGGCGGGAAGGGACAACAGGCAGAGAGGCCTGGAGGGACAGAGCAGGCCACTGTGATGGACCTGCGAAGGCTCCCAGTGGCGGGAGCGCAAGGTCAGCAGGGAGATGGGTCGGAGGGCAAAGGGGTAGGTGCCGGCAGTGGCCACATAGGGGAGCCTTCGTCAGCAGACTTTGAATGTTCCAGTCTTTAGAAATGGATGTCTGCCTAGAGAGGTGGGGTCTGGGGGCGACACTTGCATCCCCGTCCTTGACGTAGTCTATCCTTCAACGCACCTTTTCCCGCATTTCCTAACTTGAGGTCTCCTTGCGAGCAGAGACTGCGTCTGGGGAGGTCCTGGGACCTAACGCGCCACCAGGCACAGCGGGTGCTTGCTGCACGGCTGTATTGTAGATTTACAATCCTAGCTCCTTGCATGGAGCAGGAATGGCTAATTCCTGGGTGGTTTTGCGGAAGCAGTGGTGAGGGGCACTCCTGGCAATGGACGGAGGGAGAACGGGGTCACCACACTGGGTGCGACGGCGGGTAGGGATGTCACACGGTCCTACGAGCGTCCACCTTCCACCTCCCAACCGATGCCGGTAAGTGGGGTGTTTCTTCAGACAGCTGCCCACGACGCTGACGAGCCCCCAGGAGTGGTAGGGGTGTGTTGGCACCAGACGGGCCTCAGGCTTGCCCCACAAGACTGGCAGCCCCCTTTCCAGGGCAGAAGAGCTGGTGGTTTAGGGAGATGCAGAGAGGGAGGAGGAGAGGGAAGCTGCCGGGCTGGTCACGAGGACCCTGTGTCCCTAAGGAAGCAGCAGTCGAGGCCAGGCCGGGGGAGGGAAGGTGCGATGCACTGGTGACCTTGGCCTGGCTGGGGTGTGGGGTCGGGGAGGGATTGACATGGATTCAGGGGCCGTCGGGGGAGGAGTGTTTTCCTGGGTGGGGATTATCATTTCCACAGATTGGGTGAGGGGAAGCACACTCCACCCAACCTCCAAATCACACCTCTGCCCCCCAAGATACCCACGCCCAGAACCTGAGGGAAGAAACAGCGGATAGGCAAGGAATGAAGATGAAAAACATACGGTTTTAGGAATCAGAACGCCAATGAACGAATTTGCAGTAAAAACTGTCCCAGGAAACAAGTGTGGACCGAGCGGCCACAGTCACCTTCCTGACAGCACAGGGCTCCCTCCCGGAATGCATCCCCCCCTGCCACCCCCTTGCTCACGCCCACTGCAGGCCCCCCGCCTGACCCGTGGGGGAAGGGTCGCCTGGGCCCTGGGCCCTGTGTGGGATGACGCAGGGTCCTGGAAGATGGCAAAGCAGTTCTGCTGCCACGTTCACGACCCCCCTCCCGGCCCCATCTCCAGCCCGCCTTTCCAGCAGGGACCCCCAAACTCTTCCGGCGTCTCCCTTTTGGCTTTCGTGCTGGAGTCAGTTTTCTTGGGTGAAGATTCCCCAATGGATGGACGTGAAGTCTGTGAACTTTAAAATCATACTGACCTGCAGTTACGCGTTCACTCCAGGAGCGAAGGCCGCTCACCGGGCCCTGCTGTGTACGCCCGCTGCCGATTCTGTGAAGCTCACACTCGGGACCCTGTCCCGGTGGCACTGGGCATCCTTATTAGTTGTCATTTAGAGGATGAAAGGCCATTATTGGCCCCCCCTTTACAAATGGCTTAAAATCCACTTTGGTATTGGAAGGAGCCTTAGCAGGCCCGTGACCTCTGTGCCCACTGGGTCCTTGAGAGTGAGTGACCCTTCGGGAAAGCTGCTTACATGTAGCTCCAGGCTTGGAGTTTCCATTTTTCCTCCTTCGGCCGATGGATGGGGTCACCAACCACAGAGTCCTCCATAGTCAGAGGAAGCCGGGCCGGGCCTGGCCGGCGCTGGGTTCCCTCCAGTAGGGGGCCTGAGAGGGGCACAGCTGTGTCTTGTTCTGGTCTTATTTGGGAGGAGCCCCAGCAGGTGAAGCTAAGCTATCACGGCTGAAACGCTCACTTCTCCTGGCTCGGAGGTAAGTGCTTCCCTCGGGCCTCTTCTAATCCTCCCTCGGAGTGGGTGTCCGACCTCAGTGGACAGAGGAGGAGACTGAGGGTCAGAGAGGTTAGGGAACGAGCTTATACTACCAGGCTGATAAGCTCTTTCTGCTGCAGAGCTGGGCCCTGACCACCACACTGTCCTCCCCGCCCCCTGAGCCCTTCAGGAGGAAGATGAGTCGCCCCCAGAGGAGGAGGGTCTAGCAGGGAAGGCGGCTCCCGCAGTCCATGCGGCTAAGTGGGCGGGGGGAGCAACAGCGGGGCATCTGAGCTCCTGGGACTCAGGCACTACAGTGCCAGCAAGACCTGGGCTCCCGGCTTCTTTTCTTTTCTGTGGATGGCGGGGAGGGAGTGGGATTTGGAAACAGCCCTGATCTGAATGTTGGACACGGACGTCCTCTTCCCATGTATGGGCATATTAACCCGTCTCTTGGAGTTACTGTGAGAATGAAATGCCTTCAAAAGTGTACCCTGGGGCTTCCCTGGTGGCGCAGCGGTTAAGAGTCCGCCTGCCGATGCAGGGGACATGGGTTCGTGCCCCGGTCCGGGAAGATCCCACATGCCGCGGAGCGGCTGGGCCCGTGAGCCATGGCCGCTGAGCCTGCGCGTCCGGAGCCTGTGCTCCGCAATGGGAGAGGCCACAACAGTGAGAGGCCCACGTACCGCAAAAAAAAAAAAAAAAAAAGTACCCTGATTTGCACATTGATTTGTCGTGTAACGGGCACTCAAAAGCACCTGGCCGCAGTAACGACATCACTGCTCGTGGTAACCTAGGACCTGGCTCAGAGAACACAGGCGTCTCCTCAAGGAACAGCGGGATCTATCTGTGGCCTTTGGTCCTTGACCTTCCACCCCACTTTCTGCACCTACACTGCCCATCGGGTGGAAACGGCATTGTCACTCCTTAGGCAAAGGATCGCTCGGGTGCTGGGACAAGGGGCCCCCGCCTGTGACGGGTTTGCGGGGTGTGACCACGGGGTCTGTCTGGAGCCGGCGCTATGTTCCTTCTTGCTTCCTACCCTCTGCCAGCCCTTCCTTCCCTGCCCTTCAGTCTCACATTCCTTGGAAAGAGCCGCCGCCTTCACCTCTGTTATTCATCGTCGTTGTTGCTGACCGGCCTTGATCTCTGAGCTCTCCTATCCCTCACCCCCTGGAACCCTAATGCCCTCAGTTCGCCGATCTGGTTTGCTCAGCCTTCCTGCGCTCACCTGTTGGTGTGGCCTGACCAAAGTGATCATATACTGTGCAAAGTCACTTCTGCACCGCGCACCTTCTCCACTCACTTCCCTTCCTGCCGCCAAGGCTTTCCGTTTCTGTCAATGAGTTTAAAAATAAAAATTATGGCAGTGTCTCACGATTCTCATTTTCTTACTGCAAAACTTTTTCTTAGTTCTTCCCATCTCTCAGCTGCATTTTCCATTTCCTTTGCTCCCGGCACCTTCCAATTTCCATTGGAGGTGAACAAAGACAGAGAATCTGAACAGAGGTGGCTAGAGGCTGGAGATGGGCGTGGGTGGGTGGGGCATGTGAAACTGAGCAGGAGAGAAAGAAAGAGGAAACTGGGCTTTGGGGAAAATGACAAGTAAAGTAAAACCAGATTGGCCTGTGTGGACGTGAGCCCCAGGGGGATTATCCAAATAATTTATACGGCCAGGGAGAGACACCCAGAGAATTCGTTGGGTCTGTGGCAGGGCGGGGAGGGGCCCTTGGAACCCGACTGAGAACGTGCTGGAGGAGCGAAAAAGCGGGGGTCAGGACCTGGTCAGCACAGAGGCCTGGCTGCAACAGGGCGCAAAGGCCTTGAATCTGAAAACGACCGGGATTGGGGGATGCCGGGGTCAGCTCAGGTTCAACCGCCAGGTGGGAGCTCCCAGGAGAGCACGGGAAGCGTGCCTCTCTCCTGGGGACCGTACCCCTGGGGTCCTCCCCTCTCGGTCCTCTTCTGCTCCAGGCGGGCTCAGCCTGTCACTGCGATGGCCTCACCCCACACGAGCGACCGAAGCTGGGTGACGGCCGTCAGCCTGGGGCCAACGCGGCGATCGTGGGGACAGAGGCGCCGCCCTTAGCGCCGCCCTACTGGGAAGCGGGCCTGTGCTGCAGCCCGCCCTTGTCGCCCCATTTGGGAAGCCCCCGCCTGGAACAAATTCCCCCAGAAGGAGGCAGAGCCGCAAGAGGGAGGATTCTGACCCAGCTGTGCCTGGACGTGTCAGTGCACGGTTGACGCAGTGATGCGACGTGGGTTTTAGAATCAGCAGGGGTTGGGCCTGAACCGGGCGCCCCCTGCCTCCCCTCCACCGTTATTCCCCCCGCCCCACCTGCAGCCTCCGTTCCTCCTTACGTAGAATGAGGATGGGGACTTCCCTGGTGGTCCAGTGGTAAAGCATCTGCCTTCCAATGTAGGTGACGCGGGTTCAATCCCTGGTCAGGGAACTAAGATCCCACATGCCTTGGGGCAACCAAGCCCACTCGCCTCAACTACTGAGCCCGAGCGCCTCAACTAGAGAGCCTGTGTGCCGCAAGCTACAGAGCCCACGTGCCCTGGAGCCTGCGCACCTCAACTAGAGAAGAGAAAACCCACACGTCACCACTAGAGAGAAACCCACGCGCCGCAACGAAAGATCCCGCGTGCCACAACTAAGACCCGATGCGGCCAAAAAGAAATTAAATAATAAAATAAATCTTTAAAAAAAAGAGAAGAATGAGGATGCTCATACCCTCCATAGCGGCATCTGTCTGTGCCGTGCTGTTGTTCATCCAACCGGGGCTCTTTTGAAAGGGGGTGTTTGCATGTCTGTCTGTCCAGCATACCTTCCCCCTTCTAGAAACAGCGCCACGATATCCCCCGGACCAACACGTCCCTGGGTGTGTGATCTTGGTGGGGATCTTGGTCAGGGTGCTGGCTGTTCTGCCGACAAGGGGCAGGGTGACTCCAAGCTCAGCCACCAGTCCTCTTCCCCTGGGACTCTGAATTAGTTTGTCAAACGTATCTTAACCATACACATACAAAAGTCCAAAGTAACCTTCGAAGTTTTTCACATTTTTTGACTTAAAGGAAAATGAACTTGTTATAGAGATATTGTAACTGAGAAGGACCCTATGGGGCCTTCCCGGGACAGACCTCTCCCCTAGATCCTCTGCTTTACCTCCTCTCTGAAGTACCCAGATAATAGTATCTCATGCATATTTCCTGAGTTTTTCAGATGCTAAAAACCACCACTAAATGAGGAAGAAATGAACTAATTGATGATCCTGAGCACATAGCCCCGGGACCTCCCAGAGCCATCAACCCATCAGAAAATTGTGCACAAGCTGATCACATCCCCTGGGACGCCCCTCCCTTTCCTGGCCTTTAAACAAGCTGTGCTGAAACTCTTCAGGGAGTTTGGGGTTTTTTGAGGGGCACGAGCTACCTGTCTCCTTGCCTGGCCCTGCAATAAACCTTTCTCTGCTCCAAACTCCGACATTTCGGTACTGTTTGGCCTCATTGTCTGTCGGGCACATGAACTTGCATTCGGTAACAATGTCCGTAAGACCCTTGACTACACATAAAAATTATATAGGAAGAGTATAGATTCGATAGGAACGCATCTACATCCAAATCTGTTTTTCTCAAAATGACTAGTATATTCACACAACTATTAGCCAACCAATTAAAAGTTCAGGAACTAGTATTCTTTATTCAATCTTTTAAAGTTGCTGTGTAAAATTAAAAAAAAATTAATACAAACCGTATTAAACTTGAAAGGGCAATTTTAGTTGCTCCTTGGGAATCTGGGCTGGGAACAGATCAACAAAGGCAGAAAAAAAGTTGGCACGCTAAGTAAATAAAGGCATAAACCTCTGCTCCCCAGATCCCTGAGCTGGCCTGGTCCCTGTGCTTTTAAAGATGTGGTTAGGGGCTTCCCTGGTGGCCCAGTGGTAAAGAGTCCACCTTACAATGCAGGGGACGTGGGTTTGATCCCTGGTCAGGGAACTAAGATCCCACATGTTAAGGGGCAACTAAGCCCACGCGCCACAACTACTGACCTCACGAGCCTCTGCTACAGTCCACATGCTGCAAACCACAGAGCCCAAATGCCCTGGAGCCTGCGCGCCACAACTACAGAGAGAAAAACCCGCACGCCACAACTAGAGAGAAGCCTGCGCACCGAACGATCCCACGTGCCACAACTTAGACCCGACGCAGCCAAAAATAAATAAATAAATAATAAATCTTAAAAAAAAAAAGATCTGGTTAACATCTGGTTAACATCCAACTTTCCCTTCTCTTCTCTGAGGTAATCTTATCCTTCCAAGAAGATGCTTTGGTTTGCGTCAACCAGAGTTGGGGTTCCTGTCCACTTGCCTTTGGCAAGCCCTACATGAGAAGCAACGCTGAGGGATACTGTGAGAGCCATTCCAGGCACGTAGGCTGTGCTGAGGAAACATGGGCTCCTTCTTACCTGTGAGATGAGGAAAGAGACCCCTGGAAACTGAGCCACGGTGTGTGTGAAGCACCTCACAGGGCCTGTCACAGGGAAAAAGGGGTCTCCATGCCATGCTGCAGCCATTGGTCCATCAGAGTTGGGGCGGCTCAGGCTGGGCCTCAACTGCTGTCCAGTCCCTCTGCCTGACTCGTTTCTACCTTTAACTTTACATTCATTATTCAGCCACCAGTTTACCGAGCACCTGTGGTGTCCAGTAGGAGTGATCCTGCCCTCGTGGAGTTTACATCCTCACTGGGGCGATGGGTTAGTGAACAAGACGACTGGGCACATGGGAGGAAGTGGACCGAGGGCTTTCCTGGAGAGGACCTGGGTTTGGGGGCTGTGTCTGGCGTCCCCAGGTTCTGTGGTTCCCTACAACTCCCAGGACTCAGCGTATAGTCACATGCACGGCTAAGACTTATCACGGTGAAAGGATGCAAAAGCAACAACAGCAGAGGGAGAGAGAGTGTCTGGAGGAGACCAGGTTTCCAGAGTCCTCTCTGGTGGTGTCACAAGCGACACCCTGAAACCCAGCAACGAGCTGTGACAACACGTGTGGAGTGCAGCCCACCAGGGTTGCCCATAGGAGACTCGGTGCCCAGGGTTCTCAGTGGGGGCTGGTCACGTAGGCACCCCCCCGCCCGTTGCAGAACAGAAATAGTTGACAAAACGCCAGATGGAATCCGGCAGCCAGTCCCCACAAGTAAAACAGAAGTGGAAGGAAACTTCCCAAACCTGTAGAGTATCCACCCAGCACTGGTGCGGGTTCCCTCCAGTGAGGCTTTAACGAGATGGTGCGAGTACAGCCCTTGGCAGGACGCCGGGACCCGCCTCCCTGCCCACCTGCCCTGCAGCCCTCCGCCACTGGCAACACCCCCAGCCAGCCTCATGCTCGTCCCTACTCCCCACTTTCCCCTCCCCTCTTCCTCCTGTAGCAGCTGGACATCAGCCAGGTCACTGCCCCGTCTCACTCTTGAGCGAGGACCAGCGAGGTTCCCAGGCTCCGGACGCCCGGCCACCATCCTTCCTCTGTTCCTTCCAGGCCTCCTCACCTCGGAGACTCTCTCCTCTACCCCACTCTGCTTTTCCCCTCTGAGTGCAATGTACGTTTTATTAGCTCACTGTTTCTGCCTTCCAGGCCCTGGAATGTAACCCCCCAGGGAGGCCCTCACCGTTCGGAGTTTTGTCCCCAGTGACGTGTGACGCAGCTGGTCGGCATCGCCAGCTTTAAGGTGAACATCACTCTGCCCGTCCCCACCCCCAGCCTCGGCCGTTCTCCGTGCCTCGTCCGCTTCTCTGCCGACCCCGTGACCCACTCTCCGGAGTGACAGGAGCAAAGGGCCCCGACCCCAGCTCAGGCTCACCTGAGCCCTCGGTGGAGTCGTCGAATTCCACCTGGAAGAGGTAGCCGGTGTTCCAGACGTAGAGGCAGGCCGCCGAGTCGTAGGAGACCCTGAGGGGCTTCAGCCGGGGGTCGTAGACGCTGTCCTTCCAGCGGATGTTAATGGGGGACTGCCGGGCCCCCCGTGGCACCGAGGCCGGGCCCTTCCAGAGGGCATGCACTGGGGGCAGAGAGAGGGAAGAGGAGCCCCTGATGGTGCGTGGGCGCCGTTAAAGCCTCAGAGGGGGCGACAGAAACCTGCAAACGCGGGCCCAGAGGAGCCAGCACGGGAGAACCCGTTCCAACGTGGAGCCCGGGGCCACCAGACCCTCGGCCTCTTAACGCCGCCCCCGGTGGGCGGGGCCCTCGCGCCACCTCCTCCGCGGACCACGCCCAGGAACCGATTCCTTCCCGCCCTTGCGCTGCGCCGAGTTGGTTCTGATCTGTGGTCATTGTCACAGCGTGGTCACAGGGAGTCATGCCTGGGGGTCCAGCCCAGCCCCGGGGAGGCAGGCGGTGGAGGACTGTGGACTGGGGGGCTGCTACAGGTCTCAGAGAGCAGGAAACCAGAGTCCCAGGATCCACAGCGGACCCTGCCTGGAAGGGTCTGGAATAGAAGCCTTGTCACTCCCAATCCCCGCTCTTTCAGTTACCCAGCACTCAAGGTGGGGTCCGCGGACGAGCAGCCCCCCTGGGGGCTTGCTACAAATGCAGAACCTCAGGCCCCACCCAGACTCCTTGCAAGTTTCAAACCATAGAGAAGGGTCCGCACTCATGTAGAAAGACCCGCGCACCCCGATTCCCAGAGGCAGCTGCCTCGGGCTGGTTTAGAGCACAGCCTCTGACGCTTTCCTCCAAGCTCACAGAAACATACACAGAGTTTTCCGAAAAAGCAAAAGTACTGCTCAGTACAAAGTGGGTCTTCACCTCGGGTTTCTTCACGTCACTGTGGACGTCTTCACAACTGTCTCTCAGCACCTGTCCCCTCCTTTATACTCCGTGACCATGAAGAGCATCAGGCCACGTGGACCGGAGTCCTGGCCCCACCACTCTGTGGCTCTGTGCCCCTCGGCAAGTTCCTTAACCTCTCTGAGCCTCAGTTTCATCACCTGTAAAAGGCGGATCACAATGGTACTTATCACACAGCGCTGGTGGGAGCATGAAACGAGAGGCTTAGAACAGCGGAAAGACGGGGACGTTGGCATCAGCCTCAGGTGTGGACCAACGGATTAACTGGGAAGAGCTAAGAGTGTTTGCCGAGAGCCCCGTATGTGCCAGGCTTTGTGCTCACGTCGTTTCATCTTCAGGTGGCCCTGGGTGGCATTTCATCACCCCATTTTACAGACGAGGAGACTGAGGCTTGGGGAGGTGAAGCAACCCACCAGCTCTCACCTCTGACAAAAGTCACCAGTGCACACACCCCCGGAGACTGACTCCGAAGCCCAGGCTCTTCCAACCACCGAAACCTGGAAAGTGTGGAATACTGACGTCAGAGGTGAACTTAGTTGTCCATGCAGCCCCTGTATCTGACAGAGGAAGAATCTGAGGCCCAGAGAGAGGGAGGGATGAGTCCAAGGGCACAGAGCACCAAGGACACCGCCACCGGGACGAGGCTGACACAGGGCAGTCTCTGGACCGAGCTGGCTGCCGACCTAGTTACCATGTTTGCTGAGATGTTCTCTGCTGGCGTTTGGAGCCCTAATGACTGGCAGCATGGCTTGTTCCGTGGGGGCTGTAATAACAGCTCGTCTTGTGGGGGGGCCCTTGCTACCTGCCTTGCTCCGAGCATCTCGCCTTCCTGATGGCCCTGTGAATCTGAGGTTAAGGACTGGCCCACGTCTCCCATGGGAAAGACAATGTGGAAATCTGAAGCCAAGCTGTCCGGCTCCGGACCGTCTCCCATTTTGAAATACACCATAAAATGAGACAAACAGCAAATTGCATCTGGAGGCTCTACTTACAAGCATCATTCCTCTTTGTCTGTGCACAGGCACCCTGGGAGCACCATCTCTCCGGCGTCAGTGAGTGATTGCGGAGGGTCCCCCACATCTGCTTGACCAGGACGGGGAGGCCCGAGGATTTCGGATGACTCCTGCCTGACCCCAGGAGCCTGAGCATCTTGCTTCTCTTCCCCGGGGACCCAATAATCAGAGGGAGGTTTTCCTCACTGGCTGCCCTCACTTCAATCTAGACAACCGAGGAGTGGGGTGGACACACCTCTTCTGTAAAAACTCGTCCAAAGCCCTGATGGTTAAATTTCAACCCGGCTTCTTGGATGACACGGGGTTTGGCTTAGGGGTGGGTGCACTGGGACAAGGGCGCTCGCTGTGGCCAGTCCCTCGGGTCACTGTGCTTTGACCCGGTAAACAGCAGAGTGAGGGTACCAGGGAGTGAGGGGAGCTTGTGGAGAGCTTGCTGCCAGGCCAGGGAGCAGACAGGAACAAAGATGCCAGAGCAAAGTCCTTGATCTTGGGCGTGACCCTGGCTCAGGGCTGCATGCCCTCCAGCCTTGGGGCACTCAAGACCAGGCACGGAGCCACACCGTGTGTACCTACAGGGGAGCAAGTGGCTCTTCTGCCCAGGGCTCCTGGGAAGCAGCCCGTCACCTCTCCACAAAACAGACACCATCTGATAGGAATTCGTTCTGCCCAAAGTAGCGTGTCCTGGTTGGCCCGGGATACTCCTAGGCTTTGCCTCCTGCCTCAGCATAAATATGAATGTGCCCCTTTCGTGCGCAAACTATCCACATTTGGACAATCAATTAGACGGTCGCCTTAGCTACACAGCTTGTACTTCAGATGCCAGAAAACAAAACACCTGATTTGGACTCTACAGCAGTTTATTCCCCCAGAGACTTCCTACCTGGGAAATGGAGACATCAGTGTTCGGATGGAAAGGTGTGTAAATTTGGGGGCGGGGAGGTTGAAAGTATAAGCATCAAGGGAGTAGGGATAGCATAATTGATCCTGGAATCCTGGATTCTTAGATCTGGAAACCCCACAGGACAGGGGTCCTGAATACTGAGTCTACTTGTGGGCTCACGAGGGCCCGAGAATCCCGCTGATGGGATGCACAGTTCGGTCTGCAGCTTCCATCCAGTTCTCTGACGGGCCTGTGAGTTTGATTGCCTGGGTTGCAAGCCACAAAAACCAACTGTGGGGCTTCCCTGGTGGCGCAGTGGTTGAGAGTCCGCCTGCCGATGCAGGGGACACGGGTTCTTGCCCCAGTTCGGGAAGATCCTCCATGCCGTGGAGCGGCTGGGCCCGTGAGCCATGGCCGTGAGCCTGCACGTCTGGAGCCTGTGCTCCACAATGGGAGAGGCCACAACAGTGAGAGGCCTGCGTACCGCAAAACAAAAACAAAAACAAAAAAAACCAACTCTGGAATATATACGCTTTTCTTCCCATGGAGCCATTTTAGAAATGTACCAGCCCTTGGGTGGCTTCATTCATTCATTCATTCTTTCTTTCTTTCATTCATTGACTTTTGCCTCGGTTTCCTCATCTGTAAAGTGGGGAGATACTAGCACGTACTCTGTTATGTTGTCGTGTTCATTATCAGTTGTAATGAACTGATGCAAAGAAAGTGCTTAGATGGTACCACTTCCATTACCCGCTGCCGAGCGCCAAGTTGCAGGCGCTGGCTGAGCCCTGAAGGAGCAGGTCCTGGCATCACAAGTCTATCAGCTGACACACCGAGGACCCCCTTGGCTCTTAGGGGCGTGCCCTCAGCACTGTGGGCGGGCTGCCCTGCTGCCTTCAGCTTCCCTACTTTAGGGAGACCACCTTACTGGCTGTCTCTGTGGGCCTGGGGTCTCCCTGCTCCCTGCAGCCACATGACAGGGCCCTGCTTCACTTACAAAGCACCACCAACCCAGCTCGTCCCAGACATCCTCGTGGCTGGCTCAGACATCAATTCAATTGCTGTTACAGTAGGAGCTGAACTCTCTGCCATTAAAAAAACATATAAGGGCTTCCCTGGTGGCGCAGTGGTTGGGGGGCCGCCTGCTGATGCAGGGGACACAGGTTCGTGCCCCGATCGGGGAGGATCCCACAGGCCGCGGAGCGGCTGGGCCCGTGAGCCATGGCCGCTGAGCCTGCGCGTCCGGAGCCTGTGCTCCGCAACGGGAGAGGCCACAACAAGATATACCATAATTTATCAAATCACTCTCCCTACAGATGGACTTTTTTTTGTCTTATAAATAACACTGCACTGAACATCTCTGAATGGAATTCCTAGGTCTGATGTCTGTGGGTCAAAGGAGAAATGCACTGACACTGCCGATCCATGCGATGCTGCTCGTCCAAGAGATTGTGCTGAGTCCTGCTCTCACCCACTCACCTTATATTGTGAGCCAAAGAGCCTCATTTTATTCAACTCAACATCTTCTAATTTTTGACTATCTCCTTTTGCCCATAAAACACTCAGTAATTAGTGAGCTTCACATGACCTGCAATTCTCTTCGGGGATTGCAAGTTCCTCGTGTGGATTTGTGACAGTGAATTTTGTGTCAACTTGGCTGAGCCGTGGTGCCCAGATACTGGGTCAAATGTTATTCTGGATGTTTCAGATTAGGTGGGTTATTTCGGGTGTGATTAACATGGAAATCAGTGGACTTTGAGTAAAGTAGATTACCTGCCGTAATGGGTGGTCCTCGTCCAATCCGTTGAAAGCTTTAACAGAACAAAGACTGATTCCCCCTGGAAAAGCAGGCATTCTGCCTTTGGGCCCCGAACCACTCTCCTGGGTGTCCAGCTCGCTGACCCACTCCATCAGATTTTGGACTTGCTAGGCCTCCCCAATCACATCCGTCAAAGGGCAGGAGGAAAAGACTGGAATTTCTATTTTTATTTCCTCTCTCACCTTTTATAATTCCTATTTTTCATATGTTTCATAGAGTACACAGTACATTAGTATCTGATACACGGATCTAATTCATACATAAATACACATGCATCGGAGGGGCAGACTCAAAATCTTTTTGCTGAAATGAGTGTGTGATCAAAAAAGTTTGGAGCCCCCCTTTCTATAAGACCCTTCAAATTTCTTGGCATTACTCTTTTCAAATAATGCTTTCTTCTTCTTTTTTTGCTATTTTCTTTTTGGCTGCACCACACAGCATGTGGGATCTTAGCCCCCCGACCAGGGATCGATGGAACCCGCGCCCCCTATAGTGGGAGTACGGAGTCTTAACTGGACCACCAGGGAACTCCCAGTGCTTTATTCTTATATGATAGAAATTCAAATTCACTCCTAAATGCAACCAAATGCTCTCCAAAGTACTTTAAGATCCCAAAAGATACATACGCTATTCATAAAAAAATTATATTCTAGTTAAAAAGAAAGAAAGAAAGAAAGAAAGAAAAACTCACATTGGGCAAAAATCTTGAAAACGCACGGAAGTTTCTACATGCGTTATTCACAGTAATTTCTTTGGCTTCTCCACTGGATTTTTTATACCGTGATTTTCGGCAGACACTTTTATTGATTTTATAGATCTGCTGATTCCCGATCTGAAGAGCCTGAGGGGATGCTTTGTAGCTGAAATTTTGTCTTTACATGGACGTCAAACTAGCAGTGCTGCCCCGGTCATCACCTGCCTGGCTTCACTGCACTGCGTCCTGGGACAAATGAAAAGCAATGAATCAAGGCTGCCTGGGAGCCCAAGGGAAGCGGTTCCTCCTCCCTTGAGACGCACTCAGCCTCTTCTTCCGGAAAGTGTGACTCAACAGCTGCTGGGAGAAAAGAGCCTCCACTCCGCTAGACAGATGCTGGTGTCAACGTCACAGCTCACGCTCGGCTACTCCTCCGGGTCTCACAAGAGCCCAGGGAGACCTGTGTTGGGGCAAATGCTGTGATGTCTGCCCCACGCCTGGTCCCTCTCCTTTGGTAACAGCACCAGGGTTTTCCCTGGGACACTCCCTCTCCCCAACCAGCCGGCAGCCCCCACCCCACCCCGCCATGTACCTGAGGCTTGGCCAATTGGAGGGAAAGTGGTTCACAGGGAACCTGAACTGGCCAGTCAGTGTTAGCCCTGGGAACTGCTGCGATTATGGGGAGAGAAGCACTGACTCTCCCTGGGGATTATGAAACTGCTCACATATGCACTGTTTGCAGTTGCTGGGAACACTTTTTGAGATCCTGCCCAAGAACGGAGAGAAAATTGAGCCCAGAGATGGGAAGGGTGGGGAGGGAGAGACAGAGACAGAAAGAGACAGAGACAGACAGATGCAGAGAAAATGACATTGCTTCAGCCAAACAATTCCTGTTCCTATACCCTGAAGTCCACTTCCAAACTTTTCACTTATGTGAATCAGTAAGTTCCTTTTATTAAGTTCATTTAATTTTTTTTTCTGTATTCCAAAGGGTCCTACCTTAGTTTCCATCTTACAGACGACGTAACCAAAGCTGAGAGCAGTGACATGACTAAGTCCCCTTGCTAGGAAGTGGCAGAGGCAGTGCTCAAATGGTGATGGAACAACTGGAGGTCTACATGCAAAAAAAGTCAGTCTAGACACAGACCTTATACCTGTCATAAAAATTAACTCAAAATGGACCACAGACCTAAATGCAAATTCAAAACTGTAAAATTCCTAGAAGACAACACAGGAGAAAACCTAGATGACCTTTGGCTTGCCAATGACTTTTTAGATACAACATCAAAGACATGATCCATGAAAGAAATAACTGATAAACTAGACTTCAATAAAATTTAAAACTTTTACTCTGTGAAATACACTGTCGAGAAAAGGAGAAGACAAGTCACAGAAGGAGAAACTATTTGCAAAAGATGCACCGGATAAAGAACTGTTATCCAAAATATACAAAGAACCCTTAAACTCAACACTAAGAAAACAAACAACATGATTAAAAAATGGGCCAAAGACCTGAACAGACCGAACCCTCACCAGAGAAGACAGACAGAGGGCAAACGAGCACCTGCAGAGATGCTCCACGTCCTGTGTCATCAGGGAACAATGAGACAACAATGAGACACCACCACACACCTATTAGAAGGGCGCAAATCCAGAAACTGACACCACCAAACGCTGGCGAGGGCGTGAGGAAGCAGGAACTCTCATTCATCGCCGGTCAGAACGCAGTGGAGCAGCCGCTTTGGAAGATGGTGGGCAGTTTCTCACAAAACTAACCATCCTCTTATCATACGAGCTAGCAATCGGGCCCCTTGGTGTTTACTCAAAGGGGCTGAGGTTTGTATGTCCACATACAAACCTGCACATGGATGTTTACAGCAGCTTTATTCGTAACTGCTGAAACTTGGAAGCAACCAAGATGTCCTTCAGTAGGTGAAGGGATGAATAAACTGTGAAACATCCAGGCAGTGGAATATTATTCAGTGTTTAAAAGAAATGATCCGTTGAGCCATGAAAAGGCACGGAGGAATCGTAAATGCATATGACTAAGTGACAGAAGCCAATCTGAAAAGGCTACAGCCTGCGTGATTCCAAGTCTGTGACATTCTAGAAAAGGTAAACTATGGAGACAGTGAAAAGATCAGTGGTGGCCAGGGGTTGGGGGGAGGGAGGGGTGGACAGGTGGAGCGCAAGATTTACAGGGCAGTGAAACTACTCTGCAGGAGACTATAAAGGTGGATACACGTCATTTGTCCAAACCCATAGAACGTTCAACACCAAGAGTGAGTCCTAATGTAGACTTCGGACCGGGGTGACGGTGGCGTGTCAGTGCAGGGTCATCGATTGTAACACATGCACCACTCTGGGTCGAGAGGTGATGTTGATGCGGGGTAAGTTGGAGAGGTGCCACAGGGTATGTGGGAAATCTATACTTTTTTGCTGTGAACTGAAAACTTCTCTGAAAAATAAAATTTAGTTAAAAAAAAAAAAAAGGAGCAAAATGCTGACACACTACAACATGGATAAACCTTGAAAACACCACGCTACGGGGAGGAAGCCAGTCACAAAAGGCCACATATCGTGTGGTGCCATTGATACGAAATGTCCAGAACAGGCACATATGCAGGGAGACAGTTGCCAGGAGCTGGGGGGAGGGGGAAGGAAGGAAGGGGAATGACGGGTAAAGGGTGATGAAAAGGTTCGGGAACAAGGTAGTGTTGGTTGCACAACATCGTAAGTGCACCTGGTGCCACTGAATCGTGCACCTTAAAATGGTTAATGGTTAATTCTACATTAAGGGGATTTTTACTGATGGCACTTCCTTACATTCCTCGACAGCCCAGAACGTGTGGCAGTGGTCTGTCCTGGCCTGGGTGGAATCCCTGCCAGCAGCGGTGGGGCTGCAGGGGGTGCTGGCTGCTGCTCTCTCCCACTCCCCCTGAATCATCCTCTGAGCTCTGTCCCCAGGACTCCGGTTCACCCCCAAACCAGGTCTCTTCCAGGTGTCTGGGATGGGGGAGGAACTACACGAGAGGTCCCCTGGGTGGACGGGGCACAAAGAGGCACTGTTCAGTGCAGGCTCAGGGAATAGCATATCCGTCCACCCAGTCACACATCTGCAGGCCCAGGAGGTATCCAGAGGCCCCCCTCCCTCACCCCTGCCCCAGGATCGGATTCGTGCTCCTGACCGGTTGACGTCACCCCTCGGAATCTCCTGATTCGGTCTCCCCGCCTCTCCGTCTCCACTGTGACCACCCTGGTTCAGGCCTCCGCCGTCTCTTGCCTGAACCCCCACCACAGCCTCAACCGCTCTCCCCAAGTCCACTCAGGACCCCTCCTCCCCACCCCAACTCATTTTCCAACACTCCCGCCAGAGTGAGTTTTGAAAATGCAAATCTCATCATATCCACCCTTGCCCCACACCTTGTAAAGGCTTCCCGTTATTTTAGGATGGAAACAAAACTTGTCCCCTGGCCAAAAAGGACCCGCATATCCCACATGCTAAGTACCTTCCCGCCATAGCTCACGACCTTCCTCCTCAAAGCTCTAGCACTGCCATGGCTGTGTGACCCTGGGCGCGTTGCTTAACCTCTCTGAAATTCATGTTCTTCACAATGAAAAGGGATTATAAGATGTGCCTGGCCAAGGCAAGGTAATTCAACACATGGTAATATGATCATTTCCTGAGTTAGGCCCTCCGCTAAATCCTTTACAAACTCTGCTCCATCGAATCCTCCCAATAGCCTCACGAGCTCTGAGTCTGAAACGCCAGTTCCCAGAGGAGACGGCCAACTTGCCACAGGGAGCTTGGACTCCAAGCCCACGTCAGGCCTGCTCTCACAGCCCTGCTCTATGGAGTTATACTGTTTTCTAGGCTTTTCCTGGGCAACTGAGGGCTTCACAAATAACTCACTCTTCTACATGCTGGGTGCATCTTCAGGAACAGGGCCCTCTAAGGATTCCAGGGTGTGCCTGAAGTGGGCCCTGCACGGTTTTGAAGAAGGGGCCTTTGAGATCTTTGCAAACGCCTGGTACACGCACATCCACGTGGTCCCCTATGTCTGGTGCCATCCAGGCCAGGGTGCACCTCCCTGTCTTTCCATAAAGCCCCCAGTGATGAGACTTCAGCCTAGTTAACTCCAGGAACTTGGATTGGATTCTTTATATATATATATATTTTTGGCTGCGCTGTGTGGCTCGTGGGATCTTAGCTCCCCAACCAGGGATTGAACCCTGGCCCTCAGCAGTGAAAGTGTGGAGTCCTCACCACTGGACCATCGGGGAATTCCCTGGATTGGATTCTTGTAAGGATTGATGGCAAGGAGAAGAGTCCCCTGTGGTAGGGAAGTCAACTTTCATTGGTAGGCGTTGTCTTCGCTGATTTCTAGCTATTTAATTTCTCTTAAACCATGGTTAATCAGCTGTCAGTACTGCACACCTTCGTCTATCCGAGCTTCCTGGGCAGCAAAGTGAAAAGTAAATAAACGTGAAACACCAAAAACAGAAAGGAAAAGCCAAGCACTCCAGCCTAAGCACAATTGTCATTTTGATCAGCTTGAAAATGACGTCCGATGACTTAGCAGTGGCCTGGAAAGGAAGGAGCAGGCAAACCCATGCCTGGAAGGGAGCTGTAGATGAGGACTTGGTGATGTTCTGAAATAGTGTGAAAAACATCACCCTACGTTCATCTGCTTTCTCGTCAGACATTCATGAATCCTTGTCAAGAATTTTAGAGTTATGTGTTCAGACTGGTTGTAATTGAGACAGAAGTGGGGACAGAAGGCACGGCTCTCCCGGGACTTTTGCGGTTGGCTTCAGAAACCCTTTTCCCACTGCAAACGGACTCTGGACTCCAGACCCAGGTGCTTTGGCTTCCAGACCCCGCTTTCATCTCTTTCCAGCTATGTAACCTTGCTGAACAATGTTTCCAATCTCTCTGGACTGTTCCTCACCTCTGAACAGGACAGATCTCATTTCATTATCAGGATCTTCCAAGCGCTGACCTTCTGTGGTTCTTTGGAATTTCTTTAGGGCACTTTTCCTGCAGAGGAATCCAGTGACCAGTCTCAGGAGACCTCTGAGGGCTATTTCTTGAAGAGCCCCTAACGCAACAAGGTTGCCCAAGGCCGCACAGCTGGTTACTGCCCTGAGTACGGTTTTATTATTGGCGAAAGAGAAGTGGGCAGGAAACTAACGGTACAGCGTTTTCCTTTCCGAATGAAAATAGCTCCACCGTTTCGTGTTCGGAGGATCAAAGGAATTTTAGCTCGTTGTAAACAACTCAGAAAACAGAGGCGAGTGTAAAGAAGAAAAATGAAAAAGCAGTGGTAATCCCAGCAATACCAGTAAGCAGGAATAACATTTCTGGGAACTGCCTATAGTTTGGGAATTTTTTTCCTACGAGTACCCACAAACGCACTTTTATGCTCTATAAATACAGCCAAATTCATACTATGTTTTTCATATATAACAGTCCCTATATTATACACGATACATAACTAACATCAATTACATATAAAATATACATCACGTGTAATTAATATATATTTTTCCAGGAGTGTGCCCTCGAGCCTGTGACGGCCCTAGGGACCCCTGAACACCTGCTGTTACTTGGGGGAACACGGCCAGAGCAGTAGCTAGAGCCTCGCCGGGAGCAGCCGACCGCGGCATCTGAACTACAAGTCCCACCATTCCATGCGCGGGCGCAGTCGGGCGACCGGAGGGCGGAGGGACCACAAGTACCGGCAGGCTTGGCGCAGTCACAGGAACCACGAGTCCCAGAATGCACTGCTCGAAGCTCGCGCAGGGCCCTCCGGGATATGTAGTCGTCGGGGAGCTAATTCCTATTCATTAGGCCTCAAAGAAAATGCAAATTCCTCCAACGGTCCAGCGATGCGACTTCTCAGGGGCTAGCGAGGAGCCCGAGCGCGCGACGGGGAAGAAAGAAGCCTAGGGGCCTAAACTGTGGCGCGGGAGCACGACGCGTGCGCACGCCCGGCGGTCACCAGCGCCAGCGAAGGGCGCGCGAGAGGCCCCGAGCGGCAGGCCCCTCCCCTGCGCCCCGCCCCCCGGCCGGCGCGCCCGCCCAGGGAGCCTGCGCAGACGGTGCAAGGCAGAGGGCCGCAGGGAGGGACTCGCAGCGCCTGCGCAGAGCGGCGGCTTCTCTCGCGAGGACGGACGCCATTATCGCATCTCCTCGACAAACACCACGAGAATTCCGCAGCCCACACGGTAATTGCAGCTCCCGCAGCCGGTCGCGTCTCCGCCTCCCCCTTCCCGCGGGGCGAGAGCGAGAGCGAGAGCGAGATCTCCCCTCCTCCCTCCTCCCTGCGCCCTCCTCCGGCCGCCGCGCCCGCGCCGCCGCCCCCGCCCCCCCGACGCGGGGACCGGCCCCAACGGCCCGCCGCCCTGCGCGTCCCCGCGTCAGCCCTGTCAGCCGCCGGTCCGCCGCACCTCAGCGCCCGGCTCCGGCCGCCCCTCCCCCCGCCCCGCCGCCCCCGCCGGCGCGGGCCTCTCCTCCGGGACCTGCCCCTCACGAGCGGCGTCCGGCCGCGGGGCGGGCGGGGCGGGGTCGCGCTGCTGCTGCGGTGCAGCCTCTCCGAGAGGTCCCGGGAAGCCGGAGGCTGCGGGCGCGGGGACCGCGGCTGCGGAGCGGAAGTGCGGGAGGCGGCAGGTTCACCCGGGGCGGGCCCGAGTGAGGGGGACGTCCGTGGGGACCGCTAGTCGGTGCTCGGAACGCCTGAACCACCTGTAACGTTAACTCCGTGGATTCAGCTCCAGTTCTCCTTTGTCTGGCAATTAAAATAAGCGTGTGTTCTTGGGACGTGGGATTCTGTCACCACTGGCGTTAATTTGTAGCAAACGGCTGTCATGTGCGGGTCCTGTGCTGCGGCCGGGCCTGCCGAGCGTTTGCAGCGTTTCTCAGCACAGCGGTCCAGTCAGGTGGACGGGGAGGTGACTGAGGCTCACGGAGGGTAAGGGACTTGTCCGGGACACACAGCCAGGTTTGAACGCGATCTGTCTCAAGTCCATGTTCTTAAAAAGCTGCACACATACTTGATGTCTTAATAAAGAATTGTACCCAATAAAATGTCAGTGGAAAACTTAACATGAGAAGCAGAGCCCCCTGCCCCACTTCTCAGTTCCACTCCTCAAATTCTTTGGTATCTTTTTGTTGTTTCTCGGGGAAGTTCTCCATAGCTCTAAATAATAAGCTGGCATCGTATTGGTCTTATGCATTCTTGCCTTGCTGTTACGACAGGATGAGTTAGCTTTTCGTGTCTTATCTCACCTCTTCTGTCCCTGTCGAGCGCATATGGCTTCACAGCCAGCTAATACATTTCCCCTCTCTACAGCCTTTTCTGTTTTTCCTATTGTTTGTGATGGCCTTTCTTTTTCTTTGCACTTTCTGTTCCCATTGATTCTTTACCTCGTTTTAAATTCTCAAGGATGGTGCTGGATCTCTCCAACCTTCCCCTTCCCCCGCCCGCTGTCCTTTTTCTAGTGTGGACTGATAACTCTTTAGACCAGCCCGGGTATCATCCTGATGGTTTCTTTTACTGTACATCTGTGTTTGTTCAGGCCTCACGTTTTAATCTTGGCTTTTCTTTATTTCAATGAAAACTTTCTGCCAAGGAGCCTTATTCCTTCTGGGTAACTCGTGAGGATCCTCTTTGGTGTTCAGCCATTTCTAGAATGCCCCGAAAATGTCGAGTCCCACCATGAACGCTCTTTGACTTTGGGGACGTGTCCTTCAGCTCTGCAATTGGAAATTCTCTTGTATCGCTTGAGAATTTCGTCTGGTCTGCTTTTACTCTCCTGTTTAAGGAGTTCCTGTTAGTTTGATGATGGACATCTTGGATTAACTCCCTGAATCTCCCGTCTTTATCCTCTTCCTGTGTCGTTTCATTCTTGTTTCTGGGATAGGGCTTCCATTTATCTTCCAGTCCTATTTAAAATTTTTTTATTTCTACAGAGTTTTAATTTCTGAGGACTGACTTGTTCTTTTTTCGTAATAACGTATCGTCTGGTGAATGCGTTATGTCCTTGGCTTTGAGGATATACTATTAAGGATTTGTTCAGTTCTCTTGTTCTCTGATTTCTTGTTTCCTCTAGTGTCACTTGTTGTTTTCTTCTTTTTAAAAAGATTGGCTTCTTACTTTGTGTGGCAAGTACTCTTCAAATATTGGTAATTATTGTTGTCTAAGGCAGGAGGAAGCAGGCAGTGAAATCTGAGTCTGTGGGGCTGATTTTTTTTTTTTTTGGCCGCATTTGCGCGGCCTGAGGGGTCTTAGTTCCCCGACCAGGGACTGAACCCCGGGCCCACTGTAGTAAAAGCGTGGGGTCCTAACCACTGGAACGCCAGGGAAGTTCCCTGTGGGGCTGATTTTGAAAATGTGCGGGTTTCCCTTCAGGTGTTTGGGAACTTTTTATTGTGCTGGAACCTCAAATGCCAGAAGACATGTTCTATGGGCCTTTCAGCGTAAGGAAGACCCCTTTGATTTGGGGCTGCTCCATTTGGTGTAGGGAGGGCCGTAGTGCAGCTCTTCTGTATAGGGATCTGACTTCTGTGGGCAGCCACAGCCCTCGCCCTCGACCGAGGATCCTGGGTATGGGGTCCTCGCCTTCCACAGGCTTAGAGCCGTCCTTCGGTTGTATCCACTCCTGTGTGCTGCAGATTGCTATTTCCTTTTCCCCCCATTAAATCCTCTTGGTCGCCAGAAATTTGCAAAATCTCTTGCCTGTTGTCTTATATTCTTTCTTGTGGGTTTATTATAAGATCTTAAAAGTCATTTTAATGGGATGAGCAGAGCTCACCTGTGGGGCCAGTCGCTTTCTGTGAGTAGGTAGTCCGGAGTCTGTTCTCATTGCTGTGCTCTCCTGCCTCCCGGTGGCCTTGGTGATGGTTGCCCACCAGCAGTGGGATGGATGGCCAGATCACGGTCCCCATGGCCGCCGCTGCGTTGCAGTTGTGGGCGGGTGGTGTGCGCTCCTGCCGGCCGTTCTGGCTCCGCAGCCTTGCAGGGTGCCAGGCTCGTCTGGGGAAGGCCAAGCACAGACAGCGTTAGAGCAGAGATTGTGATTTTAGACTCTGCAGTGAGCTTCTCTCTGTGTCACTGGGCCGAAGTTTAAGGATTGCCTCTAGGTAAGAAGTGATTACAGTGCTCTAAGTGTAATCTGGATGCATTTACTTGATTGTCTTCTGAAAGTTGTGAGCAGTGAAATACATCAGTTGTGTTTTCCAGGGCCTTGCTAGTGGAGTGGTCCACAGCAAGGACCACAGGATAACCATCACTGGGCTTTTGAGAGAAAAGCAGACTCTCAGGCCCTGTCCAACATACGGTATCAGAATCTGGAGCTTTGTAAACTTTTCCTTTTTAAAAAAATTTTTTTATTTTTTATTTGTTTATTTTTGGCTGCGTTGGGTCTTCGTTGCTGCGCGCGGGCTTTCTCTAGTTGTGGTTAGTGGGGGGCTGGTCTTCGTTGCAGCGCGCGGGCTTCTTATTGTGGTGGCTTCTCTTGTGGCAGATCACGGGCTCTAGGCGCACGGGCTTCAGTAGTTGTGGTGCGCAGGCTCAGTAGTTGTGGCGCACGGGCTCAGTAGTTGTGGCGCATGGGCTTAGTTGCTCCGTGGCATGTGGGATTTTCCCGGACCAGGGATCGAACCTGTGTCCCCTGCATTGGCAGGTGGATTCTTAACCACTGCGCCACCAGGGAGGTCCCAGTAAACTTTTCCTTTTGAAGGAACTTTAGACTTACAGAAAAATAGCAAAAATAGTTTAGAGAGCTTCCCTATGCCTATCACCCACTTCCTTTAATGCTGACATCTTAGATTATCAAATATTCTTATAAAAATCAGAAAATTAACATCGTCACAGTACTGTTAATTGAACTGCAGACTTTGCTGAACTTCATCAGTTTTCCACTAACGTCTTTTTTCTGTTTCAGGAGCTAATCCAGGATCCCTCTCTGCATTTAGTTGTCACGTCTCCTTAAGCCTCTTCCAATCTGTAATATTTACACAGCCCCAAAGTATCTCTCCCAAGATGTTTATAAATTACAAGGGAAAAATAGTAACTTCACAGTGGAAAAACCTGGCAGATAGCATCTCAGCATCACCAGTAATAAGACATAATGATATCATGTTTCTTGATATGCACTGAGACAGAAATGCATACCCAGAGTCTAACCATGACGAAACCCAAGTTGAGGCACATGTGCCAAAATCTTGACTAGTGCACCTCAGAAGTACCCCAGGTGTTGAAAGATAGGAAAAGATTCAGAATTTGCACTTTAAAGGACTCCCAAGTGTAGCATATGCACTTTGCTGAAGAAATACTTCCTGTGTTAGATGGTTGTCAAGGAGAAAAGAGATAAAGAACCACAAGCCTTGTTTGGTGGATTGGTAAATGGGTATCCCTGGCACAGGGTCTAGGGGAGTTTGCCTAAATGGCTTATTGGTAACACCACTTACAGCTTACGAGCCTTAGTTTTTCCTTATGACCTTCATCTACGCTATAAATTCTGAAAACTTTAGCTGTACAGTTAAGTATACATATTACATGACAATGCCAGACTGACTTTAAAATGTCCATGTAACTTTACCACTTTAGCTATTTAAATCTGGAAAAAACAAGCACTTTCTCATTTTGAAGAAAAGACTTCTGGGGGAAAATACGTATTAAAGCTCTCAACGAGAATGTCTTAGAAAAAGCTGTAAAAAGTTCTCCCTTTAGGAGAGGGAGATAAAGGTCGTTACTGTGCTCTCTGACTTCACATATGTGATGGTCATGAAAACAGTTGCATAATGAATTGTTCACTGCAATTGCCCTGAACCATTCTGAAATGTTTATTTTTGGCAAATTTGAGAGCCGCTGGGGGGGCGGGGTGGGGGGCGGCATCACATGGTTGAAATTTGCTCTTAAAAAGTTACACTTGTTTTGTTCCAGGATAGTACCTGGAGCTCATTTAAGTCCTCAGAAGAGTAGAATCCTAGCATCATCCCTCCCTTTCAGAGTAGTTTTAAAACTACTTAACCCTTAGGTTTCTCACTTTTGTGTAGGTTGTGAAACCAGTTAAAAGCGAGAGCTTTAGCTAATGATCTCATTTTATGCCATCTGCCTTGCCTTTGACTCTGTCTGTCCACTATCCGGGGCTGTGCCCGGCCTGCCTCCTGGGAAGAGAGGGGGCCCTCTTCAGTTCTAGAGGGCAGGGAGCAGGGGGATCACTCCTGACGCCTTTTCACCCTCCCAGTGCACGCCCTCATCATAATGCTGCAGACTAAGTCTAAGAGGAAGCTGAGCTTGGGATGACCACCCAGAGCCTGCCATTGCTTGAAACCTGTGGGTATTCTTGAATGAAAACACGATGGAAACCTTAACTTCCTAAGCCACTAGCTGAGAGTACACCCGAAGCATTGTGGAAGTCACGTGGAATTGATTCCTATTTTGAATTAAATTCTCTGCATCTTTCACATCTACCCATAGCCAAGAACTGTCTGATTTGATTAAATGTTTTGGATCGTCTGCCTCTGTGGTGGGGTGGACAGTAAGATTTGCTTTGTCTTTATAAGGACCCTCGTGCTGGGGAGGGGGGATGGTGGTGGTGATGACTGGTGACCCATAGGGTTGGATTGCTGACAATGCATAAGTGATGGAGGAATAAAATCCACCAGAAAAGGCCAGAGAAGGTGAAGAGATGAGAATAGGTTTTATTACATCACTGAAAAGGTAGATAGGTGGGATGGAGGGTCTGTGGAAGCCGACTACCCTTTCCTTGCCCTGAGTCCTTCTGTGTTAGCATTTAGAGTAAATGAGTGCAGGTAATGCTCTGAAGGAGAAAGTGAGTTGGCAGGAAGGGCCCAGGTAGGGATGGGGCGGGCGGAGTGGTGTCAGGAAGCCGGCACTGCGCTGGGCGGCTTTGGGCAGAGCCCTGTACTGACAAACCTTTTGTAATAAAGATTTACCTTCTGTGCTGCAAAGAATGCTGCTTCTGGTCTCTAGTGATTTTTCCTTTTTCTTCAAGGTGGAAAGTCATCAAATGACTTGAAGCAAAGTTAAACCTTTCTAAAGTAGCAATGGGTTTGGATAAAGCTGGCAGTGAAAACTTGATGCGTGTGCTGCTGGCATTTCCTTGTAGGTGTGAACTGTGTCCCTTGAGTGTGGTGACAGCCCCCGGGCACCTGGATCTTCCTGGGTGGGGGGGGGGGGGATGACTCAGGCTGCGGTTCCAGCTGTCACCACCAAGAGTGGCCCTGCACTTGCGTTGGCAGGTGGATGGCAGGATGGGACCTGTCCTGTGAACTGGTGGGCTGGAGCCAGGGGTGGGTCTCTGGAGCAGAGTGCTGCGTTAAGCTGCCTTTTATGCTGGGAGCTTCCCTGGAGATGCCAAGTCATTCACTCCACCCATGATTTTGACTGAATCTGACAAAGAATGCTGGGCATCCTGTTTACCAGTGAAGAATTGCTGCAACTGTCAGTGGGCAAACATAGTTTGCAGTCAACTGGCTTTCTAGTTTTGAAATTAAACATTTTGTGGATTTTTCAGATTTGCAGGATTCAACTAATTTCACGTTTTTTGTGAAGCGACGGTTTAATATTTATTACATTATCTTACATCTGTATAACTTAAATTTGCATAATTCAGGTTTGTATAAAATGCAGTCCTACTGTGTTGGGAGAAAGAAAGCTGAAGGGGTGCAGTAAGATGAAAGCAAACGTGTACTGCCTGGGGTTCCCTCTGTGCGTAGCTGTTAATAAAACACTCAGGGCTTCCCTGGTCAGAATCTGCCTGCCAATGCAGGGGACACGGGTTCGAGCCCTTGTCTGGGAGGATCCCACATGCCGCGGAGCAACTAAGCCCGTGCACCACAACTACTGAGCCTGCGTGCCACAACTACTGAAGCCCACGCACCTAGAGCCTGTGCTCCACGACAAGAGAAGCCACCGCAATGAGAAGCCCGCGCACCACAACGAAGAGTAGCCCCCGCTCACCATAACTAGAGAAAGCCCGTGCGCAGCAACGAAGACCCAACACAGCCAAAACAAACAAAAAACACTCAATTCAGCTTGCTTCCCGAGTTTTCCAGGGATCATTCAAGAGCTCAGGAAGCCTGCTTTGCCTCTTTGGGATTTCTGTGGATCCACTATGATCTGAAGCAGAAATCGCTCTTTCCGGCCAACAGGAGGTGGAGCCGGCAGAGCCAGCCCATCCTGGAGCGCCTCTCAGGAGGCCACCATCACTGCTCTTCAACAAAATTTCCTGCCTCTTTTTCCCCTGTCTCAGTCTCCAGGCAGTTTCTAGAGTCTGGAGATGCCACTGATGTGGTTAAACGCTCGGCTGCAGGGCAGAAGTGAACAAACTTTGTGTCAAGAGCCATATGAGTAGACATTTTTGGCTTTGGGGGTCTGTCCCAACCACTCGACTCTGCCCTTGGAGAGGCCGGAATAGACGTGGCTGTTTTCCAATAAAACTTACCTCCAAAACCTACCGCTGGCTGGACCTGCCCCTCAGACCGTAGTGTGTGGCTCGAGGCTGCAAGTGCTCATGCAAGCTGGGGAAAGAAGTCAAGCAGGGGAATTGGGCGAGAGTGAGCCGGTGGCGAGGCGCCCCCGCTGGGCCCCTTTCCCGCAGGCCGCTCCACCGCCAGCGGCTGCGCTCCTCTGCTGACTCAGGGAGCCTGGGGTCGTCAGCAGGGTGTATTTTGGGGAAATCTGCACGAAGTATAATCGGCGTCAACGAAGCACCTTCAGATGAGAACGCGTCTGTCCGTCCTCACTGCCGTTCTTTGGAAGAATAGCCTCAGCATCTCTTCATAGGAATTGGATTTGGGTTTTTTCAGGCTTCGAAGTTGCAAGAATAGTACAAAGAATTATGGTGTAGGCTTGTCCTAGAGTCTCAGATGCTAATATTTTATATTTGCTAAATCCTTTCTCTTCTCTGCAGCTCTCTGTGTTTGTGTGTGTGTATATTTTTCTATTTTTTTTCCTGAACAGTTTAAACTATGAAGTCCCTTTAACCTTAAACACTTAAATGGCTGTTTCCTATTAACAAGGACCTTCTCTTATATAACCACAGTACAATTTTCAAAATTAGGAATCTCTCATTGATGCGGCTGTGTTATCTAAGCATCAGATCTAGTTCAGATTTTATTAATTATCCCAATAACGTCCATTTTTAGCAAAAGAAAAAAGGACTCCTTTATTAACATTGGATGTATTTTTCCCTAAGAACATTTGCCCTTACCGACATTATCATAAATTGGCACCATACTCCTTACAAATTACAAGTTTAGTGACATCAAAAGTCTGCGTATTTATTGTTGACAGCAAGCACTTTGCATAATCATTTCCTTCTGCTATTCTGTTGGGGAGAGGGATGGGAAAGACTGACAGTAGAGGTAAGAGGCAGAATGCCGGGCTGTTTTTAAAGTCTGCCCAGATCATTGGCTGCACGTGTGGATGCGGTGGGATTATGATGTGCTAGAGCTGTGGATGAGAAATGAGTATGACCTTACATGGTGTCATTTGTTAAGTTTATAAAAGTTCTTTAAGGTCGCTCTCCAGTCTACATAGTCCTGTTGGGCTGGGGAAGGGTTATTTTCTAAGGGCTTCTGCTGTTCAGTGCTGGACCCATCTATTTACAAAAGTACAGTTGACCCTTAAACAGTGTGGGGGGTAGGGGCACCAACCCTGCACGTAGTGGCAGATCTGAATAGAACTTGTAGTCAGCCCTCCGAATCCATGGTTCTGCATCTTCGGTTCAACCAGCTGCGGCTTGTGCAGTACCGAAATGTTTACTGTTGAAAAACATCTGCATATCGGTGGACCTGTGCAGCTCAAAGCAGTGTTGTGGCTGCTTGGCTTTGGGGCAGACTTGGCAGTGTCTGCTCTGCGTGCAGGGCAGCCACGCACGGCTTCCCTCCCGCGGTGGTGTGGGGCGCACATCTGAGCATGTGTGAGACCCTTGGCACACGGCGTTCTTGGTACTTGGACCTCCTTGCCCATTTGCAGCCTGAAGTTCAGAGTCCTCGTCACGTTTCAGACCAGCTTCCTGGGGTTCTGGAGCAGTAAGAGGGAGGCATTCTGGTCTGATTAAGGCATTTGACTACGCATGTGGCTTTGAAAAGGTTAAAGTATCTTTATAAATACATGCTTTACATGGACATTTTAATGGCATGAACTTTTCATCAGTCTTAGATCAGGCCCAGTAATTTTTGGGTTCTAAGTGCAGTTTCTATAGGAAGTTGTTTTCCATGACTAAGTTTTTTTGTTTTTTTAAAATTAATTAATTTCTTTATTTTTGGCTGCGTTGGGTCTTCGTTGCTGTGCGCCGGCGTTCTCTAGTTGTGGTGAGCAGAGGCTACTCTTCGTTGCGGTGCGTGGGCTTCTCACTGCGGTGGCTTCTCTTGTTGCAGAGCATGGGCTCTAGGAGCGCGGGCTTCAGTAGTTGTGGCACGCAGGCTCAGTAGTTGTGGCTCGTGGGCTCTGGAGCGCAGGCTCAGTAGTTGTGGTGCACGTGCTTAGTTGCTCCGCGGCATGTGGGATCTTCCCGGACCAGGGCTTGAACCTGTGTCCCCTGCATTGGCAGGTGGTTTCTTAACCACTGCACCACCAGGGAAGTCCCCATGACTGAGTTTTAATTACACATTGAGAATTATGATCTTGAGTAAAATGGAGACTGTGAACTTGGCTCCTTGGCCCCCGAGGTGACAGTGGCGTGGGCTGTGTCTGCCATCTCCGAGCCATGCCAGCGCCGTGCATGGGTCAGCCAGCATCTGCGACTCGTCCTTGGCGGGCTCCTTACACTTTTGTCCGTTTTCTGCTGTGGATCAGATTACTTCGTTCTCCTTGGTTATGGGCCCTGCCTCTGAGGGGCTGTGTTTGCCTGATGTCAGTTGTGTTTCAGAAACCTCTGCAGTGGTCCCTGCATCTGTCACCTGTCCTCGTTACTTGTTTTAATGACTGCTCAAGCTGGGTGTTCATCGTCTTTTTTTATGTTCCTGGCTAGGATTACAGCTTTCCTTAACATCTTGCCACATGGTCGTTAGTATTATTTGGTTTCTGTGCAATTTCGAGGTGGGAAATGGTTAGGACACTGGCCTCCTTACCCTGGACGGCTGACCGCCCTCCTCTCCAAGCCTTGCAGCTCATGGGAATAAACAGGAAGGGCAGATGAGTGATAAACTGATTTCAGTTTCTGGAGGGAGCTGAAGGATGGATGGATGCACAGCCCTGCTCTCAGGGGAGGCAAAGGGAACATGTGGTGATGGATGACAGTGGGGTTAGTTAGCCCGACGCAAAGTGCGTTACCGAGTGACCGGGCCCTGCCCCCCATGCCTACCCCTACCGCCACCCCACCTGCTCTCCGGTCTCATGTTGCCTTAATAAATATTTATGGTGAGGCGATGGGCCTGTCTCTGTAAAACGGGGATGCACCTACATCCAAGGTTGTGAAGACTCAGGGAAATAATGCAAAGATGTGTTTGGGATCCATTGAATGGCAGCTCCTGTAATTACTGTTATTATCACCAATCTCACCCGCCAGGCCCTGTATCTTTTTATGCTTTACCAGTTTGTATGGGGCAGGTTTAACTGATAGAAATTTGCATGGAGTCAGAGTTTTGTCTGTGATAAACTTCCGTCACAGAATCTTAGAATTTGAGAACCGGACAGGAGCTTAGAGGTGATTTAAATAGTACAACTTGCTAGTTAAAAGCTTGGGCATGGGGGCTTCCCTGGTGGCGCAGTGGTTGAGAGTCCGCCTGCCAATGCAGGAGACACGGGTTCGTGCCCCGGTCCGGGAAGATCCCACATGCCGCAGAGCGGCTGGGCATGTGAGCCATGGCCGCTGAGCCTGGGCTTCTGGAGCCACAACAGTGAGAGGCCTGCGTACCGCAAAAAAAACAAAAAACAAACAAACAAAAAAAAAGCTTGGGCATGGTTGTAAAGTATACACTTGTTAGAAACGCACGGACCCTTGATAAATGTGTGTTTCTACCGTGAGGAATCCTCCAGTGTGAACTCCACACAGCTGGCCCAGCGGCCGCCCTTGACAGTCATCAGGCTTAAGACAGCCTCTTGTTCTCTCCGGGGAGGTGACTTTTCTCCTGCACTTCTCAGAAAGTAAATTGTGGTAGATTCTGTTGCTATATAGTGTTGTAAGTTTGGCAGACTATTTGTTATTCAGTGATATTTTATGGACAATTTTAAATTCTATCAGATGCTTTTAGACAGTTTGCAATGTTGAGTTTGAATTCTTATAATTTTAGGGCCAATATTTCTTATTGGGGCACATGTAAGTGGGAAAATGACTTTAAAAATTTTACATTTCACCCTGAATTCAGCGTGATGTGTTGTGGCTCTTTGCGACATAACTTTCTTCTGTAGAGGTAAAAACATTGACCTGTCATCTAATCTGTCCTCACGTCTCTGGATGTTTTCCACGTTAACTGTAAAAGCACAGCAACAAGTGAAGCGAAGTGTAGGAGGGAGCATTGCCTGTAGCCTCCAGATGTTTCATGTTTTACTTTTCGTTTTTTTAACGGGAAGGTGATTACAACCAAGATCTCTTCTGTCCCGTAGCTGAAGGGTTGAAGGAGCTGCCAGGCCAGGGACAAGTTCAGTAAAATCTGTGCTTACGGGGCACGTGAACCTCAAGGTCGTTTCTTTATTCACTTGCCCAGGATTTACGGGTCGCTCCCATGTGCCCAGCAGGGTGTTTGTGACGTGATGATCCAGCGCGCAGAGCAGAGGTTTTTACATTAGAGTGAGGCTGTCAGTCACTGGACAAGCTGTGACAGCCCCCGAGCAGCCCCAGCCAGTGTGCAGACAGCTGGGTGCGGCTGTGTTCCAATAAAACTTTATTTGTGAACGCTGATGTTTGAGTTTAATGTAATTTCATGTCAGGACATACTGTTCTTCTTTTGATTTGGTTCATGGGCTGTACAGGTGGAGGGTTGGAATTGGTCCACGGGGCCAACCCTTGGTCTAGTGAGTGAGTGAATAAAATGAGGTCATATCTAGGTAGGCAGGAGCCGGATTGGGAGAGGCCTGAAATGCGGGTAGAGTTTAGATGTGATGCCAAGCCGGGCGCTGTGACGACAACCCTTTGGGAGGGATGAGCCTGGAACTCATCTGCAGGTTGGATGGGAGGGGATTGGCTTCCCGCCTCACCGTGTGTGGCTTTGGGAGGGATGAAGGGACAGATCCGTGGATTCCACCTTAGGGTGGGTTACAGAGAGATGACACCTAATCGCCAGGGACCAGAGGCAGGGACAGGGAAGCCGGTTCACGGGTTCAAGGAAGCGGAGCCCAGCGGCACAGGTGTAGTGGGAGAGGAGTTGGGTGGGAAGGAGCAGGTGGGCAGGGCCCCCGGGCCTGGTGATGGTCGGATACTGGGGGTGACAGCAGAGAGAGTTAAAAGAGGAGTTGCAGGGTTTTTTCTGGGGGGCTTGGTGGGATCTCCTTGAGCGGTGCTCTCGGGAAAGTGTAGGGATGGGGGCAGAGTTCAGCTTTGGAAGTGCGGGAGCGGATTTTATTGTCAAATGGCCATAGTGTGGTTTGACATACTGGACCAGGGAAATCACTGGTGAGGGGTCCGGGCGGCAGTGGAGATTTGGGGGCATGGGTGTCACTCCCTGTAAGGGCCTGCCGTGTGCCCCCAGGATATGTGCTTCTGGGCTCTGGTTCCCGGAAGGGGCTCCGGGTGCCGCGGCGTGTGGCTCAGACCTGGTGCTGCTGGAGGGCCCAGCGTAGGTGGGGCCAGGGGTGAACCCCGGGGAGGAGGAGGACCCCAGGGTGCTCTGAGCGACGAGAAGTGCTGAGCAGGGAGGCCGGTGGGAGTCGTTCACAGGGCTCTTGTCCAGTCCGACGGTGAGTTTGGAAACCAGTGTTTTGTTTGGGGGCCTGAAGGGTGTGGGAAGGGATCCTGTTTGCGGACGGGCGTGGGCGAGAGTTCCAGAATGTGCTATAGGAGTTTGGCTCTGGAGGGACGTGATGGCAGCTGGCGGGCGGCAGAGTGGATTGGAGGGTTTTATTATTTTTGCTTTTTCTAAAACAGTTATTTTGCAGTCGCCTGAGATTTGCAGGTACGTTGCAGAGGTGGTACAGGCTGTTTTTCCACCATTACGTCGTACATGGCCGTGGCTGGGACGGTGTCCGCCTCCAGGGCGCTGGCTCTCCGAGCTCACCTGAGCTTGTTGACTGAATCCGTGATCCTGGCTGTCTCCTCGCTGGAATCTAGGGGGCACTTCCTAGAGGGGCCCGGTGGACACACAGGCGTACACCCTGCATCTAGGTGCACGACGGGGCGACGTTTTGGCACGTTGCGTTGTTCCTGTTTTTTCCTGCGTTTGATAGTAAGTTGCAGAGGTCACCTCATTTCACCCCTCAGTGCTTGAGCACTCGTGTCCTGGGAGCAAGGACATTGTTTTACATAACTGCACCTACAAACAGGAACAGTGATTCCGAGTCACTGAAGATACGGTCCATACTCAAGTTTCCCCTGAGATTCTTTGTGGCTGCCTCTCCCTGTCCCGCCCCTGGACCTCCCTACGCTGGCAGGTCTCCGCAGCCTCTGCCAGTTTGTTTCATGCCGTGGACTTTTCAAGAGTCTGGCCAGTAGACCGGCATCTCTGACCCCTTCGTTCGTCCTCCGATTGCTCAGCTCTCCGCCGGTTCTGGGCAGCGTGCCCCGATCCTCCCGGCCGGGTAGCTGCTGCAGCCCCCCACTGGTGTCCTCCCTCAGCCCTGGCGGGCAGTCGATCCCCAGGATACCCCCAGTGTCACTGCTCCGACTTACTGCCTTAGTGTCTTGTGGGCAGGGCTAGCTCTGCTCCCTTCAGCGTGTGTCTAGCACAGAGCCCGGGGGTTGTTTTTTGAAGAATGTATGGATAAATGCAATAAGATCATTGATATTAATTGTATACGTAGTCCATAGACACTCATTAAGGCTTGTCACAGAACTAAGAAATAAGGTTAAGGTGTTTAAGCCTACAGTCCCCGTACATTATTATAGTCCTGCATCTTTGGCAGATTTAGTATTTTATGTTATCAGAAAAATACTTCACAGTGTAAGCAATTTAGGAGCTACCAGAGAAGAATTAAAATATGGGCATTATCTATGTAGAAACTGAAACTTTTATTGCGAGATATATGCAGGCCTCTGCACTGTATTTACATTTATCATTGGCAGTTGGTAAATCAAGTAAAAGTTGCTTTTAATTGCTTTTGTGGTTTCCATTTTATAGCAGACATTATCTGAAATTCATTTTAATGTGTATGTGGTTCTTATGCTTTCTTTCTAGAGATATAATTCCTGAAGGCAGTGGTTGTCATTGTGGTCCACAGACCCCAGGGATGTCCTTGAGACATTCCCAGTGGGTATTTGAGGTCAAAATAGTTTTCATGACTGTCAAGAGGTCATTTGCCTCTTTTTGCCTGTTAACATTTGGACCGAGTCCCCGAGCTACCATTGTTGCTGGATTCCTTACTGCCGTGCAATTCAGAAAAGCCATTCTCACCTAAGAAGGTCCTTGATGCAGCAGTAAAAATCATTCATTTTGTTAAATCTCAGCCCTGAGCACCCCTTTTTCATACTCTGTGTAACGAAACAGGAAGTGTGTGGAAAGCACTTCTGCGTTTTGGAGTTGGGAGGTTGCCTGGAAGATGGGCCTTTCTGCAGTTACCTGGGTTGCTAGCTGAACTGGCCGCTTTTTTTCATGGACCACCATAACGGAATAATTGACACGTTACCAGTGTTTCTTACTAAACGGACAGAGTTAGCCTGTCACTGCAAGGAAAGCAGCTAACACTATTGCCAGTGGTAAAATTTGTACTTCCAAGTAGAATTGGAATTTCAGAAAGCTTGTATCTGCCACTGTGAACCTGGCAGCTTCCTAATACTTCAAGACTTTTCTTTTTCTTTTTTTTTTTTTTTTTTTTGCGGTACGCAGGCCTCTCACTGTTGTGGCCTCTTCCGTTGCGGAGCACAGGCTCCGGACCATGGGCCCAGCCACTCCTGGGCACCCGTGTCTCCCGCATCGGCAGGCGGACCTCCAACCACTGCGCCACCAGGGAAGCCCCTCTTTTTCTTTTTTTAAAATTAATTAATTAATTTACTTTTTTGGCTGCGCCGCACGGCATGCGGGATCCTAGTTCCCTGAGCGCGGCTCGAACCCGTGCCCCCACAGTGGAAGCGCTGAGTCTTAACTACTGTACTGCCAGGGACGTCCCCAGGACCTTTCTGATGAGATCAGTGCTGACGTTAAGGAATGTGTTGCTTTAGATAATCTGTAATTAACAACATTCGGAAGGTCTGCATAACTCACTGAACCAGTATTTTTCCAAGTGACCAAATCAGCCCCGGGTAAATGTCCATTTAAAGACAGATTTTAAAGTGATAAAGTAACAAAAAGTTCAGCAGTACAGTTTTAGATTCCACATTGCAGCTCACGTTTGGGGAGAAATAAAGCCCTTGTTGAGGTTTGGTGTTGTATTACAGAGGAATATCCGCAGTTATCTTGAACGGGCTGTTCAGACGCACTGCCCTCTTTTTCATGCAGTAATAGATATGAGAACCCAGTTGTTTTCCAGTAAGTCTGACATTAAAGAGATTTGTCAAAATGCAAAACTGTGTCTCTTCTTGCTGAGATTTTACTGCTGTTGTTTTGGAAACTCTAGTAGTTATTCTTAAAAAATTAATTAACTAATTTGTTTTTATTTTTGGCTGTGTTGGGTCTTCGTTGCTGAAGGCGGGCTTTCTCTCGTTGTAGCGAGCTGGGGCTGCTCTTCCTTGCAGTGTGCGGGCTTCTCATTGTCGTGGCTTCTCTGGTTGTGGAGCACGTGGCATGGGCTTTAGTAGTTGCGGCACGCGGGCTCAGTAGCTGTGGCTAGCAGGCTGTAGAGCAGAGCCTCCATAGTTGTGGCTTGTGGGCTATAGGTGCGCGGGCTTCAGTAGTTGTGGCTCACGGGCTCTAGAGCGCAGGTTCAGTAGTTGTGGTGCATGGGCTTAGTGACTCCACGGCACGTGGGATCTTCCCGGGCCAGGGATCGAACCTGTGTCCCCTCCACTGGCAGGCAGATTCTTAACCACTGTGCCACCAGGGAAGCCCCTCTAGTAGTTATTTTTGGTAAAAAAAAAGTTTTGTATGTTAATATGTAATATATGGATTTTTGTAATTTTTGAATGAATAAAGTATTCCCACATTTTCTGTTCTAATATCAGAGATGGTGATATTGATAGATACATGTCCACGAGTACAAGCTCACTAACTTTCAGATGGGGAAGGGGGTCCTGAGACCAGTGTGTCTTGAAGTAGGACAGTGGTGCTGTGGGATCAATTTAAATCCGGCCAGTTCCGTTTCCTGCATTGGTGGTTTGTATTTGAGGAGGTTTATATATTTTGGAAAAGGTGAATAGAAGTGGCCAGTTTAATCAAACATGTTAACTTTAGAGGGGAAGGACCTGCCATCTGAGGCTAGTTTGACCTTCTTCTCCTAATTTCAAACTTAAACATTTTTAGGGGGGCTGTTTTGAAGAAGAAACAGTGTGGCCTGGATTTTCTTAAGAATCAGTGCTTTCCGATGATCTAGTACCTGGCTGGTCATTTATAGTCATGTTTCCTCTTTCTTCCCTATTTGTCCCTTGAGTATCCCCCTGCCACGCCACACTGACTTGGGGAAAATCAGTAAGCTGAGTCTTGTTCACATGTCTCAGTTTAATAAAAGTTGATTTCTTTGCTTATTTCATACTGGCTTTTAATTAATTTTATTACTCCATCTATATCCAGATGGATCTGATTGAATGGAATGATCTTTATTTTCTTGGAGGTGCCCTGTTTCTGGAAGTTGAGCTTTTTAACTGGGCACCACTGGGCCGCTTCCTGCTGGTCTTTATGGTGTGTGGACTCGGCCTTGCTGCTCAGGTGGACGTGAAGCTGGTGCCAGAGGCGGGGCGGCGGCTGGGGCACCGTCCCATCCCCATCTGGTGGGACGGGGATGCTGCTGGGCCTGGGTGCTGGCGGTTCCCACTGTCTCCTGTGCGATTGCTCTCCGAGACTTGTCTTCAGGGTCTTCTGTCCCTTGTACTCATCGGGGCCGCTCCTGCGCCTCCGAGGACTGTCTTCAGCCCGTGTATTTGGCATCTGTAAAGGGAGGTCAGCCTGGCATGGCCTACTCCCGAGGCCCCTCCACGGTGAGCTAGGCGTGCCCCCGCTTCCACCCACGACGTCACGGCACCTGGGCCGCGTCTCTTCACACGGCTCGCCTGCAGGGATCTGACGGCTGGGAAGTAGTTCTGGTAGAGCAGAGTCGGAGGTCACACAGTGGCTGTAGTGTGCGCCTCCCAGGGACAGCCTCCTTGCAGACAGGTTCAGTGGGGCGCTTGTTCAAGGGCTGATGGGAGAAGCAGCTCTGTGCAGAGTGTCTGCCCTAAAAACCCCATATGTTGTGACATCCCTAATGAGATGACCCGTGTGATGTCGTTCTGGTGGTGACTGAGAAAATCCCGGGGTGGGCACACGGGGCTTTGCCTGGTTACGTCTGCTGAAGTTCAGTCGTGTGCTCGATTACAGTAGCTTTTCTTTTTTTCCTGTTTCAGTGGCCTTGTGGTTTTATTTTACGGGTGTCTGAAATATTTAAAAATGAGCAAAATTAAAACTGTGCAGTTCGGTGTTCTTTTTTATTTCAACACTTCTTTTTAATAGAGAAAAATAACATATTTACATAGTTCTGTGTTTCTGCTGATGACCAGCTGCTCGTGTCTGTTGCTGAGAACCCCTGAGCAGCTTGTATTTTCACTGTTAAACCTAACATGTCATTTGCATGAAGTTCACAGTTGTAAGCTAAACAGATGTGTGACTTAATTGTGGTACAGTCCTTACTGAAATCAAAACACAGATGTAGAGAACTCTGCCGCCCTTCCTGCACGCTTTGTCAGCAGATGTGCGGCCCTTCATAGTTCTGCCCTGGGGGGTGACTCTCCCTTGGGCTCTCCCACTAGACCCACGGCATGGACGTGCATGGTGTGCCAGGCCCCAAGCCGGGCAGGGAGCAAGATGGTGAGAGTTCCGGCCCAGTGGAGCTCGTCTTCCAGCAGGGGAGACAGATGCTAAACAAGATGGGTGTTTAGCCTGCGTCGTAGGTTAGATATAAGGGCTTTGTGATAAAGCAGGAAAGGGCAGCAGGGACGTGGGTGCTGGTGGTGGGTGTGACGGGTGAGGAGTGGCTGGCCGAGGGGCAGGTGGACTTCGGAGGGTGAGGGCTGAGCTGGTGTGAGCCTGCCCAGCTGGGGCGGCCTCCTTAGACGGCGGACTGAGGAGCCACAAGGGGAGCCTGAGGGGCGCGGAGAGAGGCTGGCTGGTGCTGGGTGCCAGGCACGCACCTTGAATGATTGGGGAACCTTCAATGGGCTTTGAGCAGACAGTGATGCTGAGATGGGCTTTAACATGATCCCGTAGCTTTTAAACACTGGCAGTAATTCTGGGGCAAAGGCAGAGCAGGGAGACCCAGGTGGGGGCCAGTGCGTGGGTCCAGATGTGCAATGACAAGGCCGGAGTGAGGACAGCGGGAGATTCTGCCTGTAGGTCGGATGAGAGAGGAGAACCAAGGCCCAAAGGTTCTGGCCTGAGCACCTGGGGTGGGAAGTCTGGAGGTGTCAGCTGGTTGTGGAGAGGTACGAGTTCAGTTTGGGTTCCTTCACGTTGAGACTAGACACTCAGGGGAAGTGGCCTGGAGGCCGGTTGTCACGTAGATCTGGAGTTCCTGGGAGAGGTCGGAGGTGAAGTGGATAGTGAGCCATCAGCAGATAGATGGTATTTCAGTGTGGATGAGAAGAGGTCCAGCGCTGAGCCGCAGGGAGAGGGGTAGTCTGACCCATGGTTCAGGAGAAGGGGCACTGCAGGGCAGGGCACATCAGGGCGTACCTGCGCGAGTGGTCATGGCTGTGGATGCTCACACGCTGTAGGCTGGGAGGTGGATTTAGGGCAGGATTGAAGAAGGCTCCCTAATTTTTATCCAGATTTGATGTGCTTGGCCTCATCTGTGTACTTACTGCTCTGTTTTAGAAAAACAGTAATAATAAGCGCTATAAATAACATGTACTTATAGAAAGTTCAACAGTCCAGGGGCTTCCCTGGTGGCGCAGTGGTTAAGAACCCACCCGCCAACGCAGGGGACACGGGTTCAAGCCCTGGTCCGGGAAGATCCCACATACCGCGGGGCAACTAAGCCCATGCACCACAACTACTGAGCCTGCACTCTAGAGCCCGCGAACCACAACTACCGAAGCCCGTGTGCCTAGAGCCTGTGCGCCGCAACAAGAGAAGTCATTGCAGTGAGAAGCCCACACACCCCAATGAAGAGTAGCCCTGCTCGCCGCAACTAGAGGAAGCCTGCACACAGCAACGAAGACCCAACGCAGCCAAAAAAAAAAAAGCTCAGCAGTCCAGAAGGATAAAGGATGAAGGTCAGGTTGTTTTATCTGTACCTTTTCCCTCCTGTGTCACCTTGGTTCAGTGTGTATCATTCCAGAGCATCTCGTGTGCATTTGCATACACGGACACGTGACTACACACAGACACGTGACTACACATACATGCAATTTTTCTCTTATACTCCTTTCTGTTAGTATTGTGTTCTGGAGACCTTTCCATTCACATGAATGACTGCGGTGTCTCATGTCATTTACTTTACTAGTTCCCTGCGGCTGAGCACTTGGGTGGTTGATTTGGGTCGGTGGGCTCTTTTTCCGCCGGCACCCTGGAAGATGCTCTCTTCACAGGCTTGTAGTCGTTGCTGTTTAGATACATTATTGAACAGTAATCGCAGTCCAGCTCCTTTACGATATTAAGACTGGACTGTCTCCAGGATTTCTGAGAAATGGCAAATTTCATTTGCCAAACTGGCATCCACATGCATCGTTCTGTTCTAGTTTTCTTGGGCCTGTTGCCCTAATTTTTTCTGTTCATACGTTCACTGTTAGCAGAATTTTAAATGACTCTTTATCCTGGCAGTAGAGTCATTTTGAGTAAACAGCTTGGGTAATTGTGTGGTGTCCTCATTTGGAAGAGGGTAGGATTCAGGATTTTATGGTGAGCTCGGAGTATCTTCTTAAGTCACTCACGGAGCTTCTAGAAATCAGGAAAAGCTTGAGTGGGGCACCTGAGAACTTTCCACCAGCCATTTGTGAGAGACAGGTATTTAACCTGGGACGTGTGGCCCCAGGGCCATCATGAATGGGCTTCAGGGTGAGTCACGGAGGTTAAGCCTGGCTGCATGCAGCAGGTTCCAAAATGTGTTGTTTTTAGAGCAGGTGGTTGGTGATTTTCCTTTGCTATAAAGGAAGTCCGAGGCAGGCAGTCCAGGAGGCCAGCAGCAGGAGGGCAAGAAGGAGGAAAGGTCCAGGAGCTGCCCCGCACTGCGTCTGCGCTCACACCCCATTGGCCAGAGTGGGTCACGTGGCCACGGTGTGCTGCAGCGGCTGTGCTCTCTGGTGGCCCCGTGCCCTGTGAATTCGGATTCTTGTAACACTGAGCATCAGGGAGAGCAGGTACTGGGGTAGGCAGCCAGCAGTCTCTGGTAATTATGAGGCTCTGAAACTTGGCAGGACTGCGTCTGTGCTTTTTTCCTGGAAAAGGATCTGTAAGTTTTTAAAAAGTAGATCCTGAAAGCAGTGTGTGACCTAAAACGTTTTAAATCCATCAATTCAAAGGTGGGTAGGGTGGTATTATCTAACTGAGGGCCACTGCCTTCATGAAGGAGTCCACTGTACCCCTTTAATAATCCTTGCTTTGGTTCTTACTTTGGAAAAAAGACCGAGTTATGGCCCTAGTGGCTTTGGTCTTTGTACCAACCACAGTTAATCTGCTCAGAGGTCACCTTCAGAGGACCCAGGTTTAGAATAACCCCGGTAGGTCCTGCCTGCCTCTGAGTCCTGGGGCTGCGGGTGAGGCTGAACGGGTGCCAGGGCTGAGAGTCGTACTGCATATGAGGGAGGTCGGAGGTGAGGATTTCCTCACGGTGGACGCCTCAATATTTAGTTGTCTGACCATTTTTAAAAAGTATTTTTACTTTTGAAAAGCTGATAAATGTACATGATAAAAAAAAGGCAAATACAATTTCCTTTCATCTTTGTGCCCCAGGGATAGTGTGTGCATGTCTAGCATTTTTTTTTTTTTTTTAAAGTGTGTTGTACACATTCTGCCCCATTTTTGTTCATGTAATACTGCATCTCGGGAGTTGTTCCTCAGAGAGCTCTGACTGGTCCTTCTAGACCAGCAGTCCCCAACCTTTTCGGCACCAGGGACCGGTTTCATGGAAGACAAATTTTTGCACAGATGGTGGGGGGAATGGCTCAGGCGGTAATGTGCGTGATGGGGAGCCATGGGGAGCGGCAGGTGAAGCTTCACTCGCTCGCCCGCCACTTACCTCCTGCTGTGCGGCCCGGTTCCTGACAGGCCACAGACTGGTATCATTCCATGGCCCGGGGGTTGGGGACCCCTGTTCTAGACTGTTGCCTAGCCTCTCATTGTTCAGCTGTGCCAGACTTGTTTTTTTAAAACAGCATTCAGGTTGCATCATCCATTCTTTTGCTGCTAAAAGCAATGCCTTGGTTGTTTTGTTTCTCCGGTGGGTAGATATTTGCACAGACGTGTGACTCTCGGTGCTGGGAGGATTCCTTGGTGGGAAGGTCAGGCCGGGCAGCAGCACTTTGATGCCTGTTGCCTATTGGTCTTCAGAGCTAAGCTCCCATCAGACGTGCACAAGAGCGCCCACGTCCTGACAGGCCTCTAGCACGCCTGTCACACTGAGCGGCTGGTTGAAATTTGCATTGAGAGGTCGTGTCTTCTCGTGTTGAAAAGCTTTGCGACTTTTTTCCCTGTGAATTTACTCTCATTCTTATCCTCCTTTTGATTAGCTTTATTGGTCTTTTTCCTGTTGCTGTGAAAGAAGGAAATTAGCTCTTTGGTGCATGTGTAACAAGTGTTTTCCACTTTGTTTGAATTTTGCCTTAAGAAAAACCTTTTTATTAAATATAGTACAAATAGAGAAAATCATAGTTTTGCCTGTTTGTTGTTGTCATTGAAGTCTCCTTTAATTTATAGGGGCCTTTTTGACGCCCCCCGGCCCCCCCCCGTTTAATGAATTTAAAAATATTTCTCTTTCAGCCCATGGACGTGGTTATCCTTGTTGAGGGTCATTTTTTCCCACCTTTTGCCAGGAGGAGCATCTTTGAGTTGGTTTCTGAGTCCTTTTGGTACAGCCCTGATGTCTTTGATCGCTTCCCTACATCTGGGATGACAAGATGTTATCTTGCATATTCCTTGCCTCAGATGTGGAATTAGCCATTTCTCCAGGAAGCCCTCATCTCTTGGTGAGAGGCGGTATTTCACAGTGTAGGCTGTAGGGAGACACGCTGCTACTGGATTCAGCTCCTGGATTCTGCACACACACCTGAGTTCATATGTCCAATTCCAATACATGCCCGGAGTCAAATCGGCAGCCCCGAGACCTCTTCTGCCCGACCTCTGGATCTGCTTGTCAGGACATCGGGAGTGACAGGATTGGAATATCCTGTAGATCCTCATTTGCGCATGGAAAATTCTCGGAGGGAATTCCAACGCCACCACTCAGTGTGATTGTTAAAATTTGTTTTGTGTGTATTCTCCCAATTTTTCTCCCCATTTCTAAGCAGATAAATTGTATCTCGGTTGTCAGAGCGTAGAGCCGTTGCAAACTGCTTTCTCCTTTAGTCTCGGTTCTCCATGTAAACGTAGACTGCTCACCACTGACCAGTTCATATGTTGTCTCTCCAAGTGACCTTGGTTTTCTGAATCTTGTTTTCCAGCAGTTTCTTCAGGAAGGGTTTCTGGGAGCGCTGTTCTCTGAGTGCTGTATGTTGGCATAAGTTGCTGCCTGTGTACCTGAAGCTCACTTTGTCTGGGTGTAAAGGCTCCCGTTACTTTCCTCTAGTGTCTTGTGTGTGTGAGTCTCTCTTCTTCTGCTGTAGTTGGATAACCTGCCCTGCCCCCCACCATTTTAAGGTGTCCAGTATTTTTGTCTAGATGTCTAAAATAACTTTTCTTTTTTTCTTTAAATAATTTTACTAGAATGTGTCTTGGTATTGGTTGTTCTGCCTGCCCTGCCCCAGGTTTATGGTGTGTCTTTTTCATAAGTAGTTTCAAATGTTTTCTCCTCATTTCTGAAGAGTTTTTTTGGATTTGCTTGTAGTATTCCATTTCATCGCTTTCCTTTGGTTTTCTTTGTAGAGTCCCCTATTAAACATATGTTGCATCCTCTTTGCTTGTCAGCTACTTTTTCTTCAACTTTTATCTTTCATTTCTTTTTTTTAAAATAAATTTATTTATTTTATTTTATTTATTTTTGGCTGCATTGGGTCTTCATTGCTGCATGCGGCCTTTCTCTAGTTGCGGCGAGCAGGGGCTGCTCTTCGTTGCGGTGCGCAGGCTTCTCATTGCGGTGGCTTCTCTTGTTGCGGAGCACGGGCTCTAGGCACGCGGGCTTCAGTAGTTGTGGCTTGCAGGCTCAGTAGTTGTGGCTTGCGGGCTCTAGAGCGCAGGCTCAGTAGTTGTGGTGCGTGGGCTTAGTTGCTCCGCGGCATGTGGGATCTTCCGGGACCAGAGCTCGAACCTGCGTCCTCTGAATTGGCAGGCGGATTCTTAACCACTGTGCCACCAGGGAAGCCCCCATTTTGTTTTTCTTACGGTGTAGTTTATTGTATTTACTTGCTCTTGGATTCCTTCTAGTTTAGCCTTCATTTCCAAAATTATTTTCCTTTTATTTCTAATCTTTTCTGAGTTTCCCCCCCTCATTTCTGAGTTTTTCTAATGCTGGTTTATGGTTAGTGATACCTTATATAATTTCCTTCATGAATATTAGTTTGTTTTGAAATATTAAGATAGAGTTTTCATCTCTTAGGGACATGTCTTTCTAGCATGCTTTAACTGTCCGTAGTGATGCTACTTTGCTCCTATTCACTTTTAAAATATATCACCTTGGCATGAGATTTGACCTCCATATTTTCTTTTGTTAATTTTCTGTGGAATTGATTTTCCTGGATATATGGAAGGAAGGCTAGATTTAGAATCGTTTTTCTAATTTCCGTGTCCTAGAGCTCTATTTTCTGTCGTTTTTAGAAAGTTGTAAAAAACGTGGTAGCTGTTTCCTTGCGCTCTCCTTTCTGTTTTCCTCCCCCCCCTCCCCGTAATTAGACTCTCTTTCTCCCTGTCCTGTACGCTTCGTGTTCTATTCTAGTCATTTCTTTCCAGTGTATTTAGCGCAGGAGGGAGCTTTGGATGACTAGACTTTGAGCGTCCGTGGCCCAGAATGTTGGCCTGTGGCCGTTCCGCAGCTGCCCTGGCGTTTGTCTGCCCCCAGTGGTGCTTACCTCCTGGGTTCAGCCGCTGTTCCCAAGCAGACCCGTTTTTTCCTTCTCGCTGACCCCTGCTTCCTCCTTGCTGCACCCTTGAGGACCTCGTGCTGTCAGTGGTTTGCCCACTGGCTCATGCTTTGGGGCTCTTCAGGAAACACCCGATCTCTCAGCTTGTTACAGACCCTGACCTGGGTTCGCTGTCCTCATTTGAGAGATTAAAAATCTCTGTCACTGCCACCCCTCCCCAGCTGGACTTCTAAAGGGCTCGCCGGCAGTGCCTCTGCGGTCCCCGCCCAGTTGTTTGTCATCGGCGTCTGCTCTGGAAGGGACGTTTGGTGCTTTCGTGCTTTCCTCAGTCTCGCGTGAGGTGTCTAAATGGCGGTACCACACCTCGGCCATTTGATGGATTGCACCTACATGAAGGTGTTGCGTTCATTTTGTGAAGGGAAATTTAAGGCAGGAGCTTGGCTCCTTCTGCAAATGGCTGTCCCTAAGAAATCCTGGCGCTGCTACCGTTTAAGCTGTAGAATTTAAATCTGGCTTTATAGGATTTACGAACATGTGTGGAACCTGCGAATTTAATTTTATGCCTTTGGAACTTAGCCATTTAAAGGAGCTGTCAGTAGACTCCTGATTGAGACTAGGTGATCTGAAACTCTTAATTCAGCTGCCCTGCGTGGGCATGGTGGGAGTGGGCACGTGTGGGGCAGGCGCTGTGCTGTAGAGTTGGGTGCCCACTGTCCGCCCTCAGGGAACGTGCAGTCCAGTTGGGGAAGATAGATTACTTCTTTCATAAATACTTGTTTATAGGTAATTGAAATATAAAGTGTAGAATGATAAAAGTATTATGGTGGCATTGATTCCTGATCTCCTGGCACCCTGTTTGCAAGTACTGCATTTAGACCGCTGTGTTGATGGGTCGTATTTGGAGTGACGTGGCCTCATTTCTGTCTTGGAGAAGGTGTGTCTAGGCCTAATCGGAGTGTTTGAGGATCAGGAAGAAAGGAACGCACTGTGTTGCAGATGTGGTGCCATCTCGGCGGCGGCAGGGTGGTGGCGGACAGGCCCCGGGCTGGGGCAGGGGGCCGGTGCTGGGCTCAGTCCTCCCAGGAGCTGCCGCTCTCTGCCTGCCTGAGGGGAGGGCGCCGCGAGGAGTGGAAATGGGGCGAGGGGACAGCCTTGGCGGAAGGGTCCGTTTGGGTAAAATTCGGGAGGTATGTTTTCAGTGCTCTCTGGGGTGTGGTGTGTCTAGTGGATCTGAGAGCCGGCAGGGGCAGGCGAGGGACAGGACGTGTTCCGTGGGCAAGAAGGGGACCCAGGGACGTCTGGCTTGGGGTGATGCGTTCTAGCTGTCTTAGGAAGGTGACTTAGGAGGCGGTGTGGGAATGGACTGGCGAGGTGGGGACTAGTCTGGTGCTGAAGGACAGAGGCAGCGAGAAATGTTCGGGGGCCATTTCTCAGTTCTCAAAGGACACTAACCTTTTGGTGGTTTGGGGCAAGAAGAACCCTATATTTAAAAAACCCACAGGCTTCTGGTGTCCTCTTGGATACAGAACGTGGCTAGCAGTTTCCAGCATTTCAAGGTCAGGCTCGTTCATCTCCCTCTCCGCTATCCTGGCTTTTATTTTTAGGTGACAGAAACCCCGTGCCTCGTGAGTCTGATTCCTGCCCATTGACCGGCCGCTCTCCTCTCGTCCTGGATGATGTCAGAACAGGACCTGGCGGATGTGGTGCAGATTGCCGTGGAGGAGCTGAGTCCCGACCACCCAGGTACAGAGCGCGGGAAGTAGGGAGCCGGCGCTCCCCCGAGTCTGTAAAAGCCCCAAAGCGCTTCCACAAGTTTCCTCTCCCTTCAGTAAAGCAAGAGAAAAAGCGGTGCGTGCCCTGTATGAAAAACCCGGACCAGAGTGTGTGAGCTCTGTCAGCCCCATGCCCATCCTGGTGGTCCCTCCGCCTCCCCTCGGCCCACCTCTGCACCACACGTGGCTGTCCAGCCTCGGCCTCTCTTCCTGCCCCGCCCCCAGCTCCCCTGACTCCCCTTTAAAGCCCCCTGTGGTCACATCTGGGCCTCTTCCGCTGCTGTGGACAGTCTGCCCTGCACGTGGACACCTGCGAGGTGTTCCATGCACGCTGCTCCCTCCTTCATCCACCTCTTCCCTGGGGACGCCGTTAACATCGTTAACACTGTTTTTCTTTTAAGTACACCCTGCTACAAAGGTCCTTGCTGCGTATTGCAGCAAATACTTTCGTAGGGTGAGTTCCCAGAAGCTGAACTGTGTATGTTCAGAGTTTTGGTAAGACACACTTTATCCGATTATTCTGTGAGGTGACTTTCCTGCCCTTTTGCCAGGGCTGGTAATTTTCCTTAGTCACGTTAAAGGCACCCATCTACTTTGGAACCTTAACTAGATATTAGACACGTTATAAGGGAAACTCTAAATTTCAAGAACTTCATCTTGAACTACTTCACCTATGAAATACTTTGTTAGCACTTTATTTTATAAAAAGATTTCTTAGTAAGGGTCCTCCTTTCTGTTAAGTTTGAAATAACAAGCATACACAATTAAATCACGTAATGTTTTGGTTGTCTGCTTATTCTTTCTGGAATAGTAGAGTTGAAATGCTGACTTTTTTCCCCACAGAAAAGAGAATTTTCAGAAATCTCATAAGAAAGTATGACGATGTCTATCTTGCGTGATCTCTTTGCTCTGTTAGTTGAAAAAGCTTCACTGGGAAATTAGTTATGTATGGAAGGGTGGGTAGCACGTGATTTGGGGATTGAACAAGCAGTCACAAAGAGATTGGGGCACCCTTTCACGAATGCTGTTCTTTAGTCAGTTTTTGTCATTTTGCCTCTGAGTTGTTTATGAGAAGCACTGTCACCTGGTAACTGGCAAGATCAAGACCTGCCAGATCCTTGAGCCAAGTCAGGGTGTCTGAATGTAGCTGTTTAACCCCAGTTTTCTCTGTGAAAGTGAACCAGTTTGTTTAGAGCGAGAATGTGAAGCCTTGACCTCATTTAGCGCCACACCTCAGAAACCAGTGAACTAGAAAAAACGCAGCGCTGTCACTGTACATCACAATTTTAAAAACAGCTGTTCGTATTTTGGTGGGTGGATGACCGTCTCTTTAGAAAACACTCACACTGCAATGCTGTAAAAGAAAAATGTTCCAGTTATATAAATGTTAAGCATTTTTAGAACTATTAACATTCTGACAGTTTACTTCCCAATTAAATTGTCTCTCTGTAGATTACAGTCCAAGGAAGGGTTAGAGAAGTCACTTCTGATCCTGGTGTTGTTCCACGTGGCTTTCTTAACTAACTGGGAAGTATAGCTGTGGCTGTGTAGTGAACACCTACTGTGTGCAGGGCTTCCTGAGGCCTCCGTAGACAGGAGGCCTGCCATCTCTGGCCCCAGAGGGCTCCCCCAACACCGGCAAGCACTGTGCTGCCTCCCACACGATTGTCCTGAGTGGGTTTAAGATTGAGATGATTTTTTTCCTCATTTCTAAAATGTGAACTTTGTAAAACTTAAACTGTCAAGCAAGTAGAAGAAATAAAAGTTTCCCATAATCCTAGTGATAGAACTGCTTTTAAATTGTTGGCATGTATGTCCTTCCGTTTTTTTCTGATTTCCATTTAAAATCAAAATGCTTAGGTTCTTGTGACTTTGCATGCACTCACCACATGGCTGCAGTCTCTTTGCCCATCTGCACACACGTACAATTGTAAATTTCATCGGGCCTGTCATTGCAGGTGATCGTGATGGCTTTAAAATGAACACTGAGTTCTTTTGTCTAATTTTAAAAGTAATGCACGCAGAATGATAAAAAACAAAGTAAAAAAGGACCAAGAAGAAAATAAATAGCAGCCCCGCGGCCCGTAGAAAGTGAGCGCCGGAACCCAGGTGTGTGCCCCTGTCCCCGCCACGGGCTGTGTCTCCTTTCCCTCATCTGCTCTGCTGCCCTTTGCTTACAGCCTGAGGTGCTTCGCTCTGCCAAGGGCTTGGAGTCTTCTTCCTGTAGTTACAGGAAGCCAGCTGTGTGACCCTGGTCAAGTCGCTTAACCTCTCTGGACTGGATTTCAGCAAGTTAAAAGGATCAGACTAGCGGTTGCCGGAGCCTCCCCGTCCTCCCAGTCCTTTCTTAATTACCAACGTCCAGTGGGAGTAGGTAGGCTTTGATGAAGGTTCTGAGAACCTGTGTTTTTGCACTTGTAGCCACGGATTTTTCCTTTTTTACCTTAATGACAATTCATTCCCACACATTTTATGGAGGTGTTGGAGGTGTGGAGACACAGTGTACTTTGCAGGGCCCTCTGGTAAGCAGGATGCTTCTGGCGTCGTTGGCCCGTGGCTGGTTTCTGTGAGGTAGAGCTTTGGGTGACAACTTAGCTCTGGAAACCAGCTTACTGGTCTCGCCTGGGACCCCTGAAAGGTTCACGTTAGAGTCGCAGGTCTGTTCAGCGTCTTTACATTTTAGAGTTTTGCGACGAATCATCTGGCACATACAGGTGTAAAGGCACCGGGCTTGGGACCATGTGGTGCCGGCCTTGAACTTGGGCCGAGTTGCTCATCCGTGGAGAAGCCCTGAAGACCCCTTGGAAGGTGCTGGTGGGAGGCCTTGATTTCAGCCACACTGGCCGGGGGAACAGCTTTCCCTGTAACTTAGCGTGTTACGTTTGAGACAAGTTTCATGATTAGCACCTCAGAAAATGTAATATTCAGAGAGTGGCTTTGATTTTGGGATGAGGTGGCCGGCTGACAAGACTTCATTTTAAAGTCGGGAAGAAATCATTACTAGCGACTGGACTCCATCGGAAAAGGGTAGCCGGGTAGGGTATTGAGTGAGAAGCCCGCAGTCTTGGTGTTGGGGTCAACTCAGTGGCGCATTAGTGAAAAAATTTATCCGGAATCTCAGTTTTCCTTGAGATTAGGGAGAGATCCTGTTTTCTGCCTGACTGAGAATTTTAAGTTAAATCTGTAAAAAGTAAAATGTGAAGCAGGTTGTGCCATTTCTCATGTCACCTCAAGGTGACACCTCTACACTTAAGGTGTCAGAACTGTTTCCTGTCTTAATATTAAACAGCTCTGTAAAACTTTTTGAATTAAAGTTTTTTTGTCTCTGCCTTTAATTTTCAGTTGTACTGGAGAATCATGTAGTGACAGACGAAGATGAACCAGCTTTGAAACGTCAGCGACTAGAGATCAATTGCCAGGATCCTTCTATAAAGGTAAAAAATTAATGTATGTTTTTGTTTGTATCTTATGTGGGGCTGCCATAACGAATTATCACAATGCGGGGCGGAGCGGGGAGCACTTAAAACAATAGAAATTTACTCTCTCACAGTCCTGGAGGCCAGAAGTTTGAAATCAGTTTGTCACCAGGGCTGAGTTCCCTGCAGAGGCTCTGGGGGAGGGTCCCTCTTGCCTCTTTCAGCTCCTGGGGGCCCCAGGCGTCCCTTGCCTCGTGGCCGCTTCCCTCTAGTATCTGCCTCCGTCTTCACGTGGCCTCTCCTCCCTGTCTGTGTCTCTCCTTTTCTGTCTCTTATAAGGGCAGTCTCTTTGGATTTAGGGCCACCCTAACCTAGGATGACCTCATCTTAATTTGATTACGTTTGGAAAGATACTATTTCCAAGAAAGGCCACATTTGTAGGTTCTGGGGGTGATGATGTAGACGTATCATTTCTGGGAGTCACTGTTCAACCCCCCACGAATGCATAAAGGCATGACGTTTTCCCTTGAAGAATCACATGGTTTAATTGGGATCGCTGCCACATGAGGCCTCTTCCTCTGTAGACCCGTGGACCTAGTGTGCACGGAGGGAAAGTGCACAATTCCTGTGGCGAATATTTTCTACTAGTGATGAAGCACTTTTGTGCTTATCGTTTAAGTCACCTAAATTTTAAAGTTTGCTGGGTGGGGTCTGGGAAACCACAGAGTCAGTCGTGGGTGATGGCTGGTTCTTGGGTTTGCTTGTTTGGTCTGCAGTTTGCAGAGGCACAGAGATAAACACCAGCACCTGTGAGAAGTTAGGACAGCAGTGCAGAGAACCAAAGCGACTTCTCCTATACCCTCTGCTTCTATAGGGCTGTGTTTAGAAACATCTGGCTCATCTTTTTAACGAGGAGAAGCAGCGTGAGCTTAAAGATACGTGGCGTGGTTTAAAGACACATTCAGTTAAATTTCTATTTCCTACTAATGGATAGAGGGCTGCTGCTTCAGTAACCCCACATTATGTCTTAAAATAAAATGCAGTTATAATTTTATCACAAAAGAGGCGTGTGTGGCAAACAGCACAGCAGTCAGATGTGGATAAGGTGCAGTGAAAGCGCCCCCGCCTCAGCCCCGTCCCCTGGTCGGCGAGCAGGGCCTCGGGCCCCGGCTTGAACCCGGCACCCGTGTGCTAGGAAAAGTGTGCTCACCAGATTGCCAGAGCTCTTTATTTTATTTTTTTCACTTTAAATTGGTTAATTTAATTTAATTTTTAAATATATCTTTATTGGAGTATAATTGCTTCACAGTGCTGTGTTAGTTTCTGTTGTACAACAAAGTGAATCAGCTATATGGATACATATATCCCCATATCTCCTCCCTCTTGTGTCTCCCTCCCACCCTCCCTATCCCACCCCTCTAGGTGGTCACAAAGCACTGAACTGATCTCCCTGTGCTATGCAGCTGCTTCCCACTAGATATCCATTTTACATTCGGTGGTGTATATATGTCCATGCCACTCCCGGACTTTGCCCCAGCTTCCCCCTCCCTGTGTCCTCAAGTCCATTCTCTATGTCTGTGTCTTTATTCCTGACCTGCCCCTAGGTTCATCAGAACCTTTTTTTTTTTAGATTCCATATATATGTGTTAGCATACGGTATTTGTTTTTCTCTTTCTGACTGACTTCACTCTGTAGGACAGACTCTAGGTCCATCCACCTCACTACAGATAACTCAATTTCGTTTCTTTTTATGGCTGAGTAATATTCCATTGTATATATGTGCCACATCTTCTTTATCCATTCCTCTGTGGATGGACACTTAGGTTGCTCAGAGCTCTTTAAAAGGAATAGATTTGGATGATTTTTGGTTAATATCCCTTGTATATAGAAGACTTATTTAAAAGTACTATTCTCTGCCTTCCTTTGTTTTAATTAATTTGTGAAGTTGTGTTATTAGTGTATTAACAGTGATGTTTGTCCAAACTCCGGGCAGAATCACTTCTAGTTCAGAATTAAGACGACGAGGTTTCACTGTGTTTAGGGAATTTGGGAGCCGCATGGTTGATGTCTTCAAATTATAAAAAATAGTGGGGTCATCGGTGATTTTATCTCAAGACTTCAGCCAGCGGCTAGTGGTTGTCACGACGTCTTAGGTCAGGGTGGGCCTCGGGCGCTGCCTCGATGTCACTCTCGGGATGGGCCGCCCACGCTGTGTCTCCACATGACCCTGGCATGGTCTGCCGTGCCTCCACGGCCCGTCCTCCTGTGGGGGAGTCAGCGGAGGGTGTGGGATTTAGCCCTCTCCCGTATGTGTTAGCTCTCCCGCGATGGGACTCGTCAGGGGGGTGATTGCTTGAGACACAGCAGGTTGTTGGGACAGTGTGTGGGTTTTATTTACCCCACTGCTGCCCTTGCTGCCGTACAGACCGGGCAGTTAGACAGATGTGTTTAATTTCCTCAGAAGATCAGCTCAGTCTGTTCAAAGCACTGAATAAGAGTATCCATTTTCCTCGCCTCCTGGGCCTTGACTCCAGCCGCACGGTGTGATGGGCCACGTGGCTCAGCTGTGGGGTCACCTCCCATGAGGAAGGGGAGCGGCCGCCGGAGTGGGTCAGCCGCGGCCAGTGGGCAGAGGGGCCGGCCTCCGTGCCGCCGTGCGCTGGGGTCCCGGTCTGCTCCGAATGGCCCCTGTGCCCGTCTGCTCTCCGCAGTCTGTCCCCTTCCTGCTGATGTGACTGGCACTCTGGGCATTTTTCCCTTTGAAGTCAAGGGCAGAAAAGGAGAGAGACAAGGTAAAATACGAACTCTTCACTATTTCAGCTGCTGCCCCCGCTGCCCCCCTCACTGCTGAGCTGGGCGGTTGGATGCTCCAGGGGCTTGCTCTGGGCTGACGCCCGTTTCCCAGTATCAGCTGGTGAGGCCAGCAGGGGCAGCAGCCTGCTTCCCTCTGCGCCCCTGCCGACTCAGGGCAGGAGCAGCCGCCGTGGGAGGGGACGAGCTTCCTGTCCGGTGTTTGTCTGAGCCGTTCCTTGCCTTTGGAGCCACACACGTCCCTGTGTTCGGCGGGACTTGGGTGGCAGCAGTGGAAGGCGAGGCTGCTCTTTCTGTGGCCACTAGGTGGCAGGCGTGCTGCTCCCACGCGCGGGAGAGTCATTGCCACATTTCACCTTGGGGGTGGGGCTCGGGGGAGTGTAACACGAGCAGGCGGGTTTCCGGGCCGTTTTGATGTTGGATGTCATCTGTTTTCATTGTAGAATCTGACCAGTTTTATGTGTAAGTTTACTGATTAATAGAAACTTGCGTTGCAACGTCCACTTACATCTCGTGTTATACGGACTTAAGTGTAACTAAGAATCGCGACTACACAGAGAAGTAAGAGCCCGGTTACGTAGTCACATTGTGAGTGCACAAGGTCGAGCTTGTTTAGTGAAATGCTTCTGGCTTATAACTAAAGAGCTGAAGTGTGGGGATTGTTCTGTGGGAATAGATACAGCTGAGTCTGGGAAATAGCTGTTTCATGTTCCTTGGAATTATCTCCTTGGAGTTCAGGATGCCCTTCCTGAAGCTTTCCTTTTTTTCACTTGCAGTCATTCCTGTATTCCATTAACCAGACAATCTGCTTGCGATTGGATAGCATTGAAGCCAAGCTGCAGGCTCTGGAGGCCACATGTAAATCACTGGAAGAGAAACTGGATCTGGTCACCAACAAGCAGCACAGCCCCATCCAGGTGCCCATGGTGGCGGGCTCTCCTCTCGGCGCCACCCAGACCTGCAACAAAGTGCGATGGTAAGAACCTCCTCCCCGGGCCCATGCCCCTTGGTGCTTTCAGGGTGGGATCCTAGTCAGACTGGAAAGAAACACGGGGCCTCTGCGGGGCGGCTGGGGTCGTCCTCACAGTTTCTTTTTGACATAAGCCAGGCTGGTGCATCTCTCCTTTGGAACTGGCCCACTGGAGCTTTGAAGCTGTACGTTCGTTTCTTCTCTTTTTTTTCTGTTCCATCTGGCTAGTCTTGAGAGAATTTTTTCTTCACAGGTAGCTTGTTTTTTTTGGTTTTTTTTTGTTTTTTTTTTGCGGTACGCCGGCCTCTCACTGTCGTGGCCTCTGCCGTTGCGGAGCACAGGCTCCGGACGCGCAGGCTCAGCGGCCATGGCTCACGGGCCCAGCCGCTCCGCGGCATGTGGGATCTTCCCGGACCGGGGCACGAACCTGTGTCCCCTGCATCGGCAGACGGACTCTCAACCACTGCGCCACAAGGGAAGCCCCATAGGTAGCTTTTTATACATTTCACTTGAGTATATCAAACTTTCCATTCGTGTCTATAGTTTTTATTGTGCCTGTATTTTGTTTTTCTATCTAGAGCCTAACTGTAGTGACATGTAGTAGTTCAGGTGCCGTTTGAATCAGAGCTTCTGGAGAGTGTGGGCCGATGGGGAGGGTGTCTCTGTCTCTGACCTGTTTGCCTGTCCTTGGTCCGGGGCACCGTCAGGGGCTCTGCTGAGATGAGCGGAAGCTCAGGTCGTGGGCGGCTCCTTCCATCAGTTCCACTGGTGTTTTTTTTTTTTTTTTTGCGGTACGCGGGCCTCTCACTGTCGTGGCCTCTCCCGTTGTGGAGCACGGGCTCCGGACGCGCAGGCTCAGCGGCCGTGGCTCACGGGCCCAGCCGCTCCGCGGCATGTGGGATCTTCGCGGACCGGGGCACAAACCCGTGTCCCCTGCATCGGCAGGCAGACTCTCAACCACTGCGCCACCAGGGAAGCCCTCCACTGGTGTTTTTTATCCTTGCCCACGGCGGGCTACAAGGAAGTCTCACTGTGACGATGGCAACACCTGTTTTTGCGCTTGGCGAGAGCTCGGGGCTTTTACCGAGGGTCTTGTCGTGGCTCTCTGGGCCAACTGCTGCCTCTCTCCCGTGTGTCTGCGGAGGAGGGCGGTGGGGCTCAGAGGAGGGGGAGCCACGGCCAGGCTGCTGCCGCGTCTGCAGGTCCGCCCGCGTGTGCCCTGGGGCACGTGGGATTGAGGAGGGTGCTCAAGTATGTGCCTCGTGTCAAGGTGGCTGCCTGTCCTGGTCTGCCTGGGACAGCCGTGGATGACGCCTGCAGTGTGGGCCTCCTTTAACTCTCAGAAGTGTCCTGGGGTGTTGGAGACCCTGCGTGGCCCCGAAAGCTGCTCTCCAGCTGGGGTGGGGGACCCCAGGGGTCTCTGTCCCCAAAGGGAAGGCCTGTTGGTCCGTGGTGATTCACCCTGTGTTTATACCTTGTCCTGATGGGTCAGCCGTATCTTTTCTCCCAGTGAACATTTGTGGAGCGTGTCTTCTCTGCAGGCAGTGAGGCTCAGACCTACCAGGACCAGTACCCTTTTTTTTAAAGAAGCTGGTTGTCCATTTACTTATTTATTTATTTGGTTGTGCTGGATCTTAGTTGCAGCAGGCGGGCTCCTTAGTTGTGGCATGCAAACTCTTAGTTGTGGCATGCATGTGGGATCTAGTTCCCTGACCAGGGATCGAACCCGGGCCCCCTGCGTTGGGAGCGCAGAGTATTAACCACTGCACCACCAGGGAAGTCCCAGCCAGTGCCTTTTATAAAGAATAATTTTTATGTAATGACCTCATATCCTAAAATGCAATGTTTAGAAAATATAATTTAAAAACTAATGTAATGTCTTAATTGTAATGTAAGGAGAACTAAAAGGATGGTCACGTATAATAAAATAGCATGTATTTTGATATGGAAAAGGCTGGGGGAACTACATAAGGAGTTAGTGAATAGGACCAAACCTCCCATGCCAGAGCTGGCAGCCGGGAGGGCTGTCACTCTGGGACTCAGATACCATTGGTGGTGGAATATTTCCAAATGAGCAGTTCTTGATGAAGTTTCACGTAAAGCAAAGTGTAGTTTTTTCTAGACTCAAACAATAGTGAAATTCCGGGAAAAGTCACCTTACGTTGAAACGATCCAAAAATACTTTGTGTATGAGTGTAGAATGGAGTAAGATTCTGGGCTCAGAGTTAGAAGCATGTTGTTCACGCCCATGAATGGGACCTGTGGGATCTGTGTGGGAAAGGTTTCTGTCGGGGAGGCTGTCTCATGCCCTGAAGGCTGGCAGCCTCCTTGGCTCTGCCCGCCAAACCCGTGGGGTCTCAGGTGTAACCAAGTGCGCCCCCGGGCCCCACCCTCGAGGACTGTTGCTCTGAGAGATGAGGCGAGAGTGAGACAGGCTTCCTTCCCTGAGTAAGGATGGCTCTCCTGGTGGCGTGTCCCTTTGTCACCTGTGTCAGGAAGAGGTCGTCTTCAGGACCCAGGGATGTGCCGCTCATACTGCACCGTCGGTGGTTTGTGGCCGTTCCATGAGGTCGGGCGGACGAGGACGAGTCCTCGGGGCTGCAGGTGGCGCTGCAGCTGTGCTTGGACCCCGAGGCCGCTCGTTTGGGGCTTCCCTGGGTGTCAGGTCCAGGGGGGAGGACGGGCCTCGGCGGGCAGGTTGTCCTCGTTTGACACCATGGGGTGACCGGGCTGAGTCACAGAGTTGTGCTGTTTCCAGTCTGCCCGTCTTCAGAAGGAGGATGGGGGAGAAGGGCAGGTCTGCAGGGACCACCAGCCCTGTCCTCTCCTGCAGGCCAGTGATGGACCCGCCATGGCCATGCCCGGCCTGCTGCTGAGCGCGGCCTGACTCGTGGGCCACGTCCCGTCTGAGGATGGCGCTGATGGCTGCTTGGGGGAAGGCACTTCCAGACTGCAGGGAGGCCCCTTCTCTCTCCAGCATGCCGGTGACGGCGGGGCTCGTGGGGCGTGTTAGCGACTCTCCCGTTCAGGAACCCCGGGGCGCTTCCCTCCGCTGGGGAGAAGCTGTCATCGTGGAGAGACCTCCGTGTGCATTGACAAGCGGTGAAATCAGAGTAAAGTTTTCTAATACAGACTCAGGTGTATAATCTAGTTAATCCAACTCAGTTAGCTTTTCTGGTTTTAAAGGATCGTATTGTGACATAAAATCAACCCATTATAGAATACACTTATTGTATGTTGGCAGCAGATTTATTACTATCGTTAATAAAACCATTACTTATACAAGTTAATGTTAGATTAATAGAAGGAAAGGTCACTCCTTTGTTTTCTTAGATATAGTTTAGAGTAGGTTGTTTATGAATGATTTTCAAAGAAGATACTAAGTCTGGCATTTCCCTCCATGAATGTTCTAAAAATGAGAAATAAAAATTGCCAGTCATTGAAAGCTGTTAACAAGAAAATTTGGGGAGAAGTAAAGCTCAAGAATTCAACCCTAGTATATCAATGAAAAAAGTGTACATTTAAGTTAGAAAATGACTAATTTATAAGCACATAAGTAAATGAGAAATGTGTATCTTAAGTGTGGGTAGTAGAACACAGAAAAGGAAGTCTCCAGAAAACAATGAGAAATTGGTTAACATTCCGAGTAATAAAGTACTTCTACAAGTACTTTGTACCTCAGATACTTAAAATAACAGAAGCATATAAATCCCAGATTATTTTATATCTGGATCATGTGCTTTAAAAAATAACTTAAGATTCCTTAGGCCACTTGGCACTGGCTGTGAGTGTTGTTGGGAAGTCTGTCATCTCCCAGGACAAACGAGGATGACCCTGAGGGGCTTGTCGGCTGTGACGAGGCCTCTGGATGGTGGGTGAGGAGTTGTCCACTGCAGCGTCACTGGCCTCTCCACTCGGAGAGGCCGCACCTGGCCCAGAGCAGCCCAGCAGCTGTGGGACACACCGAAATCCACTTGCCTGTGGGTTATTTCTAATTAAAGCTGGCCTGGACTAGACTTTGCTCTCAGCTCTGAGAATTATTTATTTATTCTCTTGAATTCCCAGAGCACAGAAGGCAGTGGACTGCTGCCAACCCTATTTGGCATTTTGGATCCAGATTTTTCAGATTCTACGCCTGAATGAGATCCTTTAAATAAATTCAGGAAAAAGGAAGAGAAAGAAAGAGAGAAAACCTTTTTCTTTGATGCCAAAGCTTAATCATTGTAATAAACATGTTTGTAAGTTTACTTGGATGGGGTTTCATTCAGCAATGGTGTTCTACTTGGGAAAAAGAAAAATGGACTTGACTTCTTTTAGGTGACTGCTTTTTTTTCCTCCTTGCAAGTGTGCCATAAATTGGGATTTTGCCTCATTGTGATCCTAGGTGTAGCCATGTGAGGTTTCAACCCTAAAGCTGTGTCGCACTGGCATTGGAAGGGGCGGGCGCCGAAGCTTTCTGTGACGAGCTGCACAACTCAGTACGTGGCAGCTCACCCTTTACGTGCCCCTGTGAGCATTTCAGGAGCGGCCTCCATTGAATTGTGTGGTGTGATGGGATCAAGTGTGTGGATGGGGACGTTTATATGGATTAATGTAAAACCCCATTTTCTGAGCTTTGAGGCCAGGCACAGCCACTTGAAGGACGGGCAGTAGGTAGGACCGAGCTGAGCCTGGGGTGCAGGCCCACCTGGGTTGCTGTCCTGGTAGATGTCCTCTGGGAGGCCAGTGCGAGTGCCCATGTGCAGTGTGGGGACCCAGGGACCTGTCCCTGCTGCCCAGCGGGGTCCTGTGGAGCCAGACTTACTGAGAGTGTCTCCAAGCCAGCTGGTTCAGGTTTGTTTGTTTTCATGAACTGAACATACTGATTAGCTGGAGAAATGCTTGTGTTTCTTTTAAAACAATTGATTTTTATTCTTTTTTTTGTTTTATATATACATATATATATATGTATATATAAATATTTATTTTTCTGGTCTTAGTTGTGGCGTGCGGGCTCTTCATTGTGGCCTGCGGGCGTCTCTCTAGTTTTGGCACATGGGCTCCAGAGCGCGTGGGCTCAGTAGTTGTGGTGCATGGGCTCTCTAGTTGTGGCACATGGGCTCCAGAGCATGCCGGCTCAGTAGTTGCCCTGCAGCATGTGGGATCTTAGTTCCCCAACCAGGGATCAAACTCACGTCCCCTACATTGGAAGGCAGATTCTTAACCACTGCACCACCAGGGAAGTCCCTCTTTTCTTTATTTTTTAATGTACAAATGGTTTATTTATTGAGATATTATTGACATATAACAAATTTTTAGCTTTAAAAGTTTAAACATTTCTTTTAAAGCTTTAGTGTGTTCCTATAATTTTAAAACAATTGTAATGAATCAGAGGCTTCTTTCCCCCCCTAATATTTATTTATTTATTTCAGCTGTGCCGGGTCTTAGTTGCAGCACATGGGTCTTCGTTGAGGCATGTGGGATCTTTTAGTTGCGGCACGAGGGCTCTTAGTTGCAGCCTGTGGGCTTCTTAGTTGTGGCATGCGGGCTTCTTCGTTGCGGCATGTGGATTCTTAGTTGCGGCATGTGGACTCTTAGTTGTGGCATGCATGTGGGATCTAGTTCCCTGACCAGGCATCGAACCCGGGCCCCCTGCATTGGGAGCGCGGGGTCTTACCCACTGGACCACCAGGGAAGTCTCGAGAGTCTTCTTTTAATACTCAAAACTGAAAAAAAAAAAAAAAAAAAGTGATTTCTTTTAAAGTTTTTCTTTCAGAGAGATGTGTCATGTAAGATGAAAGTTTACGTGTAAAGGGAAAGTTTTCTTCTTTCTTTTCCTCTAAGCTGGTTATTCACCCACAGAGAATTGAACTATTTGATCAAAAAGTTATTTAAATTATTAAATTATTTAAATTCCCTCTAATACGCTGATTGCTGATTCTTTGTTTTATTTCCCAGAGGGTCTTTTTAAAAAAATAAAAACGTTGATGGATGTTTATGGAAAGGCCGTTCTGGTTTTTTGAGCCTTCATGGCTCCTGGGTAGAGAGGGGCCTCCTCCTGGGCGTCTCGGTTCTGGCAGTGCAGCCCCAGCGTCTCTGGGTGGTCATATCGTTCAGAGTTTAAGGTCGAAAGAAAGTACAACATTTCATAGGCTTTGGACTGTGACAAGATAGGGTTGTTTGAATTGTGAAGAAATAGTTTGGTTTTAGCCGTGAGGGATTTGTTTCATCCTTTCCTTATCGAATTTTGCATTTTGCGATTTCCATTTAATTTTGTGTACATATGACTTCTTTTCCTGACTGGTGTGGGTTACCTTTCACAGCTGCACACTTCTGGTGGCCTAATCCTGATACCCTGTACATGTCAGGGCTACCGATCAAAGAAAACATACAGTTACATACATACAATATAGGGGATTGTTAACCTCATGACTACAGATTAGAGATACAGTCTAATAACCAAAGCAGATATAGTCAAAAGTTTTAATAGATCATGCACATTCTCATAGTTTGGAGTACTTCTCTAGTTTTAGGATAACTCATGCCTCATGATTGGGGTTGTGTTGAATCTGAAGACAATTTGGAGAGAACTGCCATCTTAACACCATTGAGTCTTCTGATCCACGCACAAGGTACACCTCTCCATATTCGCAGATCTTTAAGCCCTCTCAGCAGTGTCGTATAGTTTTCATTGTAAAGCTCTTACATGCATTTGTTAAATTTATCTCTAAGTACTTCATACGTTTAGATGCTCTAATACATGGTATTGTGTTTTAAATTTTAACTTCTGCGTGTTCATTGGCAGTATATAGAAATACAGTAGACTTTTCTCTGCTGACCTTTATCCAGAATTATTTCGAAATTCACTTGTTTCAGTAGCTTTTCAGTAGGGTTTTAAAAAAGTTTTACTTCCTATCAAAGTTCTGTACCTTTTCTTACTTTGCTGCACTGGCTAGGATCTCCATTTCAGTGTATACTTTTTAAAAATATTTTTACCTTATTTCTGGTCTTGGAGTGAAAGCATCCAGCCTTTCACCATTAAGTGTGATGTTAGCTGCACATTTTTCATAGCTGCTCTTTATCCGGCTGAAGAATTTCCCTTAGATTCCTTATTTTGTGAGAGTTTTTGTCCTGAGCAGGCGTTGAATGTTTACATGCTTTTTATGTACCTACTTGAGATGACATTTGGTTTTCCTCCTTGATTCTGTTGCTACGGTGAATTATACTGATTGATTTTGGATACTAAAGCAGCCTTGCATTTCTGTCGTAATAAGCCTGACTTGATCATAGGGTAGTACCCTTTTTATGTGTTTGGAGTGATGGCTAATATCTGGTTATGGATTTTTGCATCTCTGTTCGTGGATTGTATTAGTCTGTAGTTTTCTTTCTTGACGTGTCTTTATCTGTTTTGTTATCAGGATAATGCTCGCCTCAGAAGGTGAACTCATTGTCCGTTTTTTTAAAAGAAGTAATTAATTTTTGGTTGCATTGGGTCTTTGTTGCTGTGCGTGGGCTTTCTCTAGTTGCGGCGAGCGGGGGCTCCTCTTCATTGTGGTGCACGGGCTTCTCATTGCGGTGGCTTCTCTTGTTGTGGAGCACGGGCTTCTCATTGCGGTGGCTTCTCTTGTTGCGGAGCACGGGCTCTAGGCGCGCGGGCTTCAGTAGTTGTGGTACGTGGGCTCAGTAGTTGTGGCTCACAGGCTCTAGAGCGCAGGCTCAGTAGTTGTGGCACACAGGCTTAGTTGCTCTGAGGCATGTGGGATCTTCCAGGACCAGGGCTCGAACCTGTGTCCCCTGCATTGGAGGCGGATTCTTAACCACTGTGCCATCAGGGAAGCCCCATCGTCTGTTTTCTGAAAGTGTTTCTATAGGATTAGTTTCATTTCTTCCTTAACTATCTGGTAGAGTTTACCAGTGAAGACATCTGGCCTAGGTTTTAATTATGAATTCAATCTCCTTAATAAATGCAGAACTTTAATAAACGTGGAACTTCTTGAGGCGGTGTTGTTTGATTTGTGTCCCTCAGGAGGTTTCTTGTTTGTTGAAACTCTGGAGTTTATTTGTATAATATTCTCTCTTCACTGTAGGTCCACGTGACATTCAGTTGCTGAGTCTCCTCGGGCTCCTGGCCTGTGGCACTTACTCAGCCCCTTGTCTGTATGGCTTTTGGGGGTGCTGGTCAGGTGTCTCGTGGGGTGCCCCTGGTGGCTTGGGGAGGACGGTCGCAGAGGTGAAGGCCTCCCACCGCCTTTGCTGGGGTGCAGCACGGCGTGGCCTGTCTGTGTGGCGTGGAGGCGGGTCACGGGGCTGAGCGGCGGCAGGCCTGGCCTCTGCGCAGGCGCTGTCCTCCCCGGCCCCTGCGCCAGCCCCGCTCAGGGAGCAGAAGTCCCGTGCTACATCCCAGGGAGCGTCTGCCCCTTTAGGCACTGGCCTCACACTGTCCCAGCTTTGGCCGTCGGGAGTGCTCGTAGGTGGCTCTGGTGACCTTTGACGCCCACCTCCCCCTTGTGGGTCTTTTGTTTGGTTTGACCGCTTCCTTCTGGGCTGTGCAAGACGTCCCTTGCCTAGTCCTAGAGGCGTTCTCTCTCCTTTCGTTGGGGACGGAGCTGTGGGTGCCAGGGTCTGGCTGCCCGGGGTGTCCCCCACTCGCAGGCCTGCCTTTCTGTGAGCAGGCGTCTCTGCAGCTCCTTGGGAAGAAGAAGGGACGCACAGCTCTTCTGCTGCCTCGGGGCTGTGACTTTGCATTTGCAGCGTCCTGTCCTGGGCGCTGTGGCTTCTGTGGGGTGGGGGCGGGGTGGATCCCACACCTTCTGGGTCCTGTTGGCTCCAGGCAGCTGGGGGTTGACGTCCGTGGCAGCAGGTTACCCCATTTCTCTGGTGCAGTTGGTTATTTGGGGGGAGTTGGTTTTACACTGTATTTTGCTCATCCCCTTTGATATTGGAAACAAAGTTTCAGTGCTAATTTATTCTTATCCCTAAGAGTATTTTTGTGGATCCTGGTTTTTATGACCTTTTCATCTTTAACCTGCAAGCTAGAGAAATAAACCCTTTAAGACACATGTTAGCGACTGTTTAGATGCTTGGCTGTTGGCTGGTTTACGTGAACTGCCACAGCCCAGGAACCCTGAGACTTGTGCCTTCTGCTTATGTTCTTGGTGCCAAGTGGCATGTCTGGTCCCCCCACTGCTCTCCCCGCAGGGACCTGAGACCCCATGCCCTCCATCCTACTCCCTAAGGCCTCTGGGATGCGTGAGCACTTGTCCCAGGGCTACCTTTGCGTGGAAGGCACCTGGAAATGGAGTCTGGCTGTGCGGCATCTCCCAGAACAGGTGCAGGGGGGTCATGGTGGACCCCAGCCTATCTGCCTCTCAGGTGTGAGGACCTTGGGGCATCTGGTTTTATTGTTTAACTGAGGAGTGTCCCCCCGACCCCTCTTATTTTGCTCTTACTGAAACTCTAGGACCCTGGTAAAAAAAGTAAACAGTTTTCTTTTTGTAAGTACAATACGTGGGACACAATTTCGTATTTTATTAGGACCCCGGTTCTTGTATGTGAGGCAGAACTATAATTGGAAAGCCAAGGATATGTGCTTTACCCTCCTGTTGGCATATTCTGATAAGCAGAAAAGAGGATTACTCGAGATTCTTGTGAGCTCGCTTCTGTCAGTAGAGGGTTACACAAAACTCAGAAAATTAATATTATACACATTTCCCAAACTGAGCTGGATGAGTGACAATTTTGAATTGCAGAAGGATCAGTGTCAGCAGATATACTGTAGTGAGGCTCAATGGTAGGAGAGAGGGAGGCAAATACTTTTTCACACTTTTTATTCTTATTTTTGTATTAATTTATTGTTTAAGATTTATTTTATTTATTTATTTTCGGCTGCGTCATGTTTTCATTGCTGCACATGGACTTTCTCTAGTTGTGGCGAGCGGGGTCTCCTCTTGATTGCGGTGTGCAGGCTTCTCATTGCGGTGGCTTCTCTCATTGCGGAACACGGGCTCTAGGTGTGCGGGCTTCAGTAGTTGTGGCACGTGGGCTCAGTAGGTGTGGCTCACAGACTCAGTAGTTCGGGTGCGTGGGCTCTGTAGTAGTGGCGTGCAGGCTTCAGTAGTTGTGGCACATGGGCTTAGTTGCTCCGCGGCATGTGGGATCTTCCCGGACCAGGGCTCGAACCCATGTCCCCTGCATTGGCAGGCGGATTCTTAACCACTGCACCACCAGGGAAGCCCCACACACTTTTTAATATTCGGCTGGAACTCCTCCCCAACCACAGAAAACAAAATTGGGCATCATTGTGTGAGCAGAAATAATGCCCAACTTGACTGCCTCACTCACGTGTTGACGAAAATAATCAATAAACAATCTATAATATGAACAGAGAAAAGTTTTATGTGAGTGAAACTAAAGACTATAGCACAGAAGACTGCTCCAGGAAGCAGGGTTTTCAGCACAGTTTTGTATCTCGTCAGAACAGGGAACATCAGACAGGTCAGGGACACACACACTCCTTCAGGGTTCCCACGGGACAGACAAGCATGTGCACAGAGTCGGCGTGGCCTTGGCACCGGGGAAGGGAGGCTTATCGTGGAAGGAGGAGCAGCCCTGGCCTCCCGGGGAGGGAGGCGTTTCATGTTATTGTCGCGTGGACTCTGCTTCCGATCACTGTGGCCTTTTCTTCAGCGGTTAAAGCGGATGTACAGCAAGTGTCCGCTAGGCCGCAGTCAAGCTGACTCAGGTGTGAGCCAGGGTGGCGCCCACACCTCAGTGCGCGAACGTCCCTTTCACCACGGGCTGCAGGCAGCAGCTCTGTGTGAACCGCGCTGCTGTGCGCCCTTGCGGTCGCAGGTCACGCTGGAGGCTGGCTTTGCCGGCTGGGAGTTGGTGCAGGCACCGTGGCCCGGCCCCCCTGCCGCGCAGCCTCGCCTTTGGGCATTTTAAGTCGCCTAGGCTTGTCTTGGGAAGGTTAGAAGTTTCTCCTAAGACGGCAGTGCCCCCAACCTGTGTGGACGCCCACTTGTGGACGCTCGGGACGCGCCATCCCGGCCCCAGCCCTAGAGCGTCTGGTGTCCACGGCGCGTTGCTGCGGGTGGCGGCTGGTCTCTTCTCCCGGATGAGCTTTTGCTCAGAGAACTCACAGTCAGAGCTTGTGGACGTTCTCTTTGCTCTTTGGAAACTGGAAATAAGGGGTGACTGTGCTGCTTGGACAGACCTGATTTTTCCCGAGGGACCCCGTTCCTCCAGGGAGCCTAAGGAGTGCTGGTGGGGTTTAACCCCATGCCCAACCTGCCCCCGCCTGCCCTGAGCCACGTCCGTGGCCGCTTGTTCACTGATGGCAGCCTCGGTGTCCATTCAAACCATGGTCACATGGTGGGACTGATGAGCAAGGGGCAGAGGAGTCGGTGCTTTGGGACAGCGGCACAGGGCGTTCTGACCTGCTCACCAAGCAGTTTTCTGAAACTCAGGGGAGGCTGAAGGCCGCTTTGTAAGAGAACTTGGAAATGTTTCGCAGGACAGCTCTGAAAGCTGAAGATATTTGGTTTTAAATCCATCAAAATAAAACCATTAAAATCCCCAACACTGGAAGGGTAAGTGGGAGCAGTAGCTGCAATAGGATTATTCCTGTTGTTCAGCGACAAGTGGCAAAGGGCGTGAGAGATTCTTGGCTTTGAGTCCAGGCTCCGTCACCTGAACGTGATGAGACCTTGGCAGATTCTACCCTTTCTAAGCATCAGTTTCTTCATCAGTGAAAGGAGAGTGAGAACCGCGAGCGAGGGTCGCCGCGAGGGGATGACGCGTGTGAGTGCTCAGTGCTCCGTGATCCCCGGGAGGCTGAGAAATCACTAGCACTCGTCATTCACCGAGTGTCCGGCGACGTCAGCCAGCCTCGTGCCTGCTGGGCGCACCCAGTCAGCCCTCAGGACGCAGGTTGCCCTGAGTGTCGACGGCATCCTGGGCTGTGCTCTGGGCCTCGCGTCTATGGACGCCTGCTCTGTTCTTTTTTTTCACAGTGCGGACCAGCCGAGTGAGCCCGAGGTTGCCCCTCAGATCTGAGGCTGCTCCTTGAACACACAGGCTTGCCGGTGTCCTGGGCGTTCATCTAGGCAGCCGGGAGGCATCACTGAACAAACCAGACGGAAGGTCACATGCACAGTGGGCTGGACCGGGCGGGCTCTGGGGGAAGCTGGTGCTACTGGGAGCAGTGGGCAGGGATTTTGTGCTTGGTGTTGTTTTAAACCAGGGGCACCCATCAGGATCACCTGGCAGAATTGTTAAAAAAAGAGAAGTGCAGGCTCTCCAGGGCGGGCCCTCGCTTCCCCAGGAGATTCTGATGCCCAGGGAGTCGTGGGGTGCAGGTCCGGCTTCAGTGACTTTGGTAAAGGACGTTGGCTCTGCCGCTTGAGGACTTTGGGCTCAAACCTGCCATTGCCACTGAGTAGCTGTGTGATCTTGGACGGGCTGTTGGCTATCTGTGCGGGGAAGGTACCGCAGTGCCCGCTCCGGGTTTGAGGCTTTGTTTCACGCGGGGCCCTGGGGCAGTCCCGCCTGAGGGGGGCGGCCCCCGCGTGACTGCCCCGCGGAGGTGGTGGGGGCCCTGCGCTCACAGTCACTGTCCGCCAGGGCGGGCAGCCCTCGGCACGTGGTCACAGGTCACAAGCTGTAGGGCGCGCTTTACTTCTGAATGATAATGTCCTTAGGCCAGAGTATTCAGCTTGTGTGTAACTAGCATAATCTTAGAATTAGGCAAGAATGTTCAGCTTGCACGTTAGCCTCATCTTAGAATTAAAACAATCAGGATGGTCTGTGGGTCTAGGCATTTCCCTTTTCCCTTTTGGTTAAGTTTTTATTTAACAGGAACTTTGAAAACTGACATACAGTTCTAAGTAAGGGTATAGATAATGGTTTAAGACTGTGAAAGAATGAACTGAGCACATGAAGTTTTAAAAACCAGAATGACCGAGGAATAGATAAAGTGATCAGTGGAACTGAATAGAGAGCCCAGAAATAGACCCACACAAATATGCCGGCTAGATTTTGACAAAGGTGCAAAAGCAGTTTGATGGAGGAAGGACAGCTTTTTGAACAAATGGTGCGGGAGTAGTTTCCACAGGCAAAATGAAAGAAATGAACCTCGGTGGAAACCTCACACCTTGAACAGCAATTGATTTAAAATGGATCACAGATTGCAACATAAAATGTAAGACTGTAAAACTTTGGGATGAAAACACAGGAGAAAACCTTTGGGACCTGGGGCTAGGCAGCGGCTTCTGAGACGTCGCACCAAAAGCACTATCCATGAAAAATAAAAGAGAAAGTGGACTCAACCGAGATTAAAAATTTACGCTCCTTGAAAGACCTGTTAGGAGCTGAAAAGAAGCGACCGACCAGGAGAAACTGTTTGCAAACCACATATCTGATAAAGGACTAGTGGAATGTCTAGAATAAAGACCTCTCAAAACTCAACAGTGGAAAGTCAAACAATCCAATGGGAAAGTCGGCAGAAAGCAGAAACAGCTCTTTTACCGGAGAGGAGAGACGGCTGGCGAGTAAGCGCGTGAAAAGGAGCTCAGCGGCGCTAGCCAGCAGGGAGACGAGGACAGGAGACAGCTGGACACAGCAGGGGCCCTCCAGATGCCGGCGGGACGCGGAGACCCCGGGCCTCGCGCCGCTGCTGGTAGGCGTGTAAGACGGGGCAGCGGCTCTGGAAACAGATCGGAAGCATTTCTCGCCGTTAAAATGTCCTCACCGTGTGGCCCAGCAAGCACGTTCTTGGGCACTTATCCCAGAGAAATGGAAACTCATGTTCACACAGAACCTCCACATGAATGGCCATGGCCGCTTTGTTTGTAATAACCAAACCTGCAAACACCCCGAAGGCCCCTGTCTGGGTGAAAGGTTAAACATGCGGGTGTGCCCCTAGGCACATGCTTGGGCCTGGCCGCCTCCCAGGCGTCAGCAGAGGCGTCTCAGAGGTCACACGCCCCGTGCTCCCACCTCTGTGACATCCTCTGAGCGTCCAAGCGGTAGACGGGGAGCAGGTTAGCGGGTGCGCCGGGGAGGGAGGGTGGGCGTGTCTGGGAGGCAGCACGACAGGCGCACGTGGAGACTGGTGCGATCTGAACGAGGCCCGGGGTTGGTGCCAGCAGGGTCCCAGTGTCGCTTTCCTGCCCTCGGTGTCACGCTGCCGCTTACACAGGATTCCCAGAGAAGCAGAAGCAGTGGGAGGGGTGTGTGTGGCGACAGCCAGCACCCACTCTAAGGGGCTTCCCACTCGGAATTGGCTCACACGGCTGTGGAGGCAGCCAAGCACGTGCACAGTCTGTGTGGCAGGTGGACAGGCAGGGGGCATCGTCACCAGGTGGCACCCCATGGGCAGGAGCTGTTTGGAGTCTCCAAGATCAGGGACAGCCTAAGCTGCCTTTTATTATTATTTTTTAAAATATTTTATTTATTTATTTAGTTTGTCCATGTCACGCAACCTTTTATTGTTATTTTTTTAAATATTTAATTTATGTATTTAGTTTGTCCATGTCACGCAGCATGTGAGATCTTAGTTCCCCAACCGGGGTCGATCCTGTACCCCCTGCAGTGGAAGCGCAGAGTCCTAACCACTGGACTGCCAGGGAAGCCCTTAAACTGCCTTTTAAAGCTCTCACCCGATCAGGCCACGCCCACCCAGGGTGATCTCTCGAGTAATTTAACATCAACCAACTGGGACTTTCTATCACATCTGCAAAGCCCCTTCCCGGCAGCACCCAGAATCGTGTCTGACTGGGTACCTGGGGCTGTGATTCGGCCTTGGCAGGACACTGACGTGCTGTGACAGTTGCCCCGTACGGACCCTCAGGATAACTACTGCTGTCTTCTTCTTTTTTTTTTTTTGCGGTACGCGAACCTCTCACCGTTGTGGCCTCTCCCTTTGCGGAGCATAGGCTCCGGACGCGCAGGCTCAGCGGCCATGGCTCACGGGCCCAGCCGCTCTGCGGCATGTGGGATCTTCCCGGACCGGGACACGAACCCGTGTCCCCTGCATTGGCAGGCAGACTCTCAACCACTGTGCCACCAGGGAAGCCCTGCTGTCTTAATGTGATGTGGATGTTCCATAATTTTTGAAAAACAAAATATTAAGTTGTACAACTTGAGGTTGACGTAATTGCGTTAGTGGAAAGGTGTATTTTCTGGAATATTAATATTGGTATTTAAAAACAGATTCATTGCTCACTTAAATGTTTCTGTTATAATCTAAATACCATCATCCATTAAAAACAAGTCCCCTGATGAATAAGCTTTGGACCGTCAAATTTTACATCGTCCCTTTTGCTTTTTGAACTTTCTTTCCCACTTCGTTTCCTTCACAAGATTTTATCCTGTCAACCAGGCTGGCGCATTCCTGTGCAACAGAAATACGGATAGAAATTGAAGCTGAAAAATGTATTTCCTGTAACCGTGAGGCCTGGAGGGTTAAAAAAAAAAGCTCTTCTGGATTGAGGTCTCATTACAGCTCTTAGTACACAGTTGAACAAAACAGGGTAAATTATTACCAGTTGATAGTTAACTCTTAACAATGCAGTGTTGTGAATTTACCCTTGAGATGGATGGGGCTTTAGTGTTAGTTAATTCCTGAATCTCTGGAGGGTTATGAGTAATCTATCACTTAAAATGACGCAGGGTTCAATGTTGGTTCCTTTTCTGTTTTCAGTTTTTATAGTTTGAAGTTCTGAGAAGCTTTGTTTACATAAATAAATCTGTGGAAGATGAAGGAGGTCCTCATTTCTTGCAGGTGTGTGCCAGCAAGCTTAGTGGTCTGTCATCACAGATTACTTTGATTATCTGTGAGCTGAAACCCTAAGTAGGTCCTCCGTGCGCTTTGTCAGAGGCGAGTGGTAAGGAGTGACCCCCGCAGAGCGCCTGCTGTCTTACGTCTGGATGGACGGGGTGCCTGAATGTGATTGCGGGGAGGCTTTGTGAAAGGGAACAACCACATTGGCCAGAGGTGCTCTCCTGGGGCATCATCTTTAGGACATAGAACGTTCTGGAAGGAGGGCATCTGGGAATTGAGGCCCTGCGGGATCTGCACACCGAGGGGCCCCCGACGGTCGGGTGCCCCGGGGCTCCCTGTGCTCCAGCTTGAAGCTGGGTGTCTCAGACCAGCATTTCCTTGGTCTTAAGGTCCTTTAGGAAACAGAGGTGTGTTTAGTCTAACGACTTTGCCGGATGTTGGCGTGAATCCATTGTAACCTGTTTATTTCCGGCAGACATCCCAGACCTTGAATGTGCTCATGTCCATCGAGATGTCCTGTCGGGGTGAGAGGGAACACCTTTGTGTGGGTACCCTGTGTGTGACCTCGGTACCAAGTCAGAGGCCGCCTGGCCGCTGGTGGTACCTGACCTGTGGGTAGGTGGTCGGGAGCTGGTGGGTCATTTCAGGTGTCACTGATGATTAAGTAGCACGGCTGAGAAAATGCTGATGCCTTTGAGTGAAATGCAGGCGATTATGCTTCTTCTTTAGGAAAATATCCTGTGGTCCTGCCGTTCACTTCCGCATGACACGGTGCCATTTGTGCCTCTGCTTTTGGGGACATTTAACAGGGTGTGGCTGGGACAGGGGCTGGCTTCTCATGGGTGCCTTTGGGTTCATGGGCTTTCCTCCTGTAAAAGCAGGGTTTCCCCGACTTGGAGTTTGGAGAGAGAGATCCAGGCATGACATTGCTCTCAGGTAACACTGCTGTACATCTCGAGTGCCTGTTCTTTCTGCACAAAGCACGGCGGGAAGCGCTGAGGGCTGGAAGGTTAATGAGCAAAAAATCTTGACGACTGTGCTTAGAGACGAGCCACTGGCTCCCGCGTGTTTAAACACGTGTCTCAAAAAATAAAAAAATAAATAAACACATGTCTCCCTCCGGAAAGAGCCCCCGGTGGGGCACAGTTCTTTTGTAGCATCGTTTCCTTCGAAGCAAAGTCCCCGGACCCTTGGCTGTGGTTCCTGCACTGGCCCAGCAGAACCCAGAGGTCAGTGCCCGGCGGCTCCCCCGCAGCCGCTCCGCGGGTGTTCGCCCCTTTCTGTGCATGACACTCACATCCTGGGATGGAAGTGATAAGCACAGCGGTCACGAAAGCCTAGATTGCAGATGGGAATTCGCTCGGATGCAGTGAGTAAGTCTCAAGCTGTTTTTCATGCAGACCTGCTCCTTCAGAAACCTTCCTGCACAGTGACAGCTGTGACACCTCTGCCTCTTCTCTGTAAACATGTAAATATTTGTAACCTGACTCTCCCGACAGTGCCAACAAGGAGCAGAGCTAGACTCTCCATTAAGAAGCCCAGCCCCGGCTCGCACTTTGCCCGGTGTCACTCGTGCACGTAGCGCAGCCCTGCCGGGGCCTCCCCTCTGGAGCTCGGGGCGTGGGCGCTGACTTTTGATGACTCTGTGCTCTGACAATGAACGCTGTCGTGTTAAGGTCTTCTTTTCTCTGTGATTCTTTTGTTCCCTAGCGTCGTCCCCCAGACTACAGTAATTCTCAACAGTGATCGGCAGAACGCCGTTGTAGCCAAGATGGAAGACCCCCTGAGCGGCAGGGCACCGGATCCCCTGGAAAATATCATTAGCAAGTCAGTAGCACGACACCCCACCTCTCACCGCCACCGCTGGGGCCCCGGGGACAGGGCGGCGTCCTGGGGCGCCCGTGTCGTTGGGCCCGGGGTTCTCCGCGGCCAGGGTCTGGGGAGGACGGCCCGGCCTGTGTCCACCGCCGCGCGTGCCGGCGGGAGGTACCCTGTGTGCTCACCACGATGCGCGGATCCCGCCCTCTCACCTCACTCCCATCTGTCTGTCTGTCCGAGCATGTCGGGTCGGCGACGTCCCCTCTGGTTGGTGAAGTGGCGGAGGCGTTTCGAGGTGGTGCCTTTTCCACCCCTTTTTCTTTGGAGACGCTTTGGCTGTACCCTGGGTCAGAGGCGGGAGTGCGTGGAGGGCACCATCGCCCCTCGTGTGCTGGCGCCCCGCTGGCGTCGGCCCAACTGAGCTGCTTCCCGGCGAGTCTCGCAGGCCCTCCTGCAGCCAGTCCCGCTTCTACCTGGCTGTAGCCCAGGTCCGCAGGGCCCCAGACCCCAAGCAGCCCGGCCGCGGGAGGTGGGTGCGGACGCTCCGGGCCGAGGCCGTGGGCCGGCAGAGCAGCAGAGGGTCCGTGTGCCTTGTGCCCGCGAGGGCGGAGTCGTGGCCAGGTCCGGAGCATTTAGCGAGGTCCATCCCCCCAGGATGGAGCCCTCCGGGGTTTGCCTCGGCAAGCAGGGACCTCGCGCTGCTTCCCCTTCCCCGTGCGCGGCAGCATCTCGAAGGCAGTCGAAAAGGTCATTCAGAAGGCAGTAGCGTGCCTCCAGGTAATGGAGCCCGTTTCAGAGCTGGCTGGTGTTCTGGTTTCCTGGCCGTGCCTTACTGCGCTGTATCGGGGTCCCTTGTGGTGCTAAGGATGCCCCCCAGGAGATCCTCGACTGGCTTTTTTAGCCCACTCGAGCGGTTTCTGTCAGTGGGCTAGTTGGGAGTGAGAGCTGCGTCTTCACAGGCCGGGTCATTTCTAGGACATCTCTCGGGACGGAGTGGATCGGTGCAGTCAGTCTGGGTCTGCAGACATACTTTCTCTCACTCAGCCTTTCCTTTGACACGGCCTCAATCTCACCCTGATTCAAACGTCAGCGTTTTGTCGGGTTACCTCCGCGATCAGAAGGGAGCGTTCTAGGCCTTGAGTCACAGCAAGTTGTGATTTCACTTCTTTTGTGCTGTAAACATTTTTTTAAACGTTTCAAGTTTCATACAGTTTCTTGGAGCCACAGGCTGTCTCCTGCTATTAATCTGAGTAGAAAGAGCTGAGGGAAGGCTGGTGGCCCAGTGCATGTGCAGAGGTAGCTTCTCTGAGACGTGAAGGGGAGAACGTCGGGGTACAGAACCATCTCTGCGTGTTGCTGTGCTGCTCTCACCACACTGCTGGTGTCTCTGTTTCCCGCGCAGCGCGGTGCCCGGGCGTCGGCAGAACACCATCGTGGTGAAGGTGCCAGGTCAGGAGGACAGCCACAATGAGGATGGGGAGAGCGGGTCCGAGGCCAGCGACTCCGTTTCCAACTGTGGACAGTCAGGAAGTCAGAACATCGGCAACAACGTCACCCTCATCACCCTGAACTCGGAAGGTGCGTCCTCGAAGCTGCTCCTCTCCTCCGCGTGGACGGTAATGGGTGTGCCGCGGCTCTTGAACAGCTCGGGCTGAAACTGCGCGGGTCCATGACACGTAGACTGTTCAGTAGTAGATGTTACGGCGTTGTACGGTCTGCACACGGGGAGCCGTGAATATGGGGGCGCTGCGTTCACGGGGGGCCCACTAGCAGTTACGTGTGGATCCCTGACCACATGGAGGGTCGAAACCCCTCACGTTGTTCCGGTGTCAGCTGTAATTTTTTCCCCTGCTTTTTAAAAAAGTAATATATGTTTATTGTTTTTGAAAGATGATAAGATATGAAAATGACAAAGAAAGTACAAATAACCGGAGACGTTCCTCATCCAGAGATCTCTAGAAACCTTCTGGGCTTTTTCTACATTAACATACACGCTAGAGTTACGATTTTGTAACTCGCTTTTCCCCATTGCGTAGTAGAAATCTCTCCACGTTGATACAGGTTCACATAATCGTTTTCAGTCAGGTTTGCTTATTGAATCTAGCTCTGGAGGCTTTCCGATGATGGAGAGCTGTAACTTGAGAGCTATCGGTCGGCTCACTTGTGTGGCCACAGCTCTGTCCTGTGTCTCTGATGAGGGCCTCACGCAGACTCAGAGGGGCCACACGTCCAGGTTGAGTCCACGCTGCCCCTGCCCACTGTGATATAGGGGGAGCATCCTCTCTCCTGCTGGGTCTGGGGTCCACTCTCACCTGGCTCTGGGTCCGGGTGGCGGCCTGGCAGGCCCTCCAGAGGGTTCCTGCCACCTGGCAGCTTTGTCCTTCTCTTGAGGGCTGAGTCGATGTTTCCCAAAATAGCGCGGAGAGAGAGGAGGGAACTGGGCAGATGTAGCATCGTGTCACCGAGTCCTCAAGCGTATAATTTGTTAACTAGGAAGGGCTGGTGAGATGTTTCTGCTTCTCCGTCTGAGTGGTTGATTTTTCCTAAGAGCACAGTATAGATTTTTCTACAAAGATTTTCCTGTTAGACTTGTTACCACATCTGAAGCATTGAAAATGTTTTCCTTAAAACGTCATTCACCTCTAACATAAGTTGCTAGGGTTGAGATGGCAGAGCAGGGAACAGAGAAAAAGCAAACTGGGCAACTTAGAAAAAAAATTGAGGTCTAATTTCCGTTCCATAAAACTGACCATTTTAAAGCAGACGTGCCGGTAGAGCGTGCACATCACCCCTATCTAATTGCAGGGTATTTTTACCACCCCAAAGAGACCCCACAGCAGTACCCCCGTGCTCCAGCCTCCAGCCCTGCCACCTCTGATCTGCTTCCTGTCTGTGGGGTTGCCTGTTGTGGATGTTTCATACGAGTGGAAGCACGTGGTGCCCTCCTGTTGTACATGCAGCAGTCCTTCATTCCTCTTTATGGCCGGATGACGGCCCATCTAAGTGTGTAGATAGGCCACACTTTGTTGATCCGTCACCCACCGATGGATGCTGGCGTTGTTCCCACTTTCTGACTGTCACGAACAGTGCTGCTCTGAACGTTTGTGTGTAGGTTTCTGTGCGTGTTTTCATTTTTCTTGGGCTGATACCTGGGAGTGGAATTGCTGGGTCAGGGCAGCTAGTCTCTCTACTCATTAGACTTGAGGAAAAGAGGGTTGCTCCTGATTTCATCTTAGTGGATATCGAATGAAAATTACATCTGTAACAATTGCAGAGAAAGCTAATTGTTCTTATTCTTTTTCCATGTGGATTTTGGGTAAATACTCCTGTAGGTCTAGCTGTGTCCTTTAGGCCTAACTTGTTTGGTTTAAACGGCCTCAGCTCTGAAACATGACATTGGATAATTTGGGGGGAGTTTGGGGTTATCATAAAAACCAAAAATGTCATCATTTAAGTTTGTATGCCCTAATGTGATCTGATTAATGTGAAATATATTTCGGGGGGACTGCAGACTGACTCTAATGTGAGCTTACAAAAAGGGATCAGAATTTGAGCTTATTAGTATTAAAATCTGTAGGGAAAAAAGTACAGGTTTTCTGTGTGTCTGAGTGCAAGCTTGCTGCCACTGTCCTCGGGAAGGTGTCCCCCCCCCACCCCCCCGTAGTTCTACGTCCTGAGAATGTCAGGTTGAGCCACCTCGGTTGGCACGGGGTTTGGGAAGATGGAACAGAGACCGCCGGTGTGTGCATGTAAATGTGGGCAAAAGAGCTAATCTGCAAACGTCTCGCACGGGCCTGTAGTGGCGTCATGTGGCCAACATCCTGTGACATATATGATGCACTGAGAGTCGGATTCGCTGCTTCCCTCCCACGTCCTCCCGGGACCAGAATAGCTTGCTCGACTGGGGAGCGTCCAGTCAACTACTTCCTATCAGAGAAATGGGGATAAGACGTAGGCGCTGAAGGGCTGGAGGCTCGGCCTTAGGTGGAGTCATCTTACTTCCTGATAAGAGCCCAGGGCTGCACATAGACAGACGTTCTTCTCTTCTTATAAAAGTATTTCTGTGCCTGATTGCAGAGAACCACAGAGTTTCAGAATGGCTATTTCTTAAGAATTCCGCATTGTCTGCACGAATTGGCATGCCGTCCCCTAGCAGATCTTTATTATACTGGAGCGGTGCCAGGGGATTTACCCGTGCGTTAATCGGCGGTTCTGGCTGTCACGGCACCAGCTCCGTTTGGATCAGACAAACGCTGACGGTGGGGAGCGGTGAGCCGCAGGCTTAGCTCTTAGCTCTTGCCCTTCTCTTCCCCGGCACAAGGCCTTCGTTTACCCCGATCTTTGGGAAGTACTGAAAGTGTGTGGGGTTCATCGTTCCAAGATTAAGCTGGTGAACTGAGTCAGAGAAACAGATTAGCCAAAATGGACCGAAAGTGGGATCTGTGCATTAATGAAGGGATTTAGTTAGATTCTTAATAAAGAGTTTAATTCCTGCCGTTTATGCATTTGATAATTCTTACAGAACTTGACTAATCCTGCATGTAAAACGTTTGGTACTTGCCTTTAATAGGGAAGTACTTCTGTTATAATTGAATTATTGTCAGAAATCAGCCTTGTATATGTAGCAAAGCCCTGAGTCAGTGAAATGATTTATACTCACGTATCTGTGAGTATAAATAGATAGAGATACTCACATATCTGTGCTGGGGTGGGGGGCAGGGCAGGGAGATAAAGTCTGGGAGGAGCAGGTGATTCAGCAGGGTTGTCAGGCACAGCACGGGGACCCCGGAGCACCTTCTCCGGGGTGTTGCTGGGCTGTGGGCTACGAAACAAGATCAGTACAAATTGCTGTGTTCACGAAACTGCAGCTGTACGTGTGCTAAGGAGGAAATTTAGCCAGAAACATTTCTTGAGAATTTGTTCACATAATTTATTTTATATGAACTTTTCTTAACACAAATTCTTTTTTATTTTAAAGATTTGTTTTGATGTGGACCATTTTTAAAGTCTTTATTGAATTTGTTACAATATTGGTTTTGTTTTATGTTTTGGTGTTTTGGCCGCGAGGCATGTGGGATCTTAGCTCCCCGACTGGAGATCGTACCTGCACCCCCTGCATTGGAAGGCAAAGTCTTAACGACGGGACCGCCAGGGAAGTCCCTGCATAAATTCTTTGTGTATTTGGTAACATTAAAACGCATTTTAGCAGCCGTCATAAGTAGGCTGCTGACAAGAGCAGGATTAAGAAAGAGGATTAGTGCAGCAACGTCAGTGGGTCTTTGTGCAGGACCACGTAGTGAATGGTCACTGATCCCAGATCAGAGAAGAGTGGCCGGAGGGTGGCATCACAGCATCCCTCGCCGAGTCTCGGGTCGGCATGTGGGACCCAGCATAGGGATACCCCGTCTCTGCCCAGCGCTCCCGCTCTTTCTGCCAAGTGTCCTTGGACACTCGCTGTTGTCACAGTTGAGCTCATGACGACTGTGCTCAGCGGGCGGGATTCCCCGGAAGAGGCTGGGCTCCGTCGAGGTGTGGCCACGTGGTTCTGTGGGATAGGCCCAGCCTCGGGGGATGGAATTGGCTGCAGTGCCAGAAACGTTTGTGTTTTCCCTTTCCCTACAGCATTATCCTGTATGTAACCTAACGCTTTCGAATTCCCAGTTTAAAAACCCCAAACTGTCAATCTGTCCATAGCTTAAAGAGGTCACGTCAGTCCCAAAGAAGCAGAGGTGCTTGGGCTACAGGCACATAGTTTACTGTGTCTAAAGCCAGGAAGGCAAGCTGTCAGGTTCTGTGGTTGGTTGGAGTGTTACCGATTCACTGCAGGTGTCACCCTTGAATGAGGCTCACAGTCAGGGTGTAAACACCTTAATTCAGAAGGGCTCAGAAAGAGGCGACAGCTTCTGAGGACGGAGTGTGATCCATGCTGAGAGGCGGCCCACAGGGCCTGTTCTGGAAAGCCTCCCTGAGCCCCTTCCCAGGGCCACTTGGTCCCCCCAACCCCCAGCCCGCACCTCACATGTAGAGAAATTCGTAACCAGCTTGGGCAGCCTTTATAAAAGCCCAATGGAAACACAGCCTGATCCCTGCTCGTGGGCACGAGGTGTCCTCTGAGGCTGGCCCAGAGGTGCTGGAGCCGGCCTCGAGGACCTGACCTCATGTGACCCCCTGGGCCGTGTGTGGACACCCCGTTCACCTCAGAGCCTGCATCGTCACCATCCCTTGGGTGGAGACTGAAACGCCTCCCTGGTGGTCCCCTCTCGTGGCTGCAGAGACCAAGCCTGTTGTGAGTGATCGCTGAGGGGGAGCGGCGCCCGGGGCGTCTGGGAGCCAGGGCAGCAAGTGTCTGAGTGGCCCATCCTGGGGGCCCTTCCCTCCATCACAGCTGCCCGCACAGGACTTAGAGGCTTCTGGGGGCCCCCTGGACGGAACACCGGCGTCTTTGGAGAGAGCCCGGGCGCTGGGCTGGGCTTGGTTCCGGGGTGGCATTTGGAGTGCTGGTGACCTCCCAGCCTGCGTGACGTGTGTGCAGGGCATGCAGGCTGCTGTCGGAGGACTCGCAGTTTGCCCTTTGCTTTGGAGGAGTGGTGACGCCTTGTGTCGCGTTTTCTCAGAGTCCCTGAGTTGCAGTAAGGCATGTGAAGTCCTGGCACGTAGGAGGCGTGGAGTAGATACTGTCTTGTCTTTGCCCCACGCGATTAGCTCCCACTCCTAGGCCCGGGCCCAGCCGAGTGGCTCGGAACCAAGGCTCCCTGGTGTCAGTGGACGTGCTGGTGTGTGCATCAACTACCTCGGGACGTGTGCCTGTGCGTGTGTGTGCGTGCCTGTATGGACGTGTGTATTCTGTATATACACATGTATGTATGCATGCGTGTCAGCGGGTGGGGAGCAGGGGAGGCATGACACAGGTAGCTGCTTTATCTCTCTGTCAAGTTGGCGACCCTGAGACTGTGGCCATCCTTTTCGTCTTGGGGCTTTCTCCTGTTCGTTTCATTTTCCTAGAACTAAAATAGACCCTCACAAGAAGTATTTGTATTCTGAACTGTTTGGTAAGAAAGTTGAAGCTACTGCTGAAGGTTTTTCTTTGAATAGCGTTTTTAGAAATGTCAGTTAATTTAATTAAAGTTTTAAATGATTGGAATAGAAAGCAAGTTTATTTTTCTTATAACCCAACTGGTAGTTTTTAAATAAAGCCACTAGAATCTATTGTTTGAGATGCCAAAACTGGACCAAGCTATTTTAGTAAAATAAATATATCCTTTCTGAATTGTCAAAAGGCAAATTTCTCAAATATTTATGTGGGCTGGTGCTCGGTCTTGTTTTACATTTAAAAGACGTGATTCATTGTCACTGGTGGAAAGCTGGGCCCAGGCTGGGCTCGGGCTCTCGGGTCGGGTCAGAGGTGACTTGGGGCGGAGTCAGCAGGTGTGGTCCGCGCACCTGGGTGAGGACTGTGCGCCCTAGCGTCTGGGCCAGGGAGCGTGGAGGCGCTGCCGTCTCCCGGGAGTGCCTCGGCAGTGACCGTGCAGCCCTGGTCCTCCCTGCCCCCGGAGGGGTCCTCTGTTCCCACGGCGATGGCTGTGTTGGTCAGACTTGCTGCAGGCTGTGTTTCTTGTCCGCCTAGCTCGGGCTTCTTGCTGTTCAGATGACCACACACCTGAGACTCACAGCATTAAGGAAGTTAGGTTGTAGACAGGTTATAAAATGCCTTGCAAAATTTTGAGGTGTTTGAAAGAAACTTTCTGGACAATTCCCTATGTTACCAGAGATGTTTAAGCCATTATTTTCTGGAGTGATAGGGAGGGAAAAGAGTTAATTTTTAGACTAATTTATTTTTGGGGGGGAGCAGTATTCCCTGAAATAGTAACTTCTGTAGGAATTTAAAATGCCATGTTTCCTCCTCCAGAATGTCCTGGTAATACTCCTAGAGGCCCGTCTGCCAGCTCCGGGGCTGGGCGTTCATCCGTGGTCCCGTGTCAGCAGGGAGCTGGGCGAGGAAACAGCCCTCGCGGGCCCGCAGAGCCCGTTCCAGTGGCCACGCGCGCCCTCCCGCTCACGGTGGCCAGCCGGTCGCTTCCTCACTGAGCCCGTCCGGCCCTTTCCATGTTCTCGCCTGCAGCACAGCTCGCAGAGATCATCCGTGAAGACTGGGGAGTTTCCGATCAGTCTGAGGGTGATCATTCTTTACGTAAAAATGAGGCTTGGCTTTCCTTTGTGAACGTTTTCATTCATTTAACTTGGTGTTTTGCCTTCCTAAGAATTAAGTTTAATAGATGAGGTCGCTTTTTCGTTCCTTTCTCTGGGATCAGTTTGACAGTGTCTGCCTTTACCCACGTGTGACCCCGCTGTGTGCGTGGGATGGCGTGGCGTGGCCCCGCCTTCCTCGGTTGTTGCTGGAGCTGGGAGGCTGAGGCTGTCCGGGGTGGCTTCTGCAAGGAAGGTGGCCCTTGCTCTGGCGCATCGCTTTTGGAGCAGTAGGGCCAGGTCTGGGGCTTGGACAGGTGGGGTGCTCCTTGCCCCGGCCAGAGAGCTGAGGCCCCCTTGCTGGGGGCTGGCAGGACTCTGTCCCTGACCCCCAACCCCCAGCCCCGCAGCCTCTGGTTCTCTCATGGTGCATGTGCAAGGGCTCTGGCAAAGAGGATGCTTCCGGGGCTGGGGAGCCGAGGAGGGGGCGCGTGTGCGGGCAGCCCCCGGGGAAGCCGGCTGTCAGTCGGAGTCAGTGGTGGAGAAGCCGAGCCGGCCTCCCTCTTGGACGGAACGGCCATCCCGCCACCTCCACGCACGCTCAGTGTCACTTTGATGAGACGTTGACTCGCGGTTTGGAAAATGATGCTGAGCTCCTGCCCAGCGTTTACTTTGCTTTAAAGATATTATCTGAACGCGGGAGCCGGCCTTGTAGAATTCATGATACTTGTTTCTGAGAAAAGCGCAAGGCTCTCTGGCCCCGTGGCGGTGGGGTGGAGCCCGCAGCTCACTCTCCTTGTGTCCAACGCGGCGCCCCTCCTGCAGCGGCCTGCCCCTCCCCTCCCACCCCCCTCCCTGTCCCTCCCTGTCCCTCCCTCTATTTGCTTTGTGGCTTGATGGCCGCAGGTGGAGGGAGGGTGGTCCTTCCACTCTGTTTGGTGTAATTAAGCCTGTGATTCTACATTGGCTGAGGGTTTAGATCCTGAGCACTAGACCCAGTGCCAGGCATAGAATTGCCCAGTGTCTGTAGGTAAACTAATAAACTCTCCAGGAGTTGGAGCCTTCTTGGCATTCCAGGGATGACTGAGAGACAGCGCCTCTAAAAGTCGCTTTCCATCCACGTTTAGATCACGTGTCCACTAGCTTTCCTGTAGGCAGGTGAACGTAACAGGTGGCTGCTGGCGAGAAAACTGCACGTATCCGAGCCTGTGCTCATAGCTCTACCTCTTCACTTCTAAACCATCCGTGTTCCTGAGAAATGATTCTTCTGACTTATCTCTTATTCCGAGTTCCAAAAATCAGATCTGTGATTTGTTCTCTGTCCTTAGCTGAAGTCAGGAGCTCAGCCTCTCTGGCCCTTCCAGCAGCCGCCCCGGCCCTTCCAGCGGCCGCCCCGGCCCATCGGTGACGTGGTCGTCCTGACGGGGTTGCAGAGCCTCGCCTGGTGTCGGAGGATGTCCTGTGATTCAGGAGCCCGGCCGGGAGCGGCTGCCTGTGGCGTGGCAGGGCAGGGGGTGCGAGTCACAGACCGGCTGGCCTCTGGGCCTCGTGCTCTGTTCCAGGCCTGCGGCAAAGCCAGGCGGGGCTGGCTGCCCTTGTGGGGCCTTCTTTGCGCGTAGAGGCCAGAATGTAAATATCAGGACATTTCAAAACAAATCACATGAGAAATCTTGAAACAGTGATGACCCTGTTGGCTGGGACACGGCTTAAAGGCCCGCCGGCCTCGGCAGGAAGCTGCGTCCCTCTTAGAGGCTCTAACTCTCCCCCTTATCGCCGCCCAGCGCTGGTGCTTTCAGGGGCCGCCTCTCATACCTTAACTTGCCTCCACGTTAGGATCAGAAGGGAGCGTTTGGAAAGCGGCCAGGTGTCCAAGCAGAGTCAAGAGTTCTCTTGATTTGTGATCATAAGTGGAGTTTCCTTTTGCCAAAGGATAAGGCTTTTTAAAGTTGATGTTTGTTTGACAACCGTCAAGCCCTTTCACACACGTGGTCAATCCTGCAAATCCTGGGAGGCTGTGACAGAGAGGGAGGCTGGGTGGGGGGCGCTGGCCCACTTGGTCAGGGTGTAGCCGGGAGGCCCAGTGCCCACTGTGTGCCTCCCAAATCGTCCCTCATCCCAGACGGAGCTGGCGGGGTGCCGGTGCGCTCGCAGGCAGGGGTCTCCCGCCTCTCCTCCTGGGCGGGAGGAGCGCCAGCTACCCTGTTCCTCTCTGTGGGCCCCCTGCCTGTCCTGGGAACGGCCCGGGCCGCCTCGCTGGAGGTAGAGAGAGCGGGGGCAGTGGCCGGAGCTCACCGAGACCCCTCTCTCTCGCAGAGGACTACCCCAATGGCACGTGGCTGGGGGACGAGAACAACCCCGAGATGCGGGTGCGCTGCGCCATCATCCCCTCTGACATGCTGCACATCAGCACCAACTGCCGCACGGCCGAGAAGATGGCGCTCACGCTGCTGGACTACCTCTTCCACCGCGAGGTGCAGGCCGTCTCCAACCTCTCGGGCCAGGGCAAGCACGGCAAGAAGCAGCTCGACCCCCTCACCATCTACGGCATCCGCTGTGAGTGTCTGCCGCCACCCCGTGCCGGCTGCGGGAGGGCTCCGCTGAGGGTGGGACCATGCTGTAGGGGGGAGGGGGCTCGGGGTCAGACCTGGGCGCGGGGCCAAGAGGGGACTTTGCGGATTGAACGTTTCCTTTAGGAAGGGCTGCCCAGGGCCTGGCCCGCGGCAAAGACACCGGAGTGGGGGCCTTTCAGACCCTGGCCTCCCCTGACCTGGGGCCGCCCTCGAGGAGGGAGGAGGGGTAGAGCCGAGCCTTCCCTACCCTCCGCCGACAGCGGCCTGTCCCGGGCTGCCCAGGGGCGGGCAGGCCACCCGCCTCGTCCCTGTCCTAGAGGGCTGGGGTTCTGGGCTGCCGTCGCTGGTGGGGCCGGGGACCTCGTCATACTGATCTGGATCCCACGCGTGGCTGTGAGGGTGGCGCAGGCTGGAGTCTGTCGTGACGGCATCGTCCGGGTGACATCTGGAAGGGGTGCGGCGTGCCCGCTTCCTGCTCGTCAGCACCCGCTGGCCTGGTTTCACCCGAGAGCCCGCCCGACCCAGAAGGTGTTCGACACGGCTTACGATAAAGACACACAAGAAGCACGTAGGCTTCCAGCAGAAGGGTTAGGTGGTCACGTCTGAAAAACCTGGTGCTGGAGAGTCTAAGTTAGCGAAACGGAATGGAAAACCAATTACCCAGAGTTCACTATCTCACAATAGAGAAGGGGTGCCATCCTGCCCCGGGGGACCTCGTTGCTCACACAGAGCTCTGACGGCAATCCCCGGGCCTTTGGGTGGGGACGGTGAGAAGCAGGGAGAGGAGCTCTCCAGGAGCCTTCATGCACAGGCGGAGTTGTCTTTCCTGTGTCTGCACACTGACCTTGGTGGAAGTTGGGGTGTGGCCTGGCTGCGGGTTTTCCTGACAGGTACTCAGCTGGGCGTCCAGTCCCTGCCTCACCCCAGGGGGCTCGTCCTCCTGGTCCCCAGCTCATGGCCCCGGCCATTCCGAGTCCCCGTGCGTGTCTCGGAGCCTGGGAATCATGTGGAGTGGCTCCTGAGAACCCACCCGTGGGACGCGCTGAGGTCAGCCCTCGGCGGGGAGGAAAGCCGGGCACGGTGGGCAGAGCCCGGGCCAACTGACAGGTGCGTAAGGGCTTTGCCGTCCGTGTTCTAGGCTTTGTGAGGCCTGGGTCGTGCCTACTTGGCTCTGAAACAGCCATTCTCACAATGCGGACGGATCGGCGTGACCGTGTTCCAAAAGAATGTTGCTTTCATGGCAGGCAGCGCCCCCGCTCTAGAGCACGGTGCCAGCCGGGACCCTCACAGCGCGCCGGCTGACGCCAGGGGTTCTGGAAACGTGAGCCGGAATGTCAGGCTTGGACTGAGGGTCACCTGGGGGCCACCATGGCTGCTGCGTGCTGCAGGGGTCACCGGTTCTCTGGCAGCGGGTGGTAGGTTTACTGCCCCGAGCTTCTGAGTTACAAGGGGGGTGGTCGTGCGTACAGTGGAGCCCGCAGTGGGCCGGAGGGCGTTCTGGTGCGAGGCCGGCCTGCCTGCGTTCTCTCGGAGGCTCCTGTGCCTCGGAGAAGGGTGGGGGGTGTCGGGGGGCTGGCGGGGAGCCGTGCGGACAGCTGCTGTGTGTAAGCAGCCCAAATTGCCCTCTACATTTAGCTTACAGTTTTTTCTTTCTTTTTTCTAATGGTTCGGTCTCGCCGTGCAGCATGTGGGACCTTAGGTCCCCAGCCAGTGATCGAACCCGTGCCTTCTGCATTGCAAGCGCAGAGTCTTAACCACTGGACCACCAGGGAAGTCCCTACAGTTTCTTTTTCAGGCAGGGGAAGCCTGTGGGTGTCCTTAAAATAGAGGAATTCCTGACCCAGAGAATACATTTGCCACCACCAGCCACGCCCACCTCGCTGTGGACAAGACTGGACTTACATTTTTCTTTTCTGAGTGTCAGAAGTATTTTCCTCCCTTTCTTTTTTAAGGGAAGAAAATCAGCATTTTGAAACACATAGGCACTTCTTCTAGAGAGGGAACAAGGTTACTGAGGGAGAGCGAAGTCGTGCGGGATGCCACCTTCTTCAGGGTTCCCAAGGGTTGACAGGCCTCCCAGAAATTTGGATAACCAGCCATGTAGTTCGTGTGCTCTGTGCAAAAGTAGATCATTATTGTAACTGAAAAAAAATTGGCCACGCTTTCATGAGGCATGTGACCTGAGAATGTAGCAGTTGCCTTTCCCCCTCGAATTGAGAGTGTTACAGCCTTAGTTCTTAGGGCTTTTACTGGTGGGTCACATAGGCGTTTGCTTAGGCTGCGGGACACGCCTGGCTGACCTGATGAGAACAGAGATGAGGTGGACGCGCTCCCCAGCGTCGACAGGTCCTTGAAGACGTCTGTGAGGGGGGCGCCGACGTGGTGAGATCCCACGAGCCCCCCAGCAGCTTGGGCACAGACGGAGGAGTCACATGTCCACGGAGGACTGTCGTCGGGTCAGTCCCCCCGGGGCAGAGATGGTGTTGCTGCCGGAGCTTCGCTCGCGTGCGGCGGGCTGCCCGAGTGGCCCGGGGCTGCCGTCCTGAGCTCCGCCGACAACACGGTGCCCTGTCCGGGTCTGGGGCCACGGGGCTGAGACCGTGGCGCCGGCAGGGCCGCGCTGCCTCACAGGGCTACGGATGAGTCTGTGTTGCCACTGGCAGAGGCCCACAGCTTGTGGCCTTTGTGGGCTGTAGCAGCGTAACTCCAGTCTCCGTGTCCGTCGTCACGCGGCCATCTGCTCCTGTGTGTGTGTCTGTGTGTCTCCTCTCCTGAGGGCAGCAGTCGTCCTGCACTTAGAGCGCGCTGTACTCCAGTGTGACTGCATCTGCAGTTAATTAGTCACGTCTGCAGAGACCCTGTGTCCAAGGGAGGTCACGTTCCCAGGTCCTGGAACGGACATGAATTTTGGGGGACACTTCGGCACAGTACGCAGGGTCTGGGTTCTTTGGAACCTTGGTGATCAGGCTCCTCTGGGCCCAGCATGTGTCTCTGGGAGCTGGGAGGAAGTCGTGGTTCATGTGGGCTGGTGGCGGGACGGAGCCTGTGAGAACGGACGCGAGTGGGCGCCCTGGCTCACAGCAACCTTGGAGCTGCCGACCGCGGCCACCGGGCTCTCCTCATCACCGAGGAGCGGCTTCACTCATGGTGCTGTGCCCAGCGCCTGCGGCTCCCGTGTGTGGGGAGAGGGGGCCAGCCTGGCTCTGTGGCCGGGACGCTGGACTCCGCGGTGCCCACACGGGAGCTGAGACCGTCACGTGAAGAAGTCAGTTGCCAGCACTCAGGTTTCTGCTTCCCTCTCCCTGGAACTCGAGGCTATGTTAGCAGTGCCCTGGTTTTCATTCCGTTGTGACCGATAAGCCCCACGCCACCCCACACCCCTCCCTGAGTACACAGGATTCCAAGCCCCGCGCCTTTTTTCTTGTCTGTCCTTCCTGCGGTGCATCTCAGCCCCTCGTGGGGCTCACATGAGAGCCGGGAACCACCAGTGTCAGCGATGGGCGTCCTGGAAAGGGGGAGGTGGTCAGCAGGGACGGGAACCCGCTCAGATCTTCGGGGGGCGCCCGGGCAGCACTCGGGAGCAGCGCATTAGTCTCCCCGGGCTGCTGGGGGGCTACGTGGCTCGTCTGCGGACGGGCGCCCGCTGCTGTCTGGGCAGAGGGAGGCGCTGCTGGGCTTTCTGTGGCCGTTTCTTCTCCACTTGGGTGGGCGCCGGAGGCCCGAATTTTAAGGCTGGTTCTCACTCCTCACTGATAACTCGGTTTGGAGCTGAAGTGAGGAGATTGACGTTCTTATTTCACGAGGTTTTCTTAGGAGCATCAAATGACTTGAGATAAAATGCTTCAACAAGTGTGAAATACCAGTTAATTCAAAGTAATCTTTTTATCACTCATTGTAAGAGGTTCCTCCTCCTTTCACTCAGCTGAGGTTGCTCAGGGCTGGCAGAAAAGTTGAAGAACGCTTTTAGCAAAGTCAGAGGAAGCCCACCCATGAGGCTCTGGGGGCGGAGCCGAGCCCCCTGTGCCCTCCTGCGGCACGGCTCGGTGGGGGAGGCATCCGTGCTGCTGGCTCCTTCCTTAGTGTTTCCTGGCAGCCTTCCCGGGGGCATTTGCCGTCGAGCTGGAGTCTTGAGTCACTGTTGGAAGGAACTATGTAATAAGATGTCTTAGAAGAATTTGAAAATGGCTAATGCACAGTTCTACGAATGTACGTTTTTTCTTCGAAGGACGTAAGCCAGGTTTTGAACTGGCAGATTGGTTTTTACAAAGTTGAATTTAAGTATTAATGTTTTCGCTCATTTCTTATGCTTGTGTGCCCACGTGTGTGTTGTATATATTCTCTTCCATTACTAACAAGCTTTGGAATTTTGCATGATCTCATTAATCCCTAGAGGCATTCGGAAGGTGTTTTCCTTGCGTGGGAAGGCATGAGGGGATCTGAGGGTGGCCTGCAGGGTGTCCTTCTGTATTGGAGCAGGTACCTAATGAGGTGGTTGGACACGTGTGGTGGCCACTTCTTCGCCTGTATTCGGGCTCCTCTGTAGCTGTAGTGGGTAGTTGGCTCCTCCTGTGACTGTAGAGCTGTAGTTAGTGGTCGGGTCCCCTTGTGACTATACGGTTCTTGTTCTCATAGTTGGGCTCAGTCAGTATTTGAGTTCTGTGGTAACTACAGTTGGTAGTCGGGTTCTCTTGTCACTCATGTGGGTAACTGGCCGGAACTTTGTGAGCCCCACCCTGCATCTAGAGCCGTACCCGGCATGGAGCCGTCTCAGTAAATATTGCGATGACTCCAGTTAGTTTAGAGATGACCTGAAAACCAGCAAAGAGGTGCCACCTCCTTTATGTGCTTCCTTTTCTGCAGGAGGACAAAGTGGGGCTGAGGCTACCTTGCAGTTGATCTTCTCTGATCCTGTAAACCCTGCCCCTCCTTAACCCAATTTCTTTTTATCAAGGTGACAGACATTTTGGTTGTCTTTCTGTTTGGAGTCAAAAACGCCTTAGGCTATGTTCACAAAAAAGTTAAGTGTCTTTCCAAGACAAAAGAAACTTAACAACTAGTTAAGAAAACAAAGGCTTCCTTTGTTTTGATTATTCCGAGGGTCTGTGCTCTCCACAGAGCAGAGTTTACGGATTGGGCATCAAAGGATCTCTCAGCAGCGCTCCAAACTGGGTGCTCTTAGTAGCCAAGACAGCAAGTTTTCCAGCTGAATCTTTTTTTTTTTTTTTGCGGTATGCGGGCCTCTCACTGTTGTGGCCTCTCCCGTTGCGGAGCACAGGCTCCGGACGCGCAGGCTCAGCGGCCATGGCTCACGGGCCCAGCCGCTCCGCGGCGTGTGGGATCTTCCCGGACCGGGGCACGAACCTGCGTCCCCTGCATCGGCAGGCGGACTCCCAACCACTGCGCCACCAGGGAAGCCCCGAGCTGAATCTTTTTATTATTAAATTTTTGAATTTCATGCATTTATTTTCCCGTTAATCAGCGAAGCTTCATGACCAGCTAGAAAGGAGGTCACCCTGTTGAAAAGCATTTTTTGTGGTTCCCGTGTTCCTGACCGTTACTCCCTGTTGATTCAGCACAAGGAAGAAGTGAAGTGGTCCAGTGAGAGCTGGGCGGGCTGGCAGGGAGGGGTCTCCATCTGCCACCCGGTTTCCTCCTTGCTGGTAAGTGGTCTCAGATGCCCACATCCCGCACTGAGAGCTCGCCGTGGCGCAGGGGCGGACAGCGAGGGTGCCAGAGGGCTGCTCTGCCCTCTGCGGCCAGCGGTCCAGTGGAGGTGATGCCCACTCGGCTGGGCCGGGCTGGGCATGCGGTGGGGCCCCAGGGAGTGGATTATGTCCGCCCTTAGGGAGTTGCATTCTGATGGAGGGAGGCAGACGGAGAGGCAAGGGAAGCTCCGTAGGCCTCAGGCTCAAGTAGCAGTGGAAGAAAGTTGTAACCAGCATCTAGGCAACAAATGGGTAAGCGTCTGTCCTGTGCCTGGACCTTCTGGGCTCTTGGCAGGCGTGGGTGAGGAGAACAAAGATCCCCGTGTTTGTGGGGGAAGCGGTGTAAACGCCATCAGTATCTAAGCTCTCTAAAGTGTTAGAGCGCCGGGACGGGGCTGGCGGGGGGAGGACTCTGGGGTGAAGTGGGCTGCTTGAGGGGAGGGTTACTGAGCTCTCGCTGGAGCCCAGACTTGAGAGGAGGGAAGGAGGCAGCCAGGCAGGCATGAGCAAGGAGGAACGAGCTGGCGTTCCATCTCGGCCTCAGAACCCTAGAGGCCGTGCGTGAAATCAGGGTGGACGGTTGGAGCGCGGGGCATCCAGGACGCTTGTGCGAACCCTCACCTCCAGCTTGTTGCCCGACTCCATCTGGTGGGGGTGGATCACGTCAGATAGGTTAAAGCTGAATAAATGAGAAGCGATCATTGCACACGACAGGCAGGCCTGAGGCGGCTCTCGCCCGTCACGCTTCATGTTGGCTCTGCGCCCTGACCACCAGCCGCGCGGAAGGCCCGTGCCTCACAGAGCCTCCCCTCGGGTGTGTTCTTGCAGGTCACCTCTTCTATAAATTTGGAATCACGGAATCCGACTGGTATCGAATCAAACAGAGCATCGACTCCAAATGTCGGACGGCCTGGCGGCGAAAACAGCGAGGCCAGAGTCTGGCCGTCAAGAGCTTCTCCAGGAGAACCCCGTCCTCGTCCTCGTACGGCGCCTCAGGTATGACGCAGGGTGGCCCAGGCAGGTGGCCCCGGGGACGGTCAGAGTGAGAACGTGCCTTGTGAGAGGCGGGGAGCCTCGGCCGGACCCCGAGAGGCTCCCGGGGCAGCTGTCTAGGTGGAGGACATCCTGGGCTCAGCAGCAGGAGCTGGGCCAGGACTGCCTCAGGTGCCGCCCTGAGCGCTGCTCCCTCTGCCTGCTGGGCCAGCACGTCGCTGGCTCACTGTCACTGTCACCGTCCGCGTGGCGTCTGCAGGCGAAGGCTGGGGTGCAGCCTAAGTCGTGCTCGTTACTGCCCTGGTGAGGATGCAGCCTCGGTTATACTCACCCTCAAGAACGGGAAGCTCTTAGGCTTTCTTTTCAGGCATTGAAAGGACAGCTGGGAAAGTTCACCAGGAGTGACAAGGAGACCAGCATTGCTTGTCACTGAAGACGTCTCAAAACGTTGTAACAGAAATGGTCTTTTAACTCCCGCGGACGGTCCCGGGGCAGTGGCTCTCAGACCTGAGCCCTGACCGGGATCGGGACCGGGATTCAGGGGCAGCAGCGGGCAGGGTGGGCGGAGCTCTCGTTCTGGAAGTGCTGCGGTGACAAACCAGGTCACCTGGAGGCCTTACAGGGTTATGAATCTTGCTGAGCCAGACCTCAGGAAGCGGTTTTCCTTGGTGGTTTGGTGGTTATCAGATACTTGGCCTTAGCCATGTGAATCATGCAAGCTGGGGGTAGCCGACTCTCGTGGGCCAGACAGGTCATGCCCTGAGCAGAGCTTCTGTGCGGGGCCTGCATTGAAGGGTCTCTCGGTGAGGAGCCCGGCCTTTCTGTCACCACCAGGATTCTGTCCTGGGAACTTAGGTAGCAGTTGGGGCCCCGCTGGGGGTGGCTCCTTGCCGAACCGGACTGGCTCTGTGGTCCTAAGAGGGTAGGCGTGGGGACTGTGGCTCCAGGGACGCAGGTTTCAGTGTGGCCGGGGATTTGCCGTCTTACCCCGGGGCCACCTGGTCAGCACGGCCGTGCTCAGTGCCTGTTCCCATCAGATGAGGTGGGCTGTGGAACCCGCGTCCCCGCCTCTGGAGGTGCCCGGGACAGGTGACGAGCTGACTTGCATGCGGGCCCCTCGGGATTGTGTTCAGTTCAGATCCTGCCTCTGGGCGGTGGTCTGAGGCTCGGCGTTGCCAGCCAGCAGCTGCGTGAGGCCCCAAGCCTGTCCGGCCCACCTTGGAGCAGGAGGGTACTGGGTCCTGAAGCTGTGCTTGGACTGCTGGGCTGGCCACCTTGCATCCGCTTCTTACCTTGTGGTTGGGGACTCAGGTGGCCTTTGCCCCTGAGGTCTGATCTCCATCACAGGCTGGTGATGTCATGCTTTGTCTTTACCCTCGCTCACTTGTTGTTTTGTTTTTCTTCCAGTTATTAGTGTTTCTTTCAGTTGAATGACAGTAATTCAGTTTAATGTTAGTTGCGTGTCTTTAGTTCCTCTGTTTTTCTGTCCATAAACGTGTCAGGGTTCCTCCTAAGAGGCTGTGGGTTTTGTTTTGTTTTTGTTTTTCTTTTTGGCTGTGTTGGGTCTTCGTTGCTGCGTGCGGGCTTTCTCTAGTTGCGGCGAGCGGGAGCTACTCTTCGTTGCGGTGCGCGGGCTTCTCATTGCGGTGGCTTCTCTTGCTGTGGAGCACGGGCTCTAGGCGCGTGGGCGTCAGTAGTTGTGACGCACGGGCTCAGTAGTTGTGGTGCACGGGCTTAGTTGGCAGGCGGATTCTTTTTTTTTTTTTTTTTGCTGTTGTGGCCTCTCCCATTGCGGAGCACAGGCTCTGGACACGCAGGCTCAGTGGCCATGGCTCACAGGCCTAGCCGCTCCGCGGCATATGGGATCTTCCCAGAACGGGGCACGAACCCACGTCCCCTGCATCGGCAGGCGGACTCTCAACCACTGCGCCACCAGGGAAGCCCGGCAGGCGGATTCTTAACCACTGCACCACCAGGGAGGTCCCCAGGCTGTGGGTCTGGCAACTCTCAGTGCTGCTGTTGGTCCCGTGGCTTCTTGTGGGTGGTGAATGGCCACCATGAGGGGCTCTTCAGTGCCGTGGCCGGGCAGGCGCTGAGCCTCAGGACGTGTGGCTCGGAATGGACTCTGGCCGGCCTCGGTGGCTTGGGAAGGTCCACTGGCTGCAGCAGCAGCGTCCATGGCCAGAGTGACGGGCGCTTTCTCAGGGGCAGGGGGCCCTCTGTGTCGTCCTGATGGGCCTCGGAGGACGGACACCATGGTGCCACCCGGCACCTTGCTGCCTCCGCCCACCTGGGTCTCTGTGCCTGGGTTGTGCAGCAGGGGGCACTGCGTCGGGGCGGGGGTCAAGGTGTGCCTTTTTAAGGAGCATTTGAGGGAGGCCGGCACCATCGCACCCCCTTTGCCTCAGGTGCTGTGTGTCTGGGAAGCACGGGGGGCGAGTTCTGGGCTCTGGGACGGGTCTGGACTTGTCTCGGGCGGTCCGCTGGAAGCCAGAGGGCGACCCCTCCTCGGGCGCTGGAGCCCTGGGAGTTTTGAGAGGAGCACGGACCACGTTCTTCTTTCATCAAACTCTTGGAAGTACGTTGTTCTGTAACTTTCTGTTGACTGGATCTTTTTCTACTTTAACGTACTGCCTACTTGGCCCAAACTCGATACAGCACAGGGTGGTTGGTTAAAGGGCCTCTGGGATTTCGTCCTTGTCCTTCCTGCGGACTCGCGGCCTGACCCAGCGAATCTGCTCCTTAAGGCTATTCTGGTGACAGACATAATCCAGGAACATGTGATTTAGCCAGGATTCCGTTAATTTGGAATTGGTAGTAATTCCAGCTGGAGTTGCCGTGTTCTCTTTTGAAGTATCAGCAGACAGATGCTACAAGTGAGATTCTGAGCCGAGGCTGGTCTATTTAAAGCTGAATTAGTACTGCCAATTTGAACACAGACCACAACATCACTGGTTTTCAAGGGATTTTAAAAATATCAGTTTATTAAAACGTTTGTATCTCACCCTGCTGTCTGGCCACACCATGTGAACTTTCGTATGTGCTTGAGTTTAAGGTGGCTTAAACCTCCGCCCCCAGTGCTTCTCCCCACAGCTCTCATTGGGGAGCATCCGTGTAGCGCTCAGAACGTTAGGGTCGCAGAGAACCAGCTCCTGACTGTGTGTCTCTCTGGACATGCGGCAGCGCCACCAGTGGAGGCGAGGCCTTTGAGGGGCTGCCCTTGCCGTGTCACTGCCGGGGGCCATGGTCCTCCCTCAGCGTGAGTCGTTGCCTGGGGTCACTTGCCGTATCTCTTGGATTATTCTTGACCACAAGCAAGTAACAGATGCAGTTTTTTGCACTGCACTTTGATATCAGTATTGATTGTAAAACATAGATTTAAATTAGTCTTCACGTTGCATAATTAGAGGGAGCTATTGATGACATGGTAAATTCAATAACTTGAATTTCATAAGTATTAACATCTTAATACTGTTATACTGTAACTTTTTAAAAGGCAGCCAGTGGAATCTATACCATGTCAATTTGATACCCACCATTAAGCTATTAAAAAATGCAGGAAAATTCTTTTCTTCAAGAATCAGACATTTTATCTTTTTCCTCTTTCCATTCATATCAGCATTCTACTTCTCACAGAATTTCATTTTAATGTAATATGGTTTTATCTTTAGAAGTCTTTTTGAGTAATCCATTCTTTAGAACAAAAATATGTATATACATTGAAAATTAAAATTTTTTTTTTCCTGAGTCCTAATGTTCTAAGTGTATAAGAAAATTCTTCTGATTGAGATAGTATTACAGTTAAAAGTAATACACAACACATGAAAACAAACGTATCTCATTCTGGGTTAAACATGGAAAGTAAACTTTTACTGGAAGTGTTCCTTTAATTGAGTGGATGGAACTTTTCTCCCAAGTTAGTTTTTTGTTTGTTTATTTACTTTTGGCCGCTTTGGGTCTTCGTTGCTGCGCGCGCAGGCTTTCTCTAGTTGTGGCGAACAGGGGCTGTTCTTCGTCGCGGTGCGCGGGCTTCTCATTGCGGTGGCTTCTCTTTGTTGCGGAACACGGGCTCTAGGCACGTGGGCTTCAGTAGTGGTGGCACATGGGCTCAGTAGCTGTGGCTCCTGGGCTCTAGAGCACAGGCTTAGTAGTTGTGGCGCAAGGGCTTAGTTGCTCCACGGCCTGTGGGATCTTCCTGGGCCAGGGCTCGAACCCGTGTCCCCTTCATTGGCAGGCGGATTCTTAACCGCTGCACCCCTGAGGAAGTCCCTCCCTCCCCCAAGTTACTTTAATTATCCATGGTCCCTACCTTGCGCTGGTCTGACACAGAATTTAGTATGCACTTTTTTCCTGTTTTTCGTTTTCCGTTTTTGTCACTACATCTGAGGAGCTTCACTTACGTAGTAGGTGGGAACCATCTGTGTCTGTGGGTCACTGGATCTTTAGACGCTGACTACAGGTGAGAAAGCCCCGCTGTCTAACAGCTGTTGCTCACGACACTGCACATTGGAAGTCCAGGAACGAAGGCTCTCCCTTCATTTCCGTGGGCAGTGTGGTTGGGGAGAGAGGGAGGCAGAGGTGGGCTCAGCCCCAGGATGGCAGCTCAGGCTCGTGTGCATCTCCCCGCAGACACCATGATGAGCACGCCGCCGCCCACCAGTGAGCTGCAGCAGCCCCCGCCTCAGGCCCTGCACTACGCCCTGGCCAACGCCCAGCAGGTCCAGATCCACCAGATCGGGGAGGACGGACAGGTCCAAGTAGTATGTACTTCTCACCAGTTTGCCTTTGCGAGTGGAAGGGGAGGGCACGGCTGGGAAGCAGGGGGAGGGGCGCCACGACCAGCTCCCCCTGCACTTCTGGATCCCGCTGACAGCCTGGGATGGGGTCCAAGTAGAAATAGTTAAGGTAGGCCTCCTACATCTCGTAGACCTCTCTGCCGGCCCCTCGCGGCTCCCCTGCCTGTGCACTTCTGCCTGTCCTCCTGGGAGACATCAAGATGTATCACAGATATTTTCTCAGTTCAGAAGCATGGGCACCCGTTACTGAGAGGAGAAGAATAACTTTGTTCTGCGGCCAGCGGAGAGAGCTGGTGGCCTTAGTCATTCTGTAGTTTCTTTCAATTGTGTGACGAGTCGCCCTTGTGTGCTGCCGGCCCAGGTGGACGTTCCTCCCGACGCTTCTTGGGAGAGCGGGGCAGGAACTTCCAGGGGATCCTGGGGATGCTTTAGGCACCCAGCCTCCTCGCCGTGGGCCTCGTTGCAGGGCTGCCTCCTGGAGACCTGGTTCTGACCCAGGCGGCCTTGGTTTGATGCTGCACTCAGCACGCTGTCTGGAAAGGGAGGGCTTCCCGGGAGCACCGAGGAGGGTTGTAAAGAGTTCTTCTTCCAAGGGAGACGGAACAGTTATAAACAGTGGATTCTTTGTTTAGCTGACAGTCACAAAAGCAGTTACTCTAATCTCGTTAGCAAGGAAGTTCTTTGAAAGAACTCCAGAAGAGATAACTGTGATAGAGGTTTACATAGATGCAGTAAAATGAAAGCAATAGAAAATTCAACAGTAGTTTATTTTCAGGTCCATTTTGATTAAGGTAGAATTTTAAATAAGATAATGGATATTCATTTCATTGAGCTAAGTTAAGGTTTACAGGAATTATTTGTCTGCCTGTATCTACAAACATAAATGCATTTTACTTGGAGTCTGATACTTTGGAACCACGTTTATTGTTTACTTCAGCTGTTTAGGTAGTCACGTGTTTCTTTGATTTAAAAAGAGTTGGCTGACGTGTTTTCTGTGTAGACACATGTACAACTGCCACCCACCCTCCTAGTCACGCTGCTGTGTAGCCTCCAGCACCCCCAGGTCACTAGGGACCCTGTCTGAAAGTCCATGAGGTTTCTGGTCCCTCTGAGTTGATAGTACAATTTAAAAAAAAGCTTGTCAGTTTAGTTTTCTGGAAAATTGTGGTTTCTCCTTTTTCCTGTATGTCCTTCACATTCTTAAATTTGCCTGTTTAGTAACATGTAAAGATTTAACAGATTTTTCCTAGGCCTCATTGCCCCTTTAAGAATTACTGCGAAGTATTCTGTGTTATGTCCTTAAAGTAGAACTTCAAGAGGGTGTTTAGTAAGCTCACACCATGCGTGTGTGATACTGGCCACTCAGGCCTTAGCTGTCTTTTCTTGAACTGCGAGTGGAGAATCAGGAACAAACGTTTCGGAGAGCGTTTCTTGTTTCTTCTGATGCTTCTTGGTGTCTTCTCTTCTGCGGATCCCACAGGGCCACCTCCACATCGCCCAGGTGCCTCAAGGGGAGCAGGTGCAGATCACGCAGGACAGCGAGGTGAGTCTGGCTGCCAGCCCAGGGCCCGCTCTGTGCCCACGGGCCCTCTGCACTCTGACCTTTGTCCTTTGCGGTGGACAGCTGGGCATCCCCAGGTGACACAGGTGTCCAGCAGAGACCGCCTGCTTCCCACTTGCTGGGGCACAGACCCGAGGCCCTGCCTGCCCTCCACACCTTCCTGCCCTTGCCGCACCGTGGCCCCATCTGGGCTTCTTTGTGAACACTTGCTATATGGAGGCTTTTGCTCCTGGCTGAAGTGCCCTCTGCAGCCCCAGGGGTGGGAGCAGCACGAGGGGGCCGCCCCTGAGACTGTGGCCTCACGTGTCCTTGGCTCCTCTTGGCACGTGGGGCCAGCGCGGGACTTGAGGGAGGTGGGACTCCGGTGAGAGGGCCCGTGAAGGTCCTGTGAGCCTTCGGCGCAGCTTTTTCTGACTCGGCCTCAGCCGCCTGCGGTCCCGCCATCCCGGCCTCTTCCCACTGGTGTCCTTTTACTGTGACTCCACGGTAAGGACAGAGGCAGGAGGCCTTCCTGGCTTGCGTACCTGCCCAGGGGGCGTGGTGTGTGAAGGTCAGCTTGACCCTCCAAAGGCGAGGTCGGCGGGTCAGGCCCGGGCGCAGGGCTGCAGCCCGCAGATTGGGGCGTGGCTTCCTGCACCTTGTCCCCGCCTGGGAGCAGTGCTCGCCCTGGATATCCCCCCCAACGTGTGCCATGTGGGCGGAGCTGAGGGCCGGGCTTGCTTCCAGCCTCCGGCATCGGCGCCAGGGGCTGTCGGCCCCCGGTCTCAGGAGAGTCCCGGGGAAGCCTGGGACTCGTTTAGCGGTGCCTGCTGGCTCCTCGTGTTCAGGCCGCACCGGGCTGCTTTCCTTAAGTGGGTGACGTTAGTGCCCCCGACCTCTCAGTCCCAGCCCCCAGCCCCACAGTCAGAGAGGGAAGAGGTGGGCGGGTTCTGAGGGGACGGCTCCGAGCTGGACAAATCCCTGTGAGTCCTCAGATGACGGGACAGGTGTGTCCATGGGAAGGTGGGGCGCACGGCCAGGTGGGTGCCCGGGGGGTGGGGAGGCTAGCGGGGGCGGGGGGGGCGGTGAAGGGGAGCAGCGCACAGAGGCTGGGGGGGTGGGAGGGGCAGGTCCCGGGAGGCCTGACCACAGGTAAGGAGTGGGCTTCCCCCTGCCTCCTGCGGGGCCAGCGGGCTGGGGGTGGGTGTCTGTGAGCTCACACAGAGCAACATGTTGAGGGGGGGAGTGGGCAGCAAGCTAAGCGCAGGCGCCCCCTTGGGGGCAGGGGAGCTTCCCTTCTCCTGGCACAGGTGAGGGGGAGGCCACGCCCACAGAGGGCCGGCTGTCGACCAACACGCCTACCTTGCTGGCGGGCCTTGAAAGGAAGGAAAATGGTTAGGGTTGGAAAAGGAGAAATCAGTGTACATCCGCTTTTATATTGTTTCTGCTAAAAATTCATTAGAATACTTACTGAATTCCAATTTTAGTATCAGTTTTGCCCCTTTTTTTTTTTAGTTTTCTTCACTGAATTCCTCCTCTATATAATCCAGTGGTTTTTTTTTTTTGCTTCCATTAGGAATCGAATGCACTGAATTAGAAAAAATTGCTGATAGTGTAAAGATTACTTTGTAATAAGTTACAATTTGCAATTAGTCTTCTTATCACAATGAAACCTTACTTTGTTCACTTAAAAATTAGGTAGTTATTTTGTCAAAATGAGGATATCTGTAAAGAGACATTTAGCAACGCCTACGAGACTTAAAACAACTATTATTTTTTTTAAACAAATGAAAATGAATTTCCAGCTGGTGAGATCTCTGTAGGCCTGTAGTCTGGTTAATTGCATCACGTCCCATTGATTTCCTGATTGCCATAATGCTCCATGATGTGTCAGGTGTCCCAAAGGGGAAGCTGGGTGATGGGACGCAGGACCTCTCTGTACTACTTTTGGTTCTTCTTGTGAGTCTGAGATTGTTTCAAAGTGAAGAGTTAGAAAAAAGACATTTCCATTTGGGGGTCAGGGTTGGGGGATGGCTACAATGTTTTTTCACTGGTTTGTTTTATTCGTTTTTGTAAGAAAAAATAGCACCTGTAAACTCAGCTTAAGTATTGATATTTTGGGATTTTTATGGCTACAAGGGACCGATGTTGGAATTGATGTTAATGGTTTTGCTGGTTTTCACTAATGGCCTGGGGATGTTCCTGCCTCTGTCTCGTGCATCTTGAAGCTGTTGTCTTTGATCACACCCTTATTCATCCATTTTGCAGGGCAATCTACAGATACACCACGTGGGACAAGATGGGCAGGTAAGTGCTCACCTGCGGTGGATCCCAGCGTGGCAGGAGCGGGAGCGTTGGCCCCGGGGACACATGGAGACACATGGGGCTGGGGCATGTGGACGGCGGGGCCCTGGGCTGTTGTGCAGCCGCTGTCTGTTAGAATAAGGCAGGTTTCGTTCCCGTTCATTGCTGTCAAACTCCAACCGCTGCCTTTTCTTCTGGTCCTGAGAAAAAGACCCTGAAACCCTCATTGAGCTCACCTGATACGAACTGTCTACAGAGTGAAGCGCCCGGCTGAGGCGTTCTAGGGGTGATTTGCTTTCTAAGATGGAGTGAAATTGCTGGTGAATTCGAGGATTGACGTTTTCACGTCCTCGTGAAGAGTTTCTGTTAAAGAGATGTTTATAACCTGAATAATTATGAAAGAGAGTCTGGACGATCTTCCTTTTTTATAGAACGTAACTTAGGAATCATGAACATGGAGCTCAGTCACTATCAAGATAACCATAGACACTATTCTCAGAGCCGAGTGCACGCTCCCTTCTGGCACACTGTGTGCGCTTCCCACGTCCTCGGCGAGGGCCTCATGTCTGCCACAGACGGTCATGCAGGGTGTGCGTTGCTGGACTCGAAACCAAAGGACATCACGCCCCGAGGGTTTCCCGTTGAGCCCTCGGAGCGCCTTGGGACGAGTGCGATGTTCAAGTTGCACTTTCTTCGTTGAAAGTGTCATCTTGAACATACTCATGAGGTTCTAATCAAAGTCCTAAAGCAGTATTAATATATAAAAATGGCTGCCTTGGCAAAAAGCCAAAGAGTTGCAGAGTTTTAAAAGCTGCGCTGAGTTTTAACCTTAGTTACACCTCTTCTTTAGCATCCTTCTCAGGGCTCTTACTCCAGGTCGGGAAAGCTGGGGGCTCTTTGTCACTTGAGCCTTGAAACAAAACCTCTGCTTTCCCAGAGTTGTGCTCTGGTTTTTTTCTGCTGCTCCTGGTGAGGTGGCCCGAGGTGACCCGGCAGCCTGGGGAGGGGTGTCGCTTCCGGGCAGCTGTGTTTGCTTGCCTTTCCGTTGTGCTTTCGGGGAAGGTGTAGGGAGAGGAGCCCTGTCCTGGAGGGTCGGTTACAGCGGGGAGCAGCGCAGGGGCGTCGAGCCAGCCTCTGCCAGTGGGAGGGCGGCCTTCTCCATACGGCAGCGTGGGCCCCGCCGCCCACGTTGGGCCTCACATACCGCGATCTGCCGCTTGCGTCTGTTGGAGCAGATTAAGGGTTGAGGGGCCCCCCAACCCCCAGGTAGGCCCTGTGAGGCTAGGCACTCAAACCCAGGGTGGAGGGGTGAGGGTGGTGGAGAGGAGAGCATGGGGGTTAGAGGTGAAGCTCCAGTTGGGCTGAGAGCATGGGTTCCGGTTACTGGAAAAATGTCCCAGTCACACTTCTCACCCAGTCCCTGTCGAGTGGAGTGACAGTCATGATCGGATGCTGAGATGCCTCAGCATCTCAGGGAGGCTTGTTCCTCTCCCTGACCCGGACGTCGAGTTGGCCGGGTGTAGACAAAACAGTCCCCAGAGTGTTCCATCGGTCAACAAGGCCGCACGCGAGGTTCATGTCGGGTTCACTCTGGCAACACGTGCTCTCTTGGCTTTGCCGCTTTATACGTTAGAGATGTTTGTGAGGTTATGTGGACATTTTTAACCTTAGCAAGATATTTACAAGTTTTAAATGAACTGTACAGGGTTAGAATTTGACCTGGTTTGGTGCATTAATTAAGAATGATGTGATTAAAAACATGTTTAGGGAGCAGTAAATTGTGCCTTGTGTCCCTTTAGCACAGCGTCTGTCCTTCCGCTGAGACCTTTCCGCGCATTGTCCATAAATCCTCGCCTTCAATCACACAACAGTTTGCCTTTCACGCCTGGAGTCTGGTTGCCTCCAGGGCTGTGCTGGCCTGATGTTCTGCCCCTCGAAATGCAGGCTGTTTTGGCAGGGGGAAGTGAGGGTCTGTGTTCAAGCAAAAAGATGCTGCTCTTTGAAAGGAGCAGACACGTCCGCCCGCCGTCGTGAGTATGTGGGCAGCAGGGGCCTGGCTGCAGGAACAGTGCCGTTAGCCTCCTGCGCTGTTGGCTGGCAGGCAGGCCCCAGAGCTTGTGGACGGAGCAGTCACTTCAGTTGGGCTCGTCGCTGGGGAATCGGGTCATGGGGCCCCTTTCAACCGTTAAGGTTTGAATTTGAGCCTCCAAAGTGGGGCCTCTGTGAGTCCAGCCAACAAACACTGGGCCTTGGACCCCAGTGGGTGCTTGGTGAGCTGCTCTCCCCACCCTGTGGTTGCCGGAGGAGCTTTTCCAGGTGAGGAGGGGTTCCCCTCTGGGGGAGAGAGGGGACACCCCGAGCTGGGGCCACTGCTCCCCGGCCGGCTTTCCCTCGTCCCAGCTCACCGGTGGGCCAGGTAAACCCGGCTCTGGCTCCAGGTCTGTCCGCCCTCCTTAGAGCTCAGAGGTGCACTGTGGGTGTGAGTCTGCCTTCGGGCCTCGAGAGGCGGCCTCACCGGTTCCATCCCGACTCCTCCTGGCCGTGCGTGGGGCAGCAGGGTGGGGTGTGGGACAGCCCCGCCACGTGCAGGGGGCGTTCCCATCTGATGACGTGCATCTGAGGCCGTGGCAGGGCCCCCCTGCCTATCCCAGACACCCACCTTTCCCCACCACGGTGCTGTCTTGTCCGCAGAGGGTTTCTGCTCGCTTCCAGGCCCTTAAAGCACCACGATGGGTTCTGTCCTGCTTCAGCTGCTCACGGCCGGGGCCGGGTGACTTTGCAGTAATGCATGACAATTTCGGGGTGCTTTCTCTTCACACCGCAGGACTGTGTACTGTCGATAACTGTCTGAATTTGACCCCAGTCAGCGGGGTCCCCGGGTGCTGGTAGCAGCAGGTGCTGGGACTTCAGGGATCTGACGCTTAGGAAGGGCAGGGAAGGCTGAGGGAGATGCTCTCAGACCGGGGACTGGTTCCCATGGAACCACAGCGCCTCCTGGCTTCTCGGGAATCACCTGCGACCCACACAGTGGGCTCTCCGAATTTGCGTGGTGACTTTTGGGTAAAAACGTGGCCATGTCTTTAAAGGGAATATCTGGATATTCAGTTTAGACAGCAAGAGGTACAGGCTTTGGTTCTGATGAATTGGATGTGGTTGAAGATTTAGCCAACTCAAAATAATCTTTCTGATTTCTCTAATCAGTTGGAGGAAAGGCAGAATAATCTTACTCAGTTTAGGAGGTGGCAGTGCAGTTGTAGAACTAAATCTGGAAGTACAGACGTTACACGGGAGGTGAAGTCTGAGAATTGGAGGAAAGAAGTGGCCGAAAGAGGACGTTTGTTCTGGAAATGCTCTCAGTGTCACCTTGGCTTCCAGGAGGCAGATGGTGGTGGGGAAGCGGAGGGCATCCTCCTGGCGGGAGCGGGGTGTGGGTCTGGGCAGGGCCTGCTCTGTGGCGGGGCTCTGTGGGGTCACAGGCGCTTCATGTCAAAGCCACACGTCTCCTGGGACGTGTGCGTGTGCTGTATTCTTTCCCTCTCACTTCTCTAACGGTCACTGTTTTCTCGGGGGTCGGGTTGTCTGAGGCGTCAAAGTGTGTGTTTCACTTAGAGCTTCACGTCTGGCCCCTCAAGTGAAGACCACTGCTGAGGAGGGAGTGGGTGTGAGGCCGCGCGTGTCTGTCGCGTCCACGAGTGTGGTCCCCGCGTTGGGTTCATCTGGGTAATTCAGGAAGATTCCGAGGGGACACATGCAGTGACACAGACGAGGCGCTGCCGCTGCTCCATCTCCTGGCTGCTCTGCTTTGAGCGCTCTGAGCTGCTCAGCGTGCGTGAGTTCAAGGGAAGCGGGGTGAGCGCCTCATCTCGGCTCGGTCGTGCTTGGGGGACAGCGGCCGGCAGTGAGACCGTAGGACTGGGGACCCGCGTTGGCGCTGGCTTTGTGGCACGGAGACATCTGGCTCTGAATCTGCCCCGGTTAGAGCCAGTCCCGAGCCCGTCACCCTTCAGCTGTGTAGACGAACGCATGCCAGGAACCACGAGCCTTACTGTGAGACTGTGAGCACTGGGGCGCGTCCCTGTGCTGCTGGTCTCATCGTCGCCTGGCCGCAGCCATCCCTTGCTGTACGACCCCCGCCCCCACCGCCAAATTTGGGGCCAGAGAAGACAATCAGTTATTATGCTTGGGGCTTCCCTGGTGGCGCAGTGGTTGAGAGTCCGCCTTCCCGGTCCGGGAAGATCCCACATGCCGCGGAGCAACGAAGCCCGTGCGCCACAACTACTGAGCCTGCGCTCTAGAGCCTGCGAGCCACAAGTACTGAATCCCACGCGCCACAACTACTGAAGCCCGCGCGCCTAGAGCCCGTGCTCCACGACAAGACAAGACACCGCAATGAGAAGCCTGCGCACCGCAGCAAAGAGTAGCCCCCGCTCGCCACGACTAGAGAAAATCTGTGCACGGCAATGAAGACCCAACACAGCCAAAAACAAATAAATTAAAAAAAAAATAAAAATTATTACCCTTCACCATTCGGGGTTCACCGGGCCCAGCGGGAGGAGGTGGCTCTGCCACGTCATGTCACTGGGTCGTCTGGAGGCTCGGGGCTGCCCTGTCCAAGGGATCCCTCCCGGGCCTGGAGCTGGGCTGTCCCCCCAGCCCCTTGGTTCTCCATGAGGGCTCCCCCAGTGGCCCAGGGCCTCGCAGCACGGTGGCAGGGTCCGCGGGGCGGGTGTCACCCGCTTTTGAGAGCTGGGGCGCAGGCGTGCAGCCCCATGGTGACCGCGCTCCTGAGGGCGGTGGGGGTGCCCACGCCGCGGTCTGAATGCACAGGACGTTGCTGGCAAAGAGGGATGCGACACCTCTCGGCGTCCATTCTGGGCCCAGCGTGGCTTGACCGTGAGCCCCCCAAGGGCAGGGCCTGTGTCCTTCACGGGGAGGCAGGGGCCTGCCTGAGTGCCCGGAGAGGCCCGGTGGATTTCCATGGAGACGGTTACTGGGTGAATCATGCACCACGAGCCCCGGAAATGAGCCTCCCTGCTCAGGCTGGTGGGCCGGGAGTTAGTCTGTCAGTGCTGGCATCGAGACCTCAGCCCACCCACCCGAGTGGCATAAAGTCTGCATCGAGAACTTGACACTTATTAACTGTGTGCTTCGTTGGGGCAGCTTGGCTGATGGTAAAAGTTGGGTGCATTTTTTATGATTATTGTGTATTGTGAAATTTTTGTTGAACTGTTAGAACAGTCTTAAAATGTCCTTTTCTGCATTTGAAGAATTGAGATTTTTACGATTTCTAAGTTTTGCATTCTGTTCATCTTGGTTTTGGGGGAGTTTAAGAAAACAAAGCAAAGACCGCAACATTTATTCGTGTGGCTAAGAAGCAGTGCTCCCGAGCAGGCTGCTGCTGGCTGACCGCGAGGTCCCCTGGCCACTGTGTCTGCGGCGCCTCTGTTTCCTGGGCTCGTCAGCACCCGAGGGCAGGCCCGCCCCTGGGAGGGCGCTGGCGCCTCTGTTTTAGTTAATACCGAGTTGTCACTAAAGGTCAGAGCGCAACCCAGGAGGAGGAGGCTGGGGCCCCCTGCACCTCCAGTGTCATGCTCTGGCCTCCCCGGCTGCCACAGCCATGGGAGGAGCCAGCCCGCTGCCCACGGGGCCGGTGTCCCTTTCTGGAGCTGGACGTACGCTCCCTCTGACACCCCAGCCTTGTGTTGCTGTTGACGATGTGAGCTAGGGGATGTTATTCTCCTTTACACGTGGGGACAGTAGCCGGTGCCTCTTCCAGGGTTGTGCAGGGAGGTCAAGTCCAGGATGGATGCAGCCCCCAACTCTCATGTGAGTCCTCAAGCCCCCGCTGGCTCCAGGTCTCTAGAACACAGTCATCACTGCTGTTGTCGCCTCCACCACCAGGACTGCGCAGCCACTGTCACCTCCCCCTCCGCTGTCATCACTGCTGTTGTCGCCTCCACCACCAGGACTGCGCAGCCACTGTCACCTCCCCCTCCGCTGTCAGCACTGCTGTTGTCGCCTCCACCACCAGGACTGCGCAGCCACTGTCACCTCCCCCTCCGCTGTCATCACTGCTGTTGTCGCCTCCACCACCAGGACTGCGCAGCCACTGTCACCTCCCCCTCCGTTGTCAGCACTGCTGTTGTCGCCTCCACCACCAGGACTGCGCAGCCACTGTCACCTCCACCAGTGTCACCTCCCCTTACACCACAATCAAGGGATCAAGCGAGTTTCGATGCTTGTGAGCTGTGATCTGTCTTCTCTGCCTCGTTCTGTGGAGACTAAAGTGACAGAGCTCCCTCTGCCTGGCCCTTAGGAGTTTTACTGGGGGGAGGTAACAAACTAGGAGTGTGTGAGAAAGGTAAGGGGCAGATCCACGCTCTGTTTCTTGCCTGTCGCATTGTGCATTCAGTAGGCACTCAGGTGTGGAGCAGAGCCGTGAAGATTCACAGAGCTGCTTCCAGAGGGCATGTGGATCCAGGCGATTCAGATCTAGTGAGATGTGAACGCTCACTTGGTCCCAGCTCCATTGCCAGGCAATATCGTATCTGTTGGAACGTCTGAATCTGGGTCAGTTTTTTCTCCATAGTTGGGAGATTTTCAGCCACACGGGGCATCTTTAAAGACTGGAGCTTTAGTCATGGTGCTTACGTTGTGAATCACGAAATGGTTTAGTACTGTTTCAACTAGATGCGTATTTTGGTATATTTTTATTTTTTTACAGTTGTGGTTAACGTCGTCTAAGATGCGTATGAAAAAAGTTGTCTGTCTGTAGGCTGAACGACGTCAGGACACTTGGAAACCTGGGAGTTGTGTGTGTTCTGGCAAAGCCCGTCTCTGTAATAATGAATATGCCACACACACACACACACACACACACACACGCCCAGAAACACACACATGCATGGGTCACATGTGTTTAAAAAAGGCAACACGGTGATGTGTCCAGGTTACTCTCCTCCTGCATCTGTGAGATAACTTCACCAGTATGTAACTAAATAGCCCTGGTGTTCTCGAGACTCTTAAACCTCTCTCGAGTTCTTTGGCATTTGTGTCCATCCTTATACTTTGCTTAAAAGTAAATTTCAGTGGCTCTCGGAACTTTTTCCATAAAATGAGGCATTATAAACCCAGCTGGGAAAAAGATTAGAAGAGGTGGGAAGTATCCAACATTTTATGTTGTAGGACTTTTTTGGAGTGTAGGCCTTTTTTGGGGTGGATGAGAAGAAGGGCTGTGTGTGTGTGTGTGTGTGTGTGTGTGGTGTGTGGTGTGTGTGTGGTGTGTGTGTAGGGTGCCTTTATCTATAGCAGTGAAACAGTGTCTGCCATTCCCAGGGACTCTAGTCCACTTTTAGTGGTCTGCCACGCCAGGAGAGCAGTCTCAGCCTTGCAGATGGTACACACTGTCACTTCACTTCTTTTTTTTTTAATATTTATTTATGTTGTTATTTTTGGCTGCATTGGGTCTTTGTTGCTGTGTGTGGGCTTTCCCTAGTTGCGGCGAGCAGGGGCTACTCTTCGTTGCAGTGCGCGGGCTTCTCATTGTGGTGGCTTCTCTTGTTGAGGAGCACGGGCTCTAAGTACATGGGCTTCAGTAGTTGTGGCACGTGGGCTCAGTAGTTGTGGCGCATGGGCTTAGTTGCTCCGCGGCACGTGGGATCTTCCCAGACGAGGGCTCGAACCCGTGTCCCCTGCATTGGCAGGTGGATTCTTAACCACTGCACCACCAGGGAAGCCCTCACACTGTCACTTCACTTCTAATAAAAATGTTCCCTTCAAGAAAATATGTTCCTTCCAAAACACAGACACACATCTTTGAGAACCTAGGTAGCTCAGGGAATTAACCCCTCATGGAAAAGCCTTCTCTACCAGAAATGGTGGAAAATATCGTTTAAATGAGAAAAGGCCAGATGTGGAGGGAGTTTGGTGTTGAGTGGTTCCCAAAAATACCCTAGAAGAGTCACAGAAACAACGGCGCGTCTCCTGCTGCCCGGCCGCGGAAGCCGAGCGTGGCGCTGCAGGCTGTCGCCCTGCCCGCCCTGCCCGGGGCAGCTGGCCCCGTCGGGACCCGGCGGCATCTCCTGCTGCCAGCTCCGTTCCCCGGGAATCCTGGTCCCCAGCGGAGGCCTGGGGCTGCCGGAGGGGCTCCCGACTCCCAGGACTCCCCGTTCGCCACCTCCTGGGCCCGTGGGCAGCGGGGAAGGCAGTTTTAGGCGTGGCTGGGGATGACCAGTTAGTGACGCTGGCGGGGCAATCCACGCCTGTCATTTGTCCCTGGAGCTGTGACGAACAAGACGGTTTCTGGTCGGACAAGGCCCGGAGGTTGACAGAGGTTTGGGCCGGGAAGGATATTGTAATGACGTTTTTAGAAGAAGTTGCACCATGTGGTTACTTACGTGTACGGTTCCAGTATTGTAGGTCATTAGAGTCACGATGTCTTTGGAGGCTTATGTCAGTTGAGGCTGAGTAGCTTTACGAGAAAACCCCAAAGGCCCTTGCGATTGTTTGGACGCATCGCCCACGGCCCTGAGCCCCTTCGGTCAAGCCCCACCTCAAAGGCTTTGACTCCAGACAGGCAAGAGAGGAGTGGCAGGCCTTAAAATTCGAGAATGGTTTTTGATGAGTTTCATCATTTTGAAATATACGTTTAAAATGTTAAGTTAAATAGCTTTAATGCTATTAGATCCAAATTTTGTTCATTTCTGTTCTTCACAGTACCCAGTGTAGTATCAGTTGTCAGTACTGAGTGATTCCTTGTTGGTGAATGAACACAATAGTAATTATTTCAAATCAGCATTAGTTACCTGTAAGATATGCATGTGAGTTGAAAGCATTTTGATACACTTTTATTTTTAGGCCATTTTAAAATGTGGCATACGTTCACTGATGATTTTAGTCATGAGTAATAACTTGGAAATGTCCGGAGCAGTACTTACCTAAACCTTACGGCTCAGTAGGCTGAAAAATTGTGACTTCTGACTAATTCCAAATTTCTTTTTAGTGAGGCCTAAGTTGTAGAACTTTTTCTGCATAAGGAAGGTTTGGTGATTTCTCTGGGCTCTCCTGAAGCTTTTCTGTCACTGTCTGTGTTTTCCGTGAGGGGCGTGCGTGCAGCGGGCAGTGGAGCCCATGCCTGGTGCTGGACCAGTGTCCCTGGCGTTTGGGTGATGGTGCAGAGCAGCTAAGGATTCTTCACCCCAGCAACTGTACTCCAGACGCCGTCAGGGCAGCCGCTGTCTGTTGGAAGGAACGAGTTACCACTCCTGCACCAGGAATTTACTTTCTGGATTTCTAGCTGTGGAGGAGGGTGGGTGGAAGGCCAGCCCTATAATGGGGCTGCCCCGTGAAGTGCTGGCCATTTTTTCCAGATGGTTCACTTCCTTACAGTAAGAGAAATAGGGGATGGAAAGTACCCGTGGGGACGTTTCCCTCCTGTTCTGCCCAGGCCCCGGCTTTTCCCCGAGCAAGCCCCGGGAGCTCTGGCCGTCCATGTTGTAGAGACTGGAGGCTCGCTCTGCGTGCTCTAGGTGGAGTCGTGTGTGGACTCTGGTGGTTGCAGCCCAGAGGGGAGTCGCTGTACCGTGTGAGGCGTCTGAGTTTAGACAGTGGATCTGGGCGGGTGGGGTGCCGGAGTTGGCGCTGGGCTCTCCCGGCACCACGGGTCTCCAGGGCTTGGAGGTCTCAGGAGGACGTGGTGGAAGTTGCAGGAAGCTGAGCCGGGTGGCCGGGGCCACCAGACGGGCCTGCGGCGTGAGAGCTCGCACGGGGCTGGGACACGAGTGAGCCCTTGAGCCACTCGGCAGAGTTACTGCAGAAGACAAACCTTTCAAGCACAATGTCACGTCCCACTTTTCCCCCCGTGAGAGTGCGCTTCAGGGTGACCGTTGGCTTCATTGTGTGTTCGTGAGGAATCTTTCGTGTAGAAATCACAGGCCCAGTCTGATCAGGGCGCCCGGGTGCGGGCCAAGGCCGCTGCTCCGGCGGGGCTGGAATGCCTGGCAGAGTTGGAGGACGCGGACGGGCCCCCAGCCTGGGCCCCGTGGGCGCTGTGTTCAGAAATTTGACACCACCCGAGGCAGAACCGGCGCGGACGCTCATGGTCGGGCTCCATGCAGCTCCAGAGCAGAGGTCGAGTTCTGGTCAAGGAGGTCCCGAGGAATCGGGACGGCTTCCCCTCATTCTGAGTTCCCTCTCACACAGCGACTAAGGGGGAACATTTGCAGACGTACTGGCAAACTCCACTACCGTCTTTCTTTACATCTCTTCTGAGGACTTGCGGCCCCCTAATGAAATGCAGTCCGTGTGATGTGCCACTGGGCTTGGACTGGAGAGAGAAGGTAGCACCTGGCACCCCTGTCAGGTGTGTGAGAGAGGAAGAGGGAGGGAGGGGCTGAAGGACCCTTGAACCGACAGGCACGCTGCGGATGACAGGCATTCAGGGTAGAAAACTCATTTAGAACTATTTTCGTGTGTAGGCAAACACAGTCACTGATTTCAAGAATCCAGGCGATGTTTCTTGCTGACGCCAAAGTAAAACGAGCAGACAGCTCCTCGGGTGGCCCCATACCCGGCTTCAGAGCTGCCCGCTGAGCTGTTGCTTTCAGCCCCGTGCCCACGTAACATTCCCACGCTGTCCCCTTGCTCTACAGACACGGCCCTCGTGCTGACCGGTGAAGGTCGGCCCAGACTCTGACCGTGGCCTTCCTGTGGCGAAAGATGCACATTGATGTGGACATCCAGCTTTAGAGCGGAGCCCTTGAGAAAGGGGGCGGCGTGGGCCGGCAGCCCAGTGACAGCTGCCCCGCCTGCCGGCAGTTGCTTTACCTAGCGAGGGCGGGTGCGGAGGGGGAGATGGGGAGACAGGTGCCTCCCAGGCCACACGCGTGGCCGCGGCCGTCAGCCGTCTAGACCAGGCTCTGAGGGGACGGGGGACACTCGGGTAAACCGGGCACGGCGAACAGGAGGGAAAGCGGGGCTCCTTGGAAGTAGGTCTTTGTGATGTAACCGCCAGGTGGGTCTTTTTGAGAGAATTCTCTGCCATTTAGGGCGGTGCTCCACCGGCACCTGAGTTGAGCTCCCCGGAGCCCCCGGAGCCGGAAGATAGATACCCCCAGGTGGATGATGCCAGATGGGCAGGTGTCTGGCAAGGAGACAAGTCGGCCAAGGAGATGGAACGAAGGGCTCAAAGCCTTTTCATCACAGAGGCCGGTGGAGAGAGGTTGAGAGTGCGTGCTCTTCCTTCTATTTTAAAGGGAAATGATTTCTAAAGTCAGATGAGGCTTTTGAGGTTTCTTCTTGTCTGATTTGCTGTGTAACCTTCTTTGACTCTTTCTGACGCGTTCCCGTCCCATGTGACTGGACCTGGCCTCGTGCTGTACTGGGGCAGCCTGGAGGGAGTTGGAACAGCCGCCCTCAGAGCCTCTTCTGTTTGGTTGCGTTCTTTCTGCCTTGCGGTCCTGGGCACATAAGTTAGCCTCTGAGTCTCAGCTTCTTCCCTGGTCACTCGTGGTAACAAACAAGAGGCCATCTGTGCCCAGTGCCCAGCACTGCAGCTCTTGGGCTGAGGCCCCAGGACCCCGGCCTGTCCTGCTGCTCCCATGCAAACCCACTGGCCCTGGCGGTCACGTGACCCTGATGCCGGCAGCCCTCAATGCCCTCTTTCCCCCGTGTGTGGCGGGGCAGGTGCAGACACATATCCCTGGTTGTTGGCCCGTCTCTTGTGGGAGCTGGGCTCTCCTGGCTCCATCCTCCCCAGGCGCCCTCATCCACTGGCTTCCATGGGTTTACCCAGTGAGGGAGCGTGGGGGAAGGAGCCTCAGTGCTGGATGCTCCCTCTCCGGGGGTGCAGCTGGAGCCCGCAGCTGTGGGATGTGATTTGTGAGATTCCCCGCCGTCCAGCCCCCTCTCGTTAGCGGTCACACGTGGTGGTGTCTCGTTTCCAGTGCATGCGGGACAGCGTCATCAACACAGCCCCGCACAGGCTACTGGCTATGCTGCGGAACGCACTGTAAAGTGAAGTGTGGACGTGCCCTTCCCTCGGGGCCCACCCCTCCCCCGAGGCAGGCTCCTATTGGCTGAGCGTGGAGGGTTGCTTTCAGGTGTCTTTTCACTTAGAGGAAGTTGGAAGGCATTCTTTACACCCGAAGTTAAACGTTTGCACCATTTGTGACTCCTGGTGTCCGTCAGTTGGCCCTTGAGCATGGCGTGCGGTGTAGACAAGCACTTGTTACACACGAACCGAGCTTCTCTTTGTGAGCCCGGGCGTGTTTGCGGATGGCACACCTGCCTCAGAGCGTAGCCCCAAGCTCCCCTCTGCAGGGCGCAGGGAGGGGCCGGGATGTTTGTCTCCTGTCTCCCCCATCTGGGTTGGGTGGCTGTAATCGGGTACCATGGACGGGGCAGAAACGGCAGATGTGTGCCCCACGGTCCTGGAGGCCGGAAGCCCGACACCACAGTGCCGTGTGGTTGGGTTTTGGCGAGGATCCTCTTGCTGTTATGTCCCCACGTGGTTTCCTTGGTGTGCCTGTGGGCGGGGTCCTGTGTCTCTCTCCCTCCTAGAAGGGCACTGACCTCTTGTAGGGGCCTCACACTCGTGGCCTCGTCCAACCCTAATGCCTCCTGAAGGCCCCACCTCCACACCCACACCCCATCACGCAGGGAATCAGGGCTTCGACACTCAGTCCAGAGCACCCTGTCTGTTCCCAGGAAGGACTTTGGACCTGTGGCAGCTCTGCTGTGGATGCAGAACGGGGATTTGGGCTGTTTGGTCCCCGTATACCTTCTTGACCACACAGTAATCTCATGTGCCTCACGTCAGCATGGATTGTTCTGAGACACGGCCTCAGGTGGGCAGGCTCCTGCGGAGGACATGGCCCCGGGGGTGGAGTTGGGTCCCAGTGGCCTTTTGCATGGTGGGTCCTTTGGTAAATGCTCCCTGCTGACTGGAACTCAGTAGGAAAATTGTATCACCTCTTTTTGGAAGTTCTTTCTTTCATCCCATCACAGTGAACACGACGATAATTTTTGTGGTTCTGTGGGGTGAGTTTTCCAAATTAAATAAAGAAACAGTGGGAGTCCAGCACACAGTTGGGGGGTGGGGAGCAGGGAGGGAGGCCGGCCTGAGCCCAACCCCGGCCTGCGCTCTGCTTCCTGGTCGCGACGGCAGCTGCAGCGTCTGTGTCGGTGTTTTGGCGTTTCAGCTCCTTGCCGATGGCCGGGCACCCTCTTCCTTCCCTGGGACAGGTCAGGTCAGGTCACTTACATGCTAATTAACACCTTTTTTGTTCTTGCAGCGCTGTCTTACCTGCTCCCTACCCACCCCCACCTGACCCTTCTAGAAGCCAGAGGCCTGGAGCCCACGGGCAAGTGGAGGCCCTGGATTTGACTGGGGCTGAGTTATTCCACTCCCCGTCACCCCCACCTCACTCAACTGGAAGGTCTTTAGACACATGGTTAAGATCTGTTCCCAGGAGCGCCGCCCTCTCTGGAATGATGGGCTGAATACCACGCGTCTCCAGACTTCCGCTTTTGCTTTATCACATTTTTAGGCTTTGTTTTCCTTTCTTCCGGAGTGTGATTGAGGCTCACGCCCGATGCTGGAAGGAGGAACGGAGCAGAGGGCAGAAGCTGCTTGTGTTGACGGGAGCCACCGCCCCGAGCTGCAAATCTGGCTCCTGACTGCTGGCCTGTCAGCTCTGGAAGCACCAGCTTGCTGGCCTGGCCGTAGCATGCTTTTCTAAAACGTTGCATCCATTGGCTCCAGCCCTGAGGCCTGTGAGGAGTCTCCAGGCCAGGCCTCGCGCCGAGGGCTCCAGGAACACCCAGGGAGCGCTGTTCGGCCTGGTTCTGTTGTGTTCCGGGGTTCCTTGCCAGTTGTGCTTGTGTCTGGCCGTGCCCCTCGTGGGCAGGAACTCAAGTGGGATCCGAGGAAGCAGATCAGCGTTCCTGTCCTTGGGTTTAGAGGCTTAAGAATGGTTGTTTGTTTCTGACATTTGCTGTACAACTGTACAAAATAGATTTTGTGCCGTGGGGTCTCCTGGCCGGTTGGCGGTTTGGGGCATCTTCCTCTCACCTCCTCATCTTTCTGTCATGGGGGAAGCTGCTCTTTGAATTAACATCCAGGTTTGGAAAAGTCCGCTGGTTGAGTGCTAATATTACCGTAACCGGCTGGGTTCAGGCGGAAATGCAGACACAGGTCAGTGACCTTGGCTTCTCCCGGAGGCCTTAGGTGTGAGGGTCTCGCCCTTCTCCTGGCCACGCACTTAATTAAGCTGTGCTCAGTGCCTGTCTTGTGAGTGCATGAGGGTTTTTTGCTTTGTGTTTTGTGTGTGTGAGCGTGCGTGTGTGTGTGTGTGAGGGTCTGGGTGTATTCTTGGTTGGATTGAGAGTTTTATTTCTAAGTATTACTGGAAAGTCCTTGGGCCCCTTGCATTTATTTTAGGCTTTGCACCAGTTTTGCATTATCTCAGTTGGGTATCAAACAGCATTTCAGAACTGACAGAATATAGAGGAAAACCAGATGTGTGCACTCCAGAAAAACAGCGCTTGTAGATCCAGGATTCCCTGAGTCGGCGGCTTCAGATTCAGACACTGTGCCATTTTTCTTTGGTCTGAAAATAATGGGCTCTGCTTCAGAGACACACCAGGGAAGCCTGTGACCGAGGCCGGCCAGGTGGTGCGACCTGCACCCGCGTCGGCGCACGCGTGTCTCTCCAAGGGAGCGTGGCCCCGCCGGCTCCCTCGCCCGGTCCAGCCGCGGGCAGCTGCCCTGGAAGTCTGGAGGCCCTGCTTCTGGCTACTGTCCTGGGAGCTCACTGCTTTCCAGTTAGATGTTTCTGCCCCCCACCGCCTGCTGGGAAAGGCTGCAAACAGAAATGAGCAGGATGCAGGAGGGTGCCGCGGCTCGTTGTCGGGAGAAGTGGGAGCCAGGCGAGCCAGGCCCTCGCTATCCGGCAGGACCTCTGCCGCGGGCTGACTCTGTGCTCGTTCTGGGGCCGCCCCCGTCCCCCTGCCAGAGTGAGGACCCCCGGTGGGTGTCCAGCGGCCTCGGGTGCCGCAGGGATCCTGCTACTTTGCGCAGCTGGAGTCCTTGTCACCAGCTAAGATCCAGGTCAGCCTGACTGTGCGTCAGGAGCTGCACGGGGGCCCCGCCGCCCAGGGTGCCCGTGTGGTTGGCCCGCAGAGCGCTTTTTATTTGTCCTGGCTTCGCTGGCTCCTTTTACCTTTAGGAGAAGCGCCCCGCCTCCAGGGCGTCTGCTCCTGCCCCTCCTTCGGGAGAGGCCCTTCGGGTTGTCCTTTGTGGGGTTGTCCCTGCCAGGTGTGCTGCTGGCTGCACTGTGACGTCCCAGCTCCAGGTGGTGGTGGGGTCGCTCCTGCCCTGAGCAGTGGTGGGGGGCGGGGCGGGGGGCTGCAGAGCCGGCCTTCTGACTCCTTCTCGCGGCCGCTCTCTCATCCAAGCTTCTTCTGCTTTTGAGAAGACGTATTCTTAAGCCGGAGTTGGAGGCGGCTGGGGTCCCCGTCCACCAAAGCCCTACAGGGCTTTGCTCTGGGTCCGTGTCCAGGACGGCTTCGCCGAGCAAGCTGTTTGTCCCATTTGGGTACCCGCTGGTCACTCGGGACAGGTGCCTGGCGCAGGGGCCCACAGCGGGGGCCCGTGTGACCCTCCCGCCCAAGTACGGGGGCCCTTGGGGCCCGTGTGCCACTGTGGAGGGAAGCCAGGCGAGGCCCCGGTGGTCCCTTCCCAAGGCTGCAGGAAGGCGCCGCAGTCGTGCCTCCTTGTCTGCGGGGGATGTGTTCCAGGACCCCCAGAGGATGCCTGAAACCACGGGTAACACCAGACCCGTACTAGGGTTTTCCTGTACGTACACATCTTTGCTGAAGTTTATTCTACAAATGAGGCACAGTGAGAGAACATCCAGATGCCAGAGTCACTGTTCTTGTGCTTCGGGGCCACTGCGGAGTAGAAGATGGGTGTCCTTGAGCACAAGCCCTGTGATCCCCAGACAGTGGAGCCGATAACCTAGATGCTCCTAAGTGGCTAACGGGTGGGACATGCAGGACAAAGGTCAGGATGGGATTTCATCACAGTGCTCAGAACAGCGCGAGAGCAAACCTTAGGACTTGTTTATTTCTGGATTTTCCCATTTATTATTTTCGGACACGGTTGACGGCGGGTAACTGAAACCGCGGATGAGCGAGGTGGCTTTGGTGGGTGGAGCAGCCCTGGAGGCCGTGTCACCGCCGGCCTCTCCCAGGCTGGCGGCGCCCTTGCTCGAGTGCCACGTGAGAAGCGGGCCCCTTCCTGCCCACTGGAGTCGGAGCCCGTTTTCCATGGAGGCGCTTGTCTGCCTTGGCTGCCCTTGCCGCCCCACCTGAAGAACAGACCCCCTCCCTGCACTTTTCTGGGGGGAGCGGGGGAGGGCAGAGCCTGGAGGGCGGGGGCGATAGCGAAAGGCCCGGGAGGTCGTTCCCTTCTGTCCATACGCATGCTCACTTAGCACTAAGTGTCCAACTCATTCCTGAGTCGCTTATCAAGACCAGACCAGTGTGGAAACGTTGAAAGGCCATGGCATTTTGAAAGAACTCCCAGTTGAGAATACTTTCCTACGTTTTATTTACCCGCCAGGCTGGTAGTGATCACTCGTAGTGTACCACAGCACACCTTCATTTGTAGGGAGTGGTGGCTCATCACCAAAACCAGAGGGCAGGCCGAACTCGGAAATAGGTTCCATGACTTCATAAGTTTCATTAAAAGATAGTTTTGGTTTGACTTTAAATTCACCGTGTACAACAGTGACAAAACTGTGACGACGTTGTAATAGTTAACATTTGTAGTCGAGTCCAGGACCTGCAGGCGGGGGTGAGGCTGTGACAGGGGAGCACGGGCTACAGCCTCGCAGTTTGTGTCCCCCGGCCTCGGCCCTCAGTGACGCTCTCCTCTGTGGCACCTCCCCCAGCTCTCTCCCTAGCCGTCCCCGGGCCTTCTGGGCCCAGCTCCCCCCGCTGCGTATCTGGACGCCAGCCAGTTCTCATCTGTTCCTCCTGAGAAGCAGTCATGTCCCTTCACGGCCCGGGGACTGTTCCAGAATGTAGGCTCCTTGGGGTCGCGTCCTGCCCACAGTGTCTCGCACGCAGTGGGTCCTTAACTGAGGGAGCAGCGTGGGGGGCTCCGCGCGCGTGGGCAGCGGGTGCTGGGGAGTGTCCGGTGAAGGCCAGCCGCTCGCTGGGATTTGGTTATTAGAGGCATTTTAGTTACCTCGAGATGGTTTACATGGCTAGATTCAGACTCAGAGAAAAAGCCAACGTCCGTTTCGTACGTTCAGACTTGTCGGTGAGTTCTGTCTGCCTCCGTCAGCTGCTCGCTGTAATCTCACAGTGTAATGTGTCTGTGCTCCGCGCACCCCCACCCCCACCACGCCCACCGTGAGCGATGACTGCGCTGAGCCCTCTGTGCTGCGCCGGCCTTCGGTTAGTGCTTTGAGGTTTGCAGAGCACGTGTGCGTACCCGCTCCTTGGGTTCTCGGTGTCCGGCTTTGATGCAGGACCAGCCTGGAGATCCAGATGCCCTAGCCTGACCTTGCCTTTCCAGGGCCCGGCTCGGGGATGTGCATGCGTCTCTTCACAGGGTGCCAGGGGCTTGGCCTTACGTCTGGCCCTTAGGCCCTGGGTGGGTGGATGGAGCGGGTGGGTGGATGGAGCAGGCGGGCAGTGAGCCTGGCTTGTGTGTTTCTTCCTGCCTCTTCCCCGCTCACAGCTCCAGAGCTGTCACTCTTGGCGAGAAAGGCACCATAACCAGCCTGTATCCTCCAGCTGACAAGGTCTCTCCTTAACACTTAACCCCTCCTTTCTCCTGTTTTCTTCTGAAAGCTTTTTGTTTGAGTCTCTTAGGTTCCCCCAGAACTGCCAGGCTCGGGGCAGAGTGGACCACAAGAGAGCCAGGGCGAAGGGCGTGCGGACACGCTTCTGAACGTGGGGCTTCGGGACCAGCTCTGCTCCACTCCCCTCCTGTCCCTCGTTCTCTTTCCTCGTCAACATCAGCATGATCTTCACTTAGTTCAGAAATAGTTACTGAGCGTCAGGTACACTGCTGGACGATGGGGATCCGGCAGTGAACAGAAGAGACCCCTCCCACCCGTGTCATCATGGAGCCCCTGTTCCCGTTGCGTGGGATGAGCTGAGTCTGGAGTCAGGTGCACGGTGGCCGAGGCAGCCAGGGCTCAGAGGGGCCCGGGGGCGCGGGAGGCCCTGGTCCCCGCTGCCGGCCCCTTCCTCAGGGACGTGGGAGTCCCTGGTCCCTGCTGCCGGCCCCGTCCTCAGGGACGCGGGAGTCCCTGGTCCCCGCTCCCGGCCCCTTCCTCAGGGACATGCGAGTCCCTGGTCCCCGCTGCCAGCCCCTTCCTCAGGGACGTGGGAGTCCCTGGTCCCCGCTGCCGGCCCCGTCCTCAGGGACACGGGAGTCCCTGGTCCCCACTGCCGGCCCCTTCCTCAGGGACGCGTGAGTCCCTGGTCTCCACTGCCGGCCCCGTCCTCAGGGGCGCGGGAGTCCCTGGTCCCCGCTGCTGGCCCCTTCCTTAGGGGAGGGGAGACCAGCAGTGGAGAGGGGGCGGTGGTCCAGCAGCCTGGACGGCCAAGCAGGCGGCTGGGGCGCGGGCCAGTGGGGAGTGGGTGCGCCGGGGGGTGGGGGACTGCCGGCCCGGCTGGCAGAGCCGCCCCCATGGAGGTCACCCCCGGGGGCCCTCGTCCTGACACGTAGTTTGTGAGAATAGGAACAGGCCCGTCTGTTCGGTTTGCTCAGAGTAAGGAAACGTGTCGTGGCTCTGATTTTGGGTGGGCTTTTGACTTTTTGCTCTTTTTGGGAAAATGACTAAACTCAGCTTCCTGTCCCCCTGTCTTCAGGTCCTGCTGGCTTCCCAGCTTGGATCCTTTGACTTTCTGTCCCTGCTGGGAGTGTGTAGGCGGGAGGCCCTCCTGGGACGTGCTGTGCTTTCGTAAAAAGCCACGAGGGTGCCTGAACCCCAGCGGAGGCGCTCCTGGCCTCCTGGGGAGGGGGCGCTGGGCTTTGAGTGTGGGTGGCCCCTGAGCTCCGCTGCCCTCTGCCCTGCTGGGGCCACACCGGCTGCTGCCCGAGGCTGCTCGTCCCCACGGGGTGCAGGGGGTGGCTGCTCCCTGGCGACCGGGTGGCAGAGCTGCAGAACTGGGCAGGCCCATGTCTGTCTTTCTGACCATGAATGATCTGGTGGTGGGTAAGTTCTGGGGAAGAGAAAATGAATAATAGAGGGAATGTCAGTTTTCTCCAATTTTTTAAAACCTCTCGTGAGCTCATTAGTACAAACAGTTAATACAGGACAGAGTGGTGTTTTACAGAGAGCCATTGTTGTCAGGTCAGCTCTTTGGGGACCTAGAAGCTGGTTCCCGCCTGGAAGGAGGAAGCCAAGGAGATGAGCGTGGCCATCTACGTGGGCTGTGTCTGCGGGGACACATGACCACACCTGGTGGAGTATGTGCAAGTTTGTCCTCTCACAGCCTGGAGGTCATGAGTCCAGCACGGGCCTTGCTGGCTGAAGTTTAGGGGTCACGGGGCTGGTTCCCTCTGGAGAATCCCGGGGAGACAGAGGTGCTGCATCCCTTGGCTGGTGGCCCCTGCTCCATCTTCCAAATCTGCGTGGTGTCCGCGCTTTGTTATGTGGGAAGGTTCTCTGCTTTCTGAGCCGCCTGTGTGACACGGGGCCACCAGATGCTTCAGGACGCCGTTCCCACCTTGATCACCGGCTCAGCCCCATCTGTAAAGTGCCCTTTTTGTCAGGGCACACGGCCCAGGTCCCGGGGCCCGGGATTGGGACATACCCGTCTCTGGGCCGTCACTCTGCCCAGCAGAGCTGGCCGCTACGAGATGTGAAACTGTGTTTGCAGGTGGCTTCCGCAGACACAAAAGGAAAACCAGTTAGGACTTTCTTCTGTCTTTTATTCTGAAAATCGAATTTTCCTGCTTTCTTCCACTGATGGACTCGTTATTAGAGAAATAGAACTTCAGCTCATCAAACACTCGACTGGCGTTGGAGACCGCAGCGTGTTTTCAGCACCCTCGGCTCTGACCCCGTGTGGGAGGCCGGGGGCTGGTCAGGAAGCGCGGCCACGGCTGCCCCGCCCCGGCCACCGGGAGGTGGCCCAGTGGGCGTGTAATCTGAGGGGGTGGGGGTGCAGCCCCGAGGCAAAAGCCCCACAGCTCATGGCAGCTCACTCCCGTGAACGCAGAGCCTCGGAGGCCCCCGCCCACTCGCCATCCTCCCTGTGGGGCGTCGAGGCACCAGTCCGCCTGCCTGCCTGTTGCAGGGCGCGGTGGGCCTGGTGTGGGTGCTCGTGAGTGATGGCGTCACCCAGAGCCCGTCCTGGGGGCCTCGTCTGTCCCTCCCTCCAGGCACAGTCCAAGTGGGGTTCCTGGTGCACAGGACGGGGGTCCGTGATCCGTGATTTGTCTCCCTGGAGGCTAGTCGGATCCTCCCCCGGGATCTGGGCCTCACCCTCCAGCTTGTGTCTCCTCTCCACACACAGAGCCCTTCTCGACTGCCTCTGGAGCCTGGAGCCTTGTGACCCACGTGCACATTTCTGCTTGTTTCTCAGACTCGATTAGTGGCCCACTGTCTGGGGGCCGCTTCTCCCCGGAGTGAATGTGTCTTGCTTGCCCCAGAGTCGAGGCCCTGTGGCCATCTGCCTGTCCTCCTGGCTGCCCTCAGGCTCCCCTTCCCATGAACCTGAGAAAGCGGTGACTCTGGGAAGGTCTCCAGGTGCTTCAGCTCCTGTTCCATCTCAGACTCGCCCTTGGCCACATCCCTGCGTTCAGTTCGCTCTTTGGGTATTCTTTCCTGTAAGGCCTAAAAGCCCCTCTCTGCATCCAGCACTTGGATGTTTGAGGGAGGTGACCTGCAGTTGCAGTGGAGCAGCCTGGTCCTGCCGTGCATGTCCACACGGCGCACCCTTGTCAGCAGGTGCCCCGCCCCGCGGTCCAGGTAGCACGGGGCAGACTCCCCCGGCGCTATCTATGCTGACGCGGTTCTGCTCTGTGTCTGCAGGTGCTGCAGGGGGCCCAGCTGATAGCCGTGGCTTCTTCGGACCCTGCTGCCACGGGGGTGGACGGCTCGCCGCTCCAGGGCAGCGACATCCAGGTCCAGTACGTGCAGCTGGCACCGGTGACCGACCACACCGCTGCAGCCCAGGTGGGTCCTCCCTTTGGGAAGTGGACAGGGCCTGGGCCTCCTGCAGGTAGTGAACGCACTTGGGCCTTCTCCCGCGAGGAAGGTAAGTGATCCATGAGAGGTGCATGGTGTGGACGTAGGCGCTCGCTCGGGTCTCCGTGTCTTGTAAGTGCCTGAAAGTGTAAAGGCGAGAGGTTACTTCTTGGCCCAGATACCAGCCTTAAACAATTTCTTGAGATAACTCTTGTCTCATGCAAATGTTTACCTATAAATTTAGAGGCCAAATTAAGTGTACCTGAGACCTCCTTGTTCCTCGGGCTAGGGCAGGGCCGGCCCAGGGTCTGCGCGCCTGCCGGCCACGGGCAGTCCCTTTGCAGCCCTTGCCTGTGGCCTCTGCCCTTTTCCCCCGTGGCAGCCTCTGGTGGGCCGAGCTCTGCTGCGCTGGGCTGCGGTCTTCTTCCCACGCTGCTCGCGGTTGCGCTCTCCCAGGAGCCCCAGAAAAGCAGCGCTCGGGCTCCATCTGGACAGTTTCTGAGCCGTCAGGTCGGCAGGGGGGCTGCTGCTCGAGATGTTCGAAGCGTTCGCACCTCTGGCCCCAGTGGGTGTGCTTGGTTGGGCGAGCATTGTGGCCTCCCCTGGGTATGGGGGAGCCAGGTTTGGGCCCCCGTGCTCGTGCCTGAGCCTGTTTGGGGGCAGTGTGATCAAGGTCTGTCAGGGTGCAGTCTGGAGAGGGTGCCCTTGGAGCAGCTCAGGCTGCTGGTGCCAGGGTGACACGGGTGCCCTCAAACCTCGGGCTGTGGGCTTGACTCACTGACTCACTGCTGAGCGCCTCTGGGCGGGGGCGCTCTCATCGCTGTGACCTCAGCCTGTTGGCCTCTCCCTGCCTCCTTCCTGGACCGCCTCCTCTGCCCAGCACTGATGAGCTGCGCGTATCCTGCCATTGGCCTTGACTTGACGCTTAGAATTAAAGCCCTGAGTTTCCACGCAGTCCCCCTCCCCTCCTGGCTTCCGCTGGTCGCCGTCTTAGGTGTCGTATCCTGTTCCCACTGGTAGTTGCTGAGGAACACGGCTCAGCAGGGCCAGGCAGGTGGCCCAAGGTGGCCCTGGTGACCAGGTGGCTGGCTGGGTGATCAACGGTCCTGTGGGGACTTAACCCTAGTTCACAACAAGTCCCCACCTGGCCCAGAGATCTGGAACGTGTGTCCTGGAGAAGGTGCAGCCCCCTCCTCTCCCCAGACCTGTCCACTGTGCCATGTGGGCAGCAGCCACGGCCTGGACACTTGTGCTTTTGTGCAGCAGTGATCAGAGAGGCATGTGCTACTCTGGAGATTGACCGAGAGGGCATGAGGCCGACAGAGAGCCCACAGAACTTGGAGTGGGGGGGTGGACGAGCTTATTCATGTGGTGCGAGGGACATCTGTCCTAAAGAAGGACCCTGGGGCTCCGTCCGAGCTGGGCGGGTCTGACAGCCATGTCATTGCTGCTTCACACGCACGGGGGTACTCAGAGTGTGTGCCTTGAATCTGGGGTGCGTGTCATGTGGCAGGTCTTCCTGGGCCAGGTCTGTGGTCTTTGTGCGGATGTCACTGTCGAGGGGAGCCATGTCCACTGAGCTCCTGGCGCCTGACTTCCCGCCAGTGGGACCACGTAGCACACAGAGCAGTAGATCAGAGGGGGACATGTGCACTTTCTGGGGTGTCTTCCCCGCAGAAGGGCTCGGTCCCTGGGGCCCAGGCCCCTCCCTGGGCCCCCGCCCGCCTCACGCGCAGGGAGGGGTCTCCCAATGGTCTCTTCATTAGCAGGAGGCCTCCCGCCCTCCTGTGGGTTTCCTTCCAGAGTTTGCTGCTCGGAACGGGGTCATACTCCTCATCTGGTGCTTGGGGAAGGATGGGTCTGGCTCCCGAGGTCCCCGAGCCCCCCGAGCCCCAGAGGCTGCGTGAGGGGTGGGCCCGTTCCCCAGAGCAGCCGCGGGCAGGGGAGAGGGCACCCCGTCTGTGCTGGCGCCGCTCCGCTGTGCTGTGCTTTGCTGGAGCCCCAGTCTCCTGCCGCGTTTTGAGGACGAGGGGGGAGGGCAGGGCTCCCCACCAGAGTGTGGGCCTCCCGAGTGCCCAGCCCAGCTCGTCTCGTGGCCTCGGGAAGGCGCGGAGGAGGCCTGTGCTGAGTCCTCAGATGGGTGGGGAACCGCCCCTAACCCCCCACCCCCGCTACGAAAATGCCGTGTTGCCTTCCCCTTGAGCTGCAGTCGTAGGCGGAGCGCTGGCCCCGCAGGACTCTGCCTCCACCGTGTGGCTTTCTCCACCTCCTCCTCCGTGCACCACCACACCCCACCCCACCCCCGGGCCCCTCCAGCTACAGGTCCTCAGCGGAGCCGCGGAGCCCACCTCTGAGAGCCTGGTGTTGCCTTTGACCAGCGGCTTCGGGGAGTCTGAAAAACCCCCAAGTGATCTCCATCTGGGAGCCCATTCTTGGTGGCTGAGATGGAGGGTCAATGACTTATTCCAAGACGGTGTTTTTTTCCTTTAAACTACCTTAAAACTGTGAATATGCTGATCGCTTGGAGTGCACGGCCAGCGGGAATGGGAACGCAGCGCTGGTGGCTGGAGCTGAGGGGCACATGTGGGAGGCGGTGGGTAGGTGTGGGGGGAGCAGGGGCCTAGACAGGGCCCCACAGAGACGGACCGTGGCCCTGGATCTGTCACAGCTGCCGGGAGCATCCTCTCCCAGAGCAGGGGCGACACTCAGGCCCCCAGCCTCACCCTCCAGCTCGGGTGTGTGTTTACTCTGTGCCTGAAAACCGCTGGTGTCCATGACCAGGGAGTGGCCCGATGCGCATACTGGGCCCTTTGATAGAAAGCGCCCTCTCCCCTCTTGCAGGCGGCCGACGCCCTGCAGCCCACCCTGCAGTCCGAGATGCAGCTGGAGCATGGGGCCATCCAGATCCAGTGAGGGGACGGCCGCCGACCAGACAGGGCCCGAGCCAGAGCCACCGCTCAGCGCTGGTTCCGGTCACCCGCACCGTTCACACGCACCCGTCCCTCGGCTTCGCACGGGAGGGGGCCCGCACACGTTCTGCTCAAGTGCATCCGAGTGCCTCATCCTCGGGGAGAGCGCCCCGGTAAATAAAGACGAAGGTAGCCCCTGCCGCCCCCGCCTGAAGACCCTGTTTCTTTTGATCACCCCGCCGTGTCCGGGGAAGGAGCAGGAAGCACAGCGTGGTCGCGTTAAGTACACGCGGGAAATCAAGAACTACGATATTTTTCTCTGTTCAAACAGCTTTTTTAATTTGCTATGGTGTTTATAACAAAAAACAAAATTGAAAAAAAAGTGGAGTAGCAGAAGCCTTTTGCTGTGTGCTCTGTTCAGTGTAATGAGAATAGGTATTTGCAAAAGAAGACTAACGATTTTGATGGAAACGTTGCTTACCTACTTTTCTAGGGGGATGCTGTCAGCACTGTGATCGTGCATTTCTAATGGAATAAAATGTATTTATGACCACGGCGGCTGTCACGTTGTTTCCTCTTAGGAGATGGCCCCTGGGCCTGTGGCGGCCCTGATGTAGCTGTGTGGGCCCTTCCAGAGGAAGGGGCGTGGCTGTCCTGGCAGTCCTGTGATGGAGCCTGGGGTGCAGGGGGCTGCACGATGGAGTGTCTCCAGGCACGGTGTCCCTCGAGGCAGCGTGAGCCTTCAGAATTGGGGTGCTCCCACGAGTAAGCTGTGCTGTTGAATGGCATGGCCTCTTCCAGCCCCAGAAAGTCCCAGCTCTGGGGGGTCTTTAGAGAAAGTCGTGTCTGAAGGAGCATGCCATATTGATGGTCTAATTAACGTGTGTCTGGAATCCCAGAAGGAGAGAATAGAAGGAAGATGACACGTAAAGGATTGGGGAAGCAGAACAGATCTCACGTAGAAATACAGAGGAAGCCGTGCCTGGACACACGCAGAACGTCGAAGACGAGCATAACCCAGAAGCAGCCAGAGAGGAAGGACGGACCACCCTCATGAGGGGAGGGCACATCAGAAGCAGAGGCGTGATGGGAAAAACGCTCTGCACGGAGTCGGGTCTTTAGTAGAACAGCTGTTCAAGAACGCCGGTGACAGTTGGCATCTGGCCCAGAGCTCTGCTCTGAGGTGTACACCCAGGAGAATTGAAACCGTATGTCCACACGTAAATGTGCACACGAACATTCATAGCGGCACTTTTCACGATAGCCGGAGACTGGGAACAGCCTACAAAATGGGGTCCACCGACCCAGCAGCCTTGTAGCTCAGCCGTAAAAGGAAGGAAGCACTGACACAGGTTTCAAGGTCGATGAACCTTGAACACGTGCTGAGTGAGAGAAGCCAGGCCCAATAGCCCGCATACTATGTGGTTCTGTTTATGTGAAACGTCCGGAATGGGCGAGTCCGTGGACACAGCAGATGAGCAGTGGCCTGGGCTGGGGGAGGGGAGGTAGGGAGTGACTAATACGGCAAATACGGATTCTTCTGGAGAGGACGAAGATGTTCTGGAATTAGTGGTGCTGTTGGCCCAACTCTGTAGGTCCACTAGAAGTCACACTAGAAGGGGTGAAGTTTTGGGGATATAAATTATATCTCAAGGTTATTAAAAATAAAGAATTGGGCAACATTTAAAAAAACAGGAACAAAAATGAGGGTGTCACCTGCAGACGATTCCATCCTATAAAGGAAGTTGTAAGACATTTTCTTCAAGAGCAGGAATATGGACCCAGGAGGAGATTCTGAGAGCAGAAGGTTGGGGGGCGGGGGAGCAAATACAACAACGAGGAGGTGTATCTAGTACTCCGTGTAAACTGCCTCACAATAAAATGTTGGAAAACATTGCTCTGAAGGTTGGGGCAGGCAGGAAAGGAGCTAAGTCGTTGTAAAGCCCCCTTTCCTTGCCCTGGAGAGAAAGGATCAAGATGCTGTACAATTGTAAGGCATCAAAGTCAATATTTATGGGCTTCCCTGGTGGCGCAGTGGTTGAGAGACTGCCTGCCGCAGGGGACAAAGGTTCGTGCCCCGGTCTGGGAAGATCCCACATGCCACGGAGCGGCTGGGCCCGTGAGCCATGGCCGCTGAGCCTGCGCGTCCGGAGCCTGTGCTCTGCAACGGGAGAGGCCATAGCAGTGAGAGGCCCACGTACAGCCAAAAAAAAAAAAAAAAGTCAATATTTATAACAGACGTTTAAGAAACACAGCACAGGGCTTCCCTGGTGGCACAGTGGTTGAGAGTCTGCCTGCCGATGCAGGGGACATGGATTCGTGCCCCGGTCCGGCAAGATCCCACATGCCACGGGGCGGCTGGGCCCGTGAGCCATGGCCGCTGAGCCTGCGTGTCCAGAGCCTGTGCTCCACAACGGGAGAGGACACAACAGTGAGAGGCCCGTGTACCACAAAAAAAAAAAAAAAAAAAAAAGAAACACAGCACAGAAAAAAAAGTCAGTAAGGTGTGGGATGTCCAAACGGCGTGATTAGTGCACTTGACCTAATCGACGTGTAGAACACGGCATACGGCGGTCATGGGGCACGCTTTCTGTTCTTCCCACCTGCTCTTTTGAACTTTATTCAAGTCACCCACACACCAGACCAGGAAGAAGGTCAAATTAGAGATCAGAGTGGAAAAGTATTTCTAATTGACAAATACGACAGGTCAACATATCAAAACTCATGGAATACATCGAAAGGTGTGCTTAGAGAAAAATTTATATGTCCTTCAGATATATTCCCAGAAGTGGAATTGCTGGATCATATGGTAGCTCTATTTTTAATTTTTTTGAGGACCCTCCATACTGTTTCCCATCACGGCTGTGCCAATTTACATTCCCACCAACGGTGCACAAAGATTCCCTTTTCTCCACATCCTTGCCAGCACTTATTATTTTCTGTCTTTTTCATAATAGCTGTTCTGATAGGTGTGAAGGGATAGCTCATTGTGGTTTTGATTTGCATTTCCCTAATAATTAGCGATGTTGAGCCTCTTTTTATGTGCCTGTTGGCCATATGTGTGTCTTCCTCAGAAAAGTATCTATTCCAGTCCTTTGCCCATTTTCCAATTGACTTATTTCTTTTTTTGCTGTTATGTGAATTCCTTATATATTTTGTATATTAGCCCCTTATCAGATGGACGGTCTGCAGATATTTTCTCCCTTCTGTAGGTTGCATTTTTACTTTGTTGATTATTTCTTTTGCTGTGCAGAAGTGTTTTAGTTAGATGTAGCCTCACTTGTTTATTTTTGCTTTTGTTGCTTGTGCTTTAGGTGTCATATCCAAAAAACTGTTGCCAAGACCAATGTCAAGGAGCTTTTTCTCTGTTTTCTTTTACGAGTTTTATGGTTTCAGGTCTCACATTTAAGTGTTAAATCCCTTTTGAGTTAATTTTTGTGAGTTGTGTAAGATAGGGGTCCAATTTCGTTCTTTTGCATGTTATTATCCAGTTTTCCCAACACCATGTATTGAGGACACTGTTCTTTCCCCATTGAATATTCTTGGTTCCCTTGTTAAATACAAGTTGACCGTATATGTGTGGGTTGATTTCTGGGATGTTGATTTTCTTTCATTGGTCTGTGTCTGTTTTTATGGCAGTACCATACTGTTCTGATTACTATAGCTTTGTGATATAGTTTGAAATCAGGAAGCATGATACCTCCAGCTTTGTTCTTCTTCCTCAAGTATGCTTTGGCTATTCGGGTCTTTCGTGGTTCCATAAGAATTTCAGGATTGTTTTTTCTATTTCTGTGAAAAATGCCATTGGAATTTTGATAGGGATTGCATTGAATCTGTAGACGGCTTTGTGTAGTATACACATTTTAACCATATTACTTTTTCCAATCCATGTACACAGGATATTTTTTCCAATTGTTTGTGTCTTGAGTTTCCTTCATCAATGTCTTATAATTTTTCAATGTACAGAACTTTCACTTACTTAGTTAAATTTATTCCTAAATAAGTTATTGTTTTTGATGCTATTGTAATTGAGATTGTTTTATTTGTTTCTCTTTCATATAGTTCATTGTTAGTGTACAGAAACAGAAACAACTGATTTTTGTATGTTAATTTTGTATCCTGTAACTGTACTGAATTTGTTTATTAGTTTTAACAGTTTTTGGTGGCGCCTTTAGGATTTTCTATATATAAGATCATATTATCTGCAGGCAGAGACTAACTTATTCCTTTCTGACTTGGATGTCTTTTTTTTTTTTCCCCCTAGCCTAATTGTTCTGACTGGAACCTCCAATACTAGATCGAGGAGAAATGGTGAGAGTGGGCACCCTTGTCTTGTCCTGTTCCTAATCTTAGAGGAAACACTTTCAACTTTACACCATTGAGTATGATGTTAGCTATGGGTCTGTCATATATGGCTTTTATTATGTTGAAGTATGTTCCTTTTATAACTATTTGTTGAGAGTTTTTATTGTGAAAGGATATTCTAGTTTTCAAATGCTTTTTCTGCATCTATTGAGATGGTATGATTTTTATCTGTATTCTCTTAATATGGTGTATTACATTTATAGGTTTGTGTATGTTGAACCATCCTTGCATCCCAGGGATCACTGTCATGGTGTATGGCCCTTTTCATGTGCTAGTGAATTTGGTTTGCTAGAATTTTGTTGAGAATTTTGCATCCATATTCATCAGGGATATTGGTCTGTAGCTCTCTCTCCTTGCGGTATCTTTGGCTTTGGTATCAGGGTAATGCTGGCCTTGCAGACGAGTTTGGGAATATCCCTTCTTCAGGTTTTTGGGAGCATTTGAGAAGGATTGACATTAATTTTTCTTTACAGGTTTGGTAGAATTCACCAGTGAAGCCATCTGGTCCTGGGCTTTTCTGTGTTGGAAAGTTTTGATTACTGACTCAATCTCTTTACTTGTATTGGTCTGTTCAGGTTTTCTATTTCTTCATGATTTAGCCTTGGTAGGTTGTATGTTTCTAGGAATTTATCCATTTCTTCTAGGTTATCCAGTTTGTTGGTGTGTAATTGTTCATAGTAGTCTTTTACAATCCCTTGTATTTCTGTGGTGCCAGTTGGATGTCTCCTCATATTTCTGATTTTATTTATTTGAACCTTCTTTTTTTTTCTTAGCTGGTCTAGCTAAATGTTTGTCAATTTTATCTTTTTAAAATATCAGCACCGGGCTTCCCTGGTGGTGCAGTGGTTAAGAACCCGCCTGCTAATGCAGGGGACACGGGTTCAAGCCCTGGCCCGGGAAGGTCCCACATGCCGCGGAGCAGCTAAGCCCGTGCGCCACAACTACTGAGCCTGCGCTCTACAGCCCGCGAGCCACAACTACTGAGGCCTGCACGCCTAGAGCCCGTGCTCCGCAACAAGAGAAGGCAGTGCAATGAGAAGCCTGCGCACCGCCAACGAAGAGTAGCCCCCGCTCGCTGCAACTAGAGAAAGCCTGTGTGCAGCAACAAAGACCCAATGCAGCCACAAACAAACAAACAAACAAATAAATAAATTTATTTAAAAAAGTATATCAGCACCGTGAGCACTGTATACATTTACAATTGTTATATCCTTTTGATAAATGGATGAATTGACCCTTTTATCGTTATTTAATGACCTTGTCTCTTGTTACAGTTTTGACTCAAAGTCAAAACTTTTTAAAAATGTAAGTATAGTTACCCCTGCTGTCTTTTGTTCCCTGTTTGTGTGTAATATCGTTTCCATCCCTTCACTTTGAGCCTGTGTGTGTCCTCAAAGCTGAAGTGAGTCTCTTTTTAGACAACACACATTTGAGGCTTGTTTTTTTATTGTTCAGCCACTCTGTGACTTTTGATTGGAGAATTAATCCATTTGCATTTAGAGTTATTATTGATAAATGAAGAATTACTAATGCCATCTTATTGTTTTCTTAATGTTTTGTAGTTCCCTTGTTCCTTTCTTGCTGTCTTCCTTTGTGAATTGATGATTTCTATACTGTGTGCTTTGATTCCGTTTTCTTCATCTTTTGTGTATCCCCTGTAGGTTTAACAACAGTCCTTTTAAAGCTGACACCAACTTTGACCATATACAAAAACTCTACCTTTTAACCCTCCCATTTTATCTTTTTTTTCTTTTTTTAAAAAATACCTTTATTGGGGTCTAATTGCTTTACGATGGTGTGTTAGTTTCTGCTTTATAACGCAGTGACCATTTTATCTTTTTGGAGTCACAATTTACACCTTTTTACCTTGTGTACCCATTGACAAGTTAATTGCAGCTATAGGTCATTTTTAATACTTTGGCCCTTTAACTTTTATACTAGAGTTCAGTGATTAGCATACCCCCACACTGCAGCGTTAGAGTATTCTGAGTTTGACTGTATACTTGCCTTTGCTGGCGTGTTATATATTTTCTTGTGCTTTTATGCTACTGATGAGCATCCTTTCATTTCAGCATGAAGAACTCTTTACAGCATTTCTTGTAAGGCAGGTCCAGTGGTGAGGAGCTCCCTCAGCTTTTATTTCTTCAGAAGAGACTTTTATCTCCCCTTCATTTCGGAAGGACGGCTGTGCTGGGTGTTCTTTGTTGGCAGCATTTCTAATATATCATCCCACTGGCCTGCATAGCTTCTGCCGAGAAACCCACTAATAGCCTCACGGGGCTTCCCTTGTACGTGAGGAATTTTTTTTTCTCTTGCTGCTTGTAAAACTCTCCCCTTGGCTTTCATTTTACACAGTTCTATTGTACTGTGTCCTGGAGAAGATAGTTTGGGGTTGAAATTTTAGGGCGATCTCTGAGCTTTAGGAACGTGGAGGTCTGAATCTCCCCTCCAGCTTTGGGAAGTTCCGCCATTATTTCTCTCCTTCTGGGATTCCAGTATTGTACCCACTGTTTCTTTTAACCGTGTCCTATAGTTCACACCTGTTTTCTTCACTCTTTTTCATTCTTTTTTTCTTTCTGCGCCTCTGGCTGGATGGTTTCAAGTGGGCTGCCTTCTGGTTCACAGATCCTTTGTGCTGTTGGACCGCTCTATCAGATTCTTCGTTTCAGTCACTGTATTCTTAAACTTTAGGGTTTCTGGGGGTGGAGGGCTGGTGTGTGTTTGTTTTCTGTTTCTTTGTTGAACTTCTCATTTTGTTCACGCATTGTTTTACTAATTCCATTTAGTTGTCTATCTGTGTTTTCTTGTAGCTCACTAAACTTCTTTAAGAGGATTTTTCTGAATTCTCTGTCAGACATTTCATAGATCTCCATTTTTTGGTGTTGTAGTTTCATTAGTTCCCTTTCTTTTTTATAAAGATTTTTTTTTTTTTGGATGTATTAGTACCCTTTTGTGTGTCTTGTTTCCTTGATTATTCGTGATCTCGTGGCCTTGTGTTGGTGTCTGAGCATTAGAAGAAGTAGGCACCTCTTCCAACTATACAGACTGGGTTTGGCAGGGAAAGTCCTTCATCAGTCGGCCCATCCAGGAACCTGGGTGGGTGATGGGATGGTGTCCGCAGGTGGGCTCGCTGCTGGAGTCCTTGGGCAGCTTCCTGCTGGTACCTGGTCAGCCGGTGGGCAGGCCTGGTGCCTGGGTTCCCAGGGGCAAGCCGGACACCTGCAGCCACTTGCGGGTGCTAGAGTCCGGGGTAAAGTTGGACGCTCATGTCACTCGCCCTCCCCAGTGGGGAGGGTGTCTCTCTGCTGGACAGCCTATGCCTGGGGGAGGGGAGGCGGGGATGGGTAATGTGAAACTGTCTTTTCTACCCTCCTCATTGTGTCTTGTCTTATTTCTTTGCTCCACCCACGTGCTGTAATCCCTCACCTGGAGTCCTTAGCTCTTGGGAAGCATTTTCACGTGTGGATGGTTGTTCAAAGGGACATTCCTGGGAGGGGATGAGCCCTGGGAACTCCTATACTGCCCCTTCCTGATGGCGCTCTTAATAGCGCCTATCCTTACGAAATCTTACCTATAACTTAAAAACTTGTCACAAGGAAAATTCCAGGCTCAGATGACTTCACTGTTAAGTGCTCGGAAATGTTTGCGGAAGAACAGCAGTCTTTATAAACTCTTGCACAGAACAAAAAAAGAGGCTCACGTTCCATCTTGTTGTATGAGCAGCATTGACCCCAGCAGCCATGAGTGGGGTAGGTGTTTGCCCCCCTTCTAGCCAATAAGGGACATAATCTGGACCTGTAAGATAATCAGCTTTCTTATTACCAGGAAGGGAATAGAGACAGACAAGTCCACGTTGAAATGGACAAAGCGCGGGTGCCCCTAGGGAGACAGGGGAAGAGGGATGGGGTGGAGGAGGGAAACCATCTGATCCTTTTCAGAAGCGGGGTTTATAACGGTCATTCATTCATTGCGGCCGAATTATTAATGATTAGTGAGTTTTGCCCCCATGCTACTCGCCCGAAGAAAGGCAAAAGACATGCGCGCATGAACAGACCACAGCAAGAGGACCTCCAGATGGCCAACGAACGTCTGAGAAAGTGCTCCAGTGGTCAAGTCAAAACCACCATGAGAAGGCTCCAGAATCACCAGGATCCGAAAGACTAGCGACCTTGAGGGGTGTGCGGGTGGGGCATCCCGCGAGGTGGGGGCGGGGTTGGGCGGAAGCACGCAGACTCCCTACTGGGGAGAGCGCCCCGGGGCGGGTGGTCCAGCAGCCCCTCCAGGCGCCGCACCCTTCACAGCAGCACGGGGTGCCTCCCTTGGCCTGCCCTTCCCACGGGACACCAACAGTCGTGGGAGTGGATGGAGTCCTGCCGTCACACCGATGGGTGGGGCCAGAAGCAGGACTGTGACCCCGTTTATGCCCATTTCAAGAGGGGGCAGGACGAGCCTCCTTCCTCCCTGGCGTTAGAATTATCCAGGGGGGAAGGGGCAGTGGTGAGGCGGGCGGCCGGGGGGCTGGCATCTCCGCGTGTCTTAATCTGGGTGCGCTGGCGCTGTGTGAAGGTGTGCCGTGATTTGTATGTTTCCTTGTCACTCTTCGCCCTAAAAGCCTTTTTTTTTCTTCTTCTTTCTAAATAAGACACACAAAGGGCCAGAGTTTGCTGCCGGTAGGCCCGCACTAAAACGTCTTAAAACCTACGCTTCTGGCGGAAGGCAGGTTGTGCCAGACGGAGGATCTGAGACTCGGGGAGGAAGGAAGCACAGAGAAAGTGGTGAATGTGAGTTGTCCGGAAAACCGGCTGCGTAGGAGAAAGTAATGTCTGTGGGGCTTACAAAGAAAGAAACAGAAGTAGTGTGTGATGAAGGGAGTATTCGGGAAGATGGTAGAGAGCTAGTAGTTTGGGCTTCAGGCCGTTAAGTTGTCCTTCCTTATCCATTAAAAGACTAGGAACAGTATCTATAGCTTCCAGACTAATAGGGGGGAAGTTGCTGTGAGGAAAAGTACCCAGTGGCTCCGAAAGAAGGCAAGAAAGAAGGGGGCACAGGACGGGGACTCCTCTTGGGGTACAGACGCTGGGCTGCCGAGGTCTTGCACTGCTGTGTCCCCACTGCCGGGTGAAGCAAACACGATCTTTGTGAAAGGAAGATAGCATGGAATTCAGTCCACAAGCAGTTGTGCACACTCACTACCCAGCACACAATCAGGAATAAGCAAATGAGAGAGAAGGCAGCACAGACGGAACCAACATAAACAGCGGACCACGGGTGTCGGACTTATCCCAGGCTTTCACACAGTCTGCTTACGATGTTCAGAGAGAGGAGCCCTGAGAATTGAAAGTGACCTGAAAACTTTCTCGCGGTACAAAAGCGTCATTGTACAACTTTCATAGAATAATCAAAATTGCGAATTCAGGATGTAGGTGTCGTGGCAGATTAGGCAGAGCTGAGATCATTGGTGAACTGGAAAATAGGGTAGAAGAAAATAGAATGAAGAATGGTGTACCAAACCCTCAAAGAAGGACTTAGCCCACCCTTTCTCAGACTCCTTCAGAAAACAGAGACGGAACATTTCCCAGCTCAGTTTATGAGGCTCAGATAGCTTTGGCATCAAAACCTAAGAAGATAAGTAGGGACAGAAAATTACAGACCAATCTTACTCAGAGAAAAAAAATTCTATGCAAAATATTAGCAGATCAAATCTGGCAATGCAAAGTACAGACAGGAGATCATTCGCTGACTGACTTGTGGGTACCGAGAAACACATCGGGCTTGAGGTTTTATTTTATTTCTAGGAACCGGGCTGAGCTCCCTAAACTAAATACGTGAATTCACAAGCATGAACACAATAAATCCTTCAGGTTTTCTTGGTGCCCATGTGTTTTTAGCTCACGAGTGCAGCCTGGTTTGTGACACAACACATTTAGAGATTAAGGGGGAAAGTCACACGATTAGCTCCACAGAAGCAGAGCCAGCCTTTAAAAAAAATTCAGCCTCTATTCAAAATATTAAAAAAAAAAACAAAAAACAAGACAGCATTCTAGAAATAAGAGGGAACTTCCTCACCTTGCTCAAGGCTTTCCACAAAGCCCGGCCGGCCGGCAGCAGGCTCACCGTTGACCCCAGGAACTTGGTTCAGCGTTGAGCTGAAGGCCTCCCAAGCCGTGGGGGAGAAGGAAACAAGACTTCAGGAGTGGAAAGGGAGAGACAAAGCTGTCATTATTTGAGGTGATGCCGTTGTGTTCTAGAAAATTCCAAACAATTTCCAAAGACAGGTTATCGCAACTGTTAGCTTAGCAAGGTTTGGAGTCAAAACCAAGTCCCTACATACGAACGAGTTCCCTTCTGAGAGCACGTTCATAAGTACAACAGGTTAGCCTAGGTGCCCAACTAACGCAATCGGCTACATAGTACTCCACTGTGATAGGTTTATAATACTCTTCACACAAATAATACATAAAAAACAAGCACAAAAAATAAAAGGTCTTTAGTTTTACCGTACAGTACCTTGAAAAGTACAGTAGTATGGTACAACAGCTGGCGTACAGGGGCATGTTTGCATCTCTGAAAATTCACAACTTGAAGCTTTATGTAGGGGACTTCCTGTACAGAGTGTTCCTGCATTTCTACATTCCATCAGCAGTCACATGAAAATGAAACTGTAAGAAGACTTCATTAAAGTAGCCGTAAAATATCAAGAAATAAATCCAATTAAAGATTCATACGATGTTTACGGGGGAAAATCACAAACCTCCCGAGGGAGACCTGTCCCCATTGGTGGGTGACAAGGCGCCCTGTTGCCCTGGCCCTGGAGTCTCCTGGGCTTTGGCCCCCTCCCCTGGCCTCCTGAGCCCAGGAATCCTTCACCCAGTCGGGAGCCATAACCCGCTGACCGCCTCGCCCCCCACGCCCTCTCTTCCCTCCTCAACCCGCTTGAACTCCTACTCATCTAGCAAAAGCCCACACAGAAAATCCCAGTGTTCGCCTACCTGCACAGATCAGCGGGGGAGCACCCTGCGCTTCCCAGGGGCCGCGTGATTCTGCCTGGCGAGCCCACTCTCCCCTCCCCGGCCTGTTCCAGCTCCTCCCGCCCTCACTGCTGGCAAAGCCTCACTGTTTCATCAAGGGAAGCGAGCACAGGGGTCACCGCCAAGCAAGTGTCGGAGCACAGCTAGAAACCCACACTCTCAGTGTCTGCGTGGGGCTCCGAACTGGAGGTGACCGTGGGGTCAGGTCAGCCACCGGGACTCAGCCTCAGAGGCTCAGATGTGCTGAGCGCTCTCTGTGCTGCATCCCACGGAATCCTGACTGTGCATTAAAATCACCCCCCATCTCAGCCAGGTGAGGAGGAAGCAGGCCCGGAGAGCACCCGGCCCCTGACCTGACCCCCGCCTCTCACCGCCCCACATTCTGGCCCCCCTCCCCACGCCCCATACCCCAACCTGCTTTCCCAGGGCCTCCCGGAGGGTTAGTCCTCTGGCCAGCTGTCCTGGTCTCCTGAGGTGGGCTGTACGTGGTCTGGTGTCAGCGCGTGCTCTGGTGTGGCTGTGGCTCGGGGAGCACGTACCTTCCTTGAAAGTGTCCCCCCTACCCAACCCCGGCCGCTCCCGTTCCCTCCCACACACATCCTCTGGTTGCAGCACAAATGAACATGTCAGGAAGTTCGGAGGCTGCCGCTCTGGCCTGACCTGGGTGGGCTTAGAGCTCGGACCCCTCCTCACCTGGATGGGCCTCCTCTCATCCCCCCAGTGAGTCTCGTTTTCAGAAGGGTCTGTCCCCCGCCACCCCACACGGCCCAGCCACTTGAAGTCAACGGGCAGTAACCCTGTCCTGGGTTCCGCTTTCCGGACTGTGCCAGGTGGAGGGTAGTGAAGGGCCCAGCTCCACACACACAGGAGCTGGGGGGAGCTCCTCCTGCCGCGTCCAGAGGTGGCCAACTCGGGAAGCCTGCTCCTGTCCTTGACCGTGGGCGCCGGGAGGAGGGGTCAGAGCAGAGCCCCCAGCGGCCCCTGCTCGGGCACAGGGCTGGTCGGTCAGCCTTGAGGTTTCTCGGTGACCCCCCCGCCACACACACACCCAGGGTAGGGGACGCGTGCCAGGCGCCCAGGGGCTTTTGAGAAGGCTGGCGACCCTCCAGAGCGGAGTTGGGGGCAGCGGCCAGCAGCTGGTTTAGGGGAAGGAGTCGGCGGCCGCCCTGCCAGTCAGATGGAATAACAGACTGAGCAGGGCCTGTGCGAGCCGTGCCTCTTCTGTGTCCATTTTCTCTGCCAGAAAACGTGGAAATGGGTCAGTCTCTGGTTCCCCTTCCAACAGCATCAAAGACCACTCACCCACGCTGCCCGCTTTCTAGGACGGTGCCAGAGCACACAGAGCCTGCCGTCCACCTGCCCTCGCTGCTCCCTCCCTGGAAACCCACATGCCGCGGCCCCGGGGCAGCGAGCGGCCACTGGCTGGCTCTACAAGGAGTGAGATTCGCCCAGAGAAACCCGGATCCGAGCGTTGCCGGCAGATGCCAGGAGTGAGGGTCACTGCTGTGGGCACAGCTGCCAGGCGGTGGTTGTGACTATCCTGGTTGTGTTGCTTTACCACTGGCTTCGTTCCATGAGGCCGTAGGACCTATACGCCCAGGCTGCGTTTCTAGGTCAGCTGCCCTCTCGGGAGGACGGGCAGAGGGCCGAGGGGCCGTGATGCCCAGAGGAAGCCGGGAGTGGGGGGATGGTGGGCGGCCTGGCCCGCCTGCACAGCTGGATGGCGGCCTGAGGTTCCCGTAGGACTCGGCTGCTTAGCGCCACCCTGGAACCAGGCTGCAAGCCCAAGTGGGCAGAGCCGGGAGGACTGGCTGCAGCCGCCCCTGCTGCCCGGCTGGACCTGAGCCCCTGCCTGACCCTGGGAGGTGCCCACTGGGGCCCCCTACCCCCACCCCAGTTCCAGCCTCCTGAGGCCCGGGGAGGGGCCCTCGCCATGCACTCCCATGGCCGTGACCTTCCGTAAAGTTTGCACGGTGACGTCGTAGCTGCATTTGGTTATGACCACCGGCGCGACCCCCCATCACCCCTCCCCTCCTGGCACGGGCGCTGCGGTGGCTCCGGCTCGTCTGGGGCCTGTTCTGGGGCAGCAGGCGGGGGATACGGAGCGTCTGGGTTTAGTGGGGTGTGTTGACGGGTTTGCTGTCTCTTCTAGTAGAACTGAGCACCGCTAGCCGTCCTGGGTGTAGATAGGGGCGGTGCCCAGGGGGAGTCTGAGCGCCCCCGGGCCCGACGCAGCCAGTGGTGACGTGGGGATGCTGCCACCCCTGCGGCACCGGCAGAGCAGGAACCAAGTGTTCACCACTGTGCCGGTCTGGTGTCCGTGACTTTGTACTGCTTTTCCTGAAAAGGACTCCACAAAGTTGCGTAAGCTCTTGGCCTCACGAAACCTGGATTTATTCTCCATCTAGCCACCAGCTCCCCGATTCGAGGGAGCTGGTGGCTGAGGAGCCCAGAGGGAGGGACGAGGGGTCTGGCCTGGGATGTGGGCGGCAAGGCTGGTCTTCAGCTCATTCCCTGTGCACTGTCCCCTGGGGGACTGTGCTGGCCCTGCTCCCTGAGAGGACCTCCGGGTGTGACCACACAGGGGCCCTGGCTCCCGGCCAGGCTGGTGGGTGTGGGTCAAGGCCGCTCCTTGGAGCCCCAGGCTCTCTCCGCCCACCCGCGGGCGGCCTGCCTAGTGAGGACCTCGTGCCGGCCGGGCCGCGAGGCCTGGGGCAGCTCCAGGACCCCTGAGCCCGGACCCGGCTTATCGCGGCCCCGCTCCCCCCGGCCTTGCTGTTTTCAAGGATGATCTCAGTGCTGTGGGTGTAGCTGACTGCAGGCCTGTGTCTGGTCTTTGCTGGAGTTTATCACGAGCCCCGCAGATGGATCTCTCGTGCACCCAGTACAGTTTGCTTTATTCCCGTGCTGCTTTCTCCAGCTGGGACCAGGCCCCAGAGGACCCGGACCGCTTGCGTGCCTGCGGGAGCCCCCATCCCGGCCTCCCTGACTCACGTGGGGCTGGTGGAGTCGTTTTACCCACAAGCTACGGGTGCCAGAGCCTTGCCAGCGAACAGAGGGGACAAGGGTGGGTTATAGGAGGAAACCGAGTTTCTCAACAGGGTGATCCTGACTCCGCAGGACATGCTGGTCAATGTCTGAAAACACTGCGGGGTTGCAGCTTGGGGGCGGGCGTGCCACTGGCATCTAGTGGGTGGAGGCGGGACCCGTGATGTCAGGTGCGGGAGTTATTGTGAGCAAAAGGGGGCGGGGTGGGAGACCAGAAAGCCCTGGAGGCCCCCATTTCCCCCCCACAAGGCCGGGAGCCCCTCTGGGCACAGCTGGCTTCCCACCACGGGGCAGCCCTTCCTTTCCTCGGTGGGGACGACGGGGTGACAGTGGAGCACGGGCAACAGGGCAGAGGCACCGTGGAGGGACGCCCTCTCACCCTGGTGCCTGCACTCAGCGTCTGTGGAGGAGTGGGTGGTGGACAGACCAGGCCCGGGGCCTCCTGTGGGTGCTCTGAGCGCTGGGACACGGCTGTCCCTTGGGGCCTTGCTCAGACCCATGGTCCTGGGGGCCCTCCTTGCTGACCACCCCCCTACCCCACCCCCACGGACCGGAGGCCCTGCAGTCCCTCCAGCCTGGGCCCTCGTCCGGTGTGGGGCCTCGGGCAGCAGAGCAGGAGGTGGACATCGGGAGGGCTCCGTTCGGGTCAGGAGAGGCCGGTGGAGTGACGAGCAGAGCTGGGCCTATGGACGGGTCAGCCCCACACCCGGGGAGGGTGGATGCACTCCATGCACAGGCGGAGGAGGGCGGTTCGATCCATCCCTTTACTGGCCATGCAAACGACATCAGCCTCCCCTGCAGAGTTACCCCTTCCCTCTTTATTATAAGTAACTATTTTGTAGGAAAGCACTTTAAAACTACACAAACATCCCATGCTTCCTCAGACTTCCACTTACTTGTCTATTCATCTGAGTATAAGCGCATGAATTACAATTTTTTTCAACAGGCGGTAGTCTGTTACTGTCAGGGCACCCTGTCAAGCTGGCTCCAAGCACGTTGGGGGCCCCCGGGGGCGCTGGACGGCTTCCTGGCCGTCTGGTGTTTCAGGATGTTCCAGGAGCATCTGGTGTTTTCCTGCCCGGGTTGGAATCGGCCATCTCTCCAAGGAGTCCCAGCCACTGTCAGTGGAAGCTGGTGTTTAGAAACCATGATCTGGGTGCTGGGGTGCCCTGGGTCCTTGCTGCTGGGGTGTCACAGCTGCCAGCCCTCTCAGTGGACAGAACTAGGACTCGTACAGACGCAGGTCCACACTCGCAGCCACCCTCGCACAAACGCACTCACTCATACCCTTATATCCGTGTGTATCTCATGATCACTTCCCCATCGCCGGCTCACTTCCCCTGCCGGGCGGGCCGTGTGTTCAGGTTACTGACGCACAGAGTTCCTCACTCGGCCCATGGCAGGGTTCTGTGGGCCTTAGGAAGCTGTCCCTCGAGGCTGTGATTTGATGGACGGAGCAGCCTGGGCTCAGCGGGAAGCCTGGACCCGGGCGGAACTCAGAACAGAGTCCATCCTCGAGGCCCTCCTAGCAGATTTCTGCAGCAGCTCCTGACCTTGGGAGAAGGTTGAGCAGGCCTCCGTGTCCGGTGTGGGGAGTGATTCTGTGAACTATGGCTTGGGCGTCTGTCACGGAATTCTTGGCTCCGGACCGAGGGCCAGGAGGCAGAGGGCGAGGCGGGTATTCCCAGGCTGCAGCTGGGGAGGGGAGGAGGGAGTGTTTTGGCAAAACAGCTTGCACTTAGGCCAGGGCAGGCCAGTGGTCAGAGCGGTAACCCCGTGACCTGCGTCCGGGGTGGCTGGGACTTGCTGTTTCCTGGGGTCACGACGGAGCCCCCAACTCTCCACTCCGGAGGACACCCTGTGACCTGGCCCGGGGGCCCACGGGGCCTTCTGCTCGTTGGCCTTGCCAAGGATCGCGGAAAGGGGCCGGGAGAAGTGAGTCCGAATCCACACGTACCGTCAGCCCGTGCTCACGTCCCTTTTCCCTGGGCCGCCAGAGCCGCACCCTGACTCCCACCGAATGTCGTCGATCAGTGGGAAAGTCACGCGGCCAGTGCCCGTTTCCTCTGTGCAGGTGCCTGGCCAGCCCGCCGGGCTGCACCACCATCCCCCGCCGGTGCTCTGGCCTGTAGGGCCCCCCCGCCCCTTCTCCCGGGTTTGGCTGCAGGACGGCCTGGCTGGAGCCAGAAGCACAAAGGAAAGGAGGGTCGGATCGGGGGGCGACATTACACCCCAAGCTCCCCACCCTGCGGGGCTGGACGGGTCCCAGGGTGAGCTGCAGGGTCTGGGAAACCTCTGCAGGAGGGGAGGGCGGAATTATGCCCCCGGCCGCAGGGACCCTCTCCCCACAGAGCCAGAGAACGTGGGTAGGGATGTCGGCCCGTGAACTCGGCGCTGGATTCAGGAAGCAGGTTCTGACTGTGGTGCTGAGGTCCCTCGGGACAGGCCGCCAGGCTTCACGCCAGCATCACGGGAGCGAAGCGGATTCTCTGGTGATATCCACTCACAGGTGGCTCGGCCCTGACGCGTCCAGACCTGTCTTCCCACCGAGGTCCTTTTCAGCCCGAACTTCATGGTTCCTAGTACCTCCGGGGCAAGGAGTTCCCTGCTGAACTAGCCACGTCGACTGGCATTTCTCTTCAGTGCCCGAAAATACCCTCTCAAGTGTCAAAAGGCCTCACGAGTCTGTCGTGGTGACGGCAGACCCAAACCACTGAATCACGGGCTTCCTATTGGTGAAACGTACAGCATGTGAATTATAGCACAGTAAAGCTGTTAACGACAACAGCATCACTCTTCGGCACTTCATTATTCTTTCTGTTACTCCTTCGAACTCCTAACAGGTGGGTGTAGAAGGGGGTCAGGCACCACCACCATCCCCATTTTGCTGCTGAGGGAGCTACGTGATGGTCACAGCCCCGGACGGGAAGTGGGAGGTCTAAGACTTCGGCCCAGAGATGGTGAGTTTGGCTCCTTCTGTAAGCTCACCATCAGCCCACCTTCCACGGTTTAATGCTGATCACCCTCCTATCTAATTTGGTCATTTTCAGGTTGATTAATCTGATCCCCTGGACCCTCCCATTGCTTTTCTCTGAACCCTCTCTCTAAGACAGCGCTGTGGTGGTCAGCCTCCACGATGACCCCACTGATCCCTGCCTCTTGGTCAGCATCACCTTCCCGCATCAAATCAGGGCTGGTCCATGTGGCCAATGGCGTAGGGCGGAGCAGATGGGGTTGACTTCTGAGGCTATAAAAGGCACTGCAGCCTCCGCCTTGGCCTCTTGGATGGCGGCAGCCACCGTGTCGTGACACTCAGGCAGCCCCACGGAGAGGGCCACTTGCAGAAACACAGGTCTCTGGCTAAGAGCAGCAACATGCCCGCCGCGTGGCGGAGCCACCTTGGAAGTGCCCCTCCCACCCTAGTCCAGCCTCCAGATGATGCCATAGCCCCGGCTGACACAGGGCCACAACTGCATGTCACAGCCCAAGGGAAGGCTGCTCAGCCAAGCCCTCCCCAGACGCCTGGCCGACCGACGGTGTGAGAGAAGCCACTGAGTTTGGGGGTGACTAATTACGCAGTAGGGGGTGTGACTGGAACAAGCACCCAGACCTGCACAGAACCTAGACGTGGGGCTACACCCAAGACGGACAAAACCTTCTCAATTTCCTGCCCAGGTCCCTTCTTAGTCATCCTGGGGTAACTGTACTCCCGTCAGCATCAGTGGCCTGCTCGGAGGGTCCTCTCCAACCCGCAGGGCCACAAGCAGGGCACACCCTCACGTGACAACCAGACTAGCAGTTTCACCGCTTGGGAGGCCAGGTTTGGGTCTCAGCTCCTCCCCAAAGCTGGGCAAGCTGTTAGCAGGGGGTGTCTGCCCCACGAAGGAAAAGCCTTCCTCTGAAATGCCTAAGTCAGAGTTCTTGTGGGTAGACCAGAGGCGCTCAGCCTCGGCCATGCATTGGGAGCAGCGGCGGGAACTCCAAGCCCCCAGTGCCGGCCCCAGCCCGACACCGGCTCGGCGTCTGGGACACATCGGGTGCCAGGAAGCTCAGATCTACCCGGGCGTTCTGAATGCAGCCGCGGCTGAAACCGCTGGTTCACGTCAGCCACGTTGATGCTTAAAAGTGTTTTCAGGCCTTGTTTACAACATAGAGCAAGCACTTGGTTTAAAAAGGAGACTCCAACACATCAGGCAGTCCACATCTTAGGAAATGGTTTTTCTGGACAACAGTGGTCTAACCTGAGATGGTTTTTGTTTAATCGCATTTTGCCACAGGAAAAATTGCCCCAGGAAACACTGCGCGGAGGGCAGGATGCCCAGCTGGGCTCTTTAAATAGCAGTGGCCACAGACAGCGCAGTTCGCTGATTCTGTAAACGACCACAGAGGCCCTACCTGCCTGGAGCACAGCTGCCCGACTGTGCGAAACTCGTTAGGAAGCAGGCACTACGGGGACGCCCACATTTTACTAACTCATGAGGTCCCTTCAGACAGCTGACACTCAGTGACTGGTTCGGTCTTGTACTGGGCAGGGTTCTACCAGAGACAGAAGTCGTAGGACATTTTTATGCAGAAAGATTTCTTACAGGGCTGGGCGCAGACGGCTGTGGGGCTGGCACCTGGGAACAGCCAGGAGCTAACGCTGCAGCTCAGATGCGGGATTTCTTCTTCCTCGAGGAAACCTCCAATTTCTCCAAAAGCCTTTCAGCCTAGCGGCCGAGGCCCCCGCACATCACGGAAGGGGATCTCCTTCACCTAAAGTCAGCTGGTGGCAGAGGTTACACACATCCCCCAGGTGCCTTCACCCCAGCCCCCAGATGAGTGTTTGATTCAATGACGGGTGGACAGCAGCCCGGCCAGGTGCCTCGCCAACCTGACCAGGTCCCTCACTCGGCCGGCTCCACCCCAGGTTCCTCCCGCCCCTTCCTCAGAGGGGTCTTCCCTGGATACTCACCCTGAAATAGCCACCGTGTTGGGATTCTTTGCCCAAACGCACCGCCCCTGGACACCTGCGATGTTCCCTTGCTGGTTTAGGGCCCGCGTCCCTCTGCTCCTCTGCGGGGTGGTGCAGACATGCCCCTAGATGTTCCCTGTGATGATGGGGACACCTGGATGACTGTGACATGGATCGTGAGGCCACCACCCCCAAGGGCAACTCCCAGACAAGCTCCAAAAGGGAAGCCCCACGTGGGACTCGGCACCTTCGCCCTGGTCCCCACGGGGGAGTTCCTCACCTCACAGGCCAAGGGACTGGGCTCAAGTCCCAGCCCTGCCACCTGTTAGCTTGGTGACGTGGGCAGGTCACTTAGCCTTTGGGAGCCTCGGCTCCCATCTGTAACTCGGGCAAGAACACCAGCAGACCCTAGGTGGTGAGCATGACAATGGGCCAGGATGCTGCGGGCCCGCAGACCAGGCAGGGGACAGCGGGTGGAGGAGGAGGGAGGTGGCTTGGTCAGGCAGAGAAGAGCAGAAACAGAAAAGTGGGAGCAACAAGAGAGACATTTCAAAGGAAGAGCCTGTGACTGAACATGAGGGAGAGGTCAGGGTTGGCTTTTTTTTTTTTTTTGCGATACGCGGGCCTCTCCCGTTGCGGAGCACAGGCTCCGGACGCGCAGGCTCAGCGGCCATGGCTCACGGGCCCAGCCGCTCCGCGGCATGTGGGATCTTCCCGGACCGGGGCACGAACCCGCATCCCCTGCATCGGCAGGCGGACTCTCAACCACTGCGCCACCAGGGAAGCCCCAGGGTTGGCTTTTTGTTTTGCAAATGTCTGTTTCCTGATTATAGAAGCAGTCCTGCTCATCGTACAAAACTCCAAGATTAAAGTTTGGGGGTATTTCAGTTTATTCATTCTTCTTTTCTCCACCCTCCCCGACCGCCCCGATTCAGCATTTAATGTCTTAGACATCAGTTAAGATGATTTAAAAATTCTAATCATTTTATTTTAATGCATTGGCCATCCTGGACATCTTATTTTGACTATTCTAGATAGACTTCTAAATATATATATTAATATCTATTAATCCTATTAAAATTACATGTAAAAATATATATTCAGATATAAAGCCCACAAGGTAGCAGCCCCTCAAGCATCACCCCGTGAGCTGCATGCTCACCTGTGTCATTATGTTTCCTAATTTACCAGCCCCCTATTTGGGGGCCTTTCGTTTCCAGTTAGCATCCTTGTAACATGTTTCCCGGACATGGCAATTCTTCCATAGAGGAGTGCCCACGGAGTGACTGCCCTAGAGGTTCACAGCATTTTCAGGGCTGCGGATACGTGTCGGCAGATTCACTGCCTGGGGCCTGCTCTTATGTGCTGGAACTACAGGGCTTCCCAGGAGCCCTGTGTCAGGACCAGGGGATGGTAGAATCTCTCCTTTGAGTTCTAGTAATAGCACCTCTGAGAATGTTACATGTGTTAAAAGTCATTTAATCCTGAACACCATCCCCACTAGAGAGGCACTATTATCATCTGAATTTTGCGGATTTGCACACTGAAGCTCAGAGAGGTTAAGCAACTTGCCTCAAGCAGCACAGCCAGTAACTGGTGGAATCAGATTTGAACCCAGGCAGCTGGCTCCAGAGTCAGGGTCCGACCTGTATGGACCTGCATGTCCAGCGGCTGCTTCACCTACGCCCGACGTACCTGACTGACCTTCCTACGTACTTGCCCCAGGCCAGCTGGTGACTGTTCTCATCAAGGGGAGGAGAGGGACGCGCCCCTCTGCTGGTTTCCCTGGTAACTAATGAGCCCACCTGATGGCAATTCCGCTGTAACTGGTAACCTCCCCTTCCCCGCTGGAGGCTGCCACATCGTCCTGCCCACTGTCCACTGCACACGGTGGGGTGTTGCTCTAGGACCTTTCTTCAGACACGTGAGCTCTGCCACCCATGAAACCACTGATATCTGTCACTGACTCCGGGCTCCTTCTTTGGTCTTGAAGCTGGGCAAGCACGGGCCTTGCAGGCCTGCAGGGGGCAGCCCAACAGGGCCCCTACACACCGTTGCCTCTCCACCATGGTGTGGGTGCTCAGGGGGGGTCTCACCCCTTTCCTCCACGTGGGAGCAGAAGCCACTTCAGGGGGAGCCACTGAAGGAGAACCCAGGGATGCCCCCTGTGGACTGGAGCTCGTGGGGCATCAGCTGAGTTCTGGAACCAGGAATCGGAACCAAGATCGGGGACGCATCTTTTCAGGCTCCCCATCTAATGGCTACTGAGGGTCCTTCCTGAAGGGGTCTTAGTCAAGAGGGAGGATTCCTGAGACACTTTGGGAAGGTCACGTGACCCTCGTGTGACCGGGGAGCATAATAACAAGGGCCTCACAAGGTCCACGTGGTCAGACCGGGAGGGAGGACCTGAGCGCCTGTGTGTGCGTGAGGACGTGCCGTGGGGATGTGCGTGAGCGTGTGCGTGGGCGCGTGTGTGGGGGGGGCGTGCGTGAGCGTGTGCGTGGGCACGTGTGTGTGGGGGGCTGCGTGAGCGTGTGCGTGGGCACGTGGGGGGCGTGCGTGAGCGTGTGCGTGGGCACGTGGGGGGGCGTGCGTGAGCGTGCGTGCCATGCGTGCGTGAGCGTGCCTGGGGGCCCTCAGGGGCGGGGACTTCTGCCCCTCCCCGGCCGCTGGCCCTCAGGGGGTCACTTCCGGCTCCCGTTCCTGCCTCAGCAGTGGAATCCCAGGCTGGCCGGTGGTAGGGCTTCAGGACCCGCTTCGGGTCAACATCAACAATGGCCATGTTAAGCTCTCGGGCTCTGTCTCCCTGGGGGCTCACGAGAGTCGAGGGCGCCGTGGTGGGAGTACAAAATGGGCACCTCAGGGGCGCAACTCGGAGGAAAGGCGTCCCTCGCCCCAACCCCCGGGCACGTACAGCCCCCCTCCCCACCCTGGGGTCACTGGTGTGTGCGTGTGGGTGCTGTGGACAGCTGCTGGACGAGGACGCCGGTCCCGGAAGGAGCGTGACCGCTGAGCATCCGAGGGGAACCAGCGGGGAGGCTGGTGTCCGCCCGGCCACGCTTCTCCGCCCCCGCCCCGACCCCCGCGCCCACCAGCCTCCCGAGCCTGCGGGTGGGTCTGAGCCGCTCCACGCTCTGAGGGAAGTCCCAAAAGGAGCCCGGCGAACGGCAGCCCCCCAGAGACCTACGGGCTGGTAGCCCCGGGGTGGACGTCTCCAGAAATCCCTGCCGGCAGGTGCGCCTTCGCTGCCCGGGGAAGCGGTCCAGAGAGTTAAGAAGCGGGCCCGCTCTGCAGAGAAGCATCTTCCGGCTCCTTGCACATGTGTTCAGTTTACGAAGGAGAGGCAGGAGGGAAGCCAGCCGGGGACCAGGCGCCGCTCCTTCGTCCTGGAGCACACGAGACTGGGTTTCTTCCAACCACGCCTCGGCAGGCACGAGCAGGGTTAAGTGTGTGCGAGGGGAGAGGGAATCCCAGACCGTCCGGAACTTGAGACTTCCCAGCTGAGAGCGAAGCAGCCCGGGGAGAGGCAGCGCCAGCCACCCTGCGGTTTCCGCAGGCACCTGGGCCCGCGGAGTAGGGGAGGACACGTCAACAGCCTTCTCGTCACACGCCACCCGCAGGACACGCGGCAGACGTGCCTCGGCCGCCTCCGGGGTAAGTGCAGGCCCCCTGGGTCCCCGCCGGCTAGCAGCGGGGTGTGAAATGAAGTGCTGTCATTAGGAGGTGGGATGTGCTGGTGATAGGGCTCTCTGTGTCTTCTTCTTGTTATTAATGCATGCAGGCGTACAACCAAGTCGTGGCAACAAATGCAGTTTGGAAACATCTTTATGGCAAAACAAAGCGTTCTGCTTTCCTGTTGACAATTCAAGTGCTGGACCCAGAGCCAGAGCCCAGAGGCAGATCAGTTTGGCGTGGAGAGATGTGTCTGCGGTCTCTGCTCTGAGGGCGCAGTCAGGGTCTCCCTCCTTCCTTCGGGCCTTCTAGTCTTTGCCCAGTTTATTCTCTTTTTTTTTTTCTGTGATATGTCCCCAGTGACAGTCTTCTGTCTCACCACCCAAGCTCGGATGTGCCGCAGACAGTCCCGATTAGCGACACTTTCTGCTCAATGTGCATCTCTTTAAGGCTGTTCTGAGCAAGTGTGGAGACAGGGCTGGGTCCCCCGACCCAGCACGGGCGGAATGGGGGGCTCGCAGTGGCATATAACCTGTCACAAGCCTGCAGTATGGGTGACAAGCCATTTTACCAGACACGGGGCCAGCAGTCTCTTCATAACGGTTTCACTTGAGCAAGTTTCAAAGCAGGTCGCCTCCCAGTGCTCTGATGTGTCTGTTTCCCATTATACGGTCAGGCCACCAGCAAAAGTGACAGTCGCAGTTTCTGTTCGTGGACTTTCTGAACCACCCGGGAGGGGTCGTCCACAGGCGCACATGCGCCCACTGCCCTCACTCCCGGGCCTTCATAGCGATGAAGGATGGCAGCCCCCCGTGGGTTCTGGTTTCTTTTATCTGTTTGTTTTTAATTAAAATACAAAAGCCCACCTCTTAAATGGTAAAGGAAAGATGAAGGATGAGACTTGGCAATCCTGTTGCCTGCAGAGCTGGGATGGTAACAGTAATAACAGCATAGTAACACTGATAATAATACACAGCTTCCCAAAGGTCCTGTGCGTTGTGCTTTTATTTTATTTTATTTATTTTATTATTTTTTTTTGCTGTACGCGGGCCTCTCACTGTTGTGGCCTCTCCCGTTGTGGAGCACAGGCTCCGGACGCGCAGGCTCAGCGGCCATGGCTCACGGGCCCAGCCGCTCCGCGGCATGTGGGATCTTCCCGGACCGGGGCACGAACCCGTGTCCCCTGCATCGGCAGGCGGACTCTCAACCACTGCGCCGCCAGGGAAGGCCGCGTCGTGCTTTTATTTCTTCTTATCTCATTTGATTTTGCAACTACCATTTTCAAGTGAGGAACTTTAGGTTGAGGATCTTGACCAAGAACACATACCTAGTGAGTGGCAGAAATCTTAATCCCAGGGTTCCGATAATAAGTCCCATGTTTTGTGCTGAAGTCGTTCGCCCCTTCCCTTGTTATTCTCCATGATACCCGAGTGCTACCCTAGAAAACTCCCGCTAGGCAGAAGGTGAGGCCCAGCTGGAGGCCTCTTACGATGTGAAAACTTGGTGTGTGTGTTTAAAATCCAACAGTTAACGGGGTTAGATCTATGTCTACCGTCTACTGGTAGGTAATTCAGAGAGCCCAGAATGGTGATATGAACTCAGCACTGATGTGATCTAGTGGGGAAACAGACGGAAACGCGAGCCGCTAGGAAGCATTTCTTGGCCCTTCTGCCACGTACCGCGTGTGCTTCCGTAGGGCCCTGTATCCACTAAACGCTGTCACAGAGGAGAAGGCCCTGGATTGTTCGAGGGATTTCTGGGCGGGGCTCAAGTGGCAGAACAGGAAGGGAGGTGGATGAGGTTGGCCAGAGACCAGCCTCAGAGGTGGCTTCTCCTGAAGTGTCACTTTGCTTTGTGCAAGAATCTGGCATGACGTAGAATCTCGGGAAGCCCTTGCCATGTGGTGGCAACTCAGTCTCCCCGCGTCCTGAGTGGTGGCAGAGACAGGGCGGGGGCGGCTTCTTGATTGTTGAAAACATGGGCAGGATTTCCTGCCCCGCCGAGGATGGGGTCAGAACTCGGGGCCTTCTGATGCCCTGGGCTCCCGTCGGGTCTGAACCTGGCGGTGGTCAGGCTTCCAGATTTGGAAGTGTCAGCTGTCGGGCACCCCCATCGTCTTCCCGGCTTGGACTCCGAGAAGAGGGTCCCTCCAGGCCGGGAGTTCGGTTTAAGCTGAAAAGACAGAAATGAGGTGCTGGGCGGGTGAGCCCAAGGCCCGGGCACTCGCGGCTGGCGTGTTCGCTCCCGGGAGCCGAGTGTGTTCGTCCCCACCGCTGCCTGCTGTGATCTGTCCCCTGGGTTTTGAGTCCCATGGCGTGAGTTTTCAAGGGGGGAAGACTGCCAGGCTTCAGAGTGAGTGCTTACTTCACGGTTCTGATTTTCCTGGCAACGGTGTCCCAAGTCGCCAGAGTGCAGAGGCCCCTGTAGGTAGGAAGGGCCCTCGTCCACCTCCCCAGACCCGGGTCCGGACTGCCGGCGAGGTCATGAGGCTCCGTCTCCAGAGTCTGCGATTCCTCCACCCCGAGCACCGGCCTCGGGTGCTATCGCGTCTGCCTGCAGACAGCAGGGCTGCGGGTTTGGCTGGACTCTGACCCCTCCGCCAGGCCCCTCGCTCCTTAGCTGGTTAGGGGGGGCAGTAACCCCTCCACATGGGTGCAGGCCCCACTCTGTTGCTCCCCCAACCTGCTGAGTCCTCCCTTACCCGAGGCAGCCAGAGCCAGCCCCGCCTCCCTCCCAGGGACCCGCTTGAGACCCTCCTCGCTGGGCACCCTGCACCCGCATTTGGGGCGATGCCCCTCCTCCCCAGACCCCCTCCACACGTGCCAGGTGGGCCTGTGGATGGGTGTGGGCGTCTGCGTCCCGTTGTCCTGCAGGGAGCGGCTCTCACCCCGTGGGAGCTGTGGGCCCTGCCTCCCGGGTGGGCGAGGGCCGGGCACAACCCTCAGGAGTGGTCAGAGCGGCCCCTTAGCTCTGGCTCTGGGATCAGGCCTCTGCTCCCGAGGGACCGGCTTTCCTGTCTCCTGCGCGCCAGGCCGTTGCTGTCGTGGGTTTTCATCCTCACGTGAGTCCCCATAGACGAGCGGGGTGAGTTATGTTAACCTCATTTTATGGTCACAGAAGCTGGACCTCAGCGCAGTTAAGAAGCTTGCCAAGGCCACCTGGCCGGAAGCTCTGAGCCTCCCGGCAGCCTGGCTGTGCGGAGAGGGGTCATCTGCCCCCCAGATGTGATCTTAAAGAAAACGCAACAGATTTCTTGAGCTGTCACTCGCATACCGTTCAGTTCACTCATTTAAAGAGGACAATTCCGTGGTTTCTAGGGTGTTCGTGGAGTGGCGCAGCGCTCGCCGTAACAATTTCAGAACGTGTCCATCGCCCCAAGCAGAAGCCCCGTCCCCGTCAGCAGTCACCCCATCTCCTCAGCCCCCGGCAAGCCCCGTTCCCGTCAGCAGTCACCCCGTCTCCTCAGCCCCCGGCAGCCCCTAACCTTCTCAGTGTGTCTGTGGATTTGCCGGTCTGGACGTTTACCCTGAACGGAATCAGATAATATTTGGCCTTTGTGTCTGGCCTCCTCCCTCAGCATCACATCTTCAAGGTGCATCCACGTGGCAGCCTGAGTCTCTAGGTGAGACCCCAGCCTTTCCCGCCAGAGCCTCCGAAGACGTCCAGAGACTCAGGGGGAGGCTCGGGCTTCATCCAGGGCACTGCTTCACGTTTCTTGTGGAGATCCTATGTTCTGCCCTGTTCTCTATGTCATGACAAATAAACACAGAAGGCTGTGGACCCCTGGCTGCCTGTGGCCAGATTTGCTAAGCTAGCAGCCCAGACACCTTTCACCATAAATGCGTGGGACCCTGCTGGCTTCCCTCACCACTTGGACGTGAAGAGGAATTTCCACCGTTGCAAGTGTAAAAGCCATTTCCGGGAGACCCTGGGGGACATTTTCAAAATAGTGTATGAAGTGTGTATTTGAAAGCAAACAGCCATCTCAGGCAAGATAAGTGAATATGTGTCATTTCAGGTGGACAGAGTATTGAGGACCTGCCTGAAGCACTGTGCTGTAAAGGATTCCAAAGCCCTGGCTTTGGAATTTTGGTGATTGATTGATGATGTCTGCCGTGGGCTGGGGAAGGGGTGACAGTGAGCTGTGTGGTGGCTTCTGGTTGGTGCAGATTTGGTTGGAAGGGAGAAGCCTGGATCCTGGAAGTCAGGGCCGGGCACACTCAGAAGGCAAGTGTTTACACCGTGTGTGTGTGGACGGAAGGACACGTCCTCAGGCCCAGCTGCGCAGACCAGGCCAAGTTTCAGGAAGGCGGAGTCTGGGCCCAGGCCCAGCAGGCTGGTTTCGGGAGTCCATGAGGAAGTCATCTTCCAGGTCATCCCCCTCTGAGTAATTGAGGATTTAATAACCAGAATCTCTTGCCTCACCACATCTGGCAACGTTTGGGCCAGCACAGCGCGTTTCCTTCTTGGCCGGTGGGTCCCCGTGGAGGGAGCGGCGTGGATGGGCGCCAGCGCTGGGCCGGCTTCCAGCCCCCATCACATGCCCCGCACCTCTGAGGTCAGCGCGTTGCAGAGGCGCTACGAGCCCGTCCCCGCTCCGTCCTGCCCCCGGCGCCTCCCCTGCTCATAATTAACAGACAGTCCTTGGCAGATGGGGGTCCTGAGGAGTATTCCTCCAACGGAGGGACAGGGGGTACAGCAGATGCCCACAGATGAGGCCGGAGGAGGAACCCGTGTACCATCTCGGGGGGTCGGGTGTCTGGATGCTCGCCGCCAGGTCCCAGCGCTTTCCTTCAGTGTCCCCTTCATTATGCGTCTCCTTTATTTGCCTAATTCGTTTCTCTTGAAAGGTCGGCTTTTCCCCTTAAAAAGCAACCCAGATAGCAGATGTGACCAGAGCGGGGAGGGTGTGGTCAGTCTGTCCCTGTCTGGGCTGACGAGGTTGTCCTGGGGTGTCACCCCACCTCTTCCTCACCCACGGTTTCCTCTGCTCTTCGGCGTGCAGGCAGGTGGGCAAGGCTGGCCTGAGGCTGGTCCCGTCCCGGTTAAGTGCCTGGGAGGTGTTTATCCTGTGCAGTCTGGGGTGAGGGGGTCGCTACCAGCCAGGAGAGGGGACCCCAGGTGGCTGCCGCTCTCCATGTGGCAGGGTGACCTCAGCGTGGTCCGTGCCGCCCCTGCCAGGTGGACGTCGCCAGGCCCACGGTGGGTGGGTGCGTGTCCCACATGCCTCTGCCCTCTTCGGCCCCTGAGGGCGGGCTATGACTTTCTGTTTTGAGATGAGGTGACTCTGAGGAGCTGGAAAGTGGCCCCCAAGACACCCCCATCCTGATCCCCAGAAGGGCGGATGGATATGTGACCTGACACGGCGGAAGGACTTTGCAGGTGTGGTTGGGTCAGGGGTTGGAGATGGAGCGTTTCGTGGATCGTCCAGGTGGGCCGGGCATAATCATGGGGTCCTCATACGAGGCTGGGGACTAAGCCTCTGACGTTGGGCCCGTCAGGCCATGTGGGTGTTGCGTTCCATTCCAGCCCCCGGGACGGGGGCTCCATCAGCGAGTTCACGTCTTACCTGCTAACATCTGGTGGATGTGAGCAGGTGTCCCGAGCAGTGGCCACCCACGTGGGGCAAATCGAGGAAACCCTCTGCTATAAAAACAGTGTCCCTGTGGCCCACACCACATGGCCTGGATCCCCTGTTTACAATCCTGTTTTGTCCTCACCACTCAGCTATGAAATGCAAACCCTCCAAGGAAGAAACCGCATGGAACATTGAAGTTTTAGGGTGGGAAGTGGCTTTCACAGGACGTCCAACTCCAGCCCCTTCTGGAATGACCCGGTGCGACGCCACTTACCAGAACCCATGGGGAGGGCGGGGGTAAAACAGCGTGGGGTGTCTGATTCAGCAGGCCTGGGCTGGCCTGGGAACCTGCATCTCTCACACGCTCCCAGGAGGCACTGCTGCCGCTGGTCCAGGGTCCACACTCGGAGAGCCCCCTCTGGTTCACGGCTGGGCTGAACTGGGGGCTCCCCCAGCCCCTGGGTCCTCACCCTCTGGTTCTGGGAAGGACGCTCCGGGAGTGTCCCTGGGTGTCCCCAGATGGTTCTGACGCAGGTTGCTCACAGGGTGTGTGTCACGAACGAGCGGTTCCACCTGCAGGACCCGACTTGCTCGAGGTCACCCAGCCTGGCGCCCGGCCTCCTGGGCTCTTTTCAGGCCATTGTCCCTTTGCCTCCGTGCCAGCCAACGTGGAAAAGATGTTCTCCTATTGTGAGCGGCAGCTGTCAGCTAAGAACCCTTGTGTGGCTCTTAAAAGCCTCTCATTGCAAATACCTTCTCCAGGAGAGACAGCTGCTCCATCAGAGGTGGGAAGCAGAGCGGTGGGCCTCGAGCGAGGCGGACCCTCTGAGGCCTTCAACCAGGATAGGTAGCTGTGCAGGTTGGGCTTTCCTGGCGAGCTCACCCTGAATGCGTTATTCATGAGGGACCCAGGTGAGCTGGGAGGGACCCACTGGGCAGGTGCCAACCTCTCAACAACCTTGGTGCAGCCATGATGGAGAGGTAGGGCTGTGTCTCACGTGCTCGCCTGCCTTGGTCTCTCTGGGGCCCCAGGAGAGACACTGGGGTCCAAGGAGCTGCAGTGAACCGGGAGGCAAACCGCCTGTTGCCGCCCGCACGTCAGACCACCTCCTGCAGTGGGGCTGGCGGGGCTGCTGCCTTTGGGGACCTTGAGAGACGTTCTTTTTACTTAGAGCCGGTTCCCATGGCACCTGGTGGTGGGGTGGCCAGGTTCCCCGGGATTGGCGCTGCCCTAGGCGAGGAGAGGGGACCAGGCATCTGGGAAGCTGGGTTTGAAGCCCAGCGTGTTGGCGGGACGCTGCACTGTGACCTCGGGCCCTTGGTTTTCTCCATACAGCAGGGCTGTCATGGCCTCCGGCCTATTGTAAACGGTTGGCAAAGGGCCGCTCTTGGGACGCGTCCAGGGCCAGCCCTGGGGGCACCACCCCCGCCCCCACCCCCGTGTCTGCTGGGTGAAGGGCGAGGAGAGGCGAGGGCCGCGACAGGATGAACGAGGGATGCGTTTGCTCTGCGCAGCCGTCGTGGTCCCCTGGGCAGAGGTTCTGGCCTCTCCAGGAATGTGGGACGTTCCTGCTCGGCCACAGGGCTGGGGGGTGGACAGCAGGCTCCGTGCCGGACTTGTGCCTTGCGACGCAGACCCCACTGTCCCTGATTGTCTGGGTGACACGAAACAGGTGCCCCTTCCTGACAGCGGGGCCCAGCCTGGCCCCCACCTTCAAGTGGAGAGAACAGTGGTGAGCAGCTGGGTCGGTGAACGCGAAGCTTGGACTGAGCTCCTGGGACCCTGGGCCTCGAGGCTGCTGGGCAGGACGCACCCCTCCCGGGCAGTCAGGGTGGACAGAAGGCACGGCTGGAAAAGGGCTCTGGGCTTCAGGTTGTCCGCTGTGGCAGGGTTCTGGATTTGGGGGCACAGATGTACAACCAAGAAGAGACCCCTTCCTGCTTTGGGGGAGGGATTTGTGCACCGGTTTCGATAAGGGTCTTAGCTGTCTGCACGAGCCTCATACACTTGGAAGAATCAAATCTACTGAACAAAAAAGCTAAATCCCAGTTTACCATTTGGAGGATTAGTGGGCCCCCCCTAGACCTGCACTGGCACCGCCATCGACTCCACACGCCTGTTCCAAGGGCTTTGACCCGCGCTGTTTATACTTTTCACCATACCCGGTCCTTGTTCTGCAGGTGAAGACACAGACGCCACCAGAGATAAAAAAACAAAACGCTGTCCAAGGTCACGGGGTCAGCAGATGGTGGATCCCGGGTGAAGACGGGATTGTCTTACCTGAAACCCCAAACTTGTTTCGACCACACTGCCTTTTCTTGTGTTTAAGGCATGACTCAGTCGAAGCCACACTTAAAATAGCAGTGTGCAAAGGGGGCAAATGGGAGTGCGCAAGCCCCAAACGGTCCCGGTATTTATTCCTGGTGGGTTGGATTATTTTTATGCATCATTGTAGTTTTTCATCTATCTACAGTGAATATATATTATTTTCATAATCATAGAAAACATTATAAGGATCTTTAAGAACACAGGCATGATGGGCTAATCACGTGAGTCCCAGCGGGTGGAGCGGTCACCTCCTGAGAGAGGCTGGCGTCTAAAGCACTGACGGCCCCGCGTGCAGCCGTGTGTGTGGTCAGGCCTTTCTGGCACACGCCATCATCCCTTCTCTCCTCCCTTCTTGATTTAACCCTGACTTGTCTGGGGTGACAGTGGGCTCCGTTAAAAATACTTCCAAGGCTCCCTTGTGGTTAGGGCTGGTCATGTGGCAGCTCAGGTCAAGGAGGTGATAGCCGAGTGTTCCTCATAAGGCTTTTAGGGAAGCAATGAGTTTCCTGCTTAGAAGGGACAGACTCAGCCTGCGAGCACTGCTTACCCTTCCCCCTCCTGTCTGGAAGGCAGATGTGATGCTCAGAGGTGGAGCAGCCATCTTGTGTCATGAAGACAAAAGCCACACGCTAAGGATGGTGGAGTGGAAAGAGAGGAATTGGGTCCCTGATGGCATCAGGCCCCGTCCTGCCACTGGATTTCTGCTCCATCCTAACTGATACCCCTTCCTGTCTATTCTCTGGTCCAGTGTCTGGTGGCCACAGCATAATAAAATGCCCTGAGCACGACAGCTGTCTCCAAAAGACATCTTCTCATTTTGCTTTCTCCTTGAAGACATGGTCCCTAGCTGCTCTAGGCCTTGGGGGTAAACTCTAGGACAGGCTGAGTTCAGAGCATCTGCCCTCCTGGGTGGGGATGTCCTAGCGTGGGCTTGTGGCCACAGAAGTGGTGGCCCAAGAGCAGCCTGGGGAGCTCTGCTGTGCGGGAGGGGAATTTGGCCCTGGGCATGTGGGTGAGAGTGGAGGGTGGCAGGGCGTGGGGGCTCTGGAGGCACGTGGGTGAGAGTGGAGGGTGGCGCGGCGTGGGGGCTCTGGAGGCACGTGGGTGAGAGTGGAGGGTGGCGGGGCGTGGGGGCTCTGGAGGCAGGCTGGGGTTTTGTGGGCCAGTTACTCGACTGAGCTTAGAGGAAGAGGTTTTCTCCTGTGCCGAATGGTGACCGAGGTCTCTGCCGCCTCACCGGCCTCTCGTAAGGATTAAATAAGACATGCAGGTGCCCACACGCGGTGTGAGTCTCCTGTGGCAAATCGCCCCGGACCTGGGGAGTTACAGCAGCGAGCGTGCCCTCTCACAGCTCTCGGACCAGAAGCCCCAGATCCCGTTCACGGGGCTGGAATCGAGGTGTCGCAGGGCCGCGCTCCCACTGGCAGCTCCGGGCGGGGGGTTCCCTCCGGCCTCTTCAGCTTCCGGTGGCTCAGGCATCCTGGGCTTGTGGTCGCACCACCCCAGCCTCTTCCCCAGTAGTCATCTGGCCTCTCCCCTGGCTCTGTGCCAAATCTCTAAGGACACCTGTGACTGCACTCAGGGTCCACTTGGATAATCAGGGTCATCTCCCCACTTTAAGATCCTCAGCTCAGTCACACCCACAGAGTCCCTTTCTCTAGGTAGGGTCACATCACAGGTCCTGGGACAAGGACCTGACGTCTCTGGGGCATTATCATCCCACACAGGTAGTGCATGGTTGTTGCTGTAAGAAGGGCCTGGCTGTCCCCGGCTCCGACCCGGGTCAGCTCGGGGAACAGGTAACCTTCCAGCCCTGAGTGGACAACAGGAGAATGAATTGAGCTGATACCACAGAGCCCTCTGTGCGTGTGACTTGAGTCCTGCCACATGTGTGACAGCTGCCTTCATGTTATGTGTTCTGCACTGTGTGATTTTCCCTTCAGGGAAGATTCTGTGAGTCGCCAACATATGATTAAAATTAGACTTACTTTGCAAGAAAGCATTTTCCTCACTTCTCCACCCTTCCTTTAAATAATATGAACGATACAGTCTTTACTTTAAAGTGCAACAGCAAGGCTTCCCTGGTGGCGCAGTGGTTGAGAGTCCGCCTGCCGATGCAGGGGACGCGGGTTCGTGCCCCGGTCCGGGAAGATCCCACGTGCCGCGGAGCGGCTGGGCCCGTGAGCCATGGCCACTGAGCCTGCGCGTCCGGAGCCTGTGCTCCGTAACGGGAGAGGCCACAACTGTGAGAGGCCCGCGTACCACAAAAAAAAAAAAAAAAAAGTGCAACAGCAGTCTATCATGTAATGCGGGCATTCTCTAAGTGGGGCTCCCAGGCCAGCAGCAGCATCACCTGGGAAATGCAGACTCTCAGGCCCCACCCCGCCCTCCTGGCTCAGGAGCCCTGGGTGAGGCTGGCTGTTCACAGCCATCTGAACACGGCTGCAGCACAGGTGGCCAGCCACTTTTCTAAGGAATGCTTCCTCGCAGCCTGCTACATGCTCCTCCCAGGACCAACTGCGCTGCTGGGAGAGGCTCCTTCTGGTTTTGTGAATCTGCTGGGGGAGGGGCCAACTCAAGGGGGCAGGAGACACTGGCCCAAAGGAGGGCCACCCAGGAGGCCACTTACTATGTGGTAAACACTGGTGGCCAAGGACGTTGTGTTCACATCTACTGAGACTTTGGGAAAACGTTTGGGGCACCGTTGGCCAGGGATTTGGAAACATGCCTGCATGAGTGTAGATCATTGCAAATGCTTATTTTTAAAAAGGAGAAAATAAAAACCCCAGAATTGATTTTGGGAGATATGGACAAATTTATTCAAAATTTATGTGGAAAGGCAAAGAACCTAGATTTTTAAGGTGGAAAGAACCACTCTACTTGTTGCTAACACTTACCTACAGAGCTGCAGCCATCAAGACAGGATGGCGTCAGTGGAGAGACAGAGGACAGAAAATGGGGCAGAAAAGAATGCCCAGAAACAGACCCACTCAGACGTGCCCAGCTGACCAGCAATAAAAGTGCAAAGGCCGCTCCCCAGAGGGACCATGGCCTTTTCACCAACTGGCGCTGGAGCAGCTGGACGTCCAGCTACCGTGCACCTCATACTAAAGTAAATGCAAGATGGGTCGTGGACTTGAATGTAAAACAGAAAAGGACAAAAGTTTAGAAAAAAGAAACATAAGAGGAAATCTTCAGGACCCCAGGCCAGGGAGAGAGTTCTTAGAACTGACATGTAAAGCACAGCCCCTCCAGGGGTTGTCAGAAATGTGCTGACACCCATGAACTGGGCTTGATCAAAATGAAAAGCTTCAGCTGAGTGACAGACTCCATGGAGAAGATGGACAGACGAGATCCAGGCTAGGGGAAGACAGTTGCCAACCACGGAATTGACAAAGGACTTGGGTCTAGAACATAGAGAACTCGCAAAAGCCAACAGTGAAAAACAACCCAGTTAGAAAATGGGCAAAAGACATGAACGGACACTTCATCACAGAGAGGTACGGATGGCACATAGGGCACGAAAAGGTGTTCGGCATCATTAGCTATTGGGGAAATGCAAACTGAAACCCCAGTGAGATACCGCCACACACCTGCCAGCATGGCTGCAGCCCAGACAGGGGTAACACCAAGTGCCGGGAGGATGCCGAGAAGCTGGGTCTCGTCTGTTGCTGGGGGCATGCAACACGGTACAGCTCTTGGAAAAACCAGTTTTGTGCTTTCTTCTAAAGCTCAAGAAGCCACCCGGCGATGACACTCTGGGGGCACTTATCCCAGAGGAATGAAGACCTGTCTTCACACGAGAACTGCAGCTGTGCTTCTCACAGCCCCAAACTGGAAACCACTGTGACGTCCTTCAACACCGTGGCAAACTAGTCGGCAATAAAAAGGAACAAACTCTGTGGGCAGAGAGCTGCTCACACACATGCACACGCACGCACACACGTGCACACACGCACACACATGTGCTCGTAGAGCTGGCAGAATCTGAATACGCACGAGGCCTGTACGGACCTCCTGGTTTGGCAGCTATGATGCCCTCCTCCACCTGTGCAGGATGCTAACGCGGGGACGGTGGGAACGGGGAAGGGGGTACGGGACCTCCCGCACCTTTCTTCTCAATTTCCTGTGAATTTATCATTATTTAAAAATTAAACGTTTTAGGGACTTCCCTGGCTGTCCAATGGTTAAGACTCCGCGCTTCCACTGCAGGTGGCACCAGCTTGACCCCTGGTCAGGGAACTAAGGTCCTGCCTGCCATGCAGCGTGGCCAAAAAAAAACAAAGAAAGAAAGAAAGAAATCGAACGTTTTAAAGAAGGGGAGAATCGAAGAAAAAGCACCACAAGTTCTTCTTTTGCCCCTTTAATCTTTTTAACTTGGGGAAGTGACTGAGGCCTCTGGACAGCCAGCGTCTGCGTCACGGGGAGGCTCTGGGGACTCAGGCTGATCAGACCGCAGGGAAGGCGGGACTTTCCTGGGAAGGCCTTGACCCTGCTGAGCCCCAGGGGAGCCCTGTCTCTCTGAGCCTCGGTAATGGGTAACCTACCAAGCTGTCACGCGGACCGGGAGGGGGCGCATTTTGAAGGTGGTGTAGTATAGTTACGTCTGTGGCCGTTCCCATCGACATGTACTCTCAGTGTCCAGCCAGCAGGTACTTGCTGAACACCTCCGGTGTGCCAGACACAGAAGACAGGGGAGTGCAGAGATGTAAAGCAGCTAGCCCCAGGTCACAGAGCCAGTGAGCGGCAGAGCGGGGCTTTGAACCTGCCACTGGTTCTGGGGGCCACACGCTCCAGATGTGGGTTCTGGAGGCCCACTCCCCACGGCTGGACCGGCTGCCACAGGTCCTGGGGGTCTTCGTCACCCTCCTTCCTCAGTGCGGACGAGTCTGGGTCCTCCCGGGTCACCCAGCTCCACTCGTGGAGGGCGGCTGTGGTGAGGTGTGTCAGTGCAGCGGTGGCTCAGCCGGGAAGCCCTCGGCGGGGTGCAGCCATTGTCCTCCCCGAGTTCTGACCCGGCCCGGGGCACGGGCTGTGCTGAGGCCGGGCTCCTCGGGCAGCCGAGGCCAAGGGAGTGCGGAGCCGGTCTGGCCCGAGAGCGGAGCGGTGCCTGTGGGTCCTTGGCCACCGGAGCGGTCTCCCAGCCTCTACAAGCCCTGTCTGTCGGGAGCACCGACAGGTGTCAGAGGGAGGGAAGGCCCCGTGAGCCCAGAGGCTCTCCCGCAGGCTCTGCACTTGTCCTGCTGTGGACGGGAGGCCGCTTAGAGAAGGGGGAGGCAGCACGCTCAGGGGCCTGAAACCCGCTTAGAGACCCAGCTTTGAAACTTCCTGCTGTGTGACCTCCAGTAAGGCCCTTGACCTCTCTGGGCCGTAGTCTCCAGCCGACAGGCTCTGACAGGCTGCGTGTTGGGGTGCAGCGGCCTCTGCCCTCCTTTGCGGCCTGATCGAAGGTGAGCATCTCCTTCTCTCTAAGTAGCAACCGGCCTTTGTGGATGGCGTCTTGTTACCTGGTCGCCTGTCCCAGCATCACGATTGAGAGACAGTGGCCCGGATGAGAGGAGGAAGGACACAGCACCTGTTCAGGGCCGGCTCCCGCCCCTCCCATCGCCGTGCTGCCACGTTCCTGTGGGGGAAGGGCACCACCCTGCCCCTGTACCAGCGGCAGCCCCCGGGGGGGGGTTTCCCTTCCCTCACCCACCCAGGAGTTTCGTTCCCCGGCTGTGCTTCTGGTGGTCCTGGCTCAGACCAGGGTCCCTAACCCCCAGGTGCCACGGACCCCATCTCGGAGTAAAGACTTCTAAACGTGTAAAATAGCAACTCTCTTCTGGACGCACAAAGGGGCCCAGCTCCATCGTGGGGCAGATTCCCAACAAAGTAAATCCGCTGAGTGAGGCGTGAGCTCCTCACAGAGCTGAGTGGCCGCCCAGCATTGGATGCAGTGCTGAGCACGCACGATCCCACCAGCAGCAGAGGCCCAGGTGCCACCGATTCTACCCCACGTTGAGACCGACGTTTGTACTTGAAGGAAACGCTCCAGTTCACTAAATGAAGATGTAATTTTTTCCCACGCAAGGTCACGGGGTTCTTTATCCGTCCTGGGGACGGCAGATGGACCCCCGGTTAGGCTGATTCAGAAACGACAGGGCCTGCTCATCGAAAATACAGATTGCTAGGCCCCCCCGAAGAAAGTCAGATCCTGAGTCCCTATGGGCAGAACCGGGAATCTGCATTTTTAAGCCACGCCCCTAGGTGATGTTTATAGCACTAAAGTTTGGGACCTTTTCGAGAATGCAGGATGGGTTCTAATAACTAAAGTCTCAGTGTGTTTCTGCCACAGACCAGGAGCCAGATCCCCAGGCCATGGACAACTGGCCGCGAGAGGCCGGCCTCCCTCCCTCCCTCCTGCCTTTCTTTTCTAGGCAGTCACGCCTGTAGACGTGTTTTTCTCTGTAGATGGCTGTTACCAGCACCTCTATGTTAAAAAGTTGCCTTAGAGCTTTCAGAGGTGGTGTGTTTCTTCTGGGGTATGCGGGGGCCGGGGCGGGTGGGCTTCTCCAGAGGCTTGGGCGGTGTTTCAGGCCTTTGGACTTTCCTCAAGGGCCGTTCACAGCCGGGCTCAGAGGGGTGAAGGCCTTGGGGCTAGGGCCTCACGTCAGCCGCCCCACGAACGGACAGCAGGGAGGACCCAGTGTTCGGCCATGCAGGGTGGAGGGCCTGCTTTGGGGCCAGTAATGGATTGAGGAGCACAGTCTGCATTTGGTTCACTTCCCACTTAATCTCTATGTAACGCTGAACATAAGCGTCCTCGTCTGAAGAATGAGGATTAAATGAAATACAGATGTTCGGCCCATTACCGATGCACCAGATAGGTTCATTGTCCTGTTTTCTTCTGTACCGAGTGGGCTGATCTGGGCTCCGAGCCACACCCGGCCATTTCCTGGCAGTGAGACCCCAGTGGAGAAGGATCATTTCAAAAAGAAGATAAAATTCGGGCTGTAAACAGTACGAAATGCACGCATGTCAGAGATTTTATGTAACTCGTTAACAGATGAGGGAAACAGGGAGATGTCGCCCATGTTTCAGAGGTTTCAGAGAACTACACACGCAGGCACCAGTGAGGAGCGTCTGCGGATTTACACGTGGGCTGAGCTGTCCGCTGCTGCACCTGCCTCTCTGGACCAGAGTCCCTGCGCCGGGATCACCCCCTTGCGGGCACAGGGCTGGCAGCGTCGCCGGCAGTGAGGGTGGAGAGGCAGACGGGACTTTTTCCATTTCAGAGTCTTTGCAGGTTTTGTGACACTGGTAACTGTTGAATGGTAATGACGTTCCCCCAGCCCCCAAGTTGTCCTGAGTGTGAAGGAAAGAGATGGAGGGAGGAAAGGCTCTGCAGAGGCTTATGTGCATCAGGTTTGTAGACGCCGTGGGGCTCGGGGGACGCGGTGCAGCCGTGCTTTCATGTCAGCTCTTGGCTGGAGCCGTTAAAACTTACAGCCCTGTATCCTGTCTCCACGCCCCCCCGCCCCCCCGCCCAGTCCTCCTTCAGAGCAAGCTCCCTTGGCCCCGAACCCGGGCACACGGGCGCCCGCGGTGCGTTATCGCTGTTGAGCGTAGCGAGAATGGCCTCCGGCTGCTGGCAATCATCTTTTTTATTCTTGGTCACCTGTTCCCCTTCCAAGCCAATTGCTCAAAGCAACCAGACACCCAAGTTTCTGGCAGAGTCCCTCCCACCGTGTGCAGAGGTTCATGACGCCTGCTACTGCCAGGGGCCAGGGCCCGGGCCTGGGTGCCATCCACGGTGGGGGTGGGGGGTTGGGGGCCGTGGAGCTGGAGGCACAGGCACGGGAGCTGCCCTCTGCCCGGCGGCCTCCACCCGCCAGGGCAGCTGCTGGCTGGCCAGCGGGCCTGGATGTCGGGGCAGGTGCGCTGCTCCCAGCATCTCCCCACACGTGTGCAGCGCTTTGAGGAAGTAGGCTTCACCCCGCTCCCCAAACCCTGGTCTTTGTTAATTGGGAAACATCAGAGTGGACGCGGGCGAGGGAGGACAGCTCACCGCAGCTTTTTCTGAGCATCCTGTGGGGGCCGGCTGGCCGGCTTGGGGAGCCCGCCTGGTTGGCCTGTCCTGACCAAGTCGCTCGCAGCTTGGCAAGCAGTCCCTTCTGGGGAGGCCGCCCACAGCGCCGGGGGCCTGGATCTCCCACCGACAGAGCTGAGGAGGCCCCCACGTCCACGTGGGGTTCTGGAGGGAGGAGCCACCGGCAAAGCTGGCTCCACGTGGGTGGCGAGCCCCGGGCAGGTGGGCACATTTCCCCGCCCCCAGAGAGCGCCGGGTTGGCCTGACGTTCCTGAGGACGGAGCAGTCCTCGAGGGGGTGGAACAGGCCGGGGGCCGGCCTTCCCTGGCGGTGCCTCTGGACGTGCGCTCTCCCCAGGGCTCGACAGGGGCTCCAGGCCCCTCCCCCTGCCTCGCTCGAGCCAGACACGACAGGTGATGCGCGGCCGTGCCTCCGAGCTTTGCTTCCATTTCACGGGCTGACGTCATCGGCCCTTTCCGGAGGCGTCACTAGCCACAGGGCTGCGAAGGGAAGCTGAGGGGCTCCCCTGAACCTCAGGCGGCTGGGGGACGCGGCCGGACGTCAGTTCCTAGGGTCACCTGAGAACTCATCAGTGGCAGGAGGCTGGGTGTCCCAGGCCTGAGCCTGGAAGTGGAGGCGAGAACCCCCTCCCCCAACCAGGGCAGGCGCCGCGCTGCGTCCACAGAGCGCTCAGCGGGGCTGGCGGGGCCCAGTGTGCCAGATAGCGTGAGCTGCCACAGCTGCGGGTGGGCCTCGTGGGCGAGGACAGATGGTTCCCACGCACCCTCTCCACTTGGCTCCTGGCGGGCAGAAGCCACAGGGCGGAGGAGCTGGAGGGTGGACCTCTGTCATGTGTCTCAGGGGCTTTGTGGGCGGGGACCCTTGTCCGGGTGACAGAGGCCGAAGTGCCCACGTGGTCTCCCGTGGCGCCCACGTGACCTCAGCCTGGGCTGGCCTTGCCTGGACCTCAGACCCAGGAGTTTGCCCTTTGAGGTCCTGGAAAAGCCCCATGATGAGGTGTGGGTGTTTCGTGCCCTCGCTTCGTTGACTGGGCGCCTGCTGCGTGTCCTGCACGGGGCTGTGCTACGTGTTGCCCTCACTAGGACCCCCGTCCTCATCAAAGCTCTCCGAGAAGTTAACCCTAGTGCAAAGATTAAAAAAGAAAGAAAAGACAAACTCAGAGAATTTAAGAGGTTTGTCCAGAGTCAGACAGAAAATAGAACCTAAGGTGATGCATCGAGCGCCACGTCACAGGCTGAAAATGTCAAAACTGTTGATTATGGTCACTGGACGGGCAAATGCATTTAACGCGCAGAAGGACATTGTTAGCAGAGGAATGAAATCGGCACTGAAAGGAATCCGGCTTTGGCCGCGCGGCCTTTGCCGTCTGGCCGCGGACCGTGGTGCTGGTTTGTCTGCTCCAGTCTGGCCCTGGGCCTGTGTGAGTGAGTAGGTGAAATTCCAGAAATATTTAAGCATATCTATACTTTATTCCAGTGACCCCAGAATAATAAATCATTTTGTCTGCTGTTCGGTAACCTTCGAGTCCTGCCTTCCCGATCCCTAATTGGCAGAGCAGTTGCAACACCAAATTGCATAGTTCTGATGTAACTATGTAAATATTAACACGCTAGGTCCCAGCTTTGGTCAAGTTTACTCTTTATAATTCAGGCTTTATTTTGTCAAAAGACGCCTCTTCTTTCTTATTCCACTGGCTGCTAGAGTTTCATTAAAATGTGTAAAGAGATGGAGTGGCCTCTCGTCCGCATCACAGCCGTTTCCCTCCCTTTTTTCAGTCCCATACAGAAATAAAACAAATAGTATAAATGAATCCCCCCCCCCGCTAATTAATTATCCACATTTTGCAATTTTGTTTCATCAATTCCTCCCTCTCCTGCCCACCCCACTCCTGCTACCCGAGTCCTTAAAGCGAACCTCAGTGTGGATTTGCCCGGTGGGCTGGGACATCGGGCCCCCTTGGTCCACTGGAAGAGCCCCTACTTGCCTTCCGCCTGGAGCTTCAGCGGCGGGTCAGTGAGCCTGTGTCCGAGGCTGCGTTAGGGATTGACTGTATCATTCCTTCTGCGTGTCTTAGCGATGGTTCTTTACAGAGAAGGACTCTCCTGCTTCATGCAGGATCCTGTTGGTAAGTAACGCAGGGAGGGGGAAGCCAAGCATTCACCCTGATGAGCTGGCACCCTCCAAGACCCCCGCGTGTGTTTTAGTGTGATTATGACGCCAGGGTTGTTCGTATGCTGCTTTGCTTCCATCCATTGCAGTCTTTATGTTTTTGATACTCAGATCCATCCTTGGCCAGTGGGAACCCTCCAAGATTCTCCTGAGTCCTTTTAAATTCTAATTTTTTAATTTTAATTTTTTCATGTGGAATACTTTTAATCTTTTGAATTTTACATGTTGATGAGTTTGGACAAATTTATGCATGTGTGTAACCGACATCACCATCGAGATAAATCGCTTTCATCAGCCCAGTCACCTCGCCCCACCTGACCTGCTTCCTCGCACAGATTAGCTAGAATTTCATGTAAATGGGACCATCCAGTGTGTACCTCTGGTGCGTCGGGCTGCGTTCACAGCGTAACGTTGCTGAGATCTGCCCGTGCAGTGTTGTTCAGCGGAGGTTTATCCCCCTTCGTTGTCAGCAGTGGGGGGTTGTTCGGATGTTTGTGTGTTCCCGTGTTGATGGACGTTTGGGTTCGTTCTAGTGTGGGGCTGTGATGAATAAAGCTGCCATGAGCCTCCACGTACGAGCCTCTGCGTGCACTTGTCATTTTCATCTTTGGGGCTAGAACCTAGGAGTGGAATTGCTCGGTCTTAGATTAGTGTAGGCTTAGCTTCATAAGCAACTGCCCAGGTGTTTTCCAGCGTGGCTGCTTGCTGTGCACTTGGACCAGCAAGGTGCCCGCGTTCAGGGGTCAGGGCTGGGAGGAGGCTGGAGTGAGGGAGGTGCCCACTCTCGGGGTCCCCCACGGCCAGGCCTGCATGAGCCCAGAGAGGGCGCCCCTCACACGATCACCCAATGCCTGACTGCCCCCCATCCTCGCTAGCACTTGGTACTGTCAGCCGTTTTAAACTTTTTTTTTAGCCATTCTAATAGGTGTGTAGTGGTGTGCATAGTGGTTGTAATTTTCGTTTTCCTAGTGACTAATGATTTGGAGCATTTTTCCATGAGCCCATCAGCAGTCTCTGATGAAGTGTCTACATCAATCTTTGATTCATTTTTTATTGGGATATTTTCTTATTACTGAGTTTTGAGAGGTTTTGTATGTAGTCTGGACACAAATCCTTGATGAGATATGTGTTTTGTGAATACTTTTCTCCCCGTCTTGGCCTCGCTTTCTCATTTTCTTAATAATATCTTTTGAAGAACAGAAGTTAATGATGTTTAATTTATCCATTTTTGTTATGGTTCATGCTTTTTTTGTGTCCTCTCCAAGGACTGTTTGTCTATCCCAAGGTCATGAATAATTTTTCTTATGTTTTCATCCAGAAGTTGTATTAATTTAGCTTTTATGTTTACATCTGTGGTCCATTTCAAGATAATTCTTGTGTATGATCTCAAGTAAAGGTTGAGATTCATATTTTTTTCACATGAATATGCACTTGTGTCAGCACTGTTTGTTGAAAAGACTGTCCTTGACCCCCACAAATTACTTTGGTACCTTTTTTTTTTTTTTTGCGGTACGCGGGCCTCTCACTGTTGTGGCCTCGCCCGTTGCGGAGCACAGGCTCCGCGCAGGCTCAGTGGCCATGGCTCACGGGCCCAGCCGCTCTGCGGCACGTGGGATCCTCCCGGACCGGGGCATGAACCCGTATCCCCTGCATCGGCAGGCGGACCCCCAACTGCTGCGCCACCAGGGAAGCCCCTTTGGTACCTTTTTGAACATGAATTGACTATTTACATGTGGGTCTATTTCTGAGTCTCTTCCTTTCACCTAGATATCTGTCTTTGAGCTAATACCACCCTGTCCTGATTGTTGTGGCTTCATAGTGCGCCTTAAATACCATCTTCTAAATTTGTTCTTCTTTTTCAAAGCTATTTTGGCTATTACAGATCCTTTGTATTTCCCTGTAAACTTTAGAACTGGTCTGTCCGTTTCTACAAAAACAACCTGCTTGTCCTTGCCTGGGATTGTGTTGAATCTATGGACCAGTTTGGGAAGAGCTGCCATCTTGCTGTATTGACTTTTCTGACCCATGAACCTAACATAGTCTGCCTCTTCTTTTAATTAGGTCTCCTGTAACTTCTCTCAGTAATGCTTTGTAGTTTTCATCGTCAGGTCTAGCACGCATTTTGTTAAATGTTTCTCTAAGCATTTTAAGATTCAATTGTAAGTGATATTTAAGTTGCTTCTTCAATTTCCAGTTGCTTGTGCTTACACAGAGAAATGCATCCGATGTTCGGTATTGACCTTTATCCTGAGACCCAGCTCAATTCTCGTTCTAGTCATTTTTTCTTTTTAATTCCTTGGGGTTATCTAGGTAGACATTCACATTGCCCAGGAATAGAAGTTTGGTTTTTTTAATTGAAGTATAGTTGATTCACAGTGTTGGGTTAATTTCCGCTGTACAGCAAAGTAGTTCAGTTATACATATGTGTACATTTTTTTATATTCTTTTCCATTCTGGTTTATCACAGGAGACTGAACACAGTTCCCTGTGCTGTGCAGCAGGACCTTGTTGTTTGTGAGAGTAGAAGTTTGACTCGTTCCTCTCCGACCTGTGTCCCCGTGTTGTCTGTCTCTGCCCTTCTGCTCTGGCCTGGACCTCCAGCATTAAAGTGGAAGTGAGGCAGGCGGATGCCCTTGCCTTGTACCTCACGTTAGTGGGGAGTGTCCAGCGTCTCACCATCAAGGCCAGTGTGTGCTCCGGATTTTACATGGATGCCCTTTATCGGGTTGAGGAGGTTTTATTCTGTCTCTGATCGGCTTGGAGTTTTTATCGTCATTCGTTGCTCAGTTTCGTGAAAAGCTTTCACGGCGTCTTTGGAGAGGATCTTATTGTCTCCTTTTTTCTGCTCGAAATGGGGAATTTTGTTGATAGATTTTCGAATGTAAAACCAACCTTGCATTTCTGGGACAACCTCACTTGTTAATTATGTGCTGTCATTTCCATATTTGCTGGAAATGATTTGTTCATATTTTGCCAAGGAATTTTGTGTCTGCGCTCATGAGGGGTCTTGGTCTGTTGTTTCCTTGTAGTGTCTTTGTCTGGTTTTGGTATCAGAGTAAAAAAAAAAAAAAAAAAAGTAGACCCACACCCACCATTAGGCTGAATCCATCTGAATCCCACACACAACAGTTTGGGGAGACAGGGTGACCTGTAGGCCCCTCCTATTGCAGCCCGGCATGTACCACTTTTCATACTTCAGTCTTTCTAATCTAAATGCACAGTTACTGCAATGTCTGAATACACCCTGTCCTGTAGCTCACTTCTTATCTTTATTTGTAAGCGCCAATACAAGTACTGAGAAATCAAACTTGACACTGCTGTGGCAAATGAAAAAAACAGAATCAACTGACTGCACAGAAAGTAACCACAAGAAACACTGAAAACAGGTGAAACAATTACATTCTAGCTGGATCCTGAGGTCCACGTGGCTTCATCACTGAAGTCTACCAGAAATTTAAGGAAAAAAAAACATCAAAATAACACAAACTGGGACTTCCCTGGTGGCACAGTGGTTAAGAATCCGCCTGCCAATGCAGGGGACACGGGTTCGAGCCCTGATCCGGGAATCTCCCACACGCCACGGAGCAACTAAGCCCGTGCGCCACAACTACTGACCCTGTGCTCTACAGCCCGTGAGCCACAACAACAGAAGCCACGGCAATGAGAAGCCTGCGCACCACAACAAAGAGTAGCCCCCGCTCGCTGCAACGAGAGAAAGCCCGCATGTGGCAACGAAGACCCAATGCAGCCAAAAATTAATTAATTAATTTTTAAAAATCACACAAACTCATTAAGAAAATAAAGAGAGAGGGAATGATCTCTTATCCACATTATGAGGCCTGTTACTGCGCCACCAGGGAAGCCCCATGGGTCTCCTTTTGGTTTGGATTCTATACTAGAGACGAAGAAGATGAGATTTGGTGACAACCAGAGCTGTGTTTAGAAGGAAAACTTTGTTACTTGAAGCAGCGCTTACCCCTGAGTTACCAGAGGATAAATGGGTCTTAAAGGGGTCTTTCCGACCCTGACGATCAGAGTTTCTTCCCAAATGCCTCCCCTGGAAACACGTTCCAGAACATATAAGCAGGAAGCTCGTCTGTATGAATTGCAATTTCATGCTAACATGTGTGTGTCCTGGGAAGGAGCGGGCAGGCACCCTCCACATGCTGGAGTCTGCACGTGGGGATCAGGTCATTATTGCCCGTGCTTGGGCACTGACCCTGATGGCGATCTGGGGCACTGGCTGGTACAGCGCTCTGTAGGTTGGCACTTCTTTGAAGTTTTACATTTAATCCCACCATAGAGCCATATTTAATGTTTAAAATAATTGAGCAGTTTAATCTCCTGTTCTCACCTCCAATCCTCCAATGAAATTAATGCTCTGGGAACTCACCCATTTTCCTGCTGCACTTGCCCCACTTCACGAGCTGACTCGGCTCCTCTGGAATGTTCTCTCCACCTGTGGAATCTGAGCTTCTAAGCAAGGGTGCTCCCTCTGTGGTGTGAAAACGTCAGCCCAGGCGAGAGGACCTTTCCCAGCGGAGCAGGGATTTCTGCCCCCACCTGTCCAGGTGTCCCTCTGCCCCCGGTGTGACGTCGGCCCTCTGCACTTCTTCACCACCTCCGCGAGGTTGAGCAAGCCCCTCTGGACCGTGGATTCGCAGGGCTGCCCGGGGAGTAGCCGGGACCCCTGCCAGGGCCTTTCAGGGGCCTTTGCTGCCCGCTTCCCATGACTCGGTCCTGGCTCTGCTCACCTGGGCTGCGAGGACGCAGCGGCCGGGACAGGGAGATGGGGGCGGCAGTAAAAGCGTGCAGGCTGTCTGCTGTCAGTGTGTCACTGCCGCTCCGACAGCGCTCAGGCTTCATTCAGGGCCACCAGGTAACGGGGTGAAGAATGGAGGGAGCCGTTCTCTTTACTGGAGGCCTTGCACCAGGACAAGCAAGTGAAACACCTCTGCTCCTAAAAGGCCCGCTGTGCTGCGCCTGTCGTCTGAGTAGCTAAGAATGAGCAAAGGCAGCTAATGAAAACCCCCAACGACCCAACGGCGCCTGCACTTCTCCCGAGGAGACCTCACTGGCAGTGAGAGCTGCGTCCGTACCCAGCTCTGCCGCTCACTGTGCACGCTTGCACAAGTCACCAACCCTCGCTGAGCCTCGGAGCCCTCGCCTTCGGATGGGCTCAAGCTCAGGCTGTCTGGGGACTTCCACCAGCTCCTCAGATGAGCTGTGGGTGGCGTCTGGCGGGTGGGAGGTCCCCACCACCCGCAGTTGCTCTCGGTCCTTCCTTCTCTAAGCCGCGATGTGCGTCTCGGCAGGGGAGGTGGGCCCGCCTTTGACGCGTACTTACTATTGAGAGCGCTGCGTTGTATTATATCAACTTGTCCGAGTGCCTGTTTCTCACTCTAGAGTCTTGCTTGGTTTGGTGGCTGGTGCTTAGAACTCAGGTGATGAGTCAATGCCTGTTCCACTGAAGGGTTTGATTAACCAGCCGTTGAAGTTATTCTGAGGGAATCCTTAACTTCTTTGGTCCTTGATTTGAAAAAGTTACCAATTTGGTAACCGAATTTTTATACTCAAAACCAGGTCATGCTGCAGGAAGACATCTTTGTAGCTTTCTTTTTAGTGAAAAACGCTAGTCTGACTTGAAAGGACTATTATAAACGGGCGGGTGAGGGGGTCGTGCGCTACAGCTCGCCACAGTCTGGTCCTTGCCTCACGGTCATACACAATCCAAATCCGTGCAGTAGGCAAGGGCGTTCTCTGGAAAAACTGCACATCACATGTAACACGGATGATTCTGCTGTACTATAACACATGGATTCCTAAAAATCACCATGTCCTGCACAGTCACACAATGAAAACCACAGGGCTTGTGGGAAAGATGGGGCTGGGGGCATAGCCCTCAAAACTCCATCACTGACACGTAAAGATGAGAACTCAATGAAAAGGGCACCATTTCCCATGTTCAGTGGGTGCATACGTAGCCGCCTTGGTGACCCTGCACTTGGCAGAGACGGGAGTTTGCAGGGGACGTAGGTGCTGGCTGCGGTGACGGTGGGTGTGCCCAGCACAGGGGCCGCGGGGCTGGGGCGTGTGCGCGTCTGTGTTCCCTCCAGGCTCTGTTCAGCGGGGTGTCCGAGTTCCCCAGTGTTTCCGGAGGGTGAGATCGTGCATGAGAAAAGCGGGCGATCTGTCTTATCTTCAGACTGTTCCCTAATACATCAATCGTGTTGAACAAATTTGCGTTTTCACAGCGGGCATCGCGGCAAGGCTTGCTGGGGAGCTGTCTGGGCCATCCGGGGTCGAGTCTTTGTAAAGTGAAAAGTTGACACACGTCATCTTCCCCCATTGAATAAATTTTAAAATGACCGCTTTTCTCTGCCAGAGACTGTTGAAAAAATGAAAAGCAAAACAAAACAAAGACTTGGAGTGTTGGCTAAGCCTGCGACCCATCCAGACGCAGACGGGGGCTGGTTAGTGCCCCCCGCCGTCCCCTCTCTGGGGGGGCAGCCCTTCCCTAACCACCCTTCCTGGATCTTGTGGCTTTTGGGCAAGCGTGGTTCCACATTTCCCCTCTTCGGCGCGAGCTGGGGGATGAGGCTGCCGAGGCTCGGCGGGCCAGGGCGCTGGGGGCAGCTGTGCTTGGCGGGGCGTGGGAAAGCGGAAATAGGACGCAGAGCCGTCCTCGCTGGGTGTCTCGGTGGGCGCCCCCTCCAGGAGGGGCGCGTGGGACCGGGGCCAGCCGTTGCCCTGTCCACTGCTGACGGGCACGTGTGATCCCCCGGACACAGCTGAGGTCAGATTCACCTCTGTGACCTCCTGGGCGCGGGTGTCCCCAGCTGCCCACACGTGGCACGCCTGGGCCAGGCAGGACGCAGTGTGCGCCTGTTCCCCATCCGTCTCAGGGGAGCTGAGGGCAGTGCTGCTTGTCCTGGGCCCCGAGGGGCCCCGTCAGCTGGGAGGACACGTCCAGCCCCTCCATCTGCGTTACATCGTGGCCCGGAGTTCTGATACTGCTCAGTCCCTCTCGGCCACGTTTTGGAAATTACCCTCCGCGGACCGGCCTTGCCGATGACGTCAGCTAGCTCACGCTGCCTTGTGGTAATGTCACAGAACCACGGCCTGCTTCCCGTCCCAGCTCAGAGCCGGGAGGTTCTCAGGGCCCCGGGGTCCCCCCGCCCTCGCCTGGCCCTGACCTCGGGCCTCCCCGGCCACAGCAGCCGCCATCTCTCAAGCATTCCTCACCGGCGCTCTGCCGGCCCGTGCGCTCCACACAGAGTGGGGGTCCCGGCCGGCCTTCGGCCTCCATCACCCCATTCCTGGCGGCCTGAGTGAACAGCGTGGCCTTTCCCAGAGGGTTTTTCTCCGTGAAATCAGGACTGAAAGCAGTGAACACTCAGGTGCTTCACAAATGCGACTGTTACATCTAGTGTCTCTGTGTGTGTGTCTGCTCTTCCCGGACGGATTTGAAGCGCTTCAAAAGCCGGGCTGGCGGTTAGCGGTGGCGATGGTCACAGCACGGCCAGAGGGCAAGTTGGGGTCCAGTCCCATCTCGGCCTCGCGCTTGGGTGCGGCCAGCCAGGGTGTTCGGTTGGGGCAGCGGCATCGTGTCGGGAAGAGACTCTGGCTCCCTGGCCCTGTGGCCGTGGACGCTGGGTTTGCCTGAATCTCAGCCCTGCACCTGCGGGGGCTGGACCAGCGCCTGCCGGGCAGCACTGTGTGGAGCCCCGAGGCAGTGCCCCCTGTGCACTGGCCTTCTCCCTCGGCGCCCGGCCCAGGAGGTCCTGCTCCTGTGGTTGGCAGGATAATGGACCCCAAGGATGTCCATTACCAGACCACACACCCCCAGAATCCATGGATACGCCCTGAGGTCTTTGCGGGTGTGACTAAATTAAGGACCTTGAGGTGGAGTATCCAGGTGGGTCTGTGTCAACCACAGGGCCCTTATAGGGGGAGGCGGGAGGTCTGAGAGGATAGGAGGTATGGTCACGGGAGCAGAGTGAGCGTCAGAGAGGGGCTGGGGGCTGCTGCTCTGAGGACAGAGGGAGGGGCCCTGAGCCTCTGGAAGCTGAAAAGGGGCAAGAATGCAGACCCTCCCTGACCCCCCAGAGCCTCCAGAGGGAACCGGCCCCGTGACGCCTTGGCTGAGCTCCGTGAGGCTTGGGTCCGACTTCCGACCCCCTGACTTCGGGGGATCAATCTGTGTGGCTTTAAGCCACCAAGTTCAAGACTGTTTGTTCCAGTAGCCACGGGCCACTCAGACACCTCCCTGCCCTGCTCCACTCCCTTCCTGGCTGTAAATACAAACCAAAGAGCAGGACCGTGGATGGTGGGTATGGCAGCTCCGCGCTGTGGCCGACGGGCTCAGCTTAGACCTGCCGCCTGCAGGTCTGCTGCGTGCTGAGCTCGCTGGTGTCTCTGTGACTGGTGTCGGGATCATTTCCAGGCCTCCTGAGCTGTGTCCGCCCCGTTTCACAAACTCGTCAGGACTTGCACGATGCAGGGCGGAGGGTCGGCCCCCGGATTCCACACGCTCTCCCACCCTAGCTCGGCTTCCACTTATCAAAGCATTTTTGGAATCGTTTAAAGCATCCGTATCTCCTTTCTTTGGATGTTCTCGGTGGTGACAAACCTTTATCTTGCAAGAGTGGATTCAAATTTCAGGACAGATGGAAATGGCTGGAGCGGAGACTTGCTGGTGTCCTTGACAAGTGACCATCCAGCCTGTCGGCCCAAGTTTCTCTGTAAGTGAGGTTGGAAGGCTGCCTGGCGGCCCCAGCGAGGGAAGATTAAGTGAATTAAGACACGTCAGCAGGTCGGCAGGGCCCTGCACAGCAGACACCCCGTGGACGGAGGTGACCTGGGGCGGATGGGCCCTTTGTGAGGTGGCAGGGCACGGTTGGCGCTCTGGGGACAACGCCCCGCGGTCGGTTCCAGCTGAGGATCTCCTGGGGCATCTGGGGGGTGGTGGCGTCACAGGAAGGCCACCTCCCTCTGTGTGTTCATCCTGTCAGCAGACCCTGATGGACAGTAGCTGGCTCCTCTGTGCCGGGTGGGCTTGGGGTATGGAGTGAAGGAGAAAGAGGGGATCTTCTTGGATGCGTCGGCATTTATATAATAGATCCCTGATTGATGGGTGTAGGTAATTCGGATTTTTTCTCCTACAAACCCCGTGGTGGTGAGCATCTTTATTTATCCATCCTTGTGTAGACATCTTATTAATGCCTTAGGATCCGGCCCTGGAGGTGGGGTCGCAGATCCGGAGTGAGGCCATTTAACATTCAGACAGGAGTCCGAGTAATTCCTACAAAGCCTGCTGCCCCGGCTTCCATTCGGCTGGCCTGGGGCGGGGGTGGGGGGTGGGGTCTGCCATGCCCCTGCTCTGGCGGCGGGGTGGGGGGGGTGGGGGGGGGGGGGGGGCGGGGGTGGGGGGGGTGGGCTCTCCGCTCCCTTGGTCAGGCCTGACTGCTGCTTGGCTGCTGTGTCTTGGAGGAGGTGCAGGTGGCCAGGGCCCCCCGCCTTTATGGGAGGTGGAAGGTGGCTGGCTGGAGTACGGGCCGTGGGCCTTCCTCAGGGCAGGGCTCTGGAGGGACCTTCTCGGCTCCTGGGTGGTATCCCCGTGTCTCCCCTCCTTCGCCTCCCAAAGCTTCCTTATCCCGAGTGCATGTCTGCTGAGGAATTTCTCAGCCCCCACTGCCTGCCGGCCGCTCTGTGTGCGGCTCCAGCCCACTCCGATGGCATCTGGTGAGAAGAATTTGAGGCCGGTCTGACTGCTGTCAGTGACACTGTCAGAGTTCACCCCAGGTGGGGTGGAGCTGGAAGGGGGCCACCCCGAGGCCACCCAGAGGCCTGCTGTTGGCGGGAGCTCCCTGCCCAGGATGGCGTCGCCTGGCTGGGGGCCTGGCTCCCTCGGTGTGGGTCTGCTTATCCCTGATAATCAGGGCGCCCACAACCAGGGTACCTACAACCACGCGTGTCGTAGTGCAGCTGGCGTGAACAGTGGAGCCTCCCAGGAAGCTCGAAGCGCCAAAGAGCTGCAGCATCATAAAAAGTGGATTGAGAACCTTTGCCCTTTTCCTGGGGAAGTGAAGAAGCCCCACCACCCCCTTTTTAAAAAAATGCAGTGAGAGCTGCCGACACCCTTTTGCACAAGTTCAGTGCTAGCGAGAACAATTCACATAAATTAAAAGGTAGAACCATTAAACACAGTTGAGAATCAGAGAATATAGGCCTACAGTTTTCTCCACAGATTTGAACTCAAATTCAGAAGTTGATTTTGATGTGACTTATTTGAATTATGTCTATAAAATTTTTCTCAACTGTTATTAGTTTGGTGTGGAGAGAGCTATATAAAACTTAACCATTGTTTCATACTTCATAATAGACAAGTAGATTTCCCCGTGGGGAAGAAGCTCCCAGGGATTTGAGTAGAGCAGGAGGTTTGCCCCGAAAAGTAAGCTCAAACCTTTAGCACCTGTGCGTCTGGGGACCGCGTTTCTACTGTCTCTGTGGCACAGAATCAAGCAGACGAGACCCTGGGTGAAACGGAGGCCGGGACCGGGGGGGCTGGTGAACGCAGGGTCCCCAGACACCCTCAGAAAAAACACCTCCTGCCCGAGATGGGCACGTAGTGAAAAACCACGCTAGGAAATGAATAACTAAGCAACCGAGGATTAGCACTGTGTCAACTAGAAATAATAGAGCGAAATGAAATAAGTATGTTGTTTTAAAATTATGAACTATAAAGGAGGGAGTCAGAATGAAAGACCAGAACAGGAGAAGTGAATTTGGAATTGAACCTGCAGAACTTACCTAAATGAAAAATGTAGCTTTTAAAATAAAAGAACTCACTGGGTAAGTTACACTGAAAAAACTCTAGCAAAGCCAGTGAGAAAAGTAGCTCATTGGAAGAAGGCTCTGAAGACACAGAAGAGAGAAAAAGGAAAGAGGTGTGGAAAGGAAGACAGAACTGCTTAGAAAACAGGCTGGAGTGGGAAAGTCCAGTGACAACTCCTGGGATTAACAGTGCGTAGATGGGATATGAGAGAGGCGATTAGAAGATGTTGGGGAAAGTCAGGGGCCTTGCCCTCCTCGTCCTCCTTATTAAAATACAACCTGAGGCGATGCTAACTCAGAAGCACTGTGCAGAGACAGGTAAGTGGGTTTAGAAAATGAATAGAATCTAGCATGTGGCCCTTTAAATGAGAATTTAGGAATTTGGAAACATTTCAGACAGAGGAAAGGATCATTCAAAAGTATTGTTAGTACAATGAATCCACCTTTTGGAAAAAAATAAAGTTGGAGCCCTACCTCATGTACAAAATAAAGCCTATGTGGATTAAATGGCAAAATATCAAAACAGTATATAAAAGGATTAGAATAAAAATACAGTATTTTCGTAATTGTGGTGCAGGAGAGCCATGCTACCCCAAACTCCAAATCCATAAAGGACAAGATGAACACATTCAGTGATGTAAAAAGTTAAACTGTCATGTAGTAAAGACACGAACGCAGAAGTTGCAAGACAAGTTCAGACCAGGAGGACGCATTTGGAGCATGTGGAGAAGGCAGGGGGATAGGCGGGGCAAAGGCCCCCAGTGACACCTGTGTCCCGATACCTGGGACCTGTGGGTAGGTCACTTCATGTGGCAAAAGGGGCTTTGCAGATGAGGTGAAGTTAAGGCTCCTGAGATGACGTCGTCCTGGAGCAGGGTGGACCCATTGTCATCATGAGGTCCTTACAGGAGGGAGGGAGGAAGTTCAGAGTCAGAGAAGGAGACGTGACCATGGAAGTGAAGGTCAGGCTGGCACACGGCCACGAGCCACGGAATGCAGCACCTCCAGAAGCTGGAAAAGGAAGGAGACGGATTCTGCCCTGGAGCCTCCAGAAGGAACCAACCCTGCGACACTGTGATTTCAGCCCAGTGAGACCCGTTTTGGATGTCTGCCTTCCAGAACCGTGAGAGAATCAGCTCCCGTCGTCTTCATAAGTTTGGTGAATTTGTTACAGCAGCAACAGGACGCTTATACAGACATAGATATTCAGATCAAGTGTGGCGCACAGATATCTGATGTATATATTCAGACCAGCTCTTCTATAGATAACATGAAAATAACCCATAATCCTTCGGGCCAAGGACCCGAAAAGACATTTTCCGGAAGAAGAAATACAAATGCATCTGAGGGCATGTGGAAGGTAAAGTCTGAGGGCTCCTTCTTAGAAAGTGACAAGAAATCAGCACCGAGAGTCAGACCTGGGCTGGGGGCTGGGGCACTGCCCAGGGGTGGGGACAGTGTCCATCAGGGCCGAGGGACACCCTGGCCCAGCCGGCCGTCCGTCCTGGCAGATGTGTCAGTAGCCCAGCCTCCCCCAGGCCATCTGCTCCCCGCTCCCCGCTCCTGGGATGTGCCGGGAAACAGCTTGCAAACGGCCGAATTCCATCCCTCTACCCGACTGTTAATGGCAGTTCCCCCATCTGAGTGGAGGTTGGGTTTCCAGGCCCCTCCTCCCCTCCTCCGTTTTGTCCCCCCAGATCACAGTGCACTGACTCTGTACCCGCCCCCTCATTGTTGATGGAAATGCATCCCCAGAACATTTCTGTAAACCAGCCTCACTCGTCTCCCTGTGACCCAGAGCAGGGCTGCGGTCTCTGGCGTGGCTTCGAATCTTCTCCTTCGCTTGAGGCCACATGACCTGGCGGGTGTCGCCAGGGCAGGCTCCGCCCCTGTTTATAGAGGGGGCGACCCTGCTGTTTACGTCGTGGACTGCTGTTTCTGGACGTGAGGCGGGGGGCACGTGCGTGGTGGCGGTGGGCATGCCTGCTCTGACTCTGCAGCCAGGCGCTCCGTTCGCTCTCCAGGCGGGGAGTGCGAGCCCCCACGGGTGTGAAGTTTTGTTCCTTTCAGGAGTATCCTGACGGGTACCGAGCTGGATCACGTGCGGGGAACAGACAGGGTTAGTGTCCCGAATGCGCCGTGTGACTCAGTTGGGAAAACACTCCTGGTAATCGTCTCCAGACCCAGGCAGCCTTTGATCAGGAAAATCTCTGTTTATTCTATGATATAAATATGGAAGAAATCCATTTGTTCCAAAGTGGATGCAAATGAACCCCAGCAGATATGCCTGGCCCGCCAAGCTGCCAAGAGCTAGGAGGGGAGGGGAGCACAGAGCCAGCCAGGAGCGCGAGGCCTCCCCTTACAGCCTGGGTCCACCGTGCGGCGCTCACGCCAGTGGCCCAGGAGCTGTCCCTGTGCTGTGACGCCTGTGCTGGCCTGTGATCCCGGCCCTCCTTACGCACAGTTTGGGGTCAGTGACACAGTCTGTGTCCTTAGCCAGAGCAAGGACGCTGCTGTTTCTGTGTGGGTTTTAGCTGCCTGACTCTTCCCAAGGCCTCCGATAGCATCTGGCCCTGGGCCTCCCGCCCTCCCTGCCTCCCTTCTTTCCATCACAAACATTTACCAAGAGCCAGCTATGTGCCGGGCGCTGGAGAAACAGCAAAGTGTTCGAAGCAGAACACCAGTGTATTTGGGGAGAGAGATGCACGGAGAGGCGATTGCAGCCAAGAGGAGTGAGATGGCAGAGATGGGGAGGGAAGGGGTGGGGGAGGCCTTGAAGGCTTTCATAGAAGGAAGCCCAGACTTCGTCTGTTGGGCCTTGAGGAGTCGGCTATCAGTCATTTACACTTTAGTAAGAACTTAAGCCAAGGTGTTGCTTTCTGTAGGTTGATTCTCATTTTACGTTTGGTTTATGATTGTGGAACGAAAGCTCTGTGGTCCCGGAAAGGATTCCAAACACCTTGGGTCAGGAGGAGTGATATAAGGCAAAGGGTGGATGGTCCACGGTCGGACCACAGAGCTCAGACGGTGCACCTGGGCTGTAGTACCTTCTGGGCGGGGGAGGCTGGACCCCTGGGTGCATAGCCTGGGTGCTCTCTGGGGTGGTCCAGGACAGGTCCTGAGCCTGGGGAGCTGTGGTGTGCTACCAGCTGCAGCTGTGTCTGTTTGTCCACTGGGTTGTGAGTAGCTTCAACGATCACGCACAGTGTTGCCGCAAGTAGAATATAATATGACCAGATATTTACTTGGTGTCAACTTAGTTCTCTTATGTCCTGGGGAGGCATAGATAAAGGGAGAGAGAAGATAAAGGGTCACATGTGATAAATCCAGCTGCCTGGCTCTGAAGAGGGAGGTGGAATCTCTCTCATCCCTCCGCCTACTCTGACCATTTCTCTGTTATGTTTCAAGTCCTTTCTTGCTCATTTTTCTACCTGTTTTCAAGGACAGATATGATCACAGATGTAGCACGTGCTGCCTTGGAAGTGTTTTAGATTAATTTTTGCCTCTGATCCCAGATTCTAAGCTGTGTGTTTTCTGAGCCCTCTGTGCTTGCCCGTGTGGCCCAGCAAAACCCACTTGTTCTCATGAGAAGGCAAAGCTGAAGGAATGAAACCTGGAGTCCACATAGCAGACTTTGCAGAACTTTTTATATTATGGTCTGGCTATGTCCATAACTTTCGGGCTAGAGCCTCTCACATCAGGCATTGGTTAAATGCCATTGCTGCCTTTTTAGAGTGACCTGAGTCCCGGGGGCAGCGGTGAGTCGTGTTGCAGGGGAGCAGGCCTGATGTGCAGTCGAGCCGCTTGCAGTTAAGGAAGCAGTGGTTTTGGTAAGATTCAGACTCGCACTCACAGAACAAGTGCACCCACCACCCAGCTGCGCGTCCCCCCTCACAGCCCCCTCGTACCCCACTCTCCCCGCTCCCCACCCACTGGGCTGTTTGGAGGCAAATCCCAGCTGCCCTTCCCAGAGTAACGCACCGAGATCCTGGCTTCTCGGGCAGCACCTGCTTTGCCATCTGACCCCTGTGGCCTCCTGCTCGGCCCCTCTGCGCCAGGGACCCGCTGTCCTCCTGGGAGAGGCTGGGGCAGGGGGCTCGCTAGCCTCATGTCCCAGATGCCTGAGGGGCCACAGTTGCTCCTGACTCCTTGCTCTGGGTCCCCCCGGGGGCCCTACAGAGCCAGCGCACCGGGCCAGGCCTCTGCACCCTCCTCTCCCTGGGGGGCCTCCAGGGCCCGGCCCCTGCCACGGGGAAGATGCTGGGGAGACCGAGGCAGGGCTGGCGCCCCACGTGGAGCAAGCACTGGAGGTCATGGGGCGCTGTGAGCGAGACTCCTAACAGGCCTTTGCAACGGGACTCTCGGCCCTGCTGTCACGAGGTGCCCTGAGATGGTGGAAAGTTCCCAGCTGGCCACAAATCTACGCTGGGCGACTGGAGCCTGAGAAGAGGCTGGGGAAGGCCTGTGCCGTCCACCTCCTGCGCCGCCGTGATTGTTGGGGGGAGGGGAGGGCTCTCCACCCCCTTCCCTGGCCTCTGCCCTGGGCTGGGCAGCTCTTGGCCCCCTGCAGAGTGGGGGGGTCTCCTTTTATGCTGTTGGCTTATGGAGGTGATTTCCTACCGCCCCTCCCCATCCTCCTGGACAGGCAAGGGGTGGCCGTCAGCCCAGGCGGTGCCCCTGTGAGTGGGAGAGGGGCCATCCAGAGGCTGTGTCTCGGGGGCGGATACTTGAGCGCAGCGATGGAGCAGATTTCACGGGCCGCCAGGATGGAAGGGCCGGTCGGGGGCTCGAGGGACAAGCCGCGGTGAACTGTAGTCGGGGCTCCAGCGGCGATTCAGTGGGCCGCTGTGTTTAGTGTCCCTAGGGATGTCCCAGGCGTAGAGAAGCACCCCCTGTGTTGGGTGGTCGGATGAGGAATGGCCCCAGCGGTGTCCACGTCCTGCGCCCCGGAACCTTTGGGGATGGGACCTCGCACGGCAGAATGCAGAGGAGATGAAGCATGTCGGGATGGAGAGACTCTCCTGGATCATCTGTGATCACCTCCTGCGAGAGGGAGGCTGGAGGCCCCACAGCCCTGGCTGTGCTGTGGAGGATGCAGAGGCTCTGGGAGTTGCAGGGGGGCAGGAAGGCCCCTCCCACGGAGCCTCCAGAGGAGCCAGCCCTGCGACACCTCGATTTCAGGACTTCCGGCCCCAGACCGCGTGAGAGCATAGATGTGAGTTCTAAGCCACCAAGTTTGGGGTCACTTGTGACAACAGACCCAGGAAACTTCCACAGTGGATAGATACCTGCTGCCCCCCAAACCCTGGCACACCTGTGGGTCCCCAAACCATTCATTTCCTGGACAGAAGAGGAGGGAAGCAGCGCCTTCCACACCGGTGGTCTCCCGGGGCCTGGGTGGGGGGCTGTCAGAGGTGCTCCTGCGCTCTTCTGTGCACGGCGCGCCCGGGAGGATGGCCTTCTGGGGTGGAACCCGGGCTGTGTGACTGCTGCCCCATCCTACCAGACAGGCCCCTTCCCCCTGGGCCTGGTTCTCGCTCCACCGCAGGGTTGGCCACCAGGGCCCGCCTGCTCCTGGCCGGGCCTGGGATTTCTGGGTGGTGTGCGCTCTGCAGGGGAGGGAGGGATGCTGTCTTTGGTGAGCTGCCTGCTTGGCCGGCATCCCCAGGGCTGGCCATGGCCCTCAAGGCTGGCTGCAGGTGGCTGACCACTGCCCACCGCCATTGCCTCCCTCCTGCTGGCAGGATGCCGGGTGGACTCGCTTCTGATCGGGGTGGACCTCACATTTCACAGCATGGCAGCAAACTCCCCAGGGAGGAGCTGGGTCTTGGGGCCACCGTGGGAGCCCGGGAGCAGCACGTGGCCCTGGCAGCGGGGACTGGGATTTTCGGGGCCTTCCGTGGGCTCCAGCTTTGCACTGGCAAGTGAGAGGGCAGGGTTTTATTGGTCCCTGTGGACAAACTCCTTGCTTCTGTAAATTCTCACGATTCCTGGCTGTTTGGGGGTCACCTCTAGACTAACACCTTTTAAAAAAGGTTATTACAGTGTGGAGATCTGGGGCCGTGAAACATTACAAGACGTGCTCTTGAAAATCAATTTCAAGTGGCTTTCCTCTCTGGAATTCAGTCAGAGCTTTTCGCTGGGTTTTGGTTTGCGAATCAATGTTTTGAAGGGCGATCCGCAGCCTCTGGGTGAAGGACAGACCTGCCCTCTGTGCCTTTTCACGTTTACGTGGCCACAAGAACCGTGTGCGGGGCCTCCTAAAATACAAGTAGTTGCACCCCCTTCACCCAGAGATCGATTCAGAGCCTGGAACGGTGCCCGGGAATCCGCATTGTAAATTGGCCCCAGACGACTCTGTTGTAGGTGGCCCTCTGACCACACAGCAGAAACCCCTGCCCATATCCCCACGTGAGCAGGTTCATAGCAGCAGGGTGGGGCCCGCGTGGGAGCTGTGTGTGGGTTTCCAGGTCTGGAACCCGCAGTCCCCAGGAGAGGCCAGTGAGCCAGGCTTCGGGGGGAGGACTCTGCTGGACTCTTGGTTTATTTATTTATTCCTTTTTATTGTAGTAAAATACACATACCATAAAATTTACCATCCACACCCTTTTTAAGCGCACGGTTCTGAGGTACCAGGTACACTCACGTTGTTGTGTGACCGGCACCAGCACCACTGTCCACAGAACTTGCTCATCTTCCCCAAATGACCCTCTGTCCCCATGAAACGCTCCCTCCCCCTCCCCCTCCCCCAGCCCCGGCACCTACCCTGCTACTTCTGTCTCTATGGATTTGTCTACTCCAGGGGCCTCACATAAGTGGACTCATACAGGCTTTGTCCTTTATGACTGGCTTGTTTCACTTAGCATAATGGCCTCAAGGTTTATCCATGTTGTAACATGTGTCAGGATTTCCTTCCTTTTTAAAACCAAATAATATTCCGTGTCGTGGATGGACCACATTTTGTTTGTCATCATCCATTGATGGACCCTTGGGTTCTTCCACCTCTTGGCTGTTATGAATAATGCTGCTGTGAACGTGGGTGTACAAACCTCTCTTTGACCCCCTGCTTTCTGTTCTTTTGGGTGTGTACCCAGAAATGGAATTGCTGGATCATAGGGAAATTCTACTTTAATTTTTTGATGGAGCTGGATTCTTGGTTTATCTGACAGTTAGCATTTTCTGTGACATGGGGGAAAACCTTCCCTGTCAGCTGTCAGAGGAGTCCTTCCAGAATTCACTCCTAATTTGCCACGTCCCCTCCTGCCTCCTGGCCCCAGAAGCTGTTTTACTGCTGTGGGTTTCAGGGCTGTGAGCCCGGCCTGGCCTCCCCTGGGGCCTCTCGGGGCCCGGGGTTCCCCCTCACCCCACCTCAGCAGACGTCCCCTGGGTGAGCGTTCACACACACAGCTCAGCCCCCGCCGCCCCGTGGATTTGGGTCCAGTATGGGACAAACCAGCGCACACAGATGCAGGACCCACAGCTACGAGCTGTCACAGGTGCAGAGTGGGGACAGAGGGGCCGCAGGAGGTTGGTCGTGGTGGGCGAGGGTGGGAAGGCGTTAATTCTGTAGAAGCCACATTTAAGCAACAGCGTGAAGTCGGCCCTGCTGGAGAAATGCCTTTTCTGCGAGGGAGCGCTGGACCGCACCCCACGGGGTAGTGCAGGTGCTGAGAGCAGAGGCTCAGGGTCTGCGTCCCACAGCCCCAGAGACGGTCACGGCCAGCGGATGGGTTTCAGATGCAGGAGGAGAGTGCTTACAAAGCGCTCACAGCTCGCTAATCCCCAGAGCACGGACCTGATGCTTCATCCCTGGACCAGCGTCCTTCAGAGTGAAGCCTGCAGGGCGAGGCTCGCAGAACCCAGAGAGTGACGCGGCCGGGCTGGTCCGGGGCAGACCCTGCGGTGAAAGCTGTGCTCTCGGACGTGGCGCTTGGGTGACACGGCACCCGCCCCCCGCGGCTGACACCGTAGGTCATGCCAAGTGAGGACACGTCACCCGCGCCTCACTGCCAGCTTCTTTTCCTAAATAAGATAAAAAGAGAAGCTCACGGAGCAAGAAATCAACTAATTGTCACGATGTTTATGAGAGAGATGGAAATTAGTCTGGAGGTTTCTGATCATCCAACAACAAAAAGAAGACAGAGAAGGAGAGATCTATTTTTTCCCCTCCCTCTAGAGTGCATCTCAGAACTGGCTCAGGGAACCTGGGTCGGCCTGGAAGGGCCATGTGTCGCTCAGCCTGATTTATTCGGTTACTTAGCAACACCTTAGAACGCAAAACCGGAGCACACATTGCAAGTGTGTGCGTGTCCCCGATGGAGCCATGAAGCAGGACTGGCCACAGAGTGCCCTGCTTCGAGCCAGCCCCACAGTGGGCGCCCCACTCTGGGAGTGTTGGAAGGTCCCTGGGGACACCGGGCTCCGGACGAGACCCCTCCTCCGGGTTGCGGGTGGAACCTGCCCCTGCTGAAGTCATTTGTCCTCACCGTGTCTGTCGCTCCAGGGCCCGGGCGTCCTCCGTGTGGTCCCTGGTGCCGACCCGAAGGACCCTCATCTTTCACTGGGATAATCCTTCAGCAAACCGCAGACGTGCTCGGTGCGGCCACCTGAATTCTGGTAGACGTTCTCAGTGGCTCAACCCGCCGTTCTGGAAGAACCCTCGTTCTGGCCTCTTCAGAATCAGAAGCTTCAGTTCACAGGAAATGGGTCCCAGCGCTGGGCAGGAAGCAGCACATCACTTTTAAACGCCTAAGTGTGGGCGTCCACAGGTTGATCACAATGAAAGCACAGAAGCCGCTTCTAGTGACAAAGCTGAGGGACGCTGGAAACCCAGGAGACACGTTCTTGCTCGGGGCGGGGGGCACTTTTGTAAAGGGTGTATTTTCTGCACCAACCGTAGACTTTCTCAGTGCCCTTGTGCAGTGAAAAATGAAAACTCCTGCTTCCCCAGCACTTGGGGGCGGGGGTGGGAGGGGGGTGAACCCAGCGGAGAGTTGACTTCAGAGAGAACTGGGGCCAAGGGCATTAGGTGGTGGGCAGGGGAGGGCAGGCGGCTCAGACCTTGATGGAAAAACAATTCTGAAAACTACAGCATGAGGAAAATCTCATTTTTAAATGTGGTGAAAAAAAAACCAAACCATTTGGCTAAAATTCCCCACCAGGCACTGCTTTGCTCTAGAGCTGACGTATGGCCTCGTGGGCCGGCTCTCCAGTCCCCACAGGGTCTCTGAGGTTCCTGTCCCCTCGACGGCGTCTCCCCCTCCCGGTGCCAGTGGGGCCTGGGCAGCTATGGACTTCCGCTGCCCCAGAGGCGGGATGCGCACGGCTGGTGGCGGCATGGCCCCCTAAGCACCGGTGCGCTGGGATCTGCCAGCCGGTCTCCTCCCGGCCGGTGGCTGTTGCCAGCCCCGACTGAGTCACCGGGGGCTGGGCACCCTCCAGATGCTTTATCCCGACTGTCCTTGCTCACCGGAAAGAACAATCAACGTCAACCTGGGTCTCTGGATGGATTCTTTTCAGTTTTTGGATGTTCTTAAAATGCCAGACTACTTAACAATTGGTAAATCTCTTCCCTTCCTTGAAAACAACTTCACTTCCAGAGAAGCTGCCGCTTTCTGGGAATCCTGAGGTTCTAGAGATCTGCACGCCGCGCTGGGAGCAGGGCCTTGCTGTGAACCTTTGCCACACATTTCCTACACAAACGGCCGTCTGATGAGGTGCCAGACTTAAACCATTTGGGTTTTCACTGATGCTTTTGGACCCGGGCCAAGTTTCTGTCACGAGGATTTGCTCCAAATGCCGTTTCCTCTGTCTTTCTTGCTGGGGAGGCACCGGCGCTGTGGGTGCCCAGGTCCCCTCACCCAGCCGGTTATCTGCGGCCGAACCAGCATCCCACTCTGGGCTGGGGAGCGTGAGGGGGTCCAGGCCCTCCCACCAGAGGGGCTTCGTTCTGGGACTCCCACCGACCCGCGTGTGGAGGATGTCTGTGCGCCAGCCGTTCTGGAACCCGGGCGAGGGCACAGGGCGCTGGCCCAGCTCGGCCACACCAGCCTTCCCCAGGCGGGACGTCTCGCTGTCGTGGCGGGTGTGGGGCGGGAGGCTGGAGCTTGCACCGTTGGCCGAAACCTTTCCCCTGAGCCCCCTGGGATGTAATCAGCCCGGCCTAGGTCTCAAGCAGTGTCTGTACCCACACACCTAGGAGCGTGGTTGCTGCGCCCAGGTATCCTTTAAACATTGGCGTCCAGACGCCCGCTTTCGAGGTGTGTGCTTTGGCCGACGCTGTGTGTTCAAGTCCCTTCTGACCCTTGTTCACCTGACGGGCTCACCTGGCCCCTCCTGGCTCTGGTTTGCTTACTGGCAGCTCTGATGCCGAGAGAAGGGGGGCCGCCTGCCCCGCCATGGGGTGCGTTTTCCGCAGCGCAGGTGGTCTACGGGCTTGCAGACATGACTCCTGCCCCTCCCGGGCCTGGCTGACTCTCCGGGAGGGTCAGTCTGACACCTTGTTGGGCCATTGGGCTGGCTGTGTGGGAGACCCGGGGGCCTGTGTCAAAGGGGAGGCCTCCCTGCCTCACCTGTGCCGCTGGCCCCGGGCCTAGGGGATGCCGCGGGCCCTGCTCGGGGTCCTGCTCGAGGGAAGGAAGGAGAGCGCCTAAAACGTGGGCGCCTGCCATGGGGCGCCGTCTAGGGACAGAGCAGGGTGCAGAGTGTGACAGCGGAGCGCGGGGGCCGACGGAGGGTGGCTCAGGGCACTGCGGATGGGTGGATGGAGCAGAGCGACCTTGCTGCCTGCGCAGACGTGGAAGAGGCTGCCAGGGACCATGTCTGACCTTGATGTTCTCAGCGCGAGGTCAGACCCAGAGCGCGCAGGAGGCTGGCACGTGTGCTCCTGGGAGCTCCCTTTGTGGGGTTTTGCTCTTCTGTTTCCTTATCGCTCCCGTGAACCACAGACGTGGACGAGCCTCTGCCACATGTTAGGGGTGAAGGGTGGAGAGACCCCTCCCCTGAAACGTCCACTCCCCACTGGTTTTCAAGGAAGGCAGTGGAATGTACTGGAAGAAACAGACCGTCTGACCCATCCTGTACCTTCAGGGTTGTCCTATGCCTCACACAGTAGCGCTCCATAGCCACCTGCGCCACAGCCCCCGCCAGGCACACACAGGTGAGTCCCAGCTGGGAAGTTACCCCGTCGTAGGACACAGCTCTGCATCTTTCCGTCCTCACCACGAGCCCCACACCTGTTCCTGTGCCATAGGACGGGGAACATGCGTCGGAACGGACGGCAAAGTCTTGCTGGTGAGCAGGACACTGGGCTTCTCATCCCCGAACCATTTCCCGCCACTGCCGCTGTTGCTTCTTGGGGTTGGCCGGGCCCCTCCAAAGGGGAACAGCTCGAAAGTCCACACGTCAGTTTGTACACTTTCCTCTGGGTCCGTCCTTTGCCTGGCCCTGTGGGTCTCCACCTTTGGTGGGCAAGACCTGGCGTCAGGGGTGTGTACACCCAACTCGTGTGCCAGGGGACACTTTGACTGCACAGCTGTGACTTGGCTTTAAAATCTCACGTGTAAGATGTGACTCCATGGCGTTGAGTCAGCGAGGAGGAAAGAGTATCATCCCTTTCCTGCCGTTGTGGGTCTTTTGTTTCCAGTGTGGGGTGAGTTAAATTCATCTAAAGCCCTGTCTGCAGGACAGGACTGTGATAGTCAGAGCTGCGCACTCGTGTGTGTGTGTGAGGTGAGGTGATTGGCTGGGACGGGGCTCACAGGAGCAGTTTCTAATTTTTTTTTTTTGGCCAAGCCACATGGCTTGTGGGATCTTAGTTCCCTGACCAGGGGTTGAACCCGTGCCCCCTGCAGTGAAAGCAGGGAGTCCTAACCGCTGGACCACCAGGGGAGTCCCAGTAGTTTCTGAATTGAGCCTTGACAGAGGAACTGACCAGATCAAGAAGGGGATGGGAGAGTAGCACTGATAAAATCCTCCTGTTATAGTGATAATAAGGGCTGTCATTTGTCGTGTGTCCATTATGTGAGACGTGTGCTTTTGCTTATTTAATCCACTCAACGACCCTTTGAGGTGGGGACCATTATCCCATTTTACAGATGAGGAAATTGAGGTCCGGGGGATGAAATGAATTGTTCGACCTGAGCTGAGTCCTGTAAATGTCAGGACTCAAACTAGGCAGAACTTGAGACATTAACCAATATTCTAGAGGCAAGGATGGACTGAGGTGTGAGAATTGTAAAGAGAAACTGCAAGGATGTCAGATCTGATTTTAAAAACACATTATTTAAAGGATCTTGACAAGTAGAAGCGATAACCTTTCTGTTAGAAAGGGAGTTTGTCTAGCAGAATGAACTGACTTTTTAGTGGCCAACCAAAACAGTGTATCAGCAATAATTATCAGATGTTTCCAGCTAAATGAGAGCGGATTTGCAGGTTGCTTCTCCCTGTGTAGTGACAGTGGGAGATGAACAAAGACAAAACAACATGCTTCCAAGAAAGTCATTTATTTGGATGAAAAGTTACATTTTCCTATTGACAAAAGATACCATCTTTATCTTTCAATTTGAGCATTTTTTCTGTTTACATTTAACGTGATAATTAATATATTGGGGATTTCATCTAACATTCCCATCTATCTAAGTTACTGGTTTTTTCTTTGTTTGTTTTTTCTTTTGGGGTACGCGGCCCTCTCACTGCTGTGGCCTCTCCCATTGCCGAGCACAGGCTCCGGACGTGCAGGCCCAGCGGCCATGGCTCACGGGCCCAGCCGCTCCGCGGCATGTGGGATCTTCCCGGACCGGGGCACGAACCCATGTCCCCTGCATCGGCAGGCGGACTCTCAACCACTGCGCCACCAGGGAAGCCCTACTGTGTGTTTTTTATTTGTCTTGATTATTCAGTGTCCCTTTTTCTCTCCTTTCTCGCCTTTCTAAAATAATTATTTTTATTATTTTATACCCCCCTTTGTTAGTTTGATAGCTATAAATACCTTTCTTGTTCTTTTAAATTACCGTAGAAATTAAAATATGTATCTGGGAGTTGTCAAACGCTAATAAATATTAATATTTGTGAAAGAGAGAAATAACCTAATTTTTTAAATACACAAAAGTTTGGCATAGGCCCTTCATTTAAAAATCTTCAGATGGCCAATAAGCATGTGAAAAGGTGCTCAGTGTCATCATTCATTAGGGAGATGCAGATGTAAACCGCATCAAGTACCAATATACCTTCACCAGAATAGCTAAAAAGTTATTATTTTCGTCTGCAAAGTTTCTTTGATTTATCTTCCAGTTCACTCATTCTTTCTTCAGTTAGATACAATCTATTAAGTTCTAAATTCCAGTTATTATATTTCTCAGTTCTAGAACTTTTTTTTTTGACTCCTTATTATAGTTTCTACTGTACCAAAATTCTCAATCTTGTCCTTCATTTTCCTGAGTATTTTAAGGGATGGTTAGAAGTTCATATTCTGATGGTTCCATTTCCATAATCCATGGCTCTGTTTCTGTTGTCCATTGTTTCTCTTGATTTTGGATCATGTTGTCCCGTCTCCTTATATGTCACATTATTTTTGACTATGTGCTGGGTATTGTACATGAAAAAATACAGAGATAACTCAAGGCCTAGGACAGTGTCATCTTCCTCCGTGAGAGGATTTATCTCAGCTTCTGGCAGGCAGCTGGAGTGGTAGGCAGAGCGCTGTCACTGCTGCCTGATGAGGGACTGAGTTCCAGAATGACTGGTCCTGCTTAGCCACGCAGCAGGGCGGCAGGTGAGGTAGCGCTTACCTTGTGGGATGTGGATGACCCCACTGAGGACACTGAGAGTGTCTCCAGGAGGAGATGGGAAGCTGACTCAGTGATTTTTAAACTCCCCTCCAGCACAGTGCTGCAGAGTCTCTGTGGCTGTAGCCCCTATGGCACACGTGTAGGACAGGCAGCCTGTCTCCAGGGCTCCTGATCCACAGTGATGAGTTGCTCCTTCTGGCCTCAGACCGGTGGTAGCAGCCGCCCCTTACTCTTGAGGCAAGGAGGCCTCCTCTGCTTTCTTCGACCAGGTGTCTCCCGCTCACACGGGAGGGATGAAGCAGCCAGCCTCAGGGATCCGGTCGCAGCGCCTTAATGGAGACGTGGACCCCCCGTGGGTCTAGTTAAAATGTGGATGCCGACCAGCGCGTCTGGGGCGGGGCCTGAGGTTCTGCACCACTAACGAGCCCCCAGGTGATGCTGCTGGTGCTGGCTCATGGGCCACGCTTCGGGTAGCACGTGGGGCTAGATGACTGGTGACGAGGAAATCCAGACTTAGGGAAAAACTATGTGAAGGTGTAAGTCCAGAGGAGGTGACAGAGCAGGCAAGCCCGGTGTGGTCGTGTTTTCACTTCTCTTGTGTATATGCCCAGGAGTGGAATTGCTGGGTCATATGGTAGCTTCACGTCTGACCTTTTGAGGGGCTCGCAGACATGGCAGCTGTACCTTGTTACATCCCCGCAAGCAATGCTTGAGGGTTCCAGTTTCCCCCTATCCTCATCAACACTCTGGTTCTCTGTCTTTTTTTTTTTTTAAAGCATTAAAAAAAATATGTATTTATTTTTGGCTGCATTGGGTCTTCCTTGCTGTGCATGGGCTTTCTCCAGTTGTGGCGAGTGGGGGCTACTCTTCGTTGCGGTGCACAGGCTTCTCCTTGTGGTGGCTTCTCTTGTTGCGGAGCACGGGCTCTAGGCGCGCGGGCTTCGGTAGTTATGGCACGTGGGCTCCAGAGCGCAGGCTCAGTAGTTGTGGTGCACGGGCTTAGGTGCTCCGCGGCGTGTGGGATCTTCCTGGACCAGGCATCAAACCCCTGTCCCCTCCACTGGCAGGCGGATTCTCAACCACTGCACCACCAGGGAAGGCCTGTCCTTTTCTTATTGAATGGTCTTGGCACCCTTGTTGAAAACCAATGGACCGTACGCATGAGGGTCTAGAGTGTCAGATTTTAGTCTTAAACTGAGGATAAAGATCAGTGCCTGCGTAATATTGCTATCACGAAGGTTCAGTGATCAGTTCCCATGAGGAGCCTTCATCCAGGGTCTGGCACCCAGCAGGCACTCTGAGCATCGGTGATGATGGGGACGCAGGAGCCGGGCGTTCACCCCGGAAGAGGCACAGGCTGGGAGGGCGGGGGCAGCGTGGCCATCGCTGAGCTTGGGGGTGACGCTTCCCTCCTCGCAGCCTGTCTCGCTGGCATGCCACCATGACCTGGGCAGCGGGGATGGAAAGAATTACTCTGACCTTTCACAAACATGGACGATGATCTTAGGTGAGGGGTAGGGAGTTGGAAGAGCGTCCTTGGTAATAAAGCAACAAAGGCTCGGAGAAAACATAGCCCCAGACAGCGTTTTCTAGGGAGGCCGCTGGGCCCAGATTTTCCTGCTGGGCCCCCGTTGCCCGCAGAGCAGCTGTGGGGCTCTCCTTCCGCTGCGGGGCTGGCTTATCCTCCGGCTCCTTGAATCCCCCGTGAAGTGTGCCAGGGCACCAGGCAGCCGGCACAGAGGTGTCGCCTGTGGCCGCCTCCAGCTCAGGGCCGCGCTCGTGCCGCTGTGCCGTGGGCTGGGGGTGAAGCAGAGGCCACCACCCGTGCTCCATCCGGAGGGCCTGGGGTTTGGATGCTCTTTCTACCAGCACGTTTTGTACCCCAGGATCGATGGAGCACCACCTCCGAGCTTGGGTGCATGATGGCGGCTCATCGTTTCGCAGCTCACATCGTGCCTCTGGGCTGCTTCTTTACTCCAGGCGTCCTGTTTGCCCCAAATTCCACTTCCTGAACAAAATCCTGGCAAAATCCTTAGATCGTGTCCTGCTGGGACTCTTCCATCTCAGCTGCTGCTCATGGGGTTGTCGAGACTTGTCCCCTACAACCTCTGGCATTCCCGTCAGGGCAGTGCTGTCCCCTCAAGGGTGGGCAGTGCCCATCTCTCAGGTCTCCCCCTCCGTCATCCCCCTCCCGAGGTCCCCCAAACCTGCTGTCGGTGACCACGCCATGCAGACCTTCTCGGGGATGGGCAGTGCCTCAGTGGGTGGGTGCTATCGGGAAAGTCTGATTTGGTCTGAAGTGGGGCTACTGAAGAAATGCCCCGATCCTCCCTGTGGGCAGCCCTCCCCGACCAGAGCCGCCCGACACAGAGATGGAGCGGCTCTCGCCCGCTCACGCCTTCTTCCCCCGCAGCTCCCGTGTCTGCAGCGTCAGTATGTGACTGCACATCCCCACAAGGGCAGGGACTGGCCATCCTGGTCACTGCTGAGTGCTGGTGGCCAGTGGGGACCCCAGGACCTGGGTGCAGTGTCCTCTGCTCGCTGGGACCCCTCCCTCCCTCTGCCATGAGGGACTTTTCCAGCACCTCCCTCAGCTGCTCAGAGGCGTCCGGCTCCTTCCTCCTTCAGGGTAAGACACGAGACCCTCTGCTGCCTCCTACCCCAGCCCTGGGAGCCGGTCCTGGCGGTGTGTCCACGTGGCCGTGCCCGCTCCTCTGCAGGTGCTGTGCTCCCCCACCCTGCCTGTTGGGAGGCCTGGTCCTTGGTCCTTGGGCTGCCCTGGATGGCTTGGGCTGGGGCCGAGGGGAAGGATGCTATGCTGCGCTTTCCAGTGTGACGCTCGGCTGGGCACTTACCCTCCCTGGACATGCCCTGCGGACACTTGCGAAAGGAGGGACTGGCCGTCCCCACACGGGCACAGGGGTGCCTGTTGGGTGAGGGCCGTGGGTGTCCACCCCACCGTTCTCAGAGCTTCTGGACGACAGGCCGGTTTACTGGCCTCCGCCCTCTGCAAAGCGCTAGTGCCTGGAAGGGGGACCAGAGAGAGGCTGCGAAAGGAGGGGGTGAGTCAGGAACGTGGAGCCGCGGTCTGGGGTGCGGGGAGTGGGGAGAATGTCTCCCCACGTGGTTCTCGCGTCCGACGCAGCTTCTGGACATGAAAACAGCAGCTGAGCCTGCTTTTCCAGTGTTTCATTTTCCTTCGAAACGGAGCTGCATTCCATCAGAGCTTCTAAATGTTTATCTTAACATTCTTCCTATAATTTAAAGTTATTTGCCATATTCTAGGGGATGTTTCATGTTTCCCGTTGTGCAAGAGCTCTCTTGTTGTCACAGACACAAGCCCAGCGTTCTCTGTCCCTGGTCACGGACAGCGGTGTGACCAGGAGGGAGACTGGGTCAGGCACTGACGAGTCGTGTCTCCGACATTCACTAATCTCCCTTTGAAGCAAAGACAGCAAACATTGGGCCAGAGATTTGGGTGGCAAGAGAATCTAGCTGGGATTTAAAGATTTAAAAAACGAATTTGTCTTTAACGTGTGGAGCCTGCTGCCCTGCCAGCCTCTGGTTCCGGGTGTTGTGCCATCCCCACCAGTGGCCTGTGGGACACGCGGAGCCCCCACGCCGCCAGGCGACAGGGCAGCGGGCTGCATAGGAAATAGTGCAAAGGCTCTCTCGGATCCAGTTTAAAAGTTCAGCGTTGAAGGTACAAGAATTTATTTTTGCAGCAATAATACAAACCCAGATTCTGGCGGAACACACATCATGCTGAAAAGAAGATTTTGCCAGACTGAGATGTCTACCGGAGCAGAAGTATGCTTGGAATTGACGATGCTGCCCAGCAAGCGATAACTGCATCAGAAAACCCTCCCCATCGCGAGAGAAGCTGAGGCGCTCAGTTCACAAGAAAGAAGTGGAGCGACTGGACCGCGAAACCTGTGTGATGCTGCTGATGCTGAACTGAGGAGCGAAAGCAAGCTGAGCGGGGCAGTCGCCCTTCTCCCCGCGCTCCCTGCCGCCCTCATCCGTCGGGCTCAGAACTGTGGGATCCTTAGTAAATCAAGTGGTCCACGGTGGCATTTAATTGTTAAACGAGCCCTTTACATTTGGGGTGCATTTTATTCAAAATCCACTGGGAGCTTCAAATTTTTCAGTGAATGTTGTGCCAGCAAACTTCACTTCGGGAAGCTTTTAGTGAAGCGCAATTATCACAGAGCAGACTCGCTCACGGAAGGATGCTGACATGTTTCCCTGCAAAAGCATAGGAGGACCAGAGGAGTCACACGCCGTGGTCCTGGTACGGGGGTCTTTGGGAACAGTGCTGTCATTTCACTGTGGAATGTTCTGGACCGGTGGAAGAATCTTCTGACGAGGACCACATTCTAAAATCAAGCATATTTATATTCTGTACCCACATGAAATACAGAACCAGAACCTTGCATCACAGGGCATCTTTTATCCAGTCTGGGACCATGTCCGTGCACTGAAGTCCTACCCACCTTGAATAACTCCCCCAGGAGGCTGCCCGCCGCCTGTCATGGCAGCCCACGCTCCAGCCGGTCCGGGCTCCCCAAACCCGTGGCTTTCACTGCCTCAGGCGACCGTAACTTGTTCATCCCGGTCCCCACGAGCCTCCGGCGTGATGTCCCCTGGCGCTTGTCAAAGGTCATGGAATGAGGACGTTCCTGCCGTGGTCTGCCTCCCTGTCCTGTCACCGTCTCAGGGTGGTGCTCACTCAGGACTCCAGTGGTCAGAAGTGTTCGAGGTTCAGGACTTGGAGCCGTCTACCAAGTCACATCTCAGCCTCTTGGTTCCCAGCGTTTCAAGCAGAAACGGCTGCTAAGAACGGCTGGTGACGCCGAGCGCTTGCTGTCGTGCCAGGGCTGGCCGTGTGCTCTGCGCACATTACCTTTTAACCTTCGCACAGCCCTGAAAGTGGGTGCTGTCATTGCACACCATTTTCAGTTGGGGGAACAGAGGCGCAGAGGTGAAGACAGCTGATCGGTTCTGCAGCTGGGCTTCAGCACGGTAAGGACCCGCCGCAGACAGGCCGGCCCCACCATTCACACGCACAGGAAAGCTGAGCTGATTTTATCACGGACACCCACATAACCCACCACCTGATCCCACCGTTAGCATCGTGCTGCATTCACTTTACTAGCGGTTGATCCAGCTCTCCATCCCTCTCTGCATCTGTGGATCCATCTTATTTTTGTGCGCGTTTCAAACAGCCACCGCAGACTCCAGTACGCTTCACCCCTTAACACCTGGGCTCACATTTCACCAGCTAGAGTTCAGTATTTATGTTTTTAAGTAAACTTTCCATGCAGTGAAATGCACAAACCTTAGGTGTACCATTCGCTGAGTTTTAACGTAAGCAAACACCTGTGAACCCCTCCCTTATCAGCACATGGAATTTCCCATCCCCCCAGAAAGTGCCCCAACCCCAGTCAGTCCTTGCCTGCACCCCGATGAGGCAGCCAATGTCCTAATCTTTTCATCATTGATTAGTTTTGCCTGTTGTGGAACTTCATATAAACCAAGAGTCAGCATTTTTAACTACCAGTCTGCCCTGCCACCTGGGTGAGGAGCATTCAAGGGCTAGCCTTGGGGGACTGACAGATCTTTGTTTTCTCTGTGTATCAGCCAGGGTTCTCCAGAGACATGGGACCAAGAGGATATCTGTCATCTGTCTGTCAGCTATCTATCTAATCTGTCTATCTGCAGAGAGAGAGAAATTGATTTTTATTTTCAGGATTGGGGGTTGACAAGTCCAGAATCTGTAGGGCAGGTGAGCAGGCTGGAAACCCTGGCAGGGTGTCTGTTACGGTCACGAGGCAGAATTGTTTTCTTCTCTGGGAAACCTCAGTTTTGGCTCCTAAGAGCTCCAACTGGTTGGATGGGGCCAACCCACGTTACGAAGAGCCATCTCCCTTGCTGGGAGGTGGCAGATTGTAGGTGGTAACCACGTCTACCAAATTCACACAGCCTTGTTGTTGGCATTTGACCAGGCAGCGCACGCCCTGCCCTCCCGCTGTGGGATGTCTCCGTGTCGAGACCTCCCGCCCCGGCCCTGGTTGAGAATTGGGAAGGCAGTTTCCTGTCCCAGAGACCCAACTGGAGGGGGGGGAGCCAGGACCCTGGTCAGGAGTCTCACCAGCCGGTGGAGGGAGCCATGCTGGGCCGGGACCAGACTGGGGGGGTGGGCGGTGCCTGGGCCTCCCTACCCCAGCCCAGCCGCTGAGCGCGGCTGCATGCCACCAGAGGGGTTCTCTGTGCTGCCCTCCTCCACGATGGCTCCTCCCAAAAGATGATCTGATTATGTTTTAATGAGAATAATATTTGCTTCGAGGAAGGATGAATCCAGCCGTGTTTTTATATCAGCCAGATGTCCTCAACTATTCACCCCCTCCCTCCGCTAGGAATCTGGCAAAACTTGTGAAGCAGCCGGGCCCCAAAGATTCCCCTCCCCGGCCTCACCTCTCCCGACCGCCAGCTTGAATTCTCAGGCCCAAGGGTGTTTCCAGGGAAAGGGAGCCACGTGGAGCTGATTCATCTGCTCGGTGCTCGTCAAGATACAGTTTTGTAAGAGCTAATTGGTGCGCGGATGGCCTTTCAGATCTTTTTTATAAGCCTCTTACTGACCCTGTTGTTCGAGCCAAGCCTCAAGAGAACCTCGACTTCAGCAGACTGACGACTGGTCCAAAACTCAGAAGCTCTGGTGGTGAAGCAGGCACCAGACTTGGCTGAAATGTTCTGCTGATTTTAGGCTGAGCAAAGCCAGGCAGTTGGGAAAGCCTAGACTTCAGCAAAGCTAGTAACTGTTTCCTTCCCTTCTGTTTTTCAGGCTGACAACAAACTCTGAGCCGTGAATCTGGAGACCTGCCGCAGCGACAGGTAGGGCTCGTCACTTGTCCCCGCCGCTGACCTGCGATGGCCCAAGGGGTGGCTGTGTTACCTTGCCCTGCGTCCTTTTTGATAGAGTTTTCTTTTGCCAAAGAATGGGGTGTAGAGAAGTCACTTCGTGTGTTTCTTGTCTCCAGAACTTAGTTGTTCACTCATACATTCTCTTATTCAGTAACTTTCATTGAACACCTACTGTGTGATGAGCTGTAACAAGGGCCGGGCATCAGTGCTGAGAAAGAGTCATTGCGTGTGTCCTTCATGGGGAGACGAATAACTGCCAGGCAGACGGCTAAGTGGAAATGTGATCGCCACTCGCGATGGAGGGAGAGACTCATGAGCGCCAGACAGGGGCCTCCTGCGGCAGGTGGTGGGACGAGGCTCTGAAGCTGGAGCAGGAAGGGTGTGGGAGGGGCGGGGAGCAGAGTGTGCGGGATCCCTGAGGACCGGAAAGACCTGCGGGAGGGACGGCTGGGAGGAGGGTGAAGAGGCCGAGGAGAGGAGCGTGTGTTGTATCCCAAGAGTAATGAAAAGATGCTGACACGCCTGCAGCAGGAGAGGGACGTGGTCCGATGTATGTTGTTGTTTAAGCCAGGTTTATTGGGATATAATCGACATCACTAAAATCCACCCCTCTCACTGTGCCGTTCTGAGTGTGGACACATGCGTCCAGTTGCATAACCACCACAGTCAACATACAGAATGCTCCCATCACCATCCCGTCGCCCCCCAGAATTCCCTTTGTAGTCGACCCTTCCCGTCGCCAGCCCCCGGCAGCCCCCATCTGATTTCTGTCGCTGGAGATCAGTTTTGCCTTTTCTGGAACGTCCCTGAAGCGGAATGACTGGACCTGCCCTTTGGGTGTGTCTTCTTTCCCTGGTTGCAATGCGTCCGACAGCCGCCTTGTCACAGGTGTTAGTCCTGTGCTCCTCGTGACTGCTGGGTGGTTTTCCGTGATGCAGATGCATCCGTCCACCTGCCGCAGACGTCTGGGCGATTCTGGTTCTCGGGGCCGCGCTTAGAGCTGCCAGGAGCCCTTGCACCCAGGCTGGCGTCTCTGCCTGTCTCTCCCCGGCGTCCAGTCGGTGCTCTGTGTGTATTCATCGGGATTTCTGGGTTGTACAGTGAGGTAGATGTAACGTGAGAAAGCACCAGAGCACATTCCAAAGTGGCTGCCCCGCAAGGCACTCCCACTGCCACGCCCAGGAGTTCCCGTGGCCTGGTTGTCAGCGTCCGTGAGCTTGACTGTCCTGGTGGGCGTGCAGTGGCCCCTCGCCAGGGTTTTGATTTGTACGTTGAGCATCTTCCCATGGGCTTCCATGGTCTCGGATGGGGTGGGGGGAGCACCGTCCGGGAGCCGGGGTGCGAGTCCCGGTCTCAGTTCGGCCACCAGCTCGCTGTGTGACCTTGGGCAAGTCCCTTCCCCGCTTTTGCCTCATTTCCTACGCTGTTCGCTGGGGCTGTTGTGAGGATGGAGGCCAAGGTCACTGTGGGAAGGGACTTGACAGCCACACGCCCATCGCGTGGTCGTCGTTATGATTCCCGGGGACAGCAGCCGCCAGGCCCCCCCTGCCCGTGGACTCAGCAAATCCCTTCCGTCCTTGTTCACTCCCCACCACGACCACGAAGAGATCAGCGATGAGGACAACCGACATTAATCCATCTTTGACCTTGCCAGCCTGTAGGCTACCTTCACAAGCACGTCTGTTTTTATTTTCTGTGGTGAAGGAAGGTGGCTCATACACGGTGAGCCGTCCTTTCTGGAAAACCATTTAGCGTTGCTGTCCTCCCATCCCAGCCTCGGCCCCTGCCCCATCTGGCTCCTCCCGCGAGCTCTCCTGAGCTGTATGGGCAATGCCATGTTTCCACCTTCTCAGCCGAGAACCTTCGTGTCATCCTGGACCACGCACTCGCACCCACATGCAGCCACCCAGCAGGTCCTGTGGCGCCTTTATTAAGAGAGATGCAGAAGCTTGCCATCACGTCCATCGCTCGCAGCCAGTCCAAGCCCTCCTCTCTCACCTGGACCACGGCGGAGGCTTGCTAATGGGTCTCCCCATCCCCGCACCCTATAGTCTGTTCTCCAAAAAGCAGTCAGAGAGGTCCTGTGACCCCTCAGAGCCCCGTCTTCCTCCCGCCTGGGGCCGGCGTCCTGGCTGCCACCCTGGACCTTCTGCCCAGACCCCTCCAGGCTGCCCGGCTCCGCCCTCCACCCGGGCTCTGCCCCAGGGCCACCTCCTCGAACACCTCTGTCCCTGTTCCCTCCTGACTTCTCTCCATGGCACACGGCCCCGCCGGGATGTATTTAGTATTTACGGTCTGTCCCGCATCCAGGAGGTCACCCCTCCGCACCGCAGAGGGTCTGCGGGTCTGGATCCTGGGACACAGCCCTCGGCACACGCGGCCCTGTGAGCACCTGCTGAATCGACAGGCACGTGAGTGATGGGGAATCAGGGCTGGTAACGGTGGTCCTATCCCAGTGTGAAGGCCAGTGTCACAGGGCAGTGGTTTCTCTGAGACCCCCAGGGGGTCAGCAGGTGGCCCCTGGAGGTCATGCTCACCCAGTCTCAGGTGGGTTCACGCGTGCCTTCTCAAATGAGGCGAGCAAGGGGACCCTTGGGTGTGAGAAGAAAATATCAAAACTTCTCTGGACTTTTGAATACCATTCTTTTAAAATTTCGCTGTGTATATGTGTTGAACAGCATGGCCAATATAGTGATCAGATAGCACGTGTGTACGCTCTATAAACAAGCGGACAAAATTATTTACAAATGGAGACGTGCCATGAGAAGAATTGAAAGACTTGTTCCAGAGCTGCGCTTCTTAAGCAGGGGCACGTTTGCCCACCAGGTAGGGGTGTCAGGTAAAATACAGAATGCCTGGCTGAATTTTGGAATTTTAGACAAACAGATAGGGTTTTTAAACAGTATGAGTATATCCCAAATATTGCTCGGGACATACTTATACTAGAAATGATTCAGTGCTTATCTGAAATACAGACTGGACTGGGCATCCTATATGTTTCTTTGCTGAATCTGACAGCGCTGTCCCGAGGGGATACATGGCAGTGTGTGGAGACAACTCTGACGTTGCAGCTGAGGGGGGGGGGTGCTCCTGGCGTCTCATGGGAGGAGGGGTGCTGCTCAGCACTCCACAGTGTTTGGGACGGCCCCTCCCAATACAGACTGAGTTGCCTCACTTGTCATTTGTGTCCAAACTGAGAATCTTCTCGAGGGGGGACCGCTTGGTGGTGCTGGTGGCTCTCCTGGTCCTTGTCACCCTTGGGGGAACGGACTTTCCGCTTGGTGGGCTCCAGGTCTGCTCCAGAAACCAGAGGAAGCGGGCTTCCCAGGAACAGTGCCCACTGGCCAGCTCACCATGTAAAGTGTTCACGGAGAGGAAAATCAAGACCCCTTAGTAGATGGTCCTTGCGGGCCAAACAAGGCAAACTTGATTTGGGAAGGTGATGGCCGTCGTGAGAAACTCAGTCCCTTTCCATTCTTTTCCTGTCTCTTTGTTTTTCAACGTAATTTCCCCCCAAAGCTCTCCGTCCACGTGGTGTTGAAAGTCCAATAGGACGTTATTTTCCACTGAAGACCATTCCCTGCCTCTCTTCCCACCTCAAACCCTCTTTCCCAGACGGGCTCCCACTTCTCTGTTAGTTGTTTCTTCTGACTAGTTTTCACTAACTCTTAAGTATTTCGCTTTTACTGCTACTTCCTGATCTTTCACATTTTAAGCACCCTTTATCTCTCACGCACAGCTCCCCACCCTGCGCCCCCTGCAGCCTCTTCTGCATTCCCGTCCTCGTGGAGCTAAACGGCGACCCTTGGTTAAAGCAGTACTTAGCGTGTGAAGGGTTATGGACAGTGTCAGTCACGTTCCCATCAGGCTGCACGACGTGCTGGAGTCACATTTCTTCTCTGCATCAACCTTTCGTTTTCTCTGGGGTTAACGGACACTTCTCTCCTACAAGCCTAGTGTTCTGCGTCTGGTCCCCCGTGTCTTCTCCAAGCCATCTATCTCAACCCTAAGATTCTCTCCACGTGGTAAGCCCTGCGGACAGGTGACGGCTCCACTGTTTGAGGAGGTTTCCTCCCCACGCTTCTGTCCACCCTGGGCCACAGCTGGGAGCACTGTTTCTGCGCGTCTCACATCTTGCCTTATCTTGGTGTTCGCCTTCCCTTCCTAGCTTCTTGGGAAACAGTGCACGGTGGGTAAGTTTTTAAGAACTGGTATGTCTGGAAATGTCCTTATTCTGCCCTCACACTCAGTAACTTGTCTGACTACAGAATCCTGGGTTTGAAATAATTTCCCTCCAAATGTTAAAGGGTGTTGGGGTTGCCATGGAAAAAACAGATGCCACCTGATTCCTGATCCTCTGTGACGTGTTTCGTGTGTCTGGAAACTTCTAGGCCCCCTCCCTTCTGAAATCTCATGGTGTGAGGCTGCAGTGTGGGTCTCTTCTAGGAGCTGCCTGGGAACTTGGCAGTGTCTTTCATTGTGAAGATTCCTGCCCGTCTCTTCTGGGAAATTTTCTCTTCCTGTTCCTTTAGTTTACAACAGTCTTATTTTGCCTCCATCTTGAGTGTTCCGTAACAGCTCCCGGTCAGGTCCTGGGCCTTTTGGGTTGGTCCTTTTATTCTCGTACCTCTCCTCCCTATTTTTAATCTCTCAATCTATCTCTTTCTCTTTAGCTGTTCAACTTTCTGGGAAGTTTCCTCAAACAATTTTTTCCTACTTTTCCGTGATACTTTTGGTTTTGTCTTACGAATATGTTTTAAATTTCCAAGATTTTTTTCTTATTATTTGAATCACTCTTCCTTTCTTATGGCACCCTGTTCTTCTTTCATCGATACACCATCTTTCCCTTACTGACGGTTATTAACTGTGCTTTCTCTGGAGCTTTCTTCTCCTCCCTGCGTTTTCTGTTTCCTGAGAGTTCTTGTTTCTTTCTGCCGTCTTCTTCTTTCCCAGCCTTTGGGTTTGATCTCTGTCTTTGTTGTGAGGGTCTCCACTCAGTGTCCGGGGTCCATGGCTGACCTCCATTCTCAGAGTGGGTGTGAGCGGGACCGCACGTTACTCCGAATTAAGCCAGGCTCGGCGAGGGCCTCCCAGGAGGGCAGTGACCCCAGGAGCCAGTAGTTTCACAGGAGGACTCCCAAAGTCAGTATCTGTGCTCACAGCTCCCCAGAGGACCATTTCTCTGGAGGGGGTCCTCTGGTTTCCAGCTGCTCGCCGGTGAGTGGGAGGAGGGGGGTGCAGGTCTTGGGCGTGGCAGGCAGCGGGCAGCCTGGTGGTTGATTGACGGATTGAGGCAGCCAGCCGTCATCTTGACTTGTGCCTGGGTTCCCCAATTCAAGCACAACCCCTGCCTTTGCCAGGGTGGGAGAAGGATGATCTCAGCCGATTGGGGGTGGAGAGGAAAGGGGACGGGGTCCAACCAGGGCTCTTGCTCCCATCTTAGCCCACACTCCCACCCGCGGGGACTCCTGGGGTCTTCACTTCCTGAGCCAGTGGCAAGTTCTCTATTTGAACAGGGCCTCCGTCTAGCTCAGGCTCAACTCTGCTGTCCATCACTGGGACCCCCCCTAGCCTTCTCTCCACTTGGCTTTCATCTTCCATCTGACAGTGTCCACCTCTGACCCCCACTGCTCCTGGTGGGTGTGTGCTGTCTCTGCCTCTGCTCTAGTTCTGTTCTTGTTAAAGGGCAGAGAAAAACGGGGTGTGTTCTTTCAGCCAAATTTAACTGGGGGCTGCAGAATCTTTTTCAAAATTTCCAATTATGTCTAAGAGAAAGTCTCAGTTAGGTGTTAATATGACCCTAATACCTCTCCGGAAGTTGCCGGTCTCTCTCTTTAATGAAGAATGAGAAAGTCCCAGGAAAGCAGGAGCATCTGGCTAGAAGCTCATCATGGTGTATGATTTTCGTGGGTCCCTGAGGGTTTTCTTTAAAAAGCAAATGATACTGATTTCTCATTGGTGGCAGTGACGTAAATTCCTTTTTAAAATAAATTTAGATATTTTTAGGAATGATGTTAAAGAAACACGTTAAGTGAATAACAGGTGGGTATGGCGGAGATTTGGCAAACGTTTGAGGGAGGTACGTGAACAGCTGGTATTTGGGAACCACCTTGACCTGACGCTTGGCAGACCCAGGTTCACCCTAGCTCCACCTCTCATGGTGGTGGGCCACCTGCCACCTGCTCCAGGGTCCCTTTGAGAATGCAATACGATATTGATATGAAGTGCCGGCCTGGGGGCACCTAGAGGTGTGTGGAGCCCGCTTTAGAGATCGCTGCCCTGGGTCTTGGTGACAAGTACCTGTCCCTGTGTCACTTTGGCTTCCGAAGCAGAACACCTGCCCTTGACTCTGCCAGGAAGACACATGCGAAGGTCATGCTCACGGTTTCTGCTTCGCATACACACACCTAATAATAATAAACCACATTCCTAACTCCTATTCCAAGCACGGTATCTCCATCATCTCTAATCAATATTGTCTTCACTGTCGGCCTAGGAAGAAGCGTTCAAGTCTGTGGTTAAATAAGGAAGTTGCAGAGGGTTTATAAACTGGTGTAAGACCCACAGCTGCCCTACTTTGGGGAGAAATACCCTTTATCCTGAGATGGTATTCTTTTTGTTATTTCATGAAATGATAATGACAGTAGAGAAGAATGGATCTTGGGGGTTCTATTTAAAATGTGGAAATGAAAAAAAAAAAACCCAGCTCTACATGAGAGCAAAAACCTCTTCTGAAAATGTTACTGACTTCTGGGTTTGGACATCTGATTCTGGCCAGTGTGGGGTAACAGGCATGGGACTTACCTTCCTGCTGTAAATGACCAGAAAGCCGGAGGGAATGTACCAAGAACAGCTCTCACACACTGGATGATAGACAGTGAAAGGGACAAACAAGGGCCCATGACTGCACTGGCTCACTGGAGGGAAGGGAAGTGAAATAGAGGTGGTTTCACTGAGTGGAGGAGAGAGAGCTTGGAGTTCAGGGAAGCCAAATTAGCAAGACTTGGAGGGCAGAGTGCTGGGGCAGAGAGCACTGCAGAGAGGCCCCACCAGGTCGTGGCTGATGTGTGCATGTATGCGAGGGAAGGACAGATGGCTGGGGAAAGAGCTGCCCAAAGGAGCAGCAGAACAGTCCTTGGAGCTCACACAGGATACTTTGTGTTTACACCAGTCAGGATGGAAAGACCGTAGAGTACACTGGGCATTAGTAGAATCCTCATGAGTATTTTCTGAATAATGGCGGGAAGTTAGTTTTAGCCCAAGTCTGTTCTGCACCCACCCTAATGACACTTGATGAAAAGGCTTCCGAAGAGTCTCACTAATTCCAAATAACTCAGAACTGCACACCAGAATAAAATCCAAGACTATTTAAAGGAGCACCACAAAAACCAGAAGGCAACAGTGAACGTTCACAGTGTCTGGCATTCAGTCAAAATTAACCATGCATGCGAAAACAGAAGATTCAGACCCCAAACCAGGGGGAAAGTCAGCCAATAGAAACATACCCAGATGTGGCAGAGGTGATGGAATTCGCAGACAAGGATGTTAAAACAGCTACTAAAAATATGTTCCGTACATTCAAGAGGGAAGAGCAATAAACAATAAGAAGCAAAACGAAAGCTACAAAAAAGTCACCGTGGAACTTTGAGTTGAAAATTTAATCATCCAAAATGAAAAATATGCTGGATATGAAAAGTACACAGCGGAGTAAACGCTGTAGATTTAGAGATCAGCGAGTCTGAAGCCATAGAAACGATTCAAATTAGAGCAGAGAGAAAAAAGACGTACACAGCGGAGTAAACGCTGTAGATTTAGAGATCAGCAAGCCTGAAGCCATAGAAACGATTCAAATTAGAGCAGAGAGAAAAAAGATGTAAAAACCAAAATAGTAGAACCGTGGTGACCTGTGGGATGACATCCAGTCATCCAGCCTGTGTGTAATTGGAGTTCTAGGAAGAGAAAGCGGCAGGGACAGAACCAGGAAATAACGGCCAGAAGGTTTCTGAATTTGATGGAAGCTAGAAACGCACAGATCCAAGGAGCCAGATGAAGCCTGTTTTGAGCAAACACCGGGAAAGCCACCTCAAGGCACATTATAAACAAATGGCTGAAAACCAGTAATAAAAGGAGCTCTTAGAGGCAGCCAGATAAAAATGACACATCGTGGACGGAGGAACAGAACCGTGAGGGACAGCAGACTTCCTGCCAGAAACCATGCAAGCCAGAAGACAATGGGGAAGCACCTTTGACGTGCTAAGGGCGGTGGGAGGCGGGGTGCCTGTCAACAATGATCTTATTAGCTAGTGAAAATGCAGTTCACAATTGGAAATAAAATAGAGACTATTTCAGGCAAACAAAAAGTGATAGAATTCATTGTCAGCAAATCTGATTTACAAGAAGCGTTAAAGGGGGTTCTTCCAACAGAAAAACAAATGATCGCAGATGGAAATTTAGATCTACACAAAGCAGTGAAGTGACCCAGAAATCGTAATTAAATAGGTAAATGTAAAAGATATTTTTCTGTTTGTTACGTCTCCTGCAACGGTATTTCACTGTTTAAAACAAGAATAATAACAGTGTATTGGGGGGTTTATAGCTCACGAGGAAGTAAAGTCTGTGACAGTAAGAGCGCAAGGGATGGGAGGGGGACATAGGAGTATATTGTTGAGCGATTCTTACACCAGGTGGGATGTGGAGTCATATTACTTGAAGGTGGGTTGTGATAAGTTAAAGAGGTATATTATAACCTCTAGAACATCTGGTAAAAATAAAAAATTAAGGGGTAACTAATAAGCCTATAGTGGGAATAAAGGAGAATCATTAAAATAAAACCCTTGATTAATCTAAAAGAAGACATGACAATAAGAAAGAAAAACAAAGAACAGATGGGGCAAGTAGAAACCCAGAACAAGGAGGTAGATTTAAAGCCAACTATAGCATAATTACATTAAATGTAAATAGTCTAACATTCAAAATGAAGACAGAGATTGCAAGGTAGGATAAAGACGCAAGACCCAAGTAAACGCTGCCTACAAGAAGTGCAGTTTACGTAGGAAGCCACAAATAGGTTAAAAGTAAGAGGACGGGAAAAGATGTACCTTGCTAACCGTAACCAGTAGAAAACTGCAGTGACCGTACTAACACCAGACAAAGTAGATTTCACATCAAAGAGTATTTCCGGGGACAAAGAAGTCCATTCATCAAGATAAAGGCGTCAGTTCATCAAGAAGACACAAATGCTGAATGTGTATACCCCCAGTAACAGCTTCAAGATACATGAAATGAAAACTGATAGAGACGAGACGAGAAACGGGGAAATCACGGTTACTGCTGGCGGTTTCGATACCCTGGGCTTAGTCAGCGTCCAGCCAGAGGAGCAGAACCCTCAGGAGGTGTGTTTGTATCAAGAAGCTGAAAAGTCCCTTCGTGCAGTTGTATAGGCTGCGACGCAGGTTGACGTGGGTGCAGACACAGCCAACGCTGTTGCTCAGGGGAGGAATTTCTTCTTTCCCTGGGGGAGCCTCAGCCCAGCTCCTAAGGTCTTCTGACTGATTAAGCCAGGCCCACCCAGGTCGTCTCCTTTACTTAAAGTCCACTGATGAGGGACTGTAATCACATCTGCAAAATCCCTTCCCAGCAGCACCCAGATGAGTGTTTGACTGGGTAACTGGAGACCATATCCCAGCAAAGCAGACACATCAGGAAGCATCCCAAGCCTCCTTCCCCCAACGAATGAGGGAGCAAGTAGAAAATCAGTGATGACACAGAGCACTTGAAAGACGTTATCAGTTAACTTCACCTAATTGGCATTTACAGAACATTCCACCCAGCCGCAGTAGAACATACATGGAAGATTCATCCAGATGGACTACATTCTGGACCTAAAATAGATCTCAGTAAATTTAAGAAGATTAAAACCCTTCAAAGTATGTTTTCTGATCATGAGAGGATTAATTTCAAAGAGGTCAGGAGAATTCTCCAAGACCAGGCAGCTGGTAAGTGGTGGAGCTAGGATTTGAACAGAGCCCTTCTTGCCTTTGAAAGATGCACCCACTTCCTGCTCTGCCTCCCTGACTCCTGGGGGTGAGCAGGTCTGCGCCTGGTGGGCTAGAGATGCCTGGCACCTGGCTCCAGTTGCATCTTGCCAAACGCTTACAGTTGCTGGTGACCCTGTGTTATTAGGACCAGCCTGTGCAAACGCTCGTGAATTCAGGCTCACATCCATCATCACGAAGGGCCTCGTGTGCTCCACCCCTGGGTGCTTCTGTCTTCGGAGATGCTGGGGTGAACTGATGCGGCTGGCATTTCTCTCCGAGGACCCAGAGGTGCAGCAGAGAGAACATGATGAATTGGACCTGGGCCATCAAGGGAGTTGGCTGGGGAGCCGGTGTCCTGTCAGTCAAGGCGCAGAGGCACCGGAGAAGGAGATCTGCCCTGGGACGCCGAGGAGCAAGCCCCGGCCCGTCCAGTACCCTCCAGACACTGCCGGCACCTCTCCAACCAAACTCGGGGTGGTGGAGGTGGTGGTGCCCTGAGTCAATGCGGCGGGCTTCACACATCGCCCTCTCTCCCACAGAATAATAGAGCAGGTCCTGCTCCAAAGCGTCTTGAACTTGGAACTCAAAACAACAGCTGAGAGAAAACTGTAATTCAAAAAGACACGTGTACCACAGTGTTCACCACAGCACTATTTACAATCGCCAGGACGTGGAAGCAACCTACGTGTCCATCGACAGACGAATAGGTAAAGAAGATGTGGCACATACATACAATGGAATATCACTAAGCCATCAAAAGGAACGAAACTGAGTTATTTGTAGTGAGGTGGATAGACCTAGAGTCTGTCATACAGAGTGAAGTAAGTCAGAAAGAGAAAGACAAATACCGTATGCTAACACATATATATATGGAATTTAAGAAAAAAATGTCATGAAGAACCTAGGGGTAAGACAGGAATAAAACACAGATCTACTAGAGGATGGACTTGAGGACACGGGGAGGGGGAAGTGTAAGCTGTGACAAAGCGACAGAGTGGCATGGACATATATACACGACCAAACGTAAAACAGAGAGCTAGTGGGAAGCAGCCGCATAGCACAGGGAGATCAGCTCGGTGCTCTGTGATCACCTAGAGGGGTGGGATAGGGAGGGTGGGAGGGAGACGTAAGAGGGAGGGGATATGGGGATATATGTATCCATAAAGCTGATTCACTTTGTTGTACAGCAGAACCTGACACGACATTGTGAAGCATTTATACTCCAATAAAGATTTGGGGGGAAAAGAAAAAGCTGAGGGAAATACCAGTATTAAGGTGGGCACATCTTTTACTGTGATCACTGCGTCTCTGTCCCCTGGCGGGCTTTTCAGTTGCCTGCTGCAGGTCGTTCCAGACCTGTCAGCCCAAAGGCCATCTCCGCGTCTATCACAACTCGGAAATGACCAGCACGCCATCTCGCTTACTCATCTGCTGTTGTAGTAAGTTTGGGTAAGAAGCGGCTTTGGAAAAAAGAGTCAGTTAAATCCAAACAGATATGACGTGAGATACCTCTGTGAACCGTGGATGGTGAAATGATGGGTTCTCATGCGTGGCCCTAAAAGCTTTGGCAGAATGGGGCGTGGCTCATTCCCACGTGGCTTGTGGCAAAGAAGTTCTAATTTTGGAACCCGGCACGCTTTTCCGAGGCCACAGAAATGGTAAAGCAAAGGAGACGCCTTCCTGTACTTAGCTGGTGATTGACAGGTGATAATGTTTTATTGGAGCAGAAACATTTCCGGGCTAATTTATTCCTTCACTCATCTGGGTTAAAAGGGGTGGGGGGAGTTCCAGGGAGAGAAGGAGAAAATGGGAGTGGATTAAGGGGGGCTAAGCTGAACGTGTTTGCCAAACCACACATACCCAACTTTCATGACTAAAACGAAACTTTGAATTAATCACAACAAATTAAAACACTATTTATTGAGGAACGGAGGGGCCCAACTTTTTGTAAGTTGTGGAATTTCCTCTGTCCCTCCTGTTCTCTCCCCTCTCCCCAGCCTCACTCCCCACTGGCAGATGAACTTGTTTTTCTTGCCACGTGAGTCCATCGAAATCAGAACACTACCTCGACAGGAAGCAACGTATTCTATAGTTACCCTGGGAGCGGGGAGGTGTCCGTTCTCCTTCCTGGCACTTGGCATCCCAAGCAGCCTGGGGATGTGCCCTCATACACCGCTTCCACTCCTGACAAGGCCAGTCACTGTCAGGACGCAGCCAGGCTTTTTTATTGCAGCAAAGTGAAACTCACCGAATTCTTTCCACTTTTAAAACGCTGCCTGGCTCACTTCTTATGGAGCCCGTGTTGACTCTTGTGATCAACAGCTTCTGAAAGCTCCTTGTTCTATAACGTAGGCCACAGGGGAATGTGACGCTTTATTCTCTCTCCTAGGAGTTTTGTGACTTTTCAGTCCTATTCCAGTGACTGAACTCTCGAGACCACCTCCCCCGCCCCCTCCCTCTGTCACGTGATGCAGAATTGGAGATGGGAGGGGAGGACCGGCCCCAGGCTTGGGGGGTGGGTGACAGCTGGGAGAATAGAGGGGGAAGGTTTGGGGGGCCTCTGGTGAGAGGGGCTCGGGGGTTGGGCTGTGAGGATTGGGGGAGAGGAGGGAAGGGGCGCCACACGTTATAAACTGGACTCTGAAGGCTGGGGTGAAAGGAGCTGTGCCCCTGAGTGGCATCCGCTCTGCTGATGTGCTGGGCCCTTCCGAGGGCACTGATGCAGAAAAGGAGCATCATTGCCTGCTTCTTACCCTCAAGAGGGCTCCTCATTTTGCCACCAGAGGGTAGAGCGTGAGATGAACTTCTGTCATCATTCTGCCTGTTTTCAGTATACCCTGGACTCTGTTTTTAAAGGAGGTGTTTAGACTTGCTATGCTGGAAAAGCAAAAAAAAAAAAATGTTTTGTAAAACAAATATTCATTGGCTAACTAATATTTTGGGTAGACTGAGGTTTCCCCACATGTTAGGTTTGCTTGAAGAGGAGATGGACCACATCAGGGGAAAAGGAGGAGAAAGATTCATTCATTCATTAAAAGTAATTATTGGGTTAGAATTGCAGTCTTGCCTTGGGCAAAGAGAGGGTGCTGAGCGCTGTCACCGGAGGATGCCCTTTCTCTTTCACATCCAGGTGTTCTGGGTTCCCACAGACCCACTGGATCAGACCACTTAATGCGCCATCAGAATTTTTCCCTTAAACCCCAACCCACCTCTCCCCATCCTTCCAGTATGGATATATCATCATTCAAGTTAGGTTGATAACCTGTGTTAGTAATTTTGTTTACAGCAGTGATTCTCATGGTGGGGGGTGGCCCCAGACCAAGAGCATCAGCATAACCTGGGAACTTGTTAGAAATGCAGATTCTCAGGCCCAGCCCCACATTTGCTGAGTCAGAAACTCTAGAGGGAGGGGCCGGGCCATCTGCCTTTTAATAAGCCCTCCATGTGATTCTGACACAGTTTGAGAACCTCTGGCCTTTGGAACTGTGCACTTTAAATGGGTGAATTTTATGCTCAGTAAAGATTTCAAAAACACACACAAAAACAGACCATGTGAAACAAAAATTATAGTGCTGTTCTGTGGGGTTTATAGCTGATCAAAGTAAATATATGACAACAATAGCACAAAGGATGGAAAGAGGAAATGAGAACATATATATTGTTGTAAAGTTATTTCACTATATGTGAAGTGGTTTAATATTATCTGGACAGACTTTAATACGTTAAAGTTATATATTTTAAGCCCTGTTGCAACCAGTAAAAACTAAAAGGAGAGGGCTTCCCTGGTGGCGCAGTGGTTGAGAGTCCGCCTGCCAATGCAGGGGACACGAGTTCGTGACCCGGTTCGGGAGGATCCCACATGCCGTGGAGCGGCTGGGCCCGTGAGCCATGGCCGCTGAGCCTGCGCGTCTGGAGCCTGTGCTCTGCAACGGGAGAGGCCACAACAGTGAGAGGCCCGCGTACCGCAAAAAAAAAAAAAAAACTAAAAGGAGAGGTATAATCAATAAGGTTGTAGCAATGGAATCATAAAAGATACTCAATCCAATAGAAGGAGGAAAATAGTGACAAAAATTTAAAAGGAACAGATTAAGACAAATTGGAAAATTAATAGTAAGATGATAGGTTTAAATTCAGCTTCCCAATGAAAAGATAGAGGTAAGATTGTGTAGAAAATAAGACACAGCTATATGTTCTCTCAAAAAAGTTTTTTTAACATTAAAACATAAGTGGATTGAAAGTAAACAGAGAAAGTCGCACCATGAAAATGCAAATCAAAAGAAAGCTGGGGTAAAGATATTAACATTATACAGAGTAGACCTCAGAACAAGTAAAGTTACCAGAGATGATCAGGGACATTTTATAGTAATAAAAGTGTCATTCTGGGGACTTCCCTGGTGGCGCAGTGGTTGAGAGTCCGCCTGCCAATGCAGGGGACACGGGTTCGTGCCCCGGTCCGGGAGGATCCCACGTGCCGTGGAGCGGCTGAGCCCGTGAGCCATGGCCGCTGAGCCTGCGTGTCTGGAGCCTGTGCTCCACAACGGGAGAGGCCGCAACAGTGAGAGGCCCGCATACTGCAAAAAAAAAAAAAAGAACACTGTAAATGTGCCCTCATCTACACGTGAAACAAAAAGTAAAGTAGAAACAGAAAAATCCACAAATATAGTTGGAAACTTCAGTATGCCTCTCTGTAAGTTATGGAGCAAGTAGAAAATCAGTAAGGATGTAGAAATCTTAATCATAATATCATCTAAGTTGATCTGCTTGACATTTATTGGACAATTTTCCCAATATCAGCAGAGTACACATTTTTTCACAAGTGCATACGGAACATTCACAAAGTATGCTGGGCCATAAAACAAATCTTAACAAATTTAAAAGAAGTGAAATTATGTGAAGTATATTATCTGGCCACAACAGAATTAAACTAAAAATCAATAATATGTAACTCCAAATATTGGAAATTAAACAACATGCTTTTAAGTAACCTACGGGTCAAAAAATCAAGAGAAATTAGAAAATAATTTAGTTGAACAAAAAAGAAAGCACAGGACTTCCCTGGTGGTCCAGTGGTTAAGAACCCACCTTCCAATGCAAGGGACATGGGTTCAATCCCTGGTCAGGGAACTAATATCCCACATGCCCCAGGGCAACTGAGCCTGCATGCTCTAGAGCCCGCACACCACAACTAAGATCTGAGAAGGCCAAATAAATAAATAGATAGATGGATATATGTATATATCAAAGAAAGCACAACATATGACAATTTATAGGATGATGCTGGTAAGGCAGTACTTAGAGGGAAATTTATAGCATTAGTTGTACCTGTTGGTAAAGAAGAAGTTCTCAAAGCAGTAATCTAAGCTTCCACCCTTAAGAGCCTTGAAAAAGGAAGAACACAATAAATCCAAAGTAAGCAGAAGAAAGGAAACTATAAAGGTAATAATGGAAATCAATGAACTTGGAAACAGAAAAATAGTAGAGGAAAATCAACAAAATCAAAAGCTGGTTTTTTGAGCAAAATAGCAATTGAAAAGCCTTAGCCAGACTGATCAAGGGAAAAAGAGAGCTGTCACAATTACCAATATCCAAAATGAAAGAGGGACATCACTACAGATCCTACAGACATAAACTGCAATAGTAAGGCACACAATAAGAGACTATTAACCATTATGACAATAAATTTAATAAAATACATATAATGAACAAATTTCTTGAATGACACACACTATTAAAGGTCACTAAAGGAGAATTAGATAACACACACAGCTCTCTATATAATATAAAATTTGAATTCGTACTTAAACATTTTCCTGCAAAAATAAACTCCAGGCCCAGATAGCTGGTAGCTGGTGAATTCTACCAAATATTTAAGATATAAACAATTCCAATTCTACACAAACTCTTCCAGAAAATAGAAGATGAGGGAACACTTCCCAACTCAATTTACAAGCCCAGGATAACCCTGATACCAAAACCAGACAAAGATATTGCAAGTAAAGAAGACTACAGACCAATATCCCTCATAAATATAGACTCAAAAATTCTTAGCAAAATTTTAGCAGATCAAATCCAACAACATATAAAAAGAGTGACACATCACAACCAATTCTGTTTACCCTAGGAATGCAAGGTTAATTCAACATTTTAAAACAAATGAATGTAGTTCATCATACCAGTGGTCTAAAAGAGAAAAACCATATGATCACCTCAATATATACAGAAAAAGCATTTAGCAAAATTCAGTATCCATTATTGATTTGTAAAAAAAAACAACTGGTAATTAGGAGTAGAAGAGAACCTCAGACTCTGATAATAATGGACAAATAATGAACATCTGTGAAAAACCTGTAGCTCACATCACACTTCACAGTGAAAGACTGAAGGCTTCTTCCTAAGATTAGAGACAAGGTAGGATGTCTGCTCTTGTCACTTCTATTTGACATTGGGCTGGAGTTTCCAGCTGGTGAAGTCACTCCAAAAAAAAAAAAAAAAGTAAAGGGCATTCAAATTGGAAATAAATAAAATCACCTTTATGTGTAATTCAACATGATCATCTATGTAGAAAATCCCAAATGGTCTGCCAAAAAAAAAAGTTCAAGAGCTAACAAATTTAACAAGGTTGCTGGACACAAAGTCAATATGTAAAAATTAATTTTATTTATATATACTATAAATGGACAATTGGAAATTGAATTTAAAAGCAATACTATTTACAGTAACATCACAAAGTTGAAATACTTGGTGGTAATCTCACAAAATATATTCAAGGTTTGTATGCTAAAAACTACAAAACATTGATGAGAAAAATTATGAGAAGACCTAAATAATTGGAGAGCTATACCATGTCCATGGATTGGAAGACTCAGTTTTGTTAAGATACCAATTCCCCCCAAACTGATCTATCGATTCAGTGCAATTCCAATCAAAATCTCACCAGACTTATTTTGGTAGGCATTGGCAAGCTAATTCTAACACTTACATGGAAATGTATAGGAACTTAAATAGCTCAAACAATTTTGAAAAAGGAAAACAAAGTTGCAAGACACATTATATGATTGTAAGACCTACTATAATGCCTCTGTAATTAATTCCAATTCTACACAAATTGTGTGACATTGTCATAAAGATTGACATGTAAATCAACAAAACAGAATAAAGTCCAGATATAGACCCACATACAGATGGTCAATAGATTTTTCAACGAAGGTGCCCATATAACTCAATGGAATAAAGACAGTCTTTTCAACAAATGGTACTGGAACAACTGGATATTAATATGCAAAAAAGAGAGAAATAAACCTTGACTTACATCTTGCCCATATACAAAATTCAACTTACAAAGGTCATAGATCTAAAGGTAAAATTTTAAAGCCATAAAACACGTAGAAGAGAACAGAAACAAATCTCTGTGATAATTTGTTAGGCAAAGACTCTTAGGATACCCAAAAATGACCACCAAAGAAAAACTTCATTAATTGAACTTTATCAAATTTAAAATCTGCTTTTAAAAGACACATTTAAGGGGCTTCCCTGGTGGTGCAGTGGTTGAGAGTCCACCTACCGATGCAGGGGATGCGGGTTCGTGCCCCGGTCCGGGAAGATCCCACATGCCGCGGAGCGGCTGGGCCCGTGAGCCATGGCCGCCGAGCCTGCGCATCCGGAGCCTGTGCTCCGCAGCGGGAGAGGCCACAGCAGTGAGAGGCCAGCGTACCGCAAAATAAATAAATAAATAAAATAAATTAAAATAAAAATAAATAAAAGACACATTTAAGGAAATGAAAAGACAAGCCACAAACTAGGAGCGAGTATTTGTGAAACAATCTGACAAAGGACTTGTAGCCAGAATACTGGACTCTTATGACTCAGTACTAAGACAGATAACCCAATGAGAAGCAGGTAAAAGATTTGAAATAATACATGAAGTAATATACAGAAAGATGCTCAACATCACTAGTCGTTAGGGAAATCGAAATTAAACCACTGTGAATTACCACTAGACACCTACTAGAATGGCTAAAATAAGAAAATTTGAAAAAAGGAAAGGTAGAGAAAATCAGACTGTACCAAGCGCTGATGGGCGTGTGGTGCAGCAGGAACGTCTCACCTGGTGGCACAGTCTCGTCAGCAAAGTGTCTGACAGTTGCCTGAATAGTTAACGTACCCTTTACATAGGATCCAGCAATTCTGCTTCTCGGGGTCTACTGGGGAGAAATGAAAACCTACATTCCTCCGAAATCTGCGCACAGATGTTTATAACAGCTTTATTCATAGTAGCCAAAGGCTGGAACCAACCCAAGTACTTGTCAGCTGGTGCCTAGATGAACAGACAGTAGTCCGTCCATACAATGGAAGCTACTCTGAAATAAGGAGGAACAGGACGCTGATACAACCACACGGGTCTCAGGGGTATTGTAGTAAGTGGACGAGACCAGACTCAAAGGCTGCGTGCTGTGGAATTCCACATACAGAATGTTTCAGAACAGTGCAACCACAGGGACAGAGAAGAGAGACGTGGGTTGCCTGGGGCCAGCGCTAGGTGAGGGACCGTCTATTAAGGGACCAGTGTTTTGTGTCTGTGTTGCCGGGGAGGGATAGCCTCGCCAGAAACACTTGTCAGGTCATCCAACTGCACGTCTGAAAGGGGTGGTGGGATTTACTGTATGTAAATTATGCCTCAGGAAGCCAGAACTTAGTTAAAATGTGTAAAGCCATCAGCACAGGACCTGCCAAACGTAGTAGGTGCTCAGTTAAAAGGGGATCCCATCATTGCAGCCCACCTGTCTGTTTGGGGGGACAGGAAAGACGTCCCATGGGAGGAGGGGCCCCTGTGGGCTTGGATGCGAGGAGGTGCTCCAGGCAGAGGGGGAGCCCCTCCGGAGGCAGGAGGGAAGGAGCCGCTTTGTTGGGAGCAGCTGAGCAGCAGAGGCCAAGTTTCTGGCACAAACCCCGCTCCCTGCTCCTTGCTGCCTTCGCTTCTCCAGTGGGTCAGGGAGGTGAGGCTGGCCCACCCGCCTCTGCCCTTGCCCAGTGACACGTCCCTCGCTGGCTCCATGCAGCCGCCTTTGGTATCTGTTTAACCGGGTACCGTTTGGACACAGAGACCGAGGTCAAACCCAGAGATGCCAGCCCCCAACTCCCCCGGGTGCTCATACTTCTGCCTGGAGCCATCCTTCCCATCCCATCTGCCTGAGGACGCACTTCCTTCCCACCAGTTCCCTTCCCCTCTTCTGCTCCTATGACGCTGAATGAGGTGCTGAGGGCAAAAGGGGCCCAGCTTGTGAGACTTTCTTTTGGGGCCTTCCAGCACGGGGGTCAGAGGTCCACAGCATTTGGGAAGGAACCCAGACGTTTGAGGATTTATCCAGCTGACTTTGCCCCTGACAGCTCACCCATGAGTAAGCAAACTCGTTTTCCCAAAGATGCCCATCCTCTTGCCCCACTCCTTTCCAGCTCTTGGGCATACAAGGGTGCCATATGGGAAATAGGACTCGACCTTGTAGTGCCACTGTGCCAGGTGCAGCCATAGAGAAAGGCTTAGTGGAGACTGGGGCCAGGACAAGAGATGGTGAAGGGAACCGAGGCACGCGTGATTGGTAGCCGGCTGACAAAGTGACAAAATGACGGGTGTACTGGGAGAGCAGATGCAAGCAAGCCAGTGTTTGAGTAGCCCGAAGTACGTGGAGGTGAGGCGGACACACGCAGGCTCCAGGTTGGCAGATACCTGTCCTGGCCTCGCGTGCACAGCCGGGAAGACCCCCTCCCAGGTGGCAGTGCTGCCTTCCCCCAAAGGGAGGGCCTCACGTCTCTGACCAATCCCGCAGTGCTTAACACGGCCCCATCAGGAGAAGGCCAGCTCCGCATCCTGCTACCTGGGCCATGCTGGGGGTGGCTCCACAGCCTGGCGTGTCCCCGGCCCGGCAGCGTCGGGGCAGAGGGCCCAGATCTCCCAGCGACACGGGGAGAGCGATGACGGAGGCACAGCAGAGCCACGGGCGGCCTGCCTGCCGCTGGAAGATCCCTTTGGAAAGTGGGAGGAACCGGCTATAGTTAACGTACTCTTTCTGCCCCCCGCCCCCCCCCCCCCCGCAAAAGCGCAGCCAACTGGAAAGCTATCTTAGCAGGCGACTGGAAAGAAAAAGGCAATTTTTCTTGGCCTCGTGGTCTCGGTTTCCTCTGCTTTTGGTGTCGGGGCTGTTTGCCCTCTGATCACTGCTGAGCAGTGGTGCTGGGCAGAGGGCGGGGCCCACGCCCCGTCACCTCCCCATCTCAGCTTGCGGGCACCTCTCGAGTCTGCGATAAAGCGCCACAGTTTACACAAGAAGAAAGACCAGTGATGAAAGAAAAAGCTCCAGGACCACAAAGACGGCCTTCACGGGTGTGTGGAAAGTGCCGGGGGCGTTAGACCCCCGAGGTGCTGTTCCCGTAATCGTATCATTAAGCAAGCGCTGTGATGGCTGTGTGCAGGGGACACGCCCTCGCTGCCCTCCGCTTCTGCCTGCCTTGGCTGGGCTTGTGCTGGGACGCGGGCGCCAGTACACCCAGGAAACACGCTCACTTAAACAAATGCACACACGCTGGTGCATACGCAAGACACGCACACAGACGTGTGGACACCCTCACACTCACACTCCCTGGGGTTGCCCTGGCGTGAGGGAGACAGCACAAGTATTCTGAACCCTCAGGGATCGCTCCGCCTAAAGTAGACGCCCCTGTGGTTGCTCTTTGTTATTCTGACGATGGTGACTGTGACGGTATCTTAGGTTCTGGGGCCCCGGGAGGAGGAGTCCAGCCTGGCCCAGTGACCTTCCTCCTGGGAGGACCAGCGCCGCCTCCAGGCCCCCACGTCCAAGGGCATCTCTTTCCCGCTGGGACACTGGATTTGTCAAACTGGGTCATGCTGACGGGTATGCAAACTTGGCCTCTTTATCCCCTTTCCTTATAAATCAGCCCGTAATGGGAGGCTTCGCCAGAAGCCTCTGGAAACAAGAGTTGCTCTTCCCCAGTCAGCCTGGGTAGCGAGTGTGGAGGGTCTGGGCTGCCCCACCCGCAGGCTCCACTCGACCTGTTTGCGGGGAGGTGAGCCAGGCTTGGGTCACATGCTGCGGAGTTGTTTTTGGCACCAGCCTTTTCTGCCGGAGAGCACCAGGGGGGCTGAAGAGTCAGACGATAGCTCTAAACAATAAGTGCGAGCCCCGGTACCCCCGAAATGTGGCAGGGCTCCCCCTTTTCCCAAGAAGAGGTAGCTCAGTCCAGATGGCATCGGCTGCTCAAATGCACCGGCCCGGGTGAGGGAGCTGCTGGGAGGTGGATGGAGGGAGCAAAGTGCCCTCTCTGGAGGGTCGGCCCGCCCGCTGGTCGGGCTGGCGGTGCATTGGCCAAAGGATTCGAGGAAGCAGCCCGTGACCGAGCGGAGGGTGGGGTGGGTTCCAGAGTAGCTGCTGGTCAGACGGACCCTCGGGGATCTTGGACTTTGGACGGTCCACGTGAGTTTGGACTGCCCAGGGTAGGGAGGGGGGTCCTGGGGGGTGGCAGGGTATGGGGAGCGCCCTCCGTTAGCAGGAGGAGTGGGTGGGGGGATCAGCTCCTGCTGAGGCCCCGCCACATTCCCGCGAGAGGCGGCTGGGGGTCCAGCACTCCTGGTGGGAAAGCCCTTGAATGTGGAGGGGTGTGGACGCCCAGCGGTCCCGTGCTTGCCCGGCGTTGCCCACGAAAGACCCTCAAAGCTGACGGCCTCTCCCGTCTTGCTGGGGTCCCCAGAACCCCAGCACCCTCTGTGCCCACTGTGCAGGCTCGTGTTCAACCCAAGAACCCACACGTTCTATTAATAACCAAGTCCTCCTTGATAAAATCGGAAAATCTCCTACAGGTCTTCTAAATGCAGCAATTCACAGCCTCTCTGTAATTAGAACAAGGCTAGATTATGCCGATTAGAATAATGAAGGAAAGCCTGCCTCACTCTGTGGATAATGCTTTTTGTGGAAACAGATTATGAATCACGACCCTGACAACATCCCCCCCAGAGTTTATTTAGGGTTTTTTTTGACTTGAAGAAGTCTCTGTAAATTGAACCTCAGAAATGCTGAGCGAATCCCAAATGTGGTTTATAGAAGAAGTTTGAAGTAGTCCAACTTAATTCCAGATTGCCTGCATTTTTTTTTTTACATCTGTGAAATCAAAACCAGACAGATGCTTTATTAAAATGCAGTGCCTGATGCTAATTTTTTTCCCATGGCTAGTGTAAGCGGTCCTGGCTTTCTCGGTTTCTCTGAGTGTTTATCTTGGAGCGGCTCGAATCTCTTCCATGCTCTTTCTCCTCCTCCCGTGGCGTCCCCGGTCTCTCTTCCCCCTCGCAGGGTCTCAGGAAGCAGGGAGGCAGGGGTAGGGGCAGCCACTGGGGTCTGTTTCCCAGACCCTCCTGCTGGGATCACGGCCCCCAGCCTGCTGGGCTCTGCCTCTCCCACCATTTCTCCTTCCGTGACCCCATTTTCACTCTGGAACTCTGGTCTGGCCCTAAGCTGTCTCACACTCACTGTTTCCGAGCAAACCATGAGCATTCGTGACACACCCCCCGCCCCGCTTTTGCCTAAGCTGCTGTCCCACCCAAGTGCCTACCTTATTAGCCTGAAAATGCCCCCGTCCTCCCTCCTCCCAGCGTCCGTTCCTGTTTCACCAATTCCGTGACATCTCCCTCACCCCAAGCACCGCGACTGGCTCCCTCCCCCTAGGTCCCATGTCTCTTTGTAGCATCTGTGACATCGTGGGAGACTGTCTGTTGTCATCCTGAGTGCTGACTCCCGGGGATTGCCCCAGCTGCTGTGTTGAGAAGGATTCTCAGGCTGTGTGACTCGGTAGGAAGGACACTGCATGCTTCTTTAATGATGTCATCGTGTGCAGGAAGGAGGAGGTGGCAGCTCCCGGGCAGACGTCTGCTGAACATGGTCTGGATCCCTTGGTGCTTGAACCTGCCAGAGCACCAGAACCCCTGGAGGCTCGTTAAGCATGGATCCCAGTCCCAGAGCTTCTGGTTCAGGAGGCGGGGATACTGATACTTGTCCTGGGCTGGCAGCCTCAGCCTCCCCAGGAACGCTGTTCGAAATGCAGACCCTCACCCTGCCCAGACCTCCTGCTCGAAAGTCTACATTTAAAAAGATCCCCAGGTGGCTCCTGTGTTTACCAGAGTTTGAGAAGTGCTGGCTTAGCCCCTCAGCTCCCTGGAGCAGCGACCCCATGTCCCGTGTCTCTAGCAGTCTTTGCACATGCTTGTAGGACGGATGCTCTGTAAGCCAGGTGTTGCCTCATTTTCCCATTTGAAAAGGAAGACCCTTCTTTCTTGAACCTTGTTCCCAGTGAGGGGAAGATGCTCTATTAAAACCCTGAAGGGCGGGCTTCCCTGGTGGCGCAGTGGTTAAGAATCCACCTGCCAATGCAGGGGACACAGGTTCGAGCCCTGGTCCGGGAAGATCCCACATGCCGCAGAGCAGCTAAGCCCGTGCGCCTCAACTACTGAGCCTGCGTGCCTAGAGCCCACGAGCCACAGCTCCTGAGCCCGCGCGCCTAGAGCCCGTGCTCCGCAACAAGAGAAGCCACCGTGACGAGAAGCCCGCGCACCGCAACAAGAGGAGCCCCCGCTCGCCTCAACTAGAGAAAGCCTGCGCGCAGCAACGAAAACCCAACGCAGCCAAAAATTAATTAATTAATTAATTAAAAAAAATAAAAACACTGAAGGGCATTACATAGCAGAACTTTTTAAAGTCTCTGGAGGTTCAGCAAACGTGGATAAGATCGGGGGGAGGGCACGCCTTCAATTGTACCTTCTAAGCTGTATACCTGCCCCGTCACCTCTGACAGCAAAAACGTCTGAGTGCACTTCTCAAAATAGCACCAGAAGGATGAACGTGGTAACGCTTGGACGCCGTACCCAAGCAGTAGGTGGGGTACAGAGGTCTCGTGAGGTCAAGGAGGAATTGACTTGGGGAGGGATGTTGGGCCACGTGGACGCGCGTACCTGCGCAGGCCCGGGGCTCCTCTCGGAAGCACTGGGCACACGCACCACGGGTTTATCGCGCCCCTGCTGTGTGCAGGGCGCTGGGCTGGGTCCTGGGGGCGGGGAATCCCTCCCTGTACTGGTTGTCAGTGCAGAAACAGCCACAGAAATACTGACCAACCAGGAGGGAAGCAGGTTCCAGCGAACTTTTGAGAGCCTCGTGCACCATCCCTGACTCCGACCCCTTCCTGTCCTGCCTCGACGTTTCTGTCTTGTTTCGTCATCTTGATCCTTTGTGCTGCGAGATGGGTGCTCGTACGTGGGGCTTCGGGCTTCGGATTGGTGGGTGGGTCCGAATCCGCGTATGTAGCTAATCTGGATACGTCAGGCCCAAACCTTCCCACTTTTCTGGGCGTCTCTCTTTTTGTTTCTTGGTCTGAAACATTTTGATTAGTATAGACTCACAAGAGTGGGGAAGACTTTAAAGGCTAATTTCAGGTCCAACACCGACACATTTTAGAGGAGAAAACAGGGACCCTTGGGCATCTGCCTGGGTAGTGGCTGAACCAGCGCTGACACCCCCCCCACGGCCCCCACACGCCGGGCGCCATGCTGGGCGCTTTGCACACCTCACGCTTTTGATTTGCGTAGTGGAAGAGATGACATGTTGGTGAGGTTAAAAGAGGCTCGTGTTAGCTGGAGCGAGGAGGGCGGGGAAGGAGAGGGTAGCAGAGATTGAGCTGGAGTAGATCAGGATGAGATCACACACAGCCGTGAGATGCATGTTTGGGATTAGTCGTCGTCCTGAGGGCAGCAGGGAGCCACTGAAGGCTCTAGGCTGGCAGGAACACAGGCAAAACTGTGCTTTCTAAGCACCCCTGTTGGATTTGGCAGGGCTGAGACGGAGGCCGAGGTGAGGCTGGTGCAGAGCCCGGGAGAGCGACGGGGTTGCGTGAGCGAGGGCAGTGTGTGTGTAAACGTGTAAACGGGATTTTGCAAATTGTTGCAGTCATGCTTTGCCTTCCGTGGAGTATTCGTTTCCTGTTGCCTCTGTTACAGACTTGGAGCTTTAAACAACAGAAATTTGTCCTCTCCCAGACCTGGAGGCCGGAAGCCCCCGAATCCAGGTGTCGCAGGGCCGAGCTCCCTCCAGAGGCTCCGGGGTGTCCTTCCTGCCTTTTCCAGCTCCCGGGGGCTCCGAGCTGCATCCCTCCACCCCTGCCTCCTCTTCTCTCCCTCTGTCTCCCTCTTTTAAGGATACTTGTGACTGAACTCAAGCCATCCAGGAGCATCTCATCTTAACGCACACCCGTGGCGTCTTTGCCATGTAGGACGGCATCCACAGGTTGAGGGATTAGTACCTGACGTCTCTGGGCCGCAGACCAGCCCCTCACATGGGGCCAAAGAGCTCACCTTCATTTGCTGGCTCCCTGCTAGCTGGAAGGGGCTTCCGTGGTCCCTGGCCTAGCCTGGACCTGCCGTTGGGAAGTGCTTCCATGTCCATGACCTCTGACCCTCCCAGGATTCCACGAGAGGGGCAGGCAGCTGCACTCCGGCCTGGAGAGAGGAAGGACAGGCTCAGAGGGAGGGAGTGACTAGCCCCCAGGTTACTCAGCCAGCGGCACTTGCGGATGCAAGCCTTGTGCTCCGATAAACGGCACAGGGGAAGGGCTTTCAGGCGGGGCAGCAGGCCGGCCGGGCCACCTGGGGAGGCGTCACGGGGAAGCCAGGAGAGAAGTTTACCACTCGGGGCCCTTTGGCTGCAAGGACAGAAACCCAGCCTGGGCGCCCCCAGCACAAGCGGACCTGCTGACCTGAGCCCTGAGAGCATGTGTCCGGCTCGAGGCTCTGCTTCCTTCTCAGGAGGGCCGGCCCTCATGACAGCAGGGTGGCGTCTGGAAGGGTCTGGCCACACCCCTGTGTGGCACGAGCTCCTTTCTCCAGGGCTCCCAGCCGTGTCCCCGAACCTCATCTCAGGGGCCTGACTCGGGCCACTGCCCCCTGGGCCAGTCCTCGAGAGCAGGCGACAGTTGCTCTGATGGGCTGGATCACGTGGCAGTTCTGGGAGCTGGTCAGCTCTCCCCAGACCACGTGACCCGAGGAGAGGTGGGGGTGGGGCTGCCATGGGGGCGGCTGAAGAGCCGTCCCAGCAGCTGGGGCATGGACCCTGTGGAGCTGTGGCTGTCCTGGCTAACACGCTGACCACACAGAAGGCTGTGCCTCGGGAGTATCTCCACCCCCGGGGCGTTTGGTCCTGAGACCCTGAGTGGCAGACCTTCTGACCACACCAGAGGATGATCTTCCCGCCTGTGTGGAGTCTGTGTCACACGAAGCTGGGGGACACATGCTCAGCTTCCACTTAGCCGTTCCCTCCTAAGTGTGGGGCAGAAGTGTGTTTGCAAACAGCTATAAACATTTAAGACTCCAGTGACCACATCAAATGTGCACTGGGAAAAAAAAAGAAAGGCGCTCCATGTGCAGGCAGTCACACGTGTGCAGGCAGCTCGGGTTTCTCTCTGACGCCAGGGACGTTCTGAACTTTATGGGAAGAAGCCTCAGCTGTTTGCACGGTCATCACTGTCCCACGTGTGGGCGTTTGAGCCTTCAAATCACGCGCAGGGAGGGAACGTAGCATCCGCTACGTGCCAGGCGCCGAGCTGAGCGTCAGACGTCTGCTCGCCAATCCTCGATGACCTTGAGGAGGAGTGTGACCAACCCCATCCTGATGAGGACACTGAGGCTCAGAGAGGTTCAGCAACTTGTCCGAGGATGCCCAGCAGCAGGTGGCAGAGCACGATGTGCTGTGTGTTTCGGGTGTCTCTTTTTAGTCGCAACGTTTTCTTTTCCGTGTCCTCATGTGCTGCTGAATTAAAATGTCATCATTCTAGACGAGCGCCCAAATGCTGGCCCTTTCCAGCAAAGGGGACCGAGTGTAGGATTGGAGAGAGCCTGCGGGTTCCCTTGGACACTGGAGAGAGTTATGTGGGCTTAGCACAGGTGTTGGGTTTAAGGAGTTCTCCTGGGAGAGCAGGATCTGGGTGCCTTGAACTATCTCCCCAAGTGTCTGGGGAAGATAATCTCACCCCCGTGGTGAAGCTGGGCCCCCATCCCAGCCACGGCGAAGGCGGGAGGGGCAAGTCCTCCCTGCACCCCCCTCAGTTCCTGCCCACCTTGGGTCCCGTGCTGTGACCCCACGTCACAGAGTGGGGAAGGGGAGCAGTGGGGCCCGAAATCCTGCACGGTGGGTGCCGGGGTCTCAGTTTCCCACACGATGACCCCAGACTCAGGTCCCACAGCTGGAAGGCCAGGGCTCGGATTCAAACTCAGGTCTTCAGATTTCCTGGGGTTGCCCTGTGTTGCTTACGCGCAGGATAAGCGTGCCGGTTTAAGGTCTGCGCTTCTGTTCTGCTGTACCGTCTTCTCCTGTGTAACGAGCATCCCAAACACCAGGACTAGAGCTCCCAGCAGCTCCGCAGGCTCTGGAGGGGGGTGGAAACAAGGTTCGAGGCTGGCTTTCCATTCACACGCCCCCCCTCCCCCGCCTTCGCCCGCCCCGGGCCCGGCATCCCTGTGGGGCCGACGTCCTTGCCCCCCCTGTGCAGGCGGGACCCCAGAGACCCAGAAGTCCAGCCGCCCAGCCGGAGCTGCAGCTGCGTCAGCTCCTTGCCAGGCAGCTGCACGACCAGAGCAGCCGTGGACAGTGCGTGCGCTAAGCGGAGGTGCCCCCTGGACCCCAGCTTCCCGGCAGGGTCTCCGTGCCCTTCTGGCTGTGGCAGCAGGCCTGCCAGGTAGGCATGGGTCACCCTTGGGTCGCCAACACACCCTTGGCGAGTGTGTTATCGCTGAGAGCAGACGTGCCATCGTGCTGTCCCTTCCCCTCTGTCCCCGCACCCACCATGAGGACGAGGGGCTGGCGCCCTCCTCGCTGGGGTGGAGGTGCCCTGGCAGGTCGCCCTTGCGTTGTGAAATCAGTTCGTTTGGCATCAGCGTGGCTGCTGTTGTCCAACTCATCCTTCATCGTGTCAGGGCTCGCGCCAAGAATAGCACAGTGTGTTGCTGGCGCTGTCCCGCCAAGTGGGAGGGCCGTGGATGGCCAAGCGGCACGGGTCCAGGAGGCCGTCAAGGGCAGGGAGACATGAGGGGCTGTCTGCTGCTGCTGGGGGAGCATTCCGTCTGCAGTGGCTGGGG